>NC_090436.1:638745580-639987677 GCF_031143425.1 Pleurodeles waltl | reverse complement strand
TGTGTTCAGTCCCAGTCATTTACATTATTCCCCACAATACACAATTCTCCAGCACTGATGTTTCATTTACAAGATAATGTAATGTAGTTCTTTAGTCCAATTCATTAGAAAACAGCTTACAACTTTTGGAATACCTATGTGGCTAAATGAAAGTTGAAGGACTGGAGTATTTTGCTCTCAGTAACATAAATGTAACATGTTTTGTTTTAGATAACATTTTCATTTGATTTGTAGATTATTATAAATTCTACAGTAAAAAGGAATTGTTCATACAAATGATAAAACTGTGCACCCCTTGTGCTTGGTCTACAAATAAGTCATCATGACAATAGTTCTGAAAGTGTAAGAAGTCTTCCTGACTTGCTCTGAACCCCTTAGATTGTCTGTAACCTATGTTTAGTCCACATGACCTTTGGATGAAATGTAAAATATTTTCGCAGATGATCCAACATGCAGGTAGCAACAGGGAGGCCTAACGTAGGTTGAATGCTGTTTACTTATTGACTTCATTAGGACAAAGGAAAAAGAGAAACCCCCTTGTAATATATCCAATACAAAATAGATGCCTGCAACATCATGCTACTTTTAAAAATGTTTTATATTCAAAACTATATTAAAATCCCATGTCATGCCTATTCTGATGCATCACAAAGAAAAGTCTTTGACTTATGATATTGTATGCCTATATTTACATTTACAAACACACCATATTTCATTGTATGCATACAGCTGGAGAGCATTAATGGCACTGGAACAATTATACATGACAAAAAAGGATAATCAGCTTGGGTATTTGTTAATGTGTTCAGAATTAAGTTGAACATGGCTATTGTGGTTCATCCAGAAAATAGGCTCCAGACTAAGCAGCTTTTTGGGTGTAAAGTATTATCGGGCAGTTA
Organism: Pleurodeles waltl; assembly: GCF_031143425.1. Classification (NCBI taxonomy): domain Eukaryota; kingdom Metazoa; phylum Chordata; class Amphibia; order Caudata; family Salamandridae; genus Pleurodeles; species Pleurodeles waltl. Next base: position 639,986,778 of record NC_090436.1, on the reverse strand, counting down.
GGAAATTATATTTGTATGGCTCTGTGCATGAACCTTGCTATATATGCATACTGGGTAGCAATAACTTGGTCATTAACGATTGATAAGGGACTAACATGAACATACAGCACAAAGAGATGTTTTTTATGTATAGTCTTATACTTACAAGTAATCAGTCTTGCACAATGAAACTGCAAAGTTGGCCACTCATGTTGGAATGCTGTGCTCCAGTGTGGGGAATTTAGCTTTTGGTGGTTCAGTAGCTCACGAGAAAATAAGATAATTCTGTAGTTTTGTTAACACTGTTTTCAACATAGACCAGACCCTTGACATCGTACTGCGGATCCCCAATCAAGGATCCTCTTATATATTGCTTGCTGGGACTTGTTTGCTGCACCACCCAAGTTATATGTGCATTGTTAGTCTATGGTTTTAATGTGGGTTCTCTGAGGGAGAAAAACTGGGGATCCAACCTGATCTTTTCCAGTGAAATGCACTGCACTTGAAAGTTTACTTTCAGATGTAGCAAATGTTGTGCTGCTTATGCGAATGAGTGTCGGTTGTACCCCTGTCAGCACACAGAGCGGTGAGGTGACCTAACCTAGACACATTGTAACAGGCTTTAAAAGGAGAAAGGTACAGGGTTGTGTGCTGCAGTCAGTAACTTTGACTTCTGGCCTACGTGCGTGGCCAGGCAGAACACGGTTACTTAACACAGTGTACTATTCATCTGACGGAACTGTACAAAAACACTGTCCACTGGTGTCAAAAGGGATTAAGAAAAATAAATAAATCTAGTCAGTGGCTTAACTGATCAATGTGTAACCAGGAAACCTGGATTCAAATCCCAGCTTTTTCTCATAACTAAAATTGTCTGTTCTAAGTCAAATCACTTTACTGTGTCTAATTTACTTGATAGTCAAATTTGAAAGTGCCTTCAAATAATTCAGTTTAATAGCCTGTAATGTTACACCATCTATGAGAATAATATTAGCTATAATGCAAGGGACACCTGATAATTGGTTTATTTGGATCAGTAATGGCATCATTGTCAGGGAGTAGGGTTCATAAATGTTTAAAAGTTCATGTTTAGAAACTTTAGCTTCAAATATAAATTTAATGATGTCATCGAATGTACTAATTTGAAACACTTTTGCATGTTAAAGAAACATTTGGTTTTACATTTGAAAGACTTTATCATGCTCTTACACTTTGTTTGTTGCATAATTTACATCCCAAATATTTTGAAGATTCTACTTGTGCTTTGACACTTTGGGATAAGCCAGACCACTGGCTTGGCTTTTGTTGAAATGCAGAGCTACTTTAAGACATGGGCAGAGAAGGCAATTGTCTAGTGCCCAGCCTTCCAAGTTGCTCGGCCTCTGCGTCCCCAGCAAGCACCACAAATGGACCACTGCACCACCAGAGTTTGCCACGGTGGGTGTTGGTTGTTCAACATCTTGACTGTGCCTCTTCTGTTCATGACCTCTCTGCTGAGACAACTCTCCACATAGGGAATACTTTCTGATAATCATGGCTGGCCAATCTTATCTGATTTTAGGAATTGACCCACCTTGTTAATCTTTTCCTTATTTGTCCAGTTATCAGCAACAACCATTTGCATCCATAAGGCGGATCTCTACTGATCTCAATTGCATTATGCTCTTTAATTATTGTAGAGACGGTTTAGTGTCACTGTTGCGATAAATCTGTCCCTCTCCGGCGTATATGCTTTCCCAGAGTTCCTCGTGGATGGATTTTCTACATTTTCTAGGCTACAGCAAGCAACAAATGCCATAAAGCCCCTATATACAGCTCTGAAGGTGCATTTGTGACTGGCTTTTATCTGGGTTTCGGTTGCTCCAGCTATGACATATACTGCGGACTGCCACTGCAGGATTACAACTCTGTTGTCAGACCCTGTTCAGAGGGCCATGAGGAAGGCGGGAGCTACTTAGCCTCTGCCAAGGGGGATGCGGTTGTTTATCACCGATTTCCCAGAGTCAAGGACAATCAACTGTTCCCGCACTCGATTCTCAGGGTAATGAGGGCAAGCAGTCACACGCTTTACAGGGAGGCAGCTCAGCACTCAATCAACCACCAGAAACAATAAAGCTAGTCTCCAGCTCAGTGCTTATCTATGCAAGAACAAAAGTACTTTAACCACACAGTTGTAAAAAATACTACAGCTAATTCTCTTGTAGGTGCTAGACCCACCGTACTCAGTCTCTGCCCCCCCTCTCATGGCATTCTCCGTGGTTCTAAGTTCTTCCATGAACAGTAGTGAGGAATAGCATGACTCAGGCTCCGGTGCAGTGATTTGGCACCCACAGTTCAAATGTGCATTGTCTTGCTGGAACTCTCCTGGCTTAGGCCACTGCACACACTGTTAGATTAGCGTGATGCTGAGTTAAAAAAAAAAGGCAGGGCACCAGATATATACATAGTTGGGCGCTCAGGGCAAGGGAACACAGTCGGTACCATGCACGGAACATACCTGTCTCAACAAAATGTCTTTGCTGCCATTGAAATGTCAGAGTAGATAATAATGCATTGCCATCATACTGGTTTATCTGGCAGACGCCCCACTAACTGCTTCAAGTTGTTACAGAATTAAACCCAACTGATTTTGTCATCCTGGAGAAAATAAAAGGCTGCGTTGACCCTGGCGGGATGTGCTCCTTAGATTTGCAAAGTACAGATAGGCATGTGCTTCTTGGGGAAAATCTACTGAGCAATCTTTCAGAAAAATAGCCCAAAGCTCTGTGTGCAATGTTTCATTTTATATGAGCATTAACTCCCTTTAGCAAAATTAGTGGGCACCCCACACGATAATCCCTATTGATGCTCTCATTTAATATAGCATGTCACACCTACAGAGCATTACCGTCTACTCTGAGATATCAGAGAGAACATTTTCCAGAGTTTTTCTTGTTGCCTGACATCATGACCATGGGCAATGGTATACCGTGTGCTGTAAAACATTGTGGTGCATTGTTTTCCACATCACTGGAATGAAGCCCATGGAGAGCTCATGGACTTTTTTTTTTATTGTTTTATGTGCTCTTTTTCTACTCCTCTTTATTTTTTTTTAGGTTTGACATCTAATAGAGGATGAGCAAGATGTTTCTGTTCAACTTGTCTTGACTAGCAGAAGGTGAGCAAGTCACTTACCTTAATGCTTTAAAAAAACTTTGCATTAGTTTTGAAATGTTTACAAACATAATCAAAATTCAGCTGTTGCTTCAATAAACATTAGGTACTGTCTTAGGCAGGGGATGATATCCTTGACGCTGTGCTCAGGGGTATCCATGTACTATTGAACAAGGACACAATGCACCAACTGAATGTAACATGCCTAGAGGTAATCACATACAGAACCAAGTGAATAAATACGGTTATTATAAATAAAATAGTAAATAAATGCACTGATAAAGTGAAAATATGGCCTTCGCCTCGGATGTCACCGTAAATGTGTCATATTGTCCTGAATTGTTGTCCCACTGCCCTGAATGTTTACATTTCTGCCAAGAATTTTTCTCCATCAAAGGTAGTCACCCTATGTTTCTGACTAGCTCGCACAAGCACTGAACAGTGTGCAAGCACAGTGCATTTCTGTGATGGCTTTGGGGCAAGAATAATGCAAAAACGATTAATTCATAAGCGCATCCCCTTATTTAGAACCAGCAATGGGATGGTAAACTTCATTGCCTAGCCCTCAGGACATCGCTATGTGAATGGTGATGTGCTTAGTATATTAATATATACGTCTAATTAACAGCTCTACGCAGTGCTTGGAAAAACGAGGCGTGTAAACGCTTTACTGACTGATAACGTCCCCTACCTGGGGCTCTCTGGAATTATAACCGCAGCCATGATCAGCTTCCACTGGGCGCCGCCAAGTTGTAGTTTGATGTTCAAGTGTCACGTGACAAAAGTCAGCTGACTGCAGTCTAGGCGAAGGAATCGAAGCGTTGCCCTAGTGAAGTGCGTGCGAGCGACGCACTCAGCACAATATTAAGTAACATATTTGTAAAGTGAGAAACTGTCCGACTGCGATGTATTTTGTGAAATAAATGCATATTTAAACACGCTATCTTTTTATCTATTTAAATCAGCAATTAGCGGAATCAGTTCATAAATAACACCATTTTATGATAATGTAAGCGTTTTAAACATAAAACGACATATTAATGTTTGCGGTTATTATGCACCGCAGACTGCCATTAAGTTCACTTTTGTACTGTTGTAACATTATTTTATTTTTATATTTACATTTAGCACCATATGTGGCAATAGTAACAAGATGGCTGCTCACTTATCAATAGCTGTCTGACGGTACACGTGGCTTCTTGCGCCCATCACGTGACTACTAGTGTCCCTCCACATACCGGTGAGACCGTAGAGTACGGTGTTGTTAGGCTTTGAGAACTTCCCACGAGAGACTCACATTCCGTAGATAAATAGTGACATCAGGTCACCATTAATACCTCCATGGCAAGAGAACATTAAGCTTGTTTATACGTGATATGGCTCTTCTGGCTATTTCGTTCCTGTCCACTTACGAGGATACTGTTATACATGTCGTTGAAAATCCGTCGGGTGTGCAGTATGGAAATACATTGTAGTATGGTAATTTAGAGATGTAAGGGTTTTGATATATTCATTAGTGCTTCTTTTATTGGTGACCAGATTTTGAGAAGAAAAACCGGGTAAGTGCTAGTGATTTCAGTAAAAATAACATTTATATAATAACATGCATGAGTGAAATATAGGTCTAACTAAAAGCTGCATTTTAAACGGCAATTTACTTTCTAAATTTTGCTTGACCTGCACTTGCTTCACTTGCTCGATTTATTTTCTCTAATTAATTCCAAACTGCTTTACCTCAGCAGAAATGTTTCTCTCCTGACCTGCATGGCCTTTTCATGGCGCAAGCTTCCTAAGCTAACCAAAAAAGTTATATATTTCTATTCTTTCTAACTGATTAACAACCTTCATTGGAATCTCAAAACTTGCTAGACTAATCTTAAACTTACTTCTAGCATGAACATGTGTGAGAGTGGAGGTGTTTTCATGCACATATGCTTAAAACTTACATGAGTGGTCTTTCAGAAACCAAGACGAATAGGAAAATCTTGTGTTGTTTCAAATTATTAAAAGTCTCATCAAAATGTATTTTGTGTTTAGAATTCTCTTTGTTTAACCTTGCCATCTTGACGGAAACTGTTCCTGTCCCACCATGTTAACGCCAGTTCATTGGTCGATTGTACAACTAATCTGAAACATTTGCTGTAATTTCATTTCATTGTATTTTATTAGAAAAGTGTCCCAGGGAAAGAACAGATTGTTTTGGCTTGCATGTGAGTGAGCAAGACTTAGAGACACTCAGACTCTCTTGACTCTCAGACAGATTTTCTCTCTTCTTTAGACTATTCTCTAGCAGAGCCTGATACCGTTTTCTTTATGAGTACAGATAACTTTACTAGATAGACTGATTCTCTGCTGCTTGTTCCTTTTTGCTTTTACATTGTTTAATACTCTCTGATAAAATGACTTATTTCAGTTGAACATTGTGTACTGTTTTGCGAGGAAGCTCTTAAAAATTACTTGATTTTAATTGTGTTGATTGACTTAGAATTATAGAATAGGGATCAGATTATGGGATCCGCTTTATGCTATGTTCTGTAATTTATGCTTGACTAATAAAGACAGATTTAAAAACTTATAAATAAAACTTTAAATTCTAATTATATCTCCCATTATTGACTCATGAGATTTCTTTACGTTTTTGAGAAATTCTTATTGATGTTTGAATTGCAGTTTTCCCTTCCCTCGCTTGTCTCCAAGATGCCCTATTGGGTATCTCAGAATTACGGTGTGTTTATAATTTTATGATTCTCTGCACGCCCAGAGGCCAGACATAAAAGTAGGACTAAAAACCTTTAGCCTTACTTCTATGTCTGGCCTGTCCTCATTTTTGCGTAGCCTTGTAAATTTTGTGTGTGTGTGTGTGTGATCAGACAGCAACGCGGTTCGATGAAAGGCGCCGCGCTCAACGAGTACCGGTGCTACAGCTCTGGGTGAACCAGCCCAAAAGTAAATGTTGCATAAAAAATTTAGCCGTGCACTCCACCAGGGTGAAAATAATTCTTGAATTTTATTTGAAACAAAAAAGAACAGAACAATTTGTATCCAATGCTCACAATGATGATTTCGGATAGTTGTTATTTAGGAGTTTAGCCGATCAGAGATTTCACTGTCACAGTTCATGTAAGCTGCTTAAGTTATGTATTCATAAATGAACATAAAGTTCCTCATCATTATTCATCCCTAAAGGGGCCTTAGTTTTCATTCGAATTATGAACTTCGATTCTAATTGTCTTAACTTTCTAACTCGGTCCCCTCCTCTTTCATGATCTGGGATGTGATCTATGCCATAATATCTCAGTGTCCTCCAATCATTCGATGTATGTGTCTGTAAATGTCTGGCTGTCGCATATGTATAATCCTTATGGGTAATAGCTCTAATATGTTCAAGGATTCTTTTTTTAAGTGCACAAATTGTGCTTCCTATATACTTTAGACCACAATGACATTCTATTATGTAAATTACATATTTCGTTTCACATGTAATTTTATGTTTTATAGACCATTCCTGCCCATTTGGTAAATTGATTTTTTTCTTTTTTTCATTGATTGCCCTATTTTGCATGCTTTACAGGAATTACATTTAATGAAGCCCTTGTTCTCTACCTCAAGCCAATTACTATCTTTTTCTAACACAAGATGACTTTTAACCAATATATCCTTAATACTGGGTGCCTTTTTGTATGAGAACAAGGGTTTCGAACCTATTATGGGTCCCAAATCCGAATCCTTGCCTATTATTCCCCAATGTTTGCACAGAATATTTTTAATTAATGTGCTTTCCTTGGTGTATTGCATAATCATTCGCACTTTTTCTTCAGATTCTCCTTTTCTTTTGTTAAATAAAAATTCCTCACGTTTTTTAGATTGAATAATACTCATATTACTCTTAAGGATCTTCTCATTATATCCTCGAGTTTTAAATCTCTCATATGTTTCATCCAATTTTGTTAGTAGATCTCTATCATGAGAACAATTTCTCTTCATTCTAATAAATTCCCCAAAGGGGATACTATTTACTAGATGTTTGGGATGAAAGCTTTTACCATGTAGTACACTATTACAAGCGGTCTCCTTCCGGTACACCGTAGTTTCAATCTTGTTATTCTCAACGTAGATAGTAATGTCTAAGAAATTTATAGATGTTTTACTAGTTTCATAAGTGAATTTTAGACCAACTTCATTGTTATTCAGAATATTGAAATACTGCATAAATTCACCTTTTGATCCATTCCAAATTATAAAAAGGTCATTTATGAAACGAACCCATAGTAATGCTTTCTCAGCAAATTCCTCATTTTGTTTGTTCCATGCTATTTCCCTTTCCCACCAACCCATCACTAGGTTGGCATAATTCGGAGAAAAGGAGATGCCCATGGCTGTACCGCATAATTGATGGTATATCTCATGGTTAAATATAAAAATATTATTCTTTAAACACATCTCGATCATATCAAGTAGCATTTTTGAATGTTCCAATTCTGAGATATTACGCTGATTCAAAAAATATTCACAAGCATTTAAACCAGTTGTATGATTGATGGAAGTATAAAGTGAGATCACATCAATTGTCACCAAGAGATAACTTTCATGCCAATCTAGATCTAATAATATTTTCAAAAGATCTCCAGAGTCCTTAATGTAAGAGCTAAGTGTCTTAACAATTGGAGCTAAATAAACATCTACATAATTAGAGACTCTTTCAAATAATGAATCGCATGCCGATACTATCGGCCTGCCAGGTGGCACTGTCAAAGATTTGTGAATTTTCGGCAAAAAGTATATTGTGGGTATTGTTGGATTCTCCTTTTTCAAATACATATATTCTTCCCGATCAAGTAGCAATTGTTGATGCCAGCTGCCTAATTTTATATGTAACATATTAGTCATATTCTTTATAGGATTTTTCATCAATTTCTTGTATTCAGCTGGATTCTTCAATTGTCTATAAGCTTCCCTCATATAATCAGATGTATTTAAAATAACAATATTGCCTCCTTTGTCTGCTGGTTTTATTATAATTTTGTTATTAGCCTTCAAATTTTTCAATGCCAGCCGCTCTTTCTTAGTCACATTTTCTATTTTATTCAATGAACTTTTGTTTTGAAGGCGTTCCAAATCTTCTAAGACTAATTCCAAATATAAGTCAATTTTATTGCCTGGTGAAAGTATAGGACAAAACTTAAGATTTTTCTTTTAAGCCAGATGGTTTATGACATTTAGTATTTATATCTAAGTGCTGTAATACTTCCATTTCCGTGTAATCCTCATCTTGTAAGTTATTTGTCAAATCAAATAGAGTTTTAAGATCTATTACTTGATCAATTTTAAGTGGGGGTTCCTCCAATTCCTTAGTAGTGCTGTCTTCAGGAGCAGGTGGTAATTTCTTCCTTTGTTGTGTGTGGAATTTTAGTAATTTTAGTTTCCTAATGAATTTGTAAATATCAATACGAGTGTCCACCAAGTTATGATGAATTTCAGGGCAGAAAGATAAACCTTTGTTTAATGTTTGTAACTCAAGATACGTTAGTTCATAGTTCGAAAGATTGACTACTAGATTCGGGAGTTTTGTTATTTTCTCAAACTTCTGAGAGAGTATTGTCTTTTGCCTGTTTCTTTTGGCTCTTCTTGTTTGTCTTTTACTGATCTTGCCAGATTTTGTTTGTTTCCATACCCCCGTCCTCTGATTCTGCCTCTTCCTCTTAATAACTTTTGATCCAGGTAAAGTACCTGCATTTCCTCTAAAAAAGTGGTATTACTGGTATCTGTGCCCTCTCCTTCACTGAGTTCTACTTCGGATTCAGTCGAGGTTTCCTCTCCACTGTAGTTTGATTGTCCTCTAGTGACCCTTGATTCTTGTTTCAATTTATCAAATCTTTTCGCAAATGTATATACTCTCCCAAACTTATAATCCTTTTTATCTCTTAAAAATTTACTCTTTTTTCTCTGCTGGATTTCATCTTCATAATTATTCAAGCGAGTTTCCATAGCTTGTCGCAAGGTGGTTATTGATGTTTGAATTGCAGTTTTCCCTTCCCTCGCTTGTCTCCAAGATCCCCTATTGGGTATCTCAGAATTACGGTGTGTTTATAATTTTATGATTCTCTGCACGCCCAGAGGCCAGACATAAAAGTAGGACTAAAAACCTTTAGCCTTACTTCTATGTCTGGCCTGTCCTCATTTTTGCGTAGCCTTGTAAATTTTGTGTGTGTGTGTATGTATGTGTATATATATATATATATATATATATATATATATATACACACACACATACACATTTAAGAACCCCCCCCACACTGTCTCCCCTCTGCTGCAGCATACTTGCAGCCAACCTCCTCTTGCGCTGCCTGACCCTGAAACGGAAAAGCTACTTAACAAGAGTTTGTCTTTTAATTCTCCTTTACATGATGACTTGACCTTTGTCTCAAAAAGCAGGACATGTATTTAAAATTAAGTAAAGAGTTGGGACAGTTCTCTGAAACTCGGGACTGTCCGGAGAAATTCAGGATGTCTGGTCACCCTATATTCTTTTATACTTTCCCTTCTACGTTCTTGTGTATGTTTGACTGGGGTTTTGGATTCTCAGAATGTTGGAAAGGTTTTTGAGCCGGTGGCTTAACCATTTGTCAGCCGACTTTAGGACCTGAAGGACAGATTGTTTGTGAGTCTGATATTTCTGAAGATAATACACTTCACAAGAATACTTTACTTTGATTCAGCATCTTTCTTGTGCACATAGTGACCCCTATGTGCGCTGAGGTACCATGAGCAGGGCTTTAAGTGATTAGTCCCGGTAGTAATTGGATGCAGACATTGAAATGAATCCCTGTTGGCTCCTATATTCATTACCTTAAGTTTAATGCCAAAACACTGATCAATTTCGGAATGGTAAATGTAAAAACGTTAAGGTGATCAATGTCAGGGATGTAGTTCCTGTTTATACTTCACATGTTTCACATGTTTTACTTCATATTGCATTCTCAAACATTGTTAACTATTTCTAGGGTGTTGTGCGCCTGTATTTTTTGTGTGTGGCCTATTATTCTAGTATAGTTCGTGCTTTGAAATCTTTCGCCTTCAGGTATTTATTTATAACAGTGTTTTGCTTTCCTTATCTTATGACCGAGCTGACAAAACTTCTCTGGAATGCACTTCTTAGTTTAAAGAAGACATTTATTATTATTACTTCACCACAAGGTTCCTGAGAGACGAGATTAGTAGGCTGCAAGCACACGTTTAAAAGTAGTCACAGCAATGAAAGCAAAATATATCAAAGTACTTCTCAATTGCAATGTACCCATCAAATACATGTGATTATATTATAGCATAACTTCAAAGCAAAGAATAAAAGTCAAAATTTCATCATCGTAGGGCCTATCACTCCGCTTCATCTTTCTTATGCCTGCAAGTTGATGACTCCTGTTCAACTGCAAGAAAGAGATTTTCCACCCAAACGGGAGGTCAGGCAGCTGACGTCCGCTCCTGACTGATGTTCTGGAAAATTCCCCTCGCTGCTGCCCAGGGACACCGTAAAAAGCCTGCTAACCGGCCCCTTCCTCTCAGAGTTGGGAAATAAACAAGCCATTGGAGATTGGCCAGATCTCCCAAACCTCTCCTCTTCCCAAGGCTGAGTAGAAAAGAAAACACAAAATAAACGCTCTCTTATCACGTTAGGGTTCTTGTGAATTCAATATGAAAAACACAGCTTGGTCAACCATGTGGAAAAACACAGCTCATCTGCAATGTCTCAACTGCAATGTGGAACTCCACGTTAAAGCCAATAGGCAGCTAACCTAAATACCAAATGTAATGTCTAATGGCACGTTAAAGCCAATAGGCAGCTAAACTGAATATAGAATATAATGTCTGATGCCATGTTAAAGCCAATAGGCAGCTAAACTGAATACAACATGTAATGTGCTACTGGTGAACATTGAACAACTAATATGTGCAGTGGTGAAACACAAAGTCATTGGTCAAACACAATTAATGGCATAACAAACAGGCCACTGAATGCAGTGCAAGTTTCTCACATTGCCTGTCAGTGGGCTATAAAGGTGTTCAGAATCGGTTCAAAGTGGGCATGATCTTGCTCATGAATTTTTAATTTAAGAAAAACAGTGCCCCTACTTTTTTGTAAAAAGACAACGGCCCTAGGACTGTTAATTCTTACAGTTGGGATGCATCAGCTGAAGTGTAAGGCAGAGAGTCTCCTGTGCTGTGGAATCCAGAGAGGGCAGACAGCTAAGCAAGCCTCCTTGCCAGGGTGCCTTCTTGCCTAAAAGATATGTAAATGTGTGCAATTTGTTAATCTGCAAATGTAAAGGGTGCTTAGAAGCCAGTATTGGCTTTAATTAATGGAATTACTTCAAGCTTCCTCGTGGCACACCTTTATTCTTTTTTAGTTGTATTGTAAGGGAGTTACCAGCTGAGCTGTGAAGTGTGTGCTTTCAAAGGGCAGTTAAAAAAATGCAATACATACTGTCTGGGTATTACTAAAATCTGTATTTTGGAGGCACTTTTTTATCATAAACCTTTCCGCACATTTGGTAGCAGCCTATCTTATGCTGTGTGTTTTGCAAGTTTAAAATAATGACTTACATATTCTCAGTGATTTCTGTCACAGACCGGGACCTCGCAGCACTAAACAGAAAAAGGTCACAATTTTCAACTGCACCGCCCAGGATTCAATTCTGTGGCTCTCTAGTTACTGAAACAGACCTCTGCAGTGCATTAACTAATTGAGTTTTCATAATGCACAATTTATTTTTCATTTAAGCTCTGCATTATAAGTGGTTATCTGAAGGTGAAAGACTGAAAAAAGTTACAGAATATTTAGTTATTTTTAGCCACACCCTTGACCCTGTCCTCGCGCTCTTTTACCTTGCCCCCATTGCAGTCAGAATCACAGTTCCCATACTTGTTTTTAATGCACATCAACAGCTGTTCAGGATACATGGTTAAGTATTTTAGTTGCAATTATGATTCTGTGAAATGTGTGTGAAGAAGGTACATCGATGACCAAAATATTGACAAGGCGAAAGTTAAAGATAATGCAGTGCTTACCGGTGAGTGGGTGTGTTGTGTGTTTGGGGGTGGTGAAGTGAAGGAGATGCAAGGGAGTGTTTTTCAGGAGAGAGTGAAAAGAGGATGCTGAAAGGGAAAGAATCGGGTGTGAGATATGCATATGGATGAGACATGGAGAGAAAAAGGTCATACATGTTTAACATAGAGTGAACATAATGGGAGTGAGTGAGACACTGAATACCACTCACCCTTCCACAGACTGTAAACAGCTGACAAACATTGACAAAGCCATTAGCCCTGGCTGGTTTTAGATGTATATCTGGGATTGTTTTATATATCTGGTGCAATAATAGAAATCTCAGAAGTAAATCAAAAAGCTGGTCAGTGGCACACTGAGAGAATCACAGAAATTTAGTTTACATGTTTAAGCACGCCTCTAAATATGCCACATCTCTTTTTAGAGACCACCCCACATGCACACAGTTTTTTCATCCCACCTAAAGCCCTGACCGTGAGAAATCCCTTGGTGGAAAGCTTGACACAATGGTTCATTTTAAACACGGTTACCAACTAGCACAGTGGTTCCCAACCTTTTGACTTCTGTGGACCCCCACTTTATCAATACTGGACCCCAGTGACCTCCACTGAATCATTATTTGAATCCAGGGACCCCCCACAGAGTCATTACTGAAAGCTGGGGGCCTAATCTGTTAAAATTATTAAATTTTCTAAGCAGCCGCAGACCCCCAGGGGTCCCCAGTCCACAGGTTGGGAACCACTGACTAGCACATTGGCATGTGAACACATGTGACTTAGTTTTAATTTTATTATAGTAATTGTCATCATGTAAGCTAGGTATGTTTTTTCAAATGAAGCAAAAAAGGCTACAGCTAACAGAATGTATCAGGTTCTCAAATAAGCCAGAACTGAATACTTTATCTTCTTGTCATAGAGGCATTTGTTAATTTAAAAACTACCTTAGAAAGCAAATGCGTGTATCTCAGGGACTCCTATAGAAATGCTTGGGGATGTGCTGCATTTTAAAGTCCATTGTTCCTGTAATACAGTGCAAACCTGATATTGCATTAAGACCCCTTTATGGATGGGTGATGGGGATAACCTAACTATTTCCAAGCAAATCTTTCATGGTCATGCTGGACTTGACGGACATCTACTTCCATATTGCCATCACAGCAAACACCAGAAATACATCTGTTTTTTTGTCCTAAAGAAGCACTGTCAGGTTTACCATTTAGGATCAGATATTACCCTTTAGGATCAAGACTGCCCCAAGAAGTTTTGCAAAAACAATGGCTCCTTTGGTGGCACATTTACATTTGCAAGTCTGAAATATATTTCTGTACCTGGACGATTGGCTTCTCAATGCTGAATCAAAGGAGGATATTAAGGGAGGATGGAATGTGATAAAGAACTGTTTACAACATTATGATCTATTGATCTATCCGAAGAAAGGCAGTTTGGATCCTTCCAAGGACAGCGTATTTATCTGAGCCCATTTCAGAACAGACATTAGCATGGCATTTCTGCCAGAGGAAAGAGCAGCATGGTTAAAAGTGACCCTAATATCAGCAAGATTGTGGCTGAAGGTACAGCGACACAAAATGCTTTTCGTGTATCCCTATAACAGTGAGCAAAACTTTAAATGATGATACCTATGGAAAATTGGAGACCTTCAATGGAGTGGGACAAGGAGATTCCACTGACAAATCTTATCCGAGGATAACTGCAGTGGTGGCTAAACCTGGAATCCTTGAGCAAAAGTTTTTTTCTTACAGTCCCCTCAGAGATGGTAATTACAGTGGAAGCCAGCTCTTGAGTAAGAAGTATCAGGGAAGAGGGTCAGCAGTGAAAAGACTGAGGTCATCAAGTGCATTAATAGCTGATTTATTACAGGTATTTTCTGTGAATTCTGAGACTCATCCCTGATTTTTAATGGGTTAAACGGAACTACAAGTTCCAGCATGCAATGAATAAAACCTGGACTGAACAAGCTGTTTTTTTTTCATCACAAACCTTTATTCGGCTACAAGCCATAAAAGGATAATACAGTATATAACATCATAAAAAAAATCTATAAATATAAAATCAATTAAATAGATATCAGATAAAACACCTAAAATCAATATACAATTTCCAATTGTAAACCATTGTATATCATTAAGTTTCAGTACTATCAAGCAATTTATTTAACATTCAATCAGGCCTATCATTCTAGATTTCCTACTTACATCTTTTATCATTTTCTACTCCTCAGATAGTACTCCACTAAAAGAAGGATGGGATGCATTGGCCTGAGATAAAAACACAAAATTATTTAAATCGAACAGGTATCACTATAGAATATATTACACTATGATTTCGATCTAATATTCATAGTAAGTGTCCAAATCAGTACTACTATCAAAGAGGACTCGTTGACCATTTACTACAATTCTAGGATTGACCGTGTGGATTTAATATATCTGTATTATATTAAAGGCTCAGGCCCTCCCTGTCCCTAATATATGATGTTGCTAACAGAAAACGGCTTATTCCAAACACAATAAAAGGTGTGGTACTAGACCTCATGAATCGTATTACTTCAATATAATTTCTAACTCCTAAATTTATGCAGATAGGTCGGATCCATTTTTTTCCTAGGCTTCTCATAAGCTTTGCAAAATAATAAGACATGGACGTCTGTTTCAGAAGTAACCATATTACATAGTTCACGTCACAAATGTTCTTGTTCTGGGGCCCTCATTTGATGGCAAATGCCTTGATCTGAAGGATTCCATATCGGAATTTCATATACAATAATTGTGTCTACCTTGGCTGGATTATATCCAGCCATTCCTCGGATCTTGGTTCTGGTTTAATGTCCAGAAATTGGGAGGTCAGCCTGCCTTGTCCCTTGCTCCGAAGAAGGTTATTCAAAAGATATTCCCAAAAGGCTTGCTTTAGGCGGGTCTTCGATTGTATCGTAAGAGTATGGGGTTCTTCCCAAAAAGATTTGAGACCAAGATTGTAAAGCCAGGACCTTATGTGATGGAGCCAAGGCAGGGAGATTAGTTTATCGAGGTCCCTAATCTCGATTAATGCTTGCCTATAATGGATTAAATCTTGCATTGACCAAAGTCTACACCAGTAGAGCAGTGGCCTCAGAACTGCTAGATGGCCTATTTGCCTAATATTTAGGTCATGAAAAAGAGGGACCGTTGGAGAGGATGCTGGCAATCCTAATATTCCCTTCGCAAAGCTATTTTCATGAGATGTTGATGATGTTAGATTTGCTATTCCCCAAAGTTCGGCACCATGTAATGCAGCGGTCTGGGCTTTATATCTGTATACCTCAAGGACCGGAGAGACTGTTTCGGTTCTTGATTTTTTTTATAATTACTACTTATCGCCATGGAATTATTGATCAAAGAAGTTACTGCTTTATTAACATGCGGCATCCAAGATAACTTGGCATCCGACACTATCCCCAGGTAGTTGAAATTTTTAACTCGCTCCAGTTCCTGCCCATTGATCGAGATACTTCTTTTGAGTGATCTATGGGGTTTAACAATCAAATATTTTGTCTTATTTGTGTTGATTTCTAACCCCTTCAATGTGCAGTATTTACTGAATTTCCCCAAAAGGGTCTGTAATCCCATAGGTGTTTGGGATAATGGAATGGTATCATCTGCAAAAAGAAGAGCAGGAACGGAGTCTCCATTTAACCTTGGGGAATCGTGGTCGCTCTGCTTGAGATAGTCGATCAAGTTATTAATATAAAGGGTTGGGGCTAGTACACAGCCCTGCCTTACTCCCCTCTTGATAGGGATTGAATCTGTCAGCTCTCCGTTTGGGCCCCAACGTACTTTTGCGTAGGTATTCTCGTGCAGCCTCTCTACCTGGCACAAGAGGTCCCCTGGCATGCCCTGTTTCCCCAATGATGCCCATAGGGTATCTCCTGGAACCAAATCGAAGGCTGCACGTAAATCCACAAATGCAATGTAGAGATGGCCCCTCTTCAGTTTTGTGTATATCCACATTATACATAATAATCTAAAGGCCTGATCTATTGTACTAGTCTTTGGTCTAAAGCCTGCCTGATATACTGTTAGGATGTTATTTTCCTCCATCCAGTCAGCTATTCTATTCAGCAGCTGTCTTGCATATATTTCTTGCATTACATCAATCAAACTGATTTGCCTATAGTTCCCCGGGTCCTGTCTAGATCCTTTTTTATAGACTGGGATTATTTCCCCTCCTTTCCATGTCTCGGGGACTGGTTCTCCCCTTGCTATGGCATTACTTACTAGATTAATATAGGGGGCCCATACGTCTATGCTTTGTTTAAACAGGTCCCCTGGAATTTTATCCAACCCCGGGGCTTTACCTATCTTAATCGCTTTTATAGCTATCTCTGTTTCTTTCAAGCTAAACTGTAAGTCTGATAGTTTGCCCCAGGAAGATGGTTCTCTGTGCAAGAGAGGATGTGGATCGTGGTCGGCAGAATCTGAGTAGAGCTTCAGAAAATGATTGTCCCATACACTAGGATCTATACAATGTTCAGTATTGAACGTCTCTGTTTTACTACCATGTGCGACTATCTTCCAAAAAGATACAACATCTTTACATTTAGCTGCCTCGAGAAGGTCATGCCATTTTTGATCTTCCCAATTTTTCTGCGCTTTAAGCAGGATTCTTTTATAATTGACCCTTGCCTGCTGCACTACTGTCAGGTTTTCCTGCTTTAAGGCCTCTATCAGCAGCACTTTCCCCTCTCTACATTGCATCTGTTTAGTAAGTTAGGGCCTCAGGCCGTTGCTCAATGTTTGATGAATATCTATAATAGGGATATCACTAGAATTTTTATACATATGGGGTTCCAATAGTTCTGAGAATGTGTTGTAAATATTCGTCTTGGCCCCTATATTACCCAATATTGATGGCCACTTTACAGACCTACGATTGTTACTAATTAAAGGTCGATATCCTCTCCCAAGTGGTTATGCTATGCATAATATAATCCAATTTTGAGCCTGCCCTACCTCTTTGGAAAGTTTCCAACTTAGCGCCACATTGCCCCCCCACTCTACCATTGCAAGCCCTCAATCCATGCTTTAATGTAAAATTCATGAGTTGCAGGGCAGCGACTGTACCGGGGACTGTCTCTTCAGTAGACAAGAGTGGGATCGCTCTTGCCACATCTTCATCTTCTGCTAGATGTTCAAGACCAATTATAGGTTCATAGTTACAATTGAAATCTCCCCCTATTAATATAGTTCCTCCTGGTGAGACTTTCTTTAGCAGGTCATCTAAAATTTCTATTTCGTGTGACTCCTGGTTTGATCTCCTAGGCCTTATATAAACATTTTGTATAGATGAGATATCTTGTTTTTAAGTCTTAGTTCCAACCACAAAATGTCAGCAGACCATGTGTCATGTTTGTTTGTTTCAACATTGAGGGAGATATTCACCCAAATAACCAACCACCCAGATGGCCTCCCTCTTGCTGCTGGGGTGGCGCTAATAAAAAAGGTTTTATAGCCCAATTTATAAGGGGGTTCTATTGGCCAAGTCTCTTGAAAGAGGCAGACGTGGAATTGTTCAATATGGTCATGCCAATCAGGGTCTGTAAGCTTAGTTTGTAGGCCTGCTATATTCCAAGAGACCATAGTAACAGAGTCCCTATCAGTTGGGGTAATAACCTTAGTCACAGGGCTCTGGGATTTTATCAATTTGTCATTCCCAAGTACTTGCCCCTTTCTGCTCCCCACCCTTACGGGTTGTTGAATGTTCCCTTCCTGGGTTCCATCTGCTGTTTTTGAGTGGACCATGGGAACATGAGAGCTCTGGAAATGTGCCTATTTTATGTATGCCTACTGCAGCAGTGGCACACCATTGTAGTGAAATATGTGTTTTTGACCACTGACTTTGTGTTGCACCACTTTGCGCCTGGATTAGTTGTCCAGTGTTCACCAGTTCCAGACTACATTTTGGATTCAGTTTAGCTGCCTATTGACTTTATCGTAGTGTTAGACACTGCCATGTTAAATGTGTTCCACATTGTAAACTGTGCTTGTTTTCATGCTCTTTCTCACTGAAGAGCTAGGACATATTATGGGGGAGTTAGTCAGTCAGCATGATAAGGACAGCAGGGAACGGCTTAGGCTTGGGAGAGACACTTTGGGAAACTGGCCAGTTCCAGCCTGTTTCTTTCAACTCTGACCTAAATTAGCCAGCATGTTTGAATTGCTAAATTAGAGTTTTTTCCAGAAAGCTCCTTCTGGTTCCTTAAGATATAAAAGACCCAGTGCGACAGCGAGAGAGAGAGAGTGGCCTCAATCAGGATTCTTGACGTCGGATGCCTGATATCTGTCCCGTGAGGGTGGTCATCTCTTTCTCTTTTGCAGCCGAAAGGGGTCATCATCTTGCTGGCATGAGAAAAATGAAGAGCTTGGCAGGCCCTATGGTGATGAATTTTTACTTCATTATTTGCTTTGCATAATATAATATAACTACTTATATTTGCTGTGTACATTGCAGTTGAGAATCATTTTGGTATGTTTTCCTTTCATTGCTGTGACCATTTTTAAACGTGTGCTTTCAACATGCTAACTTCCTTTTTAGGAACTTCATGGTGAAATAATAATAAATGTCTTCTTTGAACTAAGAGGTGCATTCCAGAGATTTGTGTCATCTCGGGCATTAGTGAAAGCAAAACAACCATACACAGGCTTCCCTCTGCTGTTTTCATATTGCACATCCAGGAACCATCCTAAAACTGATAGGTCTGCCTTATTTCTATTCATATATGTTTTTGCTGCTTTTTCTTTTAATACATGTAGATTGATATATTTGGATGATAAAGAAGGTAACTCACATAAAGGCGCTGAAATGTATAACATACACTTACAGGCTCATATGCAGTCAGACAATAATGCACATGTAGACAAGAAATGGATCTTGGATACAAATGTGGGTGTATACGAGGCTGGGACACAGTAGCGTAAGGGTTCTAATGCCCTGTTGGCTACAAAATGTCTCCCTCCTTTCTTGAATGAAAGAAAAAAACAAAGCAAACAGGAAACAGTGATGTGCAAGAGAGGAAAAATAGATATTTAAATGATAGGTCAGATCTCCTCATTCAGCCATCCAACTCTTCTAATGATGCCAGACAGTTGTTTATTGGGTGCAACAGTGGCCTGTGTGCTGTAACTGTCTGTGCTCCCTTTGCAGGTGTTTCGGCTTCTGGGACCATCGCCAGTGGCTTTGTTGCTTGAGGGACTGTGTTAGCATCATCATCAACTTTAGTGAGATGCTTCTCTGGCACCCATGATGCGGTACTTGAAGTGTAATGCAATTTGAGTGATAGACCATTGGTCCGATGCCACTGAGATCATTGTCCCCTTGACTTGCATCCTGGTGTCTCTTGAAACAGGGTGTTAGTCTTTCTGTCATGACAGGAAGCGCATTAACAGTGCCCTCCGTCTTCCCTGCTGCTGAAGAAGTAGGCTGTCGTCATGCTGTCCATCGTGCGCACAATATTCTGCTTCACTTTGCACTAGAACCACTTATATGGTTGCCTCATCTCTCTTCTTTTTTTTATTTATAATAAGCTCCCAGTGAGCCAGGCTTATGAGGAGATTGACAAGGCACGGAGCTGGCTTGTGAGATGCCTGCAGCGGATTGTGGAGCCTCTGGTGAGAGCAGTACTGTGGTGAAGTCAGTGGCCAGGGTGACTTGTGTGGCACCTGCTGCCATTCCTATGTCGGCCAGCAGGGAAGCGAGCAAGTGTAGTGAGTAGAATCTTACAGGCTGGACCTCACTGGGGTGTAGAGGCTTGGGAGATACTGCTGCCCCTGTAGATTTTGCAGTGCTTGGTTAAAGCCTCCCAGAAAAATAACTGCTTAAAGACACAACGCTAGCACTGGAATGTTTTGCCAAAAGATCCTTCAGATATCACCAGACCCTGCACAGGAACTTGGCAGGATCTGTTTATTGAACCCTTAATTGAGCCCAAATGTAACATACATTGAACTTGTAAGAAATTAGATCATTATTTTGGATGGGTGACTACGCACCTCAAAGAACAATCACAACCCTTGTCAGGGTGAACTCTCAACATCACAAAATTAACCTTAGCTCAACCTCCAGTAGCTATGGCACAGAGCAGACAGGCTTAACTTAGGCCAAGTTGAAACATATTTATGCAGTACCAAAACAGTGATAAAGTTAAAATGCAAAACAATTTAAAAAAAACTGAATTAGAAAAAGAGTATTGTTTAATGAACAAAATGACACTAAAATGTCAAAAATCCTATAAGGGGCACCAGAGATATTTTCAAAGTTTTAACTAGAAATGGTGCCAAAATGCATTAAATGCCACCCATGGTCATCTGGTTGCACTTGAACCTAAGTGTGATTTAAGGCCGACCGCAATGGAGCGCGGTGAGATACAGGTTCTACCCAAACTGAGTTTTTACCTTCTGACTCCTCTGAAATAAAAGCCAAAAATCCTCAGTGGGGCAAAGCATCAGGCCGTGGCGAAGAACAGCTCCACAAGGTCAGGTAGCTGCCAGGTTCTGAAAAAGGCCTTGGCTTTTAATGGGAAAGTTCTGAGCTAGAGAAATTCTAATTTTACACCCAAGGAAGGTCCCTCGCCGGCCAGATACATATAGGGCCTTCACCAAGGAAGATTTCTACTTTACTTTTTTGAAGTGCGGATTCCTTCAGCAGAGCAAGGCTGCAAGCTGTAGCCGAACAGGACTTCACAAGGCTGCATACAATTTCCACGATGTTCTGCTGAAACGGATTTGCTGGTGCTGAAAACCTCAGTGTGGGACAACCTGAATCTTTGGCCAAGTGGCAACGCACCTAGATTGGATTGACTTGGCACATTTCTCTCTGTCGTCCAGAGGTCTTTGAAGCCAAAACATTTCTAAGTCTCAGGTTTTTCTGGATGTTGACATGGGACTCTTGACACAGCAAAGGGTACCAGGACCCCAGGAACAGCACTTGGAGGTTAAAACTCATTCCAACTGAAGCCATCATCAGGTTCTAGGGCAGGCTGAGTTGGAACTGGTCAGCTAGGGTTCCTAAGGAAAATGGGATTGATACAAACTTTTTGTAGCCCTGTACCTTAACAGGAGGTCAGCTAACTGATCCTTGAAGTCCACTTCTTTGTCCTAGGTACAGTTGGAAGCAGGACCAGCCAGGTTTCCTGTTAGGTTTCAACACAGGTCCAGTGGTATTCTGAAGAAGGTATGCCAGGTTGCCATATTTATACCTGGCACTAGCTTGCAGGAGAGACTCCTGTCCCCTTCCTGATCAGTATGGAAAAAAGTTCCAGCGGTACCCATTGAACAAGCCTACTCCTCACCTCTGTACCTAAATCCAGCATGGCAGAACCCTTCTCCGTCTGTGCAGAGGCTGTGCACCCATCCAGAGGTTGGTCCTGATAATAAGCAGCCCCTTCATCCTTGATCGCTCTAAACCACTTCTGGTGCAGCTCTCCTCCCACTGATATTGGTGCCTGCATGACTTGATGGACAAAGGAGGTGACTGGTCCAAGTGTTAGCTACATCTACATGTGGCAGTGGAGTCCTCGTTTGACATAATCAAGGTTAGGCCTAGCTTACAGGCCATCCTGTCAAGTAAAAAACAATACCTTCCCACACCAAGGCTCTCATCTCAGCTATGGTAGCAAGTTCACACCTCATCAAGAGGGATATTTAGCTCCTGGGTGACAGTCGGAGCTGCGCATCTAAAGGATTTAGGCAAGGGAAAGGTAACTTTCTCAAAATACTTTTTCTTTAGTAGTTATTATAATGTTAATGTACCATTAAATTGAATTTTTAGTAACTATTAAAAAAGAGTCTTTGGTTTATATTTCTAGTTGTTCCGTGACTGAAATTAGAATTATTTAATGTAATAATGGAATCCAGTGCTTTCCTATGATGACGCCACCCTTGCTACAGTGAAGTAGCTTTTAAGGATTTTTCATTGTAAGGACATGTGTAACATGAACTTTATACATGTTCTTCTTTTGTTCTTTACACATGGTGCACCCTGCCCTAGGGTGTATAAGCCTTTCATAGGGGGAGACATTAATATTTAAAAGAAATGTTTTTATCTGTCAAAAGGGTTTATTTTAGCAGGTCTATTTGCAGTTTTAAAACCGCCACAGCTGGTCTACTGTGGTAGACTTGAAGCCATGTTTCACATTATCACTGAAGTGGTGATGAAATAGGTGCTGCATTTCATTAGTGACGTTTAACCTACGGGCCCTGGGTACACTTTGTACCATGTACTTGGTACCACAACATTAGCCCGCACAGTATTTAGCTTTGTGAATTCATTTTACAATTGGGGCATAAGGGTTTCCTGACCTCATTCAAAATGATACCCAACTATTCTAGCCACAAATCAGTCAGGCGGCCTCAGGGTACACTATGTGCATAGTTGCTTTCAAGGCAATAGTTGGTCTGACCTCAGACTATATGATCGAGGTAACCAACCTATTAGTAAATATGTACCTAAAAAAAGATATTAAGACTAAACATTATGAGTAAAGAGGTATAGTATGATTTTGACCAATGTGTTGCCATAACACTAATTGGAAATTACACTACTGCAATGTAGGGCTCGCAGCCAACTGCTCCACAAACAAAGAGGCTACTGAATCCTAGTAATACCGCCCCACATATAGTAAGTGCCTGCTAAAAATTGAATTGGAACCTTCCCAGATTGGCCTGTAAATTGAAGGATGTTGACTAGACAGAATACATAGGTCAAAACATTATATGCTGTTCCCAGGTGTTTTTTCTTTCACTAATGACCGAGCTGACAAAAATCTCTGGAATGCACTTCTCAGTTCAAAGAAGAGATTTATTATTATTTCACAACGAGGTTCCTAAAAAAGGAGATTAGTAGGTTGAAAGCACACATTCAAAAATAGTCACAGCAATGAAATGAAAATATACCCAAATGATTCTCAACTGCAATGTACACAGCAAATATATGTAGTTATTATTATGCAAAGCAAAGAATGAAGTAAAAATTCATCACCGTAGGGCCTGCCAAGCTCTTCATCTTTATCATGCCAGCAAGAAGATGATCCCGTTCAACTGTGAGAAAGAGATCTCCATCCTCACGGGACAGATATGTCAGGCATTCGATGTCTAATCCTGACCGAGGTCTTGGAAATTTCACTGCTACTTAGCAGGGCCACCTTTTTATATCTTAAAGAACCGAAAGGGCTTTCTGGAAAAAAAAACCTCCCATAAAAAAGAAATATTCAAACATGCTGGCTAATGTAGGTCAGAGTTGAAAGGAACGCATTAAGAATTGGCCAACATCCCAAGACATTTCTCCCAAGGCCAAACCGTTCCCTGCTTGCACAGAAAACAGAAGTCTGGTACATTCTTATTGTGCTGACTGACTAACTGTCTGGTGATAATATGTCCTAGCTCTTCGGTGAGAAAGAATACGAAAAACAAGCACAGTTTACAATGTGGAAAAACACAGATGCATTTAGCAAGGTCTCAACTGCAATGTCTAACGCTACAATAAAGTCAATAGGCAGCTAAACTGAATACAAAATGTAATCTGCAATTGGTGAACTCAAGACAGCTAATCCAGGTGCAAAGTAGCGCAACACAAAGTTAGTGGTCAAAAACACATATTTCACTACACCAAGAAACCTGGGCCATTGATACGGTACCAAAGGATGGATATGCAATATATTTTGAAGAGGCAATGAAATGTAAAAAGGGAAGATCGGTGCGTGTTCTAGCAACCTAAGGACTGAATGTTGTAGTCAAGACATTTCTGCCCATTAGCCCCACTGTTATCCATACCGGACTAGAAGTTGATGTTGTAGTAATGGGGACAATCAATATATACATTGTGCTACAGAAATCTATTGAAAGTGATGCAAAAGTGAGACTACGGGAGGATGAAGTTGTTCATGCACACAGAAACACAGCACGCAGCAGCCATATTGTGTGGGTGTGTGAGAACTTTTCACCTCACAATCAAGGCATGCTGGAAAGGGAGACCATTTGAAAGCAAAGGTCATGGGGAATACCAGAGCTAGACATGACACAAGGTGGTTTATCTATCGTTGGACACCAGTTCATTAGCATGATGGCTGCAGTTAGTGTAAGACTCTAAATGCTTGGACAATGTCTGATGCACCGGCTAGATATACCATTAGGTTAAGTAATAGGACTAGTATCATTGATTATGTTCTGTTAAATATGGAAGCCTGGTTGCTAATGTACAACATGCTAATCGATTAAAGGATTGAAAGTAACCATGATCCACTAATAACATATTTACTTTTCCTCAATCTTCTGCATAGTGATCTACCGTTGGCCAACAATTCCTTTCAGCTGCCCCTTTAACAAACGAGGAGCTTTTAAATGGAAGCCTGAGAATTATGCAACACTGGCCAAAGAATAGACTGGCTGATTGAAAAATATGTCGAGGAGCTGAATTCAGCCAGTTTCACTCAAGGATGTGTGCTTTTAGAGGCCTTTGGGCGGCTAGTGAAGAAAGTGAGCCTGAAATGAAGCAGGGAATACATTGAGCCCTAATAGCACGATGTACCAGACATAATAGGGAATGTAGGAAAGTCCTCTTTTTGGATGGTCACCCCCACACGTTTTGCTCTGGATGGTGTTGGGTTTAACTCTGAAAGTACACTGGAGCCTGCTAACCAGGCCACAGTGCCAGTGCTCACTCCTTAAATTGTTAAATGTGAAATGGCATCCTTTATTGGCAAGTACCTTAACCCCCTTATAAGTCTCTAGTTTATGATACCAGTGGTACCCAGGGCATGGGTGTTAAAGAGGTCACCAGGGCCTGAAGCACTGTTTGTGCTACCCTGAGTGACCTAAGTAAACTACTGACAGCACGCCTGCCATTGCAGACTGCAAGAGCATTGCAAACTGCTTAAACTCGGCTGTGCCCTCACCAAGGGTGGGACAGTCCAAGCACTATCTTTAATATATGTCAGTCACCCCTAAGGAAGGCTTCCTAAGCCCAGAAGGCAGGGTGCATTATATTAAAGGTGTGGCCATATAAGTGCAATCTTATATGTCCCTATAGTGGCCTTTTCCATTGAAGGCTACTATAAGTGAATGACAGTCCAGAGGATAACATGGGTTGGCACACAGGCAAACCCGAGGTCGCCAGCTCCATTATGGTACTGCTGAAATGGGTCATGTTTGTTACCAAACAATGTGCCTTCTCACCCCAACATGAATCTTGTGTCGAGGCCGATGTGGCATGGACCCAGTGACCAACCTTACAGTATGCCCCCAAGTTGGCCCAGTTTTCCAGTGCTCTGGCTGTGAGCTCACTACTGCTGCTGCCAAGACAGGACTCTGACCCCCTGTGCAGAACTGTGAATACTCCCAGGAGTCTGGACAGTGGCCTAGACAGGAAGGAGGTCACACCTCCCTCCCAGGAAGGCTAGTAAAGTGGCACATCAGGGCGGTGAGACTCATAGGGCACACCACCTCTGATATGCAAGCTGTCCCCAAGTGGAGGACAAAGCCATCCCTGTGCCCCAGGCACATTTGCACCCAGGCAGGCAGGAAAATTAGTTAGGAGGCGTACACCCCAGAAGGCTAGCCACATCTCTAGGGTGGGAAGCCTGGTCTGTGCAGCTGAGGAAGACTTCTTTCATCTTGAAAAATGGAAAAATAGAGGGTTCTAGGTAGAAAAGGTGCCACAACCCATCGGATGTGGTCATTTCAGGGGCAGATTAGAAGCTGGAGCTAGTAACCTATTTGCTACTTGCACCCACACCCTTAACTCCCATAAATCTAGGATTTAAGAGGCTTCCCTGGCACTGGAACCTCAGATCTTTAACTACTAGTGAAGAAAAGACAAGAAGAGACCTGCATCAACAACAACAGGAACCTGCACTAACAAAAAGCATAATACTGTGACAACCTTCCTGGAACTGCTCGACTGCGGCTCGTCCTGGACCAAAGAATTCCCCCAGCAAGAGGAAACCCTTTGTGTTCCAAAGACAAGACCAGACTCCATTGGACTAGTTGCATTAGTCCCCTGCCCACTGCAGGGAAAAAAGGACCCTACTGTATCCAAAGAAACACACGCCATCAGGCCCTCCGAAGGATCACTCAAAAGCAGGTGGTCAGTGCATTGTGGAAAGTGTGTAGGAAGCTTGCCTGGTGTGTGGTGAGCACCTATGGAGTTATCACCTCATACCAGGTCCAGGTATCCCCTATTAGTGATGTGTAGGCAGTGTCTAGGAAGCCAGGGCTCTCTGGAGGTAGCTGTGGATGAGCAGCCAAGACTTATCTAGGAGACATGCAAAGCTTATGCAACACCACTAAAGTCATACATCACTTACACACATGAAAGAACCACACAGTGTTACAAAAATAAAGGTACTTTATTATGGGAACACAATTACTAAATTACTGCATAGCAATACTCCACCATGAGGTCAGTAAACACACTAATATATACGCATTAGAAGTCAGTGATTAGCATAGAAAGCAATAGCAAATAGTAAAACAATAGAAAATATTGAAGACCGTAGGGGGAGACCAAACCATATACTAAGTAAGTGGAATGCGAGAGGCAATCCCCGCCAAAGACATAAAGTCTGTAGAGGGGAGCTGGAGGATCTAGGAACTCCAAAAGGTAAGTACAAGAGTGCCCCCCCAGGGCCCCTGAGAGAAAAAGTAAGTACCTGTTTTTCCAAAACCCACAGGTAAATTTTGGAAAAGGACTGTGCAAGACCCAAGCAAGACTGGAAGAAACCTTGACAGAAGAGGACCTGCAAAAGAAGGGGACCAAGTCCAGTTCGAGTTGGAGTGTCTGGTTGGTGCAGGAGCCACTACCCACCCTTCTGGAGATGCAGGACCAGGTCGACAGTGTAGACAAAGAATCAGCTGTGCAGCACTGGAGCACGAGAGGAGTTCCAGAAGTGATGCAGGTGATGTCCCACGGCGGAAGAAAAGTTGCAGTCAGACAGTGGTGTTGGAAAACCACCAACAAGCCTTGGCAAAGGCAAAAGTCGCAGATGAAGAATTGCAGAGCTGCCGGGGATCAGCAAGGTCCAGGGGGACTCAACCCAAGGAGGGGAGTCGGAAGACGAGGAGGCAGCCCCCACAGGCAACTCACAGGCAGAAGGCACAGGAGTCTCAGTAAGACCCACTCAGCACACCTGGAGAGGAGTCCCACGTCGCTGGAGCAGCAGGCAGCAGACTGTGTTTCACAGGGAAGTGTACTGGAGGCTGGGGCTACACAGAGCCTGAAGATCCCTTGGAAGAGGAACAAACAAGTCTTGGTAGCTGCAAGAGTCACTGTGCACAGGGATACTGTCCTGCAAGGGCTCACCGTCTCCCAAGTTGGACAGCTGGTAGAAAGGACGGAGGGGACCACTTCAGACCACCACCTGTGTTGCAGGTTCCACGCAGTTTTGTAGAAGAGAAGATCCACACAGCCAGATGTTGTTGCAGTTTGGGCCTGCGGATGCAGGGGAGTGAATCCTTCACTCCAAGGGAGAATCCTTCATGCTTCTTCTGCAGGCTGAAGACTCGTCGCCTTCAGAGGATGCACAGCCAGGGAAATGTTGCAGTTGCTGGATGGAGCCAAAGAAACAATGTTGCAGAGCGGAGTCCTTGCAGGAGTTGCAGATTGTCAGTTCCTGGAGGGTCCAGTTGCAGTCCCGGAGGCCAGAAGATGAAGTAAACGATGCAGAGGAGTCCTGCTGGAATCTTGCATGTCAAATCTGAAGACCCACCCGGGAGAGAGACCCTAAATAGCCCAGGAAGGGGGATTGGTCACCTAGCAGGGTGACCACCTAAAATGAGGGGGCTGTGACGTCACCTGCCTGACCTGCCCACTCAGATGCTCCAGGGGCCTCTGCCCATCCTAGATTGCAAGATGGCAGAATCAAGTGGCCATCTGGAGGAGCGCTGGGCACCACTCCTGGGGTGGTGATGGACATGGGAGTGGTCACTCCCTTTTCCATTGTCCAGTTTCACGCCAGAGCAGGGACCAGGGGTCCCTGGACTGGTGCAAACTGGTTTATTCAAGGAGGGCACCAAATGTGCACTTCAAAGCATACTGATGGCTTGGGGAGGCTACCCCTCCCAAGCCAAGAAACACCTATTTCCAAAGGGAGAGGGTGTTGCCTCCCTCTCCAAAGGAAATCCTTCATTCTGCCTTCCTCTGCTTGAGCAGGCTAAGCAGCAGTAGGACAGAAATGTGTCTGTGGGGTGGTAGCTGCGCAAGCTGCCCAGAAAACCTGAGAAGACTGGTACGAAAAATGCTGGGGGTCTGCTAAGGAGCCCCCAGATTGCATGGAATCATACAACCAATACTGGCAACAGATTCCCCTTGTTCAGAGTTACCATTATGTAGCTGGACATAGGTAGAGGGAGTTTGTAGGGTCACCTATACTCACACAGGAGTGCCCTCACATACAGGTACTTGCACCCCCCATATGGACTAGTAGGGTCTGCCATAGGGATGACTTACTGTGACCTGGTGCAGTGACCTGTAGAGAATGGGTGGATGCTCCTTTTCACGCAGGCTGCAATGACACACCTGCAGACACATTTTGCATAGGCGGCATAATACATGCTGCAGCCAATGGGGTACCCCTAGTGCCCCAATGCCCTGGGTCCCTAGGTACCATATACTAGGGACTTACATGGGGCACCAGTATGCCAATTGTGAGGTGTGCAAACTCTTAAGCAACCAAATTTAGAGGGAGAGAGCACAGTCTCTGGGGTCCTGGTTAGCAGGGTCCCAGTGAACACAGTCAAAACAGATTGACAGCGGGGCAAAAAGTGGGGGGTAACCATGCCAAAAGAGGGGACTTTCCTACAAAGTGTAGTTCAGCTCTGTGCCAAGATACAGGTAGGTACCGTTTTCCACAGGACTTGCAGATGGGGAGATAGCTTTTCTTCCACCTTACCACTGCCAGAGGTGGTTGGTAGCCCTTCCGGTCATCGCCACCTTTACTCGATGGTGCAACTCTAGAGCACACCACAACACCTTCATCCAACGTCACCTGTGGCTCCGTTGTCGAGTTTTCGCATCTGCTTCCTCTCCCGCACTGTCTCAGTGGTAAAGCCAGCAACCGCAGCTCGGGTTCAGCACCAGGGATAACCAAGCACACCTCTGCATCTGAGACGTCCAAGCTAAGTGGATTTGTTTTGCCTGGTGAATTCTGGCCCAGGGGTCCGCACAAGCTTAACCACCAGCGGGCCCCACAAACTCGACCTCCAAGTAACTGAGTGTCACAAATACCATTTTTCAGCACCCTGGTCTCCTCCATTCCCACCATGGACAGGCAGGACACCTCTGCTCCTGGGCCCCATGATCCATGTAAAATTGGTCTTACTGTTGCTGCTTGGTTCTGGGACCCACTGAACCTTAACTACCAGTGGGTTCCTCTGAACTCACCCCATAAATGACAAGTGTCACTAGTGATTTTCCCCATTGATCACAATGGTAAAAGGTTGACAGCTTGAACAGCATTGAATTATTTTTCCTTTGAACATCCCTAATGCCGGTTATACATATCTGATTTACTTTGTTTTAGTGTCTAAATTTATATACTAATCTGCTTTATTTTTATAAATTGGTGTTGGATTTCTTCTGAGTCCTGGCAATTACTTATCGTCCATTTGGTACTCTGAAATGCTTCACACATGTTCCTCAACTAAAGTCTGACTGCTGTTTGCCACACTACCAGGACTGAGCTAAGGATTTATTATTGTGAATCCAAAGGGACCATATTTGAGGTATTGTGATAGTACTACATAGTGAAGCGTAACCAACATCACTGCAAAATACTCCACTTTCCTACACTGGTTTTAAAGCAGCTGGGTCCTGAACTTGTGTTTCCCAATACACTTGGTCATAAGTATTTTTAGTGCACGAGAAATCCTGAATTGTCATTAGACTTAAAGTAATTATTCAGATTTTTCAATATGAGTTTTTAATTGGAATTGTAGACCCCCATTCCAGTAGTGTTTTAATAGTTCAAAGAAAGTTTAAAACATTAAGCAAGAGTTTTAAAAGTATATTGTAACATTTTAATAAGGTCCCAACTTTCAAATAAAAGTTAGTGCACCACAGACGCTGGTAAGAATTTTGACTTGTCAGTCACCCCAGCCCTGAGGATCAGTGATCTAAGGATTTTGTGCAAAGCAAGGGAAATTAGCTATAGAGCTACAGCTAAAAAGGAGGAGATTGAAAAACTCCTCAGCTCCTATAAAAAAAGAGACTAGAGAGGGAGGACCGTAACTTAGACGATGATCTTGGAGAAGGTAAAGAGGATTCCCAAGCCTTAACAGGTACCAATGGGGAAGAAGGTAAAGACCAAAACTCTCCATCCTTTCCCAGGCCCCCTGTCACTAGTGGGAAGTGACAGAAGTTACTCTAGCAGACCCCCATCGGTAAGGTGGTAGCAAACCTCAAGGATGAGCTTGACTTACTCTCTCTAGAGGAGAGAAAGCTTGAGCTAGAGGAAAGGAGACTATCCTTTGAAGAACGAAGGCTCAAGATGGGACTTAGGCAAAAGGAGGATGGTGGCAGCAATACCTGTAGGGAAAAAGAATAATCTTCTGACCCTAACATCCCCAAAGAGATTGTCCCCAAGTTTAGTGATGTTGATGACACTGGCAAATGGTTTGCAGCCTTTGAGAGGGCCTGCATAAGGAGAAGGATAGGTCGCCAACACTGGGGCTCTCTATTTTGGGAGTTATTCTCTGTGAAAGGAAGAGGTAGACTTCTGATCCTTCATGAGGAAGTGTCTGAGTCCTATCCGCACATGAAGGGGACCCTGATAGAAGGGCTTGGACTCACCACAGAGGAGTACAGAGTCAAGTTTAGAGACACCCAAAAAGGCCAAAACCAAACTTGGCTGCACTCTGTAGCTCCTCAGTCAAAGTCCTAGAGTGATGAATTAAAGGCAATGAGGTGAACACGTATTAAAGGTGTTATAATTTAATTATGAAGGAGCTCATTCTAACTAATTGTACCAAAGAGAAATTGCAACAGCATCCAGTGGATTCTAAGTTGTCTTCTCCCAGAGAGCTGGGCAGTAAAACTGCTAAGTGGGTCAGAACCAGGGTATCCAGGAAGACCCAAGGGGGGGATGACCCCAAGAAGGGTTCAGACTTCCCAGAAGGGGAAAGAGGTGAGCTTTACCAGGATAAAAGGAAAGAGTTCTCTAAAGGTCTCTAGATGTCTCCCCAGGAGGGTGGGCATTGAGACGCTTCTCAGTCCAAAAAGAGGCGGTATCAAGGTAAGAACTGGGACCCCAAGAATGGTGGGGTATGCTATGACTACCAGTAGTCAGGGAATAAGAAAGGGGATGTAGCATGCCCCAAAAAGTACCCTAGTGGTGTGCAATCCAAGTGATTGACTACCATAGAAGTGGGGGTAGAAGTATACTCTGGAGATGCCAGAGGTTACAGTTAGGATACTTTAGTTTCCTTGGGTGGGGTGGATATTGAAGTCCTGGCAGTCTTACCTCCAAGCTTGGAGAAGTATAGACAAAGGCCTAAAATAAATGGGACTGAGGTAGAGACTCTGAGGGATACAGGTGCCAGTGTCACCATGGTGGCAACCAGACTGGTTTTCTCAGACCAAATGATACCTGGTGTCACTCACCAAGTAACCAATGCTGACAATGAGATTAAGCTCCATCCAATGGTCTTTGTAGGCTTAGAGTCGGGAGTGGTTGCTGGCCCAAAGAAGGTGGTTGTGACCCCTGCCATTCCAGTAGAGTGTCTGACTAGAAATTATTTTGAAGCTTCTGCATGGGTAGAGGTAGAAAGGAAGGCTCATGCAAAAATGCTGGGTCTCCCTGAGTGGGTGTGTGACAAGAGCACAGGAAGCATGACAGGGAAGTCAAGAGAACCTGGACCCTGAAATAATGGCCCCAGACTCTAATTCCAAGAGAAAGGGCAAGAAGACTGTGAAGGTAGCTTCAAATAGGTCACAGGATCAGGGGGAATGTTTTCCTGAGGGAGATGCCCTGATACCTGTAGAGGGAACTGCCACTGATGGAGTCTGGCCTGACCTGGCAGAGCTCTTAAGTACAGGGAGACCCTCCAGAGAGGACTTATGCCAAGGGCAAAGAACATGCCCTGTTGTCCAAAGCCTTATGCAGAAGGCTACAACGCAAGAAGGGGGTGATGACAGTGGAACCCACAGGGTCAATTGGGAAGATGGGCTCCTGAACACTGAGGCCAGGGACCACAAACTAGGGGCAGCCAGGAGAGTGATGGTCCCCCAGATTTACAGAGAGTTTCTTTCAGCCTTATCCCATGACATACCCCTTGCTGGACATTTGGGACAAACCAAAACATGGGAGAGGTTGGTTGCCAATTTATATTGGCCCAAGATGTCTGAGAAGGTGAAGGAGTTTTGTCGCTCCTGCACCACCTGTCAATTCCGTGGCAATACAAGAGGACAACCAAAGTCTCCCTTAATCCCACTTCCAGTAGTTAGGACACTTTTTGAGAGGGTGGGGATTGACATTGTTGGTCACCTTGACCCTCCAACTGCATCTGGGAACAGATTTATTCCAGTGGTAGTGGACCATGCCACTAGGTACCCCCCCTTTTTAAGGTGGCAAGGGGCCTCCTTGGAATCTTTACCAGGGTTTCCTAGAGAGGTGGTTTTGGATACATAAATACATTTCATGTCTGCATACTTGAAAGCTATGTGAAATGAATGTGGTGTAAGTTACAACTTCACCATCCCCTATCATCGCCAGACAGATGGTTTAGTTGAGATATTCACTAAAACTGTGACTGGCATGATAATGGGTCTTGCTGAAAAACTCAGAAGCAGATGGGTTATCCTGTTGCCCTGCCTCATGTTTGCCCAAACAGGTGCCCCAGAATGGAGTTGGCTTCAGGCCCTTTGAACTTTTGTTTGGCCACCCTGTAAGAGCCCCCCTAAGTCTGGTGAATGGGGGAGGTTGGGAGAAACCTTTCAACCCAAATACGACATAGTGGACTGTTTGCTGCCCTGTACTCACACATGGCTGAGTACATGAAGAAGGCAAACAAAAATCTAGAGGCCAGCCAAGAGCTTCTCAAACTTTGGTATGACCAACAGTGAGCACTGATTGAGCACCAGTTCAGTTGGTATGGGTGTTGGAGCCTGTGGCTCCCAGGGCCCTCCAGGACAAGTGGACTGGGCCCGGCCCCATTTTGGAGGAAAAAAAAGAGGAAGTCACCTATTTGGTAGACTTAGACACCCCTGACAGGATGCTCCATGTGAACCGTCTAAAGACACACTAAGAAAGGGCTGACATGACCATGCTGATGGAGGACAGGAGAAGGAAAGTGAACCCCTCCCTGACTTGCTATCAACAAACCCACAAGATGGTTCAGTGGAAGGTGCTGTTTTGTCTGACACCCTTCACTGCACAGCAGCAAGCTGTCTGCAGACAAGTCCTCAGCCAGTTTGCAAAGCTCTTTTCTTTGACCCATGGTCAGACAACCTGGTGTGTCCATGATGTGGACAGTGTTGACACTCTCCCTGTCAAAACAAGATATATAGACTGTATGATCAAGTCAAATCCTGCATCAAACCTGAAGTAAGCAAGATGCTAGAGCTATGGGTGATTGAACCCTCTGACTGTCCCTTGGCTACCCCAGTGGTACTAGTCCGCAAGTCTCATTCAACGGGTGAAAAACCAGAGATGAGTATTTGTGTGGAATACAAGGGTTTAAATGCAGTCACTAAAACGGATGCACAGCTCACCCAATAGCAGATGAGCTTATTAATAAGCTGGGTGCAGCACACTTCCTCAGTACCTTTGATTTAACATCAGGGTACTGGAAAATTGGTCTTATGCAAGGAGCAAATGTGAGATCTGCATTTTCTACCCCAGAAGGACACTTTCAGTTTAACGTTATGCCTTTGAGGCTAAAGAATGCACCTGTCACTTTTCAAAGGTTGGTGAATAGAGTTATTTAGGACTGGATGCATTTAGTGCAGCACATCCTGATGGCATTCCTGTCTTTAGCTCCACCTGAGAGAATCACCTGGTCAACCTGAGAGACCTTTTACAGACCCTTAAGTAGGCAGGCCTAACTATCAAGGCCAATAAGTGCCATATATGGCAGAGCTATGTTGTCTACTTTGGCTACCTTGTAGGTGGAGTCCAAGTGAAACCTATCCAACCCAATATCCAAACCATTCTGGATTGGCAGGCTCCCAACACTCGAACCCAAGTCAGGGCATTCCTTGGCTTGACTGGGTATTACAAGAGGTTTGTGAAGGAGTATGGTACCATTGTGGCCCCTCTCACTGAACCCATCCCCAAGAAGCAGTCTAAGAAGGTCATTTGGACTGCTGAATTTTAAAAGGCCTTTGACACCCCCCGAAAGCAGCCATGTGCTCGGCACCTGTCCTAAAAGCACCAGACTATAGGAAAGAGTTCATTGTTCCAACAGACAATTCTGAACATGGGATTGGGGCAGTTTTGTCATAAACAAATGATGAGGGCAAGGATCATACAGTTGCCTATATCAGCAGGTGACTCCTCCCTAGTGAGCAGCATTAGAGTGCCATTGAGAGGCAAGCCTTTTCTGTGGTTTGTTCCCTGAAGAAGCTCAGACTGTACATGTTTGGGACTCACTTCAAAGTTAAAATTGACCACAGGTCTCTCAGGTGGCTGATGCATATGAGAGGAAAGAACCCCACATTTTAAGGTGGTCCATTTCCCTACAGGGTATTGACTTTACAGTGGAACACAGGCCTGTGACTGACCATGCCAATGCAGGTAGCCTTTCCAGGTTAATTCACTTCCATGACGAGAACTACCAAGAGGGAGGTCTGTTGCTCATCACTTTTCATCTGGGAGGGTCATGTAAGAAAGTTCCCTTTTTGGATGGGTACCCCCACTCTTTTTGCTCTGGATGCTGTTGGTTATGACTCTGAAAGTGCCATGGAGCCTGCTAACCAGGCCCCAGTGTCAGTGCTCTCTCCCTAACTTGGTAAATATGAATTGCCATCCACAATTGGCAAGTCCTTTAACCCCCTAAAAGACCCTAGTGTATGGTGCCAGTTGTACCCAGGGCATGGGTGTTAAAGGGGTCCCCAGGGCTTGAAGCATTGTTTGTGCCACTCTCAATGACCTAAGTAAACTACTGACAGCAGACCTGCCATTGTAGACTGCAAGAGCAGTGCAAACTGCTCAAACTCAACTGTGCCCACACCATGGGTAGCACAGTCCAAGCACTATCATTAGTATATGGAATGCCCCCTAAGCCCAGGAGGCAGGGTGTATTATATTAAAAGTGTGGACATATAAGTACAAGCTTATATGTCCTTATAGTGTCCTTTTCCATTAAAGGCTACTACAAGTGAATGACAGTCTATAGGATAACATGGGCTGGCACCAGGGCAAACCTGAGGTCGACAGCTCCATTATGGCAAGGCCAAAATGGGTCATGTTTGTTATCAAACAACGTGCCTTCTCACCCGTGACATGAATCGTGTGGTGAGGGCGATGTGACATGCACCTCGAGAGCAACCTTTGAGGTTACCCACCAAGTTGCCCCAGTTTTCCTCTGCTCTGGGTGCCAGCTCACAGATGCTGCCATCAAGAGAGGATTCTGACTCACTAGTCAGAAGTGTGAACACTCCCAGGAGTCAGAACAATGGCCTGGGTGGGAAGTAAGTCACACCTCCTTCCCGCTCAGGAAGGCCAGTGAAGTGGCTCATCAAGGCGGTGAGCTTCTAAAGGCACACCGCCTCTGATGTGCAAGCAAGCTGTCAACCAGTGGAGGATAAAGCCCCTGTTCCAAGCACACTTGCAACCGGGTAGGGGGAAAATTAGTGAGTCAGGAGGGGTACATCCTCAGACGGCTAGCCACATCTCTATGGTGGGCAGCCTGGTCTGTACAGCCAAGGAAGACTTATGCCATCTTGGAAAGTGGCAAAATAGAGGGTTCTGGTTAGAAAAGGTGCCACAACCCACCGGATGTGGTCCCCTCATCGGCAGATTAGGTGCTGGGGCTAGTAGCTTATAGGCTACTTGTACCCACACCCCTACTACCCATGTACCTAGGATTTAAGGGGCTCCCTGGCACCAGAATCTCAGATCTGCAACAAATTGCAAACAAATGACAAGAACAGACCCTCATCAAGGACAACAGATATCGACACTAACAAAAGGCGTTATATGTTAAATCTGTGACAACCTTCCTGGAACTGCGCTACTGTGGCTCGTCCTGGACCAAAGACGATTCCCCCAGCAAGAGGGAACCCTTTGTAAACCAAAGGCAAAACCACACTCCCTTGGTCTAGTGGCTCTAGACCCCTACCCACTACAGGTAAAAAGTACCTACTGGATCCGAAGAAGCACCAGTCATTGGGCCCTCTGAGGGATCACCCAAAAGCAGGTAGTCCAGTACATTGTGGGAAGTGTAGTCCAGCTCACTGCCAAGTTACAGCTGGCTACCGTTTTCCTCTAGACCTCCGGTCTCCTCCATCTTACCATTGCTAAGGCTTTTTGGTGGCCAGATTGGTCATCACCACCTTTACTCGATGCTGCAACTGGAGGGCACACCGCAACACCTTAATCGGGCTTCACCTGTGGCTCCGTTGTTGAGTTTTTGCATCTGCTTCCTCACCCACACCGTCTCAGTGGTAAAGCCAGGAACCATAGCTCACGTTTAGGACCAAGGATAGCCAATCATACCTCTGCACCTGAGAAGTCCAAACTAGGTGGAGTTGTTCTGCCTGATGAATCCTAGTCCAGGGGCCCACACAAGCTTAAGCCGAAGTGGGCTCCGACAAACTCGACCTGCGAATGACCGAGTATCAAGAGTACTATTTTTCACCACTGCGACTTCCCCATTCGGCACCAAAGGCAGACAAGATACCTCAACACCAAGGCCCCATGAACTAGGTAAAATTGGTCTGACTGTTATAGCTTGGTCCTTGGACCGGTACAACCTTAAAATACCAATGGGTTCCTCTGAACTCACCCCGCAAGAGATAGAGTGTCACTAGTGATTTTCCCCATTGACCGAAATGGTAACAGTTTGACAGCTTGAACAGCATTGACTTATTTTTCCTTTGAAAATCCATAACACCGGTTATACATATCTGATTTATTTTGTTTTGGTGTCTAAATTTATATAAACATCTGCTTTATTCTTATAAATTGGTGTTGGATTTCTTTTGAGTCGTGGCAATAACTTATGTTGGTACTCTGAAATGCTTCACATATGTTCCTCAAGTAAAAACTGACTGCTCTTTGCCACACTACCAGGACTGAGCTAAGGATTTATTATTGTGATCCAAAGGGACCATCTTTGGGGTATTGTGAGAGTAATACATAGTGAAGCCTAACCAGCATCACTGCATAATACTCCACTTTCCTACTGGGAAGAATTCCAGAAGACGCATAAAGTAGAATACAAGAAATGTTTCCAACCTAAAAAGGAACAAGCTTCAATCATCAATCAGTAGATTTGAAGAGTGCTTCTTGTCACCCATGAGGGTATGCAAGTGATGTCAGGGTCCAGTTGATTAACCAAATAGCCAGGTCTTTAGGGACTTTGGGAACTCTGTAAGAAATGGGGTAATCTGGAGAAGAAAGGGTAGCTTGTTCCATGTCTTCGCTGCTAGATAGGAGAAGGAGCGACCTCTGCATTTGCTACATTGGATGCGGGGAGTGAGGGTTGGAGAAAGGGAAGCAGAGTAGCGGTGTCTAGTGGTCTGATGGAAGTTCAGGTGGTGGTGGTTCAAGTAGGAGGGTCTGCAGTTGTGTAGGACCTTGTATGCATGGGTCAGGAGCTTCACCTGCCATCTTTTCTGTACAGAGAGCCAGTGGCGTTCTCTGAGGAAGTGGGGTGTTGTGGGTTCATCTAGGGAGATCGAGTATGAGTCTGGCTGCAGCATTCTATATGGTCTGTAGTTGCCGGAGGAGGTGATCTGCGATCCCTGCATAGGGAGCATTGCCACAGTCCAGTCAGCTGGAGATGAGGGCCTGGGTGATGGTGCTTCTTTAGCTTTGGGGTAGCCATTTGAATATCTTACGAATCATGCCAAGGACGAAGAAGCAGGAGGAGGAGACCTGAGTTGTCATGGTTAGCTTGTTGTCCTAAATGGTGCCTAGGTTCCTAGCTTGGTCAGTGGGGGTAGGAGTAGGTCCGAGTTCTGAGGGCCATCAGGATGAGTCCCATGGGGAGTTTTTGTCTCTGAAGATAAATATCTCTGTCATGTCCGTGTTTAGCTTCAAGCAGTTGTCCTTTATCCAGTTGGCGATGTCTGTCATGCAGTTGTGGAAGTTGGTCTTGGTGGTGTCTTCAGAGAAGGAGAGGATGAGTTGTGTTGGCATAGCATATGATGTTGAGTCTGTGATTTTTGGCGATGCTGGCCAAAAGTGTCAAATAAGTGTTGAACAGGCCGGTTCTGAGCAAGAATCCTTGGGATACTCCACAGATGATTTCCCTGGGTTCGGAGGTGAAGGGAGCAGGAAGACTTTTTGCGTTCTTCCAGTGAGAAAAGAGGCAATCCATCTGACAACGGCTCCTAGGATGCCTGTGTTGTGCAGCCTTGTGATGAGTGTGTGGTGGGAGACCGTATTGAAGGCTGCAGAGAGGTCTAGGAGGATCAGAGCCGCAGACTCTTCCTTGGTCAAGTAGGCCTCGGATGTTGTCCGTAGCCATGATGAAGGCTGTCTATGGTGTGGTTGCTGTGGAATCCAGATTTAGAAGAGCCAAGTAAGAGGCTCTGTTCTAGATGTGAGGAGACTTGTTGATTGATGGCTTTTTCTAATACTTGGAACGGGAGCAAGGAGATTGGTTGATAGTTGTTGAGCTTGCTGGGGTCTGCCTATGGTTTCTTTAGTAGAGCATTGACTTCTGTGTGTTTCCAGTCCTTGGGGAAGTGGCAGTGGCAATTGAGATTTTGAAAAAGTTGGTGAGTAGGTGTCTGATTCTGTCTTTGCCTAGGTTAAAGATGTGGTGAGGATATGTGTTGTTTGGGACTCCTGAGTGGACTGAGTTCATGATGGAGGCGGTGTCCTGTGGGCTGAGCAGGCCCCATTCAGTTAGTCAGATGTCTTTGGTGGTTGTAGGGTCATTGTGTTGCTTAAAGACGTCAGTGGCTTTAGGCTGGAGTTTGAAGATTCTGTAGATGTTGGCGATCATGTTGTGGAAGAAGTCTGCAAGGTTGTTGCAGAGTTCCTGTAGGGGGTAATGTTGTTTGGTGCAGCTGAGCGGTTGGAGAATTCTTTGATGATGTTGAAGAGTTCCTTTCTGATACTGGATCTTGATTCCATTCATGAGGCTAAGGCCTTTTTCTTTGATTCTCTCAAATGTCTGTGGTAGAGGTTGAATGCTATCTTGAATGTGGTCTTGTTGATTGTGTCGTTACTGGTGCGCCATATTCTTTCCAGTTGTTTACAGTGTCTTTTAGTGGTTCTGAGGGTTTCAGTGTATCAGCTAGCCTGCTTGGTGAACCTTCTGTAGGTGTTGTTGCCAATGAGAGTGACTCTGTTCTGGTCTAGGTTGTTGGAGAAGATGGGGTGGGTGTTTTTGAAGGTTATAATCCATATGCAAAAACAACAAGTGATGGACGGAATGCTGAACATTGTCAAACACTCACCCCCAGTCATAGATCTGGGTTTAATCCATCGTTCTTTTGCTCACCATGCCACCCCAGTTTGGACCCAGCCATATGCAAATCAGTCTTGACCCTGTTCCTCATGGGAACAGTCCAGACCGAACTGCCAAGCCAGGTCCTCACTGGACCGGAAACAAGCATCCTGGGACCGGTTTCGGGGTTTCACCCCTCATCAGCCAGGCTAGCTTGAATCCAGTGGCATGGGAAGCACGGGACCCACGTCTGGGCATACCCTTCCCACTTAGGGCGACAAAGCAAAAACAACAAGTGATGGACGGAATGCTGAACATTGTCAAACACTCACCCCCAGTCATAGATCTGGGTTTAATCCATCGTTCTTTTGCTCACCATGCCACCCCAGTTTGGACCCAGCCATATGCAAATCAGTCTTGACCCTGTTCCTCATGGGAACAGTCCAGACCGAACTGCCAAGCCAGGTCCTCACTGGACCGGAAACAAGCATCCTGGGACCTGTTTCGGGGTTTCACCCCTCATCAGCCAGGCTAGCTTGAATCCAGTGGCATTGGAAGCACGGGACCCACGTCTGGGCATACCCTTCCCACTTAGGGCGACAAAGCAAAAACAACAAGGGATGGACGGAATGCTGAACATTGTCAAACACTCACCCCCAGTCATAGATCTGGGTTTAATCCATCATTCTTTTGCTCACCATGCCACCCCAGTTTGGACCCAGCCATATGCAAATCAGTCTTGACCCTGTTCCTCATGGGAACAGTCCAGACCGAACTGCCAAGCCAGGTCCTCACTGGACCGGAAACAAGCATCCTGGGACCGGTTTCGGGGTTTCACCCCTCATCAGCCAGGCTAGCTTGAATCCAGTGGCATGGGAAGCACGGGACCCACGTCTGGGCATACCCTTCCCACTTAGGGCGACAAAGCAAAAACAACAAGTGATGGACGGAATGCTGAACATTGTCAAACACTCACCCCCAGTCATAGATCTGGGTTTAATCCATCATTCTTTTGCTCACCATGCCACCCCAGTTTGGACCCAGCCATATGCAAATCAGTCTTGACCCTGTTCCTCATGGGAACAGACCAGACCGAACTGCCAAGCCAGGTCCTCACTGGACCGGAAACAAGCATCCTGGGACCGGTTTCGGGGTTTCACCCCTCATCAGCCAGGCTAGCTTGAATCCATTGGCATGAGAAGCACGGGACCCACGTCTGGGCATACCCTTCCCACTTAGGGCGACAAAGCAAAAACAACAAGTGATGGACGGAATGCTGAACATTGTCAAACACTCACCCCCAGTCATAGATCTGGGTTTAATCCATCGTTCTTTTGCTCACCATGCCACCCCAGTTTGGACCCAGCCATATGCAAATCAGTCTTGACCCTGTCCCTCATGGGAACAGTCCAGACTGAACTGCCAAGCCAGGTCCTCACTGGACCGGAAACAAGCATCCTGGGACCGGTTTCGGGGTTTCACCCCTCATCAGCCAGACTAGCTTGAATCCAGTGGCATGGGAAGCACGGGACCCACGTCTGGGCATACCCTTCCCACTTAGGGCGACAAAGCAAAAACAACAAGTGATGGACGGAATGCTGAACATTGTCAAACACTCACCCCCAGTCATAGATCTGGGTTTAATCCATCGTTCTTTTGCTCACCATGCCACCCCAGTTTGGACCCAGCCATATGCAAATCAGTCTTGACCCTGTTCCTCATGGGAACAGTCCAGACCGAACTGCCAAGCCAGGTCCTCACTGGACCGGAAACAAGCATCCTGGGACCGGTTTCGGGGTTTCACCCCTCATCAGCCAGGCTAGCTTGAATCCAGTGGCATGGGAAGCACGAGACCCACGTCTGGGCATACCCTTCCCACTTAGGGCGACAAAGCAAAAACAACAAGTGATGGACGGAATGCTGAACATTGTCAAACAATCACCCCCAGTCATAGATCTGGGTATAATCCATATGTCCTTTGAGACTTTGCTGTAGCTGCAGTGGGGGGCATTGTGCAGACTGGGAGCCAAGGTCCATGAGCTGGTGATGTTAAAGTGGACGATGGAGCGGTTGGTAAAGGTGAGTTCTGTGGTGTGGTTATACCTGATGCGGTCACTGAAGGTGAAGATGGGGTCCAGCGTGTGGCCTGCGGTATGCGTGGGGTCATGGATGAGTTCTGTGGGTCCGATGATGTTCATGCTGTTGAGGAGGTTTGTAGTTTGATGTCATTGTGGTCATCAAGATGGAAGTTGAGTTTGCAGAGGAAAATTTAGTTGTTGGAGTCTGTGGCAAGGGGGGATGATGAGGTCAGTCATGAAGTTCAGAAGGCTGGATATGGTCCAGGACGATGGTAGGCAAGAGTGCCCTTGATGCTGGGCTTGCTGCCTATTTGGAGGCAGAAGTTGAGGTGTTCCATGACTGTAGTGATGTCATCATTTATGGCGGGTTATTGGGTGGATTCCTTGTGTATGATGGTGATACCTCCACCAGGCTTGTTTCTACTGTTGCCGTGGGTGGTCTTGTATCCTTCAGGTATGGCGGTGGTGATGTTGGGTGCTGAAGTGGGGTTGAGCCAGGACTCAGTTAGGAAAAGGATGTCGGGTGTGAGGGTGGAGATGAGGTCCTAGATCTCAGTAGTGTGTTTGCATATTGAGCATCTGTTGAGAAGGGTGAATCTTTTTGTTCAGGTGGTGTCTGGGGTGTGTTCAGGGAGGGGCTGGTCAGTGGGAGGTGCTTGTGCTATGGGAGGAGTAGTGGCAGTGAGTGAAAGGTCTTTCAGTGGAGTGTGGGTCAGCGTGGTCGCAGTGCTCGTTGAGGTGTTGAGGGTGTAGAGTTCAACAATGGTTTATCAGGGGGGCTGGAAGGACAATTATTGTGGAGTAGGGCACGGTTCAGGTGTGAATGGGTGCAGATGGGCTTGCCTTTGGCATGCCCACTACATGTTCGCACTGCTGCCTGCATTAAGTAGGTCCTGGGGTGGGAAGGGCATCTTTTGGCCCTGCCTGACACCATAGGTAACCGTAAAGACCACTTGACAAGATAGAATTTTTTTAATGTTTTTGAATCTTGTCTCATGTGGTCAAATTGATAAATGGAACTGCTTAGGACAAGAGTGGGAGGTAAAACAAATAGGAAAATAATTTCATCTTGCTATATTCAGCAGCTGAACTAGGAACCCCAAAAAACAGCCCTGGACACCCCTGCTTAATGCACCAGGTATTGCCACTTTCAGAGCTATTAAGAACTATCATAAGCCAAAACAACAAAGCATTGGGACCAGATAAAAGTTCCCACAGACCTTCACTGCATTGATCCCCAAGATTGTGCCCTTGTCCAATTAAGTCATCAAAAGCGATTATGCACCGAAATCCTAGGGAGCAGCGAAAACTGTTAATATATAAAGACAAGGAGATCACAATGATGCAGCTAACTACCGTCTGATTTCATTGCTAGATGTGTTATGGAAAATGTATGCTAGGATCTTATATAACTATATCCAGGACTAGGCGGATAGCAACAATGTGCTAAGCAGCCTGCAGGCCAGATTTAGAAAAACACTAAGCATAATCAAGCATGCCATGAAGCTGCATACCAAAATAAATAGGACTGCTTTGTAATTGACATTTATCGATTTAAAGACTGCCTTTTATTCAATTAACAGAAGCCTACAGTGCCAAGCACTACTGAAGCAATGGATGCTAGTGTAGACGACTGAGACACTACACTTCTTAAATTAGCGAACAACGATCAGGATTAGGCATAAAAAAAAATAATTGTGAATGTACCAACAAATTTAAATAAATACCACAGTTTGCAGGGATATGTTATAGCCCCACTGTTGTTCGGCTTTTTATAACTGATGTAGGGTTATACATAACAGGTTTAAAACAAGATACACTTAAATAGGAGGTGAAAAGATTTGCCATACTGTTTGTTTTCGATGAGGTATTACTTTCACTAACAAAAATCTCAATGCACCTGAGTGGATTTTAGACTATCCTCTGGTGCAAGACTAAAATAATCTGCAGTATGGTAAGTGCTATTGTCCAAGTCTACAATATGAAAGTGGTAGCTGCAGCCCTTTAAGCACCAGAACTATAAGGCATTGATAGAAACTTTGAAATGCAAAAATAGAATACTGCTGTCTAAGAAACCTGCGCCTAAGCCCAGGAACACTCTTGAACACGTTACGGCCACAGCTGGACCTGAAAAGCATTAATGGGTCAACACTCAATATCAAAGGAAGATATATGGAATCTACACTAGAAGTGTCATTGCAGAGCATGATGGAGGGCTTTCCGCTTTCAAGATATCTTGGAAAAAGGATGTAATGTAGCTTTGAGCCACAACCTTATAAGATATTGCCATTAACCCATTGTATATAGTACCTAGTACCCTTTGTGAGAATATACAGCAAAATGGCACTCAAGAGACAATAAAGAGCAATGTTAAATTTGAAGCAACTGAAAGAAAGCCAATCTTTTTTTTTTTTTTTTTTGGTACAATATCCAGGGGCACTTGTAGGAAAATATTGATCTCTCTCTTTAGAATTTATGTTAATTCAAATTTAAAAAAACGCTTGGGATGTACTCTGGTCTGGTTTGATGATCAGTTGTTCAGTTCTGTGCTGCCTCCATGTTGACAGCATGTGTTTCCACTCTCAGGCCATTTGAAATATTTTCACCAACATTCAAAATTAAGTTGAATAGTATCTGTCTATAATTTGTAGGGATTCTGGTTTCTAGTTGTTGAACTTGTCAAATTCGCAGCAAGTCACCAATTTCTACAGCCTTGTAGCAAAAGCCTATGTAGATTCCTGAGCTCTCTGTCATGCAGTGTTGAATGTGTATTTCTCAAAGGGAGACTTTTGCTATGTCACATACTTTTCATTTAGAAA
Source organism: Pleurodeles waltl (assembly GCF_031143425.1). NCBI lineage: Eukaryota > Metazoa > Chordata > Amphibia > Caudata > Salamandridae > Pleurodeles > Pleurodeles waltl. The sequence goes on along the minus strand of NC_090436.1, from coordinate 639,942,084 downwards.
CTTCACCAATCCTTTATATATCTCAGGAGTTAAAGTCACAAGGAAATATTTGACGCAACTCTCTCTAGCTTGACGAAGAGGTCCCTTGCATGCTCATCAGTGCGGTTGTTGCACATGACATGCAGATAGCTCTATTTAATTAGCATATTTAATTTACTTAGAAGTCCCTAGTAAAGTGCACTACATGTTCCCAGTGCCTGTAAATGAAATGCTACTAGTGGGCCTGCGGTACTGATTGTGCCACCCACTTAAGTAGCCCTTTAAATATGTACCAGGCCTGCCATTGCCGCCGGAATGCAGTGTCACACTGCCATGTCGACGTGGCATTTAAAATCCCTTGCCAAGCCTTAAGCTCCCCTTTTATTACATATGTCACCCCTAATGTAGGCCCTAGGCAGCCCACAGGGCACGGTGCTGTCTAATTAAAAAGAAGAGCATGTAATTGTAAGTTTGACATGTCCTGGTAGTAAAACACTCCCAAATTTGTTTTTCACTACTGTGAGGCCTACTCTTCTCATAGGATAACATTGGGAATTCCTTATTACATTTAATAAGATTTAATTACTGATTGGGAGGAGGTAGACCTGTCATATTTAGTAGCTATGGAATTGTAATGATAAGTACTTTTTAATGGTAAAGTCAGGTTTATTGTTGCAATTTCGGAAAATGTTACTTTTAGAAAATGCCCTTGTTCCTGCTCATAGCCCTGTGTGCCTGCAGCCTGTCTCTCATCACTTGTCTTGGGTGGGTGACAAATGGGCTTTGTGTGTTCCCTCCAGACAGCCACACACAATGGGAGTTTAGGTGTGACTTGATGTGCCCTGATGGGCCACTAACTGGCTAAATGGGGGCAGAGCTAAGCACAACACTTGCACCTGAATAGGTTGTGCCCTGCCTCCTCACAACAGGCATAACAACCCTGTATTGGCACTCCAGCCACCTTGGAACCAGGGCAGGAGAGGAAGGGGATTCACTAAACTTCAAAGCCACTGACTAGAAGCTTCTCCCACCTCCCAGAACCAAGGCACCGAAGTGTAAATACTAGACCTTATACACCACCACTTCAGTACATTTCTGGACCTGTGGATACTGTGCCAGGAAGAAGGACTTCTGTGCTGCTACAAGGACTGCCACTCTGCTGGATTGCTACTCTGCTCTACTCCTGCTCTTCTGTGCTGACCTGCTGCTGTCCTTGCCTGGGAGTGAGAAAGACTGGACCTGCATCTCTCCAACCCAGTACCAAAGTGACTCCAAGGGCTTGCTGGCTTGCCTCCTGTTTTCTGAAGTCTCAGGTACACAAAGACTTCCAACTCACCTGCTGCAGCCCCTGGACTCTGCCAGCTGTGAGGCTTGCCCTGCCAAGTGGTGTCAATCCAGTCCAGGGCCCTTGGAAGTGGGTCTAAAGGGCTGCTTTAGCCAAAACCAATGCATCACCGCAGCTGATTGGAACCGGCACATCAGCCCATCAGCATGTTGTGTGGATCAGAACCAGTGCATCGGTCCCATTGCGTGGATCAAAGTCCATGCATCGCCTCCCCATCACGGATCAACCTTGGTTCATCGCCTTTGGAACAGCTGCATCACACACCCAGTGCATCACCCCTCATGCGTGGAGAAAATCAACGCATCTTCACTACTGCATGGGAAGGATTGACGCATCGCCTTCACTGCTTGGATTAACATCAACGCATTGCTTCAGTCTGCTCCCCACATCTTCAACATTGACACTACCAGGAATAAGGTACTTTTGTTTAGCGGGCCCAATGGGATCCCTGCAGCTGGCCTGCACTCCATTGTGGTCAGGCTGAACTTTTGACTTTGTCCCAGTCCGGCAAACCAGATACCCCTGTTGCACTTCCTGATTCTAAGTGCTATTTCACAGTTTATTCTTTAAACTTCATATCTCAAGTTCTTATTATTGGATTTTTGTTGTTTTGGTCTTGTTTTGTTCAATAAATTAAGCTCTATGTTTCTAACCAGGGGTGGTATCTTTTTTGTGGTGTTTCCACTGTTTTACTGTTTGAAGTGTTGCACAAATACTTAACACATCATCTCTCAAGTTAAGTGTGACTGCTGTATGCCAAGCTACCAGGGAGTGAGTACAGGTTAATTTAGAGGGTGTTTGTGACTTACCCTGAATAGGACTATGGTTCTTGCTTGGACAGGGTGCACACCTCTGCCAACCAGAAACCCTATTTCTATCACTAACACTCCAGTGGCAGCTTCAGTTCAATTCAACAGGGCTTGCCTGGCCTCTGAATGGCAGATTCTTCGTGCAAGAACTTCACACTGTAAGTCCCACAAACCTGTCTGTCTCAACAATGGCCATTCTACTTTAGTACATTGAGGCCAACCTGACTCTGAAATGGCGACCTCTTCTCGGAAGATCTAGCATTAGAGATCCTCCTCTTTCCAGGTGGTCGTCTGTGATGCTATGTGGATTTGACCATCGACTCCATCTTGTTTGGGTGACTCCATTTTGTGTCCTGCAGTAGTTGCAGGCAGCGCAGGTGTTTTTCATCACAGAAGTTGTTTTTCTTCCCACAAGTACAGAGTCAGGCAGTTTCTGGAACATGGTACATGGGATGCGCATTTGATAAAGTTCACAAGGCTGAGATTGTTTTTGCCAGAGGAATGTACGGCTCTGTCTCAGAACAATCATGGGAGTCTGGCCAGCTCTGGTGATTGTTTTTGACGCAGACAAGTACAGCCAGTTTTAATTTCATAACAGAAGCGAGGGGGTTTCTAGAATTCTCTCCTTGAGGTATAAAGGTATACAAGATGGGGAAACTTGGTGGTCAGACAAGAGCTCGTCTGTGGAATGGACGCATTGCCCAGGGGTCGTTTAGTGGTCCCGATCGAGACTCCTGCCTGACTAATCTCAGGGCTCCCCAGTCATGCTGGCCAGGATGTTGACTGCAACTCAATTGGTGATGTATTTTTAATCTTGATTATTTGGTTTATGTACACATGCTCAGGTGATGCCTTGCACATTCCTTCTCTTGATCACCTAATTGATGTACTTATTCTTGTATATACACATTATCTATTGCACTTGAGTTATATACTTATTCTCATATATTTGTGTCTTTTATTTGATGTTTGGGAAGTGCCTTAATAAATTCATTATTCAGACTAAGAGTGCTGAATTCCTTTGGCATTGTGTCCTATTATTTCAAGTGAAAAGCAATACATTTTGGTGTAGTCGGCAGGATATGATATTAAAGTAAAAGGTGTTTGGCAAAAAGATGAAGGCAGCTTCCCAAATAACAAATGAGATACCGGGGTGGGAAATAACCCCCTACAGTACGCTTGCGCATGAGTGGTCTCGCTGTGCTGGCATGAATGAAAATTGGAATGCGTGTATGGCAGATGCCGAGCCAGCAGATGTATGGGCCTGTTTGCAGAAAGTGGCAATAGAAAAAGGGAAAGAGCTTAGCACGTTAGGATGAAGAGGCTGGATCCTATTATGTTCTTATCGTAAAATGCATGAGAAATGTGCTCAGTTAAAGCAGGAATGTGATCGGATGGAAAAACAATTGGCGGAAGCTAAAAATTCCTCTACAGTGTTATCGTGTCAAAATAAACTGTTGCCAGATAAATTGGAAACTTATCAGACTGCGGCTGAGAGAGCAGTGGTGCGCGTGGTGCAGTACAAATGTAAGAAGACAAGGGGAAAGGTTAATAAAAGGAAGGTTCAATTGGCCTTTGCCAAGGCAGGAATAGGCTGGAATCCTGAGGAATGGGATGATAATATCTGGGATTCTTCTGAGTTTTTGGATTCTGGGGAAGAGTGTTGCCAAAAATGTGGTCAGGGTGAATCGGAGGACCAATAGGCTGTCCATGTACAGCCCATATACAGATTAAAACTACACAGCGGGGTTGCGATGCACTCTCTGGAAGATTGTTCTCAGCAAGAGATTAGTGATATCATGGACAGGTTTCGACAGAGACCTGGGGAAGCATTGCTTACGTGGATGGTGTGATGATTTGATAAAGGAGCCTCTGGAGTGATGTTGGATACAGAAGATGCACTGTAGTTTACAAACTTAGCAATGACCCCAATATACAGGAGCTGTTTAGGGGTTATCAGGATGACACTCAAACTAGCCTGTTACAATTAGCGGTTGTGGTGTGTAATCAAAAATACTATACAGAGTCAGACTGACCACCAAATGATAAACTCTAGAACACATTGAATCAAGGAAGAAGGTAAGATGGTTTAGCCCTTCATCAGTAGACTACTTCTGCTCTCTACTGATGAAGGGTTAAACCCAGAAAAACGTGTATAGAGATAACAGCACTACCTGCACCAACTTTGGTGAAAAACTACAGCAACTTTGAAGTAAGCGTACTGCATTTACCAGGATGCAATGGGATGGACTGTGCTGGGAAGAGAGGCATTGTGCCCCTTCCCCTCTTGTGTTTAAAAGGCTCCCATGAGCCAATGAGCTAACAAGCTCACTTGGGATGCATCTGTGAGCCTGTGGAGTGGTACTGTGACCTGTGAATTCTTGGGCAGCTTACCAGCAACCCCAAATGACTTTTTTCTTCTCTTTACTACTTCTGCTCTTTACTGACGAAGGGCTAAACCTAGAAACATGTGTCTGGAGATAACAGCACCACCTGCATTAACTTTGGTGAAAAACTGCAGCAACTTTGAAGTAAATGTACTGCATTTACCAGGATATAATGGGATGGACTGTGCTGGGAAGAGAGACAGTGTGCTCCCTCCCCCCTTGTGTCTAATCTGTTCTGAGTTTGCAATGTTAGGCGGATGTTTGTTTGCTTCAATAACACCCAGAAGAGGAATCACAGGGATAACAGTAGTGAATGCATAATTTTGCACAGAAAATCGTACACTACTCTCGCACGTGTTACCTGTTTTGTGTGTAAATGAAGCTTCATGATTACCTTTTCATTATGGAAAAGCCAAACTGATTTCTACCACCAAGATGTTGGAAGGAGCTCAGAATGCGATGAGGAAGAGTGCATCGCACAAGTCTTGGGTCACGGGGTGTGAGGGGTGAGTGAGTGAAACATGCAAGAGGACAAAGGGAATGCAGAGGGCAAAGAGTTCTGAGGGATCAGCGGTATGTGTGCTTGGCTAGCAGATACAAAATAGGCATGGACACAGAACAAGCACCACAGAAAGCATCAGCAGACGACGTTTCCCTTGTAGTCACAGAGAACAAGTACCACGTGGACATCAGGAGAGTGACCTCTTGCACACAGAGAACAGATATCACACGGCAATGAGCAGTGCACACTTTCTTTACATACACAGAAGAGGGTCCCTAATACCATGCTGTAAGGAAATGCCTCCTTGGCATGGTTGCCCCCTGACTTTTTGCCTTTGCTGATGCTATGTTTACAATTGAAAGTGTGCTGAGGCCTGCTAACCAGGCCCCAGCACCAGTGTTCTTTCCCTAACCTGTACTTTTGTATCCACAATTGGCAGACCCTGGCATCCAGATAAGTCCCTTGTAACTGGTACTTCTAGTACCAAGGGCCCTGATGCCAAGGAAGGTCTCTAAGGGCTGCAGCATGTCTTATGCCACCCTGGAGACCTCTCACTCAGCACAGACACACTGCTTGCCAGCTTGTGTGTGCTAGTGAGAACAAAACGAGTAAGTCGACATGGCACTCCCCTCAGGGTGCCATGCCAGCCTCTCACTGCCTATGCAGTATAGGTAAGACACCCCTCTAGCAGGCCTTACAGCCCTAAGGCAGGGTGCACTATACCATAGGTGAGGGTACCAGTGCATGAGCATGGTACCCCTACAGTGTCTAAACAAAACCTTAGACATTGTAAGTGCAGGGTAGCCATAAGAGTATATGGTCTGGGAGTTTGTCAAACACGAACTCCACAGCACCATAATGGCTACACTGAAAACTGGGAAGTTTGGTATCAAACTTCTCAGCACAATAAATGCACACTGATGCCAGTGTACATTTTATTGTAAAATACACCACAGAGGGCACCTTAGAGGTGCCCCCTGAAACTTAACCGACTGTCTGTGTAGGCTGACTAGTTTTAGCAGCCTGCCACAAACCGAGACATGTTGCTGGCCCCATGGGGAGAGTGCCTTTGTCACTCTGAGGCCAGTAACAAAGCCTGCACTGGGTGGAGATGCTAACACCTCCCCCAGGCAGGAATTGTCACACCTGGCGGTGAGCCTCAAAGGCTCACCTCCTTTGTGCCAACCCAGCAGGACACTCCAGCTAGTGGAGTTGCCCGCCCCCTCCGGCCAGGCCCCACTTTTGGCGGCAAGGCCGGAGAAAATAATGAGAAAAACAAGGAGGAGTCACTGGCCAGTCAGGACAGCCCCTAAGGTGTCCTGAGCTGAAGTGACTCTAACTTTTAGAGATCCTCCATCTTGCAGATGGAGGATTCCCCCAATAGGGTTAGGATTGTGACCCCCTCCCCTTGGGAGGAGGCACAAAGAGGGTGTACCCACCCTCAGGGCTAGTAGCCATTGGCTACTAACCCCCCAGACCTAAACACGCCCTTAAATTTAGTATTTAAGGGCTACCCTGAACCCTAGAAAATTAGATTCCTGCAACTACAAGAAGAAGGACTGCCTAGCTGAAAACCCCTGCAGCGGAAGACCAGAAGACGACAACTGCCTTGGCTCCAGAAACTCACCGGCCTGTCTCCTGCCTTCCAAAGATCCTGCTCCAGCGACGCCTTCCAAAGGGACCAGCGACCTCGACATCCTCTGAGGACTGCCCCTGCTTCGAAAAGACAAGAAACTCCCGAGGACAGCGGACCTGCTCCAAGAAAAGCTGCAACTTTGTTTCCAGCAGCTTTAAAGAACCCTGCAAGCTCCCCGCAAGAAGCGTGAGACTTGCAACACTGCACCCGGCGACCCCGACTCGGCTGGTGGAGATCCGACACCTCAGGAGGGACCCCAGGACTACTCTGATACTGTGAGTACCAAAACCTGTCCCCCCTGAGCCCCCACAGCGCCGCCTGCAGAGGGAATCCCGAGGCTTCCCCTGACCGCGACTCTTTGAACCTAAAGTCCCGACGCCTGGGAGAGACCCTGCACCCGCAGCCCCCAGGACCTGAAGGACCGGACTTTCACTGGAGAAGTGACCCCCAGGAGTCCCTCTCCCTTGCCCAAGTGGAGGTTTCCCCGAGGAATCCCCCCCTTGCCTGCCTGCAGCGCTGAAGAGATCCCGAGATCTCTCATAGACTAACATTGCGAACCCGACGCTTGTTTCTACACTGCACCCGGCCGCCCCCGCGCCGCTGAGGGTGAAATTTCTGTGTGGACTTGTGTCCCCCCCCGGTGCCCTACAAAACCCCCCTGGTCTGCCCTCCGAAGACGCGGGTACTTACCTGCAAGCAGACCGGAACCGGGGCACCCCCTTCTCTCCATTCTAGCCTATGTGTTTTGGGCACCACTTTGAACTCTGCACCTGACCGGCCCTGAGCTGCTGGTGTGGTGACTTTGGGGTTGCTCTGAACCCCCAACGGTGGGCTACCTTGGACCAAGAACTGAGCCCTGTAAGTGTCTTACTTACCTGGTTAACCTAACAAATACTTACCTCCCCTAGGAACTGTGAAAATTGCACTGTGTCCACTTTTAAAACAGCTATTTGTCAATAACTTGAAAAGTATACATGCAATTTTGATGATTTGAAGTTCCTAAAGTACTTACCTGCAATACCTTTCGAATGAGATATTACATGTAAAATTTGAACCTGTGGTTCTTAAAATAAACTAAGAAAAGATATTTTTCTATACAAAAACCTATTGGCTGGATTTGTCTCTGAGTGTGTGTACCTCATTTATTGTCTATGTGTACGTACAACAAATGCTTAACACTACTCCTTGGATAAGCCTACTGCTCGACCACACTACCACAAAATAGAGCATTAGTATTATCTATTTTTACCACTATTTTACCTCTAAGGGGAACCCTTGGACTCTGTGCATGCTATTCCTTACTTTGAAATAGCACATACAGAGCCAACTTCCTACACATGCTGTCTGGAAAAGTGCCTGACTCGCATTCAGTATATAAATATTGAGTAGTTTCTTATATAGCACTTCATACTCCATTCTAAATGCTGTAAATAATACACGTTACGTTTACCCAATTTAATGGTATTCAATTTACTGACCTCAAAAGAATGGACAAATTGAGCTTGCTAATGGTTTCAACAACTTCTGCTAAAATACATTGTGCACTCAGGACGGCATATTGTTTTGGATGGATGCCGATTACGTCAGTAGAGAGAGAGAGAAGATGCACAAAGTTATTTAAAGAACAAGGCGGGAGAGTGCACCTGGGAAGTTGGAGTCATATGGGAGAGTAGTAGGTTTCCAAACTCCAAATATTGACTGATCTAGCACTGGAAGAGAAAGGTGGCCACAACCATTCAATATTAAGTAGGTATGTAAATGTCATGAAATACAACATGACCTGGATGGTAAATAAGGGGACTATCATAGATCAGCTCTTTCCAAGGTGAACATTCTTCTGACTAGAATCAGGTTTCAATGAGAAGTCAGTTTTCAATGACGAACGTTGGACTTAAGGTGGACAGCTGTGGTTCAAGCCACAGGCTTCCCTCAGAGAAGATTTTTGCACGTGTTGTAGCAGCAGCAAAGCAACTTTGACATAAAGAAAAAAACTGAGAATATTCCCAAGGCAATTTACCAAGCTGGCACAAGCTCATCCAATTTGACCCCGATCACTCTCTATCTCACACAGCATTTTTGTATTTTTGTTTATCACAGCAGGCATACTTGATAATTAATTTCTAACGTACCATCTAATGAATGCATACCAGATGCACCAAAGTATTCGTTTTAATTTGCAGCTTGTCTTAATTTCAGATTTTTATGCACTATGGTTTGAGTAATCAGAATAGATGAATGTGATTGTCCCCCCAGCAGATCCATGCTTCATATCTTTACACACTGCACTGTCCATACAACACATAAAAGACGCTGAAAACAATAAAGTCGCAGAAGGAACAGCTCTCGCAGGCCCAATAAAGTAGCATAACAAAGCATCATACTTTAATATCTACTATTTATTGTTCCCTAGTCCTTTCCACAAATTATTGTCGTATGCGGTTTCGTCTGGAGCGTTCAGTTTTCATTGCAAGGTCGGTCCGTTTGCCGTGTTCGTACACTCTTTATGCATCATGTTCTCACCTCCCAGTGGTCAACATTTTTATTAAGCTTTTTCTTGCGGATTGTCCAGGACCGTTAACACTATATTGCTCCCCGATGCTCTTGCCTAGGCGTTCTATCAACTCACTTCAGAAATAAGCCCCTCTCACTTCCAGTTAAAAACTGTGGATCGTTATCAACTATTCATCTGCTATCACCTTCCTCCATTGACAACAAAAAAAAAAAAACACGGGATCAATGTAAACATCTGCAGATATAGTTGCACAGAGGATGCTTGTTTTTCCACTAGACTGACAATATTCGCAGAATATGACATAGGCTACCTTCCAACCACAATATTTCAGGAAAAGCTTTGGCAAGTAACATTCACAAAACGTCTGTGTTCAATTAGACTGCGTCAGCAGGGACTGCACGAAGACTCGGGGCTTTGTTTGTGGCAATCGGGAATATAACTATTCAGAACCCTGTCTTGTAGGTCAAGTTGGGTTCGCTGTCAATTTTAGTCCCCAAGGCTGAAGAATGTTTTGTCAAACAACATGTTCTGCGAATATGCCATTAAGAAATTATGGTTGCTATTTTGCAAACATTTTCTGAGTCTGTTGTTAAGTATTGCATTCCAACATTTATACAGTGCATAATACTCGTGTGTGGGACACTGAAGCTCTTGCCTACATGGGCAGCACACTACACAGTGTAGGGTGTTTGGTTGGAAGTGTATTGTCTGTTTTGATCCTGTGTGGGAAGTGTTTGCATCTTGTGCATAAGGAACACTGAGGTGCTTTTATTGTGCTATGGGACGCAGCGACTAGCACTGTGATGGATGAAGAAGTGTGAGAGATAGGCACATAGTTTATGGTTTTCAGTCAGATGGCAGCGTTTGACAGCTCTACAGTCCCCTTTTTAGTATGTCTTATCTTCAAAGGCTATTTAGCTGATTACTGTAGTGGGTTGTCATTGTGAGATGCCAAGAAGTGGTCACAGTATGTTCCTAGTTGGGACCTGCATTGTTGCACAAATCAGTCTCTGCCATTGCTCTGCGGTATGTGTCAGATCTCTTCAGTTATTCTGTGCCTGTTCAGATGGTAATGGGTGATTTATTTCTGCGGACTGGTATAGTACTGGGTGATGCATATGACACTCACCAGTTTTGCCTTATGTGAGTGTAAGAGTGTCAAGTAATAAAAAGGGAATTATTAAGCAGCCTATATAAAACTACAATCAACTGTCTCAGAGCTCAGTGTAATGGTATGTATTCGTTTTAGTGTGGGTTATATATTAATTTGTAGTTGTATTATACAGCACTTACTACCCCTGATGAAGCATTGTTGTGCTTTTGCACTGGGCACCATGCTGCTCCAGGTCCCAGAGTTAGTGTTTCTTTTTTGATAGTTATTGTTGGTTGTTGGGATTAGTCTTGTGCTCTACACATTCCATGCCTTTATTCCAGTTTCTGTGTGGTAGATTACGTTCATTGGAATTAGGTGTGATCTCTAGTGGGACAGAGGGTATGGGAATTTCATACATTGGTTGGCGGCATTAATAAATGAGCTACAGGAGATTAGGTATTGTTGTGTTGCAGGGGTATGACTTTTAAAGGAGAGGTTCTGATCTTTGAAATAAGATGTGATATAATAGTAAGGTTTAAGGCAAAACATGCCAGTGATTTAGAGTCAGCTGTACTCAGAAAGCAGATGCATGCAGAGAATGGAAAGGAATAGGAGAGTCATTTGAAAGTATTCCTGAGTTGTAGCAGTACCAAATATCTACATAACATTTCTCAGCCTCATGAATCTAGTTTTTATTTTGAGATTTACTCCTGTCAAGAGAAGTAAATCAGTTTCCAGAGTGGAAATAGGTGGAGAACACCTAAAGAGTGGGCGTGGATGTTCCCCGAAGAAGCTGATATGTCCAGATACATTTTTATGGATTTACATCTAGCTATATTACATCTCTTTAAATATATTGTGATGGACTATGTTTGTGGCCTTACTTGACACTTGGGCGTTTACCCCACAGCCAGGTTACTTCTTCAGGAGTGATAAAGGGCCTGATTACAACTTTGGAGGAGGTGTTAATCTGTCCCAAAAGTGACGGTAAAGTGACGGATATACCACCAGCCGTATTACGAGTCCATTATATCCTATGGAACTCATATTACGGCTGGTGGTATATCCGTCACATTTGGGACGGATTAACACCTCCTCCAAAGTTGTAATCAGGCCCATAGACCACTATACAAGAAACGTTTGCATTTTTAAAATGTTTTTTTATTGATCTCTTCATTTATGCTGTTACATTCCACAGTTGTAATACATTATGGAAATTATTGAGAACATTGGAATTGTGAATGGTGAGTGAGAAGGACAAGTAATGAGTTAAGTGTACATATCTCATTGAGCAAACAGTGACAGGTTCAATCATAGAGCAAATATATTCCTTGCTTTGCTAGTAGCTACCTTACTTAGTAATAACACACCAATACATAGAGAGGGTTATTTGGGAATGGAATAAAGTACAAACGAAACGAAAAATGAACAAACAGCATGGAGGCATTAAATATGGGGCGAATGTTCTTGCTGAGGCAAATGCTAGGGAATATTCATTTTGGTATAGGGTGTAAGCTGGCAGGTTTCAATAAGAATAGCATGTCTAGTATGATGGGGTGTGACGTCGCCAGAGACCCTTTTGCATGTAGTAGGCCAGATGGGACGCATAGGAGGGGCTGGGCAATTGGATCGCAACGTGGGGCTAGGAGTACAGAGTGCGCAAGTGTGGTGTTACAGTGGACGTTCATCATCCTTAATGTGGGATTGAAAGAGGGTTGTCAGCTCATCCCATTCCGAAGACAATGGGTACTTTTGAAGGCCTCTCGCTTCTTCTCATTGGAGTGACATGCTTTTTGACGTGTCCCAAGTAAGAACCCTCCATTGCCATACCAAAGTGGAAGGGGGCACGCATTATGACACGTTTGGCCAGCAACAAGGTGAGGTCTAGGAAGCGGCCCATGGCTTTACAGCTTTTTGAACCTTTTAAAAAGTCCGAGCACACAGATATCCCAGGTATGTAGGTTACCCAGTGTAGAGAGTGGAATTAAGGTTCTAGTTACGACTGACCAGAACTGGGAGAGCGATGGGCATGCCCAGAGTATGTGTCACAGCACAGGCATTGCATGTTAGTTCTTGGGAAGTGTTTGCTTGTTTGTGCAGGGGTCAGGTAAGCCCTGTGCATTATATAAAATCGTATCAGCATGATAAGGCATTCCTACATACTGACGAAGAGTAGGCAAGTACTCAATCCCACTCCCTATTATTGAGCCCTCTGTCTACATCCGTCTCCCAACATTCCTGTAGAGATTTTAATGAGACTTGATTATGAGTCAGGAAATCCCGGTAAAGCCATTTTATGAGATGGCGGCCTGTTCCCATGGTATGGATGTTCGGTAGCATTTCATGTCCAGATGGTTCAGCAGTGTCAATGTGTTGTTATGTGCACAAAGTGTGGGTCAGTGTTCCATAAGTGAGGACGTGGCCTTGGGGTATGCGGTACTGGTGACTTAATTCTTCAAAGGGGAGCAGCTGCCCATCCTAGAATAGATCACCCAGATTTTCGAGTTGAAGTGCCTGTTAATGTTTCAGGTTGATTACGGCTGGGATACTGGTAGAATTCAAAAGGCACATCAATAGGATATCTGAAGGGCCTAATGGGTTATTGTGCTAGTAAGACATAAGCTCCTGTGGAAACACACGTAGGCGCAGAAGATGAGTTGAGGGGTGGGAGAATCATCCCACCATAAAAGGTATTGAAGAACTCTGGTTGTTGTCCATGGCGGTAGATCGGCAACCGGATATTCAAGAGGGCCACTGCAGCTGCGGAGCAACACAGAATAGTACTAAATTGGAGACACCACGGCCTCCTGCTGAGGAGGGGCACTTGAGTTTGGCGACTGCCAATCTGCGGCTGCCATTACTCTATATTAGGTCACCTAGTATACACCGGGCATACAAGAAACTTTAACATAACATTACATATGCCTGGTTGTACAGTAAGCAGAATTCTGCAAGTGTGAATGGTTATAATTATAGCTGCTCGTTAAAGGCTTTAGCTATTGTAGATTCCCAGGAGTACTCCTGCATTTCTTTGAGAATTTCAAAAATCATAAATGCACATCCAAATGGAGGAGTAAATTTATGCCTCTTATTATTTAGGTGGCTTTATCTCCAGTCATGGGGCTTGAATCGCAAAGAAAGTTGGTAATTTCTCTGTTAGCATTTGCTATCCTTTTCCCCCCACAGGACAACATTTCCCCTGTGGAAAAGTGTGTGTTCTAACTTAAATATTAATTACAGAGGAACACAAGACAGGTCAGATAGGCAAAGTTGGCAGAAATCTGGATAGGGAATATTTAAGAAAAAAGCAGCATCTGGCAGTGATAGCTTAGCTGGAATAAGCAATGCATAGCAACGCAGCAATGACAGTTCCTGTCAGTATGAATGCTTCTGTTAGCGAAGTGCGCAGAACAAACTATGGTTTGCTGCATCCACTGTAAAAGATAACTGGGTTAGGAAATTGTACTCAATAGTGTGTGACCCTGAGTGGAAACAAACTGGACAGTGATCCATGCTAAACAGTTCTTGTGACACAGCCAGTCAACACGCGTTCTGAGTTCTGTCCAATGGGATTTCTTAGGTGCAAGATGCTGTGCTCATAGCACAACAAAGGTGGCATGCCAGGCTGAGCAGTACTAAACGTTCGCTGGGTGTGATGATGGTGATCGTCTCAAAGGTGGGAAGACTGCTGCAGAAGGCATGGAAAGGCCAGCAGTGTCACCTTGAGGGTGGAATGAACTGCTTTGACAGAAGGAAATGAGCTGATTAGAGCTCAATGTAGTGATCAGGGTCATTTGGGGGCACTCATGTAGGAGAAATTCTAGATCAACTAATGGTATACGGTAAATTAAGTAGGACTGTTTATTTGGTCAGCATAAACTTCTGGGTACCGGAACTTAGTCCATCTGAACCATTAGGATATGTTGACACTATAACTGGCTAGCTCACAGTGCCCCGTGTGAACCCCTAAACATACTAGGGTACCAGATGGTGTCTGAAACCTCAAGCATGACTACTCAGATTTCTCAAGAAAATCGTGGAAAAAGATCTACCCTTTCGTTGTTACTTTGCACACCCAAAGCAGGATACAAGAAAGATACAAAATGTATTTTTAAACATTTATTACAGTAATCCTATTCTTGTATAAAAAGCATGAGCTGCAATTATTAGGCAAATGAAAGAAAGCTTAGTAACCAGCATTACAAAAATGTGATAAAAATAAAGAATTCAACCATGTTAGCCCTATTAGATTGGTGCATTCCTATCTGCTACTACCTACACTATCAAGAGCATAGTGGGAGTACCCTTTGCCAGATCAATTGGGATGCCATAACCCCCATACCTGGTTAAGATGTACTGGAGGACCAGAGAGTCTGTTTGGTGTAGTGCAGGCTATCGTCCCTTGCAGGATGGAAGTCAGGGCCAGCAGGGCTGCATCTCGGACACAGAGCACAGCGCTCCAGGACAATCCCAGCAGAAGTGCCCTTCTGCTGAATGTAACACAAGGATGGTTTATATAATAAACCCTCGCACTGTGTCAGAGGTGCAGCACCAATGCGATGATATGTCTGTGGTTTCAGAGCTGCCTCCAACAGACAATCATATGCAACAACATGGTGTTCTGTGTCTGTGCCTAACCTTGGACGGAGTGTACAGACTGCATGGCAGCAGCACTTACAAGGAATAGGCCTCATGTGTAGTGTCTTGGCAATACATTATCACATGAGTGTAAAACCATGCAAAAAGGTGTCAACCTAAAATGTGCATTCTAAAATGGAGGCTCTACACAAGCCTTTCTGTTCTTTACCATAGTAGGAAAGTGGTTTCACAGCTTAATGTAATCTTTAGGCTTGCAGTGTGCTAAAAGAATGCAGATTAGCAGTCAATATGTAGCGGAAAAATCTGTCCATAACCAGCCCAACTGTTTGAAATACTTAATTTGGACCCTGTAGACTGGGTGTCTTCATTGAGATCTACTACTAACCCAGGGCTGTTGCTGACACCTCTTTGTTAACTGTTAACCAGTATAGTCAGACGTGTGTTTGAGGGAAAGATTTTTTCTGTCTTAGCTGCTGAACCTTGGATCACTTTACTTTTGGGACTCTGCTCTATAGTTAATGATAATGTCCTAAAGTCCTTTAAAACATATCTGTTCAGTTACATTTCTTTGTTGTATTCTAGCAGCATGGTTCTAGGACAATGATGGTTTTGTGCATTGACCTTTATTTCAATTATTTGAGGGAGCTGTGGGATGGAGTGAAGCTGCACGACTAGCAGTGATTGAGGAAAAGTTCCTGTTAAAGGACAGAAGTGAGGAGCTACATAATCTCCAGTCCAACGTGGTACTTATTGAAAGGATACTTTAACTTTTTGCCCTACTGCCAACTCTACCAGGAGGCCACTAGTAATATGAAGGAGCAGTGAGGAAAGCAGGCTATCCAATGATGCACAATCTCCTGCAACCTATAGCAACAGTAAGAATGCCTGGTCCTGGGGGGCGTGGCCAAGTGAGCCATCATGGCGGCTGCATTTTGAAGGAGCTCCTGCTCCTCGGATCCGACAAGCGATCCTGCCTGACAGCGGAACATCCCTGCCGGGGCCAAACCAACAGGAGAGGCACCCAGCGGTAGGGGAATCTGCCGAGGCCACCGGAGAGAGGAGGGTCGACCGCAGGGGAGCTGTGCATGAGGCGTGCGCTGTGCCGGCCTGGTGCCGCCTTGGCCCGACTGACCAGGAGCCACTGGGGCCTGGAGGAGGGCACGGCTCAGTGGCGTGCCGGCCGCCTTGCTAGTGAAGAAGGTGGCAGCTTTGGGGCCCGGCCCGTAGCGGGCAGTGGCCCCCGGCTAGTGTTGAAGAGCCGGGGCCTGGCGAGGCCTTGCCCTGACAGAGCAGGAGCGGCTGGGGCCTGGAGGAGGGCGCGGCTCGGCAGCGGTCCGGCTGCCTGGCTTGTGAGGAAGGTGGTGGCGTTGGGGCCCAGCTCGCTGCTGTGGGCAGCCCCTGGCTGCGGCTGATGGGCTGGGTAGCGGAGCACACCACGCAACCGCTTTGGTGATTGGAGGCAGCCTGCAGAGACGAGGTACGTTGAGGTCTGAGGACCGCAGTGGGGTGCGGCCCCCGGCGTGGACTGCAGGTTGGTGCTGCCCTGGGGGGAGTTATGGGGGGGGAGATTGGGTGCTGACGATTGCAGGGTGCTGAGAGGTGTCGCACTCAGGCCCTGGGTGCCCCCCAGGGTCTAGCCGCTCGCGGTCTCCCTGATCACCCCCCTCAACCCCTGTTGAAGGAGATGAGAGGAGTTGCGCCACGGACCCGTGCGCTGGGGGTTGCCTGCTATGTCTACATCACTGATGCAGCTGGAGGGACAATGAAGTACGTCAAGCCGGTTCATGCCAGGTCCAGTGACTGCGGATTCTCTGGAGTAACAGTTGGGCCAGCTTGCTTCTTTGAGTCCTGCTAGTGACATTCCTAATAAACTGCAGCTTAGTTCTGAGGGAGCATTTGTGGCTCACCTGGACGTACCATGGGTGGGAAATAACAAGGCTAAGTACAAATCCAGTGGCCTGATGGAAAGCTAGATAGTAATTAGTGTCTATAACTTTGGTGGCTTCCACCCAGCTCCCCAGAAATCTATTTCACCAAAGTCAAGCGGGTGAAAGACGGTGCAACCTGTGAGGGACTGTGAGTGAGGTGTGGTGCTGTGGGGCTCCCCAGTCTGGAGGGTCATGTTTCTGTCCTGGTGAGTGGTGACTGGTGGGTTCGGGCAGCGGCAGAATCATTGGGCCCTTTGAGTGCCTGCCTCTACAACTTGACAGTGCGGTGGAACCGGGGCATTCTCCCCCTGGGGTGCATCCGCCCAGCTGAGCTTCCCCGGGGATACGGAGCGCAACAGGCCCCCTCATACTAAGGCGGCACAGACGCAAATGGGCCAGTACACCGCGCCCAAGGCGATGTGCACAGTCCTGGCGTCTGATCCGGTGCAAGAGGTTGCGGGGATGTCCCCCCTACTGGATATGGCAATGCTTCTGAAGGCAATCCAGGACTCAAGGAAGGCGGTAGAGTCCAAGGTGGACGGTGTCCATGTAGACCTCTCCCTGGTGCATCAGGACCTTAGGCGAGTGCCCGAGAGAGTGACGGAGACCAAGAATAGAATCTCTACGACCGAGGATGCGGTGACAGCCCTGCAGAAAGGAGTCTCCCAGCTTACCTCAAATGTGTCCGGCTTGGAAGAAAAGGCAGAAGATGCCGAGATCCGTTCTCGCAGAAATAATCTTTGCCTGGTGGGTTTACCAGAGGGAATAGCAGGGTGCGGCATGGAGGAACTCATGGAGACCTGCTCTGCTCTTGGGTTCCTGAAAATAAATTGTCACGCTGCTTTGTGGTGGAGCGGGCACATTGAGTGCAGGCGAAAAAGCCCCTGCCTGGGGCTCCTCCTCTGCCTGTGGTGATCGGTCTTCTCAACTATAAGGACCGAGACACTATTCTACATGAGGCCCAGAGATACGGTGCTCATACGCAAAAATCCTGATCTTCCCCTACTATACTTGAGCTGTTCAACATTGTTGATGCTCATATGAGGACGTTAAACAGAAACTGTATGCGCTGAATGTGCGTTACATGCTCCTTTTCCCTGCCAAACTAATGGTCATCCATGGCGCTTCTACCCTTTTCTTTGAAACACTGCAACAGGCATGGGTATGTGCGACGGAACAACGGGAATTGCATCCACAGAGTGGATCGGCAGTGGACCCCATGGATGGACCTGGGCTCGGCAGCCGCGGTCTGCCAGGGAGGCTCGTGAGTGCGCCTGAGGGTCCAGGTAAAGGCGCCCCTCGCGTGGAGGTGCAGGGGGGGCCTCAGCGAGCCCAGTTCCGGGAGTCAAGCAGTCACAGGGGGAGATCCAGGACTCCTGTCTGTCTGATACACCGGCCATCTTTCAATCAGATGGGGGTCCCCCCTGATCATGGCCTTGGAATGACCTGGATCCAAGAAACTAGTGCTGTAACTGTAATGTTCACTGATATGTTATTGACTATGATTGTTTGTTGTCGTGGGTCACTCTATTCCTGGGAAGGTCTGGGGAGAGGAAGTATTGACATTTCAGGGTGGGATTGGAGGTGCTGGGTAGTCGGTCCCCCTCTATTCGTTCATCTATCAAATCAAATGTAGCTGTCAGGCGGAGCATCCGTAAATGGGAGGGAGATAACCAGATGCAGGTTGCTGAGCACCTCCACGAGTTAACACAGTTCTACAATGGTTCTAAGGGTGACAGATGCTTCTAGGGAGGAAGTGTAGGGGGAGGGGTATTGTTTTTGTTTAATTAAGGGTGTTTTTACAGATTGTTATCTTCAAGTTCACATGAAGATTAAGTATATCACTGAGTTTCAATATGCACACGTTCAGGTGCACCGAGGCAGACAATGTGTTGATCTAAAGGGCCTTGCCCTCATGGTCCTCCGCCCCGTGGGTCACCCTCTGTCCATTGGGGAGCATCATGGGCTGCACACATCAATCCCTATACTCACAATGATTTCTGTAATCTCGTTGAACGTTAATGGGCTGCTCCCTCGCTTCAAACAGACTGCAGTCCTCCGTTACTTAAAGAGGCATTCCTCGGGGTGGTCCTACTACAGGAGACACATTTAATGGGGACCTGGTGCTCCTTTCTAGGGCGCTTTGGATATGACAGGGTTTACCACTCAGGCTTTACCTGGGGTTTCAGGGGAGTAACCCTGCTGCTGCACAAGTCACTTCTGCTGACAGTGACAAAGGTTCATGAGGACCAGTTGGGGAGGTATATTGGTGTGGAGGGTTGGATAGAGGCCAAGCAATACAATCTGGTGTCCTGCTATACTCCCCCACAACTTTTGCAGCCCGCATGTGAAGCACTTTGATCGCTTTTGGCGTCGCTCCCCGCTGGTGTCACTCTGATGAGGGGAGACTTTAATGCAGTGCCGGACCCAATCAGGGATGTCTCTGTGGGGCCCAGTCCCAGCCAACTACTCCAGTCTGCGTACTTAAAAACCTGTGCTGACTTGTGTGGTCTCTGTGATGCGTGGCAGGTCTGGAACCTGGAGGAACGTGCCTACACCCACCAATCTACTGCTCATCATACTGAGGCCCGAATGCACCTCATATGGGTGCCAGCAAAGGATGTGATGAATCTGAGATCTGTTCGGATCCTTCCTAGGGGCATATCAGACCATGCGCCGATTTTGGCGGATTGGGGTGTAGTGCACCAGGCACAGCAGCCAACCTGGAGACTTAATGCATGGTACTTGAAGTCCCCTGAATGTGCCGGATTTGTAGAGGGGGAACCCAAGGCTTTTTTCTGCTGCAATGAGGGCTCAGTAAACTCAAGGGTGACGCTCTGTGTGGCAGGCAAACCAACAATGCAGGGAATACTCAAAAGCTACATCCGCAGACAGGAGCGGCAACAGAGGGAGAAATGTATACAGCTCGAGAACAGGATACTAGAGTTTGAGGGGCAGGCCCGACAATTAGACACATAGATGATACACCATCAGCTGCCTCTGGTGCTGGCGCGGACTGAACTACGCCAAGTATCTCCTGAGGAGGCAAAACAGTGCTGGCAAGCGTCTACCAGTAGAGTTTATGGGACGGGCGATAAACCAGGCAAATTGCTCTATTGGCTGGCGACACGCTAGGTAGTGGCCAGAGTTGTGCCATCCATACATGATCAGGAGGGTAACAACCAAGTAGAGTTGTTGGCGATAGCTCAAACCTTTGCGACCTTCTACCAACATCTCCACACTAGAGATCCCCTACTGCATTTAACAGAGGAGGGCTCTATAGTTTGGGACCTTCCGGTACTGACTATCCCACCCTCCCTTGCCCAAGACTTCGAGCAACCACTGATGAAAGAAGAAGTTAATGCTGCTATATCTGAGCTTAAGCGGGGGAAAACTGCGGGACTGGACAGGTACCCAATAGAGTACTATGAAAGGTTCTGCTCATTGCTGGTGCCTCATCTCCTAAACCTTTATGAAGAGGTGCTTGTAGGAAAGTACCATCTTGCCTGGCATGTTACCCCCATTTTTCACTGTATATATGTTGTTTTAGGTGTATGTGTCACTGGGACCCTGTTCTCCAGGGCCCCAGTGCTCATAAGTGTGCCTGAATGTGTTACCTGTGTAGTGACTAACTGTCTCACTGAGGCTCTGCTAATCAGAACCTCAGTGGTTATGCTCTCTCATTTCTTTCAAATTGTCACTGACAGGCTAGTGACCAATTTTACCAATTTACATTGGCTTTCTGGAACACCCTTATAATTCCCTAGTATATGGTACTAAGGTACCCAGGGTATTGGGGTTCCAGGAGATCCCTATGGGCTGCAGCATTTCTTTTGCCACCCATAAGGAGCTCTGACAAATCTTACACAGGCCTGCCACTGCAGACTGAGTGAAATAACGTCCACGTTATTTCACAGCCATTTTCACTGCACTTAAGTAACTTATAAGTCACCTATATGTCTAACCTTTACCTAGTAAAGGTTGGGTGCTAAGTTACTTAGTGTGTGGGCACCCTGGCACTAGCCAAGGTGCCCCCACATTGTTCAGGGCCAATTCCCCGGACTTTGTGAGTGCGGGGACACCATTACACGCATGCACTACATATAGGTCACTACCTATATGTAGCTTCACAATGGTAACTCCGAATATGGCCATGTAATATGTCTATGATCATGGAATTGCCCCCTCTATACCATCCTGGCATAGTTGGCACAATCCCATGATCCCAGTGGTCTGTAGCACAGACCCTGGTACTGCCAAACTGCCTTTCCCGGGGTTTCACTGCAGCTGCTGCTGCTGCCAACCCCTCAGACAGGCATCTGCCCTCCTGGGGTCCAGCCAGGCCTGGCCCAGGATGGCAGAACAAAGGACTTCCTCTGAGAGAGGGTGTTACACCCTCTCCCTTTGGAAAATGGTGTGAAGGCAGGGGAGGAGTAGCCTCCCCCAGCCTCTGGAAATGCTTTCTTGGGCACAGATGTGCCCAATTCTGCATAAGCCAGTCTACACCGGTTCACGGGACCCCTTAGCCCTGCTCTGGCGCGAAACTGGACAAAGGAAAGGGGAGTGACCACTCCCCTGACCTGTACCTCCCCTGGGAGGTGCCCAGAGCTCCTCCAGTGTGCTCCAGACCTCTGCCATCTTGGAAACAGAGGTGCTGCTGGCACACTGGACTGCTCTGAGTGGCCAGTGCCACCAGGTAACGTCAGAGACTCCTTGTGATAGGCTCCTTCAGGTGTTGCTAGCCTATCCTCTCTCCTAGGTAGCCAAACCCTCTTTTCTGGCTATTTAGGGTCTCTGTCTCTTGGGATTCCTTAGATAACGAATGCAAGAGCTCATCTGAGTTCCTCTGCATCTCTCTCTTCACCTTCTGCCAAGGAATCGACTGCTGACCGCGCTGGAAGCCTGCAAAACTGCAACATAGTAGCTAAGACGACTACTGCAACTCTGTAACGCTGATCCTGCCGCCTTCTCGACTGTTTTCCTGGTGGTGCATGCTGTGGGGGTAGTCTGCCTCCTCTCTGCACTAGAAGCTCCGAAGAAATCTCCCGTGGGTCGACGGAATCGTCCCCCTGCAACCGCAGGCACCAAAAAGCTGCATTACCGGTCCCTTGGGTCTCCTCTCAGCACGACGAGCGAGGTCCCTCGAATCCAGCAACTCTGTCCAAGTGACCCCCACAGTCCAGTGACTCTTCAGTCCAAGTTTGTTGGAGGTAAGTCCTTGCCTCACCTCGCTAGACTGCATTGCTGGGAACCGCGACTTTTGCAGCTACTCCGGCCCCTGTGCACTTCCGGCAGAAATCCTTTGTGCACAGCCAAGCCTGGGTCCACGGCACTCTAACCTGCATTGCACGACTTTCTAAGTTGGTCTCCGGCGACTCCTTTGTGCGACTTCGGGTGAGCACTGTTTCACGCATCCTCGTAGTGCCTGTTTCTGGCACTTCTCCGGGTGCTACCTGCTGCTAAGAGGGCTCCTTGTCTTGCTCGACGTCCCCTCTACCTCCTGGTCCAATTTGAACCTCCTGGTCCCTCCTGGGCCACAGCAGTATCCAAAAACGCTAACCGCACGATTTGCAGCTAGCAAGGCTTGTTGGCGTTCTTTTGGCGGGAAAACACTTCTGCACGACTCTACAAGGCGAGAGAGATCCGTCCTCCAAAGGGGAAGTCTCTAGCCCTTTGCGTTCCTGCAGAAACCGCAGCTTCTTCTGTCCAGTAGAAGCTTCTTTGCACCCGCAGCTGGCATTTCCTGGGCATCTGCCCATCTCCGACTTGCTTGTGACTTTTGGACTTGGTCCCCTTGTTCCACAGGTACCCCAGATTGGAAATCCAGCGTTGTTGCATTGTTGGTTTGTGTCTTTCCTGCCTTATTCCCCTATCACGACTTCTTTGTCCTTTGGGGAACTTTAGTGCACTTTGCACTCACTTTTCAGGGTCTTGGGGTGGGCTATTTTTCTAACCCTCACTATTTTCTAATAGTCCCAGCGACCCTCTACAAGGTCACATAGGTTTGGGGTCCATTCGTGGTTCGCATTCCACTTCTGGAGTATATGGTTTGTGTTGCCCCTATCCCTATGTGTCTCCATTGCATCCTATTGTAACTATACATTGTTTGCACTGTTTTCTAAGACTATACTGCATATTTTTGCTATAGTGTATATATATCTTGTGTATATTTCCTATCCTCTTACTGAGGGTACACTCTGAGATACTTTGGCATATTGTCATAAAAATAAAGTACCTTTATTTTTAGTATAACTGTGTATTGTGTTTTCTTATGATATTGTGCATATGACACTAAGTGGTACTGTAGTAGCTTCACACGTCTCCTAGTTCAGCCTAAGCTGCTCTGCTAAGCTACCATTATCTATCAGCCTATGCTGCTAGACACCCTATACACTAATAAGGGATAACTGGGCCTGGTGCAAGGTGCAAGTACCCCTAGGTACTCACTACAAGCCAGTCCAGCCTCCTACATTGGTTGTGCAGCGGTGGGATAAGTGCTTTGAGACTACTTACCACTCTTGGCATTGTACTTTTCATAAGAGAAAAATATACAAAACAAGTTCAGTGTATATACACATAACCAAGAAGTTTTGCATTTCCTCTTTTCACTCTTTTCTGAGTGCTGAAAAGTACTTCTAACTTTCTAAAAAGTTTTAAAAGTTTTTTTTCTCTGTCTTTCTAAAAGCTCTGACAAACTTTTTTCTCTTTTTCTATCACTTTAACTCTCTCTAAAAATGTCTGGCACAGGCCAAAATGTTGATCTGTCCAAACTTGCATATGATCACCTTAGCTGGAAAGGAGCAAGGAGTCTCTGCATAGATAGAGGTTTGAGTGTAGGGAAGAATCCTTCCTTGGAATTGTTACTTAACATGCTTAGAGAACAAGATAAGGCAAGAAGTGCCCCATCTGTTGAAAAAGTAGCTAATGGTTCCCAATCTGATCCAGGGACTCCCCCAGGAAAAGATTCAGGAAATAAACTTCTCAGCCTGCCCATTACTAGACAGTCTAGCATAGTTGGTACAGAGGTTGAATCACACCATTCTGATGGTGTGCTCTCACATTATACTGTTAGCCAAGCTGTTAGGGTGCCCTCTGTAAAGGACAGGTCTCCTTCTGTCCATTCTCACCATACTTCTGTTTCAAGGCATGTCCCTCCCACCCACCCTGATGACAGATTGTTAGAAAGGGAGCTCAATAGATTGAGAGTGGAACAAACCAGACTGAAGCTCAAGAAGCAACAGCTGGATTTGGATAGACAGACTTTAGAAGTAGAGAAGGAGAGACAGAAACTGGGTTTAGAAACCCATGGTGGCAGCAGCAGTATTCCCCATAGTCATCCTGCAAAAGAGCATGATTCCAGGAATCTGCATAAGATAGTTCCCCCTTATAAGGAGGGGGATGACATTAACAAGTGGTTTGCTGCACTTGAGAGGGCCTGTGCTGTACAGGATGTCCCTCAAAGGCAGTGGGCTGCTATCCTATGGCTATCATTTAGTGGAAAAGGTAGGGTTAGGCTCCTTACTGTAAAAGAAAATGAAGCTAATGATTACAAAGTTCTTAAGAATGCACTCCTGGATGGTTATGGCTTAACCACTGAACAATACAGGATAAAGTTCAGAGAGACCAAAAAGGAGTCTTCACAAGACTGGGTTGATTTCATTGACCATTCAGTGAAGGCCTTGGAGGGGTGGTTACATGGCAGTAAAGTTACTGATTATGACAGCCTGTATAACTTGATCCTGAGAGAGCATATTCTTAATAATTGTGTGTCTGATTTGTTGCACCAGTACTTGGTGGACTCTGATCTGACCTCTCCCCAAGAATTGGGAAAGAAGGCAGACAAATGGGTCAGAACAAGGGTGAACAGAAAAGTTCATACAGGGGGTGACAAAGATGGCAACAAGAAGAAGGATGGTAAGTCTTCTGACAAGGGTGGGGACAAATCTAAAAATGAGTCTTCATCAGGCCCACAAAAACACTCTGGTGGGGGTGGTGGGCCCAAATCCTCTTCTAATCAAAACAAGGAAAAGAAACCATGGTGCTATTTATGTAAAATAAAAGGCCATTGGACAACAGATCCCAGTTGTCCAAAGAAAAGCACCAAGCCTCCTACCACTACAACCCCTACTGCTACACCTAGTGTCCCTACTAATAGCAGTGGTGGTGGGAGCAAACCTACTAATAGCCAATCCAAGGGAGTAGCTGGGCTCACTATTGGTAACTTAGTTGGGGTTGGTCTTGTTAGGGAGACCACAGAGGCTATATTAGTCTCTGAGGGGGCTATTGATTTAGCCACCTTAGTTGCTTGTCCCCTTAATATGGATAAGTACAAGCAGCTACCCCTAATAAATGGTGTTGAGGTTCAGGCCTACAGGGACACTGGAGCCAGTGTAACTATGGTCATAGAGAAACTGGTCCACCCTGAACAACACCTACTTGGTCACCAGTACCAAGTAACCGATGCTCACAACAACACACTTAGCCACCCCATGGCTGTTGTAAATCTCAACTGGGGGGGGTTACTGGTCCAAAGAAAGTTGTGGTAGCTTCAGATTTACCTGTAGACTGTCTATTAGGGAATGATTTGGAGACATCAGCTTGGTCAGATGTGGAGTTGGAGGCCCATGCAGCAATGCTGGGCATCCCAGGGCATATTTTTGCTTTGACAAAGGCTCAGGCCAAAAAGCAAAAAGGACAGGGAAGCTTGGATCCTGGAACAATGGACCAAGTGCTCCCTAGAGCTAGGGCTAGTAGAAGCAAACCACTTCCTTCTATCCCTCCCTCTACAGTGGATTCTACTTCTGAGGAAGAAGAATTCCCTCCTTGTGCAGAACCTACACCAGAGGAGCTTCAAGCAGACACTGCTGAGCTTTTGGGTGAAGGGGGGCCTGCCAGGGAGGAGCTGAGTGTGGCACAGCAAACCTGTCCCACATTAGAGGGTCTAAGACAGCAAGCTGTCAAACAGGCTAATGGGGATGTCAGTGACTCTCACAGAGTTTACTGGGAGGACAACCTCTTGTACACTGAGGCAAGGGATCCTAAACCTGGAACTGTCAGGAGATTAGTGATCCCTCAGGAGTACAGAAAGTTCCTCCTAACTCTTGCACACGACATTCCCCTAGCTGGGCACCTGGGACAAATGAAAACTTGGGACAGACTGGTTCCCTTGTTTCATTGGCCTAGGATGTCTGAGGACACAAAAGATTTTTGTAATTCCTGTGAAACCTGTCAAGCCAGTGGCAAGACAGGTGGCACTCCAAAGGCACCCCTTATTCCACTGCCTGTGGTTGGGGTACCCTTTGAAAGGGTAGGGGTTGACATAGTTGGCCCCCTTGACCCTCCTACTGCTTCAGGCAATAGGATTATCTTGGTGGAAGTGGACCATGCCACAAGATATCCTGAAGCAATTCCTTTAAGGACCACTACAGCACCTGCAGTGGCAAAGGCCCTCCTGGGAATATTTTCTAGGGTGGGCTTCCCAAAGGAAGTAGTATCAGACAGAGGAAGCAATTTCATGTCTGCATACTTAAAGGCCATGTGGAAGGAGTGTGGTGTAACTTACAAGTTCACTACACCCTATCATCCACAAACAAATGGACTGGTGGAGAGATTTAATAAAACTCTCAAAGGCATGATTATGGGTCTCCCTGAAAAACTCCGCAGGAGATGGGATATCCTGTTACCATGCCTCCTTTTTGCCTACAGGGAGGTACCCCAGAAAGGAGTGGGCTTCAGCCCCTTTGAACTTCTTTTTGGACACCCTGTTAGGGGTCCACTCACACTTGTAAAGGAGGGTTGGGATCAACCTTTAAAAGCTCCTGAACAAGATATTGTGGATTATGTACTTGGCCTCAGATCAAGGATGGCTGAGTATATGAAAACGGCCAGTAAAAACCTTCAGGCCAGCCAAGAGCTCCAGAAGCAATGGCATGATCAGAAGGCTGTTTTGGTTCAGTACAAACCAGGGCAGAAAGTGTGGGTCTTGGAGCCTGTGTCCCCAAGAGCACTCCAAGATAAATGGAGTGGACCCCACACAATTGTTGAAAAGAAGGGTGAAGTCACCTACTTAGTTGACTTAGGCACTGCCAGGAATCCCCTTAGGGTGCTCCATGTCAATCGCCTGAAACCCTACTATGACAGGGCTGATCTCACCCTGCTCATGGCAACTGATGAGGGACAGGAAGAAGACAGTGATCCTCTACCTGATCTCTTCTCTTCCACAGAACAAGATGCTCTTGTGGAAGGTGTAGTTTTGGCAGATTGTCTAACTGCTGAGCAGAAAGACCATTGCATAAATCTCCTAGATCAATTCTCTGAACTCTTCTCTACTGTGCCAGGCACCACTTCTTGGTGTGAGCACACTATAGATACTGGAGACAGTTTACCTGTCAAAAGTAAGATCTATAGGCAGCCTGACCATGTCAGGGACTGCATAAAGCAAGAGGTGCAGAAAATGTTAGAACTAGGAGTGGTTGAGCACTCTGAAAGTCCATGGGCTTCTCCTGTGGTACTTGTACCAAAACCCCATTCCAAAGATGGAAAGAAGGAAATGCGGTTTTGTGTAGACTATAGAGGTCTCAACCTGGTAACCAAAACTGATGCTCACCCTATACCCAGGGCAGATGAGCTCATAGATACACTGGCATCTGCCAAGTATCTAAGCACTTTTGATTTGACTGCAGGGTATTGGCAGATCAAATTGTCAGAAGATGCTAAACCTAAAACTGCATTTTCAACCATTGGAGGCCATTACCAATTTACAGTAATGCCTTTTGGTTTGAAAAATGCACCTGCCACTTTTCAAAGGTTGGTGAACACAGTCCTGCAAGGGCTGGAGGCTTTCAGTGCAGCATAAATGGACGATATAGCTGTCTTTAGCTCCAGCTGGGATGATCACCTGGTCCACCTATGGAAAGTTTTAGAGGCCCTGCAAAAGGCAGGCCTCACTATCAAGGCTTCAAAGTGCCAGATAGGGCAGGGTAAGGTGGTTTATCTGGGACACCTTGTTGGTGGGGAACAGATTGCACCACTTCAGGGGAAAATCCAAACAATTATTGATTGGGTTCCCCCTACCACTCAGACTCAGGTGAGAGCCTTCCTAGGCCTCACTGGGTATTACAGGAGGTTCATTAAGAACTATGGCTCCATAGCAGCCCCTCTTAATGACCTCACATCCAAGAAAATGCCTAAAAAGGTATTATGGACAGCAAACTGTCAGAAAGCTTTTGAGGAGCTGAAGCAGGCCATGTGCTCTGCACCTGTCCTGAAAAGCCCTTGTTACTCTAAAAAATTATATGTCCAAACTGATACATCTGAATTAGGAGTAGGGGCAGTCCTATCACAACTTAATTCTGAGGGCCAGGATCAACCTGTTGCTTTTATTAGTAGGAGGTTGACCCCTAGAGAAAAGCGTTGGTCTGCCATTGAGAGGGAGGCCTTTGCTGTGGTCTGGGCTCTGAAGAAGTTGAGGCCATACCTGTTTGGCACTCACTTCATTGTTCAGACAGACCACAAACCTCTACTTTGGCTAAAACAAATGAAAGGTGAAAATCCTAAATTGTTGAGGTGGTCCATATCCCTACAGGGAATGGACTATACAGTGGAACATAGACCTGGGAGTAGCCACTCCAATGCAGATGGACTCTCCAGATATTTCCACTTAGACAATGAAGACTCATCAGGTCATGGCTAGTCTTATTGTCCTTCGTTTGGGGGGGGGGGTTGTGTAGGAAAGTACCATCTTGCCTGGCATGTTACCCCCATTTTTCACTGTATATATGTTGTTTTAGTTGTATGTGTCACTGGGACCCTGTTCTCCAGGGCCCTAGTGCTCATAAGTGTGCCTGAATGTGTTACCTGTGTAGTGACTAACTGTCTCACTGAGGCTCTGCTAATCAGAACCTCAGTGGTTATGCTCTCTCATTTCTTTCAAATTGTCACTGACAGGCTAGTGACCAATTTTACCAATTTACATTGGCTTTCTGGTTCACCCTTATAATTCCCTAGTATATGGTACTAAGGTACCCAGGGTATTGGGGTTTCAGGAGATCCCTATGGGCTGCAGCATTTCTTTTGCCACCCATAGGGAGCTCTGACAAATCTTACACAGGCCTGCCACTGCAGCCTGAGTGAAATAACGTCCACGTTATTTCACAGCCATTTTCACTGCACTTAAGTAACTTATAAGTCACCTATATGTCTAACCTTTACCTAGTAAAGGTTGGGTGCTAAGTTACTTAGTGTGTGGGCACCCTGGCACTAGCCAAGGTGCCCCCACATTGTTCAGGGCCAATTCCCCGGACTTTGTGAGTGCGGGGACACCATTACACGCATGCACTACATATAGGTCACTACCTATATGTAGCTTCACAATGGTAACTCCGAATATGGCCATGTAATATGTCTATGATCATGGAATTGCCCCCTCTATACCATCCTGGCATAGTTGGCACAATCCCATGATCCCAGTGGTCTGTAGCACAGACCCTGGTACTGCCAAACTGCCTTTCCCGGGGTTTCACTGCAGCTGCTGCTGCTGCCAACCCCTCAGACAGGCATCTGTCCTCCTGGGGTCCAGCCAGGCCTGGCCCAGGATGGCAGAACAAAGGACTTCCTCTGAGAGAGGGTGTTACACCCTCTCCCTTTGGAAAATGGTGTGAAGGCAGGGGAGGAGTAGCCTCCCCCAGCCTCTGGAAATGCTTTCTTGGGCACAGATGTGCCCAATTCTGCATAAGCCAGTCTACACCGGTTCAGGGGACCCCTTAGCCCTGCTCTGGCGCGAAACTGGACAAAGGAAAGGGGATTGACCACTCCCCTGACCTGTACCTCCCCTGGGAGGTGCCCAGAGCTCCTCCAGTGTGCTCCAGACCTCTGCCATCTTGGAAACAGAGGTGCTGCTGGCACACTGGACTGCTCTGAGTGGCCAGTGCCACCAGGTGACGTCAGAGACTCCTTGTGATAGGCTCCTTCAGGTGTTGCTAGCCTATCCTCTCTCCTAGGTAGCCAAACCCTCTTTTCTGGCTATTTAGGGTCTCTGTCTCTTGGGATTCCTTAGATAACGAATGCAAGAGCTCATCCGAGTTCCTCTGCATCTCTCTCTTCACCTTCTTCCAAGGAATCGACTGCTGACCGCGCTGGAAGCCTGCAAAACTGCAACATAGTAGCTAAGACGACTACTGCAACTCTGTAACGCTGATCCTGCCGCCTTCTCGACTGTTTTCCTGGTGGTGCATGCTGTGGGGGTAGTCTGCCTCCTCTCTGCACTAGAAGCTCCAAAGAAATCTCCCGTGGGTCGACGGAATCGTCCCCCTGCAACTGCAGGCACCAAAAATCTGCATTACCGGTCCCTTGGGTCTTCTCTCAGCACGACGAGCGAGGTCCCTCGAATCCAGCAACTCTGTCCAAGTGACTCCCACAGTCCAGTGACTCTTCAGTCCAAGTTTGGTGGAGGTAAGTCCTTGCCTCACCTCGCTAGACTGCATTGCTGGGAACCGCGACTTTTGCAGCTACTCCGGCCCCTGTGCACTTCCGGCGGAAATCCTTTGTGCACAGCCAAGCCTGGGTCCACGGCACTCTAACCTGCATTGCACGACTTTCTAAGTTGGTCTCCGGCGACGTGGGACTCCTTTGTGCGACTTCGGGTGAGCACTGTTTCACGCATCCTCGTAGTGCCTATTTCTGGCACTTCTCCGGGTGCTACCTGCTGCTAAGAGGGCTCCTTGTCTTGCTCGACATCCCCTCTACCTCCTGGTCCAATTTGCGACCTCCTGGTCCCTCCTGGGCCACAGCAGCGTCCAAAAACGCTAACCGCACGATTTGCAGCTAGCAAGGCTTGTTGGCGTTCTTTCGGCGGGAAAACACTTCTGCACGACTCTACAAGGCGAGAGGGATCCGTCCTCCAAAGGGGAAGTCTCTAGCCCTTTGCGTTCCTGCAGAAACCGCAGCTTCTTCTGTCCAGTAAAAGCTTCTTTGCATCCGCAGCTGGCATTTCCAGGGCATCTGCCCATCTCCGACTTGCTTGTGACTTTTGGACTTGGTCCCCTTGTTCCACAGGTACCCCAGATTGGAAATCCAGCATTGTTGCATTGTTGGTTTGTGTCTTTCCTGCCTTATTCCCCTATCACGACTTCTTAGTCCTTTGGGGAACTTTAGTGCACTTTGCACTCACTTTTCAGGGTCTTGGGGTGGGCTATTTTTCTAACCCTCACTATTTTCTAATAGTCCCAGCGACCCTCTACAAGGTCACATAGGTTTGGGGTCCATTCGTGGTTCGCATTCCACTTCTGGAGTATATGGTTTGTGTTGCCCCTATCCCTATGTGTCTCCATTGCATCCTATTGTAACTATACATTGTTTGCACTGTTTTCTAAGACTATACTGCATATTTTTGCTATTGTGTATATATATCTTGTGTATATTTCCTATCCTCTTACTGAGGGTACACTCTGAGATACTTTAGCATATTGTCATAAAAATAAAGTACCTTTATTTTTAGTATAACTGTGTATTGTGTTTTCTTATGATATTGTGCATATGACACTAAGTGGTACTGTAGTAGCATCACACGTCTCCTAGTTCAGCCTAAGCTGCTCTGCTAAGCTACCATTATCTATCAGCCTATGCTGCTAGACACCCTATACACTAATAAGGGATAACTGGGCCTGGTGCAAGGTGCAAGTACCCCTAGGTACTCACTACAAGCCAGTCCAGCCTCCTACAGTGCTGTTGAAGGGGGCATTCCATCCTGAACTAGATTGTGCCACGACTGTGGTCCTGCCGAAGGAGGGGCTCCCCCTGGACCAATTTGCATCGTATCAGCCAAACTCTCTCATTAATGCTGATGTAAAGACATATGCCAAAATACTGGCAACACGTCTTACCCGCACACTGTCCCACATCATCCATTCAGATCAATGTGGCTTCATGCCAGGTAGAATTATGAGGCACTGCAACCGTCGAGTTCAGGTGATCCTCTCCCGAGGGCCACAGCCACGTGGTAAACTGGCCATGCTCCTCATTGATTTTTGTAAGGGATTCAATACAATCTCATGGGAATATATGTAGGTAGTCCTACTGCGTATGGGGCTGGGAAAGAGATTCCGCCAAATGAGCTGCATCCTATATCCACAACCCACAGCTCAGGTCCGGGTGAACAGAGTGTTGTCCCCTACATTTCCCATCCAGCGGGTAACGCGTCAGGGATGTCCCTTATCCCCGTTGCTCTTTGCTCTGGCTATTGATCCTGGGCCTGCTTACTGCGTAGCGACCCTTTGATGTGGGGCTGGAGATGGGGGAATGGGCTGGAGGATAATGTGTCGTTATAAGCAGACGATGTCCTGGTGTTCCTGGGGGACCCGCCTATGTCGGGCCCCGGGTGTTTGGAATTGTTTGAGTGGTTCAGGGAGATATCCGGGCTTCTGGTTAACACCAGTAAATCAACACTGGTGGAGGTGAGGGGGGATGCAGAGGGATGACTGTGGTGCTCCAAATCCTCAGTGCAGAGGAATGCTTTTAGATATCTGGGGATCCACATCTTCCTTCTACCTGAGTTGGCTTGGGTACTCAACTTTCAGGGCATGTCCTCAAACTTGGAGCGGGACCTACAATGCTGGAAGGGCTTACCCTTAAACCCAATGGGGCGTACTGCCCTCCTTAAAATGATGTGGCTCCCTTGCTACCTGTATGCCTTGACGAATTATTCCTATTGCATACCAAGGGAGTGGTTTTGAGTACTCACATCTAAACTTACGAATTTTATATGGAACAAGGGGCAACATAAAGTAGCCTTTGATACTACGCAGATGTCTCCTTACGAGAGGGGACTGGGGATCCCAAACTTATATGTTTATTACTTAGCTGCATAGTTGGTGCTTGTAAATGATTGGTTTGCAGGGACATGGGACGACCCCGCTTACAGGCTTGAAATCCATTCAGTGGGCTTTGGTGGTCTTCTGGGAATGCTCTACGGAGGCAGAGTTTCCGACCAGATAGCTTTATGCACTCGGGTGGCTGTGAGTTGCTGGAAGGTTTCCCTACGCTTAACAAAATGGGACCTGCGCTTTAGTCAGATAACTCTCCTGTGGTGCGGGGAATGGCTACACCAGTTTTCAGCACTTAAGGGGTTTCACTGCTGGGACTCAATAGGGATCACCTATTTGGGGGACTTTTACAAAGGTGGTAGTCTTATGTTGTTCCGAGATTTAAAAAAACAATATGAACTGAACAAGACACCTTTTTTCTGATATCTGCAAATTCGACATGCCTTGGGGGCCCACTTCCCTCAGATACTCACCTCCTTGAATATAGCCTGCTAGAGGCCAAACTACTAACTGGGAAACTGGGGAAGAAAGCAGTATCCCAAATTTATAAGTCACTACTCATGAATGCCCGAGATGTCTTTGACCACCTGCAACAGAAATGGACACAATCGGTTGGGGAACTAGATGACGATGACTTGTGGGAGGCATCCCTGGCTCCCAGGGAACTAACCATCTCAGCAAGGCTGCGTATGATACAATTTAATTGCTTCCATGCAACTTACATAACCCCGGCAAGACTACTAAGAATGTCCCCTAGGACGCTTTCAACCTGTGCAAGGAGTGGCCTTCCCGGGGTAGACTTTTTCCACGTGAACTGGAGCTGTCCTCAGTTAAGGCCCTTCGGGTAGGGGGTCGGTAAAGAAATATCAGAGGTACTGGGGGGCCCTATAGACTTGAATCCTAGGTTAGCAGTGTTGGGACTACTGGAAGAACTGGGGGGCCCTCGAGCATGCCTCATAGCTCATAGGGGTGGCATGCCTCATAGCTAAAAGGGACATAGCCCGTATGTGGAAGCAAACCAGAAGTCCATTGTTGGCAGGATGGAGGGTGGGGTTGGATTGTTGTGCGCACCAAATAAAGCCGATTTATGCTGCCCGAGGGTGCCCGCAAAAACATGACAAAGTATGGGATAATTGGTGTATTGGTGGAGTATTATTGTAATGCTAATGTCATTGCTGGTGGACCTGTAACGCAATGTGAGATTTGCTATGTAACTTTAATGTTGCTAATGTTGGAGCAAGATGTGTGTTTCCAAAACTTAATAACAATTTGGTTGTTAGGGTAATATGGCCCCCAGTGCAAACAAGGAAAATGCCCACCCTCACTGCTGTTTGGGTAGCAAAATACCATAATAATCCAGGTTCATCTGGGCAACAGCCACACTACACCAGTTGCACTTTTAATAGCTGCTCCTTGTTTAGTTGTCACTAATACCAATAGCTCTCCTGTAAAGAGTATACTTTGCAACACTCGATCCCTCTCGCAACAAAAAATCACCAGCAGGAATTTAATTACTGACAATGATTTGGATCTACTGGTACTCAAAACTGACTGTATTAGTCTTCTTGCACAAATATAGATGTTGTAGATTCTTATGTTTGTAAAATCACTCGTTTAGATTGTACAAGACAGACTAGTGGTGGCTGAGATTGAAAGTAGTGAAGGACATGCTGATTAAATAGTGACCCGCTCTATTCAGCTTCATTGATGATCTCTTGGCTACCATTACTGTAACATGCACCTGCACTGTCATTCCTTTAAATATATTACACACCAGGGCCTTCTGCTGGTTTTCTCATGGTCCTGGGAGATTTTAATTTGGGGATGCTTACCTCGCGTAATTCAGTTCAGCATAATCACGGGGAATTATCTAAAAAATACATGTTACTTTGCAGGGTTAATCTCACGCACATCGTGCTACAAAAATGATGCCGTTCACACTCAAAAGCAACGCGAACAGCATTTGGTGTTGTGAAAGCATGAAAACATTTTATTTACTTAGGCCTGCTCCTGCCTTACAATCCTCTCGTTTTCGAGCAGCAAGTAACACACCGTTGGGCCAACATCATCAAGTGGGAACCAACCCCCACATGCATCCAGCCCCGTGCCATCTCGTGGCCTTTGGCTGTGTGCGGTGGAGCTGGATGCAGAGCCTGGCCTCCAGCCATGTGCGGCAGGTGTTGGCACAGGACCTGGCCTGAGGCCAGGCCCTAGGGCCAGTCCCCATAGGCACCCAACCCCGTGCCCCCACCCTCCACTTCAGCCCATACTCCAGGCCACCCACTAACAAAGATACAAAATAAACAAGCCTTTGCAATGCACTAGGGTCTCGCATTTGTCGGAGTTACAGCTGTTCACAGTTGTAAACTCACAACCGGATTTTTCTTGCATTAACAGAAAAAAACAGCGCGATCGCGCTGCTACAGTTCACACGTAATAATACCTATCGGCAAAAGTGCAATTATGAACGTAACTGGCAAAAGTGCAGTTAACTGTGTAACAAGGTCGATGGTATGCGAAGCGCTCGACTTCTGCCCAGCGAGATCGCGCTGCAAAAATATAGAAAAAGTAGTCCACAAACCTAGCGGGCCTCGCATGTTTTCTGTACTTGCGCTCGAGGAGGGCTAACCACCGGAAAAGGCATGACGTATGCGTGCCTTCCACTAATCAAAAGAAGCGGATTCTAACAGGCAAGCCACCTTGCCAATGAAAGATACTGACGTGACGTTGACGGGGCTCTGGCCCTTTTCTAATACCTAAAGCGTCTCGCTAGTGATACGCATGCACGAGCCCATGCGACGCAGACTCGACCCTAAAAAGGAGCAAAAATACAGGTGCATGCCCTTCCTCATACAGTAAACTTTTTCCAAAGTGCTGCTTTGAACTTACTTGATTTTTCCCAAAAGTATAAGATTGCAATGGTGTAGATATAGCAGAGACTACAGACAAAGAAAAGAGAGAGTGACGCTTCCCCTCAAACATCCAAATTCAAAGTGTCAATTCTTCAGCCTTTCAAATAAAAAAAACCTGCTCAAAATGATGACTGGTGACTGCATTAAGGAATTGCTGTTTGCGTTCAGAACGACAGAGGAATGTTCTGTCACGTTTGCCAAAAGACGAACGTGAAAATGCATGCTATTGCATTTCAGAGCTACTCTGGCTAATTTTCCCAGAACTGGAGAAACAGTTGCACAACGTGGTTTTTTGGATGTAAAAACAGTAACTTTGCATCACAAGAGTTATGTGTAATCACCAAATTACTACAGTTACTCCAGCATAATTAAAATTGCTCCGAGGCATATTTGAATTCTCCCTTTATCCTACAATGCCTTCGATATTTTGCTTGAGGGACACTTAAACAATTTCCATGGATATGGTAATTGCGTCAAGACTTCAATCTTTTTGAAGTGTGTTCCGTTCTAGGCTTTATCCAAAAGGTAACTGGCATTACCCATTGAGTGTACCATAGCCTTCATCTGTCATTATCGTTCAATCTATCATAGTAGATTGTGGAATTCCCCTGGGCCGAATATAATATACACCGCCACTCTGTTTATCAGCTCTCTATTTCTAACTGTGCATGATTTAAAATCTCTAGCACTAATATTCAAAACTTGGTTGGCCTTTTGAGAGACATTATGATATACAATATTATTTCACACAAGACCGTCAAATGTGATAAATTCTAAAGCCTAAAAATCACAGTAATATGTATGTTGCCCTTTAAATAGTTTATCTGCTTCGATTCACAAGCATGGCAACTGACATATTCTATTATGTATAGTGTATGGTCAATGTGGAGATCAAACTACCCAACACTTCAATGTTTCCTGAAAGGGATGTAAATCTAATAATTTAAGTTCTTGCCATGGCCTTTATGTCAAGAAGTGATGGCTGTCAAAGTCAATCCTTCCATCTTCCTAAGAGGGTTCACCCACAGTCTGGGTGAAGTTTCAGCATGAAGCAGGAGTAAGTATACATATGGAGCACAGCAGGTATATAAAGATTTGACTTACCCAGTGCAGAGTGCATCTAGTATGTGACTAGCCCCAAGGCAAACTAGGGATCATGGCCAAAAAAGTAGAATGGATGAACTTCTGCAGAACCAGTAAATAGAAGATTGGAAGTGGAGAAACAAGCAGCAACGGTACAATAAAACTCTAAATCTAAAGAGGGACAATAGAACCAATGAGAGAGCAAAATAACAAAAGTGGAGGGACGAAAGACCAGGTGTAGACTGTAGCAAAATT
This sequence comes from Pleurodeles waltl, assembly GCF_031143425.1. Classification (NCBI taxonomy): domain Eukaryota; kingdom Metazoa; phylum Chordata; class Amphibia; order Caudata; family Salamandridae; genus Pleurodeles; species Pleurodeles waltl. The sequence continues at coordinate 639,905,226 of NC_090436.1, read as the reverse complement.
AAAGAAGTTGTAACGACCACAGTTGCCAGAAAATGCTTCCAAATGTGGGAAGCCTTGATACTACTCTGCACAGATTGACATAGAAAAGCTCTTGGCTGTGACTGACACTGTAGTGGCTTATGTGGTGTAGTAAATTACACTGCCCTGGAGTATTTGTCTTTCATGTTTGTAGTTTCCACAGTCATGTTCTCCATCTCCTTCACATATGAAGTCTGTTTGGTCTCTTCTTAACCCATACTTCTAGTGACCTAACATCTCTATTTGATAAATATGTCATTAACTCAGGTGTAAAAATACCAACCTTGATATCACACTTTTGGCTATGAAAAAGATGCATGCCTCAGAATTGTTTCAGAATTAAAAACGTATTATACAAATTTCTTAACAAACAGAGAGATGCTTTATTCCTCTCGCTACAGTGTTTAACTCATTCTGGAAAAGAAGGTATCCTACTACTCATTTTTTGTTTTTGCCCATCTCCACAGCCAACACACTCTAGGACTGTGCACAACTCTTGTATACTCCGATACTGAGAGACTGAGACACACTTCCGCTTTATGGCCGGTGCACGGCCGCTGCTTCCTGCTCCAGGCCTCAAGGCCCTCAGGCCACAGCGAGAGAGAGCCTGCAGGCCGCGGACCGCTGTGCTGCGAGAGAGCTGCAACTATGGCGGGTACCACAAGGGCCACGAGAAGTTGAGAGCCACGAATGCCGAGACCGGCTGCCACAAAAGTAGCAGCCGGGAGCCACGAGAGCCGGGAGCCGGGAGCCACGGGAGCCGTGGTCCGGAAGCGCAGCATGAGCCGTGAGTCGCAGACTGGTGCCGGTGCTAGTAGCTGCTAGAGCCTCAAGCTGGGAGCCAATTGACTGACCGGGACCAGGAAGTCACTTGCCGGCTGCCAAGTCGGCTGCACCTAGTGGAGGATCGTGGTAAGAGGCAGAAGCGCCGCTCTGGTGTTCCCTTTTTCCTTGGCGCCCCCCTACCCTCCTCCTTCAGAGGCCCACGCACTGCGCCTTTCAGCTAAGCCCTGCCAGCAGCTGCAGGACGCCACCCCTCCCGGCTCTCCCCCGGCAACCAGGCCCCTAACCTTTGAAGGAGCCTAAGCACACCTCTGACTGACTGCGCCACAGACTGCCAAGATCGCCAAGACCGTGCAGACCACTTTATGGCTGTTCCCTTGAAGGTCAGAAAGACGATGAATTGTAGGCTGGGAGGCCTAGCCATCCAACCAGCAGGTGGCCCTCAACCTAACGTGGGCCTATAATCATCAGAATACAGAAACCTTGATCTCAGACCGGGAGGCTCCTGCTCAAAAACTTTTGGCCATATAAATTCCAGCAGCAGTGAGCCCGAGATTCCCAGTGCGACCTGCTCTCGGAGAAGACGTGTACAACACTTTGGGCCACTAGCACTGAGAGCCACACGTCTGGAAACATGTTAAAAGACTAATGGGATCCTTGGGTGGCTCACAGCATCAGAGGGGTGGTCTTTTACAGGAGAGAACATACAGGAGAGATCAACAGAGTTCGGTCAGCGGAAAAGGCCATGGGTCCCTTGTGGTGCTGCTTGTTGTCTTTCTTCCTCCTTTCTTCCTCCTCCTCCTTGTACCCCCACCTGTCTTGCTCTGTTCCCTACCCATTCCAACTTGAAAACAAGCCACTGCTGCCTCAACTGTTGAAATACCCCTGATTGGTCAGTCTTTACTCTCTGACAATAGGGTATTTCCTTTGTCGGGGGACCCAAGGCATTCTACTCTTAAGGGGTTAGCATGCTTTAACGTCTCTGAAGAAGTATTTCAAGATTTCTCTGTTCCCCTAGTATCCTCTTCCCACACCCAGGCCCTTGGTCCAAGTATTGTTGCCTCGCTTTCCCATAATATCATTCTCCCTTCAGCTTTGCCTCTAAAAAGGAGGGCTCGCTCATTGGAGCTGTGGAAAAAGTCCCCTCCCTAAGTACTGACCCGGATCACCGATTGGATGACTTCACTCTTGCAGATTGGGACTTAGAATTATACAAAAGATATGGGCCTCAACAGAGGGTGAATACCCTTCAGCCTTCGCCCCTGCCACTGTTCACGGACTTTCAGTTCTTCAGTAGCACCCCCTCTAGCCATCCTTCATTATGCTCACATCTCTCAGTGACCCCTGACTTGAGTATAAATGCTAATCTCCCAAGTAATCCCCCAGATCAAAATATACAGGTTTCTTCTTCTCTCCTTAGCCTAGAGAGACTCTTATCATCTATTTTAAATCTTTTGGAAAACTTATTTGGGGGGTCTGACTGTATCTTTGACACAGTCACAGTACAAAGAACCAATCACCAGCAAAGGAGGCAACCATCAATCTTTTATATTGCAACAAGAAGAAGGCTCACCATGGCCTAGTGCCGCAGTGAACAAGGCGACTCAGCCGTAGATTGACTTCAGCTCCCAGGCTGGCAAGCCTCAGGTTAAGGCATTTCCCACGAATTCAGTTTCTATCGTAAGCCCGGTAGATGCTATTAGATTTATACTGAATGATTTTTCTCCAGAAAAAATCTGAACTTGATCCCCAAAGTACAGTATAGGAAGTATTCCTGATTTTTAAAGCACGTCTGAAGGCAAACAAAATGACTGAAGAATTATGTTTGTCAATACAAAAGCCCACGCAGAAAAGAAAAAATCTCAAGAGGGCCAAAAAACGAAATCAAAGGTTTTCTAAAAAAGGTTGGAGAAAGGTGGGCTTCTCCGAGGGTCCCCTTACGTCATAAGAACTCTCTCCCTCGGAGGATCATGTTCTACAACACCATGCCGCATTCCCTGATTCTCGAGTGCAGGTTGCTCCTCTATGTACTGCCTGTGGGCCAAGCATGGTCCGCCCAATCTTGAACCAAAATACGTCTCCTTCACAAACAAGTACACTACCACTGAATCCACTAGTACAACCGTTTGGGGCTCTGAACAGGTCACCGCCTCTATGAAGAATGGAGAGTCAAAATCACGTGGACCCTTTGGCTTTAGACATTAAGCTTCTGTTTGACACAGAACTACTTTTAAACAGATCTCATCTTCTAAAGTGTTTCTCAGAGGTAGAGTCGCTTAGATTAATTGATAGCAATGCCTTACACTTGGTATCTTTGGAGGATTCGGGTTTTGGCCCCATAACAAGAGAGTTCTTTTACTCTAAATTGATAGCAAAATTCCAAATAATTCAGAAAGTTTACAATGTAAAGGTATTGATGTTGTCCCCATTCCAAGGGTTGTGTGGAGCACGCTAGCTGGTAAGATCTCACAATACCCCCACAATATGCCCACAAAGGCGCTGGGAATCACATGTTTACTCCCCCACCCCATGTCACCCTGACAACCACTCCCTTAGTCGACATGGTTTACACATTTCTCTAGGGAAACATGGCAGGGAAGTGTCACTAAGGAAGCCCCGATGACTGCATCACAAAAATAAAGTGTCAACACCTCCTATTGGAATTGGTTACCGGCTGCCATAAGCAGCTCTTCGACAACGTACTGTCCAATAGTTCCATCACTTTAGCAATGAGCTCATTATTGTATCCTGCTGGCATAAAAAATAAGGGGGAAGAAATTGAGTTTTTGAACTCTCTAAGCACAGACATAATCTGCCTCCAAGAGACTTGGTACACTAAGGAGCTTCTGTATGATAAATATTATTCGCTTTGCTTTAACTCTACCCCCTCAAAGAGAGGCCATGCTAAGGGAGGGGTAGCCTGTTTGCTGACTAATAGGCTTAGCTGGCGCTATTAATGTTATAGAGATCCCAGCAATCTGTTCTTGGTTATAATTTTATACAGTGTTGGAGAACGGTCTGATGGTGCTCCTCTAGCGTTGGTACACTCCTATAACCCCCTGGTGCTTCCCATGATACCCTCTTAGCTAAGGTATTCCTTCTTAATAATGAGCTTTGCGATGGGGAGCCAGCAAATCGAATTATCATGGTTGGGGACTTAAACTGTAAAGTTTCTAATCCCACCCTCTTTCTGGGATGAGGAAAAAGAGGAAGCATTTGGAATCCCCATTAGTTTTTTCCCCTCAGAAAATAAGATCAGATAAGCGTGGGAAGCTTCTCCTTGAACACTTGAAGGCGAATGACTGTATCATAGTGAATGGTAGACTCCCCTCCGATTCGCCAGCCCACAACATGCACAAATCCTCGGGGGGTACTGCCATTCTAGATTATGTGATAACCAACTATCAAACATTATCCTTGGTACAGGACATAAAAGTGATAGAGACAGCACTTAGTGATCATAATACCCTGATTGCATCTATTAACCTGACAGTTCACCCCAGTGATTCCTGGTGCCTGGATGGATCCAAATCAAAGTTCAATATTAAAACTGGCAGATCGCTTTGGTCCTATGACACGGTTAAGGGTCTTGAAGGTATTCTAGAGACTGTCTCAGGTAATCTCAAAAACTGGGTAGGAAATGTTTTGGAGAAATTCTCAGAGTTTATACAGCAGCTAATTATGATCACCTGCATAAGTCCCAGGGCAAGCACCTGGTAAAACCCTGCCCCTTCTACTAAACAGAGAAATCAACGCCCTCACTCACAAACAATACAGGGAATACACTTTGGAAAGGTATACTCAGTTGGGCTTATTAAAAAGAAGAAGGAAGTGTATAAGAGCACGTCTAAAAAGAGAAGCTACCAATAGATTCTGGATCGATGTAAGGGAAGCAGCTTCTAACGGCCATTCACAACGTTTCTGGTCATTGGTAGTTCGAGAACTAGATCCTTCCCAATCGCCATTAACGAAACAAGCTGAACCACTTTGAATCTCTAATCTTTATGCATCCAATGGGTATACCGTGGAGCTTCCTCTATCTGGTGACGACCCCTCATACTCACACCCTACTATGAAAGAAATTAAGGATGTTATTAGAGGCTTTGCGTAGTTCTGCAGCAATGGGTCCTGATGAAATCCCTATGTTAGCTATAAAACATGATATACCTACCTGCAGTAAAATATTGTCTGTGGTCTTTAAGTGCTGCTATGAAACCAGAAAAATTCCACCATCCTGGAAGGGTAGTGTTATTGTTCCCTTTTATAAGAAAGGGAACCGTAACTGTCTCTGGAATTATTGCTAGATTGCCCTGCTGGACGCAGTGGGTAAAATATTAGCTTTCCCAGATTAACGACTGGGCCGAAAGGAACAAAATCATCCCTCTGGAGCAATCCGGCTTTCGAGTTAAGCGTGGTACAATTGATAACATTTCAACCCTTCAGGTAATAAATGAGAAATATGTCACTCTGGGCTGGGAGGTGATTTATGCAGCCTTTATTGACTTTTCTACAGCATTTGATAAAGTAGATTGGACTATGCTATGGGCAAAGCTCTCTCGACTAGGCATGCCAGGTATCCTCCTAGATTTGGTGATTGCCCTGCATTCCTCCATCTGGTGTAGGGTACTGTTAGGGGGTGATAGGGCTTATCCCATGAAATTCCAACCAGAATGATTTAAAACAAGGTTGTATGTTGGCCCGATGCTGTTTTCCTTCTACATCTCAGACTTACCCAGTCACCTATCTTGGTGTGAGGGTTTCGCCCCTATACTAGGAGGAAGGCCCATACACTGTTTGCTCTACGCTGATGATATAATCATACTGGATCGTACAACAAAAGGGCTAAACATTCGTCTTCAGGCCTTCAGGCATTTCACAGAAGCCCACTTTCTAAAAATTAACTGCTCCAAAAGTAAAATCCTGTGTTTTCCCTGAAAAAAAGGCTGAAATACAGTAGTTTCTGTTGGTCACTGAAAGCCCAGAAACTTGAGAGGGTAAATTCTTATACTTTTTTGGGTAAAATGGAAACCTCAGCGATAGGGCGCAATTTGAACATAACCTACCCAAAACTCTATCCTAAGCTAACACCTTGAACACCCTCTATAGGGCTACAGGCAAGAGACATTTTAAACATCTCTTAGAGGTATAATGGGCAAAGATACCTCTGTCTTTACTTTATGGCCTAGAGCATTTCTTGAGGAATCTTTCTTGCACAAACTCAGTCCACTCCGCAGCTTGAGATGTGCTTGTGAAGCGCTTTTGTTCAAGGTCTGGCCGAGGTTGTATGGGTGGTTAGAATGATGAAATGTGGTGATGATTCTTTGAGGTCACTGTTATAAAAAGAAATCTTGGCTGGCAGCAGGACAAAATACACCATTGGCAGGAATTTTATACACTCCACGGACCTCTTACAGTTAGACCTTTCCTCCATTCCCACACTTTCTCAGTCACAGTTAAAAGTGATTTTTAGACGTGTAACTTGGTTTGCAAGCCTCTGCCGGCATAAAAAGGCCTGCGCACACAGGCAGGGCTTTCAATCTGCAACTGACACTATTCTTTTGATGGAAATGCAGCCCTATCTCAGCTGGAACCTGCCTCACGGGATCAGACGATTCTGGGTCCTACTGCAACAGGGGCTGCTTCCCCTCAATACATTTCAGGACAGATGGTATGGATCTTCAGCCACTTGTAATCACTGTCATAATGGTGATCAAGACCTGAACCATGTAGTTTTTATATGTCCGGCCTTGCTGTTATTCCGCCGTAGGTGGATACGCCCTATCTGTCTCAAACTTTCCTTACGCACTGCTTCTGAGTTATTGCTGGCCATTTCTGATCCCCCTTACATAATGTTCTGCCATAGAATTTTCAATGTTTTTAAATACTTTTTATCCTCATGTTACATTTCATTATTAAATTCTGTTTTAAAGTTGAATCAGGAATAATGTTTGTTTTATGTGATTAGATGCTTCTGGGAGGAGGGGGTGGGGGTTGTTTTCATATGTATAATACTTTGTTATTTATATGTTTAATATATTTGTTCTTTATATGAGGACCTCTACAGAGTTCTGTAACATAAGAAATTGAAACTTGTTTTTGCTTCATGAATTAATTATGTATTAATTTTCCTGTTTCAAACAGTTTTCATTTTTTAATGCACCTTTATACATTGAGGAGCATGCACTGTTCAAAACATCTTGCAAAGAAACAGAGCTCATGTGACATGTGAATTATATTGCAATGCTGATCACTTTGTGCTGAAAGCCTGTAAAACTGCTATTGAAAATACTCACTCTTGCTACTACCAAAATAGCACCGCTGTGGCTTAAAAGTCTACCAATGATTGTTAGTATTCTTAAAGATCTCACTAATCGTCACTGTGGACCATCTTCAATCCCTGCTTTTGATGTTTCCTTTTATGAGCTTTCTAACATTTCGCTTCCAAAACTGGGAACATTGGCTCTTCCACATATTGACTTGCTTTTCCTTGCAGTCTGCTACTGTTCATGATCTTTGGTTCAAATTCAAGCCTCAGGTTAACAAACACTCCACCACCTTTTTCTTCCTGAAAACTGTAAATTATTCCCGTCCTTTTACGCATAGGCAATAAAAATGTGATTCAATTGGTAACATCTTTCTACTTCAACTAGGCCAATTCTTTATATTGGGTCTTCTCAAATACCTGGTCACATATCTCCAGAAAATACAAAGTTGTTTCTTTTGGCCTTACATCTCGAATCATCTGGCTGAATGTCATTTGTATCTTCTGGCTAAAAGAACCGTGTTTAAAAGTCTGTGCCTCTGCTATTCAGCTGTCCCTATAGTGGCCCTCTATTTCTTCAAATTTCAGTTCTTCATACATGTACCTTCTTGCCACCTCTGGTCTGCATCAGCCATTCATCTCAAACTGCGGACCACTTGTCGTGCTCAAGGGGAGGCCACACCTTTTTTGTGTCTCACTCCTACCATTCTTTCCCTCAGTCTCCGCTGTCAAACTAACATCCTCTCCTTTCATATACAGCTACAAACATGGCCGTTTACTTCTCCTATTTCCCTTTAGTGCACTGAACACACATTTCCCATGAACCCACTGACAACCTTGAAAGGAATACCTGTGCCTTTCAGCAGGCGATTGGGAGAAAGGGCACCTGGGACAAGAGAGACACAAGCTGGTTATCTTCACCTCGCCTGTTCTTACTGTTGGACCCAACCTGCATCACTGAGGCATTGATATTAACAACATGAAATAATTATTTTAGTGTTTGGTTAATGTTATTGCAGTTCACTGTTTATACTATATTATCTGATGTACCTTATTTTAAAACTTTTTTTTTAAATAATCGTAATTTTTCCATCTAAGGCTGACAATCAGCCGATTACAAACAATATGAATACACACCTTGTTGGCGGTGCACTTATACTCAATGTCCAGCAATGAAACAGAGATAACTAACGGACATAGAACTAGCAACTTTAAAATCATGGTACACACATAGATAATTTTTGTTTCCTCAGGCGACTCATGCGCTGGGGTGGGCCATGTCTTTCAATCCCTGTGTCTCCTTCACTTATCTGCCATAGCCATCACCGATCTGGTCCAGCTCTGCCCCCTCTTCCCATTCCCACTCACTCTAACTGTTTGTCCTTCATTGGCCCTTTGGCTGTCCATGGTCATTGTCAGTTGTCCTTAGAGTCATCTGTGTCCTCATCACCTTGGTCTGTCAGGCGCTTCTCTGAGGAGGTGAGCCCATTGATCATTACTGTGCATCGCTCTATGTCCTCCTCCACCCTGTCATTTGTTTTGACTGGCTTCAAGCATCTCTTTTCTGCCATTGCCAATCCATCATGTCTTTCAGCCAGTCCTCACAGGTTGGCCCTCTTCTATTGAACAACAGTGAGTTTCTTTCCCAGCACCAGTCCTAGGGCAGCGAACCTGTATGCCATTTGTGACCTCTTGGGTTTTGGGAGTAGCCCCAATATGCACTGATTTATATCTAGGGTAAGGGTCTTATGGGTCAATCTGCACGGGGTCTCCACGACCACCTCCCAGTACGTCTTCGCCAGGCTACATTCCCAGAACATATGTAGAAGGGCTGCATTGTTTGCGTTGCATTTAGGGCAGGCTGAGGAGCGTTGAAGGAAGATCCTATGCAATCTCGTCAATCCTCTGTTATATACAAAGAGTCGTCCTTTCAGTTGCAACATTTCGTATAACTCTTTGGACTGTTTAAATAGTTTAGCTTTGATTTGGTTTACTGATCTATTCTTAGCTGTCAATTAGATAAAGGGTTCTATTGAGTATTGTATTTTAAGCTGAACGTTATTGGTGGGGTATTGTGTATTTTGAATAAATTTTTTCAGTTTGTTCCTTTTTTGGTGCACCCTAATTAAGGTTTCATTTTAGTGATATATATGTGTGAGAGTGTGTGATAAATTTTATGGTTCCTCTATTTCCACTCCTTGCTAAATAGCCTTTCATGGCGGGTACCTTCATTCACAGGAGTGGAACACTTTGTATATAGTTTACTTTCTCGAATAACTTCCAAAGAGAGTCTGAGAAAATTAAAAAGTGCTATTTAATCAGAAGTGCAAACGAAAGAGATGCATTTCGGCTTCTCAGCCTTGATCACTGTCGTACATAGCAGTCCAACCTCACTTTTTGTGCGTTACGAACATAAACATAAAGCACTGATTACCTGGAGAGAATCATACTTGATTTACACTGTCGGCTATATTGGCCATGATCCTATTCGCGTAGTTGAAAGGTTCAATGTTCTATCATGAGGTCCATCATTGTAACATTAGACTAATGAATTGAGTGCTTAGAGAGTATAATTATTCTCATTTACTCAGTCAAGTTATACAGTTCATCAAACAATTGGTCAAACATTCTTTGTATATCAACAGGTACTCCAATTTCATGTGTCGTTCTTCATAATGGATGCTCTTCATTGTCTAGCCCCATGTGAACAGCACTGTCAGTTAGATGGTCAGAATAACTCACATGGAAGGTATCTTGCCTCAGTGGGCTGGATGTTGAATGTTGATTTTGTAAATGATTAATTCTCCTCATTCATTCAATCATAATACAACTAAACTTACAGTTTTGTGTATTAATGTTTTTTCCAAATTTAATTGATATATTTTCTGGATGCCTTGCTCCATATTATGAAACCTGAATCTCGCCTGGTTGGCTGTAATGTCAAATGTAGCTCCCATACTTGTAAAAACATAAAAGATATTCATTTAATTCTGGAAAAAGAACCGCCATTAGGGTATTTTATCCTAAGTGTACAGCTAATTTCTCATCAATGTTCAGAAGACCATGGGAAAATGTAATGGATTATTTAGGAGAGCCTTGAATCATATTTGCACCATGCAAAGTGGTACACGCATGACACAAGGTTCTGAGTCAAATTTATGAAGCCTTGAGTGGCCTCATAAACCTCGAGTAAGGCAACGCAGCGCAAATTGCTGCATTGTCTTACTCTGCACAAGGGAGGAGTTCCATGGAGGCTGCAATGGTGGTTCCTACTCAACTCCTCCCATGATTTTTGACACATTCCCAGATTTAGAAGGACTTGTAAACCTGGGAATGCGTCAAAATCTTACACCTCCAAGGGTCAGGTGTAGCAAAGAAAAATATCTTTATTTTTCATTGTTGTTTCCTCTTTCTATGTGTGCTGATATTTTTGTTTTCGATATTTTATTTAGTTTCTTTGTTTGTAATGGGTTGAGAATGTTTTGTTTATTGATGTTATTATTGATCTGAATTATTTAAGATATTTTAATAGCAATAATTTTCTTATCGATATTTGTGTATTTCTTGATTATGTATCAGATAAGGTAATTTATATTTTTCAGTTATCATCGTGATTCCGTATTATATTAGTTGATATTATGGCAGATAACTGCCCTTGTACCAAGTTTGCATTATCAAAATATGCAAAGAAAAAAAAAAAAAGAGGCCAAAAATTATTTGATCCTAAGGGCCTTGAAGATCATCATCTTAAGGCTTCTCTTACAAGATGCCATAATTTTATTACAATCAATAATCTATATTTATCCCTACCAAATGGCTCTAGGTAAACGTGATGTGTGGCTCTCATGTTTCAGCTATTTCAAGTAATGGAGGAGTTATAACAAAATAGAATTTTGTTGTATGTTCTTTTTGGTGGCCTTTAGATACTTTTGATGTCAAAGAATATGTTAGGTCCTGCATTATATGTGCTTAAAACAGCTCTACATTTCAGACCTTATGCATGTGTGCAACCTTTAGCTGTTGCTCCAAAACCATAGCGTACTATATCAACTGATTTCATAACCAGTCTTCTGCCTTTGGAAGGATATCAAGTCATGGTAATAGTTCATATTTCTTTAAATATGGCCCAATTTCCTCCTGTATCTAAGTTGTCTTTAGATGATTGCCAAGTTTTTTTTTTTAACAAATATATTGTAGGTCTTCATTGTTTGCCACACTATAATTTTTAATAGAGGAACCTAATATCTGTCACATTTTTGGAATGCTTTTTGTAATCCTCAGATCAATGCACAGAGAGAGAGAGAGACAATCAGTTATAAAGAGTTTAATCATTGTTACTGTGATGCTTCCCAAGATGACTTGGCCTCTACTTCTCTGTTTTCTTACAATATTGTGAATCATAGTGCCACCAAAGTGATTTTCTTTTTCTCTTTTCAAGTTTTCCATCCAAGGAATATTCGTTCTTTGCCTCCTGTTGACCCTCTAGTTCCAGCTGCAATGACACCGGGAAGAACTTACAAAAACAAAGACAACTAATTTCTGACAGCATACTTCATTGAAAGGCCAGGATCAAAGAATGTGATGACAAGTTAAGAATGACTTTTTTTCTTCTTGCGTTCCTGCTATGAAGGTTTGCATATGTTTTTGCTTTCTTCCAGTTCATAATTTACCTGCAAAATACTTTGATCCCTTTTTCATTACTCATCAAATCAATCCTTTTGTTTTTCTTTTAATGTTACCTCATACTTGGAAAATGTATCCTCTTTTTCTTACTTTACAATTAAACCTTACACCTCTGATCCTCTGCACTGATTACCTTCTGAAACATCTCTCCTTACAAGACAAGGTAAACCTAAATTTGAGGTTCAAGTATTCAGCTACTATCTAATCTTCCAAAGTTGTCTTCAGTGTTTGAAACACTCGAAAACCTATTCATCAGTTCATAACTCTATAGTGGTTTGTCATTTTATAATGACACCCTGATAAACTGGGAGCTTTAGGGGGCTGAGTGGGGTAGGAATGAGGAGTTGGGAGTCACTGGGTGTTAGAAACTGATATATCTACAAACAGAATTCATGAGAGTAATCTTGGTGCTGCAAAGGCAATGGTGTAGTCATCCGGTTCCACACAAGTAGAAGGTAACATGAGGAGCTTGGCATGAATGATCGATTCACCCAGGACAGTCACCCAGTGTTAGTTTGTTTGCGGATGCATTGTGCTGAAAGATTACTTCTGGTGACAGGCTGCTACGTGTGTGATCCAGGATGGCGGGATGAGAGTTTGGAAGAAAGTGTATGGTGGTATGAGGGATCAGAAACATCAGATGGAGAAAGGGCAGCATGTTGGGCACTTGATATCCCTTCTTGTGTCTGCCATACCAGGATAATGCTATTTTCCTGTGATGATGGGTCTGGGCAAGGTGTGTGTGGTTAGAGATATATTAATTCCTATCCAAGATTATCATCCTTCCAATGTGTGATGCCAGAGTTTCCTTGCTTTAAAAGCAAGTTGCACATCTCTTACCTCATTGGAAAAGGAAAAATTTAGTGATATTCGCCAGCAACCTCACCACTGTTCATCAAGGTGATTAAAGGACAGAAAAGAGAGGATAAGCACCTATAAAAGAGCAGGAGGCAGCACCTACATAAAGAGAATAACACCAAAATACAGGAAAAAGCACAAGGAAAAACAATCCTCTCCAAACAAAGACAGAAATAATTAACAAGAGAAAATACTAACACATTCTCAAAAAAGCAATGAGCACAAATAAGCTAAATGTAAAGTGTACAAAAGAAACAAAGAACTGAAGTGCAAGGGGTATATAGAATTGAGAGAGCGTAGCTTATATAATCTATATTAACATGAAATGTTTATATATATTAATGTGTGATGATGCCGCATAGAAACTATAATAATAGCGATTTTGCTTAAACGTGCACTTGAATTGTGACCACGATGACTGGCCACCATGTATACGCAAACTAGTAATGATGAATAAAATGTTTATGTTATTTTCAAATTAAGCTTATATTAACATTTGCGTTATTGAATCTGTATTGAAAATCCTTATAGGCCTTAAATTAGCGTGAGCTGCAGCTTAGCTGCTCGGCTCTCATATTAAATGCATGTTTCAGTTTTTCGGTGTGCTGACTCACAAGTGACCATGACCCCGCAATGTTCTTTTTCTTCAAGCTTGGAAGATGAATGTAACCATGTTAAATCCGTTCCGAGGCGCATCTTCGGTGCTCTGGAATGAATGTTATAATATATTGAAACAAGTCTAGAGTAATGTAATGTACAAGGTCATTCAAACCGGGGACGACAAAGAACTGCTGACCAAAAGATGTACAAAGAATTACCAAGAGATGAAGTAACGCCGGATGTGCCACCTCTGAAGACGTCAATTACGAAGACCAAGACTTGTAAAACAATATGGGGTGAAGATTGGGATTACCTAATGTTAAATTTAATAGGTTAAAGATAGTGGGGTATAACAAATGTCCAATAGAATTTTGGGGGAATGTACTACAAAAAAGGGGGAAAAACCCATGTCACAGAGAAGTCATTAGAGCGAGTTAGGGAATCTATTGATTTTATCCAGAAACTTTGTCACTCTGATTGACGATTCAAGACTTATTAAAACCATCCTCATCCATAGACTGCCCATTTATACTTTCCTCCTTATGAGGGAAGTGCCCCTTATGCCCTTTAGTTGAGTCCTGACTGATGGCGTTTTGACTGAGGTCCTGAAGACGAAGACTGATCCTGTGCGCTGACCCATTCTTTGGAGGGTAGTTAAGACAATACATTTGTAATTTGTCTGTTTGCTTTTCCTTTCTAGGTACCAACTGCTTGTTTTGGCAGAGACCCTAGCTAGATGTTTTCCAAATTGGTGTTCTAAATCGTTTTGCATGAAGCCAAACATGCGAATGCTAATCAGTGGTTAGGACAGGGGTTCACCAAAACAGACGCAAATAGACAAATGACTGACATTATGCTATGTTGAGCTGACGCGTATTTGACACTCTGCTATTCTTGATTTATGTTTACGCCGTCCTATGTTCTGATGTTTGTGATTCTCGCATTAATGAAATCTTATCACAGTTGCCACATCGTGACTATGCTAATCTGCTTCTTGGTATTGAGATTAACCCTTTTACTCGTAGATTGTAACCAATAGGGAATAAAATTCATAAAATTCTATTAAAAGGTGTGGTTATTCATGGCTGAAAGGTCATGGTAGCGTCGTTGAATTGATTAATGACTGACTAAAGTGAAATGTAATGTTGCAATAAATATTGATGACATTATTGATATCTTGATTGATATATTGATCAGCTATCTCGTCCTACGGTGTCTCTCAACTGGGTCAAAAGATTCATTGGCCTAAAACGAGTCCTAATGTGTAATAAATTAACATAAAGGGACGCGTTATCAGAATGACAAAGATGGAAATCCTCTGAGTCTTGTTTAGTGATGCACAGAAGTACTCAAAACGTTCCTTTCTATAGTAGCTATTGCTGAAAACCCCATAGCCATAAGAAATAATGGTACTTCCTGTAATTTAGATAGTCCTTACCATTCTGACTACCAGCTATTATATGTCCCTGTAAAGAACAAAAAGATTTATACTTTTTTCGGTTTCACCATCTCCGCTTATCAAAAATCAAAGGTGGATCATATGACAATTTTTCCTCCACAATGACCAAGAGGTATTTACTAGGGGTGAACAATATATTCTACTTCGCTGGCAGAATTGGCAGAGAATTGTCTGCATTATGCTTCTAATGCCGCTCGAGTAGAACATCTACTTGAGTAGCAGCCAAATCAACTCAAGAAGCTGTGCCCTCTGGCATGCCGCTTGTTGCCGTTCGTGCAGATTTTTCATCATAGAATGAGCTCCCAGCGCTAAATCACAGTGAGAGCAATACAAGATGCATATTTCTGCCCGTTTGCGGAGTTATGAAGAATCTTGTAACTCCATGGAATTCAGCAGAACAAAACTCATTGAGTTCCGTGCAGGCCTAGTATTTACTTGTCATGAGCAGCCCTTGCATACATGAGTCTTGGCTGCAAGAGTTTAACTAGCCAGAATGCAACACAGTGTGGCACAATGAAGCTTCACTTGGCATTCTCCCTCAGTCCTGCTCAAACTCAATGTCAGGCATCGTGCGCACAGTGCATTCTGGGACACAGTCTAAGGCCCATATTTATACTTCAATTGCGCTGAATTTGTGTCATTTTTTTGGAGCGAATTCAGCGCAAACCTAACTCCGTATTTATATTTTGACTTCAGACACGTCTAACGTCACATTACAGGCGTTTGCACCATTTTTGGGATGCGTGCACCTACCTTGCGTCAATGAGCAAGGTAGGCATTCCCATCTAAACAATGGTGCTATCCTGATAGCCCCATATTTATCCCTCGATGCTAAAATGACGCACTGGTGGGAGGAGGGGCTAAATAATGGTGCAAAGCCTGCTTTGCATCATTGTTTAACACCTGGGTCAGACCAGGCGTTAGGGTGCATGTGGACCCATTTCCATGGTTAAACACCATGGAATGGGTCCACAGATGCCCTTCCCAAGCCCCAGGAGCACTCCCACCCACACCAGACGGACACCAGAGGATGGGGGACCCCATCCCAGGTAAGTAGGGTAGGTATAGGTAAGTATGTTTTTATTTTTTAAGTGCCATTGGGGCCCCTTACTTGGGGCCCCTGCATGGCACAGGGTGCAATGGCCATTCCCAGGGGGCACTTGTCCCTTGCGCTGGCCATTGGGGTGGTGGGCATGACTCCTGTCTTTCCTAAGACAGGAGTCATGTTTTTGGTGGTTGTGCGCCAGAAAATGGCGCTAGTCTAGCTAGCGTCATTTTTTGATACACAACCCCCTCCTTCCCTTCCTCCACACCTACCCGGCTAGCATCTTCTTCTAAGACGCTAGCTCAAGTTTAGCGCCAGCTTGCGCCATTCAATAAATTCGGCACCCAGCTGGCGTTGTTAAATGACGCAAGCCGGCCCTAAACTTTTTGCCACAAAACTGCAATAGCGCACTTTTGTGGCAAAAACTATAAATATGGGCCTAAGTCTTTGCGTCTCAGCAATGCTCTGTACTCACTCAGCTTCAAACGTCCCTTCTTTTGTTGTCCTGAAATTGCTTTTGGTGAATGTGGAGTCTCTGTAACAGCACATCAATGAGAGGAACATTTATTTTTCCCTTCTTTCTATAACTGCCTAGATTTTCCTTTTTGACAATAAAGCACTAGAATCCATTTTGCTTACTTTCTTCCCTATGCAACATGATAGGAATCCCTTCTTCTATTCCATTGGATACACTTTCTGTCCAGAAGAAATTTAAGGTGTTCTGGAAGGGGCCCAATGTGGCAGGCAAAACCTTTCTTTGTTCAAGTTGCTTGCTCTCAGTTCCTGTTTGGATCCTTTACCACTATTTTCTGAACTTATTTTTAACTGCTCCATCTGTCCTCCAGTCATCTATTTTTCATCCATGTCCTTTTGCCTTTCCTCCTTTGGCACATAAAGTCTATCTAGAGATTGAAATTGCCATTGGTAGCAATAGATCACACAAGCGTACCAAGGTTTCAATTGAGTCATCACAAAAAAATACCTGCCATTGACAGTGTTAACGGCCTTTTCCTTGACATACTCCTTGAGCCAATTCTATGAAATATTTTCCCTTTTAATTTGAACTTGGACCGCCTACCTCTGACATAACCCACTTTCTAATGCAGAACCTCCAAAGGAGTGAGACTCCATACTTGGCAAGCAATGAGGCATTTGGGACCTCTGAAAGTTGGAGGGCAGCTGCTGAACCCACAATGTGCATCATCAAGATCAGTAGTATAACACTGATTTCCAGCGTGGTGTGTAAACCAATGTTCAAGATGTTTTTCAGCCATTTTTCTATGAAGTAATTTTCTGTTCTGTTCATACAGAAGGGAGCTTAGATGATCTGAGAAGGATGTGCCACAACACTTTCAATTCTCTTATTTTTCACCTGGTTCACTGACCCGTCTCCCTACTCCTCTATCCAGCCAAAGTGAATGAGACGGCCATCAACAAGCAACTCACAAACCACCCAAACATCACCATCCTCTAGACAGCACACAATCAGGATTAAGAAAGAAGCACACCACCAAAACAGAACACATCACGGCCACTGATGACATTGTAACATCCTGGACCAAGCAGAAACTTGGGCCCTTATCCTTCTCAACATCTCCACGGCCCTTGACACTGTCTTCCACAACACCCTCATCAGGAGACTCCATGAGATTGGCATATAAGGATCAACTCTCAAAAAGGATCTGTTCCCTCCTCCTAAGGCATACTGCCACCCTTCACATCGGAGACCAAGAAACTGATATGCGGTGTCCAACAGGATTCATCCCTGAGCCCTACCCTTTTAAACAGATATGTGACACCATTCGCCAATATCATCTGATCAGAAGACATCACCATCATCTCATATGGCGATGACACCCAACTCATCCTCTCTCTGATGGACAATACAATAACTATTAGAACCAACTTCACTAACTGGTAGCAGACTGGATGCAAATCAACTGCCTGAAGCTCAACTCTGATAAATCAGAAGTACTGGTCTTCGGCAACAAGACCTCCTCATGAGATTCTACATGGTGGCCAGTGGCACTAAGACCAACACCCACAGACCTCGTAAGAAATCTAAAATCATAGACAACAAGCTCAACATGATGGCTCTAGTCAGAGCAGTGTGCACTTCCTGCTTCCACATCCTACACATGCTGTGAAAGATCTTCAGATGGTTGCCTCAAAACACCAGATGGACCATCACACAAGCACTCATCACCAGCAGGATGTACTACAGCAGCAGTCCCTACACTGGAATCTTCAAACAACTCCTACACAGACTCCAGGCCACCCAGAACACCGCGGCAAGACTCCTACTCGACCACCCACTCTGCATCCACACACTGCACTTCAGGAAGCTTCACTGGCTCCCCATTCACAACACAGCTAATTCAAACTTCTCACATATACATGCAAAACCCTACACAACGCAGGACCAAATACTTGAATAGCCACATACACTTTCACCACACCACCAGACACCTGCATTCTGCCTCACTCTCACTTGCACACACTCCCTGTATCTGCAAAAGTAAAACTGGATGGAGGTCACTTGTTCTCCTACATCACACTACAGACATTGAACAGCCTCCTTATCACGTCTTGAGCTGAAAACCCAGCTCTTCATATGAACACCTTGGGACCACACACCTACACACCTTGCCCAAGTGCCTTGTTACTCTCTCGGGTAATTAGTATGCTATACAAATCAACAGAACATAACAGAGTGGCCCGTGTTTACTGGGAGAAGACTACATCCAGTCCATCAATGGTGGCTTCCTCTGCAGGAGAGCACACAGGACATGAAGGATGGGCAGACAGCCCATCTATTTGTCCAGTGTGTGCAGCTTTGGCCATGAGATGAAACCTTTGCTAAGACACTATTAACATGTCTCAACATGCTATATAGAGTGAACAAAGCCCTTCTGGACTCCTACTTTTACTACAGTTCACGTCTACTTTGCACGTTTTATCTGCAGCCTTTGGCCCATTGCTCAATATGAGTGGGGTACCTTCATTCACACAGATCTCTCTCCTGACCAACAAAATCAGGAAGACATAGAGCTTTTATATCTATGAGATATATATGCGCCAAGCTGAACATCCATTTCAAAGAGGATCAGTAGGGGGATTACAGCAGTTTGCCTGTGATTCACGTTAATACAATGCCTGCACCCTCCCAAAAGCTATGCAGTCTATGACAGTAGACAAACATATGTATATCATTAGCCGTTTTCTCCCCGCAATGGTTGCAGCAAGGCCTTTAGAAAATGTTTCTATCTTCCTCAGGGTCAGGTAAATTTGTGGAACGTAAATCATTTTTATTTTCTGAGGGCTGCCAATTTAAATGTGGAACAGAGAAGCTGTAAGGATACTTGTCAAATATCTGGTTGCTGTTCTACTGGAAATGCTCCTCTACCGGCAAGTAGCCTCCCCAAGAGTGGAAAGGAATCTTATAGTTTTTGTCATCTGCATTAACTAAGACCCAGTACCGAATAGATACTTTCTTTTTAGTGGCTTGGGATGTTGAATCCTTTCTTCAAATTCCCAGCTCTCTCGGCTATCCCATGTTTACCCTGACCCCCATGAGGCCAGATGCTGATATTTGTACCAAAACACAGTGCCCTTTGTTTTCTTCAAAAATACCTCCCATGAGATCACTTCGGTGCCTGCATGCAACTGTCCCACTAAGTAATACCAGTGATAATTCCAGATAGGGGCGTAATCTATATGAAGGATTTTCCTGATGTTATACCACACTTCAAAGAAAGCCCACAGTACCTTCAGCTGCACTTTCTTAAAAAATCTGGGATATCCAAATTAGTGAAGAAACATGCCCTGCCCAATCGAGTCAAACATGGTGGACTAGATTGCTCCTCTACTAGAGTCGTCCGTATTTAATAAAAGCATTCTACAATTCCTAATCTGTAGAAAGACAATACAATAGAACATCTGGCTACGATACCCCACCTTTTTTTCAATTTTCTTCTTAGTTTCTTCCAGGTAAATCTACATCCCTTACAGGCCCAGCTAAAGCTCCCTACTCTCCATGTACCTTGGTTAAACATTCAGTGGGAAACGGGAAAGGAATGTTGTCAAATAGGTAAGTCCATTTAGGAAAGATTGCCATCTTAACTAGATTCATCCATGGTGCTGGCCATGTTCCAGGCCATTACCTCATTTTTATCTTTATTTATGGAGTATCCCAAGAAGGCCCAAAATGCAGTGATTTCCTCCAAAAGGGGCCACTATTCTTCTGGGATCCTTTTTATACCGGATAACGTCATCTGCATAGAGGGCGATCTTGTTCACAAATTTCTGAGACTGAAAGGACACTATTTCACCATCTGCCCTGAAGGCTGTCCCTATTTACAGGTTGAAAAGTAGGCAAAGATTCAGGGATCCCTTTTGAGTTCCGCTCAAGATATTTATTCTCCTTATCAGACTCCTGTAAACCAGAATCTGAGCCAATGACGCTGTTTATAGCGTCTTAATTACCGCAATAAATGCTGGTGAGATAGCAAAGATCTGCAAAACCTCCCACAAGTAGGCCCAGCACACCCTATTGAATGCTTTAGCTGTGTCAACAGTTACTATGGCCTGTGAATCTGAATTAACAGTAGACATATCTATTGATGATATTAACACATGGATAAGGTCGTGCAGTTGCATATCTAGCACTAATCCCTTCTGATATGGTAGTATAATATTACTTACTACCATAGAAAGCCTTCTAGATGAAATTTCAGCAAAGACTTTATAATCATAATTTAATAATGATATAGGCCTGTACAAGTCTACCTTCTTTGGATTCTTATTGTTTTTTAAGGGTAGGGTAATTATTGCTTTATTCCAGGATGGAGGATTGGCGGATCTCCCTGCCAGTTGCTCACTGAACAGATCTTTCCATATTGGGACTATTATCTCTTTCACAGCATTATAAAATTCTCTTGACAAACCATCAAGGCCCGCTGTCTTCCCCTTATGAGTTCTGTTAATTTGTAGGACATTTCTTCCTTGGTAAAGACTCGTAAGCGGTCTTGTTGTTCTTCATTGGACACAAATAGAAGCTGTTTCCCCTCTAACCACTCTCTTAAATCCAATATCTTAAAACTACTTGTTTCTGGATATGAATCCTCTAACATTTTGAGGAAACTCACTTATATCCGGTGTGAATATTCTTAGATATTAACGTCTTCAACCACTATTCTACTCTCTAGGTGATTCAGCCCTCTATCAGCTATCACATTTCCAGGCTAAAAGTCTGCCCCTCTTCTCCCCATATTCAAAATATGCTAGTTTACTAGCTTACCACTTCACTCTGATCCTACTCTCAGTTACCTGCTCAAAAGCCTGATGCTCCTCAATCTGCCTCTGCTTGGCTGCCTCCATCCCCTCATCCAGAGTTGAACCCAACATCTCGCTTTCCAGTGCCTCAATTTCTTACTCATACCTTCTATCCTCCTCTCTCAAAAAATCTCTGCTTACAAACAATACCGTGGGATATCTCCTTAAATGCATCCCATACAATCCTTAAAGGAGACAACCCTAGTTTGCAGCTGAGGTAATTTCTACTTTCTTCCCTTAATTCATGCAGTACATGGTGCCATGGATTTTAAGACAATCAAGCAGAATAGGCCCCTTCACCTTAGGTTAAATTGTGAGTCAGATATAAATGGGGTGAACTGGCCTATTGAATTTGCTACCATATTGATAGCTTTGTCCTTCATTGGAGGGGGCGAGAGGGAAGCAGCAGAGGAGGTGGGCAGAGAAAGGAGAGACAGCAGCTCTGTCTACCAATTAACCCTACAGAGCACCCTACAATCTGAGGGACTACAAACACATGGGGGGATCCCAACCAAGGGTGCTCTGGCTTCCGTGTACAGAAGCACTGCTCACGCACATCACACAAAATCTGGAGGAATTGTAAGACTCAATCATGACAGACTACCCAGATTTACTTAGGGAGAGTAATATAATGGGGTGCCAGTAAAATGGTCTGCACCACATTGGTTTTAGTCAGCAGTCACAAGCCATAGGTCATGTCATGACCTGATCATGAAGACGGGCATCACCCAAGCATTCTGTAGACCTAACCAGCAGGAGGGGAGGTTCCTTACCTATGTGGACAGGCCAGCAGTGTAGCTATCTTTAGTTCACTACATTCAGTGGCATTAAGGGCCAAAAAAGTAAGAGCCTTAATGCACGTAGAGGGCCCATTTTGTTGTTTGTGTGTGGCTCTACCATTGGAGCACACCCTAAAGACAGCCCTCTTTTGTCTCACTAGGATAGAGGGGAGCTGAAGTGTTCCTCTCCTAGTATGCTGTATGCCTTTCGATTTTTGGCTTTTCGCCATTCCTGGACTACCGAAAGTGCTGTAATGCTGTAATAATGGCATATAGGGCTCTCTGATCCACATGCTCCATCAATGGCTGTCAAAACAATGTAATTGCTAATTATGTAATCAGCCAATACATTGGTTTACTTTTTCACAATGATGCTTTTCCCACCTTTATATGCTCTGTCATTGGAGAAACCAAAGCCAAGAATGTGGATGGTTTAAAAGGACATTAAAGACACTCTTTTTTTAGGTCGAGCCTAGGCAGCGCACATGCGCTGTCTCTCGACATGCTGTAATTTACTTCTGTGGGCTTTTACCACACCCCTTTCAAAATTCCTTTGGTTTCTTGGGTAAATGCTTTACTTTTGTTCTGCTTTTTGGCTGTTTTGTTTCCGCCCTGGAGACTGACCCTGTTACATGGATTATTGCACGATTTCCCATATACATTAGTGTTGGCGCACTACTTTTTTCTTTTGCTCCGGCTTCTTTTGTTAGTTTCCTGCTCATGTTCTGCTCCCTCTTCACAATGGTTCATTTTGGTGCACATCTGACGCCATTTTCCAACAAGAGTGTAGCTGCGTATGCAAAGTTTAATTCATGTTACGCTTTGCTTCATGTTTCATATTATTGTACCTTTTCTACTAACTGCTGTTTGGATTGAAACTTGAGTTTTCTAGTTTCTTTTTTAACACATGGGGAGATCTGACACCAAGACTCGAACTGGGCTTCCCAGTTCCAAAATCTGCAGCTCTGAATGTTATGCCACATCCTCTCTCCAAGATTATTGGCATTTGTTTAGGGTTTTGTTACTGTTTCCCTCACTGAATCTCCCTCCCACCATGTACTCACCCTTAACCCCTTCCTCCCTTTTGTTTCCCTGAGCACCCCCCATTGAGCTCGTTGGAAAGGCGTTCCTTTAACAAGTCATGAACCCGTAGGTTCACAGGCTGGCCTTGTTGCTTTTGAGGCATCAGTTTCTAAGAGATGGAATAAGCAGTGCTTCAAGCACTTTGGCCCATATTTAAAGTTCCTTAGCGCTGCATTTGCGCCATTTTTTTACGCAAAAGTGGCGCAAACTTACAAAATATAATTGTATTTTGTAAATTTGCGCCACTTTTGCGTCAAAAAGCAGTGCAGATGCGGCGCCAAAAAAGTATAAATATGGACATTTGTGTCTGCGTGAATTATAACAGAAGTGTGTCCTTGCAATTATTTTACTCCTCCAAATGGTCGGTGCCTGCCCCTTTAACAATCTTCACATTTAACTCTGCCCAGTGCCCCCTTTTATTTCCTCTTCGGCCGTAGTAGATGGAAATGACCAGCTGTTGTGCTCCGATTGGAGCTGCAGCAACAGGAGTGGTCTGCTCACTGACAACCTAGGTCCCTCTCTGGTGCAAGGGCCTCCGTTGCTCTAGGATTTTCAGGATTGTTTAAACGTAGGAGGGACTAAGCATTGTGAAAGATAAGGAATTGTTGCGTTTTTCAGGAATGTATTATATTTATTACTTTTTGGGCATATTTATATAAGCATATTTCTGCACGTGTATGACCTCGTAGCGCTGTCAGAGTGCGGGCATCCTTCTGTACTATTGGAGTCCAGCTGGTGGATGACACGCCGTGGCTATGGCTAGCCAAGAAAGATCTTGTAGATATTTGGGATTTTATGCTATTGGATCATGTTTAAAAACCATGTCTGACATTTACGCAGCCTCTTGGCTCTGGTTTGGTGATGTGTATCTCTTGTGAAGCGGACGTACCATGAAACCAGTAATACACTATGGGCCTGATTACGACTTCATCGGAGGGGATTACTCCATCACAAATGTGACGGATATCCCACCCTCTGAATTACGAGTCCATTATATCCTATGGAGCTCGTAATACGGCGGGCGGGATATTCGTCACATTTGGGACAGAGTAATCCCCTCCATCGAAGTCGTGATAAGGCCCTATGTTCATTTCTCAGCTGGGGAGATCACTTTAATCTACAAGGATTCCATAATGTGCTAGATGGCTTAACCCTTATTAGGTCCCAAAGACGAGACCTATTGGCTAAGCCAGTGCTTGCTAATAAGGTGTAGCATTTTACAGTCTAGTCTCCGCCATGCTCTCCAGGAGTTCCAGTTTAGAATGAATGAATGGATTTGGATATTCACTAAGAAGAGAGTCTACAAGCTTCCTTTAATTTCTGATGGCAGTGGATCATGTGTTGTAGGGACTCAGGCCTCAACTTCAATTCTTACTCCAGATGTAAACGGGCATATGTTTTCGGAGGGTGGGGGTGTTTGGGGTGTTACACCCCACTGATAAATGTATTTTCTGATGAATAATTGGGTACAGGTGCTTTCAATGGGGTACGGCGAGGTGTTTCACATTGGATTTTTCCATACACACAGGCAAAAATGCAACTTCTCACCCTTTCTCTCTTGAAAGCCTCATAAATGTTGGTTATTTTACAAGATATTGTGTTTTTCTCTCACTAAGTACTCCTACCAATCCCTATTCCTCTACCGTTCCACTGCCCCTTAAGCCCCTCTCATGTGTCCCGCTTGTCATATAATGAATTTTACCATTATATGCCAACGTGATTGTTGGAAAATTTGAAGCTCACATCCCTCTTACCCCCCCAATCTTACAGACCAAGCTATGCTCCTGGATGTAAATTTTCATGTTACTGAGGTCTAGCCTGCTGGAGTTATAGGCAGATCCACTTGAATTGTGTGGCAGGGGAGGACGAAATTATGCAGCTGGGTTGACTAAATTATGTGGCAAGAAAAGGGAATTCATGCAGTATAATGCAGCACATGTTGTGAACATTTTACTTACTTATTTTGTCATTTTTATACAGTCTAACAACGTCTGGGCAAAGGTTTCACCTCATTAATACCGGTTTAACTCCCAAATACAGCAATAACCATCAGAAAGGGGACCGGTCGACCTTTGCAAAGGGGCGTCCACTGTAAGGCAACACGTGTGCCCACTTTTTTTTTGCAACTTTTGAGCTAGAAACCAAAAAAAGATTTTTGTTAAAAACTGCGGATTATGTAGCACTTGATCCTCTATATGGCAAATGGTGCAATCCCATAATTGTACAGAAAATGCTAAGGCTGCAAAATCGCATAATTCCAATTGCCCTTGTTATAGGACTGCAGGCCCATGAGCCCCCCTGTATAAATGCTGCCAGGCCGGACCGGCCAAATTGGGCATCGGGCGTTTCCCCAGCGGGCTAGAGGCCAGGGGGCCTATTTTTAACTAAGGCGGCCGATTTTTACCTAAGGGGGGCGTTTTTCACCTACCGGGACCACCGTCACTGAAGGCTTGGATGGGACACAGTAATTTCAGCAGCCAAATGCAATGAAAATACAAGTCTCTGCACAGCCGAACGGAGCTGCCCGAGACTGACTATGCAGTGAGGGGACTACTGAGTCAAAATTTGCGTAGGCTTCCTTTGGCTCTCAGTCCGTCCCTGGTTGCTGGAGCATCTCTCTCCAAAGGTGGTGGCTGGAGCATACCTGAATCTGTCCCTATGCCTACCTAATGTGCCTTGAGCTCTGCCTGGAGTGTTCTTAGCTTAGTTTAGGGACCGAGGCGGTGTGAAGCACCTCTCTTGTTCGGGACTGTGTGTGTCCAGACTTGTAGCTTTTCGGCAGTGAGGTTTTTATTTAGCTGCACTTTCAAATTATGGGGCATATTTAAGAGCCCCTTGTGCCACTGGAGCATCACTTTTAGCAGAACCATCAATGGCCAGTGTGAGCAATGACACTGCGTTCCTTATTTATGATCACTTAATGTGCATAATGACTTCTATCTAATGAGATGTCTTTCTTTCACTGAAATGTTTTCCTGCTTGTTACTCGTTAATGAATCTGTAAGGCTCAAGTTGCCTAAAAAATCAAATAACAATTTGCAGGTACAAAAACGCATGCATAATGTACAAAACTTGAAAGCGGCAGCTGGGTACATCACAAAGTCTTGATATGTTCCAATTTTAACCACCTTGTATATCTTGGTGTGAGTACACTCGTGTCGACAATTTGCAAGGTGAAAATGTTGGCAGTGTGTTAGACGCATTTTCAAAACAGCGATGGCTCTTCTTAATGACCACTAGATGGCAGTGTAACCTTAATTTTCGGAAAATGGATTAGTGTGAGTTTGTAAAAAATGGGTACATAGCTGTAAGAGAAACCTCTATGATCTAGCTACTTGTCTTAATGGTTCTGTTTCTCACATATATGTCCTGTGGAAAGACAACAACATTGTACCGTCTGAGGTGTTTAAGGATGTAAAATAAAGCAGAGAGAGCATGCTTTAGGATAAAGGTCATTCAGCACACGCGACCATAAATATAGTGAGAATGAAGTCAATTTAGCAAAATGCTAGGAGTATCAAAAGTGACGTCACACATCTTTTGTCACATCAGTGAGATAGCAAGGCTGGTTGGGCTGTCTACTGGCATCCCTTTTACCTGTGCACAATGCAGCAGTGCTGGGGCTGTGTGCAACATATGCTACCTGCTGTGCAAAAAGACAATCGTGTTGCTGAGACTGCTAAAGAAACCAGCAGCAACAAAGCAATATAGGGTCTGCATTGTAACCCAATTATTGGCAAAGCTTACAGGTCTGACCTTAGCAAGCTGGTGTGATGGTTAATTTCTTTGTTATTGTGCATTGCCAGCATATGCCACAAAGATTTAAAAAAATGAAACCTGCAGCCACTTAAACATGGCCGCCATATGCTTGCATTAAAATTAAATATATTTAAAACAAATCACTGATGTGGCGATTTTACTAGTGATTTCTTTTTAATAACAAGCCTTACTGATGTACCATGTTTTTTATTATTGTTATTTGGGAAGGAGACAAGAATGGATATCCACCGAAGCAATCAACCACATTTCAGGTATCTTTAATTTTACAATTACTCGTAACTGCTTCATTACTTTTTAAAAAGAGTAAAAAAATAACTGACTCTCAATATAACTAGAACCCAAAGTGCAAGCAAGAAACAATAGCTGGTATTTACAGTTAATATAAAAAAACTAGTATAAATCACACTTTGAGCCAGTTTTATCGCTGAGGAGAAACGAACTATTTTTAGGATGATGTGAAAAATATGCACAAGCTTTCGGCAGTCACGCAAGGTGACAGGTGGCAATAGGTAGGGTGATCTGACTTGCTGCCCCATGAGAAATGCTGTGGTGGGCAGAAACAACATGTGTATGGTAATATATCAGACCAGTCGAGATATATATAGATATATATAGACATAATGAAATAAAATGTCAGATTTGCATTTAACTGTAAACTGAAATAAGCTGCATCTCGGCGTGATACACTTCTCTTTATTAACTTTTGGGAGTGTGGCTGAATTCTATTTAATGCTTTACACCAAGTTAAGAGGGAAACATAAAAGTTTGCTTTCCATTAGTCATTTAATATAAATAATATTTTTACCGCCAAATATGTTATCCATGCACTGTAGCATTGCTTTGGGCATTTTCTCATTTGAGTCCCAATCATCTTGTTTGACCACACCTACAAGTCATGCATATGAATCTGCTGTAACAGCATTGCATGCATTGCACCATATTTGTTGGGTGTAGGTCCTTAAACCCGTGGCATTTAATGGGTTAATTTGTACATAGTGAATCTCCTTACACGTTGCACATTCCATTCACTAAAAGGTTGCCCTTACCTGGTCTTTGTTGGAAATGTGATATTACCTTAGTGTAGTAGCCCTGTGCAGACCATTAGGTTGAAGTGGCCAAAGGAAACGTATATTAAGTAGTGATGTTTTGTCAATTGTTCAGAGTGGAAATGAGCACAGTCTCTGCCCCTCACAGAAAGTGACTACAGAACTGCTGTACAGGCTCTCGTACTCCTTGATGGTGTACCCCCTGAATATCAAATTAATATCGATGGGACAGAATATCAAATACATAATATCAAAAATAGTGTATTGTCTACCTAACTCCAGATATGGTCCTAGTGGTAAACATATCTTCAAGGAATATAGGTGTAGTTAGAAATAGTAAATCATGGTTAATCTATACTTCTCTCTATGCACTTATTTTTTATATTTTGTCCATCGAAATTCTGTCCTTGATATTAGTATGTCACAATATTGTTGATGTCAAGCCTCAGGAGTACACGCTATCTAGATGGTGGAAAAGCTCTGCTCTATGGCCTTCCAGACACCACAATACCCCCCTTAAGGGAACACACATGGCATAGTATGCCTCATCCAGGGTCTGAAGAAATGAAACAACATCAACCCGATCCAGATGGAATTCTACTGGCTCCCCTTGCAGACTTGCACCATCTTCAAAACCAGCTGTATCTTTTATTAAGACATCTTTTGCCAAGCCTATCTGGCTGACAAACTCAGCATCTTGGTTGGCACACTCACAACAAGGACACCATCAGGCTGGAGACAAAAAAGTGTACAAAAGAGAAAACAAGGCAACAGGCCTTTTCCTTCTGTGCACCTAGGATCTAAAACAACCACATCCATCAGGATTGCCTAAACCCAACTCCAATTTATGAAAAAGATGAAGACACACCTCTTTAAAAAACACTACATCGTAATGCAGTAACAGCACACTTCTATCACAGAAGCCAGCTACCTTTCCAATAACTCTTTGACGGATTACTTGTCTTTGACCCTCTGAAACCTTTTGCCTAAGTTTGTGCTATACTAATAACACATACATAAAAATGTAGTAGGTGTGCAAACTGAACCCTGTCACCCACTGCTGGATCAATTTTGTTCCCAGACTGGTGCCTGGCACGGCAATCAAAGCGCTTCAGTCCACATGAGTAAAGCGCCCTTGGCACGGCAATCAAAGCGCTTCAGTCCACATGAGTAAAGCGCCCTTGGCACGGCAATCAAAGTGCTTCAGGCCACATGAGTAAAGCGCCCCCTTAGCATAACGAGCTTAGCGCTTCAGACAAAGCAAGTAAAAGTGCTCTCTGGCATATTGAACAACACGCTTCATGTATGATGATCAAAGCGCTTCCTGAACAATAAGCAAGGTGCTTCTGCCCAATGAACAAAGCGCTTCAAGTTCAATGAGTAAAACTTTCAGGCCTAGGTAGTAAATGTGAAAACGTTTCGGAGCTAAGCAAATTATAGTTTCATTGTTTTTTGGGAAGCATAATATGTGAGATACATATTTAAGTCTTTGAG
Organism: Pleurodeles waltl; assembly: GCF_031143425.1. Lineage (NCBI taxonomy): Eukaryota > Metazoa > Chordata > Amphibia > Caudata > Salamandridae > Pleurodeles > Pleurodeles waltl. The sequence continues at coordinate 639,876,002 of NC_090436.1, read as the reverse complement.
AATTTCTAGGCTGAGATTAAACGTTTATGTTTATGAATGAATAGTTGTTACATAATTGATAGGCAGAGTATGTCCATAGTCCAAGGCTCTTGCCATCTCTAGGTTCAGAGGTTGCAGTTTGTTCTTGTTCCATGATTCAAAGAAGGGGCTATGCCCAATTCACAAAGGGTCTCAATCTTTTATCACAGAGACGCCTTTATTCAAGAGTCTATTGGTGAGTTATACTGTTATGAATGAGGATATGCATATTTGTCCTAACCTTTTCTTTTCAGATCTCTCTCCCTGCAGTTCCCTACCCTAATTCCATTTCCCCCGCCTGGCTTCATCATAACTCTGTGCTATAATAGCTTTCTGAGTTGGGGACGCCGGGAGGTGGGCCTTTTGTTCAGCAGCATGCAGATCCCGAGGAAAGGGCACTGTGACACAAACTTGATAAATATTAAGTCTCATTGATCTAATGCACTATGCCCTGGATTTGAGTGGAAAAATATTGCTTTCTCTGGATGGTGGTGTTTAACTACACTAATTCTAACCTGTCTGTATAATTGCTTTTTTGTTCTGGGAATGATAAGGGAGTCCCATGGGGGCAGGCGTTACCACCAGCCAAATAATGTCCCATTGCTACTGAGTTCAACAATGCCCTCTTGAACTCAAGTTCCACTTGTTTCGTAATGTTGGAACTAATTTCCAAAAAATACTGAACAAATGGCCTTACAGAGTCTTGGGTGTGTAGCTTGGTATTTCTTCACATCAGTTCTCCCATGCCTTAATTTAATTTTGGAAACAACTTTACAAAATCCCAGTTTAGGGATGACTGAATTTTTGAGGTGAGTCATCAGTGTACATGCACTGGGCCCATACTATCAGCACTAGTTTCAACAACTTCAGTTCCAAGTTCACCCTGACCATTTTCAAGGGTCATGGTGGTGCAAACGACCATCTTGCAGTGAAGAGACACTTTTGAGTTGTAGACACATATTCTCACATTTAACAGGTGTAGTTCTATAGTTTGGCAAATCCAAGATCAGTAATGACATGTACGGTGACACCCATGTCAACAAGGATTTTGCCTCTCACAAGAGTGCCTACAAGTAGTTCTGTGATGTGTTCATCTTCAGTTTGAACGCAGCTTCTTCTAGAGAACACCTTGGCTCATATTTATACTTTTTTAGCGCCGCATTTGCGCCGCTTTTTGATGCAAAAACGGCGTAAACTTGCAAAATAGTATTGTATTTTGTAAGTTTGCGCAGTTTTTGCATCAAAAAGCGGCGCAAATGCAGCGCTAAAAAAGTATAAATATGGGCCTTTGTCTTTTGTGTTCAGCAAAGTCAAATACTGATGAATCACTTGAGGAGCTGTGTTCTCTTTTCTGCAAAGTGCGCTGATTTCATAGCCTTTTCCTTTCTTAGATGCCATGCTTCACAGAATGAGTTGGAGTAGTGCAACTACCCTTTCCAGTGCCACAGGTGAAGCAGAACATCTTGCAGAAATGTACTCTAAGGCCACATCTGTTGCATGTTTTGATCAATGCCACACTTTCAGGTGTGCCTTCAAATCTATGATGAAGAGCCAATGGTTTCAGAAACCCTAATGCAAAAGCAGCAATGTAGATTTCAAACTTTCTAATCTATCTACTCCATCGAGGTCCAAGATTGCCGGAATGGCTCATGCCAAAGTGCAGCATGCCACTCAGTGGCAAACCAATTAGGGGTGCAAATGCATGACATCCTCTCTGCAAAGGCCTGGGTGTGTTGGAGTGGATTTTTAATGAATAGTCAAAGATGTTTTAGTGTTATGAATGATTTGTAACCAAAACAAATGTGTTCCATTTACAGAACTATGCCTTCATAGCTTGACCAAAGTAGTCGTAGACTCCATCTTGAATCTAAACGTGACCATGTTTTCATTTCTCACTGACTTCACATGCACACACAGCAAAATGTCAAAGTAATGAGTCAATAGAAATGGTTGGAAAGACCGAGTGAGATTAGAGTTATGTGGCTGAGGACGATTTTCTGACTAATGAAGATCCAATATTTAGAGGAATGTATTATGTATGTGGCAAAGACACTTATTTTATCTTCCTACGTAATTGGATGGGAAGCTGCTATCCTGGTTTAGTCTTACCCCATATTTAATGGGATAAGTGAAAGAGATGACACTTGTCTTAGAAGAGTGAAATGCGGTTTTGGACTAGTACTGGTGGATATGCTGTTCACCGAGACACTTCTGTGGTTTCAGACCAAATTAGTAGAGTTTCATTCCTATGTATTAGCATGTGCACTATTTCTTTGAATATTTGCCTTTATACATTTTCTATCCTATCTGCCCACATTTTACTAAAGATCTCAGTTGCCAGCTTGTTTGCCACACACTGCATGATATGGACATAATGAAATAAAATGTCAGTTTTGCAGTTAGCAGTAGTTTGCAATAAGCTGCTTCTCAGCATGATACATTAATGTTTATTAACCTTTGGGAGTGTAGCTGAATTTTGTGTAATACTTTACAGCAAATTAACAGGGAAGCATAAAAGTTTGTTTTCCATTAGTCAGTTAACATAAATAACAGTTTTACCACCAAATATGGTTATCCATGCTCTGTAGCATTGTTTTGGGCATTTTCTTGTTAGAAGCCCAGTCATCCTATTTGACCACACCTACAAGTCATGCAAATAAGTGTGCTGTAAGAGGGTTGCATGCTTCCACCATATCTGTTGGGTTTAGGTTCCTAAACCCATAGCTCTTAATGAGTTAATTTGTGTAGGAAAGTACCATCTTGCCAGGCATGTTACCCCCATTTTTCACTGTATATATGTTGTTTTAGTTGTATGTGTCACTGGGACCCTGATAGTCAGGGCCCCAGTGCTCATAAGTGTGCCTGAATGTGTTACCTGTGTTATGACTAACTGTCTCACTGAGGCTCTGCTAATCAGAACCTCAGTGGTTATGCTCTCTCATTTCTTTCAAATTGTCACTAACAGGCTAGTGACCAATTTTACCAATTTACATTGGCTTACTGGAACACCCTTATAATTCCCTAGTATATGGTACTGAGGTACCCAGGGTATTGGGGTTCCAGGAGAGCCCTATGGGCTGCAGCATTTCTTTTGCCACCCATAGGGAGCTCTGACAATTCTTACACAGGACTGCCACTGCAGCCTGAGTGAAATAACGTCCACGTTATTTCACAGCCATTTTACACTACACTTATGTAACTTATAAGTCACCTATATGTCTAACCTTTACCTGGTAAAGGTTGGGTGCTAAGTTACTTAGTGTGTGGGCACCCTGGCACTAGCCAAGGTGCCCCCCACATTGTTCAGGGCCAATTCCCCGGACTTTGTGAGTGCGGGGACACCATTACACGCGTGCACTACATATAGGTCACTACCTATAAGTAGCTTCACAATGGTAACTCCGAATATGGCCATGTAACATGTCTATGATCATGGAATTGCCCCCTCTATACCATCCTGGCATAGTTGGCACAATCCCATGATCCCAGTGGTCTGTAGCCCAGACCCTGGTACTGCCAAACTGCCTTTTCCGGGGTTTCACTGCAGCTGCTGCTGCTGCCAACCCCTCAGACAGGCATCTGCCCTCCTGGGGTCCAGCCAGGCCTGGCCCAGGATGGCAGAACAAAGGACTTCCTCTGAGAGAGGGTGTTACACCCTCTCCCTTTGGAAAATGGTGTGAAGGCAGGGGAGGAGTAGCCTCCCCCAGCCTCTGGAAATGCTTTCATGGGCACATTTGGTGCCCATTTCTGCATAAGCCAGTCTACACCGGTTCAGGGACCCCTTAGCCCTGCTCTGGCGCGAAACTGGACAAAGGAAAGGGGAGTGACCACTCCCCTGACCTGTACCTCCCCTGGGAGGTGCCCAGAGCTCCTCCAGTGTGCTCCATCCAGACCTCTGCCATCTTGGAAACAGAGGTGCTGCTGGCACACTGGACTGCTCTGAGTGGCCAGTGCCACCAGGTGATGTCAGAGACTCCTCCTGATAGGCTCCTTCAGGTGTTGCTAGCCTATCCTCTCTCCTAGGTAGCCAAACCCTCTTTTCTGGCTATTTAGGGTCTCTGTCTCTTGGGATTCCTTAGATAACGAATGCAAGAGCTCATCTGAGTTCCTCTGCATCTCTCTCTTCACCTTCTGCCAAGGAATCGACTGCTGACCGCGCTGGAAGCCTGCAAAACTTCAACATAGTAGCAAAGACGACTACTGCAACTCTGTAACGCTGATCCTGCCGCCTTCTCGACTGTTTTCCTGGTGGTGCATGCTGTGGGGGTAGTCTGCCTCCTCTCTGCACTAGAAGCTCCGAAGAAATCTCCCGTGGGTCGACGGAATCGTCCCCCTGCAACCACAGGCACCAAAGAACTGCATCACCGGTACCTTGGGTCTCCTCTCAGCACGACGAGCGAGGTCCCTTGAATCCAGCAACTCTGTCCAAGTGACTCCCACAGTCCAGTGACTCTTCAGTCCAAGTTTGGTGGAGGTAAGTCCTTACCTCCCCACGCCAGACTGCATTGCTGGAAACCGCGACTTTTGCAGCTACTCCGGCCTCCTTGCACTTCTGGCGGAAATCCTTTGTGCACAGTCCAGCCTGGGTCCACAGCACTCTAACCTGCATTGCACGACCTCCTAAGTTGTTCTCCGGCGACGTGGGACTCCTTTGTGCGACTTTGGGTGAGCACCGTTTCACGCATCCTCGTAGTGCCTGTTTCTGGCACTTCTGCGGGTGCTGCCTGCTGCTGAGAGGGCTCCTTGTCTTGCTCGGCACCACCTCTGTCCCCTGACGCAACTGGCGACATACTGGTCCCTCCTGGGCCACAGCAGCATCCAAAAACCCTAACTGCACAATTTGCAGCTAGCAAGGCTTGTTGGCGGTCTTTCGGCGGGAAAACACTTCTGCACAACTCTCCACGGCGTGCGGGATCCGTCCTCCAAAGAGGAAGTCTCTAGCCCTTGTCGTTCTTGCAGAAACCTACGCTTCTACTGTCCAGTAGCAGCATCTTTGCACCCACAGCTGGCATTTCCTGGGCATTTGCCCATCTCCGACTTGCTTGTGACTTTTGGACTTGGTCCCCTTGTTCCACAGGTACCCTCAACTGGAAATCCATCGTTGTTGCATTGTTGGTTTGTGTCTTTCCTGCAGAATTCCCCTATCACGACTTCTATGTCCTTTGGGGAACTTTAGTGCACTTTGCACTCACTTTTCAGGGTCTTGGGGTGGGCTATTTTTCTAACCCTTACTATTTTCTAATAGTCCCAGCGACCCTCTACAAGGTCACATAGGTTTGGGGTCCATTCGTGATTCACATTCCACTTTTGGAGTATATGGTTTGTGTTGCCCCTATCCCTATGTGTCTCCAATTGCATCCTATCGTAACTATACATTGTTTGCACTGTTTTCTAATACTATTACTGCATATTTTGGTATTGTGTACATATATCTTGTGTATATTTGCTATCCTCATACTGAGGGTACTCACTGAGATACTTTTGGCATATTGTCATAAAAATAAAGTACCTTTATTTTTAGTATATCTGTGTATTGTGTTTTCTTATGATATTGTGCATATGACACTAAGTGGTACTGTAGGAGCTTCACTCGTCTCCTAGTTCAACCTAAGCTGCTCTGCTAAGCTACCATTATCTATCAGCCTATGCTGCTAGACACCCTATACACTAATAAGTGATAACTGGGCCTGGTGCAAGATGCAAGTACCCCTAGGTACTCACTACAAGCCAGTCCAGCCTCCTACAATTTGTACTTAGTGAATCTCCTTAAACATTTCATATTCCCTATAAGCATCCCTCCTCACTAAAAGGTTGGGCTGGGACAGAAAATTGGCCCAGCCCAAAAATAAAAGTGGGTCCCATTAGGAAATTAGATAGCTGAAAAGTGGCCTATGTTTGCACATTGGAGCAGTTTTGAACTTGCAAAGACAGCTGTATAAATGTTTTGCAAGATATGGAGGACTGCATGGCATGGTGCTTGCTGCATGCAACATCTTTTTTTAGTATCTCGGAACTGCTCTGACACCTACCTACCATGCACGCAACCTAGGATTCATCTTGGACCCCTTACTATCCAGGACCCAGCAAGTCAACGCCATCTCCTCGTCCTGCTTCAACACCCTCTGCATGCTCCGAAAGATCTACAAATGGATTCCCACCAAAACCAGAAGAACAGTCACCCAAGCCCTCGTAAGTAGCAAGCTGGACTACGGCAATGCCCTCTATGCAGGAACAACGGCCAAACTCCACAGGAGGCTACAACGCATCCAGAACGCCTTCATATGCCTCATCCTACACATCCCCGCCACTGCCACAACACAGACCACCTGAAAAACCGGCACTGGCTCCCAGTCAACAACAGAATCACCTTCAAACTCCTCACCCACACTCACAAAGCACTGCACAACACTGGACCAGAATACCTCAACAGACGACTCTCCTACACCCTGACCCGGCATCTCCACTCCGCCGACCTCGCCCTCGCCCTCGCAACCATCCCACGCGTCCGCAGAACTACAACCGGCAGTAGATCATTCTCGCACCTCGCCGCCAAAACGTGGACCACTCTTCCCACCCCCCCGCACCAGACCTCCTTACCTTCAGGAAACTTCTCAAGACCTGGCTGTTCGAGCAGTAGCAGAACCTTCCTCCACCTTCTCCCCCTCCCCTCCTCAGCGCCTTGAGACCCTCACAGTGCGCTTTACAAATTCCTGATTGATTGATTGATTGATTATCAGGAAAAAGAACAGGTAAAACCGGCCCATGATACCATAAAAGAGGCCTACAAACATCCCAAAGAACTGGCCCACACACTGACCTGTCAGACCACCCCTTTGGGTGGTGCTTTATTGCCCTATAGGCCTGATCCACCATGGATATGCTGGGTACTATTATACCTCCTATTGGTGTGGCTTTGAATGATGTGAAAATAAGAAAATTGTCTACGTTGGTAGATTGTTTAGCTGCTAACATAGCAGGAACATTAACCGTATTAAGGAAGGACTAATAGATATGCATAATGTGGTGATGCAAAATTGCCTTGCTTTGGACATTCGTCTTGCAAAAGAGGTCAGAGTTTGTGGTCCATTGAGGATCTAGCTGAGCTGCACATACATGCCAGGCAATAGCAACATTTATTAATAATTATATTAGTAATATTACTAATTCCTTGAATGAGGCCAAGGTTCTTGAAGAGTATGGTATGTCGGAAACAGTTGGTTCATGGTTTAGTGAGATTGTAGGAGGGATTACAAAAGTTAGCAAATGTCTTGGTGGTGTAGATGGAAGCATGCTTTGGAAAATCCAAACTCCATCAGTAAATATTCTCCTTTGCATAATCAGTATCATACTTTGACTACAAAACTTAGTAAAAGTTTGCTTTAAGAAGGGTGTAAAATATGGTTGTGAAAAGAAGGTACCAGCAACAAAAAGAGAAAGACGACATCAAACTGGAGAACATTCACGCTGTGCATATGGAGATATGAAGATTTTGGACAATCGACAGGCAAGAAGCTGAAGATGATGAAAACTGTGTTGTGAATACATTTTGTTAGAATACTGAGAACTGTGTTGATTTTTTCAACATCAGAGGAGAGACTTTTTTAAACCTTTATTTATTCAGTTTTGTAGTAATAAATGATAAGAAATTTGACTGATTTGGGGGCTGACCATACTTGTCTTCTGTAATGAACCTTAAATATTTAATAATTCTTTATGGTTTCTAACGTATAACTTATCTTAAGAATGCATATTTAATTGATTATGGATTTGAAGTTCTGATAATCTAACCTATAGTGGGACACATATCCTCATATGTTCTTGAGGACAACACAACCTGCAATCCTGGGCAGATGCTTTATCTTTAGATTATCGAGATAAGATATCATCAACAGATCGATGTTTGTCTGAACAGGACATTTTGATGTGAGCTTCACCAGTGGGCCTTTCCCTTGATATACAGGTCAGTTTCACGGTTTTCATGCATAGGACGCCACGGCGTTATCCCAGTAAACACAAACATGTATTAGTTTGCACTAAATATAACTTTAGTTCATCACTTAAACCGGTCCCTTAAGAGCACTGAGGGTGTCTGCCGGGGGAAACAGGGACGTGGCTGGAGTGCAAACGAGAAACCTCTGTAACCTCGGCGTCCCAGAGAGGATCTATACCCCGCCGCCACTTCTTCATCTTCACGCATCAGGGACGTACACAGTGGAATCACCTCTTCGCAGTGTAAAGAATGTTGTGATCCTAAAGACATAGGTGTCTTGCTTGATACTCGGTCTTTAAAAATGATTTATCAGTGATCACTGTCATAAATAAATATTTCGCAGTATCCTCTTGAGACACAACAAAAGTAACTGAAATCAAAACATTTAATTTTAGTTATAAGCAGGAAGAATCTTCAGCTCTTACTAACGTGTGTGATTTTAATACTTCCTCAAATCTGGGCATATTTTACTACCTTGGCTGAAACATACAAGTTAGCCGCTGGGTGGCAATGTTGCCTTTCTTTTCGGTCAAATTTGCTGCATTGCCGGCAATAACATTCTCGGTTCTAGAAGTACTACTACAGATATGTTGCCCTTCAGAGGTTCTGTGGGACGATTGGGATAAATACTACACTGCATGCGAGACAAACTGCTGTCAGAAACTACTGGTGTCTGCTGTTCAAATAAGAAAGGCACTGCATGAAGATATTCTAACGTTTGCATTATTTCTTTGGCACTCTGTGTTTCTTGCCTATATGCTGTGTGACAAAACTATCTTATTTGGACTCATTTTACCGCATTTTTTAGACAATGAGACTAAATAAGATTTAAAAAAGTGTTTGTATTTAGATGTGTAGAGTTTTATATGCTATTTCTTAGCACAGTTGAGTGAGAGAAGGCCAAGGGTCATGAGAACAAAGCCTCGATTAACACAAATATTTTGTATCACTAAATACTTCAGCCGTGCACTGTTGCATTACTTTGGAGATTTTCTCATTTAAAGTTGGGTCAGCCTAGTTGAGGGAATTAAAGAGCACAACTAGGGTTGCATGATTGTGCCTTAGTAATTGAGATCAGAGCCAGAAAAATACATTCTTGGCTGAAGTGGTTCATTGCACACAATTTTCTAACAACTTCCCTTATTCATTATATACATCCTTCCATGCCTAAAGGTAGCTGATAACCTGCGTATTTTGTGCAGTCACCTTAATGCGGTCCACTCCCTGTAAGTCATGCGCTGAAGTGGACAACATGAGCTTGGAAAGAGTAAGGATGCATGACTTCTAGTTTATAAGGACTAGTTTATATGTAGAGGATGTGGAAATTGTATTCTACTGGCCACTGTTGGAATGGTTTAGTTCTCGTGCTGGGATCTTAGGACATTCATTGAATCTAGTAAATTCACTTTGTGGTGAATATGGCTCATTGAGCAGATCTACTAATTTTTAACACCATGCAGCACAGCAGCCATATTGATTAAGACGGATCTGCTGCTGCTGACTTCCCATACCTTAGCACTCTTTAAGACTTCTTTTCATGGTCCACAGCCTAACCGAGACAAATGCGTGCTGTATCACAGACTCTGTACTGAAAACCAGGGCCAGACTGGGAAAACAAAGCAGTCCTGGCAATTTTGTTAGACCAGACCCGGCTGGGGAGGGAGGGTGCAAGTGTTAAGCACTGCTGCTTTTGTCACTGGAGGCTGATATTGAAGCACTTCTGCAAAACTGGCCCCCCAGTGAGAAAACCAGCCCCCACCTTTCCAGCTTACCAGGGAAATGCCTGATGCTCGCTACGGACAGTCCGGCCCTGCTGAAAGCATACCCTTCCAGTACAAAATCCTATGTCTATTCCAACACAGAAGGATCCCTGCACTGGATTTATGCCATGAACTTGAGCACACATGCAATGCATGAGAGTTCTGGAAAAATTCAAATATTTTCCTTTACCTCAGATATTTCTATTGAACATTTTACCGAATACAAAGCAAATGTGTTTTCCTAACAGTGTAAGTGCAAAAAGATCAGATTGTCTTTTGTATGTGAGCTATCATAGGCTAATTTTTAATGGTCAAATGCCGACTTTTGTCTCTGCAAACTACTATGTCCTTGGGTGGCTTGGATTTCTTTTTTAAACAAGCATTTGCAATGTAATGGGTCTTGCGTTTACTCAAGTTAGAGCTTTTAGCGTTGTAAATTCCTAACTGGACTTTTCTTGCCACATAAATAAAAAAAAATGAAAAGTAAAACAGTTGACATAGGAAAGTCAATTCAAAGCGCCACGGCCGCCATGAGCGTAAGTGTAGGAAGCTGGCTCTTTATATACTATATCAAAATGAGATAGAGTGTGCACAGAGGCCAAGGGTTCCCCAGAGGTTTAAAAGAGGCTAAAGTATATAATACTAATGCTCTCCTTTGCGGGGGTGAGGTTGAGCAGTTAGGCTTATCAGATGGTAGTGCAAAGCATTTGTTGCACACACACAGACAGTACAAACACACACTCAATGACAACTCCAGACCAATGTTTTTTATATAGCAAAAATATATTTTCTTAATTTATTTTTAAAACCACAAGATTCAATTTGTAGGTAAGTACTTCAATAGGTTTGTATTTCACACGTGTCAACAGTACTTTGTTTGAAATCGATATGTTATACAGTTCTTGAAATATTGGCAATAATCTGTTTTAAAAATGGACACTGCAATTCTCAGAAACAGTTCCTGGGAGGAAGAAATGTTAGATCATTTTACAGGTAAGTACAACATTTACAGTTTCAGTCTCCTGGACTTCAGAAGTCCACCGGTTGGGGCTCAAGTTAACCCCAAACACCCACCACCAGCTACACAGAGCCGGCCGGGTGCAGAGGTCAAAGTTGAGCACTTTTAATGTGGGCTCCTATGGAGACAGGGGGTACTCGTGGCTCGGAGGGCAGACCAGGAGGGATTGAAGGGGCACTTGAGGAGCCACAAGTAGGCACCAAACACATACACTTAGCGGCACAGGGGCGCCTGGGTGAAGGGTGCAAATGGGACTTCGGATTTCCAATGCTGGTCTATGAGTAGACCCCGGGGGTCACTCAGAAGCTGCAGGTGAGGTCCAGGGGGGTGTCTCATGCACACCACTGGTCGGACAGGGAGGAGGGCCACCTGCTCAACATAGCTGCACTGGGTGTTGGTTTCTTCAAGGCCTGGGGGCTGGGGCTGCAGGTGCAATGTGTCTTTAGGTGTTAGATATCTTCGTCCGGAGTTTCGCTGTCAGGGGGGTCCTCGAGATTCCCTCTGCAGGTGCCGTCGTGGCGAGATCAACCCTGGGTGGGCACTTGCTCACAATTGCCTGTGGACCCTCTCTTGCTGGGTGGACCACCTTGCCACAGGCCATGGGCGTCGGGTGCACAGTGGTCAGGATTCAGGCATTCGGCGTGAGGTGGGAGTTCTTGGTTGTAGGTTTTTCTTAGACAGAGCCACTGTCCTCAGGAGCTCTTGGTCCTTTTGGGTGCAGAGCAGTCCTCTGGAGATTGGCAGAGGTCGCTGGTTCAGCTGGATGCATTGCTGTTCTTTTGCAGGATCTTTGAAGCAGGAGACAGGCCAGTAGGGCTGGGACCAAAGCAGTTGTTGTCTTCCTTCTTCTTTGCTGGCGGTTTCAGCTTAACAGTCCTTCTTCTTGTTAAGTCACCAAAACTCTGGTTAGCTGGGTTCAGGGAAGCCCTTAAATACAAGATCTAGGGGCGTTACAGGGGGTCAGAGGGCAGTAGCCACTGGCTACTGTCCATGAGGCTGGCTACACACTCCTTGTGTCCACTCTCTTTGGGGAGGAGGGGCACATTCGTATCCCTATTGGTCCCTGTCCTCCAAACCAAGATGGAGGATTCTGCAGGGAGGCAGTCACTTCAGCTCTGGACACCTTAGGGGTGGTTCCAGCTGAAGTGGTCACTCTTCCTTGTTTTTCCCAAGTTTCCCACAAAACGTGCCACCAAAAGTGGGGCTTTATCAGGGGGGCGGGCGGGGCACTGTAACATGAGGCCTGAGCCTTTGAGGCTCACTGTCAGGTGTTGCAGGTCCTGCAGGGGGGAGGTGTGAAGCACCTACACCCAGAGCAGGCTTTGTTTGTGGCCTCAGAGAGCACAAAGACACTCACCCCATGGGGTCAGAAACTTGTCTGCTAGTAGCAGGCTGGCACAGACAAGTCAGTCCTACACTAGAGGATTGGAAACAAATCGGGGGCATCTCTAAGATGCCTTCTGTGCACTTTTTAGAATAAATCCAACGCTGGCATCAGTGTGGGTTTATAGTGCTGAGAAGTTTGATACCAAACTTCCCAGTATGTAGTGAAGCCATTATGGAACTGTGGAGTTCGTATTGACAAACTCCCAGACCATATACTTAATATGGCCACACTGCACTTACAATGCCGAAGAATGGACTTAGACACTGTAGGGGCATACTGCTCCTGCAGCTATGCCCTCACCTGGGGTATAGTGCACCCTGCGTTAGGACTGTAAGGCCTGCTACAGGGGTGACTTACCTATGCCACAGGCAGTGTTTTGTGGGCTTGGCACCCTGAGGGGGATGCCATGTCGACTTTGCCTTTTTCTACCCCCACCACACACAATCTGCAATGGCAGTGTGCATGTGTCTGGTGAGGGGTTCCTTAAGGTGGCACAACACATGCTGCAGCCCTTAGGGACCTTCGCTGGTCACAGGGCCCTTGGTACCACTGGTACCGTTTACAAGGGACTTATCTGTGTGCCAGAGGTGTGCCAATTCTAGAAACAATGGTACACTTTAGGTAAAGAACACTGGTGCTGGGGCCTGATTAGCAGGATCCCAGCACAATCTCAGTCAAATCAGCATCAAGATCAGGCAAAAAGTGGGGGGTGGGTAACTGCAACAAGTGCCAGTTTCTTACAGTGAGCATGAGAGTTATTGGCTCCCTGCATGAATGTCTAGAAAGGATAGTGACTGGGATGAAAGGCAAACCGAAACCAGCGGGGGGCCATCACACGCTGTAACAGGAGGAAGCATGATGTAATGTGATGGCCAACATAAATGTTCAGTTAGTGAAATCGCCTGGGAGGGAACTCCTTACACAAAGGAGGGACATTTCACAAAATGCACCATTAAAAATGAAGCATTCAAGACAAGCACAACAAAGAATGAATATCAAGAGTGGGCTTGGTTAAAAGCCCACAAAGAAATTATAACAGGCCAGAGCGCTTGCACGCTTGACCCTAAAAATGAGTTCATCCTAAATAAATGTGACTCAAGAAGGATGGCACATATTATTAGATTATGCTGTTACAGAGTAAACAACGGACAAGCCATAACTAATGAATTACTCAGATGTCAGCTTTATGCTGGAGACAGGACTTATGTCCTGTATCAGAATTTATCCATGGCAAATAATTTAGGGAAGTAGTAGTCTTGGCTGTCGGTATCAAAGCAGCTCACGATCTGGTATAATTTGGTTCAGCCTAACATATGAGAAAATAAATAGAATACCTTAGCAAAAATAAAAACTATGTAGTGAGGCTTATTTAAGCTAGCAACACAAATTTTGCCCTGGTTACTGGTTTTGACTTAAATCACTTTAATTATGAGTGGCAATTGTTGCTACTTCTCTACTGTGATTTTGGAATAGCATTATGCTATCTAAATACATTGCTTTTTGTGTGAGTATATTTTTTAAAAGTACAGTAAAATGTTTTCTAGTTGCTAATGCGGTCTAATTGAGTTGTATAAATCCTCAAATGTCTGGTTCTTGACAAAGATGTCTCTAGATGAAAGGCTTACAAATTTTTCTTCACTGGGTCATTGGCATGTTCCGTATTTTGCTAGCTGGTGTCTGTAGCAGCTTGAGCACTTTTCTAGATCACATTTTCTCCTGGATGAAGGAAAACTTCCTCTGCATGTGGGGAAAAAAATCTATTTGCCGGATCCACTAGTACTGCTGCTGCTTGCACCACCCACAGAAGTAGCTTTTCAATCTGTCTCAGACCTGCATGCACAGTTTACTGCCACAGGGACATGGCATCTAAATTTACTTGCCAGTCCTGGAACTCCCCTTTTTCTACATGTAAGTCACCCCTAAGGTAGGCCCCAGCTAGCCGTCTGGGCAGAGTGCTATGTATTTAGAAGGCAGGACACGTGCCTGGTTGCGTGGCCTGTCCTGGTAGTGACAAAGAGTCTACTGCTGTGAGCACTGCCTTGCTCATAGGATTGCATTGGTCATTACGTGCCTTGTGACTAGGGAGTATTGTCTGATTTATGAGGGGTAGCGTAGGCATGTTTTATATGGTTGTAATGGTAGTGAGAATTGCTGCTTACTAGTGTAGGTGGATTTGTTTATTCCCATTATAGAAATGCCACTTCTAGAAAGTCAGCATTTTTTGTGCTTACGACTCTAGTGTTTTCTAGCTCGACTCCAATCTACATCTGGGGCAAAGTGACAGCTGGGCTTTGTGCATACTTTTCAGACAGCCTGTACACAGGGAGGGTGGAGGTGTCACAGAGGTGCATCTGCATATGGAATGATCTTCCTGGGCTGAGAAAAGGAGATGTGGGGGCACACCTGCATTTGTAAAGGAAGTGCCTCACACAAAGGGCTCATTTACCCCCAACCGATGTCTGGAGCCTGTGCTGGAGGAGAGAGGGAACACTCCTAGAACCAGTTGTAACTGGTTGGAACCTGTTCTCCCCCTCTTCGCAAGTGTTGTGCAAAACTGAGTATAATTACAGAGGGGTTTTCCCCAAGAAGAGACACCTAGAAACAAGAAGAGACACTTTTGGACACAGAATGCTGCTGGAGGGACTCACCAGGAACTGCCTTGAACTGCTGCCGTTGTGCTGACCTGTGACTTGCTGGGTACCTAGGAGGAACTGCTACTGACTGCAACCCTTTATGCTGGTCTGATTGTGGGGCCCTACCGCCCTGTGCGCCCTTTTGGCTGTCTCCAGGGGCTGGGTGCTGAGGCCCCTGTCTCCTGCACCACAGCACTAGAAGAGCACTTTATTTTCTGCTTCCGCCAACATGAGGGAAGCGTTGAGGATTCCCTGTTCAAAGCATGAGGGCAGCGCTATATTTGGATGTTCCTATGTTGGAGCCTAGCGTGTGAGGAGCGCTTTGCCTTATTCATTTTAGCTCATTGAAGCGCCTTCTCCCTTTCTCCGAAGGAGCATTCACAGCTGCGACTCCGGTGGGTCTAGCGCACTCGAGTGCACTTTCAGGAGTGCCCCGGGGGGGGCACGGGAGGAACGGAGTCAGGAGCGAGCACACTCCTTGCGGTACCCCTGGGTTGAAGCTCACTGAGGAGAGTGCCCCCAGGGTACAAGCAGGCACCAACCTTTGCCAAAATCACCACGGCGGCCCGGGGATCTAAAGAGCACTCGTGTACCAGTTCGGATGTGGGCGGGTACGTGGGCCGAGGTGCCGCCTCAGGAGGGAGGGAGACCTCATCGGAGGTCCCTCCTGCTCTCTGCGCCACCCCAGGGTCCGCGGCGATGACTTAGTGCTCTCGGGGGTGGGGGGGAAGAGTAGTTCCCCCAATGCGCGAGAGGCTGCAGGAGCCTCTCCTCCTGTCGGGCAGCCAGGAAACTTCATTGGATGTCCTGCCCTGCGGAGAGGGTGTGCATGGTGCCTCCAGACAAGGAAGGGGCACCCAAGGGGCAGGACACGGGGAGGCAAGGATAAGTCTTTCCCTTCCATGGTCACTGCGTGAGGAGTGTGAACACTCCAAAGAACACTTTCAGTTCTTGGGCTTTGCTACCCCCCCTGAGGGCCAGTCGTGACCCCAAGGGCCCCGGGGGCAATTTGTGCCCCTTGTTGGCATTGTTTCTGTGGGGCGGGGTGGGGCCTCCCCAGAGGATCGGAGGGGGTGCGTGCCACCCCCCCTTCATCCATATTCAGACGGCTTGCTGGGCGGGAGGGAAACCTCAATGGAGGTCCCATCCCTGCAAAGCCGATTTTGGGCTTCCTTTAGCGCAGAAGGAGTGTTGGAGCCCCCTTTATGTGGCCTCTGGAACTTGGCCTGTGAGAAGGCAATGAATGCTTCTTGGTTCTGGGCATTCCTAATGAGCTGATGACATTTTTGTGCAATATAATGTCCCCTGTACATTACATGATACTGTTTCTACCTTGTTGTTGAGATATGTTTTCATGATGTGTGTGACCCTGATGTTAGTGATCTTTGCGCAATGTGAGTGCTACAGTGTACACTCATGACTTGCCATGTGTTCTCTGATGTTCCTTTCATGAGCCTTTATGATGGTAATATGACATGTGCATTCTTTTAGTAATGGTTAACTGACTACTGCTTATGTTGCAGGATAACCAGTAACCTATGTGTTGTAAGTGACTACTGCTGGCTTTCGCGGAGTAATAGTACTGTGTAATGTTCTGACAACTGCTTGGGTAGCAGGGTATATTGACCGGTTGTGTTTGGTCTAATGATGTTGTGTATAATATAGTTTATTTTTATCTAACTTAGTGTTGCGTTTCCTTTGTGGTGGGGATAATGTGTCACGTGTGTTGATGCTTTACACATTGCCTCTGGGATAGGCCTGACTGCTCGTGCCAAGCTACCAAGGGGGTGAGCAGGGGTTATATTGGGTGTGTAACTCCCTCGCCCTGACTAGAGTAGGTGGGTTCTTCCTGGCTTAGGTGCATACCCTAGCCAACCCGAAACCCAATTTCTAACAGAGTCTCACTAGGCAAGGGTAAACTTCCTGATTAACTCACAACTGCTCTTCTGTTGAGAGTACCACCTTTGTGCACATGTAGTTAAAATATTGTATGCCATGGGCCCTGTCTGATCACACAAAGATGCATACTTTTTACAGTTACACTTATTGCATAACATGCAATCATACTGTAAATGCATGTACTGCTTACGCTTAGGACATTCTACAAAACAGATACTGAAGACATTCTTATTTCGTAACTTTTGCCCCGAAGGACAGATTTCTTCCCTTGAAACTGTACTTTTGCTAGACAAATTATCTCCTGCTCCTTTTCAATTGTTAGTAAGGGGGTCTGGAAAGAGTACTTAAAGGGACTTGGTGCTCAAAACTCACCTGTGCCAAAGTTAGCGCACTTGAGGAAGGTCTTTCAGTATGTGCCATCTGGCAGAAGGCTACGCAGTTATGAAGAGCACATTGTGTAGAGGTGTCCTACTTGTGGACTACAAGTTCCAGAATTCCTGGACTCGCTTCTTGTTTGCAAACTGCGGCAGATGTCTTGGTTTACTGTGTATAACCAAAAAGGACACAAGATGGACGGAATGCTGAACAATGCAAACATTCACCCCTAGTCACAAAGATCTGGGTTTAATCCATAGTTTTTTTTGCCCATCAGGCTACCCCAGTTTGGATCCAGCCATATGCAAATCAGTCTTGACCCTGTTCCCCGGGGGAACAGTCCAGCCTGAACTGCCAAGCCAGGTCCTCCCTGGACGAGAAACAGCATCCTGGAACCGGTTTCAGGGTATCAACGTTCATCAGTCAGGTTAGCTTTAATCCAGTGGCTCAGTGAGCACAGGACCAATGCCTGAGCAACCCTTCCCACTTAGGGCGACAAAAGCAAAAAGAACAGATGATGGATAGAATGCTTAACAATCCAAACATTAACCCCCCCGCAGTCAGAAAGATCTGGGCTTAATCCATTGTTTTTTTGCCCACCACGCCACCCCAGTTTGTACCCAGCCATATGCAAATCAGTCTTGACCCTGTCCTTGAGGGGAACAGTCGAGCCCGAACTGCCAAGCCAGGTCCTCCCTGGACCGGAAACATGCATCCTGGGACCGGTTTCAGGGTATCAACCTGTATCAGCCAGGCTAGCTTGAATCCAGTGGTGCAGTGAGCACGGGACCCACGTCTGCACATACCCTTCCCCCTTGGGGCAACAAAAGCAAAAAGAACAGATGATGGACAGAGTGCTGAACAATGCGAACATTCACCCCCAGTCACAAAGATTGTAAATAAGTGTAGCACCGTACTACTGTTGTTTAGCGCGCCAATGACTTAGAGTCCTTGTTCACGCCTTACAGGACTATGACAATAAAATATATTTTGCTCATGCTCTGAAGTCTATACTTTCTGTAGAGAACTATATAAAAGAATGGAAATGATTTGGGGGTAAACAAGTGCAACTAGATACATGTTTACCTTTAATAGGATGAACAAATAAAGTATTGAACCAGATGGAAAATGAGAAAATGTGGGCGCTGAGAGCAGTGACGTGCACAAACAGGAAGGTTCTTAGACAAC
The DNA here is from genome assembly GCF_031143425.1 of Pleurodeles waltl. Taxonomy (NCBI): domain Eukaryota; kingdom Metazoa; phylum Chordata; class Amphibia; order Caudata; family Salamandridae; genus Pleurodeles; species Pleurodeles waltl. The sequence continues at coordinate 639,857,734 of NC_090436.1, read as the reverse complement.
CAATGGTAGGAATGTGGTTTAGGGATATGGTACATTGTTACAAGCTTAGAGAAGACATCCTACAGAGTTGAAATAATTTGGAAAAGGCCTGTGGTGTTTGGTTAAATTTTTTGAAAATATACAATTCAAAATAGAACTGTATGATTGGAACAGTTTTGTTACGTGGTTGATTTCATCTACCCCTGCTGTTCTTCCTTCCTTCACTTCCCTGTCTTGATTTAAGTTATATTCCCACTTGTTTTCCACAGTACATGTTTCTTTGAGAAGATATATGGAATAGAAAAAATTGGCACAAGAATCTGAATTATTTAATCTACGTTGTGTAATGTTATGGGTTATTTCATAATGTAAGATAACTTGTGAGGCCATATAATTCTAAAATCGGCTGCCACCTGTGGCTGGCAATAGACCTCTTATCATTTGCTCTGTAAGATAAAGTTTCCATGGGCTTAGGCTCTCAAAGGTCATGCAGCATACATAAATCGAGAATAGGATTTGAGGAGTATGACTTACTTATCACCAGGTATTGTCAATGTGGTTAAAAAACACAGAGCTGTGGTGTCTGTAATTGGTCAAGAGTCGTGGTCGAGTGCAATTTAGCAACCCTCATTACCAGGATAATCCCCTCCCCCAGTATCTCTGGGGCTGGAGCGCTCAAAATATTTTTTAACTGGCATTTAGGGTTAACATATCAGATATAAAAAGAGGTTGTATAATACAACCACGCATGACTAAACCAGGCATGCCTCAACAATAGGGTCTGAACCACGACCGTACCTTTACCATGCATGTCTTTACAATGAATTTTGTTGCAAAAGCATGTTTGCTAAAGGAATATGCTTGGTAAATTGCAAACCCCAGACCCGCCCTTTGCCCTAACATCCGCTACTCCAGCCCTGCAAACCACCCCACCCCTTAAAACTACCCCTTCCCCTCCTCTGAGGCATATAACCCTGCCCCTGCCAATAAGTCCCCTGACCCCAGCCCCCCGCTCCAAGCCCTAAAACTGCCCCCCACCCCTGAAAAGTGCCCCTTCCCCCACCCTGAGCCCTCTCATCCCACCCTGAAAACTACCACACCCTCCCCCTACCCTGAGCCCTAAAACTGCCCCCCCAAAAAAGCCCGACCCCCCACCCTGAGCTCTAAAACCGCCACTGAAAACTGCCCTTTCCCCCACACCCTGAGCCCTCCGACCCCTACCCTGCCCTGAAAACTACCTCACTCTCCCTCCACCCTGAGCCCTAAAACCAACCCCCTGCCAAAAAAACAACCCAAACCCATCTGCCCTGAGCCCTAAAAGTGTCCCCAAAAACTGCCCTGAGCCCTCCAACCCCACCCTGAAAACTACCCTGCCCTCCCCCCACACTGAGCCCTAAAACCGACCACCTGCCAAAAAACAAGCCCAAGCCCTACAGCTGACCCTGACCCCTGAACACTTTCCCTTTCGCCCCTCCTTGAGCCCTCTGACCCCACCCTGCTGTGAAAACTACCCCACTCTTCCCCGCCTTGAGCCCTAAAACCGACCCCCTGCCAAAAAAGAACCCTGACCCCCCCATCCGAGTCTTAAAACTGTCCCCTAAAACTGCCCCTTCCCCCCGCCCTGAGCCTTCTGACCCCACTGTGTCCTTAAAACTACCCCAACAGGCTTCCTTCCTGTTCTTCAAACCGCCCTCCAAAACAGCTCCTCCCCCCACCCTGAGCCCTCCGAACCCACCCTGCCCTTAAATGTAACCCTCCCCCAGCAACCCGGCCCCAGCCCCGCTTACCCGGCCACGTCCGGACCTTCCTTCCTGTTCCTCTCCCCGCTGTTCCTCAGGCCATTTTGTGCCAAAACCATGCATATGCCTGGTGCCTTAACCACACATGTGTGGTTCGAGCAAGAGTGGTTATGCTTGCGTAGTAATGGCACGCGTGGCTCTGCCTGAATTGAAAAGGCAGTTTCCCATGAAGAGATCTACCAGTCCCCCTGCATTGTCTACAGTATTTTCTTCTTGTGTGTACACAAGTTCTTGTCTTGGAATGGCCGTTGTATGGCGGTTTCCTCTCCTTGTAGTCAAGTGACACCCAAGATCGCTTTCCAGTTCAGTCAATATTTCAAGGAAGTCACTCGTGTGTTTTGGATTATGTTATACAAATCTAAAACCAATCCCTTCGATACCATAGGTTTACTCATTGTTTCTCAAATTCTTTAAAAATTGCAGCTGTTTTTTAGATAAAAGAATTACCCAGTGCCTGTCCGAATCAAGCATTATCTTTCTGCCTCCTGTGGATTAAGTCAGCTCAAAACTGGTAAAATGATTTTATAGAAACTGCAACAAAACTTATCAAGGTAAACCCTGCAGTCCCCTTAAGGCCAATTGTATATGAGTAATCTTTGCTCTATGTGGAAAAACTGGTGTTGATCTGTACTGAGTCAATAGGGAAGGGAATACTGTTGATCACAATATTGACCAAACAGCCAGAAGTCCCAAATAACAAGTCGTCTCAAACTTTCACAGAGATTGTTAGAAATAGATGGTACGCTAGTAAGCTCTACCATCCACGGCTTGGTCCATATCAGCCCATTGTTTATCTTACTTCCTATTACGCCATTCACAAAAAAGCCACCATTGAGCTCACTAGTAATGTACTTGGATTCAGGGAACCAATAATACGCCTTATTCGTTATTTCCGCTAATGTGTTGATACTTCAGGTTTCAACCTCCGTTTAATTTGACTTTTATGAATTTGGCCTATTTTAAGTTGAATATTTTTACAATAATTGATGCATTGATAGTTCAGAAGCCGTATTAAAAGTCTTTGACATCTATTCCTCTGAATCGATCCTATCTTTACAAACCCCCTTGTATTTTGACGCTTTGTTTGAGTGAATTGTGAGTTTGCTGCCAGCTGAGAATTACTTGATAGTCGTCTTTACTCCTCGTCATTTCCAGTCCCAACTGTAATATAAAGTCTACTGTTGTATTTTCCTTAATATTTGTTCTCCCTTGTCTCAATACTCTAAAACTGACAGCAAGGAACCTGCAGTTCCCATCTGCCTCCTGAAGTCGATGGCCTCGCAGAATCGTTTAAGGCCCTCATTAGATGACAGTCCAATACAAGAAGCATGCACTTCCAAAGCCAGCATCAGCCAGTTTAGGACGGAGGGATAGTTATTAGGCAAGTTTTCTTCCTGATTTATTAATACATGGAAATATAGCTACCAACCCACTTTTTATGCAGAAACAATGGCCAAAGTGTACCCATGAGGACAGGGTCACATCCGGATACCCTGATCTCATACCAATGGCATTTAGTTATCTGTACATTAGATACAGATGGCATCGAGTAGCATTACAAAAACTTAACAGGAATTTCTTTAATCTGAATGAGACAAAAAATTCGGGGCTTACACAGGCTTCATCCTCTTCCCTTACCCACCTTCAAACGAATCACTAAGGTAAGGATCAGTGCAACATGACACACCTTTTTAACCTCAAATTCTCATGACTCCTTTAAAAGCAGTCTGGTAAATTGCATGTTAGCAGTATGACAGACACCACATTTGTTACCAAATTCACATTCTAAGTCTGCATGCCCTATTCATAAAGGAAGCAGGACTAACAGAAGTACAAGTGTCCTTAATGCAAAACAGGTAGACAGAACTGCTATGATTTTCAGAGACTATCCTACTTTTAAGGGTAGCGAGCTAGCACTAATTGATAAGAGGCTAAAGTCGTGATGCTAACTTGGAAGACTTCTATGGAAAACGTGCCTCCTGCCAATCTTTGTGGATCTCTTTTTGGATCAACTAACATGCTCACAGTAAGGTAATCAACAGACAGTTGTACTCAGGGTCAGCTTTAGCGCTGTGGAGCCTGGTGTGACAGTCTTTTTTGGCACCGCCCGATGACCTCCTTTCGCTTGGGTTCCTGCACTATCACCCTCCAGCAGTGCTCCTCATCTCTCCATAGCACCTCTTTCACATGCATCTCATATACTTAATAGCGATACTCATACCAGTGTAAAGTGTCATAGCACTTTACATTACCCACACATTATATAGAGACAGTGAATCATACGTGCCTGAATCAGTTTATAGGAAATGATCATAAAACAATGAGGATTACAAGGTGTAAGAGACATGTCATCCATACTGGTAGGCAGTATATGTTAATAGTGTTTGTCTGGAGAAGCACAAACTCTGGATTTAAAACGTACCACAGTGGTTGGGGTTGACTTTAATAATAGGAATGTATTTCTACCCAACCTAATGTTTTTTGGCAAAATTAGGATAATTAAGGATTGGGGAAAAATGTAAGGTTACAACACTATTCCGTGCATTTTGAATGCTGCTTTTTGATGAATGTACATAGGTCACTGTGTTGTATTAGGCTTGTAATTTATGAACTTTAAGCTTTCCACAAAACAGTTCTGTGATCAGCCTGATACGTGTTCTTTGCAGCAGGCATATTAATCCTCTGCGCTATTTTATCATGAGTTTTCTTGACATTTTTATTGTTGCCTGAAAACTGCCCAACATACAAGGAACTCCACAGCAGTTGCTTGTAAACGCACAATTTATTTCTGAAGCTGCCTCCCTCTCCCCACCACCACCACCGGTCAGTGCCAGGTGCAGCTGCACAGGACGCACTCCTCTAGAGCCGACCCTGATTGAACTGGCTTCAATGTCCATATGTCTACCCATTCTCTCGACATTGCAGTATGCTCAATAAGGTGAATATTAATCCTTATGTATTCGATTATCTAAGATATATTTTGGAGAAAAGCTTGTATCAGTAAAAAATTCAGGTGTTAATGTGATCGGACTATCAAGACATCATTTTGTGAAGAATTCCTCAGTCCTACCCCTCCAGATTATTTCAGGAACTCTTATGGAAGTTTACTCCAATTGTCTGACAAAATTTCAAACACAAGAACTAAGGGCCAGATGTACCAAAGGGTTTTACCCATTCTGTGTCTATGGGAAAATGTGTTTGTACATATGACCCTAAGTTTTGTGACAGTCATAGAACACCATTGCTTTACCCACCTTTGTACTTAAAGAAAAGTGCATCATCGGTTAACCTGACTTTGCGGCTGCTTCTGCTACGTTCATCTCTGCAGCAGCAAATCCTGTTCAACAGTTCTTCTCCAAAGAGGTATCCGACCTCCTGGAACTAGACTAGGGCCAGTATTAATGGGGAATTGGCATAGGGCAGCACAACAAGTCTTCTTGCTGGGCTGCCCTACCCCATTGTGAAAGGGCAGAAATGTACCATATATATGAAATACTGTGCATTCCTGTCCTTTTCCCCCCTGCGTTGGTGCACAATTGGCTGCCTAGTGCCAACGTAGGCACCCTTGCACCATTGTGCAATGGTGCCTGCGTTGCCTTCAGGATTGTTTTTGTGCAGGAAGGGACACCTTCCTGCAAAAAAAACAATCCCAAGAGGCATTTTCCTCTTTCTATGTGTGCTGCAGAATGCAGCACACATGGACAGAGGAAGAAACAAGGAGAAACAAAAATATTTCTCCTCATTATGCTCTAGAGAGGTGTAAGGTTTTGTTGCTGCCCTAGGTTTATGTGATTTAGTCAATCTGGGGCAGCGTCAAAATCCATGGGTGTTGCATGGGAAAAACTACTGCAATGCCCGTGGAACACTTCCTTGCCACATAGTAAGGCAACGCAGCAACTTGCACTGCTTTGTCGTAGTCCATATGTAGGAGGCCATGCACAGCAGTGGAGTAAAAAAGGCCCCAGCAGCCCCACTGGTGCGGAGGGCCCCCAAGCTCCAGGGGTCCCCTCAGCACAGTAGCTGGAACTGAGAGCTCCTGAGTAAGTCCCGGAGAGGGGGCCCCCCATGTACTTTTCAGGGGCCCCCCCTCAAGGTTTGTTCCGCCACTGATGCAAAGTGGCTTTGCGTGGCCTCATAGATATTGTTGAGAGGCTTGCGCCACCAGAGTGTCAAAAAAGTGATGCTTTGACAGTGCAAGTCTCATAAATATGCCCCTAGAAGTCAATGGTTGCCCCTTTAATCTTTTAGGCTGCCTCTACTGTGCGAAACCTGGGATCTGACATCCATGTACCAAAGGGCCACCCAGTCAATGCAATGGGCAATTGGTCTTCATTAGGACGTCTTCATGTGCACATTTCTCCTGCTGGAGGCAGGACAGTCTCAGCAGGGAATATGGTTGCAGTGCACAGGGCCCTTGATTCTTTTTTTTTTTATTTAAAAAAGGAGACCCTCTTTGGTGTCTGTGAAATGCAAAAGAAAATCGTCTGGCTGCCATGACATGGGACTAGCCAGCATTGCAATTCTGACAAAAGGCTCCCACTGCTTTGGCATAAACTCTTTTGCTAAAACTATTCCTTCCAAGCCTGCATGGGTCTGTAGATTGAGTGAGTGATCCTCCACAGAGCAAGTCGCCTTAGCTGGTCTGGGAACAGGGACCAACAAGGAACAATTTATCAGTTAGGACTAGTAGTCCTATCTGCAGTTAGGGGCAATTTCTCCCATTCCCATATAGTTTTTCCAGAAAGACTTTTTGTTTGACAGTTTTGAATGCCATAAAACATATACAGGAGGATCCTCGGGCAGAAGTTACATGATTCAAGTATTGGTAAAGCATCATTTGTAACCTGCAACATAGCTGCTTCCATACCGACATCCAGTTAGAAACATGATAGGTCAGCCAGAAAGGTATTATTAGCAATGAACTGAAAGAGTTCAGGGACCATGCAACACTCTAGGACCTTTGTTGGGAAAGAGAGGCCTGGAACAGTGTGAGAATTATTTTGATTCACTGATTTGATGGGGTTTTTACACAACAGTACCTTGTTTCTGCAGTTTTGAGACACAGCTGAAGCAAGGGTTTCTGTTGAATTTAAGGGGATGAGGGAGGGATGTTATTGAGAGAGAAAGATGAATGTTTTAACTCTTTCTGTCAAAGTTGTGCAAATTGCTAACAGTCACACAGTTTTTGTTTTGGAAGTATTTATGGTCGATTGGTTGGTCTTCTTGAGTTTTAAAGTAAGCAGAATTGGCTTAAAAATATGTGCTTTGTCAGTTCCTCTGAGTGAGTGTAAGATGTTTAGTACTGTAGTGGGGTGTTGGTGCTATCTCTGCTTAGTTACCCTAGGAGAATTCCTTTTTTCATTTAAAGTAGCAACTTGCTTAGAGTTTACATATTTTGTTTTTCCTTCTGGCAGCCTAAATCATCAATGGTTTCATTCAAAGCATCATGTTATTGGGAAGTCATAGAGATCAGTTCTTGAATAGTCATGGTGCAGGCAGTCTATTTTAAAGACGAGTATAAACATTGGAACTAGTGATGTCTTCAGTGTTTCAACCCAGGTCAGAGAAGGGGATCTGTATGTAGTGAGACCAATCTACTGATAATCCGCAGTCTGAAGACTGTCTTCCATGGGGATGATGAGATTCAGTGTGTAACCTTCTCATGTGGTGCTTTGGTGCAGTTTGAATCAGAGAACTATTTGCTAGGAAGAAGGTGAAGTGAGATACCGATGTGTCATTGGTACCACAGTAGAATGGTTGTAGATCACCCAAGAAAATGTTGCTTGGAGATAATTGACTGGGCAATTAAATGTTCAGTACATTGTTAAACAAGAATAGAATATTTGCCTGCAGAATGTTAAATGGCATTTCTTCTTTTTCAGTTTGAAGGGATCAATTCACTTTCAAACATCAAGATTTGGAAGGTGTAGTAAGGTTCCTTCAGTACAGGTTTGCAGTGTAGGAAATTCTGATCAGGGAGGATAATGATATAGTTAGGAAGGAAGAAAAGCTCCATGAAGATGGAAAAGATTTATTTAACCAACTTTCCGTTAAACGATAAAAAGGTTAAGATTGTAATAATGAGGTGTGGCGCATTCAACTGTTAATTATTATGTTAATGAGCCTTTTAAAGCACAAACTAATACCCAGAGGTGTCATGGTGCTAGCTCTGAATGAGAGCAGCACTGAAACAACCTTGACTGGAGAATAACCAGGGTTTTAATTCCTTCCTGAATGCTAGTAGGTTAGGTTTAGTTCTAATATGAAGAGGGAGTTGGTTCCATTCTTTTGCAGTTGAGGTGAAAAAACATCTTCCTCCCCAATTGGTCCATTTGATCCTGGGAAACACCAGTGTCAAAGCTCTAGTGGAACAAAGGTTTCTCATTAGACTGTACAGTTTAAAATATTTTTTTCAAAGAATCTGGGCCAATGCCATGGAGAGCTTTGTAGGCAAGATAAAGAGCTTTAAATTTGATGTGCTGCCTGACAGGGAGCCAGTGAAGCTTTCTGATGGCTTGTTAAATGGCCACATGTTTGGGAATGCCTGCCAACAATCTATTGGCAGCATTCTACAATACTTGTAGCCTGTTGAGATGTTGGTGTGGCATGCTAAGGTACAGGCAGTCATCTATCTTAGCTATAACTAATGCTGTTACCACTGTTTTTTAAGCATTGAAAGTTATGAAAGAGAGAATCTTTTTAAGCATCCTTAAGGTATAGAAAACAGAGGAAATGCTGTCCAAATGTTAGTCTGTTGTCCAGTACCACTATCAAATTCCTTACTTTGCTAACTGGAGAGGGCAGGGTACCTAGTTCTTCCGCCCACCAGGAAGGGGACCAGAGTTTAGGGTTATTCCCAAAGAGGATGACCTCTGTTTTTCCAGAGTTCAGTTTCAAGCAGTTTAGGTTCATTCAACTTCCAAACAGTCATAGAATTTCACACCTGTACTATTGTCAGAAGAGGTCATAGCTACCACAATTTGGGTGTCATCAGCATAAAACATGAGATCAGACCCAAAAGATCTTATCAAGACTGCCAGCAGTTTAACATAAACATTGAACAAGGTGGGACTAGGTGAGGATCCCTGCGGAACCCCACATGGCAAAGAAAAAGGCTCAGACAGAAATTGATCCAATGCCACCATTGCTTTCTTTCAGATAGAAATTATTCTAGCAGTGCCAGAGCTGACCCCATGATACCAACAGCCTGGAGACGGCCGACTAAGATTTTATGGTTGATCGAGTTGAAGGGTGCTGATAAATCGAGGAGTACAAGCGCTACACTGCTGCCCCCATCTACTATCATTCTAAACTCTTCAGTTGTTTATCAGCGCTTTTTCGGTACTACAACCACTTCTGAACAAGAGTGGCATCTAGCAGTTGATTGTCCTGTAAAAACAGTGCTTTTGCTGGTTCATGGCCTTTTCCATGACCTTCATTGGTAAAGGTAGTCGAAAGATAGGCTGAAATGATGCGGGTCCTTGGGATTTAGGTTAGGTTTTTTTAGTAGCAGTAGAATGGACGCTTCCGTCCATTGGGTAGGAAAGCATCCAGACTCAAACATTGAGTTGAAAATACTAGTCAAAACTGTGGCCACCTTTTCTGCTGCTAAATTGATTACTGCAGGAGAGCATGGATACACATGCAAGCCAGGTTTGGTACCTTGAATTAACAAGGTTACGTGGTTTACAGAAAGAGGAGAGAAGTTGGTAAACTTCATTGATCTGTAATTGTGAAGATTGCATTGTTGTCAACAGTGTTGGGTCTTATGAATGGCTGATTGAATGGAAATTTGAGGGTGACTTTTAAGAGTTGCTTGCTTGTGTGACAAGGACATTGCAGGGATCTGTGCTGTAATATAATAGTGATGATAGCATTGTTAGAGGTCTTTTGAAGCTTTCAAAGAGATTAGATTTGTTCTAATAATCTTAAACGTCAAGAAGATTGCCCATTGATGGAATTGTTAAAACACAAAGGTGTATCATGTGAAGATTACCCAGTATTGACACTGATGCACACCAGTAGATCATACAGTGGAACCAGCAAAATTGTTATATGGGACTGAAGTTCAGACCAACCAGGAGAAACAGAGGCCCAAATCCCCTAATAACCCACCAGTGAAATAGTTTAGGGAGTTAACAAAGAAGTGGTAGAAAACTACAAAAGCTAAGAGACCAGGCACAATTATGGAATCTTATCCAGGAAAATTATATATTCAGTCATGTTATTAAGTCTGTGCAGGAGTGGACCAGACTGAATCCTTGGGAACGATTGGTATCAAGGTAACCAAAGAGAGATGGGGTACTCAGATTCCGTGGAAGGAATGAGTTTAGTTTAATAAGTATAATAGGATAAAAGCGAATTCTGGACAAATGATGAGGTATGGGTGGGAATAGAGCAGTCACCTTTAACCTCTCTGCCCTCTACATAAATGCCCACACAGGATGAACGTCCTGAAAGATGGACTAAGTCATATTTCGGGTGAGGTCATAGTACCACCTAATTACACCTAATCTGGAGTACATGGGTTTCTTGGGCAATTGGTGCAACAGAGAGGAGGGAGGGAGACTACTTGATCCTAGGAGGAAAGCTGTTTTTTTGTAAAGATCCAAACAGCATGTTCGCTCTACATGTAAAAAAGAATTTCGCAGCTCAGTTTTTAAAAGCACAGAGTAGTATAGTCTAAAGCAAGACAAAATAATTTCTCTTCAATATTGCTGTAAGGTTCACAATAACGAGAACCCAGCAAAATAGTTACACTCTGTACCATTTGCTGTGTTGATGCCCTCTTTAGGGTGCCATGAGTCCTCCAGTGGAGCTTCCTTGGTCACTTTAATGCATCATTTTACAGATCTGATACACAAACTGTTTGTCAATGATAAATATTAGGTAGAGGAAATCACTGGCTATTTACTAGGCCTTGGATTTTCATTTAAATTCCTTAGCAGAAATGCTGCTTAATTTCAAGCAAAAATAAGCAAAATGATGTTCTGGCATTTTGTGCTTTTGTAGCATGAAATGCATCCCCATTTTGGACATGAGAATGAATTTCCTGCTAAAAAAACAACAACAAAAAAAAACACTTCAACTCTCATGTGATCAGAGCAACAGCCACGCATGCTGTTTTAGTTTACTTCGTTCCTGCACACCTGCAATACGATTTTTACCCAAACACAGTCTTAATTATGCAATCTCAAGTATTGGCATAAACTCATGCATTTTAGGTAAACAGTCATCAATTATAAATCATTTGCCGATCAGTTGTAAATACTTCTCCTAAATGCTGATAAATCTCAAACTCAATATAATATGTGCAAGGGCTGCAGAACAGATATAGAAATTTGAATAAGGTATATTTGGCTTGAAGGAAAATCAGATTAGCATGTTTGGGGTCAGATTTAAATTAAATAAATATTTTCTCTCAGTGTCCTGCTCTTCCTTCAAGTCTGAGGTGCACCATCTCTGATTCTTTCTAAATTACACTTTGGATTTCCACCTGACTTGCCGGAAAATAGTAAGCAATTTAATCCCATATGCCAAAGGGCCATCTTATTTGGGGAAGTGTCAACTTAAGATCAAACAATCCCTTTTCCTGTGCATAAAAAGGATTAACAAACTCTAAAATCAAAATTAGCATGGCCCAATTAGGCTACAGATTCAGCAATAGTCACTCTATTACTGTTACCAGAATTTAGTTTGTATGCCTGTGCATCCACCATAGAAGAGGACAACACCATGATACCTTTAAAATAAGATACTCACCAAACTCTGCTATTAATTTACTTCCTATGGGAGTGCTTTAAACAACTTCTATTGAGGTGGCAGAAATGATCATGTCTTCGACCAGGACTATGGAATTTTCTCCAAGAGAAACTCTAACCAAGAAAACAATTTCAACAACTCTAAACTAAAACTTAAAAACCACATATTCTAATGTTGCAGTTCATTATGCAACCAACAACTGATGCCATCACTGAGAGACAGCCTGCTGCTTTATGTGCACTATATGTATGTCAGACTAACTTATATCTCTAGCTTTTGACTAAGATTAGCCTACCTTTCCATTAAAAGATTTGGGATAGTTCATACATTTAGTGATATTGATTTTCAAATACTTAAACGGTTCTCTTGACTAAACAAGAATGCTTTTTTCATTATATAACCTGAACTTCAGCCAATGAGGTTAATGTTCTGAGAATTCAGCTCACCATATAACCCCGGGTTTCATAGCACAAATGTGAAGGATAGAATCATACAGGTAGTGCATCTCTGACCAGAGAGGAGGAAGAGTCACTGGTGAATCTCTGAACAACACCAATGCTGAAGAACTGTAGTTACATGTAAGTGTTTTCTTCACAAGCCTCACAAGCATTGGATCTTTATTAGATTGAGATGCTTGCCATGTTTTGATAGAAGGCTGTACTATCTGGGGCATATGAAGGAAACAAAGAATTGGTCTGAAGACGACAAGTCCTTGGTCTTGTTGAAATAAAATTGTAAACACCTGCAAACATCTAGTGAGACTAGAGTGCTTTTATAAAGACATTAAAGAATTTGTAACTAAGTTGTTAAAAACAGTTTTCATTGTGGCCTTTTTTCTTTTCAAAGTGCAGATTTGTTTCTTCGATTGGCAATATCTGTAGCTCCCAACTCTTCTGGTCAATGTCAATGCTAAATGGTGTGCTGTTTGCCCAGAAATATATTTTATTTCTGATAGGCTCAATAGGTGGCAACATCAATTAGCTGCACCGTGTTCAGCTTCCACAGTACTGGGGCATGTCGAACTGGTGGGAAGGCTCAGAATAGTCCTTTTATGAATTGTTTGACAAGTGTCTCTGAAAATATGGGTGAAGAATCTAATGACCTCAACCTAGATATGGCAGTCAGATGGAGCCACATGGATGAATATTTAAATTTTTGGCCACATTTATGAGATATGTCAGGATTTGGTGTGGCTGTATCAAACAAGGTTGCAGGCCTTTCCCAGCTCACCATACATAAATGCTCTTCCATTTTGCACAGTAGGTGTTGTTGATGCAAGGTGCATGTGCTTAGTCTTAGAACGGCCGTACAGTATTGTGGAATGCCTGACAGAAGGTGTGACACTGGTCCAATTGACGGTGCCACCATGTCCTCTCCTGACCTGCCCTTTATTTTCTGGACCTTCCCCTCCTTGGATGGAGGCACAGCTGTCTTGCCACCATCCCCTTTCGTTTTCCCTGAGCCCTTGGTGGCAGGTGTTTTCTGCTTCTTCCTCCGGGATGTGGGCAACTTTTTAACTTTTGCAGGTGGCGGAATGTCCTTGCCCTCGCTCCGGGGCACACTGACAACCCTGTTGGTTGGCGCACTCTAATAGCCCGCAGTTGCCGGCACCACTGTGCCTGGTGATGTGGTGGCTGAGGTGCTGGGTTGGGACCTGGAAAGCCTGGCCCTAGAGGACGGATGTGGGCGGAGGTGTGGGGAAGAGGTCAATATTAGTCAGGAAAAGTTTTTTAGACACACTGGGACGGGTAGATGGAGGGTGTTTGGGAGTGGAGGAAGAGGTAGTGGTTGTAGGAGGTGTAAGTTTTCTGAATTTGGGTGAAGGTGCATGGGCTGGAGGCTGTTGTGTGGGTGTGTCCCTGCGTTTGTGTACCTTGGGAGGAGGGCTCACAGACACACTGGGAGAGGACACAGGGGATGTGTGAATGGTAGTGGGGGTGGTGAGTGCACGTGAGAGGTGTGCGATGATGGGAGTGCTGGTGATGGAGGTAGTGGCTGAGGATGTAGTTCATGCAGGTGTGAGTGGAGACGAGACTAGGAGGGAGGAGGGAGACGTGGAGGAGGGGGACACAGTGGAGGCAGTGGATGTTGGTATGTCTGCATGGGTATGATGCTTGTGTGAGTACCTGTGGGATGTGTGGTGCTTATGTTTGCCTGAGCCACCCTTGTGTGTTGAGGTGTGTGCATGCTGGTCAGATGGTGTGCTTGGGATAGGCTGAGGTACAGGGGATTGGGTCTGGGTGGAGGAAGTTGGAGGGCGAGGCTGGACACAGGGACAATGGCTGCCATCAGTGCTGAGGCCAGAGCCTGAAATGCTCTCTGTTGGGCTGCCTGCCCAGAATGAATGCCCGCCAGGTATACATTTGTTTGTTGCAAATGCCTCTCGACACCCTGGATGGCATTAACAATGGTAGGTGGCCCAACATTGAGGGATCTCAGGAGGTCAATAGCCTCCTCACTGAGGGCTGTAGGGCTGACTGGGGCAGGGCCTGAGGTGCCTGGGGCGAAGGAGATGCCCACCCTCCTGGGTGAGCGGCCACGGGACACACGCTGAGGGGCTGCTGGGAGGGCGGTGCTGGTAGGGGGGGTGGCGGCTGTACCTGTTGATGCGGGGGCACAGAGGGGCCCGCTACCGCAAGGGAGCTCCCATCAGAGGAGGAGGCGCTGTCGCTGCTGTCACCTCCTGTCCCCGCCGTGGAGCTCCCCTCAACCCTCCATCTCACTGGTGGCTTCAGACTCCGTTGTCTCGCCCTCCAGGGCCAAGTGGGATGCAGTTCCCTCCTGCTTCGGGTGCCACTGCTCCTCCGCCTGATGATGCTATTGCACACAAGAACAGGGAGACCACAAAAAGGGGGGGTGAAGACAGAAGAAAGACATGTTCAGTGCATGCAATACCACTACCATTGGTGGACACTACAGACACAGCAGCCCTCTGCACTACGCCATGCACTTATAGTTTCTAGTTAATTCACAGGGCCATGGGGTACAAGGCCTATGCCCGATTGCTGCACACATGGAAGTTACAGGAGCCTGACTAGGTGTAGATGGCTCTTACCACTGGTGGGGTTGGGGTGCCATATAGCCTGCCTCACAAAGGGACCTTGCCTACAAAGCTCGCCCTGGCCTAGGGGAACCCACTGCCCACCTACCCGACCCAGACACCTCGTAATGCGCGCAGAGTCAGCTGAATGAGAGTGTACTCACCCCCTTGTGGATGCTGTGATGCCCTCAAGTGTCCATCCAACTCCGGATACGCCACTGCCAGGAACCGGAACATCGGGGGGGGGGGTCATGGTGCGACGGGCACACCTCCCACATTGGGTGGCCATCCCCAGCTGGGCCTCCGCCGTCTTCTTGCTCCAGCAGCGAATGTCCTCCCATCTTTTCCGGCAGTGGGTGCTCCGTCTGTGGTGGACCCCCAGGGTCTGGATGTCCTTGGCGATGGCATGCCAAATAGCCTTCTTCTGGTGGGCGCTGACCTGCAGGAATAGTACAGGGGACAAGGAAACTTTAACCGTCCGGACCGTCACAGTCATTGGCCCACGTTCCCACCCTTGCCCCGACGCACATACACTCATGGTCCGCTCATGCAGGGCTCAGTCGTCCCCCCCATGTATCTTCCATCCACACCACTCCAAACAGGCATTGCCCATGCAGCATGCTCACAGTGTACTCACCTGTTTGTCTGGAGGACCGTAGAGTAGCGTCTACTGGGGGAGGACCCCATCCACTAACTTCTCCAACTCCTCTGAAGTGAATGCAGGGGCCCTTTCCCCAGAAACATGAGCCATCGTCACTTCCAGACTGAGGTCACAGCAGCACTTGCAGTGTAGGTCCTCTCCTGTTGAAGGTTAGGTATCAAGTGAGTGTACAGATAGAAAATGACGGTCACGTCCACGGCGGTTTGTACCGTCACTGCCGGCGTACATCGTCATTGGCTCCTGGGACCCATAGGGCCCAATGTTAACCAATGCAGGATTGCGCCGCGGTCTTCGACCGCCTACCGGCGACGGTGTAGAACACCAGCGCAGTTATCTCATATCCCCTTGTCCCACCTTACAGGTCAGGCAGCCGCCATTTCAGGGGGCCACCTGGCATTAATAATAACCGTGTCACACCTATCTAGGCCTTGCATACACACAGTAACAGGCACATTGCCGATTAACAAATGTGTGCAAATGACATTTTGTGATACCTCAGTGTTGGTTGACTCTCTGCTCGCTGTTCTCCTCCATAGGGCACGTCCGCTGGGGCAGGTGATGAGATGGCGGCATCCTCCGGTGTACAGACCGCTGGTGGACCTGTCGACAATGGAAGAGACACGTAATAGTCACCTACAGACTTGATCGTGCAACAATCCATGAACTGTGTGCCCAGTTGGAGCCAGACCTGATGTCAGCTATCCGCCATCCCACAGGAATACCCACTCTAGTGCAGGTTCTGTCAGTACTCCATTTCGTGGCAAGTGGGTCTTTTCAGATTACAGTGGCCATTGCATCAGGGATGTCCCAGCCAATGTTCTCTAACGTGTTGTCCAGAGTGTTGTCTGCCCTGCTGAAATACATGCGCCGCTACATCGTTTTCCCTCAGGTGGAGGATTTGCCTACAGTGAAAGGTGACTTCTATCCCCTGGGACATATCCCCAACATCATAGGTGCCATTGATGGGACACATGTGGCCTTGGTACCCCCCGCAGGAGTGAACATGTGTACAGAAACCGGAAGAGCTACCATTCTATGAATGTGCAGATGGTGTGTTTGGCCGACCAGTACATCTCCCATGTGAATGCCAAATTCCTGGCTCAGTGCATGACGCTTACATTCTGAGGAATAGCAGCATCCCTTATGTGATGGGGCAATTCCAGAGGCACCGTGTGTGGCTAATAGGTGAGGACAAGGACCCTATACCCTGTGAATAGTTGTCTGGGTCTGGGGTTGTCCCTACGGGTTAGTGTGTGTCTAACAGTTGTCGCTCGTCATTTGCAGGTGACTCTGGGTACCCCAACCTGTCATGGCTACTGACCCCAGTGAGGAATCCCAGGACAAGGGCAGAGGAACGCTACAATGAGGCACATGGGCGAACTAGGAGGATTATAGAAAGAACCTTCAGCCTCCTGAAGGCCAGGTTCCGGTGCCTCCATATGACAGGTGGTTCTCTCTACTACTCACCGAAGAAGGTGTGCCAGATCATCGTGGCCTGCTATATGCTGCACAACCTGGCTTTGCGACGACAGGTGCCTTTTCTGCAGGAGGATGGTCCAGATGGAGGTCTTGTGGCAGCTGTGGAGCCTGTGTACAGTGAAGAAGAGGAGGCAGAAGAAGAGGATATCGACAACAGAAACAACGTTATCCAGCAATACTTCCACTGAGACACAGGTAAGAAGATATCACTGCCTCACACATCTCATACAATTGTTTGACCTATCATAAGTCTGACACTTTTACCCAGTGTATGGACCCTGACTTGTCACTTTGCCTTTCCATTTAACAGATGTGGGTCCCACTATGTGCCCTCTGCTATGTTACCTCATGGACTAGAGCTGTGTTACATCGGTATGTTGACAATAAAATTGACATTGCTATATTCCATAGTTATTGTAAATACACATTTGTGAAAGCACAGACTGACTCCAGATTGTTTGGTGATTCAAGGGTGTTTATGTTTGTGCAAATAAGTGGAGGGGGTTGTAAAATGGGCAGGGGTGATGGTGGAGGAATGTCCATGGCAGAGTCCAGTCTATTTTTTTCACAGGTGCATTGTCCAAAGGGGCATAGGAAGTGGAGCTAGGGCAGTTTCAGGATTGACAGGGTGACCTAGTGGGACAGAAGGATGACATTCAGGGGGGTCTCATTTCCTGGCGGGGTCTTGGCATTGTTCTCTGTGTTGTTCCTGGATTTCAGGGACCGTTTGCGGGGTGGTTCTCCATCGGCAGGGGGTGAGGTGCTGGTGTCGTGGTCCTGTGGCGGTGCCTCCTGTCCACTAGCGCCGGCAGAGGTGGTGGGCTGTTCATCATCCAGGCTAGTGTCAGGGGCCTCTTGTTGTGCCACAGTGTCCCTCCTGGTGTTGACAAGGTCCTTTAGCACCCCTACAATGATGACCAGGGTGGTGTTGATGGACTTGAGTTCCTCCCTGATCCCCAGATAGTGTTCCTCCTGCAGCCGCTGGGTCTCCTGAAAGTTGGCCAGTACCGTTGCCATCGTCTCCTGGGAATGATAGTACGCTCCCATGATGTTGGAGGGCCTTGTGGAGAGTGGGTTCCCTGGGCCTGTCCTCCCCCTGTCGCACAGCTGTCCTCCCAGTTCCCCTGTTTTCCTGTGCCTCTGTCCCCTGAACCGTGTGCCCACTGCCACTGCCCCCAGGTCCCTGATTTTCTTGGGGTGGTGGGTTTGCCTGGGTTCCCTGTAGTGGTGGACACACTGCTGCTTGACGTGTCCTGGGGGCAGAGGGATGGGCCCACTGGGTGGGTGCTGTGCTGGTGTTTCCCAAGGGGGGGGCTCTGTGGTGGCATGTGCCAGTGTCAGGGGAACTGACTGTCTAGAGGTCCCAGATGGGCCGGGCTGGTCATCTTGATCCAGTTGGACAGAGCTGCTGTCATCACTGTGGGCCTCTTCTGTGGGGGGAGTGGACATGTCTGGAACCTCCTGTCCGGTGACGTTGGGTAGGGGTCCTGCAAGGGTGTAAAGGCATGATTATTGCATCTGTGTGTGCCATTGTGTGCAATTGGTGAGTGACCCTGTACTCCAGTGCTTGCATTCTTGTCTAGGACCTTGTGTGATAATCTGTTTGGGGTCTGTGTGGGTATCTGTTGTGTCCGTGCTTTGATGTTGCATGCAGGGCTTGGTGTTGTAATGTGTGGGTTGTGATAGTGGGACATTTGTGAGGTGTTGGAGTGACGGGGTGAGGGTGAGGGTGGGGGTATGTGATAGCATGCAGGTACGGTGGGGGATGTAATAGTTGAGTTGACTTACTAGAGTCCATTCCTCCTGCTACTCCTGCGAGGCCCTCAGGATGCAGTATAGCCAAGACTTGCTCCTCCCATGTTGTTAGTTGTGGAGGAGGAGGTGGGGGTCCACCGCCAGTCCTCTGTACTGCAATCTGGTGTCTTGAGACCACAGAACGCACCTTCCCCCGTAGGTCTTTCCACCTCTTCCGGATGTCATCCCTAGTTCTTGGATGCTGTCCCACTGCGTTGACCCTGTCGACAATTCTTTGCCCTAGCTCCATCTTCCTTGCAATTGAGGTGTGCTGCACCTGCGATCCGAATAGCTGTGGCTCTACCCAGACGATTTCCTCCACCATGACCCTGAGCTCCTCCTCAGAGATACTGGGGTGTCTTTGAGGTGCCATGATGTGGTGTGGGTGACGTGTGAGGTGGTGTCAGTTGTGATGTGTGAGGGGATGTGTTTGTGTGTGTTGTCTGAGGTGCGTGGATGGTGTGTGAGTGATGGTGTTGCGTGCCTGTGGATGCTAGTGTTGTTTCTGGTGGTGTCCCTCTCTGGCATTCTTTCTCAATTTTGGTAGTAAGGGTTTGTGGGTGATATGGGTGTGTGTTTTATATTGGATTGGGTGTGTGGGAGTGGTGTAGGTATGTGTATCAGGTGTGTGTATTTGGAATTATCCAATGTGGTTGTGTTTTGTAAGTGTGTGTGTATTTTGAGCACGGTGGTGTGTACCGCCAATGGAATACCGCGGTTGAAAGACCGCCGCGTGGATTCGTGGGTCGTGATAGTGTGGGCTTATTCCTGTTGGCGTGATGGTGTCGGTTTGTTATCGCCAGTTTATCACTGACCTTTGGTGTGGTAGACTTGTGTGGGTGTCTGGATTTTGGCAGATTCCGAGCTGTGGGTCGTAATAGCTGTAGCAGAATTCCGCCACCGCAGCGGTGTGTTGGCGGTCTTCTGCACGGCGGTAAGCGGGATTTACCGCCAATGTTGTAATGAGGGCCTTTGTAGGCTGCTATTTGGCCTAGTAATTAGTGTGTCTTATATTTCCAGGTGTTAGGTTTGGCCTTAACCCCTCTTTTAAGTCATCATTGATTGATTGCTTTAGTTTCGGATAGAGTGAGAGCTAAGGCCAGGCCGACGAAGTTGATATGATCAACTGGCTATCACAGCTGCGTTAATTTCTATAATTGTTCAACTACAGTCTTTGGGGTGGGGATGTTTAACAATTCTGATTTAGAGATATTAATGTTGAATCCAGAGACCCTCTAGTACATGTCCAGTTTCTCTAATACAGCAGGGAGCGAATCCTGGGGGTTTGTGATCGAAAGGATTATGTCATCTACAAATATGGTAATTTTTATTTTCTGAGTTCTAAATTTGATTCCTTGATATGGGGATTAGCTCAAATCTGCTGGGCCAAAGGATCCAAAGTTATGGCAAAGAGGAGAGTGGACAATGGGCACACCTGCAATGTGCCTTTTGGTGATGCTAACCCATGGGTAATGGAGCCCATTAATCCTGGTCCTAACTCTGGGGATACGATATCCAGCAAGAAGCCAACCAATAATGTAATCTCCCAGCCCTGCTATCCTCAATGTGTGTCAGCACCACAGCGGTGCGCATTCTATGGCCCGCCCCAGCCACACAGTGGTGTCTACGCACCCCTTTCTGGTACACCTCATGCTATCAACATGTTGGTGTTGCTCCCTGTGGAAAAAGCCATGCCGGATGCCCCGCAGATTGCCCTGCGCATCGGTGATTACACTGCTCCAGTCCATAGACATTAACACCAATCAGATGTGCTGGCCACTTGGGGTGTTTCAATGTCTTGTTTTCTTTATTTCAGAGTTATCGGAGGGAGGGACTTTAACTCCCAGCATCCCGGGCAGTGGCCATCTTGGGCGTAGGATGGTGCATGAAGAGCAGCTCCACCGTGTAGGAGCCACTCACTATTCTGACACTTTTCAGGATGCAGGAGCCCTGACATCTCGCAAGGCATTAAGTAGTCCTCCGGTGGCTTGGTGAGGTGCGAGCGCCTTCTTACTGTCGGCTCCAATTCTCCTGGTTGGCTCCTGCAGCTGTTTCTCCCGACTGGAGAGCTCATGTAAGCACAGAGTGGCTGTGCTCTGAATGGTTGGCCGGCACAGGACTTTTTATGTTCTCACGTGTCTCATATTGACACGGATGTGTCTCTTATGTATCATACGAGGAAAATTGCTGCTTTTTAAATGTACTCGTATGATTGGAACCTTGTTTGATTTGGAGGGGAATTTAATAACCACTGTCCGACATCAGAATGCATTACCAGTCACATGAGAGAAGTCTCAGGGTCAGGACTCATTTTGTTTTCACATTATAAAAAACAAGATTCTCATATGCACGCTTATGTGAGGTTCTCAGTAAGTGCTTGTGGCTGCATGAATAGTGAATGAACACATTTTTACTGTAGAAAACAGAGATTGACTGAGATTTTAGCCTGATATATGAAGCCTTATCATATATGGAACAACATCAAGTAATATAGTATTCTCTAAGCTATCTGAAAGCAACAAAAGCCACTAAGAACTCTAGGTTTGCCAACTGACCAGTTTGTTTTTGTGCACTAACCTTTTTTTTCCTTCAGGTCTCCTTCCCCGTAGTTCCCTTCCCCTCAGCTGACGACTGTAATCCTCAGTACTATTATAACATACTGAGTCGGAGCTACCTGGAGGTGAGCCTTAGAAAAAGCTTCGTACAGATCCAGAGGATATAGCTAAATTGACGATGTGTCTGCTATAAAATCCCAATCAAACGTCAAATGCTTTTTCAGCTTCTAGGATGATCAGAATATTTTATTTAGAATCTGTGGCCCCCATATCTAAAAGAAGAGCCTTTTTAGTGTTATCTGCCTGCCATTCCTGAATGAAGCCAGACTGATCAGGATGCCCCAATTCCCCCCTCAATGCTTGCAATCTAAGCATCACTATTTTGGGAAAGATTTTTGTGTCAACATTGAGGTGGTGGATTAGGCAGTGCAATCCAAATTCCTTTAGATCCTTGCCTGGCTTGAGGATCAGGAATATAGTTGACTTGGACATTGAGGGGTGGTCATCTAGCCTTCCTGATAAACCTTGTGAAGTCGGGATAGGAGTGAGGGCATGAAGCATTTGTCAAAGGTGGTTGTAAAGCCATCTGGCCTCATACTCTTGTGACGCGTAGTTTAGATATTGCAATAAACTTGAGCTTATTGATCTGTGGGTTCCTTGCTACAGAGTTGCGAGTAAAAGTATTTAGCCTTCTCAGAGTCATTGGTGTGTGTTTACCCATCCAATGATTTAACCAGCTATTTGCTTCCCCATATAATGCATTTATCTCACAGTTAGTTCTTTAAATATGCTGAGCAATTTGATTCCAAAGTTATGATCGGGACATGTACCATGAGGATCTTTCTCTAGACCTTTTGCGAATGAGTATGTTTATGTACTTCGTATCTAGCCCTTCAAGTTCCTCAGTAAGCTTTGTTTGCAGAGCAGAGAACATTTGGCATAATCAAGCTGCCTATGCAATGAAATTGCCTTAAAGAATAGTTTTTAAAGCATCCTAAAGGATGGCAGACTTTATCACCAGTGTGATTGTGGGACATGTAATCAGCAGTACTGGTTTTTATTTTTAAAATTGTGACTGTATCCCGCAAGATGCCCTCTTCTAATCACCATGTACTTCAAAGTTCCTGAGGCTTGGAGATTGGAAGATCAGTGTGCAGGGGACCAGCCCATGGCCTGAAAGAATGAAAGAATAATGTGGTATTGGACTGCCTCTACCAGGCTTTGGTTAGTTTATATAGAAGGAGGTAGTCAAATCTGGCATACATTTTGTGTGCCCTGGAATAGTGCAAGTAGTCTGCCCCAGAGAGTATCAAGTTCTTCAAGCATCTACCAGTCCCAGTTCTTCTAATAGTTTTCTTGATGTTGAAAGGGTGGTTGATCACTCCCGACCTGACTGGTCCACGTCCACCACAGGATCATATACAAGATTGATTTCTCCCCCTATCATGACTGGTGTGGGAGACCACACTGTCAGTGTGCATCACCTCCATCAGGAAATAAACTGTTTTGGGCTTTAAATGGAAGCTAATGCGATCGGCTCCCCTCTTTGGGGTTCCCGTAATTGCTATCCATCGGCCCTCTTTACCTTTTAGGGAGTCCTCTACCTGCGGATCCCCTCTCCCCTGCAGAAAAGTACTGACAGCAGAAATCCCCTCAATAGGTGGGTGTCTTGGATGACTTCCACATCAGTGTCCAGTTAGTTCATGAAGGATCTAGTGATGTTTAAGGGGGTTATTAAGGCCCAAGATATTATATGTGGATATGGTTAGCGTGCTACGTTTCATGAGTGATGGAGGTTGCATGTAACCCACAGTGTGGTGGATTGTACTAAAAGTGGCATGACAGCAGCAAGTTTCCCTCCCCCAACATCTCTGGAGCAAAAAGTACTGAAACATAATAAAAATATAAAAAATTAACCAAAAAGTGTCCCTCCCCCAGAAATTAACAGAGCATAAGATAAAAATAAAACTCCTCTATGTCTTGAATGTGTAGGGCAGATGAGAGGAGGGAAAGACAGTATAAAGACCAGTATAAAGAATATTGGGAGTAAAGCCTCTATCTACATCAGCACATGAAAGGTTCTGACACAGCCAGCTGCATTCGACTGTCTTATACATAGTGTCTATGCCTCAGCAGGGTCCTATATAGAAAGCCGTGTCTGGTGTAGAGGGGGGCAAACCAGCGACCCCAGTGTAGCACTATCTCATTTTGCACGGCACACGCATGATGAATATACTGTGTACACTGGCTTTGGTGCTAGGCGTAAAAGATCACGAGGGTCCCGCCCTGCTTTATTATATAGCCCTCACTCCGAACACCGTATCAAGTCACGGAGCAGGGTAACAAATATAGGAGAGCCCGAGTGACTCTACATCCCCCCCCCAGGTTTTAGCATATATTATAAACATCCGAAATAGGCGAAATTCACCAAGGAAAGATAATAGAGAGAGAGCGAGAAAAGAAAGAAAGCGAGACAGAGAGAGAGAGAGAGAGAAAAGAAAGAAAGCAAGACAGAGAGAGAGAGAGAGAAAAGAAAGAAAGCGAGAGAGAAAAGAAAGAAAGACAGAGAGAGAGAGAGAAAAGAAAGAAAGAGAGACAGAAAAGAAAGAAAGAGACAGAGAGAGAGAGAAAAGAAAGAAAGAGAGACAGAAAAGAGAGACAGAGAGAAAAGAAAGAGACAGAAAAGAAAGAAAGAGAGAGAAAAGAGAGGGAGAGGGAGAGACCAGTTGACACATCATTTCCTTCTAGCACAGGAAGACCTTCAGCCGTTGGCTGGGGTTAGGGTTGGGCCTCAGGTGGTACCGGGTACACCCGCCTTGGAGCTCAGACCCACTCGAGGGCCTCAGGTCTCGGGAACTGTCCCCCTCTGAGTCCCGGTTGCACCCAACCCAGTTGCTTTGTGAACCTTCATGCGGAAAGCCTGGTTGCACGGCCCCATCCCTCTCTAACTCTTCACCTTTATCGTCCGCGCTTCCTGCATCTGTCCCACTCTCACAGGGCACCACCTTCCACGTCACCCGCCGTCATTCTCCTATGGCGGTCACCATGGTCCCTTCAGTTTTTTCTACTCTCCAGACATCTAGCTCGAAGGGGGTGCGGAACTTCCAACCTGGGTGGTGATCCTTCAGGTTGACTGACTCTACCACTTGCAGATCAGGATGTTTTGCTCTTCTCCTCTCCCTGCCTTTAGCGTTGGTTTGTGCTGTCTTTTCCTGCGTCTTGGACACACCTAGGGCAACGGGCTGCCAGCAGCCGTTCGCCAGTATACAGTCTCTGCGTGGTAAACTGAACATTGAAGCAGCCGGGGCGCATCCAGTGGTGCTATGTGGAGTCTGCCAATAGGCCCTCAAGAAGGTATGGAGGCAGAGTTCAGCATCCTCCTGCTGATTTACCCCAGTGCCTAGGGCACGATTCATCGTCCTCATGAATCGCTCTACATCTCCGTTCGCCTGGGGCCATTGAGGGGTGATTCTCCGATGGGTTATGGCCAGCGAATGTAAATAGTAGTGGAATGGGGGGCCATTGTCTGTCCTTATCTCACCTGGCAGACCCAGAAGAGCGAACGTCTTCTCAAGGACTGGACGGACGTGCTCAAAAGCAGTTGACACCACCAATTACACCACTGGAAACTGAGTGCATGAGTCAATCATGACGGCAGTCAGCCGGCCATCTGGAAAAGTACTGAAGTCCAAACTGATCCGAGACCAAGATCGAGTGCTGGGTGGCTCAATCACAACTGGAGTGGGGACTGGATCCTGAGCGGTGATGGCGCACGGAGAGCATCTGTGTATCAGGTCGTCCACCATGGTGTCCATCCCCAGAAACCATACCTTGCCGCATAGTTTTTACAGTTCCTTGATGACCTTGATGTGCTAACTCCACTACTCGGCTTTGCAGACTCCGGGGTATCACCAAATGTCTTCTTAGGAGGAGGCCCTTGGGACTCACCGAGAGCTCCAACCTAATATTCCATATCTGCTGCATTGCTCAACGCTCTTCGGAGTCAAACACAGGTGTTTTGTCAAGAAAACACTTCCAGGAGTAGTGGTGTAATGCCTCTTTTGCTCAGCCAATGAGGGCGTCTCAGCCCGAGGTGTCAGCAATCTTAGTTACCGTGAGAGCCGTGGGGCACGCCATGCTCACGATCATGCATACGGAGCTCTCCATTCGTCCATCCTCCTCCTCTGCTTCTTCCTCAGAGTGTGGCGGCAGGGGATGGAGTGACAGATAATCTGCCGGATTATTGACCCCTGGTCAGTAGACGACTTGAAACCAATATGGCTGGAAGAGGATGGCCCACCATTCAATCCTTGGAGGGGCAAGCCTGGCAGTGCCCGCAAAGAGGGACACCAACAGCTTGTGATTGGTGACCATCCTGAATTTGTTTCCACATAGATATAAGTGGAAATGTTGACACCTAATGGCCAGCACCTCCCTCTCAATTTGTGCTTACCGGGCCTCGGTTGCTGAGAGGGCTTGGCTGGCATAGGCCACAGGCGTCCACTGCTGGTGACTTTCCTCTTGCAATCGCACCGCTCCTAGCCCAGCGGGGTTGGCGTCCACCACCACCTCAATTCTTTTCTGTGGGTGGAAAAAAGCCATAACTGCCATGTCCAACAGGGCTGTTTTCACGGCTCGGAATGCTTTGTTCTCTGCGCCCCACTCCCAGGGAGTACTGATGTTTGTAAGCCACCTGAGGGGAATCGGCAAGCATAGCTAGATTGGGGATGACCCTCCCGCAATACGTCGCCATCCAGAAGAAACTCTTGACCTCTGTGGCATTGCGAGGTACCGACGCCCCCTTGATGGCCTCCACTTTCTTGGGGGTCAGCTTTCAGTCCTTCCCTCGAAATAATTTAGCTGAAGAAATCAATAGAGTTGCAGTAGAAAGCCCACTTCTTTCAGTGTAACGTTAGTAGAGCCTCTGACGGTCACTGTAGGGTGTCTCGCAGGTGTTTATGATGTTCTTCCAGAGTGTTGGAAAAAATCTAAATGTCATCACTTAGATTGATGACACCAGCCAAACCAGATAATGTCTCGTATTGTGTTCTGGAAAATTACCCCCTGCTCCTCAAGAGTCCGTAGTTCTTGCTCCACCTGGGGCCACAGGTGGAATGGCACCCTCCGATGTCTCAACACAGTAGGGTGTATGGTAGAGTAGACATGCAGGTGAAACTGCTTGCCCTTTAGCTTCCCCAGTCCACTGAAGAGCTCTGGGAACTCCTCTAGCACCGCTTCAGCACGGGAATCATGCACCTGTCAGGCAAAGAACACCAGTTCCAGGTCTTCAGCCATGTGACACCCTAAAGGTGTTCCTTTCTTCCCTTCCTCCACGTGGAATTTTGCATGTGTAGAGTGTCGGTCACTGCCAACTGTGACCTCTATTGCCCCTCTGAGGGGAAGCGGTTCTACACCTCCATGCATGACATGGCTTGAGCTCTGGTGGGGAGATAGCTTGTTGTAATGTTAGACGTCCATAACGTTGACCGATGCTCACGTGTCAATGAGCCCCGATACTGGCGTGTTGTTGTTTGTTATGGTGCATATGGGCAGAGGCCGCCGCCTCTGATCCAGTCTGTCAGCAAAGGAAACAACGAATATTTCCTCCTCTTCGTCGTCGTCATATGAGGTGGCACCTGGATGCGAGCCTACTGCAGCTGCCCCTGCTTTCTTGGCTAGCTTCACCTGTTTTACTGATGCTCTTTGTGCATAAGTGGTTCCGGCTCGAGGCCACCCTTCTTGGCAGACCCTGGCGAAGTGGTTAGGCTCGCCACATTTGGAGCAGTTCTTGGCTTTCGCGGGGCACACACCAGCTGTGCAGTGTTCACTGCCGCAGTTTCCACACCCCTTTTCCTCCACTCTTGGTGTTTAGCCATGCGGGGCAATTTCTGACGGCAGTAGATGCCATCAACTTATTCTTCCTTTATAAGACTTGGTTTTGTTGGCCCTGGCGCAACGGATGACCATGCAAGGGCGGCAGCCATGTCCTCAGCGCGGCTGTTAGACAGTTCATGCGTACTCACTAGGATGAGTTTGTCGTCAAGCGAAATGCTTGGTTGCCGCACAATCAGCTTTCACAGCACTTTGGAGCGGCATCCCTGTATTATCTGTGCTCTGATTTCATCTTGGTGATTGATGCCTGTGCAGGTGCTTGCTAGCTTGAGTAGGCGTGCGTAAAACATATCCACCGACTGTGTTGTTTTGCTGGGCCTATCACAGTTTGAACTTTGTCGTTGGGGTTGAGCTAATGGTCGAAATACCTTTTGAGAACTTCACTGCAGCGAAGTCGTTGTCATTGCCCGTGTTCGGCTGCTTCGCGAATAAATCATAGAGCTTGTCGCCCTGAAATGTAACATTAATGACCTTTGCACCGCTCCGTCTGTCTCTCATGTGGCTCAAAAGTAGTCACTCAGCCGTCCAAGCCAGTGGCGCCATCGAGGCGCAGCCGTGGCAGGATCCGCCAACTGACTGAACAGGGGTAGCGCAGTTACAGACGAATGTGATCCATGATGGTGGCTGGGAGTTGGAAATCAGGGTCCAGCGAAGAGCTCATTATCCTGCCTGGGACCTGACTGTCCTCCCCACTGTGGTTATTCAGCCTTCCTGTGTGCAGAATGCTGCTTCAGGTGCCACTTAATGTATGTCCAGTTTACTGGGTGCTTTGGGGCAAAACTAGCGTCCGTGCCCTAATGCTGGGAGCGCTGGGTGTGGCAGGTGGTGCATTCACAGCAAAGGACTGATTGAGTGCTGCAGTCTGCAGAGAGGATGAAGCTCCTCTTCATATCTTCTTGTAAGCAGGCCTTAGGGGAGGGGCTGACTCACACTGGGGGCACCAAACTGTTTGCTGGCCCCACCTGTTAGGGTCTTCAAAGTTGTGCACCTTGACTTTCTTGGCAGCTGAGGCTGTGCATCTCCACAGGCAGTGGAAGGGGCAGCCTCAGCGGTCCTCGCGCTCTAGCGCATGTAGTAAACCGCCCCATTCCCAGGAGTGCCTGCAGGCCGGGCAGCAGGACAGAGCGCCTCTCCTTCCCACACGAGGCATGCCCGGGTTGGGAATCAAAGGCTCACCGAACAGGCATGAAGAAAAGGACCTCCGAGGCAAGTGTGAGGTCCGCCAGCGGTGGAGATGGCCGTGCACCGACAGCGAGGAGCGGCTCCAGGCATGCCCAGGGTAGAGCGGGCATGGTGGGCAGTGTGTGGGCACCGCCTCATCGCCAAATGTAGACCCCGGAGTAGCGTTATCTCATTTTGCTCGGCGCACGTGAAGAAAATACTGTGTACACTGGGTTTGCTGCTCGGGCGTAAAAGACCACAAGGGTCCTGCCCTGCTTTATTATATAGCCCTCATTCCGGACATCGTACCACGTCACGGAGCAGGGAAACAAAATATAGGACAGCCCAAGTGGCTTTCTACATCAGGGATGCTCTCATACTGATTAGGAAATTCCTTCCCCCAAACACTCCTGTACCAGGCAAATAGATCGTTGTTCAGAAAATACAGGCTCCAATAGTCTATTTATTTTAGACTTGCTACAAGGCAGCCTTGCACTGATAATTTCCCTTTCCTCTTCGAGTATGTCAATCACCTTCACCGTCTTCCATACTGGGCTATTTGGCCCTGGATCTACTGAGACCAGAGTGGTCTCTATGTAAGGGAGAGGCAAGTTCAGCATCTGGCATTCTTCCTGTATTGATCGGCTGGCCCACCGTTTGCACTGCCACTCAAAGAGGAGCCAGAGGGGATGGCCCATCTGTACTGAGATTGTGGTCTTTGAGGAAAGATGTGACACACCAGAAAGTTCAAAGTCTGACAAGAGTCACCATTTAGAGGTCTTGGAAGATTTGCAAATCACCACTGTTATAGCTAATGGAGCTCTCTCTTCGGGTCGCCTCCAGAATCGTTTCCTTATCCTCTAAGTGGTGAAAGCAGACCAAAATATCTGGAGGGAGCTTTTACTTTGGGTTGTGTGGGCCTGCTCTATTGGGTGCACTCTCAATAAACCTTAAAGCTAAGTGGACTGCTTTGTTGCTACAGCTCACTTGGCATTCATTTTTCTTTTTCTGGAAGAAAAAGAAAAATCTCCACAGAGGGAGTTTCCTCTCTGTGCATCAGCACAGTTTTGATAACCCGTTCGCTGCCTGGCCTTTTCCCCTCCTATGCTGAGCCTTTTTTTGGCTATTTGGGGCAGTTAGCGCTTAGACCCTCGTAACGTTTTCTCCACATAAACTATCCATGCCAAGTCTGCGTCCTTTTTTTCCCAACATCCTAGGGATTATAGAGGTACCCAGACTTTGTGAGTTCCCCTGAAGGAGACCAAGAAATTAGCCAAAATGTCATTTGTTTTTTTTTTAAAAAGGGCTGCAGAAGAAGGCTTGGGGTTTTTCCCTGAAAATGGCATCAACAAAGGGTTTGCGGTGCTAAAATCACTATCGTCCCAGCTTTCAGGAACAGGCAGACTTGAATTAGAAAACCCAATTTTTCAACACAATTTTGACATTTTACTTTCGGCCTCCTTCTAGTTAGTGACAGAAATAGGTGTGAAACCAGTGCTGGATCCCAGAAAGCTAAACATTTCTGAAATTCTAAATTCAGCAAGGCGTAATTTGTGTAGATACTACAAGTGTTTCCCCACAGAAAATAAAAGCTGAAATAAAAGAATATTGAAATTGAAGTGAAAAAAACAGCCATTTTTCTCCACATTTTACTCTGTAACTTTTTCCTCCGATGTCAGATTTTTTAAAGCAATATACCGTTACGTCTGCTGGACTCTTCTGGGTGTGGGGATTTATAGGGCTTGTAGGTTCATCAAGAAGGTATAGTTTCTTACCTGTAACTCCAGTACTCTCGTAGGGTTATTTCCAGGACAGTCATAAGCGTAGAATAATTCCCCGCCCGCCTGCGGGGACCCCGGAGCACTTTTCCAATATCACTTCTTAAGTGTCCCTGTTCGCCTCCCCTTAGGAAGGCCTGTCAAGACACTTAAGAAAGTTCCCATGCAGCCTATAGGAAGGGCTACATTGTTCAAGCTCTTGCCTTCAGATTGTCCTGGAAGTGAAAATATTAAATGTTTATCAAATAAAAGCCATTTTCCAGACCAGCTACTTCCCAAAAGCTTCTTTTATTTCACAAAACCCCTATAAAGGAGTGCAGAACAGTGTAGTCCATAGGCTGCCATTATAACTGAAGATAAGGGATACTGTGCCTTTACTAACAGCCAGTCCTCCAGTATCCCATCATGCCTAGAGAGAGGCTGTTACCTCAGTTCTTTTTGCAGGCAGGTACTAGCTGATAATCAGAATAAACGTATCCAGACATCTAACTGCTCCCCCGGAGAGAACTGGAGTTACAGGTAAGAAACTATACCTTCTCTCGTAGGGGATTTCCATGTATAGTCATAAGCAGAAAATAGAATACCAAGCCCATCCCCACCCCCAACCAGGGGAGGAGCAGTTAGAGTAAACCATTCCTATGTATTCAAGCAAAAAGGTTTCTAAGCGAAGCCTGGCCTACTCGAGCATCTGCTCTAGCGTCCGAATCTAAACAATAATGTTTAGTAAATGTGTGAACTGATTTCCAAATCGCAGCTTTACAGATTTCTGCTAAAGGAACATTGCGAAATAGAGCAGTGGTAGCCGCTTTCCCTCTGGTGGAATGGGCTCTAGGCCTACCCTGTAAAGTTTTCTTAGCTAGTTGATAACACAATAAAATACAAGAGACTATCCATCTCGCTATTGACTGTTTGGCGGTGGCTAAGCCAGTTCGTACAGGTCCATAATTAACAAACAGTTGTGTAGTTCTCCGCACAGGAGTGGTCTTATCTAGATAAAATTTCAATACTCTCTTAACATCTAGGGAATGGAGAGCCCTCTCAGCTGGAGTGGACGGGTTTGGAAAGAACGTGGGCAAGGCAATCGACTGGTTAATGTGGAAGTCTGATATGACCTTAGGTAGAAATTTCGGATGAGTCCGTAAGACTACTTTGGAAGAATGAAAAATTGTGTAAGGTTCGTGAGCACAGAGGGCCTGTATTTCGCTGACCCTTCGTGCTGAAGTGATCGCTACTAGAAAGGCTGTCTTCCAAGTGAGGTGTTGGAGGGATGCCTTGTGTATGGGTTCAAATGGGGCCTGAATTAAACGTGAAAGGACCACATTTAGTTCCCAAGGTGGTGAAGGGCGTCTAATTGGGGGAAAGACCTTCCTTAACCCTTCTAGAAAATCTTTTATCACCGGGACTTTGAAGAAAGAGGTCTGTGAAGGAGTCTTTCTATAAGCAGTTAATGCTGCTAGATGCACTTTAATGGAGGAAAGCTGGAGGCCCGATCGTGCTAGATGCAACAAGTAAGGCAGAATAACATCTTCTTTGCAAGATGTAGGATCTATCCCTCTAGAGGAGCACCAAATGTAGAATCGTTTCCATTTAAACGAATACGCTGAACGCGTAGATGGCCTCTTCGCCTCCTTTAAAATGTCTATACAATCCTGTGGCAGGTTGAGATGACCATACTGGACTAGCTCAGGAGCCATGCCGCCAAATTCAAAGATGAGAGATTGGGATGCCCCAGTTGGCTGCCGAACTTCGTCAGGAGGTCCGGCCTGCAGGGTAGCCTGAGATGTGGCTGGAGTGATCTCTGCAGAAGAAACGGGAACCACCACTGTCTCAGCCACTCCAGAGCAATGAGGATCATTGTGGCTGATGTCATTGACAGTTTGAGGAGGACTGTCGGGATCAGCGGAAAGGCGTACAGAAATTTGTTGGACCAGTCTATCCACAGAGCATTGCCCTTCGACTGTGGGTGGTAAAATCTGGCGGCGAAATCGCGGCATTTCCTGTTTTCTTCTGTAGCAAATAGATCGATAGAAGGTGTGCCCCACAAACAGAAAATGTCTTGAGTGACGTCTTCGTTGAGCACCCACTCGTGGTTCTCTTCCAGAACCCTGCTGAGGGCATCCACTTGACTGTTCTGAACCCCTGGCAGGTGGGTAGCCACTATGTTAAATTTTCTGGCCAGGAGCCAGTGCCAAATTGTCTGGGACTCCTGAGACAGGATTCTGAATCTGGTGCCTCCTTGTTTGTTCAGATAGAACATAGTGGTGGTATTGTCCGTCTGCACCAGCAAGTTGTCTGCCGTGATTGAGGGTAGGAACGCCTTGAGAGCTAGGTGTACCGCTCGCAGCTCTAGGAGATTGATGTGGTATAACGATTCCTTCTGAGTCCATCAGCCCTGAATTTGCAGGTGATCCATATGAGCTACCCATCCGATGAGCGAGGCATCTGTCACAATAGTCTGCGTCGGAGGCTGCGCCTGGAATGGCATCCCCTTTAGGATGTTGGATGGGCAGCACCACCAAGTCAGAGATCTGATTGCACAAGTGGAGAGGTGAATGCGATCCTCCCAGCTCCCCGGGCACTGATCCCACTGGTCCTCCAGTCATTCCTGAAGTGGACGCATGTGGAGGCGAGCATTGGGTGTCAGGTAAATGCAGGATGCCATGGATCAGAGGAGTGAGGAGACTGTCCGCACTGTTGGGAGAGTCGTTGTCTGGAGCTTCCGACACTTCCGGAGAATAGATAAGCGTCGTTCCTCCAAAGGACACACTTTTGCCTGCAGTGTGTCGATGGTAGCTCCTAAGTAATGTAGCCTCTGGACTGGTACTTTCGTTGACTTTTGAAAGTTGATATGAAGACCTAACCGGTACAGAAGGTCGCAGGTCAGTTGGAAATGCCGTTTTGCTTCTGCATACGTGGATGCTTTGATCAACCAGTCGTCGAGATATGGATAGATGAAGATCCGTGTCC
Source organism: Pleurodeles waltl (assembly GCF_031143425.1). Taxonomy (NCBI): domain Eukaryota; kingdom Metazoa; phylum Chordata; class Amphibia; order Caudata; family Salamandridae; genus Pleurodeles; species Pleurodeles waltl. The sequence continues at coordinate 639,824,867 of NC_090436.1, read as the reverse complement.
TCCGGAGGTGAGCTGCCACCACCGCCATGCACTTGGAAAAGGTCCTGGGCGCAGACTTGAGACCGAATGGCAGGACCGTGTACTGGAAGTGATCTTGACCTACCAAAAACCTCAGGAACTTCTAATGTTTCTGTGCAATGGGGATGTGGAAATACGCATTGTGTAGGTCCACTGAGCAAAGCCAATCTCCCTGACGAATTTGTTGGTATATCTGGTGTAAGGATAGCATCCTGAACTTCTCTTTTCGGATCCATTTGTTGGCCGTTTTGAGGTCTAAAATGGGTCTGACTTCGTTTTTGTCCTTTTTTGGGATGAGAAAGTATTTTGAGTAGATACCCTTCCCCTTTTGGTTGAAGGGAACAGATTCCACTGCTCTCTTTTCGAGGAGGACGGAAACTTCCGCCTTTAGGAGATCGAGGTTTGCAGTTGTCTGCTTTGGCGGGATGGCCGGAGGTGGTGCAGAAAATCTGAGACAATATCCATTCTGTACAATGTCTAAGACCCAAGTGTCTGTTGTAATCTTTTGCCACTCTACCAGGCAATTGGTGACACTTCGCCCCACCGGAGCGGATAACGAAGTTGGGGGGAGGAAATCCTCAGGGCTTTGAGGTGGTGGGCTGTCGGGTGCTCTGAGTGGACTGATGGGTTGATCGTCCCCTCTGGGCCTTATTCTGTTGCTGGTAGGGCCGCTGGTACTGCTGGTGAGGGGCTTGAACCCTCTGCGTGGCGTAGCGCCGATGAAAAGGACGGAAGGACCTGCGTTGTTCTTTAGGCTTGACCAGTCCTACCGCCTTTAATGTGTCCACCTCCACTTTCATTCATGCCATTTCGTCGTCTGCGTGCGATCCAAATAACGTGGATCCTGAAAATGGCAGATTTAAAAGTCTTTGCTGCGCATCCGGTTTTAACGGCGTGAGTCGCAGCCATGAGTGCCTCCTGAGCGTTACACCATGGCAGTACGCATGTGCTGAAAGTAGCGAAGCTGCCGCGCTTATTACTTGGCTGGAGACCATAGCGCCCTCCTTGGCAACTTCTAAAAAGTCCTCTCTGTGGTCTCTCGGTAGATGATCTGCAAACTGCAAGATGGAGTCCCACAGGGAGCAATCGTACCTGCCCGAAAGGGCTGTGGCGCTCACCGTTTTCATTGTGGCCGCTGCTGAGCCACAGACCTTACGACCTGTCGAGTCCAGTCGCCTACTCTCCTTATCTGGAGGAGAAGTGGAGGATGGAAAAGTTGCGTGGGCCTTGCGTGCCGCCAAAATAACGACTGAGTCCGGTGGCGGATCAGAACACAAGAAGAGCGGATCTTGCTCCGGAGGGCATTTCTTTTGCAGTCTGGACGGTGCAGGCCTTGTCACCGCCGGTGTGAGGAAGACCTCCATAGCGGGCTCCAGGAGGCCCAGCACTAGAGGGAGCAAAGGCCTGGCTGCTGACCGCTGTTGAAGCGTCTAAAAAATGACCGATGTCGATGGCGTAGGAGCAGCCATCGGTATACTGAGCTTCGACGATACTCGGACTAGAACCTCATGAAAGGTATTAATATCATCCACCAGAGAGGACCGAGGAGGAGGAGAGTCCAACAACGTAGGTGAATAGTCTCTGGTGGAGGACCAAGAGTCCCTGTCACGCTCCTGTGAACTTGATCTACGCCTCTATTGGCGGTGCGATCTTGATCTGGAGGAGTCCCGTTCACGGCGTGAACGATGGCGCAATGCTGAGCGCTGTCTAGCCAGTACACTAACCGGATCTTGAGGTGCCGGGAGTGGCGTTGGTTGCAGCGCCTCCTGGCCAGTTGGCTGAGGCGGCATTGCCGGAAGCTCTGGAGGAGGGGACCGAGGCAGAGACGGATGAGAAGGAGAGGAAGGCAGCAGCACTACCGAGGAAGAGCTCTCCGATGAGGAATAAATTCTCCGCCTCTTGTGACCCCTCGACGGAGTCCTTGACGTCGATCTCCCTCTCCATCTCAATGTCGACCCAGACGATGCCGATCTGCTCTTCAACGTCGTACGTCTCTGGGTCTTCGACGTCATACTATGCCTCAACGCCGTCTGGTGGCTTCTGAATGACGTCAAACCGGACTTCGACGGCGAACATGTCGGCGCTGTACCGCCTCTCGACGTCGACCTTCTCGACATCGACTGGGACCGATGTCGTCGTCGCCCTGACGAGCGCCTCTCAGACCTCCCACGACCACTGGAGGATGAGGTATGAGCCCTGGTGGAAGACTGACCTTCCCCTCGCTCAGAGGTCCCCCTGTTTCCTTGTCTTCTTCTCTCTGCTCTTCCTTGAAGGCGAATCTTCTCTCTGTCACGCAAAGTGCGCCTGGAGAACGTCTTGCAGATGCTGCAGGCGGCAGGAATGTGAGATGAGGGTAGAGAAATAATACAGAGCTCATGAGGGTCTGTTTTACCCTTTTTAGGGCACTTGTCAAACAAGGAAGGCATTTTGTTGAAAAACTTTAAGTGTCTTGACAGGCCTTCCTGAGGGGAGGCGAACAGGGACACTTAAGTGATATTGGAAAATTGCTCCGGGGTCCCCGCAGGCGGGCGGGGAATTATTCTACGCTTATGACTATACATGGAAATCCCCTACGAGAGAACCCTAGGTACCCAGAGCAAATAAATGAGCTGCACCTTGCAATGGGTTCTCATTCTATACCTGTTATACAGCAATTAATTTGTTGAAATATAAAAAGTGAAAAATAGGTATCAAGAAAACCTTTGTATTTCCAAAATAGGCACAAGATAAGGTGTTGAGAAGCAGTTATTTGCACATCTCTGAATTCCGGGGTGCCCATACTAGCATGTGAATTACAGGGCATTTCTCAAATAGACGTCTTTTTTACACACTGTCTTACTTTTGAAAGGACAAAATGTAGAGAAAGACGAGGGGCAACAACACTTATTTAGCTATTCTGTGTTCCCCCAAGTCGCACGATTAAAATGGTACCTCACTTGCGTGGGTAGGCCTAATGCTCGCCACAGGAAACACAACGTGGACACATCACATTTTCCCAAAAAGAAAGCAGAGCTGTTTTTTGCAAAGTGCCTAGCTGTGGATTTTGGCCTCTAGCTCAGCCGGCAACTAGCAAGACTGTGCATTTTTGGAAACTAGACACCTAGGGGAATCCAAGATGGGGTGAATTGTGGGGCTCTGACCAGGTTCTGTTACCCAGAATTCTTTGCAAACCTCAAAATGTGGCCAAAAACACTTTTTCCTCTCATTTCGGTAACAAAGTTCTGGAATCTGAGAGGAGCTACAAATTTCCTTCCACCCAGCGTTTCCCCAAGTCTCCCGATAAAAATGATACCTCACTTGTGTGGGTGGCCCAGGTGCCTGCAACAGAAAAATGCCAAAAATCTGTAGAGATTGAGGGGATAGCACAGCGAGTTGATAAGCACATATATTTTTTTAATACATCTTTTAGGCTGACTCTGCTTTGGAGACCCACACAAGAAAGGTATAATTTTACTTGGGAGACTGAGGGGAACGATGGGTGGTGGGAAATTTGGGTTGCAGCAGTGATCCTACAAAGAAAAGTGAGGAAAAGATGCTTTAAGCAAATTTTGAGGTTTGCAAAATGTTGGGGGATCCAGGCAAGCCACACCTCCTTGGACTCCTTGGGGTGTCTATTTTTAAAACAAGTCTGGTTTTTGTAGGTTTCCCTAGATGAAGGCCGCACCCGGGACCCAAAACATAGGTACCCCCCACCCCCTAAACACAGGTAATTTTGCAATAGATCATTTTGATGTGTCCACATACATCTGTGATGCTCCAAACACTAAAATTGTGAAAAGAAACACACTTAGGTTATGTTAAAAAGACCCCTCAACCACCAACAAAGTTGGTGGCATGCTTCATCACTGGGGTCCCACCGGAGACACCTAGTGTGTGCTGTGACGCCTGATTACTACAGAGCAGGTTTTGTCATTTTTACCACACATACTGGTTGGATTTGGCACGAGGGTGAGTGATGGTTCAGTGGATCAAATTTTATTAACAAGAGATTTCACAAAAATGAAATGCACTGTTAATAACTGAAAGGCCCAAAAAACTGACCCAATGACTCACAGCTCGTGAGCTGTAAAGCCACGGCAAGGCACCAGCCGATTTACAGTCCATTCACACACCTTTCATACATGACATGCACAAGACTATTCACTCCGCCAGCCACGGGCCCAGCACATTACAACACTCGCATCGACAGACAGCGCCGCTCAATGGCCCATCACTTACATACGCCCACATGCCTGATACAGCAATGACACCATCTGATGGGAGTGTGTGGACTGGCGTTTGGCTGGCAGTGTGTTGCAGTAGCCAACAGCAAGTCATTATTTACACCGCCAGCCAAGCTCCACTCCACACACAATGGCATCACTTTTTTCTTTTTTTTTAAACAAAGAAACCACTAACTAATTAAAAATAATTACAAAACTACAAACACAAAAGCTCTAAATACATGACAGAAATGCCAACCATGAAACTGAACACTTGAAAATATAAAAGAGGCAGTTTACACTCATGGTAGTTCCCAGTAATTCTTCTGGGTGTGGTAATTCCTGAAACAACCAACCACACACATCCTAGGCTTTGAAGGACAATCTGGACAGTACATTCGAGTCTCCCTATTGACACCTCTTCCAGCACAGACGCTACATTTCTTAGCTGGATAGTCTTTTTTGGGCGTGGGAGGAATGTGCTCAGCAAAGTGGCGATCTTTCAATCTAGCCACATCCTCTACCACGGCTTCTCTAGGAACTCTTGCCTGTTCCACCACAATAAGGCTCTCTATCACTGACTCCTGAAATTTCACAAATGTCATCTTTGACTCTGGAGACCTATCCTTGAACCCAATAAAAGCATTAAAAATTGCTAAGTGGAAGAGGTGAATTGCTAACTTCTTATACCAAACGTAGGACTTAAAAATAGCAGTATAATGTTCCATCCTCTGAACAACTCTATCTACACCTCCCATGTGCTTATTATAATCTACAATGCACACAGGTTTGTGCACTTCAGCAACCTGGCCCCAAACAGTCACGGAGGAAATACTATCGTCATGGATGGTACTTAGCATGTAGACATCCCTCCTGTCTGAAAAGGTCAAAGCTACCAGCTCATCCTTCTGCAAGGCACTGCACTGTCCGCTCTCAAGTTTTTTACAGACAAGCTCCCTTTTTATAGCCCTTCCTGTTACAATGTATTGTGCCACAAGCAACAGTATCCACTCTAAACAGTTCCTTGAACAACTGCACTCCAGTGTAGAAATTATCTACATACAAATGGTGACCTTTGTTAAACAGTCGTCTACCAAGTTCCCACACAATTTTCTCAGTAACTCCAAAAGTGGGAGGACAACTGGGGTGGTCAATACTGGAATCCCTACCAGTGTAGACCCGGAAATTATACATATATCTTGTACTACTTTCAGACAGCATATACAATTTAATTCCATATCGTGCCCTCTTGCTAGGTATGTACTGCCTGAAAACAAACGACCCTTGAATAGGATCAAAGACTCGTCCACAGCTATTTCTTTGCCTGGAACATAGACCTCTGAAAACCGATTTACAAAATGATCAAGGACAGGCCTAATCTTAAAAAGACGGTCAGAGTCAGGGTGATTTTGTGGCAAGGCTAAAGCATTGTCAACAAAAAGCAGCATCCTAAGAAGAAGCAAATACCGATTAAGACTCATGGTTGCAGGAAATATAGCCGTTGCCATCAAGGGACTAGTAGACCAATAAGAAGCCAGTGACTGCTTCCTTATCAACCCTATAAAAAAAAAAAGAGTCAAACCCAAAAACCTTTTCATCTCCTCCAAATATGTGGGAATCCACTGGGTAGCTCTGGAGTGTGGCTTAAGTCTAGCAGCATTGTCCCTCAAATACTGCTCTGCATACAAATTAGTCTGCTCAACAATCTCTTCTAAAAACACATCATCCATAAATAAATTGACAGGCAAAAAGTTCTCTGTATTGACTCTACACCCCATGAGACCAGTAAAGGCAGGCAACTCTGGCTGCTCCATGTTTGGGGCAACCCAGAGTTCAGGTCTTCTAACGGGAAACCTTTCAGCCCCAGGTTGCTGCACTAATGGCACATCAGTGTCCTCCTCTAAAATAGGCCCTTCATCTGCACTGAGAGTGGAGCCTCATCAGAAGATTCCTCTCCGACAGAAACTTCACTGCCAGAATCTCTCACTTCCTCCTCTGCCTCAGATGCAGAGTTAGTCTCATAATCATGATCAGAAAAAGACTCAAAAAGCATACCCACAACCTGCTGAGCAGTAATCCTGCAGCTAGCCATGATCCTTCCTATGAAAATTAACTGGACAAATGCACCACCAACAACCAGCACTGTGTAAGATAAGTTATAAACAAAGTGTGGCTTTCTACAAAGAGTTCTGTACTGAAAAACGCTACCGCTCACTTGCCGGAAAAACCTACTCACCAGCAACTACTCTGCACAGACACCGCAATCACCAATGATATCCCACTAAAAAGAAAGAAAGAAAAGCAAATTCGAAATAAGACAACACAAATATCATTGTGCACAAATCTAGGGACAATTTCACACACAATCCTGCATTTAGTACACCACCTACAAACATGTCATTAATGCCTGGCAACAATACTCCTTTGGAGTAAATAGTTTTTACTTACCTAAAACATGCAACTATGCAAACCGCAGGTCAACCACTTTCAAAACCGCAAGGAGCCACAGCAAAGAAAGCGAAAACTGAACTATATTATTTTTTATCACAAATGCAAATACTTTGCCAGTTGACAAACACCCCACCATCAAGCATTTAGAAATTGGCGCCTAAGTGGATTCTGCCCCCCATAGGGGCAGATGGGCCTACTAAAAAGTAGGCCTATCTGCCCCAAGGGGGGGCAGAAAATACCTTTGGTAGTGTCACCATGAGGAGCGACCCTTGCCCAAGGGGCCACCCCCAAACAAAAAACACACACACACTATCCCTGGTGCCTAAGTGGCTTCTGTCCCACTTGGGGTCAATGGGCCTAAAAAAAAAAAGAAATAGGCCGATCTGCCCCCAAGGGGGGCAGAAATGGCCAACAGTTCTATGCCCCCCTTGCGGACGGGGCGACCCTTGCCCAAGGGCGCACCCCCCACAGAAATACATAAATAAAAAACATCCCTGGTGTTCCAGTGGTTTCTGCCCTCCTTGGGGGCAGATCAGCCTAAAAATAATAGGCCACTCTGCCCCCAAGGGGGCAGAAATGGCCATAAATAATATCCCCCTAAGGGGAGTGACCCTTGCCCAAGGGGCCGCCCTCCATCCAATAAACACACACACACATTATCCCTGGTGCCTAAGTGGCTTCTGCCCCCCCCCCCCCCTTGGAGGCAGATGGGCCTAAAAAAATAGGCCAATCTGCCACCAAGGGGGGCAGAAATGACCAACAGTTCTATGCCCCCCTTGGTGGGGGGGGCGACCATTGCCCAAGGGGGCACCCTCCCACAGAAATACACAAATAAAAAACATCCCTGGCGTTCCAGTGGTTTCTGCCCTAAAAATAATAGGCCGATCTTCCCCTTAGGGTGGCAGAAATGGCCTTAAAACATATGGCCTCCAAAGGGAAGCAACCCTTGCCTAAGGGGCCGCTCCCCGACACACAAACAGGACATAAAAACAAAAAAAAGAAAATCCCTGGCGTCTAGTGGGCATTCCTGCTGCCCGATCGCAATGTGCCCTGGAGTCAGTGGTGAAAGGGAAGCTCATGAAGTGAGCGCTACGAGCTCCTGTGCCAGGGCGTAATTGTTACGTCCTTGGCACAGGAGCACTGTGCCGGCGGACATAACCATTACGTCCCCGGCACAGAAGAGGATAAACAAAACCACCATGAAATCAAGGTGGCCCAGGGAATGAAAAATGAGTGGCAAATGCTGCACCTTAAATAGGCCAGCCCATCCACCCATGTTGCATAGCTGTTTTCAGGTCAAAAGATTCCAACTGCAGAACCAGCTGAGGCTCCACCATCAGAAATGTGACTATTTCATCATATTCAAACGAGATAGTGGAAATAGAGAATCTCCAGTCCAGCATCATTTAGCTAGATATCTCCATACAGTAGTAAAATGGTGAGGGGGGGGGGGGTAATGAAATGCTGCCCAGAGTAATTCCAAGTGGCTGTGGGGGAAAAAAAAAACTCAAGCATTCAACTCAATTTTTTCTGAGAGAAATTACCCAAGTATGATGGGCCTGCCCAGAAGTAAGTCTTGTGCTCTGTGCCATTGGAGTCAAGCTGCACTTTACTGACAAGGACTGAACAGCGGAAAAAGTTCTGGGGCAGCCTGTCTTCCAATCTGTTGGGAGCTGGCAGGTCTGGATGGGCTCTTCTTATTGGAGCAGGACCAAGACTAAATTGCATATGGCTTGTATTAAACTAGATTAGCATAATGACGGTCAGACTCCAGTTACCACTACCTGTAGATCTGAATGTTGCTGCAGCAACAATGTGTTGCAGTCTCTATTGACAGTGCTGACCAGGCCCAATGACGTTTATACTGACAGAGTAGAAGGGAGAATACAGAAATGACAGAAGGCACACAAGAGGCATTGTTGACTTGTCATCACACAGCTGGTCTCAAACGGAGGTTCTAGGAACAGGTGCATTATAGACAACTCAGTGTATAAATGGCACAGCATCTTTGTCTTGTTAGAACCAACAGACATTTTCAGGCTCGTCCTGAAATCGCACACAGTTATTAATGCTTCACCCCTTGAGGCACCAAACTGAAACTCAGGATTTGTAAACAACATTGGAAAGGCCCAAGAGACAGTTGTTATAGCACAACTTAGAAGGCAAGGTCTTTACCTTGCCTTCCAAGTTTTAGGTCAAGGGCCACTTCTAGAATCTGCAGTTTCACAATCCATACAAATATATGCAACTCATTCTAGCTAATTACTAACCTCAGGCCTCTGAAGATTGTGCTGGAAGAGGTTGAAGAATTCCAAAAAATTTAAAGAAATTATTTGAAGGTACGCCACAGGAGTTCTTGTGACGTGTGCCACAAGCAGAAAAGGTTTGATATTAACTCAATGCCCGGTATGAAGAGCATTATGTTCTACATATTTGTAGAGCTCACTTTTATCTAGGAGGGTATCCTGGTACTGAACAGGTGAGAGTCTAGCCAAACCTATGGCCTAGTGGGAGTACTGGAAAAGCCAGGTCTTCAGCTACTTGCTGAATTCAAGAAGTGAGGAGTCTCTTATTTGTAGCATCAGGTTGTTCCACACTTTAAGGAGTGCTGCAGGAGAAGGCTAGATCTCCAGATTGGTTTTCCATATGCGTGGGAAGTGTGCATGTAGGAGTACAGACAAGCAGAAAGTGTCTGGAAGGTTTTTGAAAGCATATAAGATTGTTGAGATATGATGGAACAGTATCATGTAGTGCCTTGAAGTGTTGAGTGAGAAGTTTGAATAGTGCTAGTTTGTATATGGTGTTCCAGAGGAACTCTTTCAGTTATGGTGGGAGGTGAGTGCAGTGTGGGATGGTCTCTGTGTGTGGCTTTTATAGACAGATGCTTGAATTCTGCAGTAGAATCTCAAATACTGCGATCCTCGAATCCCATAATCCTCCACTGTTGCAATAGATTATTCAATCCTACTCTGGCCTACCATTCAGATGGGGCATACTGTATCAGCTTTTGGTGTACCTTCATGGGGACAGGATTGCCTGTGCTGCTTATTGGGGACAAGGGTCGACAACTGGGCAGCACGTGTGGCAGCCAAAAACCTGGGTGACACTTTTCTTGCCAGTGTGGGCAACATCCTAAGTGGCAATACCTTGACAAAGAGGTGGCCAAGAATGCCCAGGATGAGGGGGGGGGAGGGGAGCAGGGGGTTGAGCACCCATTGAAAGCCATGCTATTGGGAATTGTGTCCCACATTCCAGGCCATTTATTTTCTTGCCAGTCGTCTAGATCAATTTAGGAATGCAATCCACCAACCAATTTTTATTTTTGTAAGCAAGATACCTAAGGCCTCATTCTCACTGCCACTGAAATCAAGTTGTACCTCACTGAAGAGGCCCAAAAGGCTGAAACCATTCTGGGGTTGCTTATCCATCTGGATAGATCATGGCCAGGCAGTTAGGGCTAGACTCTTCGCACTGGAACTGTTCCAAGGCTTTTTTGCATATGTCTGGTCTGTCTAGCGTAGCATAGGGGACACAGTAATTACCCGTTGCTAAGATTTAGTCAAGCACTCTATCCATCCATCACATTTTGTTTCTAAGTGAATGATTCTCAACCACTGGAAGTTAGCCTGGCCCGCATTCCAGACCATCTTGTTTTTAGCTTGTTTGTGCCACTACAAAGATTTACCAACAACATGCAAAATCCATCTTACCCTACCTCACAGGTGATGGTTCAGACTACTTGTCAGGTAAAAGCTCCTTTGAATGGGAACATAAGCAACCCACTGCCAGTTTCGGCCTTAAAGCGCCTCATTTGTGAACTGCAGTTTTGAGTCCTATGGCATAGTGATCAAAGTCTCAGTCTAGCCAAAATGTAGCTTAAAAATATCCTATTCAATTATGTCTGAGTAACTGAGAGCACTCGGTATGACTAAGAATATTGGTGACTGCAAAACATTGTATTCCTTCAAACAAATACCGTCTAAAAGAATAGACTAAATAGTTACATAAGGATCTTGTTAGAATGTTCTAAGATAAATGCATTACACTTAAATAATCCTGTTAAGTTCAGCTCACTTAGTAATTACATCTTGTACTTCCTCACTCCAAGGGAGTGCTAATTGTGGGTAAAGGGGTTTGAATTTTCTCTCACAAAAGGGATGGCTGATTGTCTGCCCCACCCCATTCTTCAGGACACCAACAAAATGGCTCCATCGTAGACCGTTGCCACTGAAGGGATCTCTATGAGACACAGAGGAGAGTCTCTGCCTATTTCCACGGAATCTGGAGTAAGGAATAGTTTACCTGTAACTCCAGTTCTCTCGTAGGGGAATCGCCATTGAAGTCATATGCATTTGACTAGTTCCACCCACGCTCAGTATCCTGGAGCCCTTCTTACATAGGGGGTTATTCTAACTTTGGAGGAGGTGTTAATCCGTCCCAAAAGTGACGGAAAAGTGACGGATTTACCACCAGCCGTATTACGAGTCCATTATATCCTATGGAACTCGTAATACGGCTGGTGGTATATCCGTCACTTTACCGTCACTTTTGGGACGGATTAACACTCCTCCAAAGTTAGAATAACCCCCATAGTCTCTTCTTAAGTGTAGACGTTCAGCTTGCTTAAGGAAGGCCTGCAGAGACACTTAAAGTACATAATATGCAGCATAGGCAAACAGGCTACAATGGTGTAATTCTTTCAATTATATAAAAAAGGGTTTAAAAAGAAAAGAAAAAAAAAGCACCCTTTAAATGTATAATTTGAGTTAAATAATAGTCCGACTTCAAATCTCCTTCACAACCCCTTTGTTTGACAAAGTAAGAGATGAAGAATAGAAAGGCTCCTATTATGTGAGTGGAAAACAGGGACTATGCCTTAAAGGCTGCAGAGACCACCAGTATCCCATCGTGCTCAGCAGGTGGCAGTTGCCTCAGTTCTTTTTGACGATAAGCAGCAGTGATAGGTAAGTCCAATAGTATTCTCTTTTCTGTGCACCAGGGGGGAGGGAGGGTTGTTTATGACTTCAGAGATTCCCCTACAAGAGAACTGGAGTTACAGGTAAGAAACTACTCTCTCTCGTAGGGGGATCTCCATTGATAGTCATAAGCATTTGACTAGAATAGCAAGCACACCCACAATAAATGCAGCAGAAACAGAGGAGAGAAGATCGGACTAAGCAAATAAATTCCTGAGGGAAGCTTGTCCTACATGAGCATCTGCCCTAGCATTGGAGTCCAAACAGTTGTGTTTGTTGAATGTGTTAACAGATTCCCATGTAGCTGCCTTACAAATTTCAGCAATAGGGACATTCATCAAAGTGGTTGTAGCTGCTTTGCCCCTTGTATAATGGGCCGTAGGTTTTGCCGAAAAAGGCTTGTTAGCCTTTTGGTAACAGAAAGTATGCAGGATACCATCCAGCGTGAGATGGACTGTTTGGAAATTGCCAAACCTGGACAGACCAGCCCTTAGTTCACAAAAAGCTGGTCCAATTTGTGCATGTCGTGCATCTTGTCTAGGTAAAACCTTAAGACCCTCCTTACAGCCAGGGACTGAAGGGTTCACTCTGCTGGAGTAGAAGAATACTGAAATAAAAGTGGGTAAAGAAATTGTGTGATTGACATGAAAACCTAAAGCAACTGAGAAGAGATTTCAGATGGGTTCTGAGAACTACCTTATTAGAGTGGAAACCCGTATAGGTTTCATTAGCACACTGCCTGGATTTTGCCAGTTCTACGAGCTGATGTAATAGCTACTAGGAACGCTGCTTTCCAAGATAGATGCTGCAGAGATGCCTTATGAATAGGTTCAAATGGTTCTTGCTTTAGTCGTGACATGACAATGTTAAGTTCCCAGGGAGAAGGTGGTCATCTTATTGGAGGGAAAACCATTTTTTACCTCTCAAGGAAATCTTCAATTAATGGGATCTCGAAAAAAAGAGGTTTGGGAAGGACATTTATGGTAGGCAGTAAGAGCCACCAAAAATGCACTTTTATGGATGAGAAGTACAAGCCAGATTGAGGAAATAGGGAAGGATGGTTTCCTTCTGGCAAGATATAATGGTTTATGTTCTTGGAAGAAGACCAAATGCAGAACCTCTTACACTTGAAGGCCATAGCTGAATGGGTTGACGGCCATATTGCTTCTTTAAGAATATTCATGCAGTGTTGTGGCAGATTTAAGTGTCCGTATTGCACTAGCTCAGGAGCCATGCTGCCAAATTCAGAGGAGAGATTGGGGTGGACCATACAGCCTCCAGACTTTATTAGTAGGTCCGGATGGCATGGAAGCTTGAGATTTGGACTCTGACCAGTGAAGTAGGTCTGTGAACCACCACTGATGTGGCCACTCTGGGGCTACCTGGATGAGTCTGGCTCTCGAGTGGGACAGCTTGAGGAGGACTGCTGGGGTCAGAAGGATTGGAGGAAAGGCGTAGAGAAATTTGCTTGACCAGTCGATCCATAGAGCATTCACCAGAGACCCTGATTGGAAGTACCTTGAGGCAAAGTCTTGGCATTTTCTGTTTTTTTGTGGATGCAAACAGTCAATGGGCGGCGAGCCGATAGACTGAAGACGTCTTTGATGATGTCGTCGAGAAGGACCCATTTGTCGTTTACTTTCAAGAGGCCCTACTGAGGGCATCTGCCTGCACATTTTGCACACCTTGCACACCTGGGAGATGTGTTGCTGTAATTCACAGGTTTCTTGCTATGAGCCAGTTCCAAATTGCTTGGGCTTTGAGGGACAGGTCTGGACCTCTTCCTCCCTGCTTTTTGAGGTAGTACATGGTGGCTGTGTTGTCTGTCTCAACAAGTAGAGATTGGGTCCTGAAAGACAGGTAAAACACTGAGCGCCAGGTGGACTGCCCTGAGCTCGAGCAGGTTTACATGATCTGTCATTTCCCTCAGAGATCATTTGCACTTTTATTTGGTGATGATCCATGTGGGCTCCCCATCCCAATAGCGATGCATCCGTTACTATGGTTTGGGAAGGAGGTTGCTGGTGGAAAGGTACTCCATGAAGGTTACTTGCAGAGGACCACCAGGTTGGAGACTGTTTCACGTGTGGGAGTAGAGAGAGCTCGTCCTCCCAGCTTCCTGTTGCTTTATCCCCACTGATCTTCAAGACATTCCTGAAAGGAACACATGAGAAGGCATGCATTCGGAGTGAGGAAAATACATGAGGCCATGGAGCTGAGGAGAGAGGAAACTGACCTCTCTGTGGGATAAGAGGTTTTCATTAGAGTCTGACATTTCCGACGGATTGATGCAAGTCTCTCCTCCAAAGAAGACACTTTTGCCTGTATGGTGTCAAGAATGGCTCCCAAGTATTGCACTGGTTTGGAGATCGACTTGCTGTGATTCATGTGTAGACCCAACTGCTGAAGTACTTCACAACTCCAGTTGTACTGACTCTGGGCTTCTTGTGAGGTTGAAGCTTTGATCAGCCAATCATCTAGATAGGGCTAGACAAAAACTTGGTGCCTCCTGAGATGTGCAGCCACTACTGCCATGCATTTAGAGAAGGTTCTGGGGGCTTATTTGAGGCCACACGGAAGGACTTGATATCGATAGTGGTCCTGCCCAGCTACAAACCTCAAGAACTTTAACTAGAATTGAGCAAATCTTCCTGACAGTTGAGGGTAAATCTGATGTAATCCCAGCATCCAAAATGTATCCTTTTGAATCAATTTGTTGGCTGTTTTCGTGTCCAGAATTTGCCTGTACTTGTTCTTGTCTTTTTTCTTCACCAGAAAATATCTGGAGAAGATTCCTGTGCCTCGTTTGTGGGGAAACAACCTCCACCACATTCTTCTGAAGCAAGATGTTTACTTCCTTCCGAAGCATAGGCAAATGCTGGTTGGACGGCTTCAGTAGTATGGTCGGGTGACGACTGGTGAATTTAGAGAATACCCGTTCTGAACAATATTGAACACCCAGGAATCTTATGTGATTTTTCACCACTCTGCTAGATAGTGAGAGATGCTTCCCGCTACTGGAGTGGATAACGGAAAGGGGGGGGGTAGGAGCTTGGGGGCCAGGAAAGATTAATTGCTTTGCCCCTGCTGTTGTTCCCCCCTGACCCCGAGTGGGTTGCTGTGAAGGTCGTCCTCTAGATTGCCTTTGCTGGTGTGGGTAAGAGCGCTGCGTCTGCTAGCAACCCTGGTACCAATGAGGAGCTTGAACCCTCTGCGGGTCAAAGCAGCATCGCTAAGGCCTGAACGAATGTCTATGTTCCTTCAAGGTCGGCCACCTTTAGCGTTTCTATTTCCGCTGCCATGCAAGCCATTTTGTCGTCCATGTGACTGCCAAAGATGGTAAATCCTGAAAATGGAAGGTTCTAAATCCGTTGTTGTGATTCAAACTTTAGTGAGTCGAGTCGGAGCCAAGAGTGATGTCTGAAGGCAGTACCGTGACAGGATTCATGAGTAGCCAACAAGGACAAATCAGCTGCTGCACTGATTATTTGCTTGGGTACCATGAGCTCTTCATTTACTATTTCTAGAAAGTATTCTCTCATATCCCTGGGAAGGTCATCTGCAAATTGCTGGATAGAGTCCCAGAGCGCTCTATCGTACTTACTCAGGAGGACAGTGGCACTAGCGGCCTTCATGGTTTCAGCTGTATTACATACCTTGCGCCCTACTGAACCCTAATTTCTGCTCTCCTTATCAGGAAGTACAGAAGAAGCAGAAGGTGTGGCATAATATTTCTCTGCAGCTAGGATGACTATGGGAGTGAAGAGGTGGATCCGCTCTTAGGAACAGAGGATCTTGTTCTGGAGGCCCATATTTCTTTTGTAGCCTCAAAGGAGCCAGATTGGTGGTTGAAGTGAGGAATAGCTCCAGTGCAGGCTCCAGTAGTCATGGCACTAGTGGATGACATCGTACGCAAGCACGACATCATCATCACCTCCTACGCCGACGACACCCAACTTGTACTCTCCCTCACCAAGGACCCCGCCAGCGCCAAGACCAACCTACAAGAGGGTATGAAGGACGTCGCAGATTGGATGAGGCTCAGCCGCCTAAAGCTGAACTCTGAAAAAACGGAAGTCCTCATCCTCGGCAACACCCCGTCCGCCTGGGACGACTCCTGGTGGCCCACGGCCCTCGGCACCGCACCGACCCCCGCAGACCACGCCCGCAACCTCGGCTTCATCTTGGACCCTCTTCTCACCATGACCAAGCAAGTCAACGCCGTGTCCTCCGCCTGCTTCCTCACTCTCCGCATGCTCCGCAAGATCTTCCGCTGGATCCCCGCCGACACCAGAAAAACCGTGACCCACGCCCTTGTCACGAGTCGCCTGGACTACGGCAACACCCTCTACGCCGGGACCACCGCCAAACTCCAAAACCGCCTGCAACGCATCCAAAACGCCTCGGCCCGCCTCATCCTCGACGTACCCCGCAACAGCCACATCTCCGCACACCTGAGACACCTGCATTGGCTCCCAGTCAGCAAAAGGATCACCTTCCGTCTTCTCACCCACGCACACAAAGCCCTCCACAACAAGGGACCGGAATACCTCAACAGACGCCTCAGCTTCTACGTCCCCACCCGCCCCCTCCGCTCCGCTGGCCTCGCACTTGCTGCCGTCCCTCGCACCCGCCGCTCCACGGCGGGTGGGAGATCTTTCTCCTTCCTGGCGGCCAAGACCTGGAACTCCCTCCCCACCAGCCTCAGGACCACCCAGGACCACTCCGCTTTCCGGAGACTCCTAAAGACTTGGCTGTTCGAGCAGCGATAACCCCCCCTTTCCCCCCTAGCGCCTTGAGACCCGCACGGGTGAGTAGCGCGCTTTACAAATGCTAATGATTTGATTTGATTTGATGAATATATATGAAGATGTTCAATTTCCCGAATGATGCCTAGAGGTTGTGCTTGTGCGAGAACGATGGCTACGGTGTCAGGATCGCCTAGATGAAGATGAGCACCTGGAACGAGGTCTATGGTGACGTGACAAGAAGAGCAAATGAGGCTGCACTAGAGTCATAGGCGCAGGAGCAGGTGGCGTAGGAGTCACTGGAGGAAGTTTAGGCAATGGGGGAGGTGGAGGCAGAAGCTGTGGAGGCTGTGAATCCAGCAGTACTATTGGAGAGGTAGGGGAGTAAGCAGTTGAGTACTCAGATGACAAATCTTCGACATCGAAATGCACCTTGAAGTAGATTGTGACTGCAGTCGACGACGCCTCAACCTCTTTAATGTTGTAACAGTCCCTGGCGTCAGATAGTCTGCTCAACGTTGATATGCTTCTTGACATCAACCTCACAGTACGTGTCGAAATCGTGTAGATCCTACCTTACCTGGACATCAACAGCGATCCAGTCCTCGATGGGGGGGCAAGTTGGTGCCGTATGTTGTATTGTGCGTGTGTCCTCGCGCTTATAACGCGAGCTGCCTCGCGCTTAGGAATGTAAGAATGTGTGTTTACGAATGTTTGAACGGTTGTTGGATGAGATGCGGGCAGCGAAGGATAGTCAGAGATGTTGGGGCTGTATTTTCCTGTAATTACCAATAAACATCGTAAGAAACTATTGTGGCTGGAAGATCATTACTACAATTTTGGCGACGAGCGGGAAACTATTCCAATCAGCCCAAACGTCGTTTACGACCTTTAGCAGCAGTATTTCAACCTGCGATTCACATTTAAGGAGAAGGGATTCACCTTCGACGTGCGACCTTCTTGATTTCCAGCTGCCTGCAGGAAGCTCACTGAGCATTTTTTTTGTTATTGTTTTCTTTCCTCTACGAGGTTAAAACTTCAGTTTTTAACCTGTTTCCATGGTCACCAATGCCATTTTGGAGCGCGTTACTTGGTTACCAGAGCTTTGGAGTTGTTTGAGAGCACGTACAATGGCAGCTGCTATTGTTTAATTTCTAATGTACACTGTTTAGCACTACGGTGCACGTTTTCCATCGCACTGCTAGAGCGTTAACCTTGGACCTATGTGGCTAATTTGGTGGCCATATTGAGAAGTCAATACCATATTCAATGGCTCTATAAAGTGATACTGTGTGCTTTTGTGGATTATTCTGCACTTCTAATTTTTAGTTTTCCTAACATGGCTTCAAATGGTTCATTAAATCTACCTCCGCCTCAGCCATTTCAACCCCTTTTAGGTGACAATACAAGCAGGTGGCAAGAATGGAAAGAATATTTCTTAAATTACCTTGCTACTTGTGATGAAGAGAATGAGTTCACACCTTCTAAGAAAAAGAAAATTCTCTTACATTGCTTGGGTCCACAAGGTTTAAAAATGTATAATCGCATTGAGGAAAAACCCCGTCCAGATGGCCAAGGTGATGTCTTTTCTAACGCTATGGAAGATTTGGACAGATATTATACACCCACAGTATGTGTTGCTATTGACAGATATAAATTCTATCATAGAAAACAACTGAAAGAAGAATCCATCGAGGAATATGTATCAGCTTTAAAAAATTTAGCTTGGACCTGTAGATTCGGTACACTGCACGATGAAATGATCAGAGATCAAATTGTCATGCATGCGGCCAATTCTTCTATACAGGACTGTTTATGGGCGAAGAGAGAAGCACCATTATCTGAGGTGGTGGAAATTGTAAGGAAAACAGAACTAACTAGGAGGTGTGCTAAAGCAGTGCTTTCTGAAAAGGAAGGAGAGAAGGAAGCTATTGAACAAATTAATAAAGTTCAAAGTGGAAGGAAAACATAAAATTTTGAGCGGGAAACTCCCAAGTCAAGAGATAACCTGGTCAAGGGACAATTAAAGAAAACTGCGCTAAAAGTGACAATTCCATGATTAAATGTTATATATGTGGTTTTATAGGTCACTATGCTAATGACAAGAAATGTCCAGCGCGGAACCAGAAATGTTCAGAATGTAGCTTACCTGGACATTATGGAAGAGTATGTAGGAAGAAGAAAAAGAAATTCATTAAGTTATTGGAGAAAGACTCAAATTCAGATTCATCTACGTCTGGGGATGAAAATTTAAATGTGTGTATTTAATGTGAGAGATCAATGCGATGAGAAACAAACTCCATTGTCAAGGAAAAAACCAAAATGTAATTTATCCATAGAGGGAATTATTGTTAGTGTGGTTGCTGATTCCGGTTCCCCATACACGATCATCAGCTTAGCGGTGTGGAAAGATAAATTAGAACCGAGGTTAGGGAATAAGCTAGTACCTTTGGATATTTCTCCAAGAAGTTTTACTGGAGAACCTATAGACATAGTAGGGTATAGAACTGTGTGTTGTATGTTTAAAAACAGAGAGGCTGAATGTAAATTGTATGTGTCAAAGTCTGGGCCATCGGTATTAGGATGGTGGGACCAAGGCCAGCTTGGTATTATTCTTAATCCGTCTAGTTCTGAACCAGTGTCTGTTGTGCAAGAGGAATGTTTGGATGCAAATACTATCAAAAATAAATATCCCTTGGTGTTTGCTGGAGGTATCGGCAAACTCACGGATTTCCAACACAAGATTGTTTTGAAACATGATGCCTTACCAGTTACACACAAAGCTAGGAACATACCTTTGAGTATCAGAGATGAAGTGTACAAAGAGTTGGATAAATTAATGCAGACAGGTGTTATTGAACAAGTGGAATCTTCGGATTGGATTTCGCCTTTGGTTGTAGTAAGGAAAGCCAATGGTAAGTTGAGGTTATGTGTTGATCTGAGAGATTTAAATAAGAACATTATGGTAGATCAATTTCCGCTACCAAGAATTAATGAAATGATTGCACGTACGAAAGGAATGAATTGGTTCACCACGATTGATCTAACCTCAGCTTACCATCAGGTTGTGCTACATTCAGAAAGCCGGAGACTTACTGCATTTGTCACACCATTTGGTTGCTACCAGTTTACTAGGGTACCGTTTGGATTGGCGTCTGCAGCGGCCATGTTCCAGAGACTTATGTTCAAATTATTTCAAGGATTACAAGAGGTTATGTTTTTCCAGGATGACATTTTGGTCATGGGGAAAACGAGAAAGGAACATGATTCTACATTGGAGAAAGTGTTAGATATAATTGCGGTTAAGGGGCTTATGGCCGATATGGCTAAGTGTAATGTTGCGAAAAATAAGGTTACATATTTAGGACATGAAATAAGTGTGAAGGGGTAGATCCTAAATCTGAATTGGTAGAAGCAATAAAAAAAGCACCAATTCCTACCAACAAAGATAAGGTGAGAGCATTTTTAGGTTTGGCAGAATTTTACGCCAAGTATGTAAAAATCTTTTCCAGTAAGACGTACCCCAATAGACAATTGTTAAAAAACAAGGTGATGTTTGAATGGTCCAATGAGTGCCAAGCTGCGTTTGATATGATCAAGCAGAATATTATAAAGGCGCCAGCGTTACAAGGTTTTGATCATAGCTTACAGACTATTGTTACGACAGATGCAAGCAATAAGGGGCTTGGAGCTGTGCTTACGCAAGTGGATGTATGTGGAAATGAAAATGTGATTGCATTTGCATCACGCTCATTAACAGAGACTGAAATGAGATATTCGGTTATTGAGCGGGAAACCTTAGCATGCGTCTGGGGTTTGGAACACTTCAGGCAGTTTATCTGGGGCATGAAAGTCATTTTGCGTAGTGATCACAAACCGCTTATTAAGGTACTTACAACAAGTGGATTGTTTAAAGCATCCCCACGGATAGCAAGATTGTCTATAAAACTTTTAGATTATAAATATGATGTGCGATATGTTCCAGGGATAAAGAATGTAACTGCAGATTTTTTAAGCCGTTTTCCTTTGCAAAATCTAGAAACACTTTGCAATGCAGAAAATGATGAGTTGGTGGAGGATTGTGTCGCAGAAATTTTAGAAGGAATTCAGGGTATTTCAAATGAAGAATGGATAACTGCAACAAAGGAGGATAGTGTATTGTCTAGAGTACTTTCAATGATTGTAGAAGGTCGGCCTAATAAAAACATTTTGGATGGTAGTTTACGTATATTTTGGGAATTAAGACAGGAATTGTCTGTGGAGGACAATGTGGTATTACGCAATGGTAGACTGGTGCCACCGGAATGTCTCAGAGACAAATTGTTAGACATTTGTCATGAAGGACATTTAGGTATTTCTAAAATGAAGAGTACAGTAAAACAGTTATACTGGTGGCCCGGTATAGATGTTGCTGTTGAGGAAAGCGAGAGTGTGTGCTTTATGTAATGAATCAGAGAAGAATTTGTTAACCTTTAATCCTCCTTTATGTCCATTATCTTGTCCGGATATGCCATGGGACAGGATTGGTTTAGATGTTACTGGACCAATTTATGATGTTGGTGAAGCACAATTCATTTTAGTGTTGATGGATCATTTCTCGAAATGGCCAGAGATAATGATTTAAACAAAAATGGATGCTTCAGGCATTGTGGAATTTTTGGATAAGGTGTTTATCAGAGAAGGATTGCCAAAGGTTATCTTAACTGATAATGGTCCTCAATTCTTGTCTGGCAAATTTAAGGACTATTTGAAAAGGAATGGCATTGTGCACAAAACTACTTCAGTATATCATCCTGCAGGAAATGGTGGAGTGGAACGTTTTAACAGGGTGTTAAAGAATGCTATACAATTAGCCAACAATGCAAAATTATCATGGGAAAGAGAGGTATGGAAGACATTGTGGTCTTATAGAATAACGCCTAGTAACATCACAGGTAGTAGTCCATTTGAAATTATGAGGGGAAGGATTCCTTTAGGTAAGGATAATGTTGGCTGGATGGCAAAATCAAGAAGAAGTGATTGGTCTTTGGAAGTGGTTAAAATAAATAAGTGCAAAACAGGAAAATGCTAAAGCTGTGTATGACAGGAAACATAAATGCTAAACTGTAGAGATACACGTAGGTGACTGGGTTAGAGTAAAAATACCTGGGTTTAAGAGATAGGGAGCTGGAACATTTTATCCACCATTATGTGTAGAAAAGGTTTTGTGCAATTCAGTTCTACTTAGTGATGGAAAGGTATGGCATGTTAGCAGAATTGCGCCTTATAAGGGTGGTATTGACATGGAAAAGAGGGAAAATTTTGATATGGAAAAAAAGCAGCAGTTTTGGTTAAACGATCTAATGGAAGACTAGAGTGCACAAGATACTCAAGGGTTGAGTGAAAGGGGGATACCGCAAGAGAACAAAAATTTACAAGTGCCCACTGGCCGAGTTCAAGGCGAGGAACCAGATAGAAATGCAAAGTCTGGTAATGATGTTAGTAAATATGGTAGAGTGAGAGTGAGGTCTAAAATATTTAATGATTATCAATGTGACGTTTAGATATTTTCAGGATTATCTAAAATGTTGAATGATTATCAAATGTGACATTTAAAAAAAAATTCTGGATTATTTTGGTTATGTCTGCGTATTTGCATAATTAGTATGTTATATTTTTATCTCTTTTCTTCTCTTCTTTGTTTTCTGTTGAAATTGGTTAGGGTATAATACAATTGCTTGTTATCGTTTCGTTTTCATTGTTATAAGGGGGGAGATGTGTTGTATTGTGCGAGTGTCCTCGCGCTTAGCAATGTAAGAATGTGTGTTTACGAATGTTTGAACGGTTGTTGGATGAGATGCGGGCAGAGAAGGATGGTCAGAGATGTTGGGGCTGTATTTTCATTGTAAAAAACTATTGCGGCTGGAAGATCCGTACTACACCGTACATGATCTCAACAGAGTCCCTCGACTGGGAAAGATGGTGTTTTCTTTGTGGCACTCTGTGGACCTTCCACGTCCCTCAGAGGCAGATGTAAGAGCCCTGGTAGACGAGTGGCCCTCTCCTCGCTCGGAGGTCTCACCTTGAGACTGTCTTTGCTGTATGCGTCTGTTCCTTGTCATTGAGACAAATCTTCTTCCTCTCAGGGTATTGCGCAAAAACATCTTGCAGTGAGGACACTGTTCTGGATGATGACTTGATGGAAAGCAAAGTATACAGAAGGTTCTGCATGATAAATGAAAAAAATGCCTCAAAACCCTGACAGAAAAAGTGTTGTAAGGAAAGACTGATGAAAAATGTTGAATGAACTAATTTAAATGAAAATTCACTGGTGAATCTTGAGGGGAAAAAACCTAAAAGGCCTAGTTCAGTGCTCCAGAATCCGGTCACCAGGTACTGGAAAAATAGAACTGAGGCAACTGCTTCCTGCTTAGCATGATTGGATACTGGTAGTCTCTGCAGCTTGAAAGGCACAGTCACTGTTTTCATTTGACATAATAACCGCTTATGAGGCTGCACTGCTTTCTATTCTTCATCTCTTACTTTGCCAGAAAAATGGTTTGAGAAGGAGAATTGCAGACTGGGGTAAACTTTTCCCTCAAATTATACATTTATAATGATGTTTTAACCCTTATTTTTAAGTATAATCTGAAGAATTCCACCACTGTAGCCGGTTTGCCTGGGCTGCATAATATGTTCTTTCTTAGGGGTCTCTGTAGGCCTTCCTGAAGCAAAGCGAACGTCTGCACTTCAGAAAAGACTATGTAAAGAAGTGATCTGGGATACTGCACGTGGGCGGAAGTACTCAAATGCTTATGACATCAGCAGAGTTCCCCTACAAAAGAAAGACTGATTATCTGCAGAACACGATCATGCTGTTCCCATGAAGCTAACTTCCTAACCTTGTCCATGGCCGCACCTAGAACCACAGAGGACTTGTTTTTATTGACAGAGCTCCACAAATCTGCAAAAGAGTGATGATATTGTGTGGGTGGTCAACAGATGTCGTAACTATGCCCGATTAGCCAGTAGTCTACATAGGATTACCATAACTGCAACATTCTCTTGAAGAGAGAATGATCAGAAATTGGAAATGTAACCTATCACCACCACAGTAAATCTCTTGTAGTTTGCAGAACCCAAAAAAGGGGATGTGAAGATGTGCAACCAAAGGGATAGATAAAGCAAACAGTCCTATTTCTAAGTGCCTGAAAGATATGCCAAACAGCATCCACTTTGATCATCTATTTTCTTGAAACAGATTTGGTAATTGATGGTCTAATATAAATAATAATGCTCCCCTCTTCTTGGGTATCAAAACATATATTTAAGAGGAACCCTCAATTGAAAGGGGCTTGAATCAGAGATCTAATTAAGAGTTAGATTTGGGTTTCAGCTGCTTGTGTGAAACACCACACCTTGTACTCCCTTTACTAGTAGTATTGGGGTGCATCAGAGCAACAATTGTATGTGCTCCCCTAATGTTCACAACACAGACACCATAAGAGTTCAGCATGAGGCTGTTACAGATATCTGTCTCCACCAATTGGTGTGAAGCTTGAACCCGAATGATTTACGAGGAGCCATATTCTCTAAAATAAGTTGAGCCACAAAAAAAAAAAAAAAAAAAAAAAGAATTCTCTGGTTATATTGTTAAAGTAACTGTCAAAGAATCCTTTGAGGCTTTACGCACCTGCATCGGCACACCTCTAATGTCATGTGTATTTCAAGGTGCACAGAACCAAGTGGTGTTGGGAATAAACATTGCTACAAATTTAATATTCAGCTTGAAAATACTATATGTGAGGGAATTCTCGGTTGCTTGCTCGCTCTCACACTGTTCCGTTTACTTTCAATTTCTGACACTGCCTTCGTATCTCCTGAGAGTAGGGGTAGCAAGGCCAGAGTTGGGGATGCTAAAAGGCAACCCACTCACTAACTTTCATGGTTAGATGGTCTTTTGACTGCAGCCATGCACAAGATATGGCGGCCTATAACGGAAAGGCTCACCCACTGTCTAAAACTTAACAAGGGTCTTAAATGTGGGACTATTTTGGAGTTGAGGTCCCAGCCAAAAGGACCCCCAGGCTCAACTTCAGGAGCGCCTTGCTTTTTGTTGGAAATAACTTGACCTTAAAATAGGTTCCATTAACTTTGCTTTTTTCCATTTTGAGTCACGGCTCGATAAGCGCCTGTGCAGATTTAGTGCAAGAAGGTTACAAATAAAGCTGAAAGCGAAAATCAGAATGAAGAACTTTAATCAGGGTCATTATAAAACGGGAATTGGCTGATGACATCGCCTCCCTCAGTTTGAATTCTGTCGTACACCCATTTTCTGTTACACCGACATTCAGGGCCGCATTTTGTAGAGTTACACTTTGGGCATGGATAGAAGCAGCCCCGGCAGTCCTCCTCGAGACAGTCACACAAGTCTCTGCTGTTGCAAAGAAGCTTTCCACGTCTGTCGTACTTTTTCAAAACTCTGTAAAAGTAAGAACAACGATTACAAAAGTGTTAAATTAAAACGTAACTAAATAAAAGGAAAGGAATGGTTTCTTACCTGTAACTCCAGTTCTCTCGTAGGGGTATTTCCATGATAGTCATAAGCACTGAATAGTTCTGCGCGCCTGCGGGGACCCCGGAGCACTGTTGTGTAGTATATTCTTAAGTGCAATCATCAGCTCCTTGACAAAAAAGGTCTGTGAAAAACACTTAAGAATAACAATGTGCAGCCTATGTGAACAGCTACACAGGCCAAATTGTTAGAAGAAAAAACAGTTGTAGTGTAAATTCACGTTTAAACCTCTATTTATTCTATAAATACATAAATAAATACATTCTCATTTTATTTACACCTCTCATGAGAATAAAACAATGTAGGGCAGTGTAGCCCATAGGCTGCCATTATACAGAATGAAAATAGAGCTGTGCCTTTAAGAAAGTAAAGTCTTCCTGTTTCCCATCATGCACAGCAAAAGGCAGTTGCCTCAGTTCTTTTTTGGAGGCTATTAACCTGACATGAGGAAAACAAAACATTTGTTGGAGTACCAACCTCAATAATATTCATGTTCTATGTCAACTCCACCGGGGAGGAGGGAGGGTTGCTTATGACTATCATGGAAATACCCCTACGAGAGAACTGGAGTTACAGGTAAGAAACCATTCCTTCTCTCGTAGGGGATTTCCATGTATAGTCATAAGCACTGAATAGAGTAGCAAGCCCATCCCCATAACCGCGGTGGAGTAGATATAAGAATACTGAGAAAACATGAATCATGCAAACAAATTCTTGAGCAAAGCCTGTCCAACCTGAGCATCTGCCCTAGCGTCTGTATCAAGGCAGTAATGCTTAGTAAAGGTATGGATCGACCTCCAAGTGGCAGCCTTGCATATTTCTGCCAAAGGGACATTTCTCATCAAGGCTACAGTAGCTGCTTTCCCTCTGGTAGAGTGGGCTTTTGGCCTACCACCAAGGGATTTGTTTGCTAACTGATAACATAACATTATACATGAAACAATCCACCTGGATAAAGATTGTTTAGATGTGCCCAAACCTGTTCTGATTGGGCCATAGTTAATAAAAAGCTGTTGTGATTTTCGTAAGCTTTTTGTCCTGTCCAAGTAAAATTTCAAGACTCTCTTTACATCCAGAGAGTGCAGAGTTCTCTCAGCAGGAGTAGCTGGATTCTGAAAGAAAGTCGGTAATGAAATTGTTGGTTCACATGGAAGTCGGAGACTACCTTAGGTAAAAATTTTGGATGAGTTCTCATTACCACTTTTGCAGAATGAAAAACCGTGTAGGGTTCCTGAGCGCAAAGGGCCTGGATTTCACTGACCCTACACGCCGAAGTGATTGCCACCAGAAAAGCAGCTTTCCATGTGAGATGTTGCAGCGATGCCTTATGTATCGGCTCGAATGGGGGCAGCATCAGACGTGATAAGACAACGTTCAGTTCCCATGGAGGAGAAGGCTTTCTAATGGGAGGAAAAACCTTCTTTAAACCTTCTAGGAAATCCTTAATAATCGGAATCCGAAAAAAGGAAGTTTGTGAAGGACTCTTCCTGTATGCCGTGACAGCCGCCAAGTGAACTTTTATTGACGACAGTTGTAAGCCCGATTTTGCCAAACTTAACAAGTATGGTAGGATAGATTGTTCTCCACAGGAAACCGGGTCAATGTTGTTGTGTAAACACCAAATGCAGAATCTCTTCCACTTGCTTGCATAGGCTGATCGTGTGGAAGGGCGCTTTGCTTCCTTCAGAATTTCCATACAGTCCTGAGGTAGGTTCAAGTGTCCATATTGCACTAGCTCAGGAGCCATGCAGCCAAACTCAACGATGAGGGGTTGGGATGAGATATCTGCCCTCTGAACTTCGTGAGCAGGTCCGGACGATATGGTAGCCTGATGTGTGGTTTGAGTGACCGGTGAAGAAGGTCTGGGAACCACCACTGGCGTGGCCACTCCGGAGCAATTAGGATCATTTTGGTCTGAGCATTGGACAGCTTCTGGAGGACCGCCGGAATCAGGGGAAGCGGTGGAAAGGCGTAAAGAAATGCTCCTGACCAGCTTATCCATAGGGCATTCCCCAATGTCCCTGGATGGTAATATCTGGAGGCGAAGTTTTGGCATTTTTTGTTGTCTGGGGTTGCGAAAAGGTCTGTAGAGGGGGTACCCCAGAGTGCGAAAATGGAATGAACGACGTCGTCGTGTAGTACCCATTCGTGGTTCTCGTCCATTACCCGACTGAGGGCATCCGCTTGAACATTCTGGATGCCGGGCAGGTGAGTTGCCACTAGCGACAGGTTCCTGGCTAGAAGCCAATGCCAGATTGTCTGAGCCTCTCTGGATAAAATTCTGGACCTGGTGCCTCCTTGTTTGTTCACGTAGTACATAGTGGCCACGTTGTCTGTCTGGAGAAGGAGAGTTTCCGTTCTCAGAGAGGGAAGGAAGGCTTTGAGCGCAAGGTGGACTGCGCGAAGTTCCAGCAGGTTGATGTGATAGAGACTCTCTCTCTGTGACCACTCTCCTTGGACTCGAAGATGTTCCATGTGCGCCCCCCATCCGAGCAGTGACGCATCTGTTACTATGGTTTGAGATGGAGGCCGTTGTTGGAACGGAATCCCCACCAAGAGATTGCTGGGTAAACACCACCACTTGAGGGATTGTAGGGTGTGAGGAGAAAGAAGGACTTTGTTCTCCCAATCGTCCCTCAGTTGACACCACTGATTCTCCAGATTTTCCTGCAATGGTCTCATATGGAGGCGAGCATTGGGAACCAGATGGATACAAGACGCCATCGAGCCCAGTAGAGAAGCTATTATTCTTGCAGTGGCTTGAGGTCTTTCCTGCAGTTGTTTGCACTTTTGGAGAATCGATAACCGTCGTTCCTCCGAAGGAAACACCTTTCCTAGCCTGGTATCTACAATAGCCCCTAAGTAATGCAACCTCTGAACAGGTGTTGCTGTAGATTTCAGGAGATTGACTTGAAGACCAAGTTTTTGCAGCAGTTGTAGAGTCCATTCGAAATGCTGTTGTGCCTCGAGACAACTGGAGGCCTTTATGAGCCAATCGTCTAGATAGGGGTAGACGAATATTCGCTGTTTCCTCAAGTGGGCGGCTACTACCGCCATGCATTTGGAAAAAGTTCTCGGTGCTGATTTTAGGCCGAAAGGTAGAACTGCAAATTGGTAATGGCGTTTTCCGACGGTGAACCTCAGGAATTTCCGATGTTTCTTGGTTATTGGGATATGAAAGTAAGCGTCGCAAAGATCTATTGCACAGAGCCAGTCGCCCTGACGTAGATGTGGGTAAATTTGGTGTAAGGCTAACATCCTGAATTTTTCTTTGCGAATCCATTGTTTGCTGTCCTCAGATCTAAAATGGGACGAAACTCTTGTTTGTCTTTTTTCGGTACAAGGAAATATCTTGAATAAATCCCCTTCCCTTGCTGGCTGATGGGAACGGGTTCTATGGCTCTTTTTTGCAATAGAATATTGACCTCTAACTGAAGAGCTTCGAGATGGCGGTTGGCTGTTTTGGGTGGAACAGATGGTGGAGAACTGGTGAATCTGAGAGCGTAACCATGTCTCACAATATTCAATACCCAGGCGTCTGTTGTGATGCGTAGCCACTCGTCCAGATGATTTGAGATACTTCCCCCTACCGGAGTGGATAACGGAGGAGGGGGAAGCAAAGATTCAGGGCTTAGACGTGGGAGCCTGTCGAGTCGCCTGAGTTTGAGGTGTTGAACGACCCCTTGTCGACCTTCGCTGAGTGGAGAAACCCCTTTGATGCTGCTGTTGTTGCTGCTGCTGGGGGCGCGAAGACATCCAGTGTGGCGACTGATACCGGTGTGTGAAAAGTCGTCGTTGATATGGCCGGAAAACCTCTCTTTGTTCTTTCGGTCTTTCCATGCCTACCGCTTTCAGGGTATCTAGTTCAGCCTTCATTCTAGCCATCTCGTCATCGGCATGAGAACCGAACAAGGTGGAGCCCGAGAAAGGCAAGTTTTGTATTCGCTGCTGCGCTTCAGGTTTGAGTGATGTAAGTCTCAACCATGCATGCCTTCTGAGCGCTATCCCGTGTGCATAATTGTGTGCGGATAGCACCGAAGAGTCAGCTGCAGCACTTATAATTTGGTTAGAAACCATGGCTCCCTCACCCACGACCTCCAGGAAATCTTCCCTTTTATCCTTAGGAAGATGTTCCGCAAACTGCATTAAAGAGTCCCAGAGGGCACGGTCGTATCGCCCTAATAACGCAGTAGCGCTGGCTGCCTTCATCGTGACGGCTGCAGTAGAACATACTTTTCGTGCTGCAGCATCTATCTTCCTGCTCTCTTTATCTGGAGGCGAAGAAGAAGAAGGTGAGGTTGAATGCAGTTTCTTTGCCGCTACTATGACCACCGAATCAGGTACTGGGTCCGACCTCAAGAATAGAGGATCTTGTTCTGGTGGACGATATTTTGTAATAAGTCTGGAAGGAGCAGACTTTGTTGCGGCCGGTGCAAGGAAAATATCCATTGCTGGTTCGAGGAGACCTGGAACCAGTGGAAGCAAAGGTCTGGAAGATGTCCTGTGATGCAAGGTCTCGAAGATCACGGACGTCGATGGGGCAGGTACCGCCAGCGGGATGTTCAACTTGGTCGCCCCTCATACTAAGACCTCCTGGAACGTATTCACATCATCTATGGGGGACACTCTCGGGGACGGTGAGTCCGATAGGGTTGGAGAGTAGTCCTGTGTAGACGAAGAACGCCTGTGATGTGAATGCTGAGATCTCTGTGATTCATGACGTTGCCGAGAGGAAGAAGAGCGTCTAGAGGAATGTCCAGAACGTCTTACAGACCGCGTTGGAGTCCTCAAAACAGACTCTGAAGGAGGAGCCGGAAGAGGTGCCGTAGGTGTTACCGGCGTCTGTGGCAAAGGTGATTGTCGAGGAGAGAGTTGTGGAGACGCTGGAAGGAGGATGAGTGAGGCCGAGGATTCTGAGGTTGTATAAACCCTTCTAGGTCTTTTTGCTGTCTCGACGTCGACACACTCCTCGACGTCGAAGTACGGTGACGGCGAGTGCCCTTCGACGTCGATTCTTGTCGCCGTTGAGAATCTCTCGACGACGACCCTCGACGTCGCCGTGATGACGGTGAACGCCTACGACGTCGAGCACCCCTCGACGTTGATCGCTCTCGCCGTGTCGACGGCGAGCCGGATTCAGATCTCCTCGACGTGGAACGTCCTCGCCGTGTCGACGGCGACCCAGATCTCGACG
The DNA here is from genome assembly GCF_031143425.1 of Pleurodeles waltl. Taxonomy (NCBI): domain Eukaryota; kingdom Metazoa; phylum Chordata; class Amphibia; order Caudata; family Salamandridae; genus Pleurodeles; species Pleurodeles waltl. The sequence continues at coordinate 639,794,724 of NC_090436.1, read as the reverse complement.
GCGAAAGTCCACGCCGTCTCGACGGCGAAATCGTCGTCGACGGCGAGCGATGTCTCCTTCTCGCCGGCGAACCACTCCTCGACGGCGAGCATGTTGGCGCCGTACCTTGCCTCGACGTCGACGCCCTTGACGTCATCGGAGACCTGTGCCGTTTTTGAGCCGGTCTGGTCGGAGTTATAGAGGAAACAGTGTGAGCCCTGGTAGAAGACTGACCTTCTCCTCGCTCTGTGGTAGAATGACCACTTTTCCTCCTGTCCTCTTTCGCCTGGAGTCGGATCTTCTCCCTGTCACGAAGGGTCCTTCTGGAGAAGGTTTTGCAGATGTCACACGACTCCGGTTTGTGGCTGGAAGGAAGGCAAATTATGCAGACCCGATGTGGATCTGTTTTGGCCTTTTTTCTGCCACAAGAAGGGCATTTGTCAAACAGTGAAGGCATTTCTGAAGTAGAAAAACCTCAAAATTCTGTCAGAATCTAACAGAAAAAAATAGAAAATGATCACTCAATGTTAAAAACGTCGAGTGAAATTGAAATTCAAAAGATTTTAAATGAATTTCTGTCACAAAAGGATTTTGTGAGGTAGAGCTCAATGCTTCAGGGTCCTGTCAGAAAGGAGCCGGAAAAAAGAACTGAGGCAACTGCCTTTTGCTGTGCATGATGGGAAACAGGAAGACTTTACTTTCTTAAAGGCACAGCTCTATTTTCATTCTGTATAATGGCAGCCTATGGGCTACACTGCCCTACATTGTTTTATTCTCATGAGAGGTGTAAATAAAATATGAGAATGTATTTATTTATGTATTTATAGAATAAATAGAGGTTTAAACGTGAATTTACACTACAACTGTTTTTTCTTCTAACAATTTGGCCTGTGTAGCTGTTCACATAGGCTGCACATTGTTATTCTTAAGTGTTTTTCACAGACCTTTTTTGTCAAGGAGCTGATGATTGCACTTAAGAATATACTACACAACAGTGCTCCGGGGTCCCCGCAGGCGCGCGGAACTATTCAGTGCTTATGACTATACATGGAAATCCCCTACGAGAGAAGTTAACTACTGCATGCAAATTTTAGATTTATGTGGTAACAATCAAAGATTACATTACTTACTGTAACTAAGATTTAGAAGAAACAAAACAATTGTAAACAGAAATATTTTTACATAAATTGGATTTTGTTTTACAACTTGTTGCTCAAAGTCGATTATGTGTTGGACGTTACGGAGTACAAAATGGTTTCTTTGCAAAGCTCGATGTTCAAATGAGTTTCTTCAAGTAGGTCAGCACTAATCAAAAGGGCCTAGGCGAAACCCTTAAGGGTGGAGAGTAGTTATCACCATACTTCACTTTCATACAGCACACTATTGGGCATTTATTTCATTCAGTTCCCAAATGCAAGCGCATCACTGGACCACCACTAAACAAATTAATGGAGTGAGGGTCAAGTAATACAACGTAAACTGGAAAGGCAGCAGCTAGAGCCTTGGTTCTAGGTTTTGTGAAAGGCTCAAGGGAAGACCCCAGAGCCGACTCTAGGATTTTGGGCACACTAAAACAAAACGTGTCAATGTTTAAACAGAGAGCACACATTAGTGCTTGTAGTAGCAATCTGACATTCCACCTTCTGGTAGAATCCGAAGTAGGCACTTCCTATTGCCCAGCCCAAGACCTTATCCTGAATGATATAGCCTCGCAGTTTAGTGTGGGTCCTGGATTGCTATATTCTGTTGTGAGAATTTGTCTTGGTCCATCAAGCTCTAGAGAACTTGCAGAGACTCCACATCCAAGGCTGAATTGTATGTTAAAAGCTGGCAAGGAGAGTCTATACCAAGGAGGACCAAAGGTTTCTTAAAAAGTAAAAAGCTCCTCAGTTCATAGTAGCATGTTGATCAAAAATCTGCTCTGAGAAGAAACGTTACTTTGTCGTAAAATGGCAGATGTCTGCAGTAAATTGATGGTGCTCCGGCTGTGCCCAATTTGAGCTTCCTTTACCCTATTTAGGAGGTGATGAAACCACAGGTTTTGAAACAACAGAGCCTTAGTTGCCTCTGCCATTGGAAATCTTTGACATGATGGTCTGTCCACTACCTAACAGAAAAACCATACAACAATCCTTTAAAGCCAGACATATTGGCATTTCCAATGCTTATTAGTAGTTGGGTATGGTCAGTGTGAGAATGTTTAAGGTGATAAAAGGAAATTTTTAAATGAAGGAGGCTACAGAATATAGTGTTGATTAGTTTGTGCTTGTTTAGAGCAGGAGTTTGCTATTAAAATGCCTCCCTAATGAATATGATGAACAAACTTGTTCTTGATTTGAATGTATGAAATCATCAGTAATGACTAAACAAGGACTGCAAAATATAACTGTTCCGATTGGAAAACAGAAGAAACATTGAATTATCAGATAGATAATCATTAGCAAGAGTGTCAAGTAAAACTAGGAGATGGACTCTGTAACGCACTGATATACACAGGGAAAAAAAAACCATTAGCTAATTTTTTTAGATGTCCTTTTTTCACCCCATATAGAAATGGGCTAACCAAGTTTGCTAAAATAAAAAAATAATAATGCAAAAAACATCACAAACTAGTGTACTCCTTAATAAAGGGACATCAGAATTTTCACACTTAGTCTATCCTGTAAGGATAATTGATTTGTAAACTAACAAAACCTCATGCAAGTTTTGTAAGTCACTTAGTTGAACACTTAAAAGTATTCCTCCAAATGTTTGCCTAGCACTTAACCACATTACGATCTATATCACCCAATTGTAGTCTTTGTACCGAGTGTCTACATTGAACAAACTTACTTGTTGATAGAAAAATACTGGTTCATCTTCGACATACGAGCCCTCTTTTTCTGCCGCCTAGTTTCAGGGTTGAAATCAGCCACTTGGGGTCCTGGGTTTTGAAATGCAAGACATTTCAGCTGTCTTTCAATTTGTTGCTATAAAATAAAGCAGCAAAACCAAACTGTTAAAGCAAGACATGTTTTTGTGTACCATTTATTTTATAGATTTTACCACTGTAGGCTGGAATGTGCAATACTGTTTTCATACTTGCGTGGCTCCCATCTATAAATATTTTATAGTTAAATGATAAACAACAAAATCAACACAGTAGTCAGTTGGAGAAAATCAAAATGAAAAATACAACAGTAATATTACTCATATTAAAATGTACATCTAGAACTATAAAGTCTACTTGAATTAGTTACCTTACTAGGCACGTGTTCAATACCAACTAACCTTGAGCTGAACGAGGGGTTAAAAATGAGACTTGCACAATGCATACAAGCACTCTGCCAAACGGTTTTGGCAATGAACTAGCAACTTCATTAAATTCTTTAGGACAAATATACTGGTGATAAACAGTAGGTCTTGTTAATCAGTATGATGCCAAAACCAGGGATACCAAAATTACAAGTAGGTAAGTTTGCCATAGTTGGATCACATCTGCGTTGCTTAAGACACTCAAATTAGCAAGCTAGAAGAGACAGTGGTGGCAGGAGAAACCAATGCCTAGATTTAGGTTAACAGGTTGCAAACCAGAGATTAACTAAACAGGGAATCTTTTCCTGAAGCGGATTCAGAGTTTAGGGCCTATCTTAAAGCTTGGCAATTAGCACATTTGGATACTGTCACAATTCTGCTTTAGCTCCATTACTGTGAGCACTGCCCATAAGGGCCACTCTTTCTTTTTCCAGCAGTGTGAGCCGCTGAACTCAATGTAGTGGATTATGCTGGTGAGAGATCCTTGTCTGCTGTCAGAATCATAACCATCAATGACAAACAGCCTAAGAGGAAACCACTGCAAATTGCATTCTAAGTAAGCTCACACTGCATTTTACACTCTATGGGAACTCAACCATCTCATGAAATGCAGATAATGAGGAAAATGCACATGAGGGAGACGTGATAAAAAGGAACTGTTGGAATTGAAATTCTGACATGAACTATGGATGGGGTTAGGGTTAGAAACGCCTTGTTAAAAAAAATAAAAAATAAAAAAATAAAACTGTGACTGGTTCAGAATCAAACAGCCTTGATTGCAGGAATTCAAATGTGGAGTGGGTATGTACCAAAAAGGCCATTTTTTAAAGTCCAAAGGGTTTATAGCACAAGACGCCACAGATGAAAATATATTGAACAAAAAACAGTTTAATTATACATTGATCATCCTTAGAAGATATTTTCCCCACATTGAAGAGGCAGGATTTTGGGCATTTTACCATCGTAGATCAGGATCATTGTGATGCAAGAACAAAGCGGTCACTTGAATTATGATGCCAATGCTAAATGTTGTGCATCCCTTGCCCCCCCTCCCCTCAGATATGTATTTTTCCACTTACTACACTGAAGTAATTGCAACCAATCCCTTATTCAGTAGTGATCACAAAATAGTAAGGTTTGCAGTACATGGAGAAAATTAACCATACTGTCAAAGAAACAATATAGGAGGGGTTGGGAATTTTCCCTACACTATTTGCTATCCTACATCTCTATTGCCTAACACTGCAAAGAAGAGGAAAGATTAGGTCTTAAAATCTATTAGGAATTTGTGAATGTCTCAATTGGGTGAGTGATCACCAAATTCCTAGTGGCCACACCCATGCCAATTCACCGGGAAACATGCAAATATCCATTCAAACTAAATTTACAACTGGGGAAACCTGTTGCATTGAAAGGTTTTCCACAGCATTGTGAATCGGTATATAAAAGGTATGTTTTTGTGCACCCATATAAAATGTAGGCATAGAACACATTGTTAATTGGACATTACTATCAAAGCAGTTTCCATGCTTTTCCAGCGGCCTGGTATAATTAAACATATTTAAACCTACCTTTGAGGCCCGAATAAAGTTAACGTGAGATACAACTAAAAATACATTAGCAAAGCCAGTAGATCAGATCTTGGCAACCTAATACATTTTACTATTGAAAGTATTTGCCTTAAAAACAAAAAGATGAAACCCTTTCTAGTTTTCACGCACACCACATACATATTTGATTATTGGTGCATGGACAAGGTACTATTGGCATTGAATTGTTTTAACCTGAAGATGTAGTTCAAAACGGCAAAGGATGACAAAATATAAATCTAAAAAATAAAGAATGGAAATAAAGCATTGGCAAAGTGAATAGTGGCCCACCAGCCATGTCACTGTAGTGCACTTTTTTTATGTGGATTTGAACAGGAAACTGCCTTGTTTTTTGTACAATGTCTGAAGTGGGCTGACCACCTGCCCCATGCTATATATTGTAACAATTGGGAGCAAAATGTGAATTACAGTTGACCCAAAGCAGCCACTATGTATATACTTTATGATTTTATTACTTGATGCTGACAAGACAGATGAAACTAAAACTGTCTCTAGGCCATGCCTAATGAAATGCTAGCAAGAGGGAAATACATGGGCATTATTGAATTTCTTACTGGTGAAGTTGATATTCTATTAGAGGACTGAACACTTGGAATGTCCTTCAAACGAAGGAAGAAAGATTTTCTGCATTAGCCCTCACAATGGCCACCACAATGGCCACAAGGACCATTTCTAAAAATAAATAACTCCCCTCTAGTAATTCGCAGTTTTGATTGCTCACAATACTGAACAGAACGTTTCAGATAGGTAACAATGCCATTTGCAGGCCATACGGTGGATGGCTAGCCAGATGATCCCACTCAAGAATCGTTATACTTACTTATGCAGATGGACTGGATTAAAACTGCTCTTTCCAGAAAATACCAGTGCTTAATATGAGCCGGTGTAACCCCGCGCTCAGACGCGGCGTCTCTTTCTGTCCTCGCGGATGGAACACGCTACCGATAATTGGAGCGCCGTTCCCCGCGTTTTTTGACTACACATTCTGGGAAGCATATATTTCGCTCCCAGTCGCGCTACACTTACCTGTAGACTTTTTTTTTCTTCTTTTTGTTGTTGGTGGGTTTGTCTGGTCTTTTAATCTGTCTCTGTCCATGTTGTGTCCATCTTGTCTTCTTCGTGTTTTTGTCCCAGCATGCTCTGTTTTTCTTTTATACTACTTTCTTTTTCCTATACTGGTCTATGGGCTCTTCCCAATTCAAGATGGTGTTCTTTCCTTTTCCTGTGATGTCACTTCCCTTTTCTCAGTATATAAGTCAGTCAGTCTTGTTCCACCTTGCGTTGCAAACACTTCCTTCTGTTTGTGCTGTTCGCTCCTGTTTTGTTCCTGCTTTTTGCCTTGGGAGATTTTTGCCTATTTTTGTTTCCTGTTGTTTAGTCCTGTTTTTTCTTGTTTTTCTTCAGGAGTTCCTGTTTGAGGTTTTTTCCCCAGTGTTGGGTTTTTTCCCCCTCTGGGACTCCTTCTGTAGGGTACGGTCTGCTTTGGCGCAGTCTGTCAAGCGGCACCGTGGCTACTAGAAGGGGTCGCCCTTATCTGGGAGTATCCAGAACCTGTAGAAGACTTGGTGTATTCGCCAACCCGGTATCCAGAGGTGAGAAGTCCAGCGCAGTACGTAACAGCCGGTGATTTCCGTGTGGGGAACCAACATTTACTTTTGAGGGCCGGCACTTATTTTTTCTGCCTCAAGCATTTACTGCAACCAAAAATACACATATGTGAAATACCGGAGGAAGAGAAAAATGAAAAACTTCACAAAGGGAGAACGTAGAAAGCTGCAAGAGTGAGCTGAAGGGGCAAGAAGTGGCTGTAAATTGATTAAAGAGGTTCCGTATGGCTTTAGGATTATGCTGCATCAATATTCAGTGCTCACACATTTAATTGCAGCAGCTGCGTGTTTCAGAGGAGAGCTTTAAGAACTGGCACGTTTTTCTTTACATATTAAGCACTGGAAAAATACACATACATTTTTACCAGTGGCGCAGTTATGCCTAGGCCACTGGAGTTCTGCAGTGTTGCGTTTACTATACAATACTCTTCTGTGGGCTTTTCCTGCTTGGGGGTAGGGGCTGGAATCAACTGTGTTAAATGGTCCCTCTGTTGACTTGCAAGACAAAGTCATTAACTGTTGGTGAACAACATCTGGAAAATTATCAGCTTAACATGTTTAGTTTTCCACAGAAGAAACCTGTATTTTATTGTATCGGCAACATTAATATTTCAAAGTAGCTTGAAAATGCCAAAGAACATGCAGCATAAATTAGGTTTAATTGCATTATGTGCCCATAGTTTAGGCATTGCTGCTGCTTCATCACATCATTATCCATATTACAAAATCCATTATCACTCAGTTTCCATTGTCACCTAATGTCCTGTCAACTAATGTCTATTGTCCTACTTATTTCAGAGAAGCCTGGTTATAGTTAAAGTTCAAAATAAAATTTGGTGGTCTTGCACAAGTACTAAAGAACAGAGTAGCAGCTTACTGATGCAGAGTGCTCCCTTCAACCAGCACATCTGGACAACACCAGTATGTTCAAGACACAACATAGCTCCCTACCAATGCTAGCGCTGGAGCAGCAACTCTACACTGCACCACATTCCACAGAAACTACCTCGACATGTCCTTCAGGTAAGCTTTTCTTGAAGGGAAACATCTGCCAAATAAGTCCCTACCACTATGACAACACATCCAACCCAAATCTACGTAGCCAAGAAGACTTGTCAGGAAACTCCGGTTAGTCCTCAACTCAATAAAAAAAAATAGGGACCAGTTCACTTTTCAAGCAGGACATAAAAAATGTATAAGGAATGGTTTCTTACCTGTAACACCAGTTCTCTCGTAGGGGTATTTCCATGATAGTCATAAGCACTGATAAGTTCCGCGCACCTGCGGGGACCCCGGAGCACTGATGTGAAGTATATTCTTAAGTGCAAATACCAGCCCTTTGAAAAAAGGTCTCTCAAAAAACACTTAAGAATAACACTGTGCAGCCTATGCGAACAGCTACACAGGCCAAATTGTTGAAAAGAAAACAGTTGTAGTGTAAATTCACGTTCAAACACCTATTTATTCTAGAAATGTAATAACAAATACATTCTCATACTTTATTTACACCTCTCATGAGAATAAAACAATGCAGGGCAGTGTAGCCCATAGGCTGCCATTCTACAGAATGTAAATAGAGCTGTGCCTTTAAGAAAGTAAAGTCTTCCTGTATCCCATCGTGCACAGCAAAAGGCAGTTGCCTCAGTTCTTTTTGAAGGCTTGTAACCTGATATGAAGGAACAAAACATTTGTTGGAGTGCCAACATCGATACTATTTATGGCAACCTTTTCTATGTCAACTCCACCGGGGAGGAGGGAGGGTTGCTTATGACTATCATGGAAATACCCCTACGAGAGAACTGGAGTTACAGGTAAGAAACCATTCCTTCTCTCGTAGGGGATTTCCATGTATAGTCATAAGCACTGAATAGACTAGCAAGCCCATCCCCATAACCGCGGTGGAGTAGACAGAATAATACTGACAAAAAACATGAGTCATGCAAATAAATTCTTAAGCAAGGCCTGTCCAACCTGCGCATCTGCCCTAGCGTCTGTATCAAGGCAGTAATGCGGAGTAAAGGTATGGACCGACTTCCAAGTGGCAGCCTTGCATATTTCTGCCAAAGGGATATTTCTCATCAAGGCCACAGTAGCTGCCTTCCCTCTAGTAGAGTGGGCTTTTGGCCTACCACCAAGGGATTTGTTTGCTAACTGATAACATAACATTATACATGAAACAATCCACCTGGATAATGATTGCTTAGACGTGCCCAACCCTGTTCTAACTGGGCCATAGTTAACAAACAGCTGCTGTGATTTACGTAAGCATTTTGTCCTGTCCAAGTAAAATTTCAAAACCCTCTTTACATCCAGAGAGTGCAGAGTTCTCTCAGCAGGAGTAGTTGGATTTTGAAAGAAAGTTGGTAATGAAATGGTTTGGTTCCCATGAAAGTCGGAGACGACTTTTGGTAAAAATTTTGGATGAGTCTTCATTACCACTTTCGCAGAATGGAAAACCGTGTAGGGCTCTTGAGCGCAAAGGGCCTGGATTTCGCTGACCCTACGCGCTGAAGTGATTGCCACCAGAAAAGCAGTTTTCCATGTGAGATGTTGAAGTGATGCCTTATGTATTGGCTCGAATGGAGGTAGCATCAGACGCGATAGGACAACATTCAGTTCCCATGGAGGAGATGGCCTCCTATTGGGAGGAAAGACCTTTTTTAAACCTTCCAGGAAGTCCTTAATAATTGGAATCCGAAAAAAGGAGGTTTGTGAGGGGCTCTTTCTGTATGCTGTTATAGCCGCCAAGTGTACCTTTATTGATGACAATTGTAAGCCCGATTTTGCCAAACTTAGCAAGTATGGCAGGATAGATTCCTCTCCACAGGATACCGGGTCAATGTTGTTGTCCAAACACCACACACAGAATCTTTTCCACTTGCTTGCATAAGCCGATCGTGTGGAAGGGCGCTTTGCTTCTTTCAGGATTTCCATACAGTCCTGAGGTAGGTTCAAGTGTCCATATTGCACTAGCTCAGGAGCCATGCTGCCAAACTCAACGATGAGAGGTTGGGATGAGATATCTGCCCTCTGAACTTCGTGAGCAGGTCCGGACGATGAGGCAGCCTGATGTGTGGTTTGAGTGACTGGTGAAGAAGGTCTGGAAACCACCATTGGCGTGGCCATTCCGGAGCAATTAGGATCATTTTGGACTGAGCATTGGATAACTTCTGGAGGACTGCCGGAATCAGGGGAAGCGGTGGAAAGGCATAAAGAAATGCTCCTGACCAGCTTATCCACTGGGCATTCCCCAGTGTCCCTGGATGGTAATATCTGGAGGCGAAGTTTTAGCATTTTTTGTTTTCTGGGGTTGCGAATAGGTCTATAGAGGGGGTACCCCATAGTGTGAAAATGGAACGGACGACGTCGTCGTGTAACACCCATTCGTGGTTCTCGTCCATTACGCGGCTGAGAGCATCCGCTTGAACATTCTGGTTGCCAGGCAGGTGAGTTGCCACTAGCGACAGGTTCCTGGCTAGAAGCCAATGGCAGATTGTCTGAGCCTCTCTGGATAAAATCCTGGACCTGGTGCCTCCTTGTTTGTTTACGTAATACATAGTGGCCACGTTGTCTGTCTGGAGAAAGAAAGTTTCCGCTTTCAGAGAGGGAAGGAAGGCTTTGAGCGCAAGGTGGACTGACCGAAGCTCCAGCAGGTTGATATGATAGAGACTCTCTCTCTCTGACCACTTGCCTTGGACTCGAAGATGATCCATGTGCGCTCCCCATCCGAGCAGTGATGCGTCTGTTACGATGGTTTGAGCTGGAGGCTGTTGTTGGAAAGGAATCCCCACCAATAGATTGTTGGGTGAACACCACCACTTGAGGGACTGTAGGGTGTGGGGAGAAAGGAGGACTTTGCTCTCCCAATCGTCCATCAGTTGACACCATTGATCCTCCAGGTCTTCTTGTAAGGGTCTCATATGGAGGCGAGCATTGGGAACGAGATGGATACAAGACGCCATCGAGCCCAGTAGAGAGGCTATTACTCTTGCAGTGGTCTGTGGAGTTCTCTCTAGTTGTTTGCACTTTTGGAAAATCGATAATCGTCGTTCCTCCGAAGGAAACATCTTTCCTAGATTGGTATCTATAATGGCCCCTAAGTAATGCAACCTCTGAACAGGCGTTGCTGTGGACTTCAGGAGATTGACTTGAAGTCCGAGATTCTGTAACAGCTGTAGAGCCCATTTGAAATGTTGTTGTGCCTCTAGATAACTGGAGGCCTTTATGAGCCAATCGTCTAGATAGGGGTAGACAAATATTCGATGTTTCCTCAAGTGGGCGGCTACTACCGCCATGCATTTGGAAAAAGTTCTCTGCGCTGATTTGAGGCCGAAGGGTAGAACCGCAAATTGGTAATGACGTTTTCCGACGGTGAACCTTAGGAATTTGATGTTTCTTGGTCACCGGAATATGAAAATAAGCGTCGCAAAGGTCTATCGCACAGAGCCAGTCGCCCTGACGATGATGTGGGTAAATTTGGTGCAAGGATAGCATCCTGAATTTCTCTTTGCGAATCCACTTGTTTGCTGTCCTTAGATCTAGAATGGGACGAAACTCTTGCTTGTCCTTTTTTGGCACAAGAAAATACCTTGAATAAATCCCTTTCCCTTGCTGGCTGATCGGGACGGGTTCTATAGCTCTTTTTTGTAATAGAATAGTGACTTCTAACTGAAGAGCTTCGAGGTGGTGGCTGGCTGGTTTGGGTGGAACAGATGGCGGAGGACTGGTGAATCTGAGAGCGTAACCATGTCGCACAATATTCAATACCCAGGCGTCTGATGTGATGTGTAGCCACTTGTCCAAATGATTTGAGATACTTCCCCCTACCGGAGTGGATAACGGAGGAGGGGGAAGCGAAGATTCAGGGCTTAGAAGCGGGAGCCTGTCGAGTTGCCTGAGTTTGTGGTGTTGAACGACCCCTTGTCAACTTTCGCTGTGTGGAAAAGGCCCTTTGATGTTGCTGTTGCTGCTGGGGGCGTGAAGACATCCAGTGTGGTGTCTGATACCTGTGGGTGAAAAGTCTTCGCTGATATGGACGGAATACTTTTCGTTGTTCTTTCGGGCGTTCTATGCCTACCGCTTTTAGAGTGTCTAGCTCAGACTCCATCCTGGCCATCTCGTCATCGGCATGAGAGCCGAACAAAGTGGAGCCTGAGAAAGGTAAATTCTGTATTCTCTGCTGTGCTTCTGGTTTGAGAGATGTCAATCGCAACCATGCATGTCGTCTTAACGCTACTCCGTGAGCGTAGTTATGTGCAGACAGCACCGAAGAATCAGCAGCAGCGCTTATTACCTGGTTAGAAACCATGGCTCCCTCACCCACGACCTCCAGGAAATCTTCCCTTTTGTCCTTAGGAAGATGCTCCGCAAACTGCAGCATAGAGTCCCAGAGGGCCCGATCGTATCTCCCTAATAAAGCAGTGGCACTGGCTGCTTTCATTGTGATGGATGCGGTAGAGCATACTTTTCGGCCTGCAGCATCGATTTTTCTGCTCTCTTTATCCGGAGGTGAGGAGGAAGACGGTGATGTAGAGTGCAACTTCTTTGCCGCTACTATAACCACCGAGTCCGGCACTGGGTCCGACCTCAAGAATAGAGGATCTTGTTCCGGTGGACGATACTTCTTAATAAGTCTGGAAGGAGCAGATTTCGTTGTGGCCGGTGTCAGAAAAATATCCATTGGCGGTTCAATAAAACCCGGAACCAGTGGAAGCAAAGGTCTCGAAGATGTCCTCTGGTGCAACGTCTCGAAGATTACTGATGTCGATGGAGCAGGTACCGCCAGCGGGATATTCAGTTTGGTCGCCCCTCGCACTAAGACCTCTTGGAATGTATTCACGTCGTCTATGGGGGACACTCTTGGGGACGGTGAGTCCGATAGGGTTGGAGAGTAGTCCCGTGTAGACGAAGAAGAATGTCTATGACGTGAATGCGGAGATCTCTGCCGTGACTCATGACGATGGTGCCGAGAGGAAGACGAACGTCTAGAGGAATGTCTAGAATGCCTTATGGATTGCGTTGGAGTCCTCGGAGCAGACTCTGAAGGAGGAGCCGGAAGAGGAGCTGTAGGTGTTACTGGTGTCTGCGGCAACGGCGACTGTTGAGGAGAGAGCTGTGGAGACGCTGGAAGCAGGATGAGTGAGGCCGAGGATTCTGAAGTGGTATAAACCCTTCTAGGTCTCTTTGATTGTCGCCTCGACGTCGACACACTCCTCAACGTCGAAGTGCGGTGATGGCGGGTGCCTCTTGACGTTGATTCCTCTCGCCGTTGAGAACCTCTCGACGACGACCCTCGACGTCGATGTGGTGACGGCGACCGTCTCCGACGGCGAGCACTCTCTCTCGACGCCGATCGCCCTCGCCGTGTCGACGGCGACCCAGATACTCTCGACGGCGAGCGTCCACGCCGTCTCGACGGCAAAATGGCTGCCGACATCGAACGATGTTTCTTCCTCACCGGTGAACCAGTCCTCGACGGCGAGCATGTTGGCGCCGTTCCCGGTCTCGACGTCGATGCCCTCGACGTCGGAGACCTGTGCCGTTTTTGAGCAGGTCTGGTAGGAGTTGCAGAGGAAACAGGGTGAGCCCTGGTAGAAGACTGACCTTCTCCTCGCTCTGTGGCAGAATGACCACTTTTTCTCCTGTCCTCTCTTGCCTGAAGTTGAATTTTCTCCCTATAAACGAAGAGTTCTTCTGGAGAAAGTTTTACAGATGTCGCACGATTCAGGTTTGTGGCTGGATGGAAGGCAAATTATACAGACTCGATGTGGGTCTGTTTTAGCCTTTTTTCTGCCACAAGAAGGGCATTTATCAAAAAGTGAAGGCCTTTCTAAACTAGAAAAACCTCAAATTTCTGTCAGAATTTAACAGAAAAGAGTAGCAAATGATCACTCAATATTAAAAACGTCGAGTGAAATTGAAATTCAAAAGATTTTAAATGAATTTGTCAAAAAAAGGCTTTGTGAGGTAGAGCTCAATGCTTCAGGGTCCTGTCAGAAAGGAGCCGGAAAAAAGAACTGAGGCAACTGCCTTTTGCTGTGCATGATGGGATACAGGAAGACTTTACTTTCTTAAAGGCACAGCTCTATTTACATTCTGTATAATGGCAGCCTATGGGCTACACTGCCCTGCATTGTTTTATTCTCATGAGAGGTGTAAATAAAGTATGAGAATGTATTTGTTATTACATTTCTAGAATAAATAGGTGTTTGAACGTGAATTTATACTACAACTGTTTTCTTTTCAACAATTTGGCCTGTGTAGCTGTTTGCATAGGCTGCACAGTGTTATTCTTAAGTGTTTTTTGACAGACCTTTTTTCAAAGGGCTGGTATTTGCACTTAAGAATATACTTCACATCAGTACTCCGGGGTCCCCGCAGAACTATTCAGTGCTTATGACTATACATGGAAATCCCCTACGAGAGAATTATAGTTCCATAATTGCATTTGAAATGCACTGAACAAATCAGAGCACTTGTCCAGAGTACAGGTAAGCAGAGGAATCTACCTCCTTATTGGGAGAATGAAATTTATTTTTTATAGATGCTAACACCTCTGACAAATTGCTCTCATAGCTGCAGCCGTTGCTCAACAATTCCTGCCAGAACAATATGTATATACACAATAGACAGGACACAGAAAGGGGAATTTGCCTACAGAAACCAACCACCAACTAGGAAAAGAACTAATGAGCTGCTACTAAAAATAGGAAGACAGCTGAAGATCTTACCAGCTATGAGGCTCATAGCAACAGTTATTAGCCCTGTTAATTAGGACGAATGTAACTTTTGAGTCCAAAATAAGGAAGAAAAGCAAGTCACTGAAATGCATCCTTATGTTTACATTTCTGGACACACAAATGTGGAACTGAGTGATCAGATACACTAGCCAACCAGAATTTCCTATAAAAAGCACAACAAGACCATAAAATGGCAGAAAAGGAGCTGTACAATGAGGACTCAACAGAATGAGGAAAATTCCGTAACGCTGGCCAAAATTTCCACTTTTCTTCATAACAGACTTTTGAAGTTACCATTGCTACGAAGGGCAGTAGTTCTTTCTTAAGCAGGAAATCCGAACAACACAAAGATGGAGATACTTTCGTTTTTTACCCACTTCCATAAGGAAATGGGCCTTCAGGTGTGTGTGATATATATATTATATACACACACTCACATCCATCCATTCCAGTGCTTAATTTGTAACTAAAAACTTGCCGGTGCCCAAAGCCCTCCTCTAACACGTGGCTGCTGCAATTAAATGTGCGAACACAGAATACTGAGGCAGTGTAATCCTGAAGCCACCTCGGACCTCTTCAATCCTTTTACAGCCACTCCCTGCCCCGTCACCTCACTCTTGCAACTTTCGGCTTTCTCCCATTAAGATGCTTTTTCGTTTTTCTCTTCCTCCGTCTTTCCTATGTGTCTTTTGCTTGCAGTAAATGCTTCAAGCAGAAAAATAAGTGCCGGCCCTAAAAAATAAGCACTGGTGCTCCGCACCAGAAACAAGCACAAATTAAGCACTGATGTATCCCACTTCACAGTGGGGAAACAAACAAAACTCAGCCTCAATGCACCAGAAATCCAGGCTCTCTTCCTGTTTTACCCTCCGATGGTGCCTCTCTGAAAGGCTGTCCCTTTGTGTCATATGCCATGGAAATAGACCGGATCCATCTACTTACAGCGTTTGATGGCTTAGCCCCTTTTCTGCCACGAACAGTGGCTTAGTCTTCCTAAAGGGCTAATCTCCTAAATAAGTTAAGAGAACCCTTCCAACATCCAACGATTTTAACCTTCATTCCTCAGAAGAAGGAGATGGACCAAACTCAGGCAAAGTGATTTCCTGTTGCCCATCTGCGAAGTTGCAACTTGGAGGACAAACAGGAAGAACAAGGAGAAGGGTAGGAGGAGAAGAAAAAAAAAAAAAAAACGCTTTCAGAGAGTTTTCAAATCTAGGTCTTTCAAAGGGTTGAAGGGCAGCTTAGATAAAGCTTCCAAACCGTGAAGTAAATCCCTGGCTTTGAACGATTTCGTAGGAGGTTATTAAATATTATCTAGCCCTTTAATAGCCTAGCCACCAAGCTGCTTTCATCTCTCAAACATGATAGGAGCTTCTGAATGCTCTGGTAGTTGCACACTGGAATAAGCGTAGGACCCTTCAAACCAAACCCGACCCATCTTGTAAGAAGTCAATAACATAGATCAGATCAACTGTTGTGGGATCAAGATCTCTAATGATACAAAGATTAGAAAAGGTACAGTGGAAGATCTCCTAGAGGCCTGCAGAGTCACTACCAAGTGGTATGGAACCCCTTGAATTAAGTCCTCCTCTCAACCTTCAGGCTGTTAATTTTAGTTTTTCTAGAGTCCCCCTTCAGGACAGGATATAGAAGGGGAGAAAGACTAATCGGAAGTCTCCAATCTGGAGCCACTCACATTTCTATTAGAAGTGGGAAGTAACTGGCTCATGGCCATGCCAGATCAATCAGCATCACCTCTGCAAATTCTGACCTCAACCTGACCCGGAAGGAACGTATTAATGGAAATGGAGGAAAGGTGCACAGAAGACCTGGAGGCCTCACACAAGACAGAGTGACTGTCTCCCAAGCGACCATCTCGCCCTTCGAGTAAAACCTTAGCACTTTGGCATTCAATGGAGAGGCAAAAAGATCCAGGACTGGAGAGCCCCACTTCTGAGTCAGCAAACTGAAGCGGTCTGGATGAAGAAAGAAATCCTGGGACAAGGGAATCTGCTGAGATACTCTCCTCTCTTGTTGGTGGTTTCCCGAATGAGAGTGGTCAGTGAAATAATAAAAAATAAAAAAAAAGTCTGAGCTCAAAGAAAGCACCTTTGAGCAATTTAACAAAATAAATAAAATAAAACCAAGGATAGAGATTTTGTTTCCCCCCCTGCCTGTTTAAATAGGCCTTGGTTGTCATACATCATGCAAATCGACCCGGCCTTTCCACGGATCCAATGTGGAAAAGACTTGAAGTTGCACAGGTTCCAGCTCCCTTCAGTTCAATAATTTCCAAGCCTTTTTGATTGCCCTAAGGCCCTGAATTTGATGGTTTGCAAAACAGCCCTCCCAATTTAATAGTGATGACTGCTGAAGCTGGAGGACCCAGCAATACTCCTTCCAAGATGTGGTAAGTCTTCAGCCACCAAACCAGACTCATCTACGCTCTAGACAAGAATAGAACCAATATCAAGTCTAGAAATTCCAAGGACCAGTTTTGGAAAACTCATGTTACCAGATCGTTCTGTTAAAACCTTGCCCACAGGACCAAAACACTGTGGAAGCCAAATATTCCTGAACCTTCAATCAGGAAAGAACTGTAGGCACATCCAGAGAAAGAAGATAGTTGATGATAGCTTCAATAATTTGGACCCTTGTTTGCATTAAGGTAAACAGCCCTAGGCTTGTGTGGAACATGGCCCCTATAGAGTCCAGATTCTGAGAGGGAGCTACATTTGACTTGTCCTAGTTTATTAGCAAACCATGGTCTTGGAGAATCATGAGCACCCGTGCCAACTTGGAGAGAAAAGTTTCTTTTGATGGAGTCTGAACCAGTCATTAAGATAAGTATGTAGAAAGATTACTTCCAACTGTGGGAAAGCCACAAGGGGAGCCAGAACATTTGTAAAAACACAAAGTCAAGGATTTTAAACTGAAAAGAAGGACCCTGAACCCGTAGTGGTCTTGGCATACTGCAAACCTCAGAAACTTCTGGTAAGATTGCTGAAGCGACACATGAAGGTATATGCTGTGGAATTTTATTGAAGCTATCTCTTGGTTTTACCAGAGGAATAATTCTCTGTAGTGGCACTATGCCAACATTGACTTTCTATAAAAGCAACCATTTCAGGTCGAGTACAGGATGAAATGAACCAGACACTTTTTGTACCCAGATCAGAATGGAGTACACTCCTTGTCCTCACTCAGAACTTGTATAATAGCCTTCTTGTGAAGAGGAGTGTCCATGCCCTCTAAGAATGCTCGGAGTTGACCTTGGGTTTTGGTACTTGAGTCACAATGACACCTCCTTCTGGAGAGAGATTTGAAACGTCTATGGCATAGCCATCTCATTATGCCCAGTACCGATTTGTCCATGACAGTTTTCTCATAGGTCTGAATAAACTGTCAAATCCTTGCTCCAACTGACTCAAAGACCTCCCTTACTTGTAAAGACTTCATGGATTGTCCAGCCCCTTTGAAATAATTTTGCTTCAGAGAATACCACCTGGGCTGATATTTTTGTCTCCTGCAGGATGATCTGGATTCTTTCTTGAAAGAAACATTTAGGGGAAAAAAAAAACAAAAAAAAACATCCAAAATTTGAGAGCCAGATTTCCCCTTGTAGGGCAAGCAAGCTTTTTATCCTCAGATGCAATGTTTTCCAAAGTATCTAGTTATCTTCAAATAGCATGCTCCCCTCAAATGTTGTCTTCAGCAGTGCCGATTTCTCCATTGCCCCAGTCTTCCAATCTCGCACCCAAAGACTCAGGCCCTCATTTTTTACTTGGTGGTGTAGACCGCACCGCCGGCGGTGGCAGTAATTACATTATATGGCAGCCTGAACTGCCATGCCATCGGTGGTAAACAGTAGTGAACTGGATGCTTACCCTCCGCCAGGCGAGATGCGGCCGCTGGGCCGACGGTAGCCACTTTCGACCCGGAGGTGGAGATCAGACTGGCGGTGGGATCATGTTCCCATTTCCACCAGGGATTTCCTGGTGGGATACCCCGCCAGGTAATCCCTGGTGGAAAGTATACAGATGACCGGAATTCTCATTCCGGTCACCTGTATGTGACATGCAAGGCCCCATCCTTGCCACACCCCCCACCAAGCTCCTAGACCCGCCCTCAACACCCCGAACCCTGAAAATCAAACTCCATCCCTCCTCCCCACAATTTCCCTGTTGGCCCTTCACAATCCCCCTCTCACCATCCCCCACCCACCCCTCCTCTGTTCATGTCTCCCCCAACCCCCTTATACACATGCACCCATATAGCGACACACACACACGTATTCAAACACGCAGTCACACATATCCCCCCTTCACAAACACAAACACATACACACACACACCCATGCACGCACTCACTCAACACACAACCCCCCCTCCTCTCTCGGGCAGCACTTACCTGTTCTGTGGCTCTGCTCCGGGAGGGAAGGGGCTCTTAGGATGCTGCTCTGCCAGCATCTCTGCGTCTCCATCCACCGCCACTCCAATGAGGAGTACATTTTTTTGGTGATGGCAAAGATCGTACACTAGACATTGGAACTATTGGCTGACCATGATATGTTTTTGATATTGTTTCACAGCCTTGAAAGAGTCGTTTTCACAACGAAACACGTGTCGGCTGTATGTACATGGATTGGTACAACGTTTGCTGTTTTCATTGAATACCCAAGAAGAATAAAGGACTTGCATTTGGAATGCTTGGATGTGCCGTGGTTCTTTCAACTTAAGCCACTCCAATGACTGCATCATTATAGGCATTGCGGTGTCTGGACTAACGTGGCAGTGAGGGTGGATCAGCATCCGCCACCGACCGCCAGCATGGTGCCTGGCGGCCCTCACTGCCATCAATGGAGGTGAGGCTCCAGACATCATTATCTGGCAGGATGCCTGCCACCGCCACTGGGGGTCTTCTGTTGACCATCAGCATGGTTGGTGGTGGGCTATCCTGCCAAGTACAAAATTAGGGCCTCAGTCTTGATATCGCCATCCGAGAGAACAAGACAAAAATCAGTTATACGTACGACGTCTGATTAAAAACACCCACCAAAAAAGCTGCTCCATTGTAACCAAAAGCTCTGGACAGTCCCTACTGAATTGCTAGGGCCAGTTTGTCAGTCTTTCACTAAAGACTGAGCTGAAGAAGCCAAAGAGGTTCCAGGTTTACTGGCCAGATTAATTGCAGCAAAGGATCTCTTCATCACTGAATCCACCTTTTTATCTGAAGCATCAGTGGAAATGGAATCTTCTGAATTAGAAGTTTTAGCAATTAACGCTGACAAGACCGAATTCACCTTTACATGGTGAGGAAGAGAGTTCTCCTCTTCTAACATACACACCTTCTGTAAAAAGTTTGGGATAGAGGCCTCAACCTGCTTCCACTTTCTCATCCATGTCTAATTCAGCCACAAAACATTGATGCCTTTGAAGGTTTAAAATATTGTGGCAATGAATCCTCTCTATCATACAACCAAAAAGGAGGGAAATACTAGATAGTCCCATACATGTGACAAAATCTGTCCCATCACCCCTCGTCATATTTCCAGTAGATTTAGACAACCTCTCCAAGCCAGACGAGTCTGGATCTGCAGCATTACAAAAGGCAATTGCATATTCTTCTGATAGATACATATTTTATCAGATCACTCAGGTTTGACAGATTTCCTTGCAGTGCACGACAGATTTAAAAAAAAAAAAATAGCACAACCTCTTTACCCTAGAAAGTTCTGCGTAACCAATCTAGCAGAGCCACCCTCACATATAGATTGTAAATCCAGACTGTAATGCCTTGTCAAGGTCCACAAGGAAGACTAAGTTGCTACTTGGTAATGCCTAGTAACAGTACCCCCAGCCAAGGCAGTGTTAATTATAGTTCTCCAAATGGAATTCACTCTGATCCCTTCCAGAATGTCTTTGCTTGCTACAGAATAACATTTTTGATACAGAAAACTATTGAATGGGACACTGTTCACCACTGAAATGCCTTTAATTTGTTAGCAGCAAGTAGAACAAATAATCAGTCATTTGTCCGACCCTTAAACATATCATAGAGTATAACATTTGCAAATGCTCTTAGTCTTTAAAAGGATGAGGTGGAAAAAAAAAAAATAACCACCCCCCTCCCCCCAGAAAGCATTTGCTGCTAGACATCGAGGGGTTAAACCTTTAAGGATGCAATCAGTGATTTAAAAAATGTTTATATGGAAAATACGCGGGCCCTCATTACAAGTGCCTGGTTGGGAAGGCGATCATCGCACCCCTAAAAATCCAATACTATGGGAACTGGAATTTAAAAAGGTGCGTTAATAATCACCTGTTAAACATTGTGCCCTTTAAAAATGGAGGCCTACGGTGCAGAATCAGTATTCAAACACGCCAAATTCAGCATGCTTTGCCTTTTATTTTATTTTTTAAACAGGACTTTTTCCTCCCTTAGAAAATTTCAGCAGGTTTTACCTGTCTAAATTTATCAGGGGAAAACTTAGTGTGTGATAATTATCACAGAACTTGGGATTCCAATCTCTGTGTAAACACATGCCTGCACATGATGTGAATTTAGTCCTGCACTTGTTATCGGGGCTTTGGTATTGATAGAGTAGTGTAGTGGGCTCTTGTTCTTACAGTTCTACTTGGGATAGATCTTTTTAGGATGCCTGAGTGGTGAAGGAGATTTTGTTCGATTTTAAAGTCAAATTAACAGCGCAAAGCATTCAGTAACACAAAGGGCCAGGACAATAGTGATAAAGTTAAGAGTTTTATTTAGTGGCAGTACCTCTGCTATGTGGAGGAACGTTGACCCCCTCCCAGCAGCAGAAGATGCAAACCTTTCACATCGAAAGGATAATAAACTATGTTTGTTATGTATTATCCTTTCGTTGTGAAAGGAGCAGGGTATTGGGGATGACAGCCATGGAGGGGAGTGCACTTTGCACTCCCGTCAGTGCGCATGTATGTTTGGCCAGCCTTCTCAGGCTGGCCAAACACATGCACTGTGCTCTCTCCAGCCCGGCACTGTGTGCACAGTCTGCCTGGGAGCGCCCTGGCTGGGCATTATTGTGACTCAACTGAGTGGCCCTGTCAGAGGCTTCTCTACCACTCCTACCTAACAGCCCAAGACCAAAGGCTGCCTTGCTTGATTCTCTAGCCCAAAGCCTAAACCCAGGACCTCATGAACGATTGAGGGGGGTGGGGGGGGGGGGGGCAGAGGCGGATGGGAGTCCCTACAGGTCAGCTAACAGAGGATCCAGACGTGATGTTTCCCACATACTACTTTTGCCTCCTCTAACTAGGGCCACTGCATATCATAGGCAAGGTGATTAGGATACTGCTACTGGGGTGAGGCAACCCCTGGCACACTCAGTCTTGGACCAGATATGGTCCGAGAAGTGGTAAGCTTCTTAGAGAAGCACAACAGCATGTTTGACAAAATCTTACAGGCTATACAGGACTAGAAAACACAATGGAGGCCCAACTGTGGGCAATACAGTTTGAAAATGAACTCCTGCAAGCGGACCACACCAAACTGGTGGTGCAAGTAGACGAACTGGAGTCCACTTTAACTACTCTCTGGCCCTTCATGATGACCATTCAAGCTCAAAGGCACTACATTTAGAAGTCCAAGACCTTAAGATGAGGGCTGAAGATGTGGAAGGACACTCTAGACCCAATAATATACACTTACTGGGCTTTTCTCAGGAGTCCAAAGGAAAAAACACCGATCTGTTTGTGAAGAGTGGCTAACAAGAACTGTTCTGGCTACCAGGATCCTGAAATTATCTATCCAAAGGGCACTTAGGATTCCAGGCCATCATTCCCCTCTTGGAGGGGAGGGTGCACTGTCACACCCATTATAACACACCTGCTCTTTACAGACAGACCTACCCCTGCAGATGTTCAGAGCAAATGGTCCCTGGATATACAATGGTAACACAATAGCAGCCTATCCTGACTACACAGCAGAGGTCCAGAGAAGAGGCAACATCTTTGGAGCAGCCAAGGTGCAACTTTATACATTAGGGCTCTCCTATGTTGTGCTGTTTCCAGCCCACCTGCATGTGGGTGACTTACACCCCTCCCACCCAGTCCAGACAAGGCTTTGGTATGTCTGCGCTTCAAGGGAGTACTTAACCGACTAGAGGCCTCTGGAGATGGGTTGCAAGGTTGGTCAGATGGGAGACCCAAGGGCTGCGCTGCCCCTGCAAGACACAATCCCACCCGACTGAGGAACAGGCTACCTAACAATGAGCACTTGCTGAGATCTCTAAATGCAGTGCCCGCAGATGGCAGGCAGATTTTGTCTCTGAGCTGGGGATGCATGGCTCAGCCGGCACCGATGAGGGCTCCTGACACTGATTGATGCAGTACACGACACGGCTGGGCACATAGTCAATACCCAAGCTGATATCAGTGAGGTTTTTGTTTGATTTGAAGAGGAACTGTACTCTATCCAGGAAATGATATCAGGGGGGTCCCTACAAGACGAAACTCGTCTCCTCTGCGGCTATTGAATAATTCTTGCTGTTGGAGGAGATTCATCTGGCAATTCAACAGATGGCAGAAGGTAAAACCACCACCCCCCACAGCACAGATGGGTGCCATGTGGAATATTATGCAACAGTTCAAGCCACCCTTGCCCGTAAGCTATTGGAGGTCTACCGACAGAACCAGAGAGGCATTCTTTCGGACTTGCTTCATGAGGGAAATCATTGTGGTGCTACAGAAACCTGGCAAAGACCCACTATTGGTAGGCTCTTATCGTCCATTATCGATGCTCAGTATTGATTGCAAGATATATTAAGCAAGGTGCTAGTCAGTTGGCTGCTCCCAATAGTCCACCCCAAACAATGCAGGTTTATTCCATATTGGGCAACTTACTCTAACATGAGGCGCCTATGTCACAATATGGACGCAGTCGTGGAAGCGGCCAGTCTTCCAGTGGTGGTCTCTTTATACTATGAAAGGACCTTTAACACTCTTGGTTGGTCATACTTGCTCCAAGTTTTGGTAGCCATTGGGTTGGGCACAGTATTCCTTAACTGGATTAAACTGCTATACACAACTGCAAGCCAGGGTAAGCACAGTATGGTATCTCGTGCTAGTTTGCCACAAGGATAAAGAGCCCACTAGGGCTGCTCACTTTCATCTATAATTTTTGTGCTGGCCATACAGCAATTGGCTGTATTATTGCATGCCATGGCCCTGCTTGGGGCATCAGAGTTGGTACTAACTGGCACACAGTCTCACTTTAAGCAGATGATGTGCTAATATACTTAAACAATCGTGTATGCTCACTCCCTGCCCTGCTCGATCATTTTGGTGACCTATCAGTCCTTAGAGTGAACTGGGGCAAATACTGTATTTTCCCCTCTTGCACAAGGTGGACCAGGGTGATCAAGACTGTTAAGCTTGGCATCCTTGGCATGGTCTCCCCTGTCTTTTTTGCCACTGCTTCCTATGTTTGACTGTGTGCTGGACTTTGTTTTTGCTGGATTTGGTACTATGGGCACGTTACCACTGCTGCCCAGTGCTAAAGTGTAAGTGCTCCGTGTTTAAACTGCAGGTGTAATTGGCTTTTCCATGATTGGCATATTTGATTTACTAGTATGTCCCAAGTAAAGTGCACTAGTGGTGCCCAGGGCCTGTCAATCAAATGCTACTGCAGCACTGATTGTGCCACCCACATGAGTAGCCCAGTAAAAATGGGACAGACCTGCCACTGCAGTGTCTGCGTGTGCAGTTTCAACCTGCCAAGCCCAATCCTTCCCTTGTAAGGCACCCCTAAGGTAGGCCTAGGTAGCCCCATGGCTGGGTGCAATGTATGTTAAAGGTGGCACATGTACTGATATGTTTTACATGTCTTAACAGTGAAATACTGCCAAATTCATTTTTCACTGTTGCAAGGCCCCTCTCTCATAGGTTAACATGGGGCCTGCCTTTTAATAACTTAAGTGCAGGTTCCCTTTGGCAGCAGATAAGATGTGGAGTTTGGTATCTCTGAACTCACAATTTAAAGATACAATTTAAAAAACAACTTTGCCAAAAGACGTCAGTTTGAAAATGCCACTTTTAGAAAGTGGGCATTTTCTTGCTTAAACCATTTTGTGACTCTGCCTCCTTGTGTATTTCCTCTCTGGGTCAGAAAAACAGCTGGGGTGTAGCCTGCATATCCAGATGGGCCATCTGGGCGAGAGTGGAGGGAGGAGTGGTCACATACACCTGAAAGGGCTGTGCCTGCCAGACCACAATGCAGTCTCCAACCCCCTGGTGTGAGTCTGGATCCAGGATCTTGTAAACAGAGACTTTTCTTTGAAGCTTGCCTACTTCAAAGGCAGAAACAAGTATAAAAGTAGTGGACCCAAAACTCCAGATTTTCAGATTACTTCTGGCCCCAAAAGGAACATCTGCCAGGGAGAAGAGCTGAAGGAGGAGTACTGCGACTGTGCTTTGCAGGGTTGGCCTGCAGTTGCTGCTTCTGCCTGAAAGAGATCAATGACTGGACTTTATGGTATATTCCTGATTGTGAAGTGTCTCCAAGGGCTTGGACTGAGCTTGCCTCCTGTTATGAAGTCTTAGGGCCATCAAAGACTTCCTTTGCCCACATCTGGACTCTGCTGAGACTCCTACCATGCCAAGTGGTGCCCTATCCAGACGTTGGGACCCTGAAAGGTGAAGCTTGTGGAACCAAGGTGGATATCCCTGCATAGGAGCCATGAGGGGAAAATTTTGATGCACCACCTTCAATACGCCGTAAAAATTTTGCACAGCCTGCATTGCAGCTGGGGAAAAAAAAACAATAAAAAAAAAAACACACACAACGCATCACGGGTGGAGAAACACCACAACACTCGCTTGTGGCTGCTGAAATCGACACAAGCCCACACATTACAGTTCCTCATCACCACGCAGCCGGATTTTGCACGCATAGTCACTGGGCATCAAAATCAATGTGAACCTGCCCAGACCTGAGGTGTCTGTCCGGGGGGCAGGGGTGGTGAAGAGAAAAAAAAAAAAAAAAAAAAAGACGCATCACTCTTGTGGGAGAGAAAAATGATTCATTGCCTACGTGAACAGAGAAGAAAGAAATGACGCACTGCCTCACTTGTGAGTAAGGAATCGATGCATCACTGACTCTTCTGATGCACACTCGCCCGTGCTGCTTTATTTTTTATACAAACCAGGTACTTTGTGTAACAAGAACACTTCCATTGTTTTCTATGTTCTCCATAATTTAAAAATTCTTAACTTTACTTGTGTATGTTGGATTTTTGTTGTTTTGGTTTTGTTTGATTTAGATAAATATTGGCTATTTTCCTAAACTGGTGTGGTGTCCATTTTGTAGTGTTTTCACTGTATTGTGTGTTTTGGTACAAATACTTTATACATTGCCTTGGAGATAAGCCTGACTGGTTGTGCCAAGCTACCAAGGGTGTTAGCAGGGGTTATCCTAGGTGTTTATCTCCCTTACCCAGACTAGAGCAAGGGTCCTTTCTTGGATAGATTGCATACTGACTGCCGGCCAGAGACCCCATTTCTAACAAAGATGCTCCAGAGCCCGGACTCCTCCTTGGGCTTTCAAAACAATTCATTACTTGGGAATAAGTGTATGCCACAAGAACAAAGATCTCCTAGATGGGACTACTGAAGAACCCAGACTTCCGTAGAACAGTCTCAGACCTTCTGGGCACGCCGGTCTCTCTCTCATGTGACTTGCTATGATTGCCAAAATACTAGTCCTCCCTAGACTATTGTATTTTTTCTTGGCACAACTGGTAATGTTGGCTAAATCCTTTAAAGAATTGAGAGGGTTAATGTCTGACCTGGTTTGAGGACCTGCCCGAAAACAGCTCACAAACTAAATAGAGGACCTGCGCTAAACCTATTGAAGTTCTCAATCTTATTTAAAAAAAACTCGAACCCTACCTAGGTTTGAAAAGTTGCCCTCACCCACTAAGTAGTGGCATGCTTCATCATTGGGCACGCTACTACACCCAGGTGGCAACCAACATCCTGGGCAGAGTGGTTATTGTTTTCAAAGCTTTTGTCAAAGCAGATACTTCTGTTTTACAGGATCTGCTATGTGAATCCTAACTAAAACTGTCTAGGGAGATGCCTTCTAAATTCTTTATTAAATTGGTTCCCCTGACAGGATTAAAACCAAACGTGGGGTGAATTGCGGAAGTTAGTATCCATTACCTCTTACCACTCATTCATACCAATATGTTTCATCCCTCTTCTCAGCCACCCAGGGTCTATGGGCCTTCATCAGGATATCAGATCCCTACACTCAATCACCCTTCCACTCATTACCGCCACAATGCTGGGTCGGAAGCGTTGACAGTATCAGTTCAACTCTAAATGCAACACCTTGAAAGTACAGCGTTTCCTTAGATCATTCTCTAAAACTGGGGATGGCATGAGGCATTGCTCTATTGTCACACTTACTCCAGGGAGTCGATGCCACCACCTCTAAGCACTCATTCTCCCTTCTTGGCTCAAACATCCAATGAAACTCCCTCACAAACCCTTTTTTATGATAAGGAAGAAAGAGTAGGGCAGAGTAGCCTCATAGGCTGCCATTATATGGCTAAAATAGAGACTACCTTAAAAAACGCCAGTATCCCATCATGCTCAGCAGGTGGCAGTTGCTTCAGTTTTTTTCCAGCTCCTGCTGACAGGACCCTGGAGCACGAAGCTCAGCCAATTAGTTTTTTCTTCAATGAAATTCACCTCTGAATTTTACTAACAACCTACTCACTCTATGTCTTTGGTCTCTCCCTACCTTTTTCCGTCACTTTGACAGGAATTGGTCTTTTTGTCTCAAAAATGCCATTTCTTTTTGAGGAGTTCCCAGACTGTGGGAGTAAAAAGGCCAAGACAGATCCTCAAAGTATGTATTCTGTCTTCCAGATACTCACGTTCCTGACATTTGCCTTAGTTGTAAGAACGTTTGAAGATGCTCACTTCACGACAGGGAGAAGATTCACCTTCAGGGTGCAGAGGAGCAGTGATAGCAGAAGACACAATCTGCAGGCAGGACGTTAGAGCAAGGAGAGTGTCAGCCCTCTACCAAGGCTCTGTCATCTGTCTCTAGACAAGAGAAAGTTTGACAGAAAAAAGGCTGAAAAATATGTAATTGGTCTTGGTCGACATCAAGAACATCAACAAGAGGTACAGTGCTGATCTGTTTGTCATGTAATAGGTTCAACATCAAGGAAGCACTGCAGAGCGATGTCAAGACAACGGGTAACAACGATGGCAACACCACTGTCCCACAGACCCCAATCGACATCAAGGAGCCCACTGACAACAAGGCCACCTCGTCGTTTGCCATTGAGATATATATAAACACATCAATTGATGGCAAGGTCAAGACAGAGGTCAGGACACTGTCGCTGTTGAGGCATACTCTGGGGTCGAAACTTCGATGTCATTCACCGTCAAGGACTAGATCAACATCAAGGGAGCGATGACTGTCAATGTTGATAACTATTTCGGCCTCCTCCAGGCTTCAAGAAGTGCACAGAAAAAAGGAGACAGATCTACAGTTCAGACTCCGAGTTTTCTCAGCCTTACTCTGTCACATAACACACCAGCTGATCCTCTGCCAGGGGCATCTCCGCCTCCTCCTCTACAGCCTGCTCTGCCTCCACCACCTACAGCACCAAGGCCCAGAACACCTTCTCCACTACCACCTGTGCCATTCACTCCTGCAAGAGGCAGATCTCGTCCCCATTCAAGTCACTACTCCAGACGTCAACATAGTTCAAGGCGCTCCTCTGGATTGGCTAGGCGTTCACACAGTCAACACCATTCAGGAATGTCTTAACCCAGGAATATCATTGACACCTCCTAAACAAGTACTGGGAGATATTCATCAACTCTATCAGACTCTCTACTTCCAGGTACTTCACTTGTGGATGACATTTCTACTTTAGGAAGATTTGGTTGGGGTGCTAGCAAATTAAACATTCCGATGTCCACCCAAACACTGATGCATTGTCATCTTCGAGATCCTGCAACATAGGTCATCCTCCCATCCTTTGCTGACTGTAGTTCCAAGTCATAAAGAAAAAGAGAGAGAACAAGAGAGAAAAAAAAAAAGAGAGAAAAAAAAAAAAGAGAAAAAAAAAAGAGAAAAAAAAAGAGAAAAAAAAAGAGAAAAAGAGAAAAAAAGAGAAAAAAAGAGAAAAAAAAGAGAGAGAGAATATATATATATATATATATATATATATATATATATACACACACACACACACACACACACACACACACACACACACCCATCCTTGACCTCAAAATGCCCAGCAAGTGGATTCGGCAAGAAAAAAAACTCCAGCTGGTGGCATTACACCAAATATATACCCTCGATTACACCACTGGCATGGGCAGTGAAGGGGCCCCCTAACAGGGCCCCACAAAGATTTTCAGTGTCTGCTTTGCAGACACTGAAAATCGCGACGGGTGCCACTGCACCCGTCGCACCCCTGCAAATCCGCCGGCTCCATTCGGAGCCGGCTTCCTCTTTGCAGGGGCTTTCCCGCTGGGACGGCGGGCGATCTTTTGGAGATCGCCCGCCGGCCCAGCGGGAAAATAGTAATGACCCCCGTGGTCATTTGACCGCGGTGCGGTCTTTTGGAGGTTTCCGGCGGGCGGTGCCCGCCGCCCGCCGGCGTCGGAATGACCCCCAAAGTATTTGACTACCCATATCTAGACGATTGGCTGATAAAGGCATCCACATCTCAAGAAGTTCAGCTTCACTACAATTGGACTTCCAATCTCCTACAACAGCTGGGCCTTCATGTCAACCATGCAAAGTCAACCTCTGACCCAGTGCAGTGATTACACTATTTGGGGACCTCAATCAACACCCTCAGAGCAGTTGTGTCCTTCGGAGGAGAGACGCTCATCAATCCTTCAGAAATCTCAGCCTCATTAAAACCTCTCACCTAACCATGAGAAAAGTATCCTCTCTCCTCGGCT
Organism: Pleurodeles waltl; assembly: GCF_031143425.1. Classification (NCBI taxonomy): domain Eukaryota; kingdom Metazoa; phylum Chordata; class Amphibia; order Caudata; family Salamandridae; genus Pleurodeles; species Pleurodeles waltl. The sequence goes on along the minus strand of NC_090436.1, from coordinate 639,765,508 downwards.
CAATGGCCTCCTTCATATTTCTCACACCGACTGCCCGTCTCTACATGACACCCCTACAGGAATGCCTTGAGGACCAGTGGGACCAACTGACAGGCAATTGTGACAACAGGATTCAGCTCTCCTATCACGCAAAGCTGTCCTTGAAATTGAGCTTTCCAGCCAATATCCTGCAAGGTAAACCATTCTATCAATAGATTCCTCCACAGACCATAATCTTGGATCCCTCTCTACTTTGATGGGGAGCCCACATGGACCATCTCCAAATTCAGGGCCAATGGTAACAGATAGCAGCTCTAGGAGATTGATGTGATATGTTGATTCTAACAGTCCATCCGGAGCTGAAGGCGTTTTTTCCATCGTTCATCTCCAACTCCCTGCTTGTTCAGATGGACAATACAACAACCATGTACTACTTCAACAAGCAGGGAGGGAACGAGGTCCAGGCCCTAGTCTCATGAAGCCCAAACAATATGGAAATTGCTTCTGGCCAGAGACCTCTCGATCACTAAGACTCACCTTCCAGGCGTACAAAACACTCAAGCAGATTCTCTCAGCAGACTCCTTCAGGAAAACCACTAGTGGGTCTTGAAAGATGTCATGGATGTCAGTCATTTTAACAGTGGAAACTCTGGCCATCGACTTGTTTGCCACCACAGAAAACAGCAAATGCTAAAGCTACACATAGAGGAACTTCCAGCCAGAAACTCTGGGGAATGCCCTATGGATCAACCGGTCCAGCAGATTGCGCTACGCTTTTACACCAATTCCCTTATTCCTGGCAGTCCTCATTTAGCTGTCCCACTCAAGAGCCAGCATGATCCTAATAACTCCGGAATTGCCATGTCAATGGTGGTTCATGGACCACCTTCACTGGTCCATCTGTCCACATCTCAAGCTGCCATGCAGACCAGATCTGCTTACAAAATTTGGAGGCCAGATGGTACACCCAGTCTCTCCTCTGTGTTTGGCAGCATAGCTCCTGAACTAGTGCAGTATAAACATTTGAATCTGCCACAAAATTGCATGGAGATCCTCTGAGGCAAAGCGGCCTTTCGCACGATGTGAATATGCCTTCAAATCGAAGAGATTTTACATATGGCGTTCATCTAAGAACAAGGACCTTACCACTTGCCAGGAAGAGGACATTACTTACTCCATTTGACACAATTTAGCTTACACTTCTGTTCTACAAAGGTTTACCTGGCAGCTCTTACCGCCTACAGGATAGGTCCTTCATAAACCTTTCAGAATCCCAGTCATCAAGGCTTTCCTATAGGGTTTTAAAAAAATCTTTCTTCACATTAGAAGCCCTTCTCCACCATGGCAGTTCAATATAGTGCTCTCTGGTCTTATACAGGATCCATTCAAACCCAAACACAAGGTCTCCCTCTCCAACACCTGTCTTGGAAAACCACTTTCCCTGTGGTAATCAAATCTGCTCGCAGGGTGAGGGAGATCCAGGCACTGTTCACATGAACCATACAATCCATTTTATTTGAGCAAAGTGGTCATGAGAACTTCCCTAAAATCCCTCCCTAAGGTGGTTTCCGGCTTCCACGTCAACCAGACAATCTCTTTGCCAACATCTTTTCAGACTCCCACTACTCCAGCGGAAAGATCCTTCCATTCCCTGGTTGTGAGAAGGGGTTTGAAGTTTTATCTTGAAAAGACACAGGGCATCCACAGATGGGACCAGTTGTTTATCAACTATGGTCCCCTCCCTACAGGCTTACCCACTTCTAAGCAATCCATTTCACATCTCATGCATTTTTCTGTGCTATCAAAGGCTCACAAAACACTCCTTGCTAGACCAAAAACACTCTACCAGAGGGAAAGCAGCTACTACTGCTTTGCTATGCAATATTCCTATTCCAGAGAGTTTCAAAGCAGCAGCCTGGAAATCTGTTCATACATTCACCAAGCACTACTGCCTAGATTCGGACGCTGGAGCACATGCTCAAGTAGGCCAGGCTGCTCTCAGAAGCCTATTCACTTAAATTTTTCTAGGTCATCTTCTTTCTTCTCCTACTGCACGCTCTATAGGATGGGCTTGCTAGTCTATTCAGTGCTTAATGCTATACATGGAAATCCCCTCTGAGAGAAGGAACAGTTGCTTACTTGTAACTCCAGTTCGCTCATAGGGGAATTTCCATGATGAGTCATAAGCAACTCTGCCTTCTCCCTGGTGGAATAGACAGAGGTGTACATACAAACTACATAGGTCTCACATCATCTTCAAAAAGAACTGAAGCAACTGCCACCAGCTGAGCATGATGGGATACTGGTGATCTCTGGGTTCTTAAAGGCACAGCATCTATTTTAGCCATATAATGGCAACCTACGAGGCTACTCTGTCCTACTCTCCTTCATCCCTATTTTTAAAAAAATTCTATGAGTGAGATTCATTCTGTTTACAAATTACGCTCAGATTATAATGTACTGGCCCTTTCTTGACTTCATTAGGCTCCAGCCAGGGTAGCCTACATACATAGGCTGCATTATGTATCTCTTTCTTAAGTGGCTTTACAGGCCTTTCTGAAGAAAGGCGAAAATCTCCATTTGAGAAGATATATTTTAACAAGTTCCTCTGGGGTCCCTAGAATTGGGTGGGACTATGCATTGCTTATGAATATATGGAAATCCCCTACAAGAGAATTATACTTCACAGCAGCGGAGCTACAGTAGCCCATGAGGTGGCAAGCAGGCCCCCTGTAATGTTCCCGATGGTCTCCCGTGCCTGCCCTAGATGTGGGCATGGGGATGCCACATTCCTACACATGGTCTGGGAGTGTCCGCCATTAGTGTGCATGCGGACTCAAGTGATAATCCACCTCTGTGGTGGTCACCGTCAGACTACCTCTGGATCCACTTTTGTATCTTCTGGGGGATCACAAAATGCACCAAATGCTCTAAATACTACCTACAATGGCAGATCTCGCACTGGCCCTGATAGCTATGGCATGGAAAGCCATGCAGCCCCCCACGATTAACAGCTGGCTTCAAAAACCACATTAATGGGCACTGGCTGACAGAGACGCTATGGGGTCCGACCAGCAGTATCGTGGAGGTGAGGGAACCGCCATATTCTGGGACACTTATGTATTTAAACAATCTGACAAATTGAATCCTCCTCCTCCCTGGACAACTCGACTAGATGGGGAAATATGGCTGATGGCACAGATAGCAGACACAAAAGGCTCCCGGTATATCTGCACGATGCTACCAATGCCCTTACACACCATTATATGGCCAACATGCCATACCCTCTTCTTCCGCCTCCCGCACACCCTGATGGCCACAATGTTGATACACATCACCGTTCTACACCTGCCCATCCCACACCGCATTAAGTTACTGCCGACCAGTAGTTTCTATAGATTGTGGTTTTTTGTTGTTGTGCACTGCTAGCTAATCTTCTGATGGGCAGGATGCAGAGCCTCGAATTAGAATGATCCTTGATCTTGCTGCTAGAACATATGGCATTATTTTGTATGCTTTCCGTTTGTTTTCAGTTGCTAACAGTGTTGTAGTTATCTGGAACACAACTGTGCCTACTCATGACCAATGTCCACCATTTGGAAGTGATGGTTAATATAAACATAAAATATAAAAAATAAAAAATAAAAAGCACTCACACCAGACGTTTTACATCTTTTCACCATTGACATTGTCAACTTTCCTTGGGTGTCCCATCCCACAGTTAAAGCATCAGGATGAGCTTGAATGTCTCTCTGCTCCTGAAATATGAGCAGGAGTCTTTTCTTAGTTTGTTAGCACCTCCTGTCCTTGCCAAGGTATACCCCCAAAATTCACAATATGCCTTTCACTAGCTATGGAATCACACAAATGCACCTGCAAGGAAAAGCCTCGCAGTGCAAGCAAAACTTCATGTTGAAGGTTAAACACAAGAAATCAAATAAATAAGGCCTTTGGCTATACTATCTTAATAAAACAATCAATTCACATTCAGGATACATGATTATACATGCACCTTAAAATTACAAAATGAATTCAATAATTATAATGAAACATGAAAATATATTTCAATAAAGCACTATAACTCAAAATGAATAGGCGTAAATGCGAATGAGAACACGCGCATTGTTAAAGTTAAACATTAGAACACATGCACATATGAACTTCTATCCTACAATGAATGCACCTTCAATATTTCATTTTGGTGCATCACTTTACATTAAAAATGTAAAGTACACAATATAGATGTCAGTTACACGTTTAAAAGGATTTCTGTAACGTCCAAGGGTGGAACCAAAATTACACCTTTCCGGTGTGCAGAGGCTGGACTGACAAGGCTTGGAGTTTACGTACTCTTCTTGCGGAAGAGAAGGCAATAACAAAAGCCACCTTTAAGGCTGGAGATGATAGACAACATGTATGCAAAGCTTGAAAGAGCAAACCCAATATAAAAGTTATCACCAGATACAGGTCTTACTGTGGCATAACACATAAAGGTGAGAAAACGGGCCTCCAAAAGTCACCCCACATCATCCGTGGACCGAGAAACAACCACAAAGGTACTCTTGTCCACTGCACTTCAACCAGAGAATCCTTGAGAATCTTTTCACCTCTATTCTCAGCATCAGGAGACTACATTGACGTTTATGGCAGTCATCCTGTAAAGTTTGGAACTTGCCTTAAAAAAACACTCTAGTGGGCTGGCAACTGTCTAAAGTATCATCTCTGCCACCTAGAACTCCATCCTGTTGGATGTGGTTGGCCAAGCCAGGCCAGAGTATCCAAAATAACTTTCATACTTTTCAAAGGTTAAACTCTTTGTTGACCATTGCTTGTTTGTATTTAAAACAAATAATATCTATTAAAATATGTATCTCCTCCTCCTGTGGATTTTGTTCTGCAACGTTTCTAGAAATGCATATAAATATTCTCTATTTTCATAAATTGGTTTCCTGGTTCTTTCGTGTTGTGACTTCATTTCACTGTTGGATGCTAAATGCTTTACACCATGTTCCTTTGTCAAGCCTTGCTGCTCAAAACCACAGCTACCCAGAGTTGAGGTAAAGGGGATACAAATGAGACTGACTGGACCCAAGACAGTTTGGGAGTGTATTCTACAATATGGCCCCACAGCCATATCATATAATACACCCAAATCCTCATAGGCACCATTTTTCATGGAGTTCAACAGTGATAACAGTAGACAGATGTAATATTTATTCATGAACTAGATAGATGTCTTACCAGTTGCTTCTGAACTTTGGTAAGTTCTTCCTTACTCGGAGAGCCATTTACATCCAGAAGTGTCTGTCCTCCAATAGCTTTTCCTATGGCTGGTTCTTCTGCAACAGCGCTCATTTCCAAGCACTGAAAACAAAAGACAGTTATGCGTATGTATAAAGAAAATGGATTGAAATAAGTTACAATTGCAACTGAAATGTTAGAGTGGGAGCCACGTTTTCTTTAAAAAAAAATATATATATATATATGAGCCTTATTTTCAGGCAGAGATGGCATTGGTTTCCCTAGAATGTACGGATACAGAAAAACAACAGATTTATAGACACCCAAATTAATATTTATTTACGTACTATCAGCACATAAATCTTATGGATCAGAAAGATGGTAATTATAATGTTAAATTTCAGGAGTCATTAGATAGAAACAATATGAAAATTATAAAAACCCAGAGCATTTCACATAACACATCCCTTCTTTCCCCTAACGAATGAGCCTAATCCCTACTTAAAGCCTATGTGTGTTATCAGTCTCCTAGTTATTGTATTGGCCAAGCTAGAAGGAAGCTCCCTAACCAGTTTTACACCAAGCGATGCGACTATCCCTGCATACTTCAAAAAGCTGTTGGGCCTACACTTAAATAATAGTGCTCTGGCAAGTCCCCTCCAGCAATCTGTATTTATGTCTGCTTCCCCCAAACTCCCAGGTCTCTTGATTCTGGATAAATGTTTTCCAGAAATGATTACCTCAGAAAAGGGGAGGTCAAGCTACTCTATTTTCTGGTATCTAAACTAAGAATGCCTCTGTTAGAGACAGGTTTTAAAGATAAGCAATTATAAGCAATTGTTCTTTTTCCTTCCTCCCAAACTTGTCCTGTGAAAGGCTGGATGGCCTTGTAGTGCTAATCTCCACATGATTAGGACCCCAAACAGCAGAATGGAAGATTTGTCTCTGCTAATTAGCTATTAATTTTGTTAGCACAACTAATGTCAGCCTACTGCTAAAAATATAACATGTCTCTCTCACACACACTTTTAGGAAACTAATTTTCTGAATGATATTAGCTAAGTCCTAAGCCTAATGCTTTCACGCTCAAAAGTGTTTGTGCACTTGAGGTTTATGTGCAATTTGGCCCGGTTTGTCTGTAACATGCATGTATTATGGCAACTAATCAATCTGTAGTTTAAAGCTTAACAGAGACAAATAACGTAGAAACTAAAATGTGCACAGTTTTAAAAGTGGTGGACATTTGTGCCTACCTTTCGTATTCTGACACCAAGTTTAATAATTAATTCATTTTACATTTATATTTGTGTGAATTAACAATGAATATTAACATAAGTATTATTTTTAGGTAGAAACAGTAGAAATAAAATGTACTGAGTAAATTGATTTCATTATGTGTTTAGAAAAATAAGTACACATTTAAAAATGACATGGGCATAACATGAATAATGTCTTCAAATTAATATTTTGTTTTGCATATTTGATTTGAATTCAAGGTGCGCAATAAAATATTAATGTATTAATTTTATTAAGTGTCCATTAGGCTTTCTTAACATGAGTAGACCTGGCAGTTCAATTTGAAAGCAGTCATGGGAAATTTTATTTGTTCATGCTGTCCCCTCTAACCTGAATTATTTCCATAGGCAGCCAATTAATGTTCTATTGTATTCCAGGAGAAAAGACATGTTTCATATGTAATAACGTAACAATATTTGTTCTAGCTGTCGAATGGAGCAGGAAGCTACTGCACTCATGTGAAAGAATATTAGTTTGCATGCCATGGGAAATGAACTGCATGTTGCAGATTATTAGGAAATGTAATATTTTGGTAGAATCCTGTAACAGAGGAAGATGACAACACACATTCTCTGTGAACTTTTCTGTATGTGTCAGAACTTGGAGGTGCCATCTACAATGATTGGATGCTGAAATCAACACCAAGTGTGCCCACCAGATGGACCAGTCGAATGGACTTTGTTTTTTTTAATTAGTGAAGAACTTTGGAATTGAAGTCAGTCTTCTCCAGTCCTTCTCAGAACCAGCTTGATGTCAGTTCCCTTCTGAACCTTCTTGGAGACAGTTAATGTCTGCTTAATTCTGCTCTCTCTCACATTTATGTTCCAATTTTCCTTATCATAGTCTTAACTGCCCAATTCTATTATGTGGTAATTGCTAATAAGGCCAACTAATTATGAACTGCTGATTTGTCCTATGCACAGCTCATGTACTGCACTGTCCTGATGCTGCTGCCAACGGACGCCAGGAGATGGTGAATTCTCCGCTCGATGAATCAACGCTGTCTGCTGTCCCATAAGGAGAGGTATAACTAAATGTGGTTTCTGGTTTCCTTTTTTAGCTTAGTCACTTACACCAGCATAATTTTTTATAGTTATTTGCACTAGTGAGATGTTGTTCCAAAATATTTTTGGTCTTGCTTTTTGCCCTTATGCGTTAGCCCGCTCCCACACATGCAAGTCACAATTCTGGTTAGTGTTAGGATTTGCCCAGCTCTGAAACCTGAAATGGATTGCTAAAACTATTTTTTGATGATTTTCTGATGTCACCATCATCTGCTTTGAAATCTGGTAATGTGCATGTTGTTGCTAATCTATATTATTCTTTTGGAATGTCTAACAGTATTGATGTTTAGTAGGTTGAATCTTTTCAGATGCTGTGGTCAGCCTATGATCTTCATGCATGTTTAGAATTTAGTGCTCATCATTTATTTGATGGTTATTTTGGGATTGAAATAAAGCTTTGAAACTTTATTCGGTTTGGAGTTTTGTTTCGGCACAGCTTATACACACCGGAATAACCCAACATGTATTCTCACACAGGTAGAAAAGGAGTTCATTAATCAGGTAGATTATAGAAGAATAAAAAAAAGAAATGATAGATAAGGGAATAGCTGGCAAGAAGAAAATATTTCACAACACACCTGATACACAAGGGCGACTTAACTTTAGATTATCAACATGTAGGAAATCTTTGTATATATAGGCCACAATCGAAAGTGGACAATTAGTCTGTAGGAACAAGTGAATGCAGACGTGTTCAAGAGTGTATGGGTTTTTATGCTAAATAGACAAGACTGCGCTGTACCTGGTGTTTATTACATCTGTGGTAAGAATGCTTATTACAAAGTGCTGAAAGGCTGGTATGGTACATGCCGTTTGAGTAGTTTTCCCAAAATGTACCAAGTGGACAACATTGACAATCCAGAGACACCTAAAATGAGATTTAGAAGAAGAGCAAGTGGTTCAGAAATTATCGGAGATATTTTTGGAGCAATTATTCCATCAGTGGGAGTGATCTCGAATGACATTAAGATAAGGAATTTATCAAGGATTGTAGATAAGATTTCAACTGATTTTTTCAGGTGCAATGCTCCTAATGGACACAGAAATGGTTACTGCAAGGTCTACGATTCTTCAGAATCGACTTGCGTTTAGAAATTTTTAGCAAAAGAGGGGGGAGTCTGCAGAGTTTTGAAATCACAGCACTGCTGCACGTACATTCCTAATAATAGCAAGGAGATACTTATCTAATTTGACAAGTCTGAGAAATGACTTAAATGACCTAAGAGAGACATGTTATGGGAAGAAAAAATAGGTGAAGGATTTTGTAAGGTAGGATCTTGGTTTGGAAGTTTGGGAAATGGTTTTGTTAAGATGATCTTGAAACCTTTATTGATTGTGACTGTGCATTTGGGTTTTACAAGGCTCACAATTTCTGGAGGAAACAACGAGCCAAGAATAAACAAAAAAGGGTAGAAATAGAAACGGAGAATAGTTACTATTAGTCAATGAAGAGATTTGAAAATTATCACAAACAGACCACTGTGTTAAATCGAGCTACAAGGTTTTGACATGCCTCAATGTACATGAGAATCATTCTTTTATGGCGGAATAGATTGCAAGACATCAAGTTTTTAATTAATTAATTGGTGGCATAGACATGGCAACTAATAAATATGTAGTATAAAGCTTAACCAAGAAAAAAAAGTAGAAACTAAAAAGTGCACAGTTTAAAATATGGTGGACATTTGTGCTTACCTTTCATATTCTGACACCATGTTTAATAATGAAAAAAAACATTATGCATTTATATTTGTATGACTTCACAATGAATATTAACATGAGTACTTTTAGGTAGAAACAATAGAAATAAAATGTATTTTGAATAAATAAAATGATTTAAAAAATAAGTATGTTTAAAAATTGCTTTGACATAATAAGAATAATGCATATTTGACTTGCATTTAAGGTGTACAATAGTTTGCTTAATGTATTAATGTGCATTAGGCTTTAACACGACTAGGCCGGGAAGTTCAGTTTGCAAGCACTCATGAAAAATGTTATTTGTTCACGCTGTCTCCTCCAACATGAAGTCTTTTCTAGGGCAGCAAATGTACTATTGTATTCTAGGAGAAGAGACATGTTTCAGATGCAATAACGTAACAATATTTGTTCTAGCTGTCGAATGGAGCAGGAAGCTAGTGCACTCATGTGAAAGAATGTTAGTTTGCGTGCCAGGGGGAAATGTACTGCACGTTGCAGATTATTATAAATTCAATATTTTGGCAGAATTTTGTAACAGGAGGAAGATGAAAACACACATTCGCTGTGAACTTTTCTGGATGTATCAGAACTTGGTGGTGCCATCTACAATGATTGGATGCTGAAATCAACACCCAGAGTGTGCCCACCAGATGGGCCAATCGAATGGACTTTAGCTCTTAATTAGTGAAGAACTTTGGACCTGAATTTAGTCATCTCCAGTCCTTCTCAGAACCTCCTTAATGTCAGTTTCCTTCTGAACCTTCTCAGAGGCAGTTAATGTCTGCTTTCTTCTACTCTCTTTCACATTTCTGTTCTGAGTTTCCTGACGAGTTTCCTCATCATAGTCTTAACTGCCCTATTCTGCTATGTGGTCCAGTACTAATAAGGGCAACTAATTCTGAACTGCTGATTTGTCCTATGTGCAGCTCGTGTTCTGTACTGTTCTATTGCTGCTGCCAACTGACACCAGAATATGGTGAATGCTCCCCTTGATGAATCAATGCTGTCTGCTGTCCCATGAGGAGAGGTATAACAAAATGTGGTTTCTTGTTTCTTTTTTTTTCCCCTTAGTCACTTACACCAGCATAATTGTTATAGTAAGTTGCACTAGATAGATGTTTTTCCAAATTATTTTTGGTCTTTTTATTTTTGCCCACACGTGTTAGCCCACTCCCACACATGCAAGTCGCAATTCTGGTTAGTGTTAGGAAAGGCCCAGCTCTGAACCTGAAATCAATTGCTGAAACTTTTTTTGATAATTTTCTGATGTCACCATTAACTGCTTTGAAATCTGCCAATAATTTGCATGTTGTGTTGTTGCTAATCTAGATTATTCTTTGTGTCGAACAGTACTGATGTTTAGTATCTAAGGAAAGAGCAACCAGGGCACTCCAAGCAAATGAGTCCAAAGTCAGGTGACTTAGTATGTAGTGTTTAATCCTCAGTGTTAAGTAGTTGAATCATACATCAAAGATGTTTAAGTCCACATCTAAAAAACAAAGGTTGAATGGCAGGTTGCAATGACAGTCTGCCTCCAAATTTGAGAACCAAAACAGCCAACACGTGTTTCGTCCTCTCGGACTTTTTCAAGGCTGCAAACAGAAAACAAATAAGGACTATTTACAAATGCTGGCACTACCCTTTGGTAGCTACATTTTTAAACTTTCAAAGTATGCTCACGTAAAAAGATCAGGTGATTTTAACCCAACGTGAGAAGAATGCAGAAAAAAGAGACAACCCTGTGGACTATTACTATGTATGCATTTAAAAGATAACGAGGAGAAAGTAGAAGGAAAAAAAGATAATCACCATATGTGCACATAAGAAAAAGGATTGGACCCGTTATTTAAGGTACGTTACAGAGGTGACCGAAAAGTAATTTATTTAATAGAGCGGGTGGGAAACAAAAGGAGAAAGAAGACAAACATAAACGAAGAGAAACGGGTAGTGTATATACATTTAGGACGATGTTAAAAAAATGCCCGTAACAGCCATGATTTACCTCTAGAAAAAAACTATCCGGTAAGAATATAAGCCGGTGTTCAATTTAAAATCCACATGATGAAGAGATCTCAAATAGGGAGAGGTAGACCTGGAAAATAAGGTATTTATTCTAAGAAAAAGCTACAGTAGCACTAATATAAGATTGAAGACATATGTTATTTATTGTTTTGATGGAAGGTAGAAAAAGTGAAGGGTGAATAACCTACCAAAGAAAATATGTTTTTAGACACAATCCAAAGTAGTGGATCCGCGTTCCTTCCAAAGTCGAGGCCAGGTAATCTTTACGCGTAATGGCTTCAAAACCTCAGAAAAACAACATGACCCCAAGTCTGGGACATGTAAGCAAAGAAAAAGGTCTAAGTAGACCCTGTCTGTGAAAATAAATCAGAACGGCAGAGAATAAGCATTAAACTGTGTCTCGTGTATATTGCTCATACACCACACATACGGTGTGTATGAGTTAGAAAGATCACATATTGTGAACAAACAAGGAACCCCATTTTAAATTGACCCTTATAACTGGGCATCAGCCGTCCTGTAACGAGGGCACGTTATTTCTTAAAGACGACTAGGGAGTCTATCAAGGGCCAAAACAATTATATTGAATACCGCAACGTTCAGGAAATAAGTCTCGGAGTGCAACCCAGTATATATCAATAACTAAGGAAACTCTCAATAGTGAAAAACCACGTTGTAAGTACCTGCGGAATAAGCGGGATATAACCTCAAGTCTTTTACCCCTACCTAAAACTGTCCCTTATACCCCTTAAACCCGTCCCTGTACTAGACAGTGAACTGTCGAGCAAATTAAAAAACTCGACTACCTAGGCAAGTATTCCGTTAAGTCTACCGACGTTATAGAAACATTTAGGAGAAAATTATGTAAATGAACTTTCTCCCCTACCTGTACCTCCCCAAATCGTCCGAGAAATAAGTGGAAAGCGACGTATGTCCTTGCGACGCAACGTCTGATAGCGCTGCCGTGTTTCCATAGGAAACGACACCACTGAGAAGTCGGCGTTAAATAGCGTGCCTTCTAAAGATAAAAATAAAGGAAGGACTGGGGGAATAACCATAGATAGGTGGTTCCTATTGCTAGTTTGACATGGGCGCCATGTTGAAAAATGTTCGCTTTATTCAAAAGAAAACCGGATAGGTACATTCCACAAAGGGAATGACACTGTAAACCAGTGTGAAGCGGATCAAAGAACTTCAAAATTTAAAAGCTCGTATGATGGCGGCGCGGTGTCCGGAAGGGCAATGTTAGTAAGAAAAAGAAAAAAAACAAAAAAAGCACAAACATCGTGGAAAAAGAGAGAGACGACATTTTTATACATTTATGGATGGAGCAGAAATGTTATAGGAAAAGAAAGTGCAGACCAAGTATACCCAAATCCTATGGTGTTCTAATACAGGCAACCATAGAAAATACAAAATACAAAGATATTCTAGTCCCATCCGGGACTGCGGTGTATATACAGTACATTAATCTGAACAAATGTTACATACAACATATATAAACCTATAAATAAATACGGTTGTCAACCAAGGGTACTGATAACATGTTATACAACATATACCCACCAAAACACATATTAGGTCACGTAAATATTTATGCAAAAATGTAAGAATGACACTAAGCACCATATGAACAAAAAGTAATATCTTGACGGATCAATTTCCATGTATTGACATGATAATACTGTATCTCTAAAACATATTGTCTAGAAATATTACTATTATATAAGAGAGAAAGAGGCTCCATAATCATTTCACTATGTTACAGTACTGTCCACACTCACATGGTAAAGATGCATAGTGAAGGAATAGTCCGACTTACATACAAAAGCGTACTTAAAGGAATACATGGAGGTCCCTGTGGATGTTTAGTCCCTGTTCAACCGCTCGTAACTTAACTATCCACCTGCTTTCCAAGCGTCTTAGGGCCAAGGTACGGTCACCCCCTCGAGGCGACTTACTAAGAGAATCAATCCCATGTATTTGGATGTCTAAAACTTCCCTCTGTCCATGTATTTCATTAAAATGGACCGCAAAAGGATAGTTCGCATTGCAGGAACGTATGGCTCTAAGATGTTCCTGAATACGTTCTTTCAGTGGTCTGATGGTGCTTCCGATATAAATTAGCCCACATATACACACGATACAATAGACAACACAACTAGTGTTGCAATTAATGAAGTGTTTCAAATCGTGTGTAATCCGGGTGTTATACTGAAACCTCACTGTCTTGTCTTTGATGTATTCACAAATGTTACAGTGTCCACACCTGTATGTGCCTGGTGGTGGTTTTGGAAGCCAGGTATCCCTGTTCTCAGGGGGCAGGAAACTGCGACATAGTTGGTCACGAAGGCGAGTACCCCTCTTATAGACAATACTAGGTTTGTCAGTCAAGCCATTTTTTAGTATCCCATCTGTCAATAATAAGTGCCAGTGCTTTCGTACAGTTTTGTGGATATGAGAGCTCAGTGCACTATGCTGGACAACAAGGGAGATGTGTTCTCGTGGATTCTTTTTCTTGGTATTAGTGAGTAAGGTTGGGCGTTTCATCTTCATGGTCTTGTTGCAGGCTTTGGTAAGGGCCTGTGGAAGATAACCCCTATGTCTAAACCTAAGTTCCATGTTACGCAATTCTTCATGGAAAACCCCTTCCTCACTACAGTTACGGCGGATCCTTGTACTTTCCCCATAGGGAATGGCATTGATTTGGGGCTTTGGATTTGAGCTGGTTGCGTGCAAGATGGAATTACATGCCGTAGGCTTCCTAAAAAGTTTAGTACAGATTCTTCCATGTTCAATATAGATAGTGAGGTCAAGATAATTGATGGTGGATTGACTGGCCTCATGTGTAAAGCGGATGTTGAAGGTGTTATTGTTGAGATGCTCAATGAAAGCTAGAAGAGACGATGCATCTCCTGACCAGAAAACTAAGATATCATCGATATATCTGCCCCAATAGAGAATATGCTGTGTTAAGAGTGGAGGGCATACACGCCACACATGTGTTTTTTCCATGTACCCCATATATAAGTTGGCATATGATGGGGAGAATTTAGCTCCCATGGCCACTCCTCTTATTTGACGAAACCAATCCCCATTGTGTAGGAAAATGTTGTTGTCCAGGACCAGACTTATCAAGTCCATAAGCATGTTAGTGTGGTCCAGAAAGGACGCATCTCTAGTATCCAGGTAATGCTGGATGGCAGCGAGACCCTCTATTCTAGGGATGCTTGTGTAGAGTGAGGTCACATCCAAAGTAACTAAGTAATGGCCCTCTGTCCATTCAAAGTCCGCCATTTTACACAGTAAGTCCTTAGTGTCTCTAATATAAGAGGGTAGGTTATGGACAAACGGCTGGAGAAAGATGTCTATATATTCCGACAGTTTCTCCGTCGGGGAGCCAATGCCAGAGATGATTGGTCGGCCTGGTGGAAAATTGCCACTCTTATGTATTTTTGGCAAAATATAGATGCAGTAGGTGTATTGTTATATAGATACTTGAACTCCATATCAGATATAAGTTCAAGGTTGAGATATCCTTGCAAGTTGTGCATAATGGCTCTACTAACCCCCGGCATGGGGTTACAAGTGAGTTTGAGGTATGCAGAGCAATCGGACAGTTGGCGATCCAGTTCCGAGACATAATCAGTTCTGTCCATGATCACGATGTTCCCACCCTTGTCCGCCTCTTTGATGACTATTTCTTTGCAGGACCCCAGTGATACTAACGCTTGCTTCTCGGCTACAGTTATATTGTATGCAGGGATGGACTTGTGTCCTAATACATACTGCTCCTCCATCTGATAGAAGTCGTTAGTAACCTTACGGCAAAAGGAGTCAATGGCGTGGTCCCTAGGTATAGTAGGCGTGAATTTCGAGGTCGTTTTTAGTCCACTGGTGGCCCTAACGTTGGAATCTATATTCAGATCACTGGTGATCTCAGTAAGTGATGGCATGGGTCCTTCTTGATGCTCTATTGATAACAAGGTTTGTATGTCCTTGATATCTTTGATGGTCATAGTGCTAGACGTATGCAACAAGGCATTAGTGGATCGAGCAGAGGTGTTGACATCATAGAAATATTTATAGAGTTTACACCTACGAATGAATTTGAACAAACTAATATGTAGTTGTGTAAAATCAGGAAGTGAGGTAGGAACAAACCCCAAACCTTTCTTCAGGATGTTACTTTGGTCAGGAGTCAAAGTTATGGATGAGATATTCACTATTGCAATGGTGTCTGGGGTGTCTATCGTAGAGACATGTGTATCCGTCATTATTGAAGATTGCGAGTTGTTGAGCGTGTTGCCACGCCATCCATTCGTTTGTTTGTATTTGTACCTGCGCTTCCCCCGTCTAATGGTCTTGAGGTGTTTTCTTCCCTCCTCTGGGGTTGTTTTTGGACTCTCCGGAACCTCTCTAACTCTAGTAAAAAAGGTGACCTATGTGTGGAGGTAGATGGAAGAGTGTGGTCCCTTGTGTCCTCACTGGTACCGCTAGAGATACTGGAAATGTCTGTGTCACTGGTAGTAAGATTGGAAGAAGGGAGATTTTTCTTAATCGTAGGGGATGTCCTATAGCTATCTGTTTTGGAATTATCATATTTACGAGCGAAAGTGAAAACCCTCCCGTTTTTATAGTCGTTGTCATCTCTCTTTAGTTTGCGTAGTTTCTTGTCTTTTATGTACAGTTGGTGTTTATGTAATACATCCTTCAGTATGTTAAAGTTCTTTATTTTATTGTCAGTGGAGTCAATGTCATCAATCTCTTTTTCTAATAATGTGATCTCCTGCATAAGTTTATCCCGCTTGGCCTTTGCATCCCGGATAAGTATATCCATCATACCTTATGATGATGTGACCAAGAGTTGTTCCCACTCCTTGAGTAAGTCAGGGCTGAGATCATCAAAGGATGGGAATAAAATGACCCTCAATCCCCTAGGGATTTGTTCATTTTCCAGGTATTTTTGTAAAATCGTATAATCCCACCAACGTGAGAGTTCTTGTTTTTTTAGACGTTCGAGTTTAATGAACTTAGTTCTAAGGCCCTCCTGTGTGGGATTAGAGGTGATGGATGCCCTGATTTGGGCACTAGACTGGAATAGTTCTTGAAACAGGGTGTCTCTATTATCATAAAAATTTGCCATAGTTTTACCAATTGTACAAATATTAAAACAACTAAATCATCATTAGTGTACAGCCATACAAAGTTAATGAACACAAAACAAATATTATCAGATGTTAATAATCGAGTTGGAGAAGTGACAGAGTGCAAATAGCATCAATTTACAGAACATCTATATCACTAAAAAGAGGTGGTTGATGCTTGGCAATGCACATCTGTTACCAAGAGCGAACACAGTAGTATATCATCAGCAAAACTTGTGGCGGGTGCCAGCCTGGTGCAAGAAACCCAACCACCAAGGGTTCCGAGGTGCACACTAACACAGGTGGATATCAACAAACACCTATGTCATGAGCTGTAAATTACAGAATCTAAGGAAAGAGCAACCAGGGCACTCCAAGCAAATGAGTCCAAAGTCAGGTGACTTAGTATGTAGTGTTTAATCCTCAGTGTTAAGTAGTTGAATCATACATCAAAGATGTTTAAGTCCACATCTAAAAAACAAAGGTTGAATGGCAGGTTGCAATGACAGTCTGCCTCCAAATTTGAGAACCAAAACAGCCAACACTTGTTTCATCCTCTCTGACTTTTTCAAGGCTGCAAACAGAAAACAAATAAGGACTATTTACAAATGCTGGCACTACCCTTTGGTAGCTACATTTTTAAACTTTCAAAGTATGCTCACGTAAAAAGATCAGGTGATTTTAACCCAACGTGAGAAGAATGCAGAAAAAAGAGACAACCCTGTGGACTATTACTATGTATGCATGTAAAAGAAAACGAGGAGAAAGTAGAAGGAAAAAAAGATAATCACCATATGTGCACATAAGAAAAAGGATTGGACCCGTTATTTAAGGTACGTTACAGAGGTGACCGAAAAGTAATTTATTTAATAGAGCGGGTGGGAAACAAAAGGAGAAAGAAGACAAACATAAACGAAGAGAAACGGGTAGTGTATATACATTTCCTAAGGATGGCTAAAAGTGGCCCTCTAAAAGTGAAGAAAAATAAATAAATTAAAATATATAATCTGTACATATCAGGCTTTCTTCTTGTGAACAGTGTGTTTTTTAGTGGGTTAATGGATACCTTAGTAGCAAGGAGTAGTGCAATGGATACTTTAGTACTAAGTGAATACTGCATAATTTTTATTGTATGTCAAGTAGGATTGCACTCTGCCCCAGTCCTTCGTACACGGAGGCTTATATAGCATGCATTTCAAAACACTCAAAATAGTGAAGAATAGTTTCAGCACTGTGAGGATAAGAGAATAGCAGTGTTATAGTTGAAAAAGAACCCCCCAAAGTTTGAGGGTCGGATGTAGGGATCAGGTGTTTACCAGATAGAAACCTATATTCCGTGTGACCAAAAAAGTTAGAACCCCGCTGATGAATTTTACTTTTCTGAGTAACATACACTGCCCTTACATTTTCTGAGTGCAGAAGTGTTTACAAACATGCGGTCGTGCGCGCACACACAAAAAAACACAACACGCCACAATAATCACTGTTTCCCACTCTTATGGAAAGCAGCCACAGCAGTTTAACGGTTATTCCTGGTTACTGTGTCATGTACAGCAACGATCACCCATATCCATCAGTAAATGACCTATGTTCCTCAGTGTCAAAGTAAAGATTTCTCATTATCCTCAAGCAAATATATGTAACTTCAGTACTGTACTTCCAATCTTATCCCCATTCTAAACGCTAGATTTGTAAATAGAGAATATGGCATCAGAAATCATGGGCTACTTTCAATATAAGCAAAACATAATCTAGATACATTTAATCGGTCCGAGTTGTGTGGACTCCGGAGACTGTCACTACAGAGGGTGACAGGCATAGTAATCCTGGGAGCTACATACTTTATAAAATCAAAAATTTATCTATTCTGACACATACGTGTGATCTCCTTAGGATATTGGACATTTTGTCAGATGAAGAAAAAAAGAAAAGAAAAAAAAAAAAAAAAAAAAAGTTACTAGCTGTGTATCGCCATTGTATAGACCAAAATAAATCTGTCACAGCACATACGTTGTGCCCTTGTCTTTATGACTCTTAACCATTTAAGATGTTTCAACCAACATAATTTGTAGATTATACAATCCATGCAAGGTTTGCTGCATGGGTATTCCAAAACATACATTAACTATACGTCTTCTTGTGTTTGCCGCTTTCTTGGGGTTTTACTGATTCATATTTTAGGGTTTTCAGCCATACATTTTATTGCACTAACCCTCCACTGGCAATTACTTGATCATAGTCGCCCTCACCTGCACACCACGTGGCTTATATGCACGGATTTAACCTTAATACGTGCCAAGGTTACCATGTCACCAAACAAGTGTGTTTATTCTTTTAAACACTCTTGTGAAATAATTGTCAATTACCAAATTACTGTATCCGTCTTCCTCTTTTTTATTTATTTATAAAATAACGGAACTCCACAAAAATTCCTTACATGGAATATTTTGTCCCGCTGGTGGCAGATTGTTTTTTTTTTTCTTCAGCGAATCCACTGTTTGTTGATGTAGTTCACCAGTAGAGTGGCATCAATCGTTCATGACTGGACACTTTTACATCTAAATAATTGAACTGAGTTTCACATACTCCACATGAAGTTTCTATTCTGTTTCTTTTCTGATTAAGACTTTTTGAAAAATCAAACACTCGTTTACTTCCCTTCCACACTATAAATTAATCTATATCCCTACGGTACAGTATCATCTTTTCCATATCCACAGGTATATATTATTTAAATCATGAGCAATGAACTGGGGGGGGGGGGAGGGATTTAGCTGTGCAATTCACCATAACTTGGGGATTACATCTTGTGTTTTAGTATGAAACACAAACGTCCCTTCTACTCAAGTTCTTTAATAGTTTTTTTTTTTCCCCTGATGATTTAACCGCTTCGCTGCCAGGCCTTTTCCCCCTCCTGTGTTGAGCCTTTTTTGGGCTATTTGGGGCAGTTCGCGCTTAGGCCCTCATAACTTTTTGTTCACATAAGCTACCCATGCCAAATTTGCGTCCTTTTTTCCAACATCCTAGGGATTCTAGATGTACCCACACTATGTGGGTTCCCCTGAAGGAGACCAAGAAATTAGCCAAAATACAGTGATTTTTTTGTGTGATTTTTTTTAAATGGGAAAAAAAGGGCTGCTGACGGCAGCTTGTGTTTTTTCCCCTGAAAATGGCATCAACAAAGGGTTTGCAGTGGCAAGATCACCATCTTCCCAGCTTTCAGGAACAGGCAGACTTGAATTGGAAAACCCAATTTCTCAATACAATTTTGACATTTTACTGGGACATACCCCATTTTTACTATTTTTTGTGCTTTCAGCCTCCTTCCAGTTAGTGACAGAAATGGGTGAGAAGCCAATGCTGGATCCCAGAGAGCTAAACATTTCTGTAAAGTAGACAAAATTCTGAATTCAGCAAGGGGTCAAAGAAAGAGCCCTAAATATGGTAAAAATGGTCAGTCAATTGACGTACTTAAATTTCTGTCTGTGCCACAGCCACAGTGGATTCAGCAAAGATTCTCAGAATTCAGTGTTTAGTTGGTAAGGGCACTCCAATCCCAACTCCATAACCAGCCATATAACAATGGCAAACAAATTAAGGTCAGTGATTCCAAGATGGCTTCAAACGTGTGTTGCATTGTATATGGTCTTCATTCTGAGGCCGTCAAATACTACTGCAGAAATATGCTCTGATTTTTGTTTTTATGACTGAGTTTCCCCACAGTAATGAAAAAAAAACAGTGTCATTTACGTGCACCTCCCCCCCACCACCACATAGCCACTCTTCTCTTGCCCAGCAGTTAAGCCAAACCTACCAGTTTCATGCTATTCTCGGACATAATCTTCACACAGCAAAGTAGAGCCAGCATGGAGTCCACCAACAGAGTCAATTTTGTCATGTCGTATAGCATTCAAACCAGTTTGTGCCATTAGTGAGCGATTGACTGAGAGTACCCCACCAAGTGCATGGACCCAGCCTCCTGTGCCATGACTCTTACTGTCAGATGTGCTCAACATGGGGGGAGGTCTTTGCCTTAACAGTCCATCGTATTGAGAAAAATAACTGCCTTCTAGAAACATTTCACGCTGAGGCTGTCAACTTAACTGTAAGGGCCTGAAAACTACTTTTAAATTCATAGACCCCAAAACTATTGACCCGAAAAAGACTCCTCAGGTAATAGCATTTGCTTAAAATTCAAAGTGCTGTCTCTGGATCGTCTGGTTCACAATCCTATGGGTTCAGATTCACAAAATATTAATCCAACTAGCAACATTTCAGTAATAAGTCTACTTGATCTACAGTCCTACATACATGCTAAGATTGCAATAATTTGTTCAATAGTTGATGTAGAAGAGGGCAAATATTAATTGACTTGAAAATAGCAATGCTACCATTCCTGACAGTGTTCAAGTCTGAAGTCACATATCCTCTGCCTCAGAAGGGCAATAGTTGTTTGGGGAAATGTAGAGCTGGCTGAAAGAGGCCTCTTGAGTGAGCAGTGGTTTTGCTCTTTAAAAACTGCAAACTTTTGGGGAATTGATTTGTGCTGCTGCACCACCTGAAGAACACACTACATGTTTTACATATGCCATCACAACCTGGTACTAATAAGTGACATTGCTACCAACACCTTTCACTTTCTATGTACAAAAGTATCAAGTTATGTGTGGGATTCCACCGGACTGTTGCCTCTTGTGTTAACAGTTTTTGTCAGCTGTAGGACTCTGCAAACTTTACTCATGCTAACCAGTGGTAGAGTGCTTGTTCTCTCCCTCAAACATGGTACAATTGTCATATACCCAACTAGCACATTCAATTTACTCTAAGTCCATAGTATGTTCCTACATGTTCCCAGGCCCTGTAAATTAAGTGCTACTATGAGACTGCAGAACACATTTTGCCACACACAATTAGCACTATAAATCTGGTTCCAAGCCTGCTGAGTGCAGCCTCGGTGTTTAGTTGAAACTGCCAGTTCAATCTGGCAAAATAAACATTTTACCAGGCTTAACCCTTTCTTTATAATACTCATAAATCATCCCTAAGTTAGGCCTTAAATGCCCATAGAAGGGGGGTGCATGGTATTCAAAGAGCTGGAAATGTGTTCTTAATGCTTTACATGTCCTGGCAGTAAAAAAACATACAAAGTCATCTCACTGTGGCAAGTTAGGCCCTCCCATAGGTTAACAGTGGTTTACACTATTACCTTTAATAAGTGCTAAACTCAGTTTGAGAGCAGCTACAAACAAGGCTTAATGGTCAAGTTAGATTTTATAATATTTTGGAAATTACACTTTTAGAAGTCGTCATTTTCCTGCCTAAAACCAAAAGGCTTTCCTGTTGGTGTGTCACCTGAACTCTGATGGCGCCTCTGTTACAAGATGTATACTGCTCCCAGTCATTGTCCAATATGCCATGGACCCCATTTCCAACCCCACTGCTTTGAGTGCTCCTCCCTTGTCAGGATGGCCTGTGCCCAGGCCCTTCCTGTGCTTCAAACGATGCCGATCTTGACACAGGCAGAAGGAGCTAATTTCTAGGCCTCCCTCTGCTTGGTTTCTTTAGATAATATGGAACCAAACACAGAGGAAGGTGTAGAGGAACTGACCAGAACTGGTTTAGGGGGTGACCAAAGGATTGCCCTCCACCAACAGTGGGAGTAAGTGTGGACCCCACAGACCTCACCCCAGAACACACCTGGACCTGCAAGGAATCAGGACTGCCCTGTTTTCTGAAGAAAATCTAGACCTGCTTGACTTGAACCTAGAACCCCAGAAGTGACTCCAAGGGTCATTTTTATCTGCTTTCTTTTTCAGCTACAGGTACACAAGCTTCCAGAGGCCCTTTCCCTGAAACTGCCCAGCAGACCATGCCAACTCGGACAGCCCTGAACTCTGCTGCTGGTCTCTGTTGGAGTGAGTCCTAACCCCAAAGTGGTACCCCACCTCCCATGCCCTGTACCTTTGACCAATGTTAGAGTGTACTCCTGTTCCCAAACTGCAAGATCTGACTTTTGCCAATTTTCTGCCTGGAGACCCATTAAAGAGCAGAACCACCATCGAACCTGCAGCTGCTGGTGTGTCCCATTGAAGGAGATCTGAATTCCAGAAACATTTCTAAAGCAAATGTAGAGGGCTTTAATGAGATAGACACAGCCATAACCTGTTGATGTCAGGGCCTTCCTAGGTACAAAGTTCAGACTATCCTACTCCAAACTTTCACGCTTTCATCAATGACCACCCCAGGATCCCCCTCATCATCAATCTGCATTCATCAAGCCCCACTTTGGATCCATCTTTCCCCTCTGATGACAACTTAAGCTTCATAAAGTTTTCCAAGTCAAAACGGAAAAGTTCAGCTGCAACCAGATAACTGCGGTTAGCACTTTTTGGTACCATTTTTAATTCAAACTTTACAAAAATCATACCTCCTGTTCTACTTATTGGGTTTTTGGTGTCATTTCATTTATTAAAAAGTTAGTATATTTTAAGAAACTGGTTTGGGACTTTTCTTGTGTAGTGTTTTCACTTTATCACTATTGAGTGATGTACAAATAATACATTGCCTCAAAGTTAAGCTGGACAGAGTTGTGCCAAGCTCCCAAGGGGTTAAGCACACATATATTTAGTAACTTTAGTGGTTCACCAGGTCAAGGATTGGGATTATTTTCTGAGGAGGTTCTCAGCCATCACAACCAATACTCCAGTTTGTGTCAGTGTTCAGCAATGGGATTTAGTACTTGCGTTTAGCAGTGCTGCAGAGTGATTTATAACAAAACCAAACATCAAAAATAGATTTAACTTTCCAAGTTTTCCTTTATTTTCATTAGGGCATTTTTCTTTTATTTCACTCCTTTCCATCTATGATTTTTGCAAGAATAAAGGTGTATCTCAACAACATTGAAAGTTCCACTGTGGCAGAGAAAGTTTAGGAAGATCAGGCTTAAACTAGCCAAAGGCTCCGAGAAACTAGATAGCTCTAAGACTCTAGAAGAGGACATGTTGGAGTCTATACCACAAGAGGACAATAGTGAAGAAGAGGAGGATGAGATGCAGGAGGAGGATGAGAACCTCCTCATGGTCCCAAAGAAGAGAAAGAGAGGGGGGGTGTTTGTCTACAGGAGTGAGGCCCCCTGCCCTGTGCAGTGTGTCCTCCCACAACATGACGAGTTTGAGGTCAGGAAATCCAAGAGCTGAGGCTGCACCTGGCCACTCTTCCATGGATAGCCTTTTCTCCTCCATGGTCAGAGAAAGTAGCCAGAGTCTTAGGGGAGAAAAAGACAGAAGCTGAGAGTGCCTTAAAAAGGGAAAAAGGGTAACTCCGGAGGAGAAAAAAAAGTTCTGCGGCACATGATGAGCCAGAAAGAAATGGGCCTGAAAGCTGGGTGGGATGGTGGAGGGGGTTACAGAGTACCGTGAAGATGGTAGCAGTGACACAGGTGCCAAGAGAAGGTAAAAGGGTCCAGATCTCCAAAGACCTGGTGCCTAGTTTTGTGGTAGTGGTGGGGTGACATGGACAAGTCGTTTGACGCCTATGAGGCTTTGTCACAGAGAAGGATTGGGGAGGCTAGTCTGT
This sequence comes from Pleurodeles waltl, assembly GCF_031143425.1. NCBI lineage: Eukaryota > Metazoa > Chordata > Amphibia > Caudata > Salamandridae > Pleurodeles > Pleurodeles waltl. Next base: position 639,741,483 of record NC_090436.1, on the reverse strand, counting down.
GGAAGCATATTCCAGTCACTGGGAGGTATACCATACTCGTCCTACATACAGCTGACAAGATGAGGTATGCCACCTTGAAAGAAGCCTTTGTTGTCAAGCTTGGTGTTACCCTAGAGACATACTGCTTAAAGGTTGGGGACAGCCAGAAACTTTATAACTGGTCCTGGGTGCATTTCAAAGATTGACTCCAGTAAGGCACGAGACGGTTGGGTGGATGGCCGCAAAGGGAGTGATTACTATTGGCTGCAGAACACATTTGTGAGAGCACGTTTAGTATTTACTTTGCAGAAATGCACTGTTGGAATATTGCCCTCTCTGAAGGGTCACCCCAACCTTTTTGCCTTCCTCCACCTCTTTTTCGGACCTCATTTTTGTTGGCTTTAGGACTCTGGACACTTTACCACTGCAACCAGTGCTAAAGTGCATGTGCTCTCTCCCTAAAAACATGGTACCAGTGGCTCATACCCAAGTGGCATATTTAATTTACTTGCAGGTCCCTAGTAAAGTGTATTACATGTGCCCAGGGCCTGTAAGTTAAATGCTACTTTTGGGCCTGCAGCACTAGTTGTATCATCCACATAAGAGGCCCATTAACCAGGTCTCAGGCCTGCCATTGCGAGGCCTGGTTTGCAGTTTCACTGCCATTAAAACCTACTTGCCAAGCCTTAATCTCCCCTTTTTCCTATATACATATCACCCCTAAGATAGGCCCTAGGTAACCCATAGAGCAGGGAGCTATGTAAGTAAAAGGCAGGACATGTACTTAAGTGTTGTACATGTCCTGGTGGTGAAAAACTCAAATTCCTTTTCCACTACTATGAGGCCACTCCTCTCAGACCAGCATTAGAACTGCCCTCATATACTTTTATGTGGTAGATTCTGATCTCCAAGGAGTAGCCCTATAATGTTTAGTATCGGCAGAATGCTAATAGAAAATCCTGATCACTGGTGAAGTTGGATTTAATATTACTATTTTAGAAATTACACTATTAGAAAGTGAGCATTTCTCTGCACTTACTGCCATCTTTGCCTTACAGCCAGACTCCAATCCACATCTGGTCTGTGCAGGTTGACAGCTCCCCTTGTGCATTCCACCCAGACAGCCATAAACACAGGACACTCAGTCACATCTGCAGACTTAATGGGTCTCCCTGGACAGGAAGGGTGGAGGGGACTCTTTTACACTTCAAAGGCCAGTGGCCTGCCCTCACACTAAGGACTGATAACCCCCCACAACGATCCTGGTAGACTGGGCTGAAAGGGGAACTTGTGTACTTCAAAACCACTCTTTGAAGTTTACCACACTTCAAAGGCACTTTTGGGGGGGGGTGTATATATAGTGGGTCTCTGACCCCACCAAATCAGACACCTCTGGATCTACACTTGGACTCTGTCAGAGGGACTGCCTGGTTACCCCAAGGACTCATCTGGACAACTTTTCTGAGAAGGACCGCTGCCCTGCTGTCAGCTGGCCTCTGCCTTCCCTACAAGTGCTCTTATGGGCTTGGATTGAGCTTGTCTCCTGTTCTGAAGTCTCAGGGCCACAAAGACTTCACCACAGAGAATAAAATCCCTGTGTCTCGGAAAAATCAACATAACACCTGCAAAAATCAATACAACACCTGCCTAGCGGCTGAAATTAGGCCACATTGCCTACCGGATCAACACAGCACCTGTTCCTTCTACCAACATGTCAAGGATTTGCAACGCATCATCCCTGGGCATAAAAATATCCACGCAGTGTGAAACCAAGGCTGTGCTCCTGGAAATCTATGCATCACTTTGCAGCGTGGAAAGAAATGACACATTGTCTGTGCCGCGCTGGAAAATCCGATGCAGTGCCTTATTTTTCAATGCATCTCCTCCTCTGCGGCCCACGTGAGTCGTTAAATTTGACACGTCACAGGCACTGTGAATTACAAGGATACAACCACTGATTCTTAAGGGTTCAGACTCTTAAACCTTTAAAAAGTGATATTTAGACATGCGCATATTGGATTTATGACATTTTGATCTTATTTTATTCAGATAAATATCTATTTTTCTAAGCCTGTATGGTGTATTTGTGTTGTCTTCACTGTGTTACTGTACAAGTTATTGCACAAAGACTTTAAACATTGCCTTCTATGTCAAGCCTGCCCTGTGCCAAGCTACCAGAGGGTGAGTACAGGATACATAGGGTTGGGTTGTGTTGTGACTTACACGGACTAGGATTGTGGTCCCTACTTGGACAGGGTGCATACCAACTAGCGACACCAATTTCTAACATTGGTGGCAGCGGTGGGGTAAGACTCGTGTTTGTACAGTGCCATACAACAGCTATGTGTACACTACCCACCAAAGGTCAAGTTGATTTGTTTTCCCTGCTTTGTATTTTTTAAATCCTATACATCATGTCTATGGCTGGCTCCACAATTGGAGCTGGGGAGTTTGTCCTGGCTAAGTTGGAGACGTACACAGTTATCCAGCTGAAGGGCTTTTGCAAGAAAATGGGTGTACCTACCAGTGAAGCCTCCAAGAAGGAGGAGTACCAAAGGCGCTGAGGGCCTTGACAGAATCCCACTCCCAAGTGCATGATGAGTTGGGGGTAGCAAGAGAATGGCTCTCCCTAGAAACTGCCAACAGCAGTGGGGGATGACACCCTTGCATTTGTGCCCCCTGCAAGACCAGGAGGCAGTGTTTCTAGTCATGACCTGACTGCAGAGGAAAGGAGAGAGGAGAGAGAATTTAAGCTGCAGTTGGCAAACCAGAGGCAGAGGAGAGGAAGGCACAGGGAGAAGCCAAGAGAGCCTTGGCAGAAAATAAATTACTTCTGGCTCATGAATGGAGTCTAAAAGAGCTGGACCTCAAGTATATACAGTCTGAGTCCAGCAGTGATGGTGGCAGCATACGTACAGTACCTGATGGAGACAAAAAGGTTCGTATACCCAAGTATTTGCTGCCCAGTTCAGTTATGTCATGTGAGATGACACACTTCTGACATTAGAGTTCTGGGACCAGAACAAGTACACACCCATGAAAACCATTTTGATTGCCAAATGTGGATTGACCCTTGAGAATTATCACCAAAGATTCAGGGACAGTAACAAGCTCTCCAGCCAATCCTGGGTAGACTTTGTTGATTACTCCAGTAAGGCACGGAATGGCTAGGTGCAGAGCAGCAAAGTCAGTGATTATCTTGTGTTGTACAAATTAATCCTGAGAGAGCACAAGCTCAGTATTTGTTTTGTAGAGTTGCACCAGCACCTAGTTGACAGTAAGCAGATTGATCCCAGGAAGCTTGCTGAGGAGGCAGACCTCTGGGCTAGCACCAGGGTGTCCAAGAAGGTACCTGGAAGTGACACCAAGAAGGGTGGTTCAGGTTTCCCTCCCCCCCAGCAGATTAAGGGTGAGGAAAGGGTTCCCATACCCCCATCTGAGAAACAGGGTGATGGGTCTGGTGGATGGTGGGACAGGGGACCCCATTTCCAACCCCACTGCTTTGAGTGCTCCAAGCTAGGACACAAGCAGGGGTACTCTCTCTCTCTCCCCCCCCACCCCTCCCTCCACTTCCCCATAGAGGTCCCACCAGTGAGTGGTTTCTTCGGACAGACAATGTGGCCTTAGGAGGAAAAGTAGTCCCCAGGGGCAAGTAGTAGACCATGCCATAATCTCCTTCAGTTGGGAGTCGTCACTTCCACCAGGTGGGAGTGAATGGGGCCACTGTCACTTCTCTGAGGGCCACTGGGGCTAGTCATACCATGATGGTATGATAGACTAGTTTCCCCTGTGCAGTATACCAAACAGGTGTGTAGGGTGACTCTAGCCCATGGGGAGCATTATTTTCACCCTATGGCCCTGGAGTGGGGTAGGGAGGTAACCCCCCCCACCCCAAGAAAGGTCATAGTTAGTCCCCAGACACCCATGGACTGCATTCTGGGGAATTAGTTACCCCTGGAGTCAGGAGAACTGGGAGGGATGCACCTACCTCTGGGACACCCTGACAGTTCAGTTATATGGAAGTATCAATCCCCAGAGGAGGGTACGGGAGCCCAGATGTAGGAGCAAGGTGAGGGAGGACTCACCCCAGTCCACTGTTCAGCCTAAGGGTACAGACTCTGGGTTTATTGACCAGTGTCAGGATACCATTCCTGGACTGGCAGGAGGTAGAGTGGAAGTAGGGTGCAAAAACCCTGGGCTACTGCCCCCGCCCCTCCACACTCTGATGCCTCAGAGGTCAAGGAAACTTCAGGAGCCCATAGGAAACTCCCTGCCATCCCCAAGGCTGGAGGAGAAGCTTACCCATTGGCCCCACTTAGGGCCTCCACATAACAGTGGATTGCCTGGCTCTTGACACTGACAGCGGTCAGTGGCCTCTGTTGATTGCTGTCATTGTGGACAGGATTTTCCCTGGGTTGGGGACAGAAGTCAGATCCAAGGAGTGGAATGGGTCACATCACTTTGTTGGCCATGGTGGTACTGTCTGCAGTCTGGGATGCATCTGTGAGCAAATTAAGGTTAGGAGCTTCACAGATTGGGTCAACAGGTGACCAGAAGGGTTCCTCATGGGTCCGTTCAGTGGCCCCAATGAGTATAGACAGAGGAACCCAACCGAGTTCAGAAAGGCTTAGAACTGGCAAGTGCCCCTGCAGTAGTGGGACATTGTCCATGTTCTATCGCCCTAAGCAGGAAGTCCATCAAAGTGTTGATTAGTTTACCCTGGTTGTAGGCTGGAAGGGGAATTTGTGGGAAAATGGCCTTCTCTGAAGGGTCACCCCAAACTTTTGCCTTCCTTCTCCTCTTCTGACATTTTTGTTGGCTTTAGGACTCTGGACACTTTACCACTGCTAACCAGTGCTAAAGTGCATGTGCTCTCTCCCTAAAAACATGTTAACGTTGGCTCATACCCAATTGGCATATTTAATTTTCTTGTAAGTCCCTAGAAATGTGCAGTACATGTGCCCAGAGCCTATAAATTAAATGCTACTAGTGGGCCTGCAGCACTAATTGTGCCGCCCACATAAGTAGCCCCTTAACAATTTCTCTGGCCTGCCATTACAAGGCCTGTGTGTGCAGTTTCACTGCAACTTTGACTTGGCTTTAAAACTACTTGCAAGCCTTAAACTCCTTTTTCCACGTAGACGTCATCCCTAAGGTAGGCATCCCATAGGCAGGGTGCTATTTAAGTAAAAAGCAGGAAATGTGCTTGTGTTTAACATGCTCTGGTAGTGAAAAACAAATGGATTTTCCCACTACTGTGAGGCCTTCTCCTCTCAGACTAGCATTAGAACTGCCCTCATATACTTTCAAGTGGTAGATTCTGATCTGAAACGAGTAGCCCTGTAATGATTAGTATGGCCAGAATGGTAATAAAAAATCCTGCATACTGGTGAAGTTGGATTTAGTATTACTATTTTAGAAATGCCACTTTTAGAAATTGGCCATTTCTCAGCACTTGCTGCCATCTGTGCCTTACAGCCTGTCTCTAATCCACATCTGTTCTGTGCTGGTTGACAGCTCCCCTTGTGAATTCCACCCAGACAGCCTTAAACACAGGACACTCAGTCACATCTGCATTTGTCTGCATACTGAATGGGCCTCCCTGGGCATGAAGGCTGGAGGGGCTCTCTTACATTTCAAAGGCCTGTGGCCTGCTCTCACACAGATTACTGATAACCCCCACAGAGATCCTGGCAGACCAGACTGGGCTAAAAGGGGAACTTGTGCACTTCAAAACTGCTCTTTGACGTTTTCCCACTTCAAAGGCACTTTTGGGTATATATACACTGGGTCTCTGACCCCACCAAAACAAACACTCCTGGATCAACACCTGGACTCTGTCAGAGGGACTGCTTGGCTACCTAAAGGACTCATCTGGACAGCTTTGCTGAGGACTGCTGCCAGCTGGCCTCTGACTCTGCCTTCCCCACAAGTGCTCTCCAAGGGCTTAGACTGAGCTTGCCTACTGCTCTGAATTCTCAGGGCCACAAATAATTCACCCCAGAGAAGCAAATCCCCGTGTGTAGGAAAATTGAGGGAACGCCTGCAGAAATTAACACAGCACCTGCTCCTTTGAAAGAAACGACGCATAATATGTGCAGCGCTGGAAAATCCGAGCCAGCACCTTATTTTTCAATGCATCTCCTCCTCTGCGCCCTGTGCATTGTTATTTTTGATGCATCCCAGGTACTGTGAGTTACAAGGATACCATCACCGATTCTTAACGATTGAGACTCTTAAATCTTTAAAAAGTGATATTGACTTGGGAAGATTGGTTTGTCATTCTGATCTTATTGAGATAAGATATCTATTTTTCTAAACCTGTGTGGTGTCTTCACTGTGTAACTGTATGAGTTATTGCACAAATACGTTGCACATTGCCTTCTAAGTTAAGCCGGTCTGCTCTGTGCCAAGCTACCAGAGAGTGAGCACAGGATAATTTGTGTTGTGACTTACCCTGACTAGGATTTTGGCCCCTACTTGGACAGGTTGCATACCTCTGCGAACTAGAGATCCCAATTTTCTAACATGCACCAACACCTCATTGATTCAAAGCTCCCTGTACCCAGCAAGCTTGCAAAGGAAGCTGAACACTGGATTAGTATCAGTGTCGGAGAACCTGTAAATTAAATGCTACTATTTTAACTGCAACACTCATTATACCACCCACTCAAGTAGCCCTGTACAACATGTCTCCAGGCCTGCCAATGCAGCATTGATGTGCAGTTTTAAACTGACATTTTTACCTGGCAAAATAAAAGTGACCCCTTAAGGTAGGCCCTAAAAGACAAAATGGCAGGTTGTGTGATATTTAATGTTTTAGATGACCTGGCAGTGAAAAACCAACCATGTAATTTTTCACTATGGGAAGGCTGGCTCTCCCATAAATTAATAGTGGTTTACGCTATTACTTTTAGTAAGTGCTAAAGTCAGTTTGGGAGTAGCTAGAAAAGTGGTTCAATGACTAATTTTAATAATTTAAAATCCAACTTTAGTGGTAAGTTGTAAGTTTCCTGTCTAAATCCGGAAGGGCTGGGGTGGGGTGGGGGTCTCCTCCCTCGACAGGATGTGCCCAAACCCCTTCCTGAGCTTCAAAGGATGCTTTTCTTGAGATTAGCTTACTGGGAAACAAGATGTCAGGAGGCGGGAGGAACAAGAGGAATGGGGCAGGGAAGAGTAATTGTGAAAGATGGAAAAGAAAAAGAAAAAGGGAGAAGAAAACGTCTGTTGGGACCGAAAAGTCCCTTGCATGGTGAAGAACATGTACCCCAGCCACTGTAATGTCTGTATCCTTGATGCTGTTTTTTGCTGTCACAGAGGAACACAGATCATGCATGTTTGCCATGACATAGGCCTGTCGCTCGTATTGTGGTCTTTTTGGACCAGGAGAGGTGCCCAAAGAACTACCCTCAGTGGTGAAAGGCTACTGTCTTTGCCAGTAGTTAAGTAGCACAAGCACGTTGGTGGCAACATATAGTCCAGTGATCAGTAGGAGTAAACCAGCCTTTTCACCTGTCACTGGAGTGAGACCTACAGGCTCACTTATTTCAAGTTCCACTACTGTTTCCTTGACTCTCCCTTGGCCTACATTGGATTGGTGTGTAGTGCATGTGTGTTATATACATGTGCTGGGTGTATGTGTGCCTGTGAAAGGTGGAATACGGGGACGATGCAGTCCTGGGCAGTGTGTGTGTTAAGTACATGTACTGGGTGAATGTGTGCCTCTGAATGGTATAATACATGGGTATTTAGTGCTGTGCAATGCGTGTATTTTATATGTATATTCTGGGGACATGTGTGCCTGTAAATGTTACACATGCAAGATTCTGGGTTCCAGATTCTGGGTTCCATTTTGGAAGACCCAAGGCTAACTGAAGAAGTAGGAGACAGATTTGTAGATTGCTGTATTCCTGTGAGCTGGGTGAATACACTGGAGGACGGGAGAACTAGACTTTTCAATAAAATTCAAAGGGTGCTCTTTGATTCACAAGGTTACTGGCGAGGGGCCACAGCACATCTCATCTCACGAACGGGATGGGACTGATAAGAGAAGCAAGAGAGTAGGGCAAAGGCCCTGGGCTAACCTTTTGATACACATCGCTGTGGCTGACATCCAGGTATGAACCTCTAGTCACTCTCATGGCTTGTGTTATGGGTCTATTAGGCTTGGAGTTGCTCCTACTGTGACAGACGGCTTTCTGGAGGAAGGGAGTTTCAAAAGAAAGCAGACCCCAACATAAATTTAAAAAACTCAGACTCCAAAACACATTTGGTGTCAGGAAATGGACTCCTTCAAGAGGAGCTTGAGGCCTCTGGACTAGTCAACTGTCAAACAATGGATTGGGCTGTGTGAGGAGTAGAAGCTCTGCAAGATGTCTGTCTATGACCAGGACTGGAGGCCAAGGCCTGCCAGTATCCCAGTGAGTGAGGGAACATCATCCAGGGATCCAAGATCACCTGGCCCTGGAGGATGGATCACCAGTGCCTGCTTCCTAAGACCAGTACGCCCCATGAGAGAGAGGAAAGTGCTGGAAGGAACAAGGTTCAGTGGGAAATCCTGGAGATAGGTTCTCTGATGCAAGGTGTGAGGAGGATGGCTTTTGCACTGATCTGTTAGTATCCCACAAGCAGCAGTTCTGATCGGGCCATAGCACGTCTATGGAGTAAAGTCTGTGACCCCCACCCGAAGCCCAATGGGGCTTCTGTACAAAGGCTACAAGCGTGGCTGGAACGAGAGTCTGTGAGGAAGAGGCCGTCGTGGTGACAAGACCGGCCCGAGCCCTGACTGAGGACCTGCACCAGAAGTGCTGAACCACCCACACTCAGAAATGTGGGGAGGATCCAAGGAACATTACCAGCATCCGACACAGAGACCCCATCAACCGCTGAGAGGAACTCATGGACATTGGACTGCTGCCCCTGCAGGGCCACGTGACCAGGGACAGCGGCTGCTGCAGCTTCAGTGCCCATGAAGGGGGTGCACTTGGAGACACCGGCTGTGCAGGTCCTCCTGGTGAGGACAAGACTGATTTACTAGCCAGATAGCTTAGGTGGATCTTGACTGCCATATAGCCCTTCAGCGCGGAAAAACTTTTGACATAAGAGTCGGAGTGGGACTCCCCAGTCTTTGACTAGTAGTGGGGCGTAACCTGAATACCTCCTATAGTCAGTGGAAAATAACCACTACTGCTAGTGAGAAGTGAGTGGGACTCAGGAACCTGAGTGTTAAAACACGAGAGCCCGGACCTCAGGAGAGGCTGCACGGTTTGTGAAGGTTGTATTTTACATTGTGCTGGTATACAAATACTCCTTTTTTCATAAAAGCAAGAATTTGACTGGACAATCATTTACTGCTGCTTCTAAACATTCTGTTCAGCCCCCTATGCATACTGCCCCCTTCACTCCCCCCGCCCATTCCCCTCAGGAAGTACTGGACTGCTCAACCTGAGCTACCACAGAGTCAAGTGCTGAAGTGATACTTGGCCCATTTGTTAAGAATCCATTGTTCATGACCCATAGTAAGTTTCTCCAGAAACATTAGGAGTAAAAGACTTCAACCCCCCACCCCCACCACAGTTAGGCCCAGTAGCTCCTGCTTTCCCCTGTGACCCTCTGAAAAAAGGTTGACAGTTGCCGGCAAACGGAGTGGCACCCAATGTTTAGGAGCCTTGGATACAGGTGTGGCTTTGGCAATTTACGTAAGCAGTACAGGGAGTCCCATTTTACAGACAATGGAGGAGAAAAAAAAAAAACTGGATAGAGAATAGACCTCAGTACCGTGTCCATAGATCCAATGAAGGATTTATGTAGAGATAGAAGATGGGGAGTTCCCGGGAATAGGGAAAAAGGTCCTCGCTAATTTCATTAGGGACCAGTTTGAGGAACTGGGTGAAAGGGATGAGACTGTACTTGGCCCAGGTGAGGGAACCATGTAAGGAACCCAGGAGAAGAGCGCTATGGTTTCAGCCTCTAGGATTCCCTTACAACAGATCTATATCAGGCACCTAATGTATTTTCCACAGTTTCACCAAGACACTTGCCACCTTTGGTTTCCAGAATACCCCAGGTGTGTACACAACCACATATTTCTATGGTGTACCACTGTCAAATATACAGTAGTGAATCCCTTGGGTGGGGCAAGTCATGCAGAGACCCCAAGCTTACAGGTGGTTCTTCAGAAGACTAAGGCAGTGGAAGTGGAGAAGGCCAGAGAGTCTCAGAGGGGGGCCAGAGATTAAGTTATTGGAAAACAAGAGGAGAGGAGGCAGGAGAGACAAGAGGAATGGGACAGGAAAGAGAAATTGTGAAAGAGGGAAGAAAAAAGGAAAGGGAGAAGAAAACGTGAGGAGAAACAGAAAGAAAAAGAAAACGCTGGAGAGGGCAAGGATACCCCTTGAGAGAGCGAACATTAGGATGGCAGCAATGAAACACCATTTAAGATAAGTGACTCTACATCCTGTTCAGGCCAGGTTGTGGCCAAAGTTCCAAAGGATTTTGTGCATGTGTATGTGGAAGGTCAGGACATCTTGAAGTGGTTTATTAGTTTTAAGGTCACTTGTATGATGCCAGCCTTGAATGAGACATCTACGGCAGCTGCCTTAATAGGGTGCATGCCACTAGAAGTGACAGCAGTCATTGGAAGGATTCCTGTGGCAGACCAGATAGCCTACGAGCGAATGAAGGAGGCATTGATTAGATTGTCTAGGCTGAAGCTAGCTCAGTACCTTCAGAAATTCCGGCACTGCAATAGAAAGGATGTTTTTCAATATTAGATTTAGATTCAAGCTCTATTGCATGACTTCAATGAGTGGGCGAGAGGGATGAGACCATGGACTTTCAGTTCCTCAACCAGCTGATGGCCACAGTGGCTCAAGAAGTAGTATTCTACTCCACTTAAGCAATACCTGTCTGTAAGACATTAGGTTGTTAGTTGATTGGGTGCAGTAGCCACAATACCTTACACGGTGAACCACAAAATGTCAATCATATAACATGTGCTTAACCCTGGGCAGCTTAGCACAAGAAGCTCAGGCTAAACTTGGAGGTAATATGTTAAGTATTTATGCAGTACAGTAACAGCAGCACAGTGTAAACACAACAAAATCCCAAACCAATTTAGATAAATTGGGACAATTTTAATAAATGATTTGACATAAAAACTGTGAAAATCCAGTTAGTAGAACCAGAGTTCTGATCTTTTAAAGTTCAGAATAGCAAGTCCTCAGTTTTAGAAATTGACCACCTGGGCACCTTTAGCACCACAACAATTGTTCCAGGAATGAATGGAGACATTTTTGTTTTGTTTGGGGGAGGGAAGGTGGGTGGGGGGGGGGGGAGGAAGGGGGGTAAGGATTTCAAGACTCACCCAGGCTGGGTCCAGGTACAGGTGATGGTGGGAGCATGTTATGTCCTTGTGGCTCAGAACAGAATACTAGCTACACTAGCACTTTGAGTCACTTCTTAAGTCCTGGGTGCAGGTGGTAATGCAGGGCTGGCCTCTGAAAGTTCCAAGCAGGCTCTAGGCAGCAAAGTAGTCCTTCCAGGTACAGCAGTAGTATGGCAGAGCGCTCTGCAGGTCACAGCAGCAGGCAATCCTCAGAGGACTTCCACAGGTCCAGTAGTTAACTTGGAGCAGGTCTGAGCCCTATTTTAATACTCTGGTGCCATGTTCCTAGAAGTTGGGGGAAATTTCCAGAAAGGTTCTCTGAAGTTTCAGGAATTTCTTGCCTGCCCTGGCTTCTAGCTGGCTGCACTGACAATACAAGTTCAGTAAGCATATAATGTGGTGGCAGAGCCCAGACTAGTCAGTTGCAAGTGGGGCTGTGCTTAGCACTGCCTCCCCCCCCCCCCAATCAAGTCCGTTAACGCCCCATTCATTCAGACTATGCTAATCCCCTATTGTGCGACTGTCTGGGGGTGAATTTACCACATCCTAACCAGTCATGTAACCTAAGGCAGGTTACAGGCACAGAGGGCTAAGGGCAGGAAAATGCCAGTGTTACAAATTATCCTGTGCCCACCCTCTGGTAGCTTGGCACTGAGCAGTCAGGCTTAACTTAGAAGGCAATGTGTAAAGTATTTGTGCAATAAATCATACAATAACAGCATATAGCACCACAAAAATACACCACAGTGTTTAGAAAAATATATAATATTTATCTGGATATTTGCAAGTCAAAACAATCAAAGATGCAATAAGAAAATGTAAGGATACCACTGAAAAGTGATATAAAATGTCTTAAGTCTTTTAAAAGCAAACAAGGTCTCTTTCAAGCACAAAGTACATGGGTCGCGTAAAAAATCTCCGCAAAGGGCCGCAGAGGAGGGGAAGCGGGGAAATAAAGGGGTGTGCGTCAATTTCTCGGGTCGCATCGTTTAGTTTCCATGCAGGGACGGCTGCGCGTCGATTTCCGGCACTCATTCGTGGATCCTCTTCGGGTTGTGGGGTTTTCAGACGCCCCTGGGTCTGTGCGTGGAAGCCTGGGCTTGTGACAAACTCAGCGTCGTTCCGGTCGGCGGTGCGGGGAAATTTCTCCCGCACGGCAGGTGCTGCGTCGATTTCTCCTCTGGAAGTCGGGCGTCATCGGCCCAGGTCGACTGTGCGTCGAAGTTCCGGTCGCACCGCATCGATCTTTTCCTTGCAAAGTCAAGCAGCGTCGTTCCAGTTCGGCGTGCAGTGAATTTTTCACCGCGGGACAGGCTGTGCGGCGTTTTTGGGAAGCTGTGCGTTGAATTTTTTTTCGCCGCACAAGGAGTCCAGTTGCAAGAGAAGTCTTTTTGGTCCCGAGATTTCAGGGAACAGGAGGCAAGCTCTATCCAAGCCCTTTGAGAGCACTTCTTCACCACAGCCAGGGAGGAGCAAGGCAGCAGGGCAAGAGCAAGGCAGCAGTCCTTCACAGAAAGCAGTCAGGTGAGTCCTTTGGGCAGCCAGGCAGTTCTTCTTGGCAGGATGCAGGTTCTGGTTACAAGTTTCTTCTCCAGGAAGTGTCTTAGGTGGTAGGGCAGAGGCCCTTTGTTTATACCCAAATGTGCCTTTGAAGTGGGGGAGACTTCAAAGAGTGGCTTAGAAGTGCACCAGGTCCCCTTTCAGTTCAATCCTGTCTGCCAGGGGCCCAGTAGGGGGTGTGGCAGTCCTTTGTGTGAGAGCAGGCCCTCCACCCTCACAGGAAGACCCCTTCAAAATGCAGGTGTATGCAAGTGAGGCTGAGTATCCTGTGTTTGGGGTGTGTCTGAGTGAATGCACAAGGAGCTGTCAATTAAACCCAGCCAGACGTGGATTGTAAGGCACAGAAGGATTTAAGTGCAGGAAAATGCTCACTTACTAAAAGTGGCATTTCTAAAATAGTAATATTAAATCCAACTTCACCAGTCAGCAGGATTTTGTATTACCATTCTGGCCATACTAAATATGACATTCCTACTCCTTTCAGATCAGCAGCTACCACTCAAACAATGTAGGAGGGCAGCCCCAATGTTAGCCTACGAAGGGAGCAGGCCTCACAGTAGTGTAAAAACGAATGTAGGAGTTTTATACTACTAGGACATGTAAACTACACAGGTACATGTCCTGCCTTTTACCCACACAGCACCCTGCCCTAGGGGCTACCTAGGGCACACCTTAGGGGTGACATATGTAGAAAAGGGGGAGTTTTAGGCTTGGCGAGTACTTTTAAGTGCCAAGTCGAATTGGCAGTGAAACTGCACACACAGGCCTTGCAATGGCAGGCCCGAAACAAGGTTAAGGGGCTATTTGAGTGGGTGGCACAATCAGTGCTGCAGGCCCACTAGCTATCATTTAATCTATAAGCCCTGGGCACATATAGTGCCTTCTGCTAGGGACATAAGTAAATTAAATAGTCCAATTGGGTATGATCCAATGTTACCAAGTTTAAAGGGAGAGAGCATATGTCCTTGAGCATTGGTTAGCAGTGGTAAAGTGCGCAGAGTCTAAAAACCAGCAAAAACAAACAGTGTCCAAAAAGTGGAGGGAGGCAGGCAACAGGTTAGGGGTGACCACCCTAAGGCTGTCAGGTCTAACAGCCAGCTTTCTAAAAGTGGCATTTTCAAACTTGTGATAATAAATCTGCCTTTACCATTAAAGAGGGTTTAATAAAAAGGTCATAGATACCAAACATGTATATCTATTAACTTTGGTTAAGGAATTACAACTTATTAATTTTAATAAGGCATTCCCAATGTTACTCTAAGGAAAGGGTAGCCCTCAGTAGTGAGAAAACAAAATTTAGGAGTTTTTCCACTACTGTGACATGTAAAAATAAAACGTGTATGCCTTACCTTTAAATTAACACATAATTAACACAGTACCCTGCCCTATGGGATACCTAGGGGCTACCCTAGGGGTGACATATGTATAAAAGGGGAGTTTAAGGCTTGGCAAGAGGTTTTAAAGGCCAAGTCAACATGGCAGTGTGACACTGCCTTCAGGCTCCAATGGCAAGTCTGGGACAAGTTTTAAGGTGCTACTTAAGTAGGTGGCAGACAGAGTGCTGCAGGCCCACTGGTAGTATTTAATTTAGCGGCCCTTTGTATATGGTATACCCCTCTACAAGGGACTGGCATGCAAATTAAATATGCCTATCAGGTATATGCCAATCAAACCATATTTAGGTGAGTGAGCATATGCACTTTAGCACTGGTTAGCAGTGATAAAGCGCACAGAGTCCTAAGGCCAACCGAGCAAAAAATCCAAACAAGATGGAGGCAAGCAGGCAAAAGGCTTTGGGGAAGACCACCCCAAGACTGAAAAGTCTAACACTTTATGATTTGATAGAACAGAATCCGGAGAACATTGCAGTGTTGAATGACGAGTGATTAGGTAACGGGGTCCACAAGGGGCTGTAAGAGCACTGCTATTAGCTAAAGGGGGAGAGAAACGCTCCACAGACTGGTTCCAAATTGGAGGGTAGGACCAGGGTAATTCCTATGAAACTCAAGTAGGGCACATGCGAAATAAGAATCTTAGTGATGTGTCCAGGAAGGAGCACCATGAGAAGGGAGAAGTTCTTCCAACTATGAGGTGGTGGCGTGCTACAAGTGCCACGCGGTGGGACACTTCAGAAGGGATTGTCAGGTGAAATACTCTGACCCATCCGCAATTGTGATAGCAAACGTGTTACACATGGTTGAAGAGACACGAGAGGACCCAGTTGAGCTCAACCTAGTAGCTAAGCAGATCTTTAAGAGGGACGCAAATGCTCTGAAGCACATTCATCCTAACTCAATGGAGCATATGCAGGAAGTTAGTATCAATGGTAGGAAAGTGCCTGCCCAAGAAACACGTAAGCCTTCCACATCATGGTTGAGAGGAAGCTCCTGAAGCCTGATGCTCCCTGGTACCAAAGAGATGGGTTTGGTATCCAGTGGAGAGGGCACATAGTATCTGTTTTTAAGGGTTGAGTTTGAGCTCAGTGGCCATGGTTGATGTCAGGGTAAGTATAAAGCAAGATGCAGGATGTCTCTTGGGCAATGACTGAATTGCTCTCGGCTGGGTGCCAGGACCGTCATCCTCATGGTTTGGACCACATCAGCTGTGTTAACAAGAGCACAGTCTTGGAGTGGTACTGGGAATCATACCAGAGTTGCAATTACTAGTACAGGGTAATTTGCAGAAAAGGGCAGACTCCAGGAAGGCAATGGCCGTGGGTGACATCTCTTCTGCTCTAGAAGAAGGGTAGGTTGAGGCTCCTGAAGGTTGCTAGGGTCTAGGCCGCTTCCAGAGCTGAAGGGCTTGCTAGCCATTGGAGGCCCTACCTGGGAAGATTGCTGCAAGTCACAGGAGGAGTGCCCTATGCTTGTAGGACTTTGAAAGGTGCCATGGAACTAGGCAGCAAAGGAACGGTTGATAAATACTATGTGGGCAGGGAGTATGGCCTACTTTATGGTAAGGCTGTAAATCCTGAGTCAGGTGCTTCCATTAGTGCACATGGATTTTCTGTGTCATTGGCCCATGAAGTGCCATTGGCAGGACACTTAGGCATTTGAACGACCCAGGATAGGTTGGACCCTCTGTTCTGCTGGCCATGGAGGCTCGGAGAGGTTCGTTGGGAGCACCCACCAGCTTGCCAGAGGAGTGGTAAAAGAGCAGGGAGGACTAAGGCACTTGTTGTAGGTGTTCCACTTGAGGGGTTGGGAATAGACCTAATAGGTCCATTTGACCCCCTCCTCACAGTCGAGCAACAAGTACATCTTGGTTGTGGTGGATCATGCCACCAGGTACCCGGAAGCTATAACTGAGGAACTTGACTGCATGGGTGGTAGCAAGTGCTCTCCTGGGGATCTTTTTTAGGGTCGGATTCCCAAGAATAGCAATTTATGACCGGGGAACCCATTTCAACTCCTCTTACATGGGAGAGATGTGGGAGAAAGCAGATATGACATATGACCTCTCCAGTGGTTTAGTAGAGTGGTTTAACTAGACACTGAATAGCATGATGGGAACTACGACAGAAAACCTCAATAAAAAGTGTTTTACTGCCATGGCCTCTTGTTTGTCTATGGAGAGAGTCTGCAGAAGAGGGTAAGGTGTTGGTCCCTCTGGGCTTCTGTATGGACACCTAGATTGGGGTGCACTTACTTTAGTCAGAAAAGGTTGGGAAGGAACCTCAATCTCTCCAAAGAAGGATGTGGGAGAGTATGTGATTGGCCTCAAGACATGGTTTGCATAATACATGGGTCAAGCAAAGGAAAACATTTCAGGCTAGCCAAGCATAGATGAAGCAGTGGTACAACCAGAAAGCTATGTAGACTGGGTGTCAGGAGGGTTAGTATGTGTTGTTAAAGCCTATTTGTCCTAGAGCTTTGGTGGACAAATGTTGTGGGCCATCGAAGGTAGTGAAGGACACTATGTACAGAATTTCTGACTGGGGTCATGGATGCAGGATAGCAGAAGTTGGAAACATGTTGTCTTGGGGTCACTGAAAGATCTCAGTCTGTGGTCTAGTCCAGTGGTGCTAGTGCCAAAACAACGTCTACTTGCTTGTGGTTCTGTGTGGACTATCGAGCCCTCAATGAGGTAACCAAGACCAATGCCCATCTAATCCAAAGAGCAGATGAACTTGTGGATCAGGTAGAGCCAGCAAAGTAATTGAACACCTTAGCTCTGACCAGTGGGTACTGACGATTGCGTTGGCACCAAATGCCAAGGAGAAGACTGTTTTTTCTATGCCAGAGCTGTTATATCAGTTCAAGGTGGTGCCCTTTGGGTTGAAGAATGTTCCTGCCAATTTCTATGTTTACACAAGGCTAGAGGTGTTCAGTATGAACTACTAGGATGACATTTCAGCAGTTCATGGCAGGACCACCTGAGATACATAGAACACGTGTTGGCTACGGTATAGAATGTTGAACTGACAATTAAGTCAACCAGGTTTCAGGTAGGGTAGTCCTCTGTAGTCCACATTGAGTATGAAGGGGAGAATAGGAAGATTCACCCACTGGATGCCAAGATTCAATCTGTTGTGGAGTAGGAGGAGCCTACTACCCAGACTGAGGTGAAGGCCTTTTTAGATCTCACCTGGTATTACAGGAAGTTTGTGGCGACTTATGCAACTATAGTAGCCCCATTGACTGCTTTGGCCTCCATGCAGCAGCCAAAGAAGGTGATTTGGACTGACGAGTGTCAAAGTATTTGAGGAACTTTTTGACAACGTTGTGCCTGAAGAATCATTGGAAATTGAGACCACAGTCTATGTTGAATCACCAGTCAGCCTCAACATGTTGGTTCGCCCTGCTGAAGGAAACCTGACGTACAGAAAAGTTTTAGTCTGAATGTAGAGGGGGTTCATTGGAACCGATGCCAAGTAAGAACCAGTCAACTTCGGGGGTCTTCCTGGCCACAGACTTAACCTCTTTGAGTTTTCCAATCTTCATCAACAACAACCACCACACCAGGAACTCACTCTTCTGCACACACTGCTGTCAAGCCCTGCTTTGGATCCAGCTTGCACCTCCGACAACCTTTTTTCTACCTAAATGTTTCTAAGTCAGAAAGTAACATTTCCTCCAAGGCAAACCTGGTCCCTGTATCCAACCCACAGTCCATTGCAGTCTGCATTAGCTTTTCACTTTGACCTGGTCTACTGTGACCAGATAACCAGTGTTGGAGCTTTATGCTTTTTGGTGCTAGTTTTAATTCAAAATGTCATATCTCTGGTTCTACTTGTTAGATTTTGCCATTTTATTTATTAAAATTAAAAATATATTTTTCAAAGTTGATTTGGGATTTTTCTTGTGTACCTTTTTTCGCTTTATTACTGTTTGAGTGCTGAATAACTACTTCACACATTGCCTCCAAGTTAAGCTTTACTACTTTGTGCCAAGCTTCCAGAGGGTTAAGCACATGTTTATTTAGTGACTTTAATGGTTCACCCTGGCAAGGACTGTAATTATTATTTCAGGTAGATTCTCAAGAATAAGTAGCTACTTACTCTAGCAGATAGAGAGCACATTAGGGACCTCAGAAAGAGGTGGGAAAGGAGTATAGAAATACAATTATTAGCAAATAATTTATTAAATAGCATGTTTACTCTACTTACTCTTGATGCCTCTCCTAGGTAACCATTTGGAACGAGGTGGGGCAGGGAGTAGCTGTTAGCTTCAGACCTCTCATTCGTCCCTGCACTCTGGTAAGGGGTTATAATGAAAAAGTTACTCCAAAAGAGGCACATACGCTCCTTTTCTCCCTCTCTCGTTACAATTACATTAAATTCTTCAAAAGAGAACACAGCAACGTTCCTCATGTTTCAGGAGCCATTCGATCAGTATTTCGAGTCAAAAAAAAAAACAGCATTAAAATAACTTCCTGCTTAAACCGAATTCATTGCACTTTTATTTTAAGAAATAAAATAAAAAAGGTGTGAGAAATCTGTTTTAAGGTCCAACGCTACCAGCGTTGGAGTACGACCTTTTTGTATTCAAATCTCTGCGAATTCTACTGCATTTTCATAGTAAGAGCTCAAGTTGTCCAATAACAAGAACAGCTTATTTAGTACATTGTTTCACTTTGGTATTTGCAGTTTTATGCCGCCTTCACCCCCTATGAATGCAAAGAATGCAAAAACCACAATGCAAAGAGAACCCAGACAGTGTATAAGCTAAATACAACTGACGAGCTGGGCCTCCATTATAGTTTATCCCACATCATATCAGTGATGGCGCAGAAAAGAAAGACTAACATATATTCATATATCATGTAACCAAAATCGTATAAGGTAGTGTGATTTTAGCAAAGAAAAATAATGTACGTGGGAAATTGTGCCCACGGGGTAGTTCGCCATTATTATAAACGGGCTTAATTAATCATGAAGAATTGACAAATGTGGTAATCCGTCATAATTGCAAACGGATTCTATGATTTTCTTGTTGAAACTGTTTTATGCTTAGCTTAAATTTAGCAGAGGCTTTGGCCTAGTTGCCCGGTCTCAAATTTTAACTGCGTGGCTTTACTTGCATTAACAAAAACATTGTTTTACTTTAAGGCTGTATTTTTCCAGTACAGATGACTAATACACTTATCTCAAGGTTTCGTGCTAGGCTGGTTTCATCCTTTTTAGCAAGGTCAGTTTCTGCAGGTGCGGACAATAAAAGCACTGATACCGAAATAATTGGCAAACTTTGTTGCAACTTGTTTTTCCAAGGCTCCAAGGACAATGTATGTAAAAATGAGTACTAGGAGAAAGACAATATTCATTGGTCAATTTGAAGCCACCCTATGAACCCTCCAATGGAAGACCCTTAAGTATTTGGAATGTTTCTTACTTAAACCCACCGGACAAAGAGAAGTCAGCCATTTTCCTTGATGCCATTTTGAAGCCAAATGCCAGACGCCATCTTAGATGACATCTTGATGCCCTTTTCTCTATTCCAGAGAAAGAGACTTTGAAAATTCTCACCCTAGAGACTTTAACTTTAATGTTGCCCTGCATTGCCCATGCAGTAACTTTGCCCCATTCTCCTTGCAACCGCAAGGAAACTTGCCCTTAGCTTTGCCCCTTTGAAATCTGCCCCATGCTGATCGAACCGATACCTGAGGGACGAAGCCTTTTCTTGAATGCGGATTGTATTTGGTAAATATGAAAGGATAATTGTATTATGCATTGTGTTTTCCTTCCTAGGTACCAACTGCTTATTTTGATAGGGCCCAAGCTAGAAGTTTTCTACATTTGTGTTGACTAAATTCGTTTTGCATGAAGCCCCACATGCCAATGCCAATTAGAGGCTAGTCGAGGTATTCATTAGATGCACCATGCTAAATTGAAATCTTGTTATGCTGACCGATGTATGAAATTAGTCAAATTCAGTTGCTTATATTAGTGATTTGTATTGCTATAACCGAGTGCATTATAATTCAGATTTTGCGTAGATTGCGTTTCTTTCCGCCGCTATGGACAGCTAGTAATGTTCGTATACATATATCATTTGGTTTTGAGACTTATATACATTGTGCTAGCTTTGTTAATATAGGGAAATAAATTAATTAACCTCAAATAAACTGGTGTGGTTATTCATGACCGAAAGGTCATGATGCATCAAAATACAGATGGTTATTGATTCCTAATGTGTTGATTGATTATTAATTGGTTATTGATTATAATTATTATCGATGATTGATTTGAGTGATCTGACTATTCTTGGATGAGGAGAGCCCAACTAGGTTAAAAGGTCCACCGACCTCCAGCGTGTCCAAGTACAAGTAATTTATGAGGACTGGACGCGCTATCAGTAGATGGTAGCAGAGATTGATGTTTCGCCCTTTGGGACCCCATCCGAACAATAGATGGAGTCAAGTTAGAATTTCTTTTGATAAAACAAGTTGGAGAGATGATGATGCCCTAAATCCCCAATGACTTTCCCGGAATCTCAGAGCTTGCGAATGGAGGTGTGAGAACATTTCCGGCGTTTCTAGTGACGGTATGAGAGAAGTTCGGGTTTTGCGCTTGCACAGCTTATTGCCGCAGATTAATTGAGAAGTTTGTGAGGATTTTAGGGGGTTACGAACTCCAATTAAAAGATTAGAGGAGTGTTACTCCAAAGTGTGAGAGTAGGGAAGTCGTCAAACTTCACATGTGTGTAGCGCTTTGTGCAGAAAAAATTGTCCACGTGGTTGTTGATGTTGAGACGGGCCCTGCGAGGTCAAGAGACTCCGGAGTATGTTGAAAAGTGTATGAGACACTTGATTGATGTTGTAATCTGTTCGGTGTAATAGGTTGATCGGGCGTGGTCAACGAGTCAGTATGAATATTGAGGAATGAAAGAAAATCTTCGACTTTGAGATTTGACGAATTCTAAGGTGCACTAGAATAGTTCATTGATCAGTTGAGAGTAAAGTTTGCGGGTCAAATTTTGCTTCCGAAAGCGGGAAACTGAGAAAGATGGAATAACTGCTGAGGCTAGTGAAAAATCCCTAAGGTTTCTGAAGCGATTGTATTACCCTTCCTGTAGGGAACCAACAGATTTGTTTTCTTCTTTTTGGTTAGTGCTCGCGATATATATTGCAGAAATTAGTTTTGAGTGAAGCTGAATGAAGGAGGACAAGCTGCGAGACTTTGTCAGCCGCAGTGTGTGGGTGTGACATCACTGGGAGCCGCGCTGGGATAGGTTGGTTGGTGAGAAGGGTCGCGCACGTATTGGACGCAGTTCGTGAAGCGCAATTGGTGGGGAAAGGCAAGCGAAGAGTATTCCGGGAATTAAACTCACTTATTGATTACACATTTTAGAAAAATAAAAGACGGAAAGATTAAATTTTTCAAAGCATTTAAGAGTGCCTTGAGGGGAGATGTATATATTAAAGCAAATGTAGGAGAAGAAACACGGCCTGAGGGTACACCAGCTTACATCGTGATTGAAGAAAAGGGTGTCGCACCATGTCTTTGGCTAAAGCAATGGTGCAAATTAACAGAAAAGCATGGAAGTGTAGCGTTCCCTATCCATGGGTCGTTTAATCTAAGAGTTTTGGAGAATCTAAGATTCGCGCTATACGACATGAAAGTACCTCCAAGACCAGCACAGTTTGAGGCATTAGCAATTTGGGAGCTAATAGGTAGAAACCAACAACAAAAGAAATGTGAGACAAGAGTGAGAAAAGTAGAAAAGACACTAGCGGATGCTAGATGGGATAGCACACAAAAGGTTTGGAGATCAGACGTATTGCAGGGAATTCAATTGTTTCCAGCAATTACTGACGAAGCAGAGACGGAAGGAAGGAAAGCTACCTATAAAACAAACAGGAGTCAGTCCAGAGATAGAGAAAACAGAAATTCGAAAAGGTCAGACGATGAGGAGTTCATTATGCAATTGCTAAACGATCGCCTGCCACCATATGTGGAAAGCGAAAAAGGCTCAAGCACTAGTACTGCCCCTCCAGAACCAATACAAGGTAATGTGACACCGAATTTGAGAATATCACAGAGGCAGAGCAGTTCCGATATGCCTTTTACACCACAAATACCACAAGTTCAGAGAATCTATCCTGACGTGCCTAAATTGAAACCTGTCGATAATTATCAGCCGCAGGTTCAAAGGCGCTGCTGTGATGAGCATAATCTGGGAAGGACTTTTGATTTAATGGCGCTGGGAGGACAGAATTATCAAAGACCGACATTGATTCAAGCCGAATCAACACAAATTTTGATGCCTCAAAAGCAGGTACAAGAAGTGCCAAGGTACACTCGAGTAACAGAGAGCCAGTTAGGTATGCCAGCAATGATGAACCATAATGTGAGGATTAACATGCCACAGAATTTGGGGAACAGGCAGAATCCAGATGCAATATCTCTGCCTATCACTGTAGGTCCGCCAGTGCCATTGTATATACAGGCAAACCCAAACGTATGCGATCAAGGGGTAATGACACAAAAGGAGACAGGGAGAAGATGCATAGAAAACACTCCAGAAACGACTCCGGTAGGAACACTGCCAAATGGATCTGGGTCTTTGTCGGAATTTAGTCCAATTCCAATTTGTGCTCCGTCAACTGTGGTAAGGTCAAATCCACCACTAATAGTACCGCTGACTTCAAAAACTGAAGTGTTACAGCAATCATCAGTAGCAGTTGATGTAAGTGCTACATTGATGGGACTGAACGCACAACAGCTAACACAATGGTTCAACAGTTTGAACTCCCCACAGAGTACACCCAGCGGGAAGGGAGAGGAATACCTGAATAAAATAAGATTGGGCATGGAAGCAGGTGAACTAGTAGAGGGAACGATGGGTCTGAACAGGTTAGAATCATACACAGAAGAAGAGCGGAGATACATGTGCCCTAGGATTACAAGAGAAGTAAGCAGGGTACATAAGAAGTTACAAGAAATTGCAGTCAGAAACGAGATCGATATAGGTAAGACTAAACACTTGAGCAGAAGTTACAGGCTAGACTTTGAGACAAAAGACTTTGAACACATGAGATCTGCAGGGATGAAAACACACCTTAAGGAGATACTGCAGAGCACGCAGGTCTGGAGATGTTTAGACAAGTGGGAAAGTAGATGGGTTAAGAAAAAGGACAAAAAGAAAGAAAGTACCCCAGATCGGAATGAAAAAGCACAACAGAATGACGACCTGATAACCATGTTGCCAATGAGAGAAACAGCAGGGGGAAAACTTGTACATGTACCGTGGCACAGGTGCGATATTCAATCCTTTACGGATGATTTCCCTAAATTAAGAGAGAAACCAATTGAATGGTATCAACAAACAGATAGATTTGTGAAATTCGCAAAATGTCTTTGGGAAGACCTGAACACCTTATTCGAAATTGTGGTTCCGGCAGATTTGTGGGAAGATTGTAAGAGGGCTGTAGGTTGGCCGGCAAGTGAACCAGAAAGAGATAGGGACACAGGTGCACCATCACCTACGGTAATAAGTTTATACCATAAGGTGATTGAGCACTTGAAAACAAAGGTTGCGTCGGAAAATGTGGATTGGCAGAGGATTGACAGAATGGCACAAGAAGTTAAAGAGTCAATACATGCGTACTATGAGAGATTGTTGAAAACGTTTAAAAATTACAGTGGCACGGAAACGATTGAGGCAAAGGACATGCTCCATTTTGTGTTCAGATTTGCAGAAGGGTTGAGACCCGAGATCAGTCAGATGATTAAAATGCATTTGATTTGTTGGCAGTCAAAATCGATCGACGAAGTGTTGAACTATGCAAAATACTGCAGTGATGAGATTGAGACAAAGCAGAAAAGGTTGAAAGAAAAAGTGATGGTGATGCAGCTTAGAGCATCTCAGACAGGTTTGCAAGGTTTACAACAACAGTTGCCGCAGCAGCAACAGCAGGGAAATGCTATGTTTCAGCCACAGATGAGAGGCAGAGGCCGAGGAGGTTTTGTGAATAATGGTCCTGATTTAAATACTGTTATGATTCCAAATGGTATACAGGCAATGAAGAAGGTGATGCCATGTCACACGTTTGGAATCGTCGGGCATTGGAAACGGGAGTGCCCAATGACGGTGCAGGAAGGTGTAGGTCAGCAAAACAATGATGTCAATACATTTCAGAATATGAGAGGACCGAAATTGAGAGGTCCAAATCCAAATTTTCAAAATAATGTAAATCAGATGCAGGGTTTACAACCCATACAGCCGCAGCAGGTGCAAATGCCCCGTGCACAAATGGCACAGTTGCAGCCAATGCAACAGCAGTTTCCTATGGTACCTAATCAGTAAATGCAAATACCCTTAGCACCAATGAATCAGCAACAAGTAAAGCTTCCTCAACAGGTCACAGGTCAAGGGTTGAACCAAAATGATACAGTACACCAATTCCTGTTACACAGTGAGAATGGAATAAACAATGCGTGGGAGAGTGAAAGTTCAGATGAGGAGGGAAATTGTATGCTTGCAGCATCCTTGGAAGTTGATCAAAAGGGTCCGTATGCGGAAGGAAGAGTTATGGGTCACCGTGTTTCGTTCTTGGTTGACACTGGAGCTACACGTTCTACAGTTAGAAGCATCAAAGTACCAAATTTGCCACTTTCAGGGAGAACAGTTCAAGTAGTGGGAGTAGCAAATAGGTACCTGACAAACCCAATCACAGATCCAGTGCAAGTCAGAATTGGTAACTATCAAGGGTCACATAAATTTGTGGTGTGTGACTCAAGCCCAATATCACTATTAGGGAGAGATTTATTGTGTAAATTGGGATGCTCGATTATGTGTTCAAATGATGGAATTAAAATTCAGACAAACAGTGATGAGGAAGGAGGACTGTTTAGGAGGGGACGAAGTGGAAACTGTCGATGAAGAGTATCCCCTGATTATTCTTTATCCAATGCTCACTGAAGCAGATATTCCTGCTGAGTTACAGGAAACTGTTGAAAAGGAAGTGTGGGATATGACAGGGAAAGAAGTAGGATTGGTCAAAGGAGTAGAACCAGTGAAAGTGACCGTAAAACCCAATGTAAATTTTCCCCAGACACCACAATACCATATGTCGCAAGACACCCTCATGAAAGTCGCCCAACTCATTGATGAGTTTGTGAAACAGGGAGTACTGAAAGAAGTGCTAAGTAGTCCATGTAATTCACCAATCATGGGACTAATAAAACCGAGTGGAAAGGTCCGGAGTGTTCAGGATTTGAGGAAAATAAATGACATAATACTCAAATGTTGTCCCGTAGTACCAAATCCAGCTGTGATAATGTTTCAAATTCCTTGTGATGCTGAGTGGTTCTCAGTCATCGACTTGTCACAAGCATTCTTTTCTGTGCCTCTTCATGAGGACAGCCAATATCTCTTTTGTTTCAAATTCTTGGACAGAGTCTACAGTTGGTGTCAAACTCCTCAAGGGTTTTCGGAGTCACCATCAATTTTCAATCAGATTCTAAAGAAAGATTTGGAATCACTGGAATTACCATTTGAATCAACCTTGGTACAGTATATTGACGATTTGCTGATCGCATCCAAGACAGAAAATGACTGTACAGCTGACACCATTGCCCTACTGAACCATTTGGGAAGGAACGGATACAAAGTGTCCCCTTCAAAATTACAGTTCTGCCAGAAGAAAGTGAAATATTTGGGTCACCAAATAGAGAAAGGGTCAAGAAGAATTACGAAAGAGAGAATAACAAGCGCACTTCAAATGAGTCCACCGAAGACGAGAAGAGAGGTGAGAAAGTTTTTGGGAATGGTGTGCTACTGTCACCAATGGATTCCCAATTTCTCAACTCTGGCAAAACCTTTACTGAAACTGACCCAGAAAGATGCGCTGGATAAAATAGTGCCGAAAAGAGATTAGATGGATGCTTTTATTGAATTAAAGGAATGCATGTGCAGGGCTCCAGCTTTAGGTATGCCTGATTACACAAAGCCTTTTACATTGTTTTGTCATGAACGTGATGCATGTTCCTTGTCTGTCTTGACTCAAGCCCATGGTGGCGTAAACAGACCAGTAGCATATTTTTCAGCTACTTTGGATCCAGTCGCAGCAGTCTTACCGGGATGCTTGCGTGCTGTAGCAGCAGTTGGTATAAGCCTAAATCAGAGTGAAGGAATAGTGATGGGACACCCTTTAACAGACATGGTCCCTCACTCAGTCGAAATACTTTTGACATGTTCCCGAACACAGCACATGACCGGTGCTAGACTTACAAGGTACGAGGCAATCATTTTGGGGTCACCCAATGTGCAGCTGAAAAAGGTGCACTACGTTGAATCCAGCAACTTTGCTACCCAGTGAAAATGTCGAAATTGAGAACGCTGAAGACATCGAGCACGACTGTCTTCAGGTGACTGAATTTTGTACAAAGCCAAGACCTGATATCAAAGACACCCCATTGGAAGAAAATGATCAAATTATTTTTGTTGATGGTTCATGTTTAAGAGATGCACTAGGAATATTGAAAGCAGGATATGCTGTATGTACAATAACTGGTGTTCTGGAAGCATCTTGGCTTCAAGGAGTTTACTCTGCACAGGTAGCGGAACTAGTAGCCCTTACTAGAGCTTGCCAACTTTCCGCATTAATGAAAGTCACCATTTACACTGACAGTCAGTACGGATTTGGAATAGTGCATGATTTTGGACAATTGTGGTCACAGAGAGGCTTCATGACCGGTTATACGACGGAACACCGATTTCCTAAACAACTAGTGCCTTAACAACGAGGTCGGAACACCGACCTCGTTGCTACTACTAATGATTTTACCACGAATGCCTTAACAACGATTTTCGTTGTAAAGGCATTCCTGATAAAAGCATTACTAATAGGCACCATTGACCCTACATCCCTCACCCCACCCCCCCACCCCAAAGCCAAAAACGCCCCACCCCCCAACCCCACCCCAAAACCTAAAACCCCCTGACCCCCTCCCCAAAACCAAAAACGCCCCACCCCCCCAACCCCGCCCCAAAACCTAAAACCCCCTGACCCCCACCCCCAAAACCAAAAACGCCCCACCCCCCAACCCCGCCCCAAAACCTAAAACCCCCTGACCCCCCACCCCCTCCCAAAACCAAAAACACCCCACCCCCCCCAAGCCCACCCCAAAACCCCCCACTTACCTTAGTCGACCCCTTTTCACCTGCGTCCTCCTCCTTCGCCAACTCCCTTCTTTGTACCTTAACCACGCATGTTCGTAGTTCAGAACATATGTAGTTAAGGCACAAAATAACAGAGTCGTGGTTTAAAAAAACGCTGTTGCTCTTTCGTTAACCACGACTTCGTTAAAAAGACGTCGTAATAAAGGATGTTTCCCTTCATGACCTCTTCAGGATCGACAGTGAAAAATGGTGAAAGAATAAGAGAATTGTTACATGCCATCCAGTTACCAGGAGAAGTAGCAGTGGTAAAATGCAGTGCACACTCGAAATCACAAGACTTTGTTTCTTTGGGAAACGGATATGCAGATCAAGTCGCGAGGTTTTTGCGCATTGAACTGTATATTGCTCAGAGACGAATGGAACTTAATAAATGAGCCTTTGCTCTAAAAGTTGTAGATACAATTGAAGAATTGAAATCCCTACAGAATGATGTCAGTGAAGATGAGAAACTCTCATGGAGCAAGTTACAGTTACAGTGCGTAAAGAAACCAGATGATTTGTGGGTTTCAAGTGAAGGGAGATTGGTTCTACCAGACAGTCTTTTAAGGCAGTTAGCCAGACTGTATCATGGACAGGCCCATCTTGGAAGGGATGCCATGATTAGAATATTCAAAATTGATTGGTTTAACCCCAAATTCCGCCAAGTTGCTGAAGCAGTTTGCCATTGTTGCGTCATTTGCCAACAAATGAACGCAGGGAAGGGAACAGTAGTGAATTTGAGCCACATTGGAAGAGCTGGTGGGCCATTCAGCAGGATGCAAATGAATTTCATTGAGATGCCTATGCATGCAGGCTTGAAGTATGTGTTGGTGATTGTGTGTATTTTTAGTCAATGGATTGAAGCATACCCTACACGTAGAAATGACAGCCTTACAGTTGCCAAATTACTCTTGAGAGAGCTAATACCACGTTTTGGATTCGTGATCTCTTTAGAATCAGATAGGCGGAAGTCACTTCAATAACGAAGTAATCAAATTACTGTGTGCAGCATTGAACATTGAACAAAAGTTGCATTGTAGCTACCGCCCTGAAGCATCAGGACTAGTGGAGCAAATGAATGGCACATTGAAATCGAGAATGGCGAAAATATGTGCATCAACAAACTTGAAATGGCCTGACGCATTGCCCTTGGTGTTAATGTCAATGAGAAACACCCCTGATAGAAAGACTGGACTGTCACCGCATGAGATCCTCATGGGCAGAGCCATGAGGCGTCCAGCAGTTCCTGCAAATGCTCTTGTGAAAATTACAGATGTTATGGTGTTGGACTACTGCAAAGGTCTAGCTGATGTGGTGCACTCTTTTTCTCACCAGGTGGAGGCAACCACCTTGCCACCGATCCAAGGTCCAGGACACGCCCTGAAAGCAGGTGACTGGGTCGTGATAAAGAAGCATGTGAGGAAGTCATGTCTGGAACGCCGTTGGAAAGGACCTTTCCAAGTGATTCTGACGACTACCACTGCTGAGAAATGTGCGGGAGTTCCCAACTGGATTCACGCCAGTCACACGAAAAGGGTGACGTGCCCCAGAGAAGAGGAAGTTGAAGCGCTGAAATCGCCAGTGACTGACAAG
This sequence comes from Pleurodeles waltl, assembly GCF_031143425.1. NCBI lineage: Eukaryota > Metazoa > Chordata > Amphibia > Caudata > Salamandridae > Pleurodeles > Pleurodeles waltl. The sequence goes on along the minus strand of NC_090436.1, from coordinate 639,712,362 downwards.
AGAGCACCAGGCACCGAGACAGGTCAAAGAGAACCAGGAGGCGAACAAGCAGAAATAGAGGAAGGGGAGATATTTTCTGAGGAAGACACAACTGATTCATTTGAGGAGGACCAAGGAGGAGCCTCAGGAAGTGACAAAGATCCTGAAGGTGACAAAGAGCCTGAGACAGGTGAAGGAGCAGGAGAGCCTGATCAGAGGATGGCTTTCCCAGAAGGAGACGATACAGGAAAAGGAAAACCTGATTGACCTCCTAGGGGAGAAGACAAGACAGGACAGAGTGAAACTGTTCAAACTCTTCCAGAACCGGTTGCAGGTCCATCAGGTGAAAACAGTGTGAAACGGAGACAAAGCATATCGCCAGTGAAATTAAGGACTAGAGAAATATTAAACAAAAGTGAAGGGCCAAAGTTGAAAGAGAAAAGAAAAGAAGTGTGTCGCAATAACAACTCCAAGTGAAGAGAAAGACCCAGCCAAGGAACAAGGCACCAGCGAGAGAGAGTCAAAAGGAGATGCAAAATTGAAAAGGAAAAGAATACCGAGCAGAAGATATTCTGGTCCGGAGTGGGCATACATAGCCACTAACGATTGGTCAGACGAATTCCTATCTCTCAGTCTTGAGAACGAAGAAGCAGAACGACATTTTGGTACCTGAAAAGTTAAATCCCATGAAACATTACCGAATAAGACATTGACAACCTGATTGATAACTTGATTGACTTTGAGACCGATTTTGAGACAGAGCTGCTAAACCGATAAGAGACTAAGCTGCTAAAGAAAACCATGTGAACATTGAACTTGTTCAGCTTTATATATATCTGCAAATTTGATTCGATAAAGTGTCTCCAACTTTCTGATTCTATATAGATCATGCCAGGCAATAATACAAAGGGACATAAAATGAAGTGTTGTAAATACATATGTATAGGCTTAATAACTGCATGTATACTAATAATTATAGCAATAGTTCTTGGAATGCATGGGAAGAATGAAAGAGACGTGAATGATGCTTCTACTTCTAAACCTACTACTGAACTAACTCCTCAGCGGAAACTCGAACAAGATGAGAGATATTTACACGACAAAAAAGAATTGTCCTCATACGTTTTCTATTGCTTGCTGAATGAGTATGTTGAGACAATGGATGCGAAAGATTGTTGTGTGTACCCAAATACCTACCTCAGTAAAAGAAGGAGTGACATATCATAGCATGCCTCTTACGTATGGAATTTCATGTAGTTTATTAATGACCAGAGTTTATGGCCAGGAGTACATTCACTACTTTTATTCCAATTATGATGTTGTATTTGCATATATCCCCATAATAAAGCTCCTGAGTAAAACAGCAAGATATTATTATATAAAGTTAGTTAGGGGTTTCTTTGAGTCATTGTCACCTTTTCACCAGCTTACGCTCACAGAGAAAACCTTACATGCTTGCTTTCACTGATAGAGAAAAGTTTTCTAGATCACACTGATGATAGGAGGAAGGAGAAATTAGAAAAGGAATTACACAAGAGGACATCTGCAGATAATTATGCTTTTGCCGCGATAAAGACACAAGGGAAAATAGCTTTAGATGCAATACACGTAGGGAGGCTTTGTGTATATAGACCTAAATCATATGGCACAATCTTTGTGGGAACGACTGAATGTAAACATACGTTTTTGTTTCAAGCTAAGTGGACAAGACACAGTTATTCCAGGGGTATATTATATTTGTGGACTTAACGCCTATTATCGTCTTCCAAAAGGATGGTATGGGAGATGTTATTTGGGAATAGTATTTCCAAAGTTTTATCAACTGGACGACTTAAAGAAATTTCCAAAGCTGTCTGAATCACATCATGTTCAGACAAGGGAGACAGCTTCTGGTGTGGTAGGAGATATATTTGGAGCAATGATTCCTTCAGTAGGAGTCCTATTGAATTCAATTAAAATACGAAAGTTGTCTACTAATGTGGATCACATGTTGACAAAATTCTCAGGAGCTATAATCCTGATGGATGCTGAACTTGCTGCAGAAAGAGCTATGACTCTTCAAAATCGGCTTGCTTTAGACGTTCTTTTAGCAAAGGATGGCGGCGTTTGCAAAATGCTTGGTGCACGTCACTGTTGCTCTTATATTCCGGACAACAGCGGGCGAATTAGAAAAATGCTTACAAATCTAACTAGCGAAAGTACAGATTTGAAGGAATTGAAAGAACCAGGAGTATGGGAGAAGGTTGGAAAAGGATTCGCTTCTGTGGGAAACTGGCTCAGCAACATTTGGAACGGAATATTATTGAAGATAGTAAAAGGAATATTAATAATATTAATTTGTTTATTAGGTATTTGGGGAATATGGAAAGCTATTAAAATATTGAAAACAAGAAACAAGGAGAAGAGAAGAGAAAGAACAAAATAAAATGGTAGAAATATACAGAGAAAAATCAAAGGGAACCAAAAGGAAGAGGGAATTGACTGAAGTGCCAAATTACTAAAAAAATAATTTTAATGGAATAAAATTTGTGGTGGAAGATTTGATGTGATGACATAATTAGTCATCAGAGGAGGGATTGATGATGCAGAAAAGAAAGACTAACATATATTCATATATCATGTAACCAAAATCGTATAAGGTAGTGTGATTTTAGCAAAGAAAAATAATGTACGTGGGAAATTGTGCCCACGGGGTAGTTCGCCATTATTATAAACGGGCTTAATTAATCATGAAGAATTGACAAATGTGGTAATCCGTCATAATTGCAAATGTATTCCGTGATTTTCTTGTTGAAACTGTTTTATGCTTAGCTTAAATTTAGCAGAGGCTTTGGCCTAGTTGCTTGGTCTCAAATTTTAACTGCGTGGCTTTACTTGCATTAACAAAAACATTGTTTTACTTTAAGGCTGTATTTTTCCAGTACAGATGACCAATACACTTATCTCAAGGTTTCGTGCTAGGCTGGTTTCATCCCTTTTTAGCAAGGTCAGTTTCTGCAGGTGCGGACAATAAAAGCACTGATACCGAAATAATTGGCAAACTTTGTTGCAACTTGTGTTCCAAGGCTCCAAGGACAATGTATGTAAAAATGAGTACTAGGAGAAAGACACTATTCATTGGTCAATTTGAAGCCACCCTATGAACCCTCCAATGGAAGACCCTGAAGTATTTGGAATGTTTCTTACTTAAACCCACCGGACAAAGAGAAGTCAGCCATTTTCCTTGATGCCATTTTGAAGCCAAATGCCAGACACCATCTTAGACGACATCTTGATGCCCTTTTCTCTATTCCAGAGAAAGAGACTTTGAAAATTCTCACCCTAGAGACTAACTTTAATTTTGCCCTGCATTGCCCATGCAGTAACTTTGCCCCATTCTCCTTGCAACCGCAAGGAAACTTGCCCTTAGCTTTGCCCCTTTGAAATCTGCCCCATGCTGATCGAACCGATACCTGAGGGACGAAGCCTTTTCTTGAATGCGGATTGTATTTGGTAAATATGAAAGGATAATTGTATTATGCATTGTGTTTTCCTTCCTAGGTACCAACTGCTTATTTTGATAGGGCCCAAGCTAGAAGTTTTCTAAATTTGTGTTGACTAAATTCGTTTTGCATGAAGCCCCACATGCCAATGCTAATTAGAGGCTAGTCGAGGTATTCATCTGATGCACCATGCTAAATTGAAATCTTGTTATGCTGACCGATGTATGAAATTAGTCAAATTCAGTTGCTTATATTAGTGATTTGTATTGCTATAACCGAGTGCATTATAATTCAGATTTTGCGCAGATTGCGTTTCTTCCGCCACTATGGCCAGCTAGTAATGTTCGTATACATATATAATTTGGTTTTGAGACTTATATACATTGTGCCAGCTTTGTTAATATAGAGAAATAAATTAATTAACCTCAAATAAACTGGTGTGGTTATTCATGACCGAAAGGTCATGGTGCGTCAAAATACAGATGGTTATTGATTCCTAATGTGTTGATTGATTATTAATTGATTGATTATAATTAGTTATCGATGATTGATTTGAGTGATCCGACTATTCTTGGATGAGGAGAGCCCAACTAGGTTAAAAGGTCCACCGACCTTCAGCGTGTCCAAGTACAAGTAATTTATGAGGACTGGACGCACAATCATCAGTCATCCGGCACCACGTCAGGAATGGGATTTTCAGTTTATTTTTTACCCTGGCAACATAGCAGGCAGGAGTTAAAGTTTCAATTTTAGTTTTGGTCGTAAAAGTGCCAGAACGCTCAGGGCAAATGGTAGAAATACTGCGAGGGGCTGCATACCACCACCCACATGGGGCTAGTATACCATTCACTCAGAATTTGGTTAAAAGGGCGAGACACGGCGATGTTAGGCTCAGTCACATTCAAATGTTTTCACACTTTTAAAGTAAAAAGCAAACACTGTGTAGCGCCAGTCCCAGTGAAATCTAGACCGTGATATGGCCCAATAACTGTCAGTTCGGTAGGTTTTGGAGTTGTAAGAACCGCAGTCAAAGTGATATAAAAGCAAAGGAGGGAGGGAGGGAAGGAAGGGTAGAAAGGGTTACATCACTCTTGTGAGGAATACGTAAAGGAATGGGAAGTGACGACCTAGGCTGAGCGGGACATGAACAAATGACAGTTCGTATATTTTACCAATCCTGCTCTGCACCTAAATCAGATTTTTCCGAGAAATACAAACGAGCATGAGGCATTTAGCATAGTTCGATACCAGTGGATACCTAGGGTGACCACACAGCTCCTCATAATTAGGATCCAATGTTACACGGAACATGCGGTGTCCGATGCAGTCATTTGGTAACCTAACCAGACTGGAAACACGGTGCGCCCCCCCCCCCCCCCCCCGTGCGCCCCCCCCCCCCCCCCCCGTGCGCCCCCCCCCCCCCCGTGCAGTCACCCATCCCGCTAACCTCATTGCGGTCAACAAACCCCTCCTCATAAAGGAGTCTTCAAGTCAGAAATCGTTTAGAGGCAACAACACAAAGAATGATGGGACTTGTACTTTTATTCCTTTCGTAAGTGTAATTAGCGTTATTGGACGAAAATCAGCATAAGATAAAGGTCACTTTAATGACATGGTTGACAGCTAAACAATCTAAAAAAAAAAAAAATCAATTGAACAACAAAGAGTTAATTAGCCATTAAAAAGACAGGGGCAGTAAGAGGTGTTACTCTCGGCACATACCCTGCACCACTTTATCTTTGAAGACCATGCTGCCTCCGTAACCTCCACCAACTAAAGGCCCATACCTTGCCGTGCAGGGACGCCAAAGTTCCTCACGCACTGTGAGCGGAAGGAGGTCCTTTTGAAGCCTGGGCCCTGCACTCTTCGCCTTAGTTAGAACAGCTGCAAGCCCTTCGACATCTCTTCGCTTTTCGTTAACAAGCTGTTAGCTTGAAGTCCCTTAAATTCTATACTGAAACAGCCTCTGTAAAGGTGGGTTAGAAATATATTTCTTTAATGAGGAAAGTTACTTAGAGGTATTTTTCCAAGACTGGCGATTTTCTCTGCAGTCTGGTTCTTGTACTGCAGTTATAAAATGGAAAAACAAAACTAGAGGTACCAGAAAGAATAACTCAAAAAAAGTGCAAATTAACTTCTCACACCTGAAAAGGGAGAGCTCAACTAAGCAAGCGGGATAAGCGTGCCTACTTATATCAGGTGCCTCAAGTTCGACTCTTTGCAGGGCATTTCAGCCTCTTAATTAACTGTTCGTAGATAAGATATTAGCATTACGTTAAAAGGTAACAGCACCTGGTATTTAAAGTGCTTCAAAACGACACAACTGCAAAGGTAAGTACTGAAAAGGGAGTGCTTGAATCATATGTTAAATATATGCTATTTTGATTTTTGTGTGGAAAATCTGGATTATGGTCTTGACAAATCAGCCTATTGACATTTTATTCAAACCCTGAGAACCTGTAAATTAGGTTTGGCTACGTGAGCCAGAATGGAATCAACACAGATAGCAGCTTCCACTTAAACCATTTAGCGCAAGTCCCAAGAAAAGAGACGTGCATTGTGTACAAAACTAGTACGGTTATGTAAAAAGTTTGCATTAGGATGACTCACTTTCATTTACACGTTATCACATTTGTTAATGAATACACCTAAAGGTGAATTGGTCAGCACCTTCCAATGCAGCAGCATTGGCATACATCTTAAACTCTTGCCTGGACACACGATTTTATTATAAGACCAGAAGCTCGTAGTATGTTTTCTTAACGTGCTACTCTTATACTAGCCATGAATCGCAAAAAAATACACTTTTTTGGGGTCACAAACTAAAGGATGTGGTAGGAAGCGAAGCCAGCAATCGTTTATGAGCTTAATATATATATCACAGTGTATTTTCTTGCAGCACCACCATGATTTAAGTACTTCAGAACATGCCTGTCTCTTTTAGTTAGAAATGTGTTTGAAATCTGTTTGGTATTGGAGATCGGATACTATGCTTGGCTTAAACGGCCTATCTTTCACACACTTGTTTCTCATTTGTTTTCTTTCTCTGCATCTAGATTGATTTTGGGGCACTGTTTTCCCTAGCCTTCTACTTGGGTTCCTACTTCTGGCATGCTGTATTTCATGCAGTGACATTTTGTTTAAAAACATGACATGGACACTGCAATGGTCAGCATGCCTTGCTATTACCAAATAGATTCAGCACTGGAGCAATTTACTAATTATAGTTTGCATGATTGCCCACATGCATTTATAGCTTTCACCTGCAATGCCTATACATGTCTTTCTGATGATGTTTTGATGAAGGCATTTGATGGGGGAGCGTGGTTGATGTTATTGTGCATACAGAAGTCAGACTGTTTGGCATAAACAGTGAAAATCATAGCTGTCAAGTTTCACAGGTCCGTGCACGATGTGCTGCTCCAGTCCAATATTTTCCTTTGAGTTCTGGGAATTGTAGTCCTCTTTTATAATGGAGTAAATAAAACTACAAGTCCTAGAATTCAAAGGAAAAACTTGGCCTGGAGCAGCACATCACGTATGGACCAGGGAAACGTGGCAGGGCTGAAAAATTAAAATTACAGCTAACCTAAATGAGACCTTTCTAATTTCTAAAACCTTGGATTCTAATATATCTATTTGTGTGAATACTGTTGCAGTTGGCTATTATGTAAATGTGAGACTATGATAACAAACATTATGGAGGGCCTGGTATTTTTCATATTGTCCTGAATTCGAAGAAGAAAACGTGATAAACCATAACCTATATTCTTCTCTTAGTTTTTCTGTTTCAAAGTTCTTGTTTTACGATATTAGCTCCTGGGCCCACATAGTTACTGAAAACCTAACCCTGCTGGGAGTGTCGGACTGAGCATTTCCCATTCTCAAGTTGCACACTCTTTTGTTGAGTCTGTCTCTGTAACCAGAGAAATTCAGACTTTAACCAAAATATGTTATTGTTCCTTAAATCTAAACATGGCCATTTTCATAAGGCTAAGGAGCCTTCTACGCAATGGAATTTCTAAATGATCGATTTTGTGATTAGCAGCTTTCACCCGCCCACAGATATTGACATTCAGACTGTTTATTACATCGTCGCTTCTCCTGGGGTGGGACTTTGTCCCCCCTCCCCCCCCCCCCCAGCTGTTACATTGCGCTATATAGCGCTTTAAGGCACAGCAGCGCAGGACTCTATTTGTTACATTGCTGCTTCTCCTGGGATGGGACTTCGTCCCCCAGGAGTCATTTGGTTGTGGGAGGGGGAGCCAGCTGTTACATCACGCTATGTAGGGCTCTAGTGCCCCCGGGGTGCAGGAAGCGCGTGGGACGGGTCCTGACGCGTGCCGGGCCAAGTGCAGGCCTGTCTGCGCCTGTCCGCGCCTGTCCGTGGCCGGACAATGCTGTGCCGGACCACCCCTCTAATGTTTGTTAGATCTAAGAGGTGTGTCCTATTGACAACTTTGCTGGGGTGCTTAAGGTGCTGATAGCTGTGGATCTGGATTTGGACCCGCTGTCTTGTCGTCAGTAAACTGGACTTCCTAAGGTTGCCGCTCAGAGACTTTTTCTTTTATGCACTTTTAATTTTGCTTCGGCCTCAGTGTTTTTTTTCTTTGGGCTGTTCTACCATTTGTGGGTATTAGGTGTCTAGGCATCTAGGGTTATAATTGTGTTGGGTTGGATTAATAGGGAATTGCTTCTAGTAGGGCGGGAGTTGAGGGGGTGCGCTATCGGTGACAACTAGGCAAGTTCATGAGTGTAGGGGCACATTAAGATACGATCTTTGCCTTCTAGTGTCCTTATTCCCTTTAACTAGTTACCAGGATGGGTAAGAGGAAAGCTCCAGAGACATAAACCGTATCTACTCCCCCACCCAAGTGCACATCTATTGATTAAATGCTTCACAGGGCACTGGGGGTCTTAGCACTGAGATAGAGCTTACAGAATGTCAACTCTCCCTACAGGTTGGGCAATCTCCGGAGGCCTGTTTATCCCTGCGAACTCGTAACCTACCGCAACTTATTTCCCTGCGTAGTCATTCCTCGCTAGAGACCGTTCTAAGTATGACTTCCAATTCCGAGGTCCTGTCTAGTAGTCACGCCTCTACGCAGTTAGGGAAAGCTAAGTGAACTTGACATTCATTGCATCAGCTCACCACTGCTCCCTCCTCAAATACTAGTAGGCAGATATGCAATAGTGGACCCTCGGTAGGGGTTTCTAGTGAGGTTTCTACCCCTGACGCTTATACTCATAAACCTGTATGGATTGAGCAAGTTATTACAGATTGCATGGGTAACATCAAAGAGCTCATGCGGGCTTAATTTAGTTCTATTTATTCCTGGCTTGGGTAAATTGAAGAGAAATTGTCCCTTCTAAGGCACGATGGAGCACACTCAGACTCAGGGATCGATACAGTTGTTAGGGCCTGTTGTGCCATCCAGGGATGTCTTGCAGGGGAATGGAGTCTAACCAATGATAAGGCCCGCTAGTCTAAACCAACGAGAGAGGGGATTTATGCCACCCACTCCCCTAATACCCAAAATGACTGTAAATTGGTAAGGTCTTCGGAGGGAAAAAAGTTACCAAGAGTTAATCTCCCGCAAGCCTCAATTCCATATGTTGCAAAGTCCTGAAGGTGCATGCTGATCAAAAAGAGTTATATGAAGAGTTAGTTAACAAAATGTTGGGTTGGCTTGTTAAATACAAATATTTTCCTCTGGCCCAATCCTGTAATATACTTTTTACTTGATGGGTTGCCTGGTTAGGTCCTGGTACAGAAGGCCATGAAGGGGATTGCATTATTGTCAATTTTAGGCTCCCCTCACTGGCTCATTCAGTGCTCTCTGTAAGAGTACACAACCCCCTTGAGGCACATAGTAATATTGAGCTCCTCCCCCTGGGGTATTTTTATAGGACTTTTGCTTACCACATGATTACCACTAGCCAGGTGAAGCAGCCCTCCATCTCTTGCATGCACCCCAACCATCCATTGCAGAGGTAGTATTACTTTTGAAATACCCACCTATAATCAGTTTGAATCCTTAGAAGATATAGACTGACTCCTGGAAGATAATTTGCAATCAAAGCCTCTTAAAAGTGCGAGGTCCTTCCAATCCCCCTCGTATTATTCCTTCCACACTATGCTCGCTAGTGACAGATGAGTATTATAGCTTTAAACATTTAGACACTTGTAATGATGCCCTTGATTTACAACCCCCTAGAGAAGGTGACAAACATTGTATCGAACACCCTTGCTAAGCTAATTTCATAGAACGTAGCGGGCCTGGGCTAAAAAATGGTAGACCCAGGGTGATGTGAATTCATAATTGATTATGATATGTTTGTTTCAGGAAACCTTGGCGTTGAAGCCCTTTTATTTTCCAGGTTAAGTAAACTTTACCAAGGTGGTAACTTCTTTTGGGGTGGGTAGGCCTTCAGGGTGCCTAACAATATGGGTGAAATCTGCCAAAGCAGGCCAGCAAAGGGAGGTTGACTCATCAGACCTGCTTTGTGTTAGTCTTACTGTTTCTTGCGAACTGACATATTTTATTTATAATGTATATTCACGGTCGACCGGAGCTACACTGGAGTCAAATGTATTCGACATTATGAATACTCATATGTCTTCTATTCCTGCAACAACTAGGAAGCCAGTGGGTGGCAATTTAAACTGCCAATTTGAACCTTTTAGTATTGATAGTTGGTCCACCCTGGCTGAAGAGGATACTGCCTGGCATATACCTGAGCTAGGAATTATGCCCAATAAGAAAGGGTCCACAGTGGCGATTCAAACTAATTCTCTCACCCTCAATCAGGGACTGTGGACATGTCACGGGAGAACTATCTCTGATAAACAAGGAGTGCACACATTTAATAGAGTCAACTATACTAGACGTATTGACTATATACTGTTAGATGTTAGACTCTGGACACATTTAATTGATATGACAGTCCTCCTATGTTCTGATAATGACCATAATAACCCTGTCACTGACATGGAGTATAATCATTAAGACACATGTAAATGTACTAGCTGAGATTACTGACAGAAGGCTGGTAGTCACTAGCAATAAGCGAAGAGTTAAGTGGAGTAGGGTGGAATTGCAGCAGGATTCCATTAAAGGGATCTACAGCCAGGTTGCCGACTGTATGGAGGGATGGTTAATAGTGGACTCTTTAGCGAGCAATGGGGAGTATTCGGAGGCAGTTGTATTAACTAATAACCAGTTCATTTTAATCTTAAGGAATAGTTCTGTAAATAGGGTGGGCAAATCAGTGGGGCAGGTGCGACCATTCCTGGTACAATGCCACATGTGGAAGGGCTAGAGTCATACTAGTTAATGCACCCAGTGAATCGAAGGGTTAGACAGGGGTATATCCTTGCTTCATCTTTATTTTTTATGTATATTAATGGCTTATTGATCATTTAGACCTGTGCGATAGTGAAGCACCAAAGTTGGCTAACCAGAATGTTCCCGGATGATACTCTACTCCTCTCTAAAACAACAATAGGTCTTCAGACACTCTTGACTAGCTTTGAAATCTTCTGTAAAGTAAGAAGTCTAGAGATCAACGTAAACAAAATGAAGTATATGATTTTGAACCCTGAATGTTCATCTAGTGCAAATCCAAGGTTATATGGAACTCCACTAGAACATGTATGCACAGTTCAATATCTGGGTGTAATGTTAACTAAGCACATGGGATGGCATACTCTTATGCAGTGTAGGCTAAAGTTGGAACAAGTTGCAGGCAGTTTCACCCTATTCTGCCAGCCTTACAAATGTATAACATCCAGGCTCTGGGAACTGATTTTTATGGAGCTAAGTTGTGGGGGCACTTTAGAGTAAACTTGCTTACTGCAGTGGAAAAATAGCTTTATGCAGCAGGTGATTGGGCTGCCCATAAGGAAGGATTTCGGGTTGCGACCTCTCGAAGACAAACTAGGGTTGCGTCCTCTATTGTATTGGAGAAGAATCTGGTTTACTCCGGAGACTTCTTCCTACCGTAAGGGCCTAGAGGAAACTTTGTTCTTAGCTGGATGTAGCAATATCCTGTGGATAAAGTACATCAAGGTCACTTTGTCGGGAATAGGGCTGGAGAGTCTGTGGAGCTCTCCAGGTGATGCCAGGTCCATAACTGTCAGTGATCAAGTACGCATATTGGCAATCTAAAGACTGTGCTATGTTTTCCCAGGTGAGACATGGGCCCTTGACAGAAGCTTTTTTAATTTTTAAAGATTCATACAGATGGGAGGATTTCTTGAACGAAATAGAACCGCTCCTAGCTAGATGGCTGTATTTGCAGTTCCAGCATGGAACGTTGCCTTTGGGTTTTTTCATTGTAAATTGGGCACACTCCAAGGGGGCCTTGGAGCCCCAGTGTCCTATGTCCGACTACCACAAAGAAACAGGCGAGCATGTTCTGTTTTTCTGCCCAGTGTTTAGAAACTGTAGGAGGTATTGAATTATCCTGCTGTGTTAGAATTTGAAAGTTAGCGACTTTGAAGGCGCCGCCAGGATTTTAAGATGTGATATTAGTCACACAATGAGTTTTTCTGTAATCAGATTTTTATCGGGAATGTGGAGATTAGAACAAAGGATGAGTGTTGGTCTTGTACTTAGGGATGGGGCTGTTGCGCCATAAAGTATAAGCCCCCACAAATGTATAGTGATCTTGCATTTTGACCCTTGTTGAGTTCTTTGTTCCCATATTAAGCTGAGAGGTAGTTTCAATTGTATTATTTTTTGGGTGGCACCACCTTACAAAGCACCTTAGAGTAATAAAGGCTATGTATATGTTACCTTTGATATGCTATGACTGATTTATGATTTTGATGTTTGTATTCCTTTTATGAATTGATTGGGAGTCTCTATTTATTCCTCATATTGAGGACTTGGGTTCTACTACTTTTTTTGGTTTTACCTTTTTTAATTTTTTTTTTTTTTATTCTTAGTGTTCTTATCTGCTATTTCATACTTCTTGTGTGTGTACTTTTATGGCCATGTGCCGAAATTAAAACCAATTTTGAATTTGACATTTAGGGGGTGATTCTGACCGCGGCGGACGGCGGTCGCCGCCCCCCAAGCGGTTCCCGCCGAAAGACCGCTCCGCGGTCAAAAGACCGCAGTGGTCATTCTGGCTTTCCCACTGGGCTGGCGGGCGACCGCCGAAAGTCCGCCCGCCAGCCCAGCGGGAAACACCCTTCCCACGAGGAAGCCGGCTCAGAATGGAGCCGGCGGAGTGGGAAGGTGCGACGGGTGCAGTTGCACCCGTCGCGAATTTCAGTGTCTGCAAAGCAGACACTGAAATCCTTTGTGGGGCCCTCTTACGGGGGCCCCTGCAGTGCCCATGCCATTGGCATGGGCACTGCAGGGGCCCCCAGGGGCCCCACGACACCCCATACCGCCATCCTGTTCCTGGCGGGTGAACCGCCAGGAACAGGATGGCGGTATGGGCTGTCAGAATCCCCATGGCGGCGCAGCAAGCTGCGCCGCCATGGCAGATTCCCATGGGCAGCGGAAAGTCGGCGGTACACCGCCGGCTTTTGGCTTCTGGCCGCGGCTGTACCGCCGCGGTCAGAATGCCCGGCGGGGCACCGCCAGCCTGTTGGCGGTGCTACCGCCAACCTCCGCCATGGCGGTAATTACCGCCAGGGTCAGAATGACCCCCTTAGTCAATTACTTGATCCTTGTATCTGGAGGACATGCAATGAAGAAATGGCCCAATGTTGTCCTGGAAAATTGCATAAAGTATGATTTATGATAATTATAATACTACTGTTTCAGGCAACGACAATGGAATAATTTCAGTGTTTTCTGCTTTGGCCCTGACCAGACAAAAAAACGTCCATGGCCCCTGCCCTAAAGACAGAAAAATCCGAGCGTTAGTGTAAGTAGTTCTGCATGCCAATGTTACAGCTATGTCTCATTCAGCATTTCTTATTCAGCAGCCCAATTCCACATATTCAGCAGCCCAATTCCACAACTGACCTTATATTAGATTCTAGAATAGTTAGCTATTTTCAACAAAAGTGAAAGGGTCAATTGTGACCTAAAGGTTAAGAGTTCAAGGCCTAGCATCTCAATCATGTATGTGTTTCATTATAGAGAGTTTTAGGGTTCAATGAAACAAGTAAAAGGTGATTAGTTTCTGTGATCCAAAGAATGATATTGAAAGAGCCCAGATCTCCTGCCAGGAAGTCCAGGGATTTACTAAACTGTTTAGTCTAACTGAGCTCAACAAGCTATGCATTTTTCCAATAATGTGATTTTTGCAATAGAAAGGCATAGTTTTGTTGCTTAAGATTAATTACAAATATTGTGAATTTGCAAGCTATGAGCCTGGTCTAGCAACTAAGGATTTCCTTTTTCAGTGACCATTTCTTAAAGAAAATGGGGATTGAAGATCAAGGGCTTTTCTTGCTGTACAAAGTACAGTACCCTGTAAATAGGGTGTTTGGGAAACATATTTTTGTTATTAAAACCAATAGGTCTAGGAACTGTTACACCAACCATTACCACTTCAGTAACCAGTTACAAAGGTACCTGTGTGTCAGCTTGTTCCAGCAATAACTTATTTTCCCCCTACAGAGTCAGCATTCTATTTTCTTGTCCTCTGTTAATTGGCTGCATAATATGGGTGTCTTTATATTTAGCAAGCAGTTTCAGTAAATGCCTGGGTTCATCAAACCGCAATGGGTTTCTCAAATTAAGATTTTCTCTCCATTATCTTAAGTTTTCTCTAATGCCAATTTATTTATGCTTAGAAGAATCAGAGCTCATGTGGAATGGAACAGGGAAGCTACTTCCTAAGGGATCAACAGAAGTGTGTTCAATCATCCAAAGGGTTTTTGTGACCAAAATGGAAAGGAAAAGAACAAAAAAGAAAAGTCACTTAAAAGTGGAGGTAACTGTTCATCTCCGGGATCTTCTTTTTCTGGGAGAATAAATGGTGAAGCTAGATGGTAAGGATACTTATCTCTTTTCCAATCTTTCTGAAACACAGAAAGTTCGTTCACTTTTACTGGAACACCAGGGTTTACAAATTTCTCATCCCTTTGATTCTCAATTCTGCTCAAAGGTTCACTAAGCTTCGCTGCAGAATCCAAATAGGAAATTTTACAACTTGCATAGTTCAAGATAGCTTTTCAAAAATATATAAGGATAATGTCACACTCTCACACAAATGTCCAGAATGGTTGTCTATTTAAGCTGTGTATCCATGGCCCCTTTATTACCATGCACACTAATGCCTCAAAATTAGACATCTATAGAAAGGTCTCTCTAATGAGAGAAAGTAACATTAGAGAAAGGTACTCCAGAAGATATGGTATGGTGGCAAGACAGTTTAATCGCATTAAATGAAGAAATACTATCTTTGCTGGGCCCCCAAATCTAGTCTTTCACCTGCCAGTGAGATGGTGTCCTTGGAGAGTTCAGAACTCAGCTGGAGAGACATTATCTGTAAAGGAACAGTGAGTGCATATCAATTGTTTAGATATTTCACCAGCTCCATCTCAATTAAATTTCACCAAGGAAATGGCACGTTTCACTGTACTTTTGCGGATGGATATTTCTGTAGCTCAATACATAAACCATCTGGGAGGTGCAAAGTCTAACCCCCTGGTAGGATTGGCAAAGGCATTTCGGGAGTTCTGTCCAGTGAAAATTTTAATTGAGGCAGAAATTCCTCCTGGTGTTCACATGTTGGCAGGTTAGCACTCTAGAAAACTATTGATCAAGTCACCTGTCATGGAGGTATCTAAACACTGATTACTTGGGCCTGTGCCAATAGATATTCACAACTGGTTCACTTTTACAGCACCCTCTTACCATAGACCGGTTCTTGCAAGATTGGTTACGTTTATGCTTTTCCTCCATTTGTCATGATTTCCAGGAGCTTAGCCCAGATTCTTAGACAGAAGGTCAAGATGGGTCAAATTTCCCATCTCTGAATGGCTCACGCCTGATTCACATATCACCTCATATTAGCCATAGATATTAATGAATTGCTTCCATTAATCAACACTTCTTATAAGAACCCTAAAGCAAAAATAACAATGTGATCCAATCTGCTAACTTACAGCTGATGGTTTTCTAGTGCTCTTGGTCACTAAGAAGACTTTAACCTTCAGCTTCTAGCCTTTATAAAAACTTATCCCTTTATTATCTATTTCTTATCTGATGTTTTGTTTACCGCCCATTAAATTGTTTCCTACTATATATGTTCTTGATTCTGTCTTTCATCTTCAATTGTGACAATGCCTGCTTCTTCTAAAGGCTTCAGCTTAACAGGACATGTATGAAGCTCAATTGTCTAGGCTTTTAGATATTCCTGATATGTTGTCTGGGAATTTAAAAGACGCTGTTCTATGGTTTCTGAGTTTCTTCTGATTTTGTTTTCTATTTCATTCATGTTTAATAAATTGTTACCCAACGAAAATAGGCCATTACTTCCTGGGGACTACGATATATTGATTAAGCTTATGACTGATTGGTGGTGTCAATTACTCTCAACCTGCAGTGTGACCCACGGTTTGCTGGAAATGTGAGTTTTTTTTATGATTCATGGCTGCTATAATAAAAGTAGAAAGTTAAGATAGCAAAATATTTGCCTGTGTATTTAAGAAAATCAGGACTTTCCTTCACCATTCTAGCTAAGAAAATCTGATTATTCAGAAAACAAAATCCCAAATAGTGTACCTTCGTTTTATCACGCGTGTGTGTGAAAAATGTAGACAATTTTATATCTTCCCAGCACAAGATCTCTGCTTAGTTTCCAGCGCTGGCGGTTTAACACAATTACTTGAGTCAGTGCCTTCACTTGTTTTGTAGACCAACAAAAAAAATCAGACTGCAACACCTCTCTTTCTGGATCTACTGTACCAAAAAGGTTCACTAGACAATTTGCAGTGTTATCGAAATATATTTGATAGAGTTCTCTACAGGCACATTATTTCGTTTCCAGCTTGCGAGGCTGATTCTGCACACCCACAACTAAAAGGAATATTACTGTTAGAAATCCCCTCAGGGAGGCTCAGAAAGGAAACTAATTAAAGGCAATTATGGCTGAGGTCAAGGTTGCATAACACACTTGACACTGAAAAAATTTAGAAGAAAAACAAATATTTCTTACATATCCTCTTGGGTTGCCTTTTTTAAAATGGTGGGAGAATGAAGGCTTACTCTTAGGAAGTGTATTAGGGCAGAAATGAATCAAGATCAACATCAATACAGTTAAAGGATGCTAAGTCTAAAAACAATTTATTGAAATAAATGGGAGTTTATTAACTAACAAGCACAAACAATTGCAGAAAAATATTCTTTTTTTTGGCAAAAAATGCTCCAAGCTTTACTTAGCAATTGAATGGGAAGGACAGAAAAAAATGAGCATCAAATAGTATTCTATCGAAAGTGTGAGGAAAGGATAGCAGTGAACCAGGAATGTATAGCAGAGGGCCTCTGAGTACCAGGGAGTTCATTTGGAACAGTGTAGCTTCCAGTAAGTCATTGCCTTTTGTTAATGCACACTGTGTTACATGAGAATGTTGTAGGCTTTTGAACGTGTGTACTCGCACTACAGTCTGAACTTTCCAACAAATGTCAGAGTTTGAAACGTTTTTTTTTTTTGCAGTCTTGTGTAATCACCTGTCAGTGTTTGCAATACTACCCAACAAACATCCTCATTACGAGTTGTGGTAACCTGGAGAGCTAACCTGGGGTGAAATGCTTCATCTTGCATTCCAAGTAATTTTGAGCCAGAATTATTGGGTCTCTAAACTCCAGACTTCATAATTTCAAGCCCGGAGACACCAGGTCTGTCTATACTGCTGCATGGACATTTGGAAGCATTACAACCTGGTCCACCACTTGAGACCTGTAGGATTACGCCAAGGCAGACACAAGCCTACTATGCACCTCCACACAAACACCACCCACATTCTCTCCTGCCCCTCCTGATGACACTTTCTGCCTGCCAAGAGTGGGCGGAAAGTGTCAGTGTCCAAGATCACTGCAAGAAAATATTGTATGATTGCCTGCCACCTTAAGTTAATGACAGTATTTCCATGAAGGACAGATCCCAACTGATATGGATGAATTAGCGTAGGAAGTGGTATCGGGAAGCGGAAGCTGTTGGCCATTGCCTTAATAAGAATTTTGTTGTCTACATCAAATTTTGTTAAGGATCTATATGACTTACAGTTTGTGGAGTCTTTACTAGGCTTGAATACAACCTGTATAAACGCTTTTTTCATTGTGTCCTGTAGACACACCCTGTCAAATGCTGCCCTATACACTTCATGTAGCCTGTCTATTATAATACATTGCCCCACTATGTACAACACTGCAGTACAGTAAAGGGTTCTAATCAGCTTTCCTCTAAAGCAGACGGTCAATTCCTGCCTCTCTAATTGGACATCCAGAGTAGCCTTCAGCTTGAGTTCTGGTCTAGGGAGGTTAATATTTTCTACGTATTCTTTTATTTGTTTTCTGTTCGGGAATCCCTTTGTGAATACTGTTGTTTAAGAGAGCCATGAAATACTAGATTAGTAGTGGACTGTGAATGATGCCTCTGTCATTGATCAAATATTATCTCTAAAATAGCCTCCTAGGTTTTCCCTCTCTGCAGTGGTCAAGAAAGGAGTCTCCTCAATGTATCGCCTTTCCAGCACAATTGCTGTTCACTTGAGCTATAAGAGTATTTGAATAAGGACACATTCAAGTCTTTCCACTGGTGTTTAAGATCCACTAGTCCCCCCATGTGCTCCAGTAATTGCATCACATCCTTCCCCATACATATATAATTTTCTAATTGTGTTATAGCTTTCTCCAGTTGCATACATACTCAATATATTCATCCCACACAGACACCTCTTAAGCATCATCTTAACTGCATCCCACTTATTACCTATGTGGATGTTGTAAGGTCTTCAATTATCACCTTTTTAAATCCAGGATCAGTTAAATCCTCAGAGGGTTGCCAGGTAGGTTACGAGGAGGCTGATCAGATACTGTTTTACCCAAACACTTGCACAATTTTCTGCCAGTGGTTTGTGAATGAATATATTAATTTATACTATATGATCTGTGAAAAGGGGAGTAATTAGAGTATGAGAGTTCAGTTGGCTGCTGTATCCTCCAAACGTCAATTAGATTAAATAGAATAAGTGTGCGTTCACAAGTTGCTTGACATATTTGGCATCAGGGCCTTACATTAGTGGTGCCCTATCAAGAGATCATGACATCACACAATTAAAGTCTCCAACCCAAACAATGAAAACATTTCAAACTGTTTTGGAAAGAATAGTGGTACCAGTACTGCTGGGGCATATACATTTAAGATCCATAATTCACAATCATCTAGTAGACCCATTAGTAACACAAGTCTACTCTCTAGATATAGTTCTTCCTTTTATATTTTGAAGGAAACCTCACCCAGCAACCAAATTTCAACCCCTCTAGGAGAAGATGATTAGGTTGCTGCTTATAGGTTAACCCCACCCACCTCAATTTGTGTGTACTCTATCTTATTTGGACGATCTCTAATAGGTTTCCTGCAGAAATGCAAACCCAAAGTTTTTACGTTTTCTTAATATGAAAACAATATGATGCAAAACACAATTATTCACCTCCAAGACAATCCAGGATTGCTCAATCGCAATAAGTATGGATTCAGATCTTTATATTGGCTATCTGGTTTCAATCATTCACCACGCCAGCAGTGCAACAAATTCAAAATCTATTGTGCTTATATAGGTCATTGCAAACCTGAAGTCTGATAAGTAAAGCAACTCTAACTTTGACCCTCAACTTAATCCATGTGCAATCTCAAAATCGGTAAACAGAAAGCAATGGCCTTAGCCAATGTAGGAAACCTCCCTTCCCTTCAAGGCCCATCCATTCCAAATTTTAAAACAAGAGACAATATCAAATGGAGCAAAAGTGGTTTAAGGTAAAAAAAAAGGAAGAAAACCAAACAGAGCTCAGTAATATGCCTATATCACGGAGGAAAGAGGATCTGTGGTGCCACACCAGCATGATTTCTCTTCAGGAACGGGGTGGGGGGCATCTGCAAACTACAACTTTACCCCTCTGATCAATTTGTTTACAGTGCCATCATGGTGAAGGAGAGCACAAGTACAAAGGCAGGAGACCAGGGGGGTCATTCTGACCACCGAGCGCCAGGGCCAACGACCGCGGAAGCACCGCCAACAGGCTGGCGGTGCTTCCTGGGCCATTCTGACCGCGGCAGTAAAGCCGCGGTCAGAAAAGGGGAACCGGCGGTTTCCCGCCGGTTTTCCCCTGGCCCAGGGAATACTCCATGGCGGCGCTGCAAGGATTCCGACCCCCTTCCCGCCACCCTGTTCCTGACGGTTGTTACCGCCAGGAACAGGATGGCGGGAACGGGTGTCGTGGGGCCCCTGGGGGCCCCTGCACTGCCCATGCCACTAACAGGGCCCCATAATGATTTTCAGTGTCTTTCAGAGTGCCACTGCACCCGTCGCACCCCAGCAACTCCGCCGGCTCCATTCGGAGCCGGCTTCATCGTTGCTGGGTCTTTCCCGCTGGGCCGGCGGGTGGCCATTTGACCGCGGTGCTGTCTATTGGCGGTCTCCGCCCGGCGGGCGGCGCCCGCCAGGGTCGGAATGACCCCCCAGGTGTCTTACTTTATACCACTGTGAGGGTACAATCTTCATTCACTGTGACTCTGTACATGTAGTGCTGACCATCAGAATGAGTTTTTTATGTTACAGGTTCCTCTGAGTGTCCAAGTGCAACATATATTGTGCCGCACTGTCTACAGTGTGGGGCCCATCAAAAAAGTAACAGACCCATGTGCAGTAGGCCTCACGATGTTGTAATACTTTCACTCACACCAGCAAAGTAGCTACATTATGGACTTCTCTGCGCAGGGAGGCTCACTTATCTATGCTACCAGGGTCTTCAATCAGCCAGAGCGAGGCCTCCACCATGGACTCTCTGTCCCAGTGACAGAAACACATAGCCTGGCCACAAGGTGCCCAGGCCATTCACTATGTCTGCAGGATAGGAGCTGGCAAAGTCCCACCCTGAAGCCAACAAGCAGAGTCCGGTGACCAGGTCCCACTTCCTCATCAGCACAATTTTGCCAGATAGGTAAGGTAGATGAGGGGATGTAGCATGGTACTTAGAGCTGCTGAGTTGCTCAGGTCAACATCATGTGATTATGGGTAAATCAATTGCTCTCTTTATACCTGAAAAAATGGAGAAAGTGTAATGAGGCCTGGTTCTGTTTTAAAGTACTCCAATACCCTTGGACCGCGTTTGTGCTATAAAAATACTGCAAAAGAAAATCTAACTGTCCCAATTGCAGTAGCCATTTTGCACTGCGAAGGCCAAGAAGGCACCTCCCCTCGTCTGCAGGTTTACAGTGTCATCGTTTGCTGTTTTTGATGAATAGGGGCACCTTGCTGCCTACTCATGTTGCCCCAACAGGATTCCAAAGGATCGCCGATCAGAGCCCAGCAAGATCACGTCTGTTCGGACATCTTGTCAGACACCCCATCAGAATAATCTACTTAAGGGGGAGATAAATAAACCATGTAATTTGCATACAAATAGCTGCCATCAAATCATGAATTAATTAATTTAGTCAAAAAAGAGGATACATTTAAACACGAACAAGGAGGCATTCACTGAATAACTGTATTTGCCTTCCGTCAACATACCAGCATAAACACAACTGCAGAGAAAAAAGCTTCATTCCAGTGCATTTCTAAAACTAACAACAGTTGTGGAGTGATGCCTAGATCAGTGAGATGTATTAGCCAGTTGTGGACTGGAAGTGGAGGACAGTGAGGGGAGAAGGACAAATCCGGTGTTTGTGATGTTGAGTTTGAGTGAAAACGTGTTGATCCACTCTGTGAAATTTTCAATGAATACATATAGGGTAGTATTGTCAGATGAGTATGGTTCTCTAAGGTAAAATTGGATATCATCGGTTCACCAGCGTATTCTTATGCCTTCAGTGTATAGCGTAGGTTAAAGTGCCAGTTACATGCTAGTTCCACATAAAGGTTGCATAAAAGGGGCAATCTCCTAGAACCATGTGGTATGTCACAGAAATTTTCAATTTTCACAAATTGCGATCTTGAGAACTTGGTGACTTATTCCCTTTCATTCTTGTGGACAGTATGTTTAGTACAGCTTTATGGTTATTGAAGTCAATTGCTGCTACTACATGGAAGAAGACATCTCTTCCAGCAGGGACGTGAACTACATCATCAAGAATGTGATGTACTGCGTTTGGTGGCAACCTGGTCTGAGAAAGAATTTAAGAGGTTGTTGTTTGAGATGTAGGATACAAGTCGAGTGACTGCTTCCTTTACAATGTTTTCAAGGAAAGGCTGTTTGGAAACTGGTCTCAGGTTTTGGAACTGGGATGTGTGTTTGGATTTTTCAGGTAGATGTGTGGTTTAATGCAAATTGAAAGAGGTTGGAAATTTCCCTTAGGAGATTGAGGAGTTGACGTTATTGAAAAATAGAGGGTCAATGACTTTGGCTCAGGTTTTATTGAGATTAGATAATGTCTGAATATGTGGATGTTTTTCTAACAATCTGATGAGGAAGCCATGTAAATGTGTTAAAATGTTTCCCATTTTGGAATGATTTTTTCATGAATGCAGACCCATTTTGATGCCATGGAGTTTTCTTGATCTTATTAAATGTTCAAGATTGTTTTGGGAAGAAGTTGGCAATGTTATTTGCATAAATACTTACCTCGAACTGGACCGAGCAAGCCTACCTGCCTCTAGGTGGATTCGAAGAGGTTCTTCCTATCATGAGAACATTCAGAAAAATACAGGGCCAAATGGTGCTTTTTTTTTTTTGCTTTTTTTCTGTAGAATATTTACATACACTGGCACAAAATCCAGAAGTTAACAGGAAACACTAATCAAATGTTTCAAACTTTGGTGGCAAAGTAGTGGGTTTTCCCCAATTGCTAATCAGCCATTTATTTATATATATATATATATATATATATATAAATGATCACTCACATGTCAACGTTAAACATTTTTCAAAAATTCAATCATACTTGCCTGAAGCAATACAATGACAGTTTCTGAAACGTCAATTCATTTGAAACATAACAATTTAATTCTGGATATATTAGCACAATCCACCCAACCAGAAGCCTTAATTTTCATGGAAAAAGATTGCATTTTCTGCCAACTAACTAGATTTTCATTTTTTTGTAACTAGTGCTCGGTCCCCACAAATTAACTTGCTGTTTTTACCAGGTACTCATATATGCTAATGTTACATGTAAGGCAGATTCTGCTTTACACACCCACTTATCATTACTATTGAGAGAGCGTAATTTATATAATCTATATTAACATGAAATGTTTATAAATTAATGTGTGATAATGCTGCATAGAAACAATAATAATGATTTTTTCTTAAACGTGCACTTGAAATGTGACCACGGGGAGTGGCCGCCAATGTATACGTAGACTAATAATGAGGACTAAAATGTTCATATTACGTTTAAATAAGTTTATACTAATGATTGTGTTATTGCATCTGTGCTGAAATTCTCATAGGCCTTAAGTTAGCATGAGCCGAAGCTTAGTCGCTTGGCTCTCATATTAAATGTATTTTTCTATTTTGCAGTATGCTGACTCCTAAAAGGACACGACCCTGCATGTTCTTTTTCCTTCAAGACGAATGTAACCATGTTAGATCCGTTCTCGCAGCCTTTTCTTGTTTGCAGAATAAATGTTAAAAACCAATTGAAACAGTGTAGATTAATGTAATGTACAAGGTCATTCAAACTGGTGAAAACAATGAAGCTGCTGACCAAAAGATGTGCAAAGAATTACAGAAAGATGAAATCATACCGAACGTGCCACCTCTGAAGACGTCAATTATGAAGACCAATCAAAGACTTGTAAAATAATATGGGGTGAAGAGTTAGGTTACCTAATGTATTTTTTGATAGGTTAAAGATAGTGGGGTATAACAAATGACCAATAACATTTTGGGGGAATGTACAATGGAAAAGGGATAAAAACCCATGTCACTGGGAGTCATTTAGGTGGGTTAGGGAATGCTATTGATTTTATCCAGAAACTTTGTCACTCTGCTTGATGACTTGTTGGTTTACTGAAAACCATCCTCACCCTTAGATTGTCCTTTTACACTTTGCCTCCTTATGAGGGAAGTGCCCTTATGCCCAGAGCTGAGTTCTGACTGATGGCGAATTAACTGAGGTCCTGAGGACGAAGACTGAACCTGTGCGCTGACCTAAACTTTGGAGGGTAATTATGACAATGCATTTGTGATTTGTCTGTTTGCTTTTCCTTTCTAGGTACCAACTGCTCACTTTTGACAGAGACCATAGTTAGATGTTTTCCAGATTGGTGTTCTAAATTGTTTTGTATGAAGCCCAACATGCAAATGCTAATCGGTGGTTAGGACAGGTGTTCACTAAACTGACGCAAATAGACAAATCTATGCTTTGTTGAACTGACGCGTTATTGATATTCTGCTAAAGTGATCTATGTTCACGCCGTGTTATGTTCTGATGTTTGTGATTCTCGCTTTAATGAAATCTTACCAAAGTTGCCACATTGTGACTATGCTATTATGTTTCTTGGCGTTGAGATTAACGCATCTGCTTTTAGATTGTAACTAATAGGGAATAAAGCTAGCTTATAAACTTCTGCTAAACCGGTGTGGTTATTCATGGCTGCAAGGTCATGGTAGAATATTGAATTGATTAATGACTTTGACTAAAGTGAAATGTATTGTCATTATAAATACTGATGACATTATTGACATATTGATTAGCTATCTCGTCCTAAGGTGTCTCTCACCCGGGTCAAAAGATTCATTGGCCTAAAACGAGTCCTGATGTGCAATAAATTATCATAAAGGGACGCGTTATCACTATCAAACATCAAGAATGTCCATCACATGGCAAGGATTTTCAACACCACAATAGACCACTACTGTGTCAGTGAGTGTCATAAAGAATTCCCACACACTGTGGAGGCCACTATTATGGCAGGAGTAACCGTAATAATTGTCACAATAAGTCATGCAAAGGCCATTATTACCACAAGGATAGAATTAATATAATGAAAAATGCCCACAATATGTCAAAGATGGGAAACTGTTATTGTATGCCAGAGAAATCCACACAATATCTCAGGGTGGGGCCCCAGTTATTCCAGGGATAGTATGTCAAGGATGGACTACTAATATGCCATGGATAGCCAAAATGTTGCAAGAATGCAGACATTATGAGGAAAATGTGCCAATATTATGTCGGAGATAGCTAGAATATTGTCAAGAGTGTCCACATTATGTCAAGGATTTGCCATTATCATGGTAGGGACAGGTGAAATTTTGCCAGGGATACAGACTCTCTGTCAACAATTGCCCACTATTGTATCAGAGAAAGCTAGAATGTTCTCGAAAAAGCCCACATTATGTCAAGGATGAACCACTCCAAACAGGTGCAAAAGGCAGAGCAGATAATTTTCATTAATGTGCTAAGATTAGAGAGGTAAATTGAATGATGTATTTGTTTACTGGTTGATAGCTGCAATTTCCAGCCCTGAACGTCTGCTACATTTTAGAAGGGAAATGGAGATTTATTTTCTGGAGAAAGGAGTGGTGGTGGATGAAGGTAGAGGTCAGAAGCATTGGTTACATCTCTAAAGATCGACTTCAAAATTATTTAGGCGATGGGGTGCTTCTTTCTAGTCAAACCAATCGCTCATAGAACCATACGAAAATCTATGGACTGAACCTGGTAAAGGTTAAACCCCTACCTAATCCATCCTAACATAACCTAACCTAAACCAATTGACTCCATATCATGGTGAACATTGCTACACATAATCCCTCTGCCCACCCCCTTCACCCACACCACCTACCACTCCTTATTTCTCACTCCACATTCACTTTTTCTAATTGTATTGCCTCCTTTTCATTTCTCTTTTTCCATATGTTTCTTTGTTACTTCCAGAATATCTTTCTTAACACAATCCATCTAACGTAATTAATCTTACTAAGCCAATCCATATTTTAACTAAGAAACATCATCCAATGTGATAAGATAATTGTATATTTGTGTACCATACTGTCCAGCTATTGTGGTATGTGGTAAACTGTAAATTTGCTTTGCACTATATGGCCGCTCTAACAAAAGTGAAATAAAAAAATGTCATGTAATAAAGTAAGTTAAACTCCAGCTCGTGAGCAGAAACCGAATTACCAACAAGTTCTGATAGCAAGGTAGTTGTAGGAAGTAGACTTGCAAAAGTAACTCCGTTTAAGTAAGTCTCCAGACGCAAAGTTGTGGGGAAAATAAATGCTAAGTTTAATAACGGGTCCACGGCAGGCACAGACATGTACGCACAGGACAAAGATCCAAGTGCCAATGCCCGCCCGGAGATCTAGAACCTAAGCAAGGTTCCACCCGCTTAACAATAAAGGAACTTAAGAATAACAAAAGTAAACATTACTGGAGTACAATAAAACGTAACATAACAATTATAATGTACGCATACACATGTATAAGATATTACATTATGCGCGCTACACATACTTATGCACGCTACACGTACACGCATATACTAGACACGCATATACTACAGTAGTGTTCTGAAATGCATGCCTCTCATGCTGCTGGGATTACTGACTGACTAGCACTGCTGGGTATGTTTACGTCACGTTCATGTTAGAACACTTATTTCTCATAGTACCATTTTAGTCAAAAGCCACATGCCCCTCTGCACTGACTGAAGCCCAACAGCATGTCAACACGCTATTGAATGTGATACTCACAAATCCTCCTTGTTTCCTGTCACTGATGGTTTGCAAGTACATGTGTTGTATACAATGCAAGCAAGTTGCCTGAAGATGAAAGAGCAGATTTGAGCCATCTGAAGCCAGATGTCATGGCTTTCACTTAGCTCCAGGTCTCTTGTTTAATGCCCTAGTTACTTACGGGTAATCGTCATTATTCCAAGTATGCCTAGCCCAGTAGCGGCCGGCAGCTTTAGGAGGGAGGGGGCGGGTGGGAAACACAGATATTCTTTCACACAGACACGCACGCACATCCATCGACAACACTCATACCATTCAAACATGCACGCACCAAACATTCATTTTAAAAGATCACACACATGCACGCACATCCATTAACAACACTCATACCATTCAAACATGCACGCACCAAACATTCATTTTAAAACATCACACACACTCATTCTTTCACACACTCACGCACAGCCATTAACACTCAGAACATTCAAACATGCACGCACCAAACATTCAATTTAAAACATCACAAACACACTTACCTTCAGCCTCCAGGTCCCAGGAGGGTTGGGACTGCTGCCTTCCCTCAGATGGTGTCAGTGAGAGTGCTGACCCCACCCCACTCTGTGACGGAAGTGTCACTGATTGACACTCGCCCTGGGCACTTCAGGGCTTAAACCTGAAGTGCCCAGGGCGAGTGTCAATGGGTGATGCTTTCCTCATCACCCAGGGGAGGGCCTCGAGGCACCTTTGCTGAGCCGAGGAGGTCACGCCCATAGGAGCACAAAAAGGGAAGTCATCCAATTTCACCTACTGTAAAATTTCCAAGCCTCCACATAACATGAAGCCGAACCCAAAATGGAAATGGAGGGTTGGGAAAACCTTGACTGTGGTGAGTCAGAATACTGGTAAGTAACCACAGTCTATCGGAGTGTACTGATCAGTACTGAATCACTCAGCTAGTGAAGGGTGAATTGATGGCCTTGCCTATTTTTCAAAGAAGTCGTCCGCATTAATCCGGACTGTTTTACTCATATAGCGAAGGATGAATTTTTGCCCTCACTTATTTTCCATAGAAGTCGTCACAATTAATCTGAACACATGAATTATGGATTTGGGGTTTTTGATGAACTCGGTCCTGAAGATTGTTTCATGCAGTATATGTGTTGACACCAGAGACCGAAACGTTGACATTTCTCTACCACACCTCCACTTCAATGGATTTTATGAAATATAACTACAAGCCTGCTTATGATTAGCACAATAGAGGCTTGTGAGAGACTGGTTGGGTGGGTACAGGGTTCCTAAATTTACCACAGTCACTACTACATTGTTACACAACTTGGTGACTATAGGGTCAGTCCCACTGTGTGTTTGTGAGAACCCATTATTCTTTCTTTGCTATGATAAATGCAAAATGTATTGTATTAAGATAGTTGGTATGATGAATTAAATACTGTGCAATATTTATGAGATGAAAACACCTCTTTGAGGTGCTCAACTGATAGGTCAAATCGACTTTTTTGTTATTTATCAATCTGATTGGATACTGATGGTACCTATCACCTTAAGTAATCCAATGTATTGGTGTTGAATTATTTCTTGAGGGGTTATTGTACTTTAGATTGCATTTAGTGAATGTAGAAAATAAAAGTGGGATAGAAACAGTGCAGCATTCTAAGTATTACAACCAGGAAACTAGTGTACTTCATGGACCTGGGATTCCATCTCTAACAAGAACTCACTACTCCTAAAGAATGTCAAAACATCTCCCTACAGCAAGTCTGCTTTTAAATATATACAGCAGAATAAACTTTAAATACAATTCTGAACCTATTTAGTGCAGAGAATGTGATGCTCATGCCCTCTGCACTACCTTTATAGTGCAAATGATGTGAAGATCAAGCACTCCCTCTAAACAATTTATTTTTCAATCCTATAACTCAAGCTGCGAGGGAAGAGCTTCCACTCTAAGGGGGTGCAAAGTGTGAATTTATGCTGAATCAGCCCTCCTGGGAGAGGGCTAGAAGGTTCACTAACCACAAAGTTTATTTCCTTTAAGAAAAATGTGTTGGACACCAGCTTGTTCAGGCATTGAGCTGTAGACTCCACCCCTAAAGACCAGACAGTCTTTCTGCCCATCTGTGTAGCAGAATGCTGCATTTACCCCAGATCTGAACCTCACCCTGGGGAAGGCATGAAAGCACACTAGATACCAAACATTTTTTTTAAATGAGATGGTGGCTGGCCCACCACTTTATTGCTCCATGCCATACATGCTTAAACAACAGTATTTCTGCCTCCTGAGCGGCAGATTGTGGGGTTTACCTACAATCTTCTCCCACAGGGTGGCATAAAGTCTGCTTGCCACCAGGGTTATATATATATATATATATATATATATATATATATATATATATATTTTTTGTTGTTGCAAAGAATGGGATTGAGTCTGGCAAGTCCTGGCATTGGGCCATACCCACTACCCCAGACGTCAAACAGTCTTTCTGCCCCCCCCCATGAGGGGCAGATTGGGGCATTTACCCCAATCTACCTTCCCGGGGGACAGAAGGCCCACTAGCTACCACAGTTATTTATTTTTACAAAGAGAAGGAGGTGGGTCCTGTTCAGTCCTTGGATTGGGCCATAGCCCTCCACTCTACAGGTTTGGCAGCTTTTCCGCCCCCTGAAGTAGTTGCCAATCTGGAGCTGAAGGGGCATAAACCACACTAGACACCAAAAAATGATTGTTTCTTAAAAAAAGAATGGAGTGGTTTCTGGCACGTCCTAGCATCAGGCCGTACCTCCACTAGAATCAAGCAGTACCACCAGCACTAATTTGTAGACAGTCTGCCCTCTCGCACGGGGCAGATTGTGGGATTTACACTCAATCTGCTTTCTGAGGGGACGGGGGCAGAAAGAACACTAACCACTATGATTTTTTATTTTTTTAAATAATTAGGTGGGGGCCTGCCAATCCTGGTGTTATGCTCTACC
Organism: Pleurodeles waltl; assembly: GCF_031143425.1. Taxonomy (NCBI): domain Eukaryota; kingdom Metazoa; phylum Chordata; class Amphibia; order Caudata; family Salamandridae; genus Pleurodeles; species Pleurodeles waltl. The sequence goes on along the minus strand of NC_090436.1, from coordinate 639,683,084 downwards.
TTCTAACCCTAATGTTCAGACAGTCTTTCTATCCTCCAGGGACAGTTGGTGGGATTTACCCCCGATCTTCTCCCTCGGTATGTGGGTAGAATGTCTGCTAGCCAGGCTTATTTTTTCTTTTAAATAGGGTATAGTTGGCTAATCCTGGTATCGGGCCACTGCATCCACACTTAGAGGTCAAACAGTAATTTTGTGAGGCAGATTAGAAGATTTACCAGAAAGTGCCACATGGGCACAACAGGTGTTAGCATCCACTCCTTGTACAACACCACCACTGGGAATCTAACATTGTAGAAGGGGTCACAATTACAACGCTTTATCATAGTTTTACATCATTGGTTTCTTGATTCATAATAGATCTCTCGTATCTGTCAGCTTACCCTCATTTTGCCTGTGTCACACACTAATATTTACCCTCTGGACAACCAAATTACCTGTATGGGCTTCAATTGAGGTCATCACCTTTTCAAACCTTATCCACCTTCCAAAGGCTGTATGTTCCCCATTCACTACAATGGAATAACCTATAAAAAAGATCTGATTACACCCTCTTTACATAGTCAACAAGTTGACATGTGTAGTCTTTTTCTTTGTTTGACTAGCACTTTAGCCCTCTCCTACAGTACATATTACACCGGTGTGCACCTTGCACCTTGCACCGGGGCAATCATGAAGAGGCGTTCTCTTAGGTCCAGCTCATTCAAATGAGGGAAGATTTTTCCTTTGAATCTGTGCAGAATTATACTTGCAGGTGCAGAGGAAACACTCCTACAGGGTGCAGTGACTATGCGCCACACAACGGTGGTACACAGCCTGTGTAGCCTGAGAGCACCCCTCAGGAGAGGGCACAGCAAACCAACTTGCCCCCCTTCACTCCCCTCTTCAATGAGAGGCTGGTTCCCCTCCAGTTCAACCTGCGGCCATGTGCACTATTGCGCAGTGCTCAGCGCTTGGCACTGTCAGAGTTCATGCCTGGATGGTGAGTGTTTTTTTTTTTTTTTTTTTTTTAATCTGCTGCACTGTCCCACTTACCAATTAAAAGTACACGACGGTGCAAATAGGGGCAGTGCATTCAATTGAGCTCAGCTGCTTTTCAAGCCTAGATCACCTTTCAGAGGCTGTTTGTTCTCCATTCACTTTAATAGAATAACCCTTAAAGATCTGATTACACCTTTGTTGGGGTCTCTTTTTTTTGTTCGACTAGCACTTTGCCTTTTAGGCCAAGCTTGACCACTATATCACCCGCTTCCCCTTGTGTGGGGATGGAAAAGTTCTCTTTATGGTGGGAGACGTGTACACCTGCCCTGAGTGCCCAACTGTCCTGTTGTCAGGATCCCAAATGCTGATTTTTGGTCATAGGTAAACACGTATCATGCGCGTGCATCATGACATAGGCCTGTCTCATAGATTACGTCTGGCTGGATGAGAGTGGCACCCAAAGTACTGCCCTGATAGTGGTGGAGGCTACCACCTTCACCAGGAGTTGAGCAGCGTGGCATGGTAGCATTCAGTGTAGTGCTCAGTAGTAGTGAACAGGTCCTTTTTACTGTGTGTCAATGAAGTGAAGCCAACAGGCTCTCTAAACTTTTAAAAGTTCTGCTGTTGTGTGCTTAACTCACCCTTGGCCTACAGCAGGTAAATGTGGAGTGCTGCACAGCGCAGGAGTGGTGACTACGCTGAATGAATGTGTGTCTGGGAAGGGCACAGTACAGGGATAGAGCATTACTGTGCAGTGTATGTGTGGTTAGTGCATGTAATTGGTGTATATATCCCTGCGAGGAATGCAGTACATGAGATGTAGTGCTGTGCAGTGTGTGCATAATGAAAGCATGAGCTGAGTATGTGTGCTTGCATGAAGTACAGTACATGAAGGGTTAAGTGTTGTGCAGCGTGCACATACTGAGTGTGTGTGCTGGCATTGTATATGTTTGCAAACGGCACACCCCGGTACAATTGAGAAAAGTGACATTACTGAACAGTGTGCACAGACTGAATATGTGTGCTGAATGTATGTATGTCTTTAATGGCACAATGCATGGTGGTAACTGTGCTAGACAGTAATTGTGCTTTGAGTGTACATTGTGTAAAAGTGTGCTTTCAATGATATGCTACATGAAGGACCTTGTGTTGCATTTTGGGAAGCCCAGGCCTGCCAAGTGAAGACAGGAGGAGTAGGAGAATCCCCCAAGACAAATGTTTGTATTGCTGCATTCCTGTGAGCTAGGTGGGACACACACTGGATGAAAGAGGGAAGAGACTCCCCCTTTGCACTTCAAAAGTTTGCTCTTTGATTCAGAGATAGACCACAAGGAAGCAGCTTGGACACATTTCAGGAAGGGGACGGGCTGATAAAAGAATCATAAAGGGTAGGGCTAAGAGCCTGGGATTAATCTTTTGATGCACCTATCTCTATGGCTGAAATTCATGTGTGAACTCTGGTCACTCCTGTGAATTGTGTTGTGAGTCAATCAGCTTCGGTGTAGTGCCTGTTGTGGCAGACATTTCTTACAGCGGAAAAGAAGAAAGAGAGAAGTTTACACTTCAAAAGAAGCAGAACCCCAACATAAAAATTCAAAGGCTCAGACCGTAAATCACATTTTGGTGTCTCTAAATGGACTATAAGAAGGGACTACTAAGGCTCGAACATTTTGTCATCTTCCAAGCAAACGTTAGTGAGGGGACATCACCCAGGAAACCACCTGCACTGGAGCACCAGTGCTTGCCTGCTTACCAAGACCAGTGTGCCCTGTGAGGAAGAGAAGAGCGTTAGAGGGAGCAAGGTTCAGTGGGTAGCCCTACTGAGAGGACTCCCTGAGTGAGGTGTCAGGAGAATGGCTGTGTACTGATTGGGCCATTGTCCTGTGCAGGAATGTTCCTGCAACCCCCCGTACGTCAGGTGTGATCTGTGCCTTGTAAGGAGCTCTGTGCGGGAAGCGCCATGCCCGCACCACCTCATTGCGGTGACCAGTATGCCAGAGGCAGCCATCGTTGAACTTTTTGGGCCAAGAGCATTGAGACTTGTGTCCACCTTTATTGGTGACACCGATTGCCAGGAGGAGCCACCCTGGCTAAGGGCGGTTGCACCCAAAGAGTCTGTGCCAAGATGCAGAGTATTGCGGCAACCCCATACACTGTGGCCCAAAGTTTGGGTTGTTGCCTGGACGGAAAGACTGCAGCTGTCACCGGTGGGTCAAGTCTGCACACTGAGACCTGCCCTTGACTGATTCCCCAAGGACAGCAAAGATGCTGACAGAGAAGTCACACCCTTACTGGTCTGCAGAAGAGAGCCAGAAAATGAAATTCTCCCTACCTCTTTGAGGTGAAGAGTGACTTACCTTGTGACTGCTGAGCAGAAGCAGCTCCGATCACTGGAAGGAACTGACAGTACTAATCTGAGGAGAGAGCCTACGTCTGCTGCATGTATCACAAGCAGCTTGACTTTGCCGAACAGGATCAGGACACGAAAGGGGCTGCGGAGAGGGTACTTGTAATTTAATTGTATTTATATAGCGCTTAATACTCCTGAAGAGGCATCAAAATGCTTTCCGGCGAGTAGCATGCTGCACTAGAAGCCAAAAAAGATTAGTGGTGGATTAGTATAGGAAAATATGAGTTCATTTGAGCAGTGTCTGTTATTTGGATTGAATCGGACAATGAAGGGATAGACGAGAGAAGAGTCTAGAAAGTGTTATTTGGGAAATGGTAGTAATAAGATGAGGGTTGGGATGAGTAAAAGGGGAGATAGAGGAGGGAAGAGTCTGTAGAAATGGAAAAGGGAGATCATACTAGTAAAATGTGGTTTAGGATGAGTCAAAGGAGGGATACATGAGGGAAGAATTTAGAAATGGTTGTTTGGGATATCCTAGTAGTAAAATGAGGTCTAGGGTGATCCAGGGAGGGACAGAGGAGGGAAGAGTCTGGAAAGGGTTATTTTGGAGATTATAGTAGTAGAATGAGGTTTTGGATAAGTCAGAGAGTGAAGTCCTAGGATATATTGAGAGAAGTAAAGGGTGAGACATAGAGTAATGCATTGGATGGAGTCAAAAGTTTTTTTTTTTTTCTTCTACAGTAGGAGTAAAGTAATAAATACATATAAGCATCAATACCTAGAGAGGATTTACATGTGTAAGGAAGAGAATATATTGAGATTTAAAGTAGCATTTTATAAACTCAGACTTTCAAGTGTTGCTGCACTTTAAGCTAATGTATTTGTGAACTTTTATAACTAATATATATATTTTTAATATTATATTTTCCTCAAAATTTAAATAGTGAAGCACTTGTAGAAAAAAATAGTTGATACTATTTACATATTGTGGTAGACAAATAAAACCGAGACCTGCAAGCATCTATTGAAATAACTTATATGAAAATTATGCAGCGACCTATATACATGTTAAGCATAAAAGGAGATATATATCCTTAAAAAAACAAAGGTCACAGGGACGTTATGGTTAGGCCAACCCCCTATAGACACCAAACCTTGCGCCGCGCATGGCCCTGCGGCCATCCCCCCCCAACCACCCCACCCCATGCTGCGAATGGTGTTTGGCCATGTGAAGCAGGAGTTGGCGGCCATCCCCCCCCCCCAACCACCCCACCCCATGCTGCGAATGGTGTTTGGCCATGTGAAGCAGGAGTTGGCCGCAGGTCCATGTGGCCCCCTTCTCCCGGGCAATTTCAGCTCCAGGGACCACATTCTCTTGGGCCCACTACAATTCCATGTGGGGGTCTGTGCAGACCCCCCTCCACTGGCCAATTGCGGCCCTGGGGTCTCCATCACCCAGGACCCGGATTCTACATTTTTTGGGGGGGCTCCCTGGGCCAATCTCAGCCCTGGAAACCCCATATCCTGGGTCCTAGTCTTCTAAATGTTTGTTTCTGGGGGAGGGGAGCAACGCGGCCTCCCTCCCCCAGACGATTTCAGCCCTGGGGATCCCATCCCCCAGGGCCAGGCCCAACCACTTAATTGTGTTTGGGGAAGGGGGGCCACATGGCCCGCCCCCCCCAGGCTGATCTCTGACCCAGGGACTCTATCCCCTGGGGCCCAGCCATGTCATCTGGGTGCCCCTCAGGTCCCCCCACATTTCTAATATATTTAGCATGGGGAAGTGGCTGGACTTTGCCCACCTGGGGGCTAAATTTAAACAAGAGCGGGAGCCTGCGCTTGTGCTTTAAAAAAAAAATAATAATAACAAATTGGGGGAGAATCCGCCGACACTCCCACTGAAAATGTGTTTTTTGTTTTTTTAATTGTTTTTGCTCTTGGGTAGTCTACTGGGACCTCAGCACCTGAGCTAAGGGGTCAGGGTGTCCCTACCCTGGCCCCTTTCTTTTTTTCTTCTTTTTTTTTTATTGTTTTTCTGGGACTCTGCTGAAGCAGTGTCCCAACATGGCTGTCAACACTTCCTTCTTGGAGTGTTGACAGCCAATCAGACCTCAGCATGAGGTTGGGAGGGTTTGCAGAGCCTTTGCATCCCTATATATACAAATTAATTTTTTCTTTAATTGCTCAAAAACTGAACAGATTTACACCAAATTACAAAAAGGTTAATTTCAGGACCTTTCTGCCAAATCTGGTGTAATTCCATCCAGTGGTTCGGGCGCTATTCCTGTTCACGGCATGGGGGAAAAAGCGTTTTTGAACACCCCCCCTCTTTTTATCGGCCTCCGCTTGAGAGATCATCCCAAAACTTTCCAGACAGCAGCTGAAGTGAGCTTGTTTTTTTTTTTTAGGGGTAGGGTGTATTTTGGGAAGATTCATCAAACGGCACCAAAGTTATTAGCAAAACAAAAAATGCATTTTCGATAGAATCTAGGTCTTAACTCTAACTACCTAGTGGCGACCCCCACTAGGTAATATATATATATATATATGTCTTGATAAGTAATATATACATTTGTTAAGCAGTCGTAAAGAGTATATATTTTGAAAACCATAATTATTATAAACATTTGTACAAAGAAATACACATACGTAGATAAAACATATAATCAAATTATAATTTTTTATGTACACAGGGATATATTGTACATTAGTATTTGAGTATAGTGGTTATGTAGGAAAGAGCCAACTCTTGAGTAGTCTTCTGTAGATGAGCTAGTTATCTGTGGATCTTATGCTTTGTGGTTATGGGTTCCATAGTTTAGCTGCTTGAACAGAGAAGGATGTGCCACCTTTATTTTTTTCTTGTATGGTGGGATTTTGAGGCAAGGTGCCAATATGCAGGAGAGGTTCCTTTGTGAAATGTTAAATGTATTTGGTGGTTTTATTCCTGATGAAAAGTGGTTGTGTTCCATGTATTGCTTTGTGGGTGATACAAAGCATCTTGGAGGTGGATCTTCTAGCAAATGGTAACCAATGTAGGGCTCACAAGGCAGAGGAGAAGTGGGCTTGTGACTTTACATGTTGGAGTACTCTGGAGCAGAGCTCTGAATCCGTTGTAATCTTTTTTATAGTTGATAAAAATGATCCATGGTAAAGGTCATTGGTGTAATCAAGTTTAGACAGAACAAGAGAGATACTAGCCTGGACCTTGTGTGTAAATCCTGGATGTGTTACAGAGCTTTCATAGAAATGAAGCTTGATCTTGCTAATTTGTCCACTTGGGCAATCTTTGACAACTTGGGGTCCATAGTATTTCCGAGGCTTCTTACTTCCTTAAAAAAATTAGGAGGTGGTCCCAGATCATCAAGGCAGGTGCAGAGTGAGTCATACTTTCTCCAATTGCCACATGTTAGTACTTCAGTTTTGGAAGCATTCAATTTGAGATGGCTCCATGTCATCCAGTGATCAATGGCGATGAGGCAACTCAATATCTTTTGGGTTTTCCAGTTTAGGAGTATCTGTGTGTCATCTGCATAGTTATAGCATGTGACCTGAAATTCATTGATCATTGTTTGTAATGACTTCATGTAGATGTTGAAAACCATTGGTGGGATGACAGAGCCTTGATGGACCCCTGCTTTAGTGATGTATGGTTTAGATGTGAAAGGGGGAGTATAGATGACATTTGTTCTGTTTTGAAGGTAGGATGTGATCCAGTTGCGAGCAGTCCCCTCTAAGCTTGCTTCGTAGAGGCTTTGTATTAAAGTGTCATGGTCAACTGTGTTGAAGGCAGCTGAGAGGTCCAAAGGTAGTAGTGCAATGACCCTGTTGCGGTGTATTGTGTTTTTAAGGTCATCCCAAATGGCGATGAGGCAGATTCTGTGCCTCTTTCTAGGTGGAATTCTGTCTGGTAGTCTGAAAGTATGGAGTTATCTTCAATGAATTGTGACATCTGGGCGAATGGCGCTCTTTCTATCAGTTTGCCCAGGAAAGACTCATTTATAATCGGTCTGTAGTTGTTGGGGTCATGCAGGTCCAGGTTTTTTTCTTTAATAAGGGGCATATGTATACCCTTTTTAGGTCTTCAGGAAGGATTTATGTAGTTAAAGAATTATTGATGATTCTTCTCACTGGTGTGGCAGCAGAGATAGTTAGAAGAATGTTTTTGAATATTTGTGGTAGACAAGTTCAGAAGGGCAGCAGGCTGGCCAGCTTGCCTTGACCAGATCCATAAATTCACTTTGTGATATTTGTTTGAAGGATTGCAGATGCTGGGTTAGCCTACTCTTGGAGGGATTTTTGGAAATGGGTTGGTGCTGGTGGTTTTCCTTTGTTTTAAAGAGGAGTCTAATGTGTCTGCTTTGGTTGTGTAATGATTTACCAGTTTGTCTGTGAATTCTTGAGTAATGTGATGAGTTCTGTGCATTTGGTTCACTTCGTTGAGCATTTCATAAAATTCTTTATTTGCACATTTAGCATTTTGAATTCTGTCTGTATAGTACCTTTTTAGCTTTTTTCATTGTTCACTTGAATATTCTGTTATGTTTCTATAGGTGATTTTTGTCTTGAATGCTGTTTGTTTTAAGCCAGGTGCATTGCAGCTTTCACATTTGTTGTTTTATCTCTTTTAGATTTGTATTTCTCCAAGGTGCTTGATTTCTTTTGTCCTCTTTTGTTGTTCTTAGTCGTATTAGGATATCAAAAACCTCTTGTAGCCACTCCTAAAGCTTTTGAATGGAATTTATTGTGTCTAGATCTGTGTTGGATGTTAGTTGTATTTCTAAGTATTCAAAAATAGATTTGTTCCCTGGTCGATAGATGGATGCATGTAAGGTGGTCTTAAGTGTGTTGATTGGTGGTGTTTTATGTTGGAAAGCTAGCAAATGCTGGTCTGACCATGTAATTTGAGGAATCCTTTGAAAGGTAACTAGTTCTGGGTTAGCAAAAGTGACATCTAGGATATTAAATGTCCAGCGATGTGTGTGGATTTGTGTGTGATCTGATGCAGGTTCATTGTGACTAGGCAATGATAATGGTTTAAGGATGGGGAATATTGGTTTGTCAAACCAAATGTTTAGGTTGCCGAGAATGCATAGGTTGGAGAGTAGTGTTACAAGGTTTGAAACTGTGTCTAGAAATGGGTCTGGGAATGTTGCATTGGCAGGTGGTGATCTATAAATGAGAAGGACGTTACAGAAGGAAGTTCGTGTTGGGTTGCATCTGGTGATGAGGGCCTCACAACCTTGTATGGAAATGTCATCAGTTTTAGTGAGATTTGTTGTTTGCTTGAACTTAAATATAACAGCTAGTCCACTTCCTCATTTGCCTATACGATTTTGTGTGATAGTTCCATAGCCTGGAGGAATGGCTTCATGCAATATTGGGGCCATGTCATCTACCAATCATGATTCAGTTATGAAGAGTAAGTCAGTTTGTGTGTCAGTGCGTTGGTCGTAAACATGGTGCTTGTTTTGAGAGAGTGATTGAGCATTTATTATTAGGCAGTTTAGAGATCATGTTTTGGTGATGGTGTGACTGTTTTGTAGAAGAGTGAGCAGTTTTTTGTTTTTTACTTGTAGCAGGTGGATCATTAGTGCTCGTATTAGCTGTATGAGGATATATTGATAGTTTTGTTTTGTTACATATTTCTCGTCCAGTAAGCTTAATAGGCACTATGAAGGGTCTGCGTCTCTTAGATGTGGAGATGGTGGTTGATAGTGAGTTGTGTTGTTTTTGTAGAGTAGCCTTGTCATGTATTAGACATAAGGATGCAAAGTTGTGAAGAGTGGCATGTTTCTTTTGTGTGTGTCTGTTTAGAGTGAAAGGTGTATGGGGTAGGCTTAGCGATGGAACATGTGGGTCATGTTTCAAGGCTCTAAATTGTCCAGTGGATGAGAGCTGTGCTGGCGCATTTGTGTTAGGTGTCGGTGAAGAGAGATAAATTGGGAATCAAGATGGTTTAGCATGTGCATTTTTGATATAGTCAGGAAGGGTGGGAGTGGGTGTCTGTTTCTAATTAGTGATGGAATGTATTATGTAATTGAGTGTGTGAGATTTTCATGTGTTGGTGTGTGTGTCATGTTTTGTTTTTGTGGGGTAGTGCGGAGATATTAATGTAGTGGTTTTCTGAGAAAGATTTGTATGTAAAGTTCTGTTGGTGAGTAGAATTTGAATGGTAAAGGGGGTAGTGATGTCTTTTGGAGCAGGCCGTATGTGGTGTGTGAGAGGGGATGGATAAAAGTTAGGAGTGTTTGTGTTTGATTTGATAGCTGGAAGACATAGTATGTGTGGTGGATTGGAGTGTAAGGATTGTTTGTGTGTTTGGTAAAAGAAAGCGGAGGGTGTTGGTGGATTCTATGATGGAAGACCGAGGATAGGCTTGATGGTGACAAAAATGGGTCTGTTAAGAGCATTTAGAGGGTAATGCTGGTGTTTTTCTATGAACAGAGAGTGTGTGTCTGGATACATTAACATTATATATAATGTGGCTTTGTGTTGTGTTGGTGATGTGTGGATTTGTTAGCGGTATAGGACAGAGTCGTCTTTTGTGTGAGAGAGAATGTGCCATTGTGTGGTAGTTTGGGATAAGGGTGTATAGTTGTGGCTTATGTTGTTTTGTTGTGGTTGTTGAGACATTGAAATGTAGATAGGGTTTGTTTGTAGTAAATGAGTACAGTGCATTTGCTTAGAGTGTGTTATTATGTTAGTGGATATGGATGAGTTGTTAAGGTGGTGGCTAGTGCATGGCAAAAAGGGCAGCATTTCTGGCCCTAGGTTCGACCTGGACCGGCTCAAACAGGAAATTGCCCTTACTCTCGACACCCATGCAGAGACGCCCTGAGCTGTAAGCTTGAACAGTCCTAGGACAGGTGACCTTTGGCCAATGGGAACCCTAACCAATCAGAACCCTAACCTTAAACCCTAGGGCCAATGGAAGACCTGGCCATTTCAACCAACAACAGACCTCGCCCTATCAGCCAATCAATCCCGAGCCCTAAGTCCACTAGAAACCCTAGCTCTAGGAACCAATCAGAACCCCAGATCTATCGGCCAATAAGAACGCCAACCCTAAGCCCTAAGTCCAATAGAAGCCCTAGGAACCAATCGGAGCACAGATGCAACAATCAGCAAGAAACATATTTAAAGGGCATATGACATCATGGGCCATATGTACCAACACTTTTTCCCATAGACACAGAATGGGTAAAAACCTTTGCTACATCTGGCCCTAAGCACGGTCGTGTGGGTGGGGAGCCGCTCTTCAAGTCAGAATCTCCTTAGATACAGACAGGCTCAATCCACACTTTGCAGGTCCTGGTCAACCTTGCAGGCGAGGCTCAAATCTAAAGCCACTACAGGTACTGCTTTTGGTGCACTTAAACAAAACACTTTTTCTAGCTAAAAATGAGTACTACATACATTTTACAAACACAGTTTAAAGCATAAAAGCAGATTAAGCAGTCTCTTAAACACACTATGCTTAACCTCTGAGATTTAATTTGCTGCTTTACCTTTTAAAAGCACGGGTATTGAGACAGTACAGGGGAAATCTAGGAGAGAGATTTAAACAGTCACAGGTAGAAAAAACACAGCAATTTCAAAAGTACAAATTGCACATAAACCAAGACTTCAATTTAAACAGTCACGGGTAGAGAGAAAACGCGGTTTTAAAGTGTCGGGAATACACAGCACAAGTCTGTTCTTACCACCTGCTTTGTGTTTTTGCTAACAGGGCTATTTAGGGCACAGAGAAGATGGGCTACAAAATAGGGGTGGCTATCTTGGGGTTCATTGCTGCCCTGCTAAATGCTTCCATATCAACAGGGTGGGTAAGACGGGAGGACTTGGTGCAGCACAGTTAGCAGCACCACAGCCACTTTTGAGTAATTATTAAGGAGTCAGAGGAGAACTCTTGAGTATGGCCTACTAGTAAGCATTCCCTGGACGCTGTCATCAGTAAGTGGGGAATAACTTCAAGTTATAAGAAAGACAGTGATTTGTCTGGCAACTACAAGAACCCTCACCTCAAGGGGATTGTGTTATTGCTCATCAATGCCATTATTCCATTGAACGTCTAGAGTTAGAAATAAAATACAATTTGTTTCTTGTAAAAATAAGTATAAGACTAGACATTATTTGTTTGTACTTTGTGCATTTTGAGTTACGAGTTGTGTTCACTTACCTGTATCTTTGCGCTGCTCGTCCACAGTTACCACTGAGGATCAAGTACAGAAGTGGTTCTTGGCCCACATATGCAGGATCCATAGGAGATCAGGCCATGGTTAGGCCCAGTAGCCCCTGCCTGTACCATGGCCCTCTGAAAGAGGTGTTGACACCTTGTATTTAGTGGCCTGCCCACATTTAGAATTGTTCCCTGATCTCCGTCGACCCATCTCTGTTAGATCTTCATATGTAAAAATTGAAAGTAGGGCCGACCTTGGGCATGGGCCTGAGGGGGCTGGGGGGCTAGATTTAGAGGGGCGCAAATGGAGCAGACCCAGTGAACAGCTTTAATCATATTATGTGTTCCATGTCGCAGATGCCTGATGATTCTTTGCAAGCCCACCATAAAAGCCTATCGTACCCCTTTCTGTTCCCGCATCTCTCTATTTCCCTCTCTCACCGTGCCCTTTGCAACACCCTCTTATCTCACCTCTGCTGGTGGAAAGACATTCCCATATGTATAGGTGATTCAGGGGAGGAGGAGATGGGCATTCAATGTCTGGTCACTGGTACACAGCCAGGACCAGTCACTGAAACTGAGAACACAAACCCAGCCAAAAAACATCACCAGCAACAGAACCCTTTTGGAGAGGGAGATGAGCACGACAAAGAGAAGTCCCACAATTGGTTTCACCCGGGGGTACTATATGATTAAAAGGAGAGATCGGGATGATCTTTTTAAAAGTCACATGTTGTGGTGTAAAATTTATCAGAAGACAGTAAAAATACAATAATCATATTTTAAAAAAGAAATTGCCAAACAGAAAAGTAGACCAAAGCGCAGTAAGGCAGTTATTAAAACACTCGTGTTGCTGCTGCGATTTACGTTTTTTTACGTTTTATCACGTTCTGTCGTGATTCGATTTCTCCAGTTCATGCCAGCGGGTCAGCTAGAAATGACCAGCAGGCTTTTTCCATGCCTGAGGCGTGACATTCTGCACCCTCAGCCACCACACACAGGGATCGCTCAGCTCAGTCAGCCCTTACTGTAAAAAGTCAGCAACAGGTCACAGCCGCACACTGTCAGGCGGCCCGCCCACTTCACAAGAAATTGACACGTGATTCAATACCAGGCATCTTTCTTCTTCGGCGGTGCTGGCTGGAACCATGAGGGAAGCCCAGGGTGCGCTCGGTGCTGGCAGGTAGTGGCGCCCGTCCTCCCGCCCACTCACCGGTCTGGCCTCACGAGCCCACAGACAAATTACAACGCCGCCCTGTGGCGCAGCAGAGGAGTGCGCGCTCCTTGGTGACCTGCTGCCTGTCAAAGCTCTAGTCAGTACTGCTGCCGGCTTTTCCCTTCTTCACCCTGCCACTTGTCCAAATAAAAATAAAAAATAAAAAAAATGCCGTTTGTTCCAGTTTAAGAATATGTACTGGCTGCCCGTAATATTCAAACATAACTTCATATTAAATCATCTGTATTCATGTCTACTTTCACTTTTCTGTTTATGTTTACAATAGTTTAACGGTCGGGGATCATCAAGCCAGCTTCAGGGCATATTTTTAAGTGTTTTTCTTATATTTGCTATTTCAAATATATGTAGCGAATAGTGGTAAAGTACGAGTGTTTGGTCGAAGCCATGTCAGGTGGCAAACCTACGCGGCTGCTATATTTTTCTGCTCTTACCTCGTGTCATCAAGGGAGCAGCCAGAAAAAAAAAAAAAAAACCTCTACTTTGGCCCATTTTCCAAATAGCTCTAAGGGAAGGAGTGAGGCAAGTGAATCGGGCAGTAGTTCAGAAAATTGCACCCACTAAGTGATATGTGAAATTCTTAAATGCACTTCCTTCTCTCCAGCCTTTGTTCGGTCTTATTCCATCCTGCTTTCCTCCCTTTCTGTTCTTTTTTTCCATCCATCGATCTCTCCATCTGCTTTTGCATCCACCCATCCCTGTTTTCCCTCCACCCATCCTTCTCCCTTTTACATCTACTTGTCTTTTCCTTCCATCAATTGATCTACCTTCTCCATCCACCCATCTTTCTATCTTTTCCATCCACCGCAATCACCCATCCTTTCTTCTCTCTATCTTTATTTCATTTTATCCCACCTCCCTTTCTCATCCTTCATCCGTACACCTTATGTTCCTTCTTTCTGTCGCCAAACTATCTTTTCTATCCATCCATCCTTCCTTCAATTCATTCTTCTCTCCATCATCATCCATCTTTCCACCTATCGCCCCATCCTCTTTCCAAACACAACTCAATCCATCTGCATTTCTCCATCCATCCATCCTCTCACTTTTTTTCCCTTCATCTCTCTCCACCCTTCCCTCGAATGTGAGAGGTCTTATTGTGTCCTTCTTGGATGCCTTATTCTCAAATCAAAGTCAAAGGAGCTCTTGGGGAAGATGTGCACGTGGACTAATGGGTTTGAAAATACATCTCGCCTTTATGTTGCAGGTAATTATGACATATATTCAAATAGTTACAAATGTGTTTTGAACAAAGAGGTACCGTAAGAGCAACAATTGCACATACTTTCACCGCATACAATTTCATTAGCCTTTACAAAATGATTGAAGATAAAACCGAGCATGCAGTCATTTTACAGAAAATACACATTTCAAACCTTTTCCCAGATAGTTTTGAAGAGTTCGTTTTGTATGATAAAGGTACATAGAACATAGTGAGAACGTATTCGTGTAAAAACACGGCACCATCTTAAAACAAGTATGTGCAAAGCCAAAGGGCCTGGCTTTTGCTAATAGACTTATGGTTTTGTCAACGCTTATCTGTCATGGTTCTTAGCAAAACTTTATTGTTGGGGAGTTGTCAGGCTTTTGCCAATGTAAAAACAAAATACATTTGGCTAAAAGCAAGAATATTTCTGTAGTCTCAAAAAACAAATATTGACTTAGTAGCCCCTTTCAGTGAAGGGAATTATTTTGTGTGAGGACATGCTCCTTGTGAAAGGGAAGAATGCCACCACTCATAGTGAAGGGAGCCAATGCCTGGGCCTGGCCAGCCCTAGGCATCATGCTATAGTGAGTGAAACCAAAGCATGAATGGCAAAAGAACACACTGTAGTGAATCCTAGTTTATTTTAACGGGTTAACAGGAGTTAGCTTAGCCGTAGGCTTGTAAACTCGTGCCCCCGTCACCCAGTGACTTTTAACCTACTTAGCTTGCTCTGGCTTAGTCCATTTAATTATTTATTTCCTTTAAAATGGCGGCCTTGTTTATAGTTAGGCCACTTGTTATGGGTTCTATTATCAGTGTCACTGCGCCAAGGCGTCAAGATCAAGCACCAAAGACAAACATACAGTAGGCATTCACACTTAGGGATTTTCCCTCTCTATACTTTCGAGGGATTGTTGATATTAATTGCCGTCCCAAGCATGCCTGTTATCTATTGTTATGAATAACACTTATGTCAGGGGACCTTGTAGATCTGTATAAATACAACACACTTTTAGACAGATAATCAGAGGGATTCCGACCAGAGGGCATCGCCACCATCGCTGATACCGATGTTGCAGTCATCTTGACACTGATCCAGTCTTCGTGTCCCTGCGGAGTCTGAGATAGAGACCTCATTCCAAGGTAACGAGGGTTGGGGGCTCCTCTCATGGACACGGTTTTGGCAGATTAGGTTTAACGAACCCAGCTCTTCCTTTTTAGGTAGAAGGTTAGACCTACTCTCCTTAGGGTATTAGGGCTTATTCCATCTTTTACATATATATATATTTTTATCTTATATTGCATAATGGTGGGGGTCTTTATAACAATTACTCTCCTCTTTACTATACTGTTGCTTGGTATATTCATTATCCTAATCATTGCAGTTCATGCAACTTATCACAAATTGCAGTTATGTTGAATAAAAACTATTATAACTTTACTGCATCTGTGTTATTGCCTTTGTTTGTATGAGACATTATAAATATATGAGAAAAGGGTAATTTCCGTTTAACCACGACAACCCTGAGATATTGTATTTTGAGTCCATGCGTAAGCGACTGCTACAAATCACCTTTTACTATTGTGTTTTCGGTGAGGTACTGCTAGTAAGCCGGTAAGGTTTGGACAACAGTTACAAATAGTTGTAGGAAGAGACCTAGTCACCTACGAACGAAAGTACTGTCATCCTGAGACCAGCAGTCTTGCTCAAAGCAAGAGTCCAAACTACGACATGGTGCCACCAACGATGGTGTTTAGGCACTAATTTACGGATACCCTGACTATCACTGTCTCACAGACAACAGGTACCCTCAGTACCATTATACGGAGACGTCCGTGGTCTTTGGGAGAATCCTCCTCAGCCAACCAGGTAACACCTGCTTAGGCTGTAGGTTGTTCGAGCTCGAACTCACAAAAGGAAAAACTTCCCCTATTTTGGTGTTCCGTTTTTCTAAAAACAACTATGGCTAATACCATAGAAATTCCTGCAAATGCTAGACATGCACTTACACAACATTTATTAGCGCATGGCCTTACAGAAGAGGGCGGGGAAGTTACTTTGATTATAGAAGCAACTGAAGCATACCAAACGGAAACATTTTATTGTTGGGTTGCCTTTCCTGAGGCTGACCAACGAACGCACACATTTCACACTTATGACATTGCGGACATACCCGTAAGGTACGAAGCATACCAGTATCATGAAATATCGCTCACATATCAGGAGCATCAAAACTGGTTTGAAGGCGCCCTACCACATATACTGCGGCGGGTGAGGCTAGGTCCTTTAAGTAATGAAGGGCCGTCGTGGCCCATGTTTGCCACATATACACCTCATCCGGGCATTCAGACTATGCCGCTTGTAGATTTAAGGATAGTATATAATGAATTAGTGGCATTATATAGACGTTTAGTCCAGTTCGTAATGCGAACATTGAACACTGCACCAGCGCGTCCAGCACCGCCAGTAGCTGGTGGTTATCAATTGGCTGCTGGGATTAATCCACAAACGGTGCATACCATTATGGGTAAAATGCCCTCGGATCGAGAAAGAATACCGTTTTGGATTGCTCAGAAAACAAATCAGCTGGAAGCTGTGTTCCCCCATACGGGGCCACAGGAGAAACATAGATCGCTCACTATGTGCTTGCCATTCGGGATGGTTCCCTCGGTTGATGAATGTGCAACTTGGGGTACAGTCTTCGCTGCCGTTTATACTACCACGCATGGTACCCCTACACTGGCCAATTTGCCGGAAGTATTGAAACAAATACAAAATGAGCATGGGGCTGCACCAGCCCTAGATCTGGGGATGAAATTGATGCGTAATTTTGACGCCGTCTCCTCGATAATATTGAGTAATATTAAAGGGGAAGCAGTAGCACTGGCGATACGCCAGCGTCTCCGGGAAACTACACACCAGGAACAAGAGAGACAGCTACCCAAAATAATCTCTGATACCTATACTAGTATAGGACGGGATGGGCTGGGAGCCAAACCTAAAAAATTGGACATACCAAGTACCACCCATAAGGAAGGTACGAAGCAAGCACAAGAGGGCTCTAAGAAGCGCTGGGAAAAACAAAAAGATTTCAAGGATAGGAGAACTAAAAGAGCTGATTCTCCTCGTCCGGATTACTCAGAGAGGAGATATAATCTCAGGAATAGGGATAACATTAGAACTCCAGACAGATATACTGATTCACGTCCTTCTCGTTCCTTTCAGGACGCACCGGATAGACGTAGCGAGAGAGGGGGCGTCAAGATCGACGTCCGGAATACGTGAAAGAAAAGAAAGACTCGCCACAGTCTACTGTTAAAAAAGAAGAAAAGACTCCTCAACAAAAGCCACAATAAAAAAAAAAAAAAGTGGCTGCACTGACCATTAGAAATGCCAGTAGTATTGAGAACACTGTTGAGGAACAAGAAGTGGGCAGTGACTCTGTTGGACAGCGCAGCAGAGGTCACGATATGTCGCCAGGATCTGAAAGATCATCTGGATGCGACAGCAACTAGCGATTACATCGCAGTTGAAACGGTGGATGGCTGCGTTCTTCCACCCGATCGGGTTTTTGATTTAACAATTCAGATAGAGGGAGACGTGGAACGCATTATTAGTGTGATATTCTGGGATGAACTTACTAGTGATATCCTGTTGGCCGAGAGAGACTGGCCACCTGAACATGTCCGCATGCTCCCACATGGGGAAGATGTCATTTTGCCTTCTTTCTCCAATCTTGTTCCGGAGACAGACAAACGAGCATTAGCTGCTGAATGGGCTTTAGCGCAGGCACCTGCATTATACCGTAATCATGTAGGATGGGACAAGGACTCTCCTTGCCATGTTATTCCCGTTCGGTCTACACCGCACCCGCAGCCACAATACCCTGTTAAACATGAAGCAAAAGCTCCAGTGACGGAGATACTGTCACAACTTGAATACCAGGGAGTAATTGAGCCCTGTACATCGGCAATGAATAATCCGCTATTTCCCGTTGCGAAACCTGATCATTCATATAGAATAGTGGTTGATTATAGGCACTTGAATAGTCATGCACGCACTTATGCTATACAAAATTCACACAGCACAGCGCTAATAAATAATATAGTGCGTAAAAAATACAAAACTACATTGGATATATCTAATGGTTTTTTCTGCCAGAATTTAGCACCTGAAAGTAGAGACCTAAGTGCATTTTCCTATGGTTCTCAGAAACGCTTTTGTCGTTTACCTCAAGGCTATAAAAACAGCCCAGGACTGTTTTCGGCCCGTGTCACATCCATCTTACAGGAGCTTGATTCCGAGGCATTATCATATGTCGATGATATCTATCTCACTGATGACACCCTTGACATTCATCTTGCCAGGGTCGATCGTATAATTTTGGGATTTGCCACCTTCGGATATAAATTTAATTTTAAGAAAAGCAAGATAGCATTTCTTAGTGTATTGTTTCTAGGATATGAACTGTCAAACGAGGGGAAGAGCCTGGCCCCGCACTTCCTGGAGAAGTGTGCTCAGCTACAGCCTCCAAACACGCTTAAGAAATTGCAGTCATTACTGGGTTTCTTTAATTTTGGCAGAACATATATTCCAGATTATGCTGAACGCGTAAAGCCACTATATAACTTAATTAAGCCCAATTATTCTGGCAGGCACTGGACAATTGAACACACACACATCCTAAGGGACATACAACGAGACATGCTAGAAGCTAGACACTTGTACACACGGGACAATAAAACAAATTTGGTCATCAGAATAATAGCTGGTGCCCTAGGATTTACCTATGTCACCTTTAATGAGGGTGACACGGTGCCAATAGCATACAAATCAAATTTGTACTCCAATGCAGAAAAACGTTTTGCTCCTACTGAAAAAATTCTGACGGCAGTTCAGATTGCCGTCATAAAGGAGAGACCGCTTGCCCAGGGGAAACGCATTATTGTTGTCTCCCCGGTTCCGGCCTTAGAGGCTGTCACTAAAGCGAGCGTTCCTAACGCTAAGGCATTGCATCCACGCTGGATTCATTGGGCAACATCTCTGACCGCCACTGATGTTGATTATGTGTTTGACCCCAGACTTCAGACACAAGAATTTCTCCAGTATGAACAGGAGTACCCCGCTCCCTTACACATATTGCCAATAGACAGTTATGATACCATCATTTACACTGACGGATCGGCACAACCGGCTGTGGGTACTAAACATCAATACTCGCCAGCTTGCGCAGCCGTGTGCAGGGTAATGGAAGACGGAGTTTTTCATCCTCATAACACGTACACTCAGACCTTAGGGGACTGCACAGCCCAGTTGGCCGAGCTTAAGGCTCTTCTTCTAGCGCTCGAAAATTCGGAGCCAGGAACGCAGACTTTGATCGTCTGTGATTCGTATTACTGCGTCCAGTCATACAATGAATACCTCAATCATTGGATACTGAACGGGTTTAGAGATTCTAAAGGGAACACCATTAAACACAAAATATTGTGGGGAAGGGTGGCTGATCTTAAGAATAAGCTGCCATGTGTCCATGTAGTTCATACATTTGGGCACCAACGTGTAGGAATACATGTTACCGGTAATACATTGGCTGACGAAGCAGCCAAAGCTTCAGTAGCTACGGCTTCTGTGGCTGCAGTGACTCGTTCTTGGACGAGGTTGGATAATGAAATACTGCTTGCCGTTAAAGCCTCGGCTGCAGACAAGCACCTTCCGAAAGGATACCCTACGAACTATACATATCATATCAGTGCACAGAATGTTGCTTTTGCAACCATTCCAGATGTTGGTGATCGAGTGATCCCAAATGAAGATCAGAGATTGGAATTAATTACAGCTGCACATGAGGGTGTCGCTTCTGCACATGCTGGTATACAGGCCACTATCACCATTCTACAACAACGGTACTGGTGGCCTGGTCTATGCAGACGGACTAAACAGTATGTCCTTTGCTGTGACGTTTGTCAGCAGATTAAGGGCTCGACTATCAGACGCCCTCCGCAGACGTCTCTCTTAGTGTCAGACAAACCACTCCATTGTGTGTACCTGGACCATTGTGGTCCTTTGCAACCTGATGGTGCATACAAATACATTTTGGTGGCTGTAGATTCCTGTTCTAGATTCCTGTGGGTATGGCCACAGCGGTCGGCTGACGCCCGGACTGTTAAAAAAGATTTGCTGATCTTTATCGGTACATATGCGGTTGCAGCATTCCATTCGGACCAGGGCCCTGCATTTGCCTCTAAGGCTTTCAGGGACACCATGAGGACGATGGGTGTTGAACTCCATTACTCCTCACCATACCATCCCGAGGGGAATGGTCGTGGAGAGGCGGAATCGTGATCTAAAGCAGTCCTTAACAGCTCGAGTATTAGGTTCAGGCCGTAGTTGGTTACATCACCTATATGGGGTCCAGAGAGCACTGAATAATCTGCCAAGACGGTCCTTGAGGGGCAAGTCTCCATATGAGGTTCTCTTTGGGACAACTATGTATGTTCCCGATCTTGATGCCCCTGGTATGGTGGCAGCAGAAACACCATTTGACATAAAAGAACGTCTCGCTGTTTACAGGAGCTTCAACAATTCCGTGATGATAAATCATCTGCAAGCGCTGCCACCTTGGGAATAAGGGACTTGGCGAAAACTTCGACTGGCTGGATTCCTAACGTTGGGGATCTGGTTCGTGAGAAGATCGCTGTGAGAAAAGAGTTTGGTCCCGCATACAGAGCACCTGTACCGGTCTTGGGGATAAAAGGCACCAGGACTGTCATCCTTCCGCCATTGTCTGGATCCAAATCAAACAGATTCATCTCCATTGATGACATCAAATTACAACATGTGGCCGATTCTTCACAGTAGACCAGGAGGTCCCTTGGGTAGTTCCCGATCCCCTCTCACTACCCAACAGGACATCCCTCTACATAGTAGGGTGACCATCGCTACTACAGACTATACAACTATGTCAGCTGCTGTTCCAGACACTTCCTCGACCAAGGGCAGGGCAGAAAATGAACTTTTGTTGGTTCCTGTAACAACTTCGGAGAACACACCGATACAGGATTTGGCTGTATTTTACACGAACACTTCCACAACTGGTAACGTCATTTATCATGAACCTCCAAGACCAGTGGATGGGAATTCGATGAGTCCTATGTTTGCGGAGACTTCATCTGGCTATTTTGTGGACATTGATGATTTTTCTTCAGATACATCCTCAACTGAGACTGACAAACTTTCCAGAGGTAGCAAGTTCTATCAATGGCTTAAAAAGAACTATTTGATATATCCATGGAACTATCTCTGGTTCTGTTTGACATTTATTGCATTATTTTTATGGATTGGTTTTGTGACTGTTTTCTTTTTACTAATTAATGGCCACTATATTGCTGATCGCTCCTCAGTGGAGCCTGTTGATGTAATTTTAACACTGCATCATTCATCACATAAGGTCCGACGTGATTTGTCCCCTGTCAATATTACAGCTATTCCAATTTCTGATGGGATTGTTTGGGACAAAGTTCCGTTCGATATATACGGGCCTACAGAGATAATTCAAATACCATACGTGTTCAAAATTTCTATGTCTGATGCTATTACACCTAATGTTGTCTCTGATGATTGGGATGTCCAAACAGTGGATTCCATGCTAAATGAAATGAAGGACTACTCCGCTTTTGGAAGTGATGATGTATATGATTTTACAATGAATTATGGTGAAATGTTCTGCTATAATAATTGGGGACATCACTACCTGCACTGTGCAACTAGATATAGGCCTCTTTTTAACTACACACAATGGGAACATTGTTCAACACCACGGGTGGGGAGTCCACAGTATTACAGTGACAAATTCACATACTTTTCTGGGCATGATACAACGAAAGCTGAATCATATTATTTTAAATTACCTGAGACACACTTTAGAAAACTGTTGCTAACAGATACCAAACTGATTTATTTAGATCCCTTTGTTTCCCGACTTTCAATTGAGGGTTATGAATATTGGAAGAACACTATCGATTTGAAGAGTGTATGGGGGACACATGATTGGCAGATACAGGGTAGGGAGGCTTTGTTTCGAGCTTGCTTAATTCCTGTGCAAATGATTTTTTTAAACGACACTGTTGAGCAGACATCATGTCTAGGATTAGCTAAAATAAAGGATCTAAACACGCCCAGTATCCCTACACCGACAAAATGTAAAGATTGGCAACACTTTCTAAATATTTCTGAGGATAGGCTAGATGCTTTGGTTAAGGGTGGTGACTACAATTCTTCACTTTCCAGTCCCGGGGGATGGTTGTTATGGCCCACCGATACTGATGAGTGTCAAAGGCGTTTTTTGAACTCTTCAGGGGGTTTTTCCATTCATAGACCAGACCCTCGCTTTTTGTCAGGTCAGCATGCTGGTATAGTTACAACTTACAGTGTGGGCAAGCTGTGCCAACAATGGGTACAAACGAACACCTTAACAGCAGTGAAACAACACCTGAATACTCTTTCTGACAGTATAGACCTACAAGATTTCCTATTAGGTCCTAGAAAGCAACGCTCGAAACGTTTTTTATATGCCATGTATAATGAAATTTGGAAACTTTCGCAAATTGAGGCTGCTGCACGTTTACGACAACTTGATAAAGAGAATTTGGAAAATACATTAGCTGTTGTCGACAATGGCATGAACACACTTTCAAACAGGATTTATTCCCTGTCGAATATAGTGTCCTCTGCTATTGATATCACTCAGACTGATTTGTCTCGGTTATATCATGGCCAAACACAGCTGCGTTCCATCATGCAGCTGAGTTGGGCTTTGCAGACGCTGAAAAGTGGCCACATTCCTTGGAAATACCTTAATGGGAGTGAATTGTTCGCTGCTTTTAATTTTTCCGGGGAACAAGTGACAATGGCTAAAAGAGAGGCTCGTTTCACCTTGCTTCAAGTAGAAAAATTAGATAAGTTGCCCTTCACGGTAGCAGAGAGTCCTTCAACTATCTGGCTCTTACAAGGCATTATTAATTCACCGTTTTCAACGTTTCGTTTCTCGAACTGCCTGAAACATCTTGCAGTGGGACGATATGAACGGCTAGGAGATAGCTTTATTAAGGAAGAGTGGGAGTTGCCCTTTGAGTATCGATGTCTGAACGGCGAACAAGAGGTCTTTCTTAGCGGAAGTGAATGTGAGACTAATGTTCGTCATTCCATGATATGCAAACAGGTGTCTTTTCACGGTCTTTGCAATGCGGGGGTCGCAAATTTGGCCTGTTTTCTGAAGGGTACTCCCGTCCCCTTGATTCGTTCAGTGTTTCATGTTCTTTCTAATGGGAGTTATGTTCTTCTGAGCGATGATAACTGTTGCGGCTTGCGACCTGGAATTTCCTACGCAATCTCAGTCACGAAGGTCGTTACGTGTTGTGGCCATGTTTTGTTTCCCCCCACACGAGAGATACAAGTATCTGAAATGTGGCCCCACATTGATACTATTAATGTGAACTATGACAAGTTGAGTAGACTGAAGGCGCTATTGTTTCAAAAACAGGTCGCCTTGACATCCACAAAAGAGACGTATGCTCTCCAGGTTGCGAGATCCACAGCCGAGATACAATCCCTTTTAAATACCGATTTCCCCTTACACTTTGGAGAGTTGGTATCAAGAATATTCAATGCTTCAAGCACCACTGGGATTGTTCATTTCTTTAAGGCTGTCGGGTCTGGTTTCGTGTCCATCTTCCAGACTGTCTTCGGAGTCATCCCATCAGCCATCCATTCACTCTTTTCCAGTGTGTTTGGTGGCTTTCCAATTATTTTGGCTTTAATTGGCGGACTACTACTGCTATATTTTCTGATTCGCGGTGGTTGTTTCTTTCCAGCTACACAGAGCAATGGAGCCGCTCCCGTCAACCCCGCTGTGCCGTGAACGCATGGTTCGGATCTTCGGTACACTTTTGCTGGTGGAACTAGAGTTTGACTGGTCATTGTCATTCCGGCCTCTACTATGGTGTGTACAACCGGTGTTCCGCTGCATATGGTGTCTCTTTGAACATCTGCCTATGGTCTGTCTTGCTGTTGCACCGACATCTCCTGTGGACCACGAACTGCTGATGTCCCCGATGAGGGTTCATACACGGTCATGCCCCTTGAGACTGAGGTTGCTCCGCGAGGCCACCTATGAGCCTTCTGTTATACAAACTAACATGGATGAGGACGCTGCAGCGAGTGTCGATGCACCGATGAATATGGCTCACTTCTGCTCTGTGGATCCGTTTGTCCGCCCAGCTCTCAATTTCACTTCAGACGATGTTGACTCATTTTTGAGATCCTTGAATGGTGACTTCGATGACATTCTTCAAGATCCTGCATATAGCACATAATTTGATGAATTAGCTTGCCAGTTCCCGATTATAATAAAAAAAAAAAAAGCAATTATACTAAAAGTTTGCTAGACTTGTCATGGTTGATATTAAAATCTCTGAAATGTTTTTTAAAAAAAGAATGAATTTTATAACACAGCATTTATTTTTTCGTTAGCTTTTTGGCTTTTTTAGTTCAGTAGCAGCTTTTTAGCGATTGGGTTTTCTTTACCTTCATCATACCTGTTACGGCAATGGGGAGGGTGTAGTGAATCCTAGTTTATTTTAACGGGTTAACAGGAGTTAGTTTAGCCGTAGGCTTGTAAACTCGTGCCCCCGTCACCCAGTGACTTTTAACCTACTTAGCTTGCTCTGGCTTAGTCCATTTAATTATTTATTTCCTTTAAAATGGCGGCCTTGTTTATAGTTAGGCCACTTGTAATGGGTTCTATTATCATTGTCACTGCGCCAAGGCGTCAAGATCAAGCACCAAAGACAAACATACAGTAGGCATTCACACTTAGGGATTTTCCCTCTCTATACTTTCGAGGGATTGTTGATATTAATTGCCGTCCCAAGCATGCCTGTTATCTATTGTTATGAATAACACTTATGTCAGGGGACCTTGTAGATCTGTATAAATACAACACACTTTTAGACAGATAATCAGAGGGATTCCGACCAGAGGGCATCGCCACCATCGCTGATACCGATGCTGCAGTCATCTTGACACTGATCCAGTCTTCGTGTCCCTGCGGAGTCTGAGATAGAGACCTCATTCCAAGGTAACGAGGGTTGGGGGCTCCTCTCATGGACACGGTTTTGGCAGATTAGGTTTAACGAACCCAGCTCTTCCTTTTTAGGTAGAAGGTTAGACCTACTCTCCTTAGGGTATTAGGGCTTATTCCATCTTTTACATATATATATATTTTTATCTTATATTGCATAATGGTGGGGGTCTTTATAACAATGACTCTCCTCTTTACTATACTGTTGCTTGGTATATTCATTATCCTAATCATTGCAGTTCATGCAACTTATCACAAATTGCAGTTATGTTGAATAAAAACTATTATAACTTTACTGCATCTGTGTTATTGCCTTTGTTTGTATGAGACATTATAAATCTGTGAGAAAAGGGTAATTTCCGTTTAACCATGACAACCCTGAGATATTGTATTTTGAGTCCATGCGTAAGCGACTGCTACAAATCACCTTTTACTATTGTGTTTTCGGTGAGGTACTGCTAGTAAGCCGGTAAGGTTTGGACAACAGTTACAAATAGTTGTAGGAAGAGACCTAGTCACCTACGAACGAAAGTACTGTCATCCTGAGACCAGCAGTCTTGCTCAAAGCAAGAGTCCAAACTACGACAACACCATAGATGCGAACTGGGAGCCCCTTATAAGTATCTTATGTATATCATTTTAGTAAATACACCTAAAAATACATTGTTCACTCTGCTAGGTTAAGCAATCTTTTAGCTATGTTTAATTTTCCTCTCAAAACAATGGGTCGCATGTAATTTATTTTAGTAAATCAACAGCTTTTGAGATCTCATTTGCTTTGATGTTGAGATAGTTAAAAAGGAAGTGAAATTGCCAAATCCTTACAATGTAGAGTACACCAGAAGGGCACTTAAACTAACAACTGTTTAATTCTCTTTGTAGTGGACATAGCTTGATCAAATGCGGGGAATGAACAACATGGAAGGCAGTCTCAGACCTTTCATCATAGTAGTGGGGTATGATTTTGTTCCTGATGAATTTGTGGGAAACATCACTTACATTGCGGTGAATGGAACGAAATGCATTTACCATGATGCATTTACAACGCATGTGGTTTACCACGCGTGACTTTACCACGCATGCCTTTACTTGTCCATGTTCCTTCTTTCTTTCTTCTCGGGTACCTAGTTTTTTCAAGGGAGAATTATTCCAGCGAAGACTTAGTACATTTGCGGGCCCCAATATTATTTGTTAAATGAGACACATCGCCTAAGTCTCTGTTGGGATTACACAATGTGGATGTGTACAGTTAAAAATCTGGTTTCTGCACCACATTTGGACCGCAACTTTTGGCACACTAAATGCCAGGTAGCCCATTCCACACATGGATGGCTGAGGCCTTTGCCTCACTACTTGTGCCAGTGGGCCACTTTCCTAGGGGACCACTCCCACAATACTGCCTAAAAATCTTCACATCTCCATACGCGTTTGAAATGTGTCCACGGGGAGTGGCCACCAATGTATACAAGACTAATTAAACTTATTAATGATGAACTAATTATGTACTAATGTTTGAATTTGTATTAGCATATCATAATTAGATTTATGTATTTGGGTTTTGCTAAATTAATTACTAGGCCTTAGTTAGCGAGGGTCTGGGCCCAGCTGCCTGGTCTCATATTAAACTGTGTTTTTCCTAACGTGCAATGTGCTGTCTTCCTGAAGGACACAACGCTGTACTTTTCCAGAAGCTAGATATGTGTGGGTGTTGCCATAGTAAATTCTTTCTCATGGGACCCGACTTGCTCAAGGAGACATTCTTGCTGAATGCAATAGTGTAATTCGTAACAGGTGCAAGGCTGCCTGGAGTAGGAGAAAACAATGGGACTACTGACTGGAGCCTAAAGTGTAACTTTTCTTACCTGACATTCCACCTGGTGAAGACGTCAATAACATGGGCCAATCAACGACATAAGAACTGTGGGTTGTGGAAAATTCTAGTGAGGTGCGTGGAGAATTATTGGACAGAGATAATGATGCACCAAATATTATCCAATGGGGAATTAAGGGCTAGTTCAACAGTTTTGATTCAACCGCTTGATCCAAGGAGAAATCAGCCATTATTCGGACATTCTACTTTAAGCCATACTTTGCCTTTATTCTTTTGAGACTTTACCGTTTAGTCTTCCTGATACTTTAACCATCCTCTATTCGTTCTTACCTGATACTTACTTCCCCTTCATATGAGGGAAGTCTTATTCTTTAGCTATGCCAAACTGAGACTTTGCTCTGCCCTATCCTTGCTGATGATGAATCGACTGATGTCCTGAGGACGAAGACTGACGCTGTTTGCTGATTCGTTGGAGGGGTAACTATCTGATGACAATTGTAATTGTCTGTTTGCCTTTTCTTTCTAGGTACAAACTGTTCTTTTGATAGAAGCCATAGTTAGATGTTTTCCAAATTTGTGTTTGCTAAATTGTTTTGCATGAAGCCCAACATGCTGATGCTAATTCGAGGTTAGGTAAGGTGCTCACAAATATTTGACGCAAATAGACAAATGACTGGGTTCTTGCTTTGTTGAATTCTGTACTACTGTGGCTTTGCTAAGCTGCTTCTTATTAATGGTGTGGTAATGCTGAATAAATATTCTTTATGCATTGATTAATTGCGTCTAATTACAAAGTTTGAAGAGTTACTAATGTGACGAATTGCTAATGAGACTAACGGAGATGATATTAGATTGTAACCAATAAGGAAATAAATATTCTAACTCTTAACTAATTGGTGTGGTTATTCATGACTGAAAGGTCATGGTGTGTTCACTTCATTGATTCTTATTAAATGTTATTGATTAGCTCAATGATTAGTTATTGTGAATATTGATTGAGTTATTGACGTATTGATGGTGATGCAAAAAAAATATTGCGTACAGGTAAGTTTCCGAGTGTGGTCCAAAGGTCCATCGGCCTAGGCGTGTCTCCTTGTAAGTTTATTTATCAAGGTTCTGACGCACTATCAGTTTTTGGTAGCAGAGGATGGTTTGGCCCTTTGGGGCCCCAGTGCGAAAGATCACGGTTTGATAACAGTCTTGTAGCGGTCCGGTAGGAATTGATGAATTGAGGGGCGTGGTTTAGAAGTAAGCAAGGTTTATCAGAAAATTGGGTTTTGGGAAAATGTATTCTTTTTCGATGATGCAAACTGGAGAGATGATGTGCCCCTAAATCCCAAATGACTTTCCTGGAATCTTGGAGCCTGCTGAAGGGAGTTTGAGTATGTTCTTGGTGTTCTAGTGATAGTGTGAATGAAGTAGAGTTTGCGCTTGCACAGCTTATGCATACCGCAGGTGAAGTGTGAAGTCTGTGAGTATTTTAGGCCAAATTATGATGTTTTTAGAAGGAGTGTGCGTACTCCGCATTATGAGAGTAGGGAAGTCAGCGAACTTCATGTGAGTGTGGCACTTTGTGCTCAAATTGTCCACGTAGTTGTTGATGATGTACGGACCTTGCGTGGTCTAAGACTCCGGAGTATATTGATAAGTGTATGAGACACTTGGTTTATGTTGTAATTTGCACGATTTAATAGGTCGATGGTGGAATCGACGAGTCGAGTTTTAGTCAAAGTGAGTGAAAGAAAACTTTGGAGATTTGGTGAGTTCTAAAGTGCACTAGAACGACCCATTGACAAGTCGAGAGTAAAATTTGCGGGTCAAATTTTGCTTGCGAGTGCGGGATCTGAGAAGGAGAGAGTAGCGGCCGAGGCTAAGAAAAATCTCTGTAAAGTTCTGAAGCGATTGTGTTAACCTTTCCTGTACTAAACCGGCAAATTTTAGTTTTTGTTGGTGCTCGCAATATATTGCATTAATTTTGTGTGAATCGAGATTGAGGACGACAAGCTGCAAGACTTTGTCAGCCGCAGTGTGAGTAACGCCATTGGAGCCGCGCTGGGATAGGTCGGTTATTGAGAAGGGTCGCGCACAAATTGGCAGCAGTCCATGAGAGGCAATTGGTTGAGAAGGTAGGCGGAGAGAGTTCTGGGAACTAAAGTCACTTCCTGATTTGATTGGGAACAAAATAAAAGACACAAAAATGACATTTTTCGAGGCTTTAAAGAGCGCCTTGAGGGGAGATGCATATATTACTGCGAGTGTAGAGGAGGTTACACCACCAGAATATACACCAGCGTATGCTGTGATGGAGGAAAGGGGTATCGCGCCATGTCTTTGGCTAAAGCAATAGTGCAAAGCGACAGAGAAAGAAGGGTATTTGGCGTTTCCGGAGCACAGAACGTTCAACATAAGGGTTTTGGAAAATTTGCAGAGGGTGCTAAATGAGCTAAAGCCACCTCCGAGGCCAGCACAGTTTGCGGTGTTAGCAATTTGGGAACTGATGGCAATACAACAGCAGCAACAGAAATTTGAGAGGAGAATGAGGAAAGCAGAAAAGACACTAGCGGAGGCTAGGTGGGATAGTGCACAGAGAGTTTGGAGAAAAGAAACAATAGATGGAATTAGGATGTTTCCAGCAATAGCTCAAGAAGGTGAAGACAAAGGATGGAAAGCTATTTGTAAGACTGGCAAAAGTTCTTCTAAAGACAAAGAGGCTAAGAAGCCCTGGACAGAGATGGATGACTCAGACAATGATCAGTTACTGAATGACCGACCACCGCCGTATGCAATAGATGACAACTGACCGAGTACTAGTACATTTCCTGCAAGTTCGACTCAAAACAAGGCGACAGCGAATCCGATACAGGTTACTCCTGTCTCGACACCAGTTCCGGTGCAGAGTAGTATTAGTGTGTCCACTGCTCCAGATATGCAATCTCAGCTACAGCAACCACAGGTTCAGAAACTTTACCCTCTTAGAGACCACAACAAATCTGATGGTGCCATCAGAGCCAGCACATTCGAGACTAAAGCTGATTCAGACTGACCCGACTCCACCTTTACTGACCCTGGTACAGCAGACAATGATCATGAATTACACTTCGGTTACAGTACCACAGTAATCCATGGCACCAATAATGAACCAGAATATGGGAGTTAATGCTCCACAGGTTTTGGGAAACAGGCAGCCGCCAGCCGCCATATCCTTGCCCATTACAGTTGGTCCACCGGTACCATTGTATGCGCAGGCGAATCCTAGTGTATGCGATCAAGGGGTAATGACTCACGAGATAACAAGAGGAGGGTTCGTAGGGAGCTCTCAAGGGATGACTTCAATAGAACCGACATTCGAGAGATCTAGGTCCCTGTTAGACTTTAGCCCAATTGGGGCTCCTCCAGATACCATGAGACAATCAGGTTTGGGACTGCTGTCTCCGCAGATCTCGAGTACGAACATACCGCAAACACCAATAGTGCAGGCTGGGAATATCTCCCTCTCTGACTGTGCAACAACGGAACGAGTGGTTAGACAAGTCAAATTTACCACAGACTACTCCTGCAACATTAGGGAGGTCAGAAGGAGAAGAGTACCTGAATTTTGTGAGGTTGGGTATGGAGGCAAATGAACTTGTTGAAGGGAGCATGGGAGTGAACAGGCTAGAGTCATACACGGAAGTGGAATTGAGATACTTGTGCCCAAAGATAACTAGAGAAGTGAGCAGAGTGCACCAGAGGTTGGCAAATTTGGCAGATAAATATGGAATAGACTTAGAAAATACTAAACATTTGAAGAGGAGTTACAGGTTAGACCTTGAGCCTAAGGATTTTGAACACATGAGGTCTACTGGGATGAAGGCACAACTTAAAGAGATACTGCAGAGTGCACAAGTTTGGGGAGCCTTAGAGAAGTGGGAAGGTAGATGGGCGAAGAAAAGAGATAAGAGGATGAGTGACTGCTTAGAGCAGCCAGCTAAAGCCTCACATGATGCTGGTACAGTAAAGATGTTACCAATGCGAGAGACAGCTGGAGGGGTTCTTGTCCATGTGCCATGGACAAGAGGTGGATATCCTGTCATTTACAAATGACTTTACCAGGCTGAGGGAGAAACCAATAGAGTGGTATCAGCAGAAGGACAGGTTTGTGAAGCTTGCGAAATGTCTCTGGGGAGACCTAAATACCCTCTTTGAGATCATAGTTCCAGCTGATTTGTGGCTTGAGTGCAAGAGAAGTGTGGATTGGCCAACAGCGGAACCGGCAAGGGATAGAGTCAAAGGAGCACCATCTCCTGAGGTGATGAAATACTACTATAAGGTGATTGAATTCTTGAAACAGAGAGTTTCGCCGAAGAATATTGATTGGCAAAAGATTGATCGGACAGCACAGGAAGCCAAGGAGTCGATACATGCCTATTATGAGAGGTTGTTGAAGGCGTTTAAGCACTACAGCGGTACAGAGGTTGTTGAGGCAAAGGACATGAATCACCTTGTGTTTAGATTTGTTGAAGGGTTGAGACCTCAAATTAGTCAGATGATTAAGAATCACTTGATTTGCTGGCAAGCAAAGCCGATTGACGAGGTGTTGCAGTATGCAAAGTACTGTGGTGACGAGATTGAGCTGAAGCAGAGAAAGTTGAAGGCGATGGTGATGCAAATTAAAGCAGCACAGTCAGGGATGCAGGGAGGTTGTCTACAACAGATGGTGCAGCAGCCGCAAGGTAACTGAATTTTTCAGGCGCAAAATGAGAGGCAGAGGTCGAGGGGGTTTTGTGAACAGAAGCACAGATTTGAATACTATAGTAGTTCAAAACAATGTACAGGGGATGAAGAAGATGTTACCTTGTCATGCTTGCGGGGGCGTTGGACATTGGAAGCAGGAGTGCACGATGATGGTGCAGGAGGGTGTTGTTCAACAAAGCAATGATGTCAGTGCATTTCAGAATGTGAAAGGACCGAGGCTGAGAGGTTCTAATCTGAACTTTCAGAATAACATGAATCAGATACAGGGTTTTCAACCCATGCAGCAGGTGTAGATGCCACGTATGCAACCGATGAAGATGCAGCAAATGCAGCAGCTGGTTCCCATGGTACCTAGACAGCAAATGCAAGTGCCCTTAGCGCCAATGGAACAGCAACAAGTGATGCTTCCTCAACAGGTCACACGTCAAAGAATGAGTCAAAATAACACAGTGCAACAGTTCCCATTGTGTGGTGAGAATGGAATAAACGATGAATGGTCGGATAAGAGTTCAGATAGCGAGGAGTGTAGGCTTGCAGCGTCGCCTAGAGGTAGATCAGAAAGGGCCTTATGTTCAGGGGAAGGTAATGGGTCACAAGGTTTCATTCTTGGTTGACACAGGAGCTACATGCTCTACAGTCAGAAGTTCAGAGGTTCCCAAATTGCCTCTTTCGTGACATACAGTTAAGGTGGTAGGAGTGGCAAATCAACTCATGACAAACCCGATCACAGATCCGGTTCAGGTTGAGGTTGAGTTTGGCACTTTTCAGGGACTGCACAGATTTGTGGTTTGCGATTCGAGTCCCGTGTCCCTACTGGGAAGAGACTTACTGTGCAAGACAAGGTGTTCGATCACCTGTTCCAATGAGGGGATTGAGGTTCAGACAAACAGTGATGATGAAGGAGATGAGGAGCAGATTTCAGAGCCTGAAATGGAGACCACAGATGAGGAGTATCCTCTGATTGGGAAGAAGTTAATGTTCACAGTGGCTGATCTCCCAGCAGACTTGCAGGGAACAGTCCAAGAGAAGGTGTGGGATTTGACAGGGAAAGAAGTAGTACTGATAAAAGGAGTAGAACCAGTTAAAGTCAATGTAAAGCCAAATGCTGTGTTCCCCCAGGTACCTCAGTACCATATGGCGCAAGATGTCCTTATAAAGGTGGCGCAATTAATTGCAGACTTTGTGAAACAGGGAGTCTTGAAGGAGGTGATGAGCAGTCCATGTAACTCACCAATAATGGGATTGAGAAAGCCTTGTGGGAATGTTCGCATTGTCCAAGACTTGAGAAAGATTAATGACATAGTGGTGAAATGCTGCCCAGTGGTGCCAAATCCAGCTGTGATTATGTTCCAGGTTCCATGTGATGCAGAGTGGTTCACAGTAATTGATTTGTCCCAATCATTCTTCTCTGTGCCTCTTCATAAGGACAGTCAATTTCTCTTTCAAATTCTTGGACAAAGTTTACAATTGGTGTCGAATTCTTCAAGGGTTTTCGGAATCACCTTCCATATTCAATGAAATACTGAAGAAGGTTTTGGAGTCACTGGCATTGTCTTTTCAATCGACTCTAGTGCAGTACATTGATGATCTGTTGATCGCATCCAAAACAAGGGATGAGTGCAAGTATGATTTGATTGCCTTACTGAATCACCTGGGAAAGAACGGACACAAGGTGTGCCCAAAGAAGCTGCAATATTGCCAGAAAGAGGTGAAGTACTAGGGTCATCAAATTGAGAAAGGGTCGAGGAAGTTATCCAGGAAAAGAGTGACTGCATTGTTACAGATTAATGCCCCAACGACATGGAGAGATGTTAGGATGTTTCTGGGAATGGTGGGTTACTGTCATCAGTGGAACCCAAATTTCTCAGTCATCTCCAAGTCATCTCCAAGCCATTGGTGAGACTGACGGTTAAGGGATGGCCGGATTTCATAGTACTGTCAGAGAAAGAAATGAAGGCGCTTGCTGAGCTAAGGGAGAGCATGTGCAGGGCTCCAGCTTTAGGTATGCCTGATTACACAAAGCTTTTTGTTCTGTTTTGTCATGAACGTGATGCCTGTTCTTTCTGTCCTGACACAGGTCCATGGAGGTGTAAACCGACCAGTAGCATATTTTTCAGCTACTTTGAACCCAGTTGCAGCAGCCTTACTGGGTTGTCTGCGTGCAGTAGCAGCAGTTGGTCAAAGCCTCACACAGTGTGAAGGCATAGTGATGTCACATCCTTTAACAGTCATGGTCCCTCACTCAGTTGAGATCCTGTTAACACGCACAAAAACGCAACACATGACAAATGCGAGATTGACAAAATATGAAACGATTATATTGGAGTCACCAAATGTAACATTGAAAAGATGTACAGTGTTGAACCCGGCAACTTTGCTTCCAAATGAAAACACAGAAGTTGAAAATGTGGAAGATGTAGAACATGATTGTCTTGAGGTAACAGAAATGTGCACCAAATCGAGGCCTGATATTAAAGATACCCAATAGGAAGAAAATGACCAAATTATCTTTGTCGATGGCTCCTGTTTAAGAGACTCAGTAGGAGTGCTGAGAGCCGGATACGCTGTATGTACGATCTCTGGTATCCTGGAAGCATCTTGGCTTGAGAGAGTGTATTCTGCTCAAGCGGCTGAATTGGTTGCTCTTACTAGAGCTTGCCATGCCGCCGCCCAGTTAAGAGTGACTATCTATACTGATAGCAGATACGGATTCAGATTTGCCCATGATTTTGGCCAACTATGGTCACAGAGGGGTTTCCTGACCTCATCTGGTTCTCCAGTGAAAAATGGTGAGAGAACTAAGGAGTTGTTGCACGCGATTCAGTTACCTCATGAAATTGCCATGGTGAAATGCAGTGCTCACCCAAAGTCACAAGGCTTTGTTTCAATGGGAAATGGATATGCGGATCAGGCCACAAAGTTTTGCGCATTGAACTGTATATCGTTTAAGGATCAGTGGGAATTGTTACCTGAAACAGAAAATGAGACATGCATAGGTTACGCATTAAGGGTGATTGACAAGTTAGAGTAGAGATTGTTGCAGGGACATGCCAGCAAAGAAGAGAAACGTTCTTGGGTTAAAATACAATGTGTACAAAGGCCAGATGACTTGGGGGTTTCAGATGAAGGGAAAGTGGTCTTGCCAAACAGTCTCCTGTCACAGTTTGCAAGGTTTTACCATGGTCAAGCACATATTAGGGAGGGATGCCATGATCAGGTTGTTCAAAATTGATTGGTTTAAGCCGAAGTTCAGGCAAGCTGCAGAAGTGCTCTGTCATAGGTGTATCATCTGTCAGCAGATGAATGCGGGGAAAGGGACAGTGGTGAATTTGAGCCATATTGGGAGAGCAGGAGCTCCATTTAGCAGAATGCAATTGGATTTTATTGAGATGCCTGTGCACGGAGGTTTGAGATATGTGTTGGTGATTGTATGTATCTTTAGTTACTGGTTTGAAGCATACCCTACACGAAGGAATGACAGTCTCACAGTAGCGAAGCTGCTGCTTAGGGAATTGATACCACGTTTTGGGTTTCTGATCTCTTTAGAATCAGATAGGGGAAGTCACTTCAACAACAAGGTGGTTAAGCTATTGTGTGCAGCATTGAACATTGAACAGAAGTTGCATTGTAGTTATCGCCTTGAAGCATCAGGACTAGTGGAGCAGATGAATGGTACCCTGAAGTCGAGAATGGCAAAGATGTGTGCAGCCACAAATTTGAAATGGCCCGATGCGTTGCCTTTGGTGCTAATGTCAATGAGAAATAAACCTAACAAGAAAACAGGACTGTCTCCTCGTGAGATTCTCATGAGCAGAGCTATGAGACTGCCCGCAGTGCCTTCAATGCTCTTGTGAATATCACAGATGATATTGTGTTGGACTACTGCAAGGGTCTGGCTTATGTGGTCCGCTCTTTTTCTCACCAGGTGGAAGCTACCACCCTGCCACCGATAAATGATGCAGGACACAATCTGAAAGCTGGTGACTGGGTTGTCCTCAAGAAACACGTAAGGAAGTTGTTTGGAGCCACGTTGGAAGGGGCCATACCAAGTGATACTAACGACTACTACTGCTGTGAAGTGTGCGGGAATTCCGAATTGGATCCATGCCAGTCACACGAAAAAGGTAACGTGTCCAACTGATGAGGAAGTTGAATTGTTGAAAACAACCAACAACCGAGAAGGAAGTCTCAGGGCCGGAGAGTGACGAAGGAGAAGAGACCCAGAGGGGTGACAGTGAGCCTCTCTCAACTGAGGCAGCAGGAGAGCCAAGTCAGAGGGAGGTTCTCCCAGAAGCAGACGAATATGGAAATGAGCTAGAACCCCTGACAGACCCAGAAGGCGGAGGAGTTGAGGCGGAAGAGAGTCAGAGTGTCCAGAATCCTCCTGAGCAAATTGCAGGTCCATCAAGAGAAAACACCATAGAGTCAGAGGAGGGCGAAGAGTTGCCACAGGAAAGATCAAAGACCAGAGAGACACTGACAGGAGATAAGTGGCCGGAATTGCAAGTGAAAAGAAAGGGAAAGTAGTTGTCGAAGATGCAATAGAGGAAGAGGTTGATACAACAAGGAGAGAAGATCTGAGTGAAGGAGAGTTGCAAGGTGATTGCAAGTTGAAAAGAAAGAGGGGGGCGAATAGAAGGTACGCGGGTCCTGAATGGGCGTATGCAACGTCAGCTGAATGGCAACAAGAGTTCTTGGCGTTTTGCTTTGACCGAGAGATTCCAGGTCAGTACTTTGGTACCTGAGTCTGGCCAAAGAGACTGAATTGGCATAAGAATTGAATTAGAGAAAAAATTGAGAAAAGAGACTGGGACTTTACCGGATGAGACACTGATAATTTGAATTGACTTTTGAAACACGATTTTGACAAGCTGCTAACCTGAATTGACAAGGATCCTGGGAGTGAAAGTGAGAGCTGTACATACTTGCTTGTTTTGACTTTTCTGCGAAGAAGAAAAAAAATGAGAAAACTCATTCTAACTGTCCTCTGTTGTTTGAATTAACCTTCCTTCACTTTCTGATTCTTTACAGATCATGGCTAACACTAGAGGGGATGATAAAGGGAGTAGGCGTTGTAAATATTTGGGTGTTGGTTTGGGTGTCATGTGTGTGATATTCATTATAGTTGTGGTTGTGGGTATGCCACTAATGGATAAGAGTGGGACTAACAATGCTACAATTTCTGAGACTACCAGTGCACTAACAGCTTGGGAGAGGTTTGAGCAGGATACCAAATATTTGCATGAGGGGACTAGTGCAAAAGGGGAACTATCCACTAATGCTTTCTATCACTTGCTGAGTGAGTATGTTGACCCAATGGATGCGAAAGATTGTTTTGTGTGTACACAGTTTCCTGTTTCGGTACAAGAGGGGGTTACCTATCATAGTCTGCCTTTAACATATGGGATAGGTTGTAGTCTGTTACTAACAAGATTCTATAACCAGGAAGAGATTCAGTATTTTTACTCCAACCATGATCTCGCTTTTTCGTATGTGCCTATCATAGAGGATTTGAGTAGTGTAGCTAAGCACAATAGTATAAACTTAGTTAAAGGATTCTTTGCGGCGACATTAACAATTAGTACATCTTATGCACACCGCAATAATTTGACATGTTTGCTTACACCTGTAGAGAAAAGCTTCTTAGATCACATGGAAGATAGAAGAAGAGCACTGAAGGGTAAACTGGAGAAAGGATTGCAGCAGCGAGCTTTTGCCAGTAGTGAGGGTTATAGTGCAATTAGGGAACAGGGGAAATTAGCTTTAGATGCACTACACGTTGGTAAGCTTTGCATATTTAGGCCAAAATCATATTATGACAAAGTGTTTGTGGGTACGAGTGAATGTAAGCATGTGTTTTTGTTTCAGAGTAAATGGACGTTCATGTTAAATGGACAGGATCCAGCGATCCCTGGGATCTATTATATATGTGGACTTAATGCTTATTACCGTCTTCCAAAGGGATGGCATGGGACATGCTATTTGGGGTTAGTTTTCCCAAAGATATATCAACTTGAGGATTTGAAAATGTTTCCGAAATTGTCTGAATTACATTGTAATAGACAGAAAAGAGAGACTGCTGCTGGTGTAGTAGGGGACATATTTGGGGCGATAATTCCGTCAGTGGGAGTTATCTTAAACTCCATAAAGATTCAAAAGTTGTCTACTATTGTGGATAACATGCTGACAAATTTTTCAGGGGCTATACTCCTGATGGATACTGAACTTGCTGTGGAGAGGGCTATGACTCTTCAAAACAGGCTTGCTTTAGACATTCTTTTAGCAAAAAATAGCAGAGTTTGTAGGATGCTTAATGAGTGTCAATGCTGTGCTTACATACCAGACAATAGTAATGAGATTAGAAGTATGCTTACTAACTTAACTAGGGATAGTACAGATTTGAAGGAGTTGCAAGAACCAGGTGTTTGGGAAAAGGTTGGGAAAGGATTTGCTTCAGTGGGAAATTGGTTTAGTAATATTTGGCATGGGATATTGTCAAAAATAATATAGGGAATATTGATTGTTATAGCTTGCTTATTCGGATTATGGGTGGCATGTAAAATAAGTAAAAGAATAAAATTGAAAATGGCAAAGTATAATGAGGAGTGAAGAAAAACAAAGGGAAAAATTGTTTAGGGCAAAATCATAGGGGGAAAGATTAAGAAGAAATTGAAATGAAGGAATGTTAGAATGTAAAATTCGAGGGGTAAGGTTTTGTGTGATGACAAGAGTCATCAGAGGAGGGATTTGTTGGAGTGTGTCTTTTAAAATTGATATTAACATGAAAAGCTTGCAATATATTGTGTAATGAAACTGCATAGAAAATGTGTTAATGTAGAAAATAATGCACACGTTTGAAATGTGTCCACGGGGAGTGGCCACCAATGTATACGAGACTAATGAAACTTATTAATGATGAACTAATTATGTACTAATGTTTGAATTTGTGTTAGCATATCATAATTAGATTTATGTATTTTGGTTTTGCTAAATTATTTACTAGGCCTTAGTTAGCGAGGGTCTGGGCCTAGCTGCCTGGTCTCATATTAAACTGTGTTTTTCCTAATGTGCAGCGTGCTGTCTTCCTGAAGGACACGACGCTGTACTTTTCCAGAAGCTAGATATGTAAGTGTGTAGCCGTAGTAAATTCTTTCTCATGGGACCCGACTTGCTCCAGGAGACATTCTTGCTGAATGCAACAGTGTAATTCGTAATGGGTGTGATTTTGTTCCTGATGAATTTGTGGGAAACATCACTTACATTGCGGTGAATGGAACGAAATGCATTTATCATGATGCATTTACAATGCATATGCGTTTACCACGCATGCCTTTACTTGTTCATGTTCCTTCTTTCTTTCTTCTCGGGTACCTATTTTTTTCAAGGGAGCATTATTCCAGCCAAGACTTAGTACATTTGCAGGCCCCAATATTATTTGTGTAATGAGACACATCGCCTAAGTCTCTGCTGGGATTACACAATGTGGATGTGTACAGTTAAAAATCTGGTTTCTGCACCCCATTTGGACTGCAACTTTTGGCACACTAAATGCCAGGTAGCCCATTCCAAACATGGATGGCTGAGGCCTTTGCCTCACTACTTGTGCCAGAGGGCCACTTTCCTAGGGGACCACTCCCACAATACTGCCTAAAAATCTTCACGTCTCCATATGTGTTTGAAATGTGCCCACGGGGAGTGACCGTCAATATATACGAAGACTAATGAAATTTATTAATGATGAACTAATTATGTACTAATGTTTGAATTTGTATTAGCATATCATACTTAGAGTTATGTATTTGGGTTTTGCTAAATCAATTACTAGGTCTTAGTTAGCGAGGGTCTGGGCCTAGCTGCCTGGTCTCATATTAAACTGTGTTTTTCCTAACGTGCAATGTGCTGTCTTCCTGAAGGACACAACGCTGTACTTTTCCAGAAGCTAGATATGTGTGTGTAGCCGTAGTAAATTCTTTCTCATGGGACCCGACTTGCTGAAGGAGACATTCTTGCTGAATGCAACAGTGTAATTCATAACAGGTGCAAGGCTGCCTGGAGTAGGAGAAAACAATGGGACTACTGACTGGAGCGTAAAGTGTAACTTTTCTTACCTGACATTCCTCCAATCAACGACATGAAAACTGTGGGTTGTGGAAAATTCTAGTGAGGTGCGTGGATAATTATTGGACAGAGATAATGATGCACCAAATATTATACAATGGGGAATTAAGGGCTAGTTTGACAGTTTTGATTTAACCGCTTGATCTGAGGAGAAATCAGCCATTATTCGGACATTCTACTTTAAGCCATACTTTGCCATTATTCTTTAGAGACTTTGCTGTTTATTCTTCCTGATACTTGAACCATCCTCTATTCGTTCTTACTTGATACTTACTTCTCCTCCATATGAGGGGAGTCTTATTCTTTTGCTATGCCATACTGAGACTTAACTCTGCCCTATCCTTTCTGATGATGAATCAACTGATGTCCTGAGGACGAAGACCTACGCTGTTTTCTGATTCGTTGAAGGGGTAACTATCTGATGACAATTGTAAATGTCTGTTTGCCTTTTCTGTCTAGGTACCAACTGCTCTTTTGATAGAAGCCATAGTTAGATGTTTTCCAAATTTGTGTTTGCTAAATAGTTTTGCATGAAGCCCAACATGCTGATGCTAATTCGAGGTTAGTTAAGGTGCTCACAAATATTTGACGCAAATAGACAAATGACTGGGTTCTTGCTTTGTTGAATTCTGTACTACTGTGGCTTTTCTAAGCTGCTTCTTATTAATGGTGTGGTAATGCTGAATAAATATTCTTTATGCATTGATTAAGTGTGTTCTAATTACAAAGTTTGAGGAGTTACTAATGAGACGAATTGCTAATGAGACTAACGGAGATGATATTAGATTGTAACCAATAAGGAAATAAATATTCTAACTCTTAACTAATTGGTGTGGTTATTCATGACTGAAAGGTCATGGTGTGTTCACTTTATTGGTTCTTATTAAATGTTATTGATTAGCTCAATGATTAGTTATTGTGAATATTGATTGAGTTATTGACGTATTGGTGGTGATGTCACTTAGGCGTGACCCTTGTAAGTTTACTCATCAAGGTTCTGACGCGCTATCATAGTAGCCCCATGCACACAATCCAGGCTTGACTTTATCAATAGTCTTCATCTAGACATGCCTAGATGTTTGCTGCCAGTCCTTCAGCGGATGCAGAATTTTGAGCTGAGGGCGGTTAAACTGCTGATCATGAGTTTCAGTGGGTATGGGTAGAAAATTCTGAGATCTCTGGTATCCTCAAATATTATACACTCTGCGTTTGATCTTCTCTCCAACTTACCATCCCAGGATCAACAAAGTATGGACCCGTATGCGATTTTAACAATGCCTGGCACCCGGTCTCTGGAACAAGCTACCAGCTTCAACTTTCGAGAATTCAGAACTATCAATTTTTTTAAAGAAAGGGTATTTATCTGGTATGGTGTGGGTGACGAGGGCAATTGAGCAATGAGGAGAATGGCTGCTTTCTTTTGAGCTCCAGGAGCAGCACAGGACTCCTGAGCTTTCTGGGCACCCCAAAAACCTGTTTTATTGTCACTCTATATCTACCTGTGTGGAACCAATAGAGTAACAGCAGCAACTGATAAAATGATGGACAGTTGTGCCAGGGTCAGACAAAATGGCAGCAGTGGAGGCTTGTGGTGCCAAGGGATTCTGGCCTTGCTGGTGAGAGGGGTGGGCAGAGTCACCCAGTTAGCCTCCTTTCCACAGAGTTTGAAGGTGAATAGTTGGCATGGAAACAAGTGGGACGGTACCAGGCCCCTGTTAGGAGCCAAGCCTGAAGGAAGCAGGGTGAGGCCAATGTGATGAGGTGCCCCCCCAGGTAGGGCAAATAAGGGGTCCCTGTGTGTGTGGGGGGGGGGAGGGGTTGACTGCCACATTAAAGCAGTACAGCACTTGGAATTGACAATAAGTTGTCCAAGTCCACAAATGCAAAAAGAATGTCTTCAGTCTTCTTACAAATAAATAAAGGAAAATAAACAGGTGGTTAAGGTGATGCCATAGTAGAAGATTGGCTGAAGGTCAAAGTGGGACATTGGGAGGTATTTGAAGTGCTTTTGACGGAGCGAAGACTGGATTGGTTGACAGAATGCACAAAGCTGCGGAAGGAATATCAAGAAAAAGTGACTCGGGCCCTGCGGTCACCTAATGATAGGGTGGAAGGACTGGAAACCCTACAGCATAGGGTCCAATTTAGGGCCTGATTTAGAGCTTGGCGGAGGGGGTTACTCTGTCCCAAATGTGATGGATATCCCATCTCTGCATTACGATCCCATTATAGCCTATGGGGATGGTAATATGGCGGACGGGATATCCGTCACATTTGTGACAGAGTAACCTGTCTGCTAAACTCTAAATCGGGCCCTTAGTGTCCTGTGAAACATGACCACCCTCCCAGACAAGATAGTATCAGAGGAAATTGAGTCACTTTTCTTTTAAGTCCTGGTGCCCCCTGAACACAACAAGTTAGGGCCTGATTGAGATGTTGTTGGAGGGGTTTCCCCATCACAATGGTGACGGATATCCCATCCTCCAAAATCTAAATACGATAGAAAAAAATGGCATTTAGATTTCAGTAGATGGGATATCCGTCACCGTTGTGATGGAGTAACCCCTCTGCCGAGATCTAAATCAGGCACTATGTGACTGAGTGAACTGACGGCTGATTGAGATGATGTATAGTCGTACCTCTAGGATGGCTCATCGCTCCAGTGGTGGTAACCAGGGGTCATTGCTGTGGTATTGAGTAACTTGAAAGTGCACGGGGTAAGAAACAGGCATTCATACTAAAGCCGGCCTTTCAGTGCTATGGAAAAAGGAGTCTCTTATTACCTGAGTCCAATCGGCAACTCAGGAATGATGACGGGAACTATATCAGTTTGACAGGAACTGTGATTAATATGGGTGTGTAAAACATATGTTTGTATTTAAACTAAACTGGTTTAGGAAATCCTCAATAATCTCAGACTGGGCCATGTCCAGAAAGATATGGAGTAAAGCGCAATCTTTGTCAATTGAGTGTATTTGATCAAATGCCCTCTTGAAACTGCCCTTAGGCTCAGTTGCCCTCTAGGGAACATAGAAGAGGTAATTTCACTTTGTGTAATTCTTTTGGTGCCAGAAACTGTATGGTTTTGGTGCCTCACTCCTTTCAACGTCCTGCAGACTCTCATTTACCTCCATCCTGTCCTATTCACCTTTCTATTATGGTATTATGTGCACCCTATCTAGTGAAAATGTTTATTAATCTTTTCCTGTGGCTCTGAAACTTTTGGAGCCTCTGCTTTAGCTAATGATATTGTGTGGGGGATTTACTTTAGGGTCACTTGCCTTGGGTTAGGTATCAATATAAATGACTGAACCCTAGAAACGCTAGATAATTCTGTTTTTCCCTTTACTGTAGTCTCTAGAGATTTTTCGCTTTATGTGTTTTATGCTTTTGTCTGTGGTCCTATTGCATGGCTTTCTTTCAGTAGCATGAGTCCGGTTGGTAAATGAGTGCATTACAAATAAAAGCTAACCCCTTATGCATGTGTTGACTATGAAACCCTCTGCAGGTCCCAAGGATCTCTCCAGAGCCATCATAGACCCAGTGCCACTAAGGCACTAATACTAGTCATTATTTGTCAACTATCTGGATTCAAATTGCAGAACAAGTGATTTAAAGTCCAGTTTTTAACCTTGTTGTGTGTTCTCTCAGCTGAAATGAATCACTGATGACTTCGTTTTTAATCGATTTCCTTACAAATTGAGCAATATCACCTGGAATGTGCGCTATATCTGTTGATAGAGTTCACAACATTCACGATAGTATGATTAGTTAGCAATTGCATATCCTACTAAGGCCTTCATTTCAAGTGGCTCAGAATGAATGAGAGAGAAAAGTTCCCTGGGAAAATAAAGCTAATGAACATTTGGGATTTTGACTGGGGTTATTCTGCCTTTTTCAGGTCGGAATGAGGAATAATATGCAGTTTAAAGATTTGTTGAACTGTAAAAAAATATTCATCCCTTCTGATCCCAACCTGTTTTGCCTCTACATGTTTTGTTGAAATGCATGCAGAGCATGCCAGGTCTGAACACAGTTTAATGTGAACTCAGATTGTCAAATTCGATGCATAGAACATTTGTGCCAGATTTGACATTTTATCCTACATTTGGGATGGAGCCCTTGGACCGCTGCCTTGAAGTATTCTACAGGCACTCTTCTCTCCGAAAAATATCCTCATAAACAATCGTCCTATTACATACTTATCTGGGAAGCTTAATTCTGCCAAGAAAATTGACAGTAATTCAGAATATATTTCTGGCCCTTAAAAGGCCATCTTTCTAAGAAGAGGTCTCCTAGAAAGTACTAAGTACCCCATTGCCGTTCTCCCTGACCACTGATAGGAAAAGGAACCAGTTGCATATCTGCTGGCTATATTATTTTCCTCCTTCCTTGGTTCCCAAAATAGCAGAGTTACATCATGTCAAAAAGATCTAGGAGAAGAGGAATCAGTCACAAACGCTACTCTGCATTATTAAGCTTCATTTGCTCTACACACAGTTTGTGGCTAGGAGCATGGACCATTTGCAGTAACAATGGCTCTTCTTTCATGAGAACTGTTTATGGTAACAGCATATCTAAGTCAGCAAACCCTGTTTCCGTAGGGGCTGAAAGATATGTGGTAAAAAGTAATTTTCTCTTACTACACAGATATGAATGGTTGTACATCAGCTGAAATGACCCTATTGATGAGGTCTGCTAACAAAACACATGCCTGTCCCAGGGGTTATTTCATTCCATATGGATGCTATGGGCCCTCTTGTAAATGCACCATGAATCTCCACTATGACCTATTACAAGCCTAAAGGGATATGTTCTTGGGGACAGTAGTAGATTCATACACTAAATGTGCACCTTGTGTTTAATTGAAATCATAACTGAGGCTGGTACACTGGCTACAGCCTTAAT
This sequence comes from Pleurodeles waltl, assembly GCF_031143425.1. Taxonomy (NCBI): domain Eukaryota; kingdom Metazoa; phylum Chordata; class Amphibia; order Caudata; family Salamandridae; genus Pleurodeles; species Pleurodeles waltl. Next base: position 639,638,404 of record NC_090436.1, on the reverse strand, counting down.
CCCACTGACTTGCATTAAAAAATAGTCACTAAAAGGGGTACAGGACTGTAAGTGATTGGATTGTTAGTTTCAAAGGATAGGAGTCCTTCACAAGTAATAGGTCTGCAATTTTCTTATTATTGGGGACCCCACTGTAGCATTTGACTCTCTCAGGGCAGTTAAGAAGAGCAGTCCAAGGCCTACTCAGTGGAGTTGGTGTAGCTAGAAATACCAATTCGCTGGCCTACAGCAACACTCAATACATTATTGTGCAGTCAGTGCTTTTCCTTTAAAAAAAGAAAAGGACATCTTTTTCACAGACACCACTATATACTATGCAATAAATGACAAATATATACATCAGGCAGATGTAATACACTTGGTGACCATCTCATGTCCTATTACATCCTTAGTGGGTCCTGGACCCCATAACCACAATACCTCCACCTATATAATATGGAATATCACAGTATAACAGGTGTTATTATTTATAAGGCAGGCTTACTGGCTTTGTCAAGGGGTCACCATATTAACATATAACACCTGTTCTGTTTCACCATGATATGGCCATTAAAACTAATGGGAACATTAATCTTATGCAGATTCAATCATTATAGGCAGTCACGGCTTGCTTTGCTCACAAGGGGTGGGACAGATTTGCCACGCGGGAGAGGGGTGGGAGACTTTTAAAATGTAATAAAAAATAAGTAAATTAAAACTTACCTGATCGCCTGTCCCTGCAGGCACAGGCTCCCAATCAGCCCTGTGGCCAGTCCTGACGCTGCTCAGAACAGGGTCTGGATTGGCTGGGAGCACCCAGCCATGGGGCGCTGAGGCAGACTGAGAGCCTGTGTATGCTCTCTCCAGCCCGGCAACTGTGTTGCCGGGCTGGAGAGAGCCTACTGCGCATTGTTTTTGGCCAGCCCGAGACAGCCGGCCAAACATACATGCGCACTGAGGGGAGTGCACAGTGCACTTCCCTCACTGCTCGTCACCCCGTGGCCCTGGCCCTATAACAAACGAAACGATAATAAACATAGTTTATTAATGTTTTGTTTGTTAAAGGTTTTGCAGCTTCTGCTGCTGGTGGGGGGGTGATGATCCTCCGCCCTAACGGAGGAGCTGCCGCTGATTATAGGTATATTGTGAGGAAAGCGGTTTATTATGTGGTGTGGTTGTGTAAGCTCACTGAGTAATAAACTCACTAATATGGCTTCTTTAAAAAACCTTAGCTCAACCCTAAGTAGCTGTGGTGTCGAGCAATCAGGCTTTAACAAATAAACAAGTGCAAAGCATTTGAAAGTACCAAAACAAATAAGAAAAAAACACAACACAAAGGAAATCTGACACTGATTTATAAAATAGATCTTATTTTTAGACGCCAGAATGAACAAAATCCACTGGAATGCTCCGGAGATATAAATTACACAAATTGTTGCCTTTGGGGATGTGATGACCAGTAGCCAATGGACTACCATGTCCCCCGTCTCATTGACAGCTTCCTGCAAAGTGAAGCATCTTGCTATCCCTAGGTGCAATATTCAGCCCACTCCCAACATGGTACAACTCTTCTCTCATGGTGCTTAAAGCATGGTAGCCCATCCAAGAGGTGTGGCTTCCTGAAGGCTATATGTCCATGGGAAAACTGGCTTGGAAACTGTTTCCACTGCTGTGTACCAGAGGCCAACCTGTCTCCCAGACAAAAGAGCAGCCCCTTTCGTGTGTGTCCACTTTCTGCCCTTCAAAGGCGGCTTTCCCCTTGAATCTCTCCTTTTGAGCACACACCCTGTTTGGCTTCCTGCCAAGGAGAGGTAACACCTCTTCCAGTGTCGGGCCTCTATTGTGTCCCTACCATGGTGTTGTTTACACATCTCTCCAGGAGGGCAGAAGGCAGTCTTGTGGCCAGCAACCATAAAGGGCCACTGTAAAAGTTGGGCAACAGATTGTCAAATTTCTAAGGTTACCTTTTACTCAAAGGTTGCATTAAATTAAACTTCGGCATCAAGTTGGATTTAATGCAGCAGTTCTTTTGATACCTTGAAATACCAACTTTAGTAGCCCCATTAAGAAGGTAGCAAAGCTGAGTGGTCAGCATGTTACTCTGTACATGCTAATGGGGCTACTAGCTTTTCTACACAACAATTTGAGGTTTTTACTGTTAGGACGTATAAAAACACATAGCCTATTCTTTAATAACAGTATCCTGCCTTAGGGCTCGAGAGGCCTACCCAAGGGGTGGCTTAGATAACTAAAAAAGGAAGGTTTGGGCTTTGCCATTACTTTAACTGGCAAAGTTGAGTTAGACATTTAAAACAGCTCTACCATGCTGCAGTGGCAGGCTGGGAGACATGGTTTTACTTTGTCACACTCATGGAGGCACAATACGTGCAGCAGTCCTTAAGGGACCCTTTAACTTACAGACCCTGGGTACTCCTAGTACAATATACTAGGGACTTATAAGTTAGTTAACGTATGTCAATTGGGTATAAGCCAATTAAGCATACACTTTTAAGGGTCAGAGCACTGTCCAAAACTTTAGGGGTGGTCATGCAAAAAGAGGCACTTCCTTACATATATGCATAGCAGTATTTATCAATATATATTTTCCATGAGGCATTAATGTTCAAAGCAATCACAATCATACATGTCTGAGTCTCTTTCACACTCTTCAGGCTTCATAATGAAATGAAGCCATAGGACCAATCACTAGTTGTCCTCACACTTTAAAGCAAAAGAGCCAACATTGGGGACTCTTGACAAACCTCTCCTGGGGTCATACTTCCAATGCCACAGCAGACATAGGATTAGGTTAAATAAAGCATTTCTGAGGAGCTGCTGCACCTGCTCCTGCCCCCAACAATGTGTTGGATAAATGGTGGTGCCCCTGCGGCTGATGGTGAAAAAACAGTATTCACATTTTGCTTCCTTTTACCACCCTCACAGGGTATTCTGGGATGGTCCTCACCCAAGTACAGTGAATTTTAAATAACCAGGCAAGCTACTCTGTGCTTTTTGCTTCAGTGGCCTTGTGCTGCGTCCACTTTGGGGTGCCACATGCACAAGTATTTGTGTTTCAGCCCCCTTACAGGCCATTATGAGGGTGCTCCTCGACGAGTATATTGAATATTAAAAGATCAAGTCAGCCATTCTGCTGTGATTGTCTTATAGTGCTTGCACCAAGTATGGGAGCCGGCATCACAGTTTCCAGCTATCTTCTTGGACTGGAGCCAGCAGTGTGTTTGTGGGCTCCCGCCTTGGGAGGGCGCAAGGTGGCATGGCTTTGGCTCCTGCCCAGAGGCAGCACCAGCGTGGGAATCTTTGTCTATGCACCCCAACCCACCCTCACTCTAGACAGAGGCAGGAAACACACACAGGGGGTCATTCTGACCCTGGCGGTCATTGACCGCCAGGGCCATCGACCACGGAAGCACCGCCAACAGGCTGGCGGTGCTTCCTGGCCAATTCTGACCGCGGCGGTAAAGCCGCGGTCGGAAAAGGGAAACCAGCGGTTTCCCGCCGGTTTTCCCCTGGCCAAAGGAATCCTCCATGGCGGCGCTGCAAGCAGCGCCGCCATGGGGATTCCGACCCCCTTCCCGCCAGCCTGTTCCTGGCGCTGGCGGGAACGGGTGTCGTGGGGCCCCTGGGGGCCCCTGCACTGCCCATGCCACTGGCATGGGCAGTGCAGGGGCCCCCTAACAGGGCCCCAGCAAGATTTTCAGTGTCTGCTTGGCAGACACTGAAAATCGCGACGGGTGCCACTGCACCCGTCGCACCTCAGCAAATCCGCCGGCTTCATCTTTGCTGGGGCTTTCCCGCTGGGCCGGCGGGCGATCTTTTGCAGATCGCCCGCCGGCCCAGCGGGAAAGTCGGAATGCCCCCAGCGGTCATCTGACCGCAGGGCGGTGTTTGGGCGGTTTCCGCCCGCCGGGGTCGGAATGACCCCCACAATGTTGGCTGCTTCTGCTTTCTCTCTGTTCCAGGAAATGAGGTCACTAAGACATCTTTACATCGGGCCGCTGGGTCCCTGTTGTCTCGAGGAGGGAGGCCCACACATTCCCCTATCCCAATAACTAAATAAAGTATTGCTGTGCAAACCTGTGGGACCTGGCCCACTTTTGGGATAATTCCTAATTTTTAAATGTCTTTTGTTTTCAAACAGAAAATCTTTAAAGTGGCATAACTCTGACCTCATTAGCCAATTTCCTTCATCATAGGCTCACTGTGATCCTAGTGGGGCCCTCTAGCAACAAATACATTCTCATCAGGCTTCGTGGCCTCCTAAAGGTGGCACACTTTGTGGGGAGCTGGGTCTTCTGGCTTCCTGCATCAGCCATCTCCTTTCCATGGCTCTGTGTGCTCCTCGCCTGCTGGTGGGAGCATCATGCACAGCTCCTCCATTGCTAGCCAGCAGAGCACCCTCATGCCCACACTTCTGGGCCCCATGGCCTCCTGGCCATTTTACAGAGCACCTGGGGGCACTGGAGTCTGGGTCTTCCTCCAGCTGGTCCTTGGAGGAACTAAGGTGGCCAAAACCTTGGTGGTCATCCAAGGACCCTAAACATTTTTGTGGAATTTGAAAGGCCACCCTGTAGGCACACACTGTTGCCTTCCACATCACCCAGCTTGGGGCCATTGCCACCTGCTGAGTCCACACATAGAAAATCAGTACTTCCACAGGGCCTTAGGGCCACACCCAAGGCTAATACACCTAAAGGTTACAAGGCAGTAGTTTGCTAAGGCAGATCCGCTGCAGCTTGTCCTTCCTACAGCTCAGAGTGACAATCCCTAACGGAAGTGTCTAGCACCGACAATGACTGATGCATAGGGTCCTGTCTCTCAAGAGCAGCCACCACCTTACCACCTGGCTATGCCACTGTGGATATGCCCCCATTACTGGTCCACCTAAAGAGCACTGAGGAGAAGTCTGCTGGACAAAGACCTTGTCCTTCTGACAGTTCAAAGTGACAATCTCACACAGAAATGCCATGCACCAACCTACACTGATGCACAGGGCCCCTCCCTCTGGAATAGGCACCCTCTGGCCACCTGGTCTTGCCACTATGGGTGCATCTACCTTCTGACCACCACGCTAGGAGCTGCACCCATCAGCCAAACCAATGCCTGGCAAACCAGAGCTCCAAAGGGCTTTAGGGCTACACTCCAAGGCTGGTACACCTAAAGTGCGCCATGCAGGAGTGTGCTAAAGAAAAACCTCTGCAGCCTGTCCTTCTGCCGGCTCAGAGCAATAACCCCTAACAGACATGGGTTCCTCCCCAATCCTTCTGTTAAGAGGACTTGACTCATCTTTCTTGTGGTCCCCTTAGTACTTTCATAGATACTCAGGTGCTGTTTGCACGATCAGCCTCCTTCCCAAGCTCTCTTGATACAGTTAGTTTGGAATCAATTAAGTGCTGGTTCAGCTCTCAAAAACCATTACTCAAAATGTGCTCTTTCATAATTAGATTATAAGGTCCATCTTAATCAATCCCTTTGCTGCCCTTCACCCAACCATCTAGTGCCTTACTTGATGAGTCAAAGTCAACCCATGTCCCCCTTCTAGCAACTCTCATGTGCTTCCACAGACTAGTCCCCCAGTCTTCCCCTTAGACACTATGCATATACGAGGTATTAGGATGGAAAGGTCTTCTGCATGGTTATAGACTGCTACCCCTGCCTGAGTGCTCAACTGTACTGCTGTCTAGATCCCTATTAGATGTATCAGCCTTAGGGTAGCCTTCCCCCAAACCTTTTGCCTTCCTTCTTCATTTTTTGCTCATCTCATTTATTCTGGCCTTGTGACTGTGCACTTTAGCAATGCAGACCAGTGCTAAAGTGCATGTGCTCACTCCTTAAAGGCATGGTAATATTGGCTTACTCCCAGTTGGCATATTTAATTTATTTATAAATCCCTAGTAAAGTGGTACTATCGGTACCTAGGGCCTGTAAATCAAATGCTACCAGTGGACCTACAGCATGTTTTGTGCCACTAACTTAAGTAGCCCTTTAAACATGGCTCAGGCCTGCCATTGCCGACTGTGCGAACAGTTTTAAACTGCCATGTTGACCTGTCAAAATAAATCTTTTGCCAGTCCCAAACCTTCTCTTTTTATAACTACATGTCCCCCTAGGGTAGGACCTGGAAAGTCCAGAGGACAAGGTGCAGTGTGTTTAAAAGGTAGGACATGTGCTAGTATGTTTTGCATGTCCTGGTAGTGAAAAATTCTTAAATTTGTTTTTCGCTACTGGGAGGCCTACCTCTCCCATATTATCACATTGGAATTACCTTATTAAACTTAATAAGCTATGATTTCCAAATGGGAGTAAGTAAGAAGTTCATATTTAGTGTCTTTGTAATTATAATGAAAATAATTCCTCACCTATGGTAAAGTAGGATTTCACATTACAATGTTGTAAATGCCACTTTAAAAAAGTTAATACAACAAGGTGATGGCTGGAATGCTTGTATCAATCTCAGGCACTGACATTCACTTGGGGCCACAATTCAATCTGTTATTTTTTGCCCACCATGCCACCTCAGTTTGGACCCAGCCATATGCAAATCAGTCTTTACCCTGTTCCTCATGGGAACAGTCTAACCCTAACTGCAAGGCCAGCTCCTCCTTGAACCGGAACACAGCCAACACAGGACCGGTATTGCACTTGTTATGGGCTCTTCAGCCAAGTATAGCTTGGTTTCAGTGGCACAGTGAGCCCTGGACTCCCATCTTGGCATACCCAGCACAGTTAGGGCATCAAAAGCAGAATCAACAAGGTGATGGATGGAATGCTTGAATTAATCTCAACCACTGGCAATTGCTCGGGTGCATCCCAGTCCATCATTTTTCACCCACCATGACACCTCATTTTGAACCCAGACATATGCAAATCAGTCTTGATCCTGTTCATCTTAGAAACTGTTGAGCCCGAACTACCAGGCCAGGTTCTTCGAAACCAGAACACAAGCAACCCAGGACCATTTTTGCCCTTGTTATGAGTTCTTCAGCTGGTTATGTCTTGGTTCCAGTGGCACAGTATGCCCAGGATCCATGTCTGGGCATACCCGGTGCACTTAGGGCTTCAAAAGTAAAAACAGCAAGGTGATGGATGGCATGCTTGAATTAATCTCAGCCACTGGCAGTCGCTCTGGACCACATCCCAATCCAATGTTTTTAGCCCACTGTGTCACGTCAGTTTGGACCTAGCCATATGCAAATCAGTCTTGACCCTGTTCCTTCTGGGAACAGTCCATTCCAAACTGCCAGGCCAGGTCCTTCCTGAGCCAGAATACAAACAACCCAGAACAGGTTTTGCCCTTGTTATGGACTCTTCAGGCAGGTATAAGCTTGTTTCCAGTGGTACAGTGAGCCCGGGACCCAAGTCTGGGCATACCCAGTGCACTCACGGCGGAGTCAAAAGCAAAAAAAAGAAGGTGATAGATGGAATCCTTGAATTAATCTAAACGACTGGCAATCAGTTGGGGTGCATGCCAATTCATCGTTTTTTTCCCACCATACCACTTCAGTTTGTACCCAGCCATATGCAAATCAGTCTTGACCCCGTCCCTCATGGGAACAGTTTAGCCCAAACTGCAAGGCCACGCCCTCCCTGGTCCAGAACATAAACAACCAAGGGCTGGTTTCACCCTTGTTATGGGCTCTTCAGCTGGGCATAGCTTAATTCCAGTGGCACAGTGAGCCGGGACCCACATCTGGACATACCCAGTGCATGTAGGACATCAAAGGCAAAAACAACAAGGTGATGGATGGAATGCTTGAATTAACCTTAATCACTGGTAATCACTGAGGACCTCATCCCAATCCATCGTTTTTTGCCTGCCATGCCACATACATTTTTATAAATATAAGTCCCACCTCCCCCTCACAACCCCTCATCCCCAGTGTAGATCCTGGACAGTCCAGAGTGCTGGATGCAGTGTATTCAAAAGGTAGGACACGTGCTAGTAAATTTTACATGTCCTGGTAGTGAAAAACTCTTAAATGCGTTTTCACTACTGCAAGGCCTACTGCTCCGATAGTGTAACTTTGAAAATACCTTATTACACTTAATAAGCTATAATTCCCAAATGGGAGTAGGTAACCAGTTCATGTTCGGTGTCTTTGGAATTGTAATGAAAATCTCCACCTCTTTTGAAGTTGCATTTTACATTACAATTTTGAAAATGACACTTTTAGAAAGTTGGTAGTTTCCTGCCTTAGCCATTTAGTGCCCATAACCAGTACTTGGGTCATATGACTGGGTGTAACTGACAGTTGAGCTTTGTGTATTCCTCCAGACAGACACACAGAAAAGGGAGTTTAGGTGTGCCTGGATGGGCCGTCACTGGTAGGGTGAGAGGGAGCAGCTGGGCACAGCCTCACTAACACTTGAATAAGCTGTGTTCCATCTCCCCAAAAAGGGCTGCATACCATTTGTAGTTGGTTTGCAGACAGGAATAGGGGAGGCAGGATGCCTGGTGGCTTCAAAGATAATCTCTTGAAGCTTGGCCCAACTTGTAGAACTATTGGACCCCAGACACCATCTCTTCATTATGCTTCTGTCCCTGTATCCGACCAAAGCTCCATCATAGGCGGCTTGAATGTGTGACTTTTTCCTGTTCTCACATGACTAGATAGCTGCAGTTAGCTCCTTGAGCTTTTTCACGCTTCTTTACCCCAAAACTATAAAAAAAAAATTACCTCTTGTTTTTCTGATTGGATTTATGTTGTTTTGGTCTTGTTTTGTTTATTAAAACGTACTCAGTTTTTCTAAACTGGTCTGAGATCCTCTTGTGGTGTGTTCACTGTTACTGTTTGAAGGGCTGCACAAATACTTTACACATACCAAACTACCTGAGGGTTAACACCGATTAATTGTGGGTTGCCTGTGACTTCACTCTGAGAAGAACTGTGATTGTACTTGAGAAGGGTTCTACCCCCACCAATCAGTAACCCAGTTTCTTGTAATCCCTATTGCAGATTTTTTATTTTTTTTTGTCATAGGCAAACATGTATCGTGTATATGCCATGATGGCATGCCGCAGACCTCAGCAGCATCTTCCGCTCGGGCCGCGCTCTGTTTCCTTTACTGCGGTGGGGCCGGAGCCCCGGGATTGGGCGACGGTCCTCACCGCGTACAATGCGCAGCACGGGTGTCGTCGCGGGGTGCTCGTGCCCTCCCCTTGGTCCTTTCACTTACCTGGTGCCCCATTCTAGGGCTTTCTCCTTTTTCATTTTTCCTGGAGGAGCCATGATTAACCTTTCCCAGCATACCATTCTCCTTCACCTTCCCTGCATGCATCTGTTCCCTTTACTACAATGGTGCCTTTCCTATCTTGTTCTGTAGCCCCTTTCCCAATCCAAAATGGCGCTCATACTTCTTCCTGCATGTCACTTACTGCTAAGGAGTATAAAAGGGGTTAGATTCTTCTTCTCTTTGCGTTGCAACACTTCTCCTGTGGTGGTCACGCTCTGGCTGGTCTTCTTTTGGACTCCAGTTTTTGCTCCTGTTTATTCCCCTGTCTTCCAGTGATTTCCAGGCATCGAAGTTCTGATTCTCATGTGTCCTCCTTCTGTTCTAGGGAGGTCCTGTCTAAGAGGCTTTTTCCTTTTGGGGTTTTTCCTCTGGGACTCCTTCTGGAGGGCATGGACTGTGGTGGCGTACTACTGTCAGCAGCACCATGGCTATCTGAAGGGGTCACCCTACCTCGGCCAAAGCCGTAATTGCAAGAACCAAGGCCGCACGCCATCCCCATCGGATCTCGGCTGTAAGCCAAAGGTAAATCGTGACAGATTGCGACACCCAAAACCCCAGTCGTGGTCCAGGATCATGGAGAATCCCTCGACAAATACGGAACCAGCAAGCCAAACGTTGCTCTTGACTATCCAACAACAACAAGCCCTGGAACTACAACAGTTAAGAACCGAAAATGCGGCTTTACGACAAGCCTTAGTCTCCAGGACCCCTGATGTTCCTACCATCTCTGCCACTACTCCTCGTTTCTGTGGGGATCCTAGCAAGTTGCGAGAATTCCTAGACGCTCTGACAGTTTACTTTGCAATTTGACCTTCACCATACGTGCAAAATGAGACTAAAGTCGGATATTTGATCAGTGCCCTGTCTGGTCTGGCTTTAACCTGGGCAACCCATCTGGTAACCTCCAATGATTCCCATCTGTCTAATTTTACAGCCTTTATCACTGCCTTTAAACAGATGTTTGAGCGTCCTGGACTTGAATCCTCAGCAGAAGAAGCTCGGTGCGACATCCAACAAGGAAGTCAGGTCGACTTACAATATATCACACGGTTTAAACAGTTGGCAGCTGAAACCACTTGGGTAGAACATACCCTGGTTACCCTTTTTCGAAGAGGTCTTTGGGATCAAATCAAAGACGAATTAGTGCATTCCGCTTGAATGAAAGACCTCAAGAGTTTGATGGATTTGACTGTCTACATAGAATATCGTCTTAATGAACATCGGATGGAGAAGAAAAAGAGCCGTATACCATCACATTCAGGAATATCACGTGCTATTCCTCATCGCTCTGAGGAGACTCGTTCTGAACCTGAAGGATCTACCGATGAGGAACTGATGCAAATTGATATGGCCCGTGGACCATTATCGACTAGTGAAAGTGAAACTAGATGACGGAAATGACTGTCTTTATTGTGGTGCTTCTGGTCATCTAATCCGTACCTTTCCCATTCGTCCATCAAAGCCCTTAGTAAATGCCAACTCCCATCCTCTGTGAGAAGGGAGAGGACAGGATGTTCCTAGATACTTTCCATTTGTTCCTCCAGAGAAGAAATAACAGCTCTTTTCCTTTTACCCATAGCCTTACAATTAGCCGATGGCTGAGAAGAAAGAGCATTATCCTTGGTGGATTGTGAGGCCAGTGGTATCTACTTAGATGAAACATGGGCTCTGGAAAGAAAAATCCCTCTGATACCCAAGGACATACCAGAGCAGGTTCATACGGTGGATGGTTCCCTCCTAGCTTCTGGACCTGTCATTAATACCACTGCTACCTTGTCTTTACATTTTGGGAAACATCAGGAATATGTGTCTTTCGATCTGATATCTTCTCTAAATCACGTAATGATTCTGGGTATTCCATGGCTAACCCGGCTCAATCACTATATGAATTGTGAAACTAGAACCATCTCATTTTCTTCCCAATTCTGTCAACAGCACTGTTATTTATCAGGAACTTATTGGTCCCAGAAGATTATTAACATCACCTAAAGTAGGTTGTTCCATTAACCTCCTCCACGGACTACCCAGTCATTATCTGGAATATGCAGACGTATTCTAGAAACCTGAAAAAACAGTACTACCACCTCATAGAGAATATGATTGTGCCATCCCTTTAGAACCTCTTACCGAGCCTGAGAAAAAGATCCTCAAAGAATATCTAGAGGAGAGTGGTCTGATTGCCCCTTCCTCTTCATCCGCAGGGGCTCCCCTCTTTTTCGTACCAAAGAAGACTAAGGATTTACATCCTTGTATAGACTTTCGTGGATGGATTTAATAAGATCGCTAATAAAGACCGCTATCCTCTGCCCCTTATTAAAGATATTTTAGAAGCCATCAGAGGAGCAAAGAAATTCACCAAATTAGATCTTAGGGGAGCCTACCATCTTTTAAGGATAAAAGAGGGTGATGAATGGAAGACTGCCTTTAGAACTCCTTTTGCCCATTATGAGTATCTGGTGATGCCCTTTGGGCTAACCAACGCTCCCTCCATATTTCAGAGATTTATGGATGCTATCTTTTCTGTCCTTTTACACCAAACAGTGGTTGTCTATTTGGATGATATTCTAATATTCTCCACTCACCCAGAACATCACACCAAACATGTACTCCCAGTATTAGAAAGGCTTAGGCAACATTATCTATTCTGCAAACCAGAAAAATGAGAATTTGATCAGACTGAAGTGAAATACTTGGGGTATCATATCAACCAAGTAGGTATTGCTATGGACTCAGACAAGGTCCAAGCCATTCGGGATTGGCCATCCCTCACCTCCATCAAAGAAACCCAGTGTTTTCTAGGATTGGCCAATTTCTATTGTCAATTGATAGCTGACTTCGCCCAGCAAATCAGTCATATCACGCAAACTCTTAAAGAAAATCTACAGAAAGGTTTCTGTTGGACCAAAGATGTGGAAAGCACATTCCAAGCATTAAAATGTGCCTTCACACAAGCCCCCATTTTACGACATCCGGATACCACCAAACAGTTCATTGTTGTCACAGATGCTTTGGAAAAGGCGATGGGGACGCCTCACTGCAAAAAGAAAGTGATGATTGGTTAGAACACCCAGTATTTTACCTTTCCCATATACTGTCTGACTCGGAACGCAATTACTCAGTCTTAGAACGAGAACTGCTCGTCTTGAAGACAGCCTGTATGGAATGGAGACAATTCCTTATGGGATCTTAAGAACCCTTTGAGGAGAGAACGGATCACCGGAATTTGCAGTGTTTAAGAAACTTCCAATGCCAAAATAGTCATCCAGCCCAATGGGCTTTCTTTTTCAGCCAATACGACTTTTACATAACTTACATCCCTGGTTCCCAAAATATTTTGGCAGATGCCCTGTCACAACACTATCCTGAATGTAGTGATTCTACTACGCAAAACTAGATTGAACCGGGTAGAATCATTGGATTTGTACAATCCTTTTCCGACAAAGTCAAATCGGAGTATTCAAACCTCGATAAAACTGAAATGAAAAATTTATGTCCACATTTACGTAAAGATAAGGAATACTATTATCACTAGAAAGCATTGTTCATGCCTACCAAAACAGTCCAAACAGAGGCCCTACGAATGTGCCACAATTCCCCTATCGCAGGTCATCGTGGTATCAAAGCCACCCAAGTCCCACACTTAAAACAGACACTGAAAGCTATGTGACTTCTTGTCCCATCTGTGCACATGCAAAGACACCTCATAATAGACCTGCAGGGTTGCTCCGTCCTTTTCCTGTTCCACCGGCTACATGGCATACTGTATCCACTGACTTCATGTGTTCTCTGCCCCCCTCAGCTGGGAATCGAGTAATAATGGTGACAATTGGCTCATTCACTAATTTGGTGCATTTCACTGCATTAAAGAAACTACCCACTGGAAAAGAATTAAGTCAAATCTTTATTCAGGAGATCTTTCGACTTCATGGACTCCTTCAAGTCATCGTCTCGGACCGTGGTTCCCAATACATCTCACGCTTCTGGAAACAATTCTGTAAGACACTCAAAATAGATGTGGCTCTGTCGTTTGGTTTCCAACCCCAAACAAATGGACAGACCGAACGCCTAAACCAAGGTCTTGAACAATATCTACGTAGTTTCTGCAATGCTACGCAAATTAATTGGTCTATGTAGTTACCACTCGCCGAATTCTCGTATAACAATGCAGTGCATAGTGCCTAAAAGGCCTCTTCGTTTTATTGTTCTTATGGGTTCCATACTAAAGCCTTTCCTATTACTCTCAGAGAATCATCTACACTCCCTGCCATTACAACATTTGTTTGGCGATTGTGTGGTATCCAACGTGTTATACATTCTAATCTTCAAGCCACTAAGATACGCATGAAAAGGATGGCTGATAAGACGTTGTGATGCCCGTCTTATCAAATCAATGATAAAGTCTGGCTTTCTTCTAAATTCCTACCTCTCTGATTGTCCCAAAACAAGTTTAAACTCCAGTATTATGGACCATTCCTGACACTTCAAAAGATCAATCCCGTTTCAGTTTGGCTTAGTTTGCCTCAGACTTGGAAAATACATCCCGTGTTTCATGTGTCACAGCTAAAGCCTTACGTACCTGATCCTTTTCACAGACAATTCTCCTATCCTCCTCTTCAATTGGTTGATGACGTGCCTGAATATGAGAGTCCAGGAGATCTGTGACTCCCGAGTCTTCCGTGGACGTCTCCAGTCTCTCTCATCCATTGGAAGGGCTATCCTATGAGTGAATGCTCTTGGGAGGACTCCTCTTTGGTTCATGCCCCTCTTCTGGTCCATCGTTTTTTCCATCTTTTTTCTCACAAACCTGGGGCCTCGGGGGGATCTACTGTCATGCCGCAGACCTCCGCAGCATCTCCCGCTCGGGTCGCGGTGTGGCCTTTTTTCCGGCCGTGCTCTGTTTCCTTGCCCGCGGCGGGGCCGGAGGCCTGGGATTGGGCATCTGTCCTCGCTGCGTATAATGCGCGGCGCGGGTGTTGTCACGGAGTGCTCACGCCCCCCTCGGTCCTTTCACTTACCTAGTGTAGCATGTACTAGGTGTATGTGTGCTTGCAAGAAGTACAATACATGAAAGGTGAAGTGTTGTGCAGCATGGAGAATGTGGGACGTGTGTATTTGCAATGGGTGTGTTTGTAAGTAGCAGAACATGGCACAATACAGAAAGGATACAGTAATGAGCAGTGTACTGGAGAAAGGAGAAATAAACTCCCCCGTACAACACAAAGCATGTCTTTGATTCAGTGAGAGATCACAAGGGAAGAGCCAGGACACATCTCAGGAAGAAGATGAGGCTGATAAGAGAATCAAAAAGAGTAGGGCTGGAAGGCTGGGATTTTTTTTTTTTATGCACCTGTCACTGTGGCTGATATCCAGGGGTGAACTCTAGCCACTTCCATGGCATGTGGTGTGGGACTATCAGCGTCAGAGATTCTCCTGTTGTGTCAGACAGCCTTTCAAGAGCAAGAAAAGTGTGCACTTTGTAAGAAAGTGGAGTATATGTGGTGTGGGGGTTAGTCCGCATCATGTAATACTCTCACAATACCCCAAAAATGGTCCTTGGATTCCCACTAATAAATTCTTAGCTCAGTCCTGGTATGTGGCAAAGAGCAGTCAAGCTTCACTAGAACATATGTTAAGCCTTTCAGAGCACCAACATGGATGATAAGTCCATAAGTAATGGACACAACTCAAAAGAAATCCAACACCAATTTATAAAATAGAGCTTATTTTGTCTTAATTTAGACACCAAAATGAATGGATTTGCATCAGTACAACCAGTGTTATAGATTATAGATGCAAAGTTAAATCACAGCAGAAATAGGCATTTAAGCTCAAGGTTGAAGTCCATGGAGAAAAAACACTAGTGACAAACAACCACTTTGAGGCTGACTTACGTGGAACCCTTGCAGGGTAAAGAAGGTGCAGGTTCAGGACTAGGCCACAACAGTCAGGTCAGTTTTACTTGGCATGTGGCATCTGGGTGCAGAGTTGTCCTCGCTGTCCGTGGTGCTGAGTGTGACTTGCGCTGGTGCTGATTTGACTGTTTTCGTGATGTTGCAGAAAGCAGGATGCCGAAATTCAGCAGGGGCTATGTTGCGATGTCTGATTCACGTGGCACAGTGTGCCCTGCAGTTGCAGCATCGAGTGTGGTAGTCCGTTACCAAGCTGGCAACCAACAAGCCTTGGCAGTGGTAAAGTTGACGAAAATGTTAGGAACTTCACAGTATCCAGGGGAGTGACAGTGCAGCTGAAACATCGGGCAGGTGAGAATAAAACTCCCAAACACACTGGACCACCTGGATTTAGGTGATCCCATGGAGGGTCTGATGGCTGGTGAATCTTTGGATCCTGCAAATGGCCTGACAAACCTACAGTTGGCCACTAGTTCAGGGGAGACTGAGAGTGGTTCTGGTGTTAACAGGGGTCTCTCTGTTTGGGAGTGCTGAGTTTGAGCCAAGGACGAGGATCATTGGCACAGTTCCCAGCCTGGTGCATCAGGGACAGAGTATCCCTGTTTTGCTTTGTTGCAGTGGGCAAAGTCCCATAGTCGGCAATACTTCTTGGTCAGTTGTTCAGATCTAAGGTTCTGATGACAGGGGTGTCCTTTAAAACTTGGATTTAGGGGAGTTTAGGCATGTGTGGGCTTGTGGCCAATGGACAGCTGGCTCCTGCAGCTGCTCCGTCCCTTAGGTGACCACATTTGGGGAGTGGTTTCACTTCTGCTACCCAGAACCAAATATTCTGCCACTCCTAGGATGGTAGAAATCAAAATTTAGTGCACAGACTGCGCTGCTTACTCTAGAGGTGTGGTCAGCCTTCGGGGGCTGCATTGTCCTGCATAGCTACTTTCCCACTTGGCCATGAGCAAATGTGCCTAGGACAGGGGGAGGGCTGTGTCCTCCTCTGCAGGACAGCACACATGTCTATCATGGGTGGTGAAGCCTTTGAAGCTCACTGCCCTGAAGTGCCAATTCACTAGCCTGGTAGGGGGTGGGAGGTGTGACCTCCTTCCTGCCTCAGCCTTTGTTTCTGACTCCTTGAAGTATTCACAATACCTAGCAGGAGGTCAGAATCCTGTCTTGGTGGCAGCAGGCACGGGAAAACGCGTGCTGACCAACCACAGCACAAAGGTGCCACCTGGTATATGCTAGCCATCCCTTGACACTAGATTCAAATTGGGGGAGATCAGACCTGTTGTTTGACAACAAACTCGACATAACTAGGTTGTACCATAATGGAGCTAGCAACCCGGGTCTGCCCAGGTGCAAGTTTTATATTAGCCTACAGACCGGCTGGTGTCTGGTAAAGACACTAAAGAGGTATAAATGCTTGTGCTTACATACCTGCACATTAAATATAATGCACTCTGCCACCTAGACTGCAGAGACCTTCCTTAGGGGGGTCTGACATATATGTAAGGCAGTGTATTGGACTGTGCCACACATGGTGGAGGTACATTTGAGATTGAGCAGTTTGCACTGCTCCTGCAATCTGCAATGGCAAGCCTGCTATCAGTAGTTTGGGTCACTCAGGGTGGCACAAACTCATACCTCAGTCCTGGGGACCCCTTTACCACCTATGAACTGGGTACGTTTACTAGGGACTCATGAGAGGGTAAAGTCTTATTTGCCAATTAGAGAACTACCAAGTAAGCAAATCAGTTTTAGGAGAGAGCACAAACACTGGGACTTGTTTAGTAGGCTCCAGTGCACTAATAGTCATAACCATCAGCATTGGGGCAAAAAGTGTTAGGGGGGGTGACCATACACAAAGGGTCACTTTTCTATACACTTCAAAAAAAGCAGAACTCCTACATTAAACTTCAAAGACTCACACCCTAAATTATTTTTGGTGTCTGGAAATGGCCTATAAGGAGGGGAGGTTGAGACCCCCAAAATGTTGTCATCTGCCAAGCAGCCAGATGGGCTGTGTGGGGTTAGGAAGCTCTGAAAGATGTCTGCCTGTGACCAAGACTGAGAAGAGGCCAAGGCATGCTAGGGTGCGAGGGCATCACCCAGGAAAGCCAAAACCATCTGCTTTGGAGCCTGGAACACCAGCACCTGCCTGCTTGCCAAGCCCAGTGTGCCCTGTGAGGAAGAGGAGAGTTTTGGAGGGAGCCAAGTCCAGTTAGGAACCCAGCCAAATGGACTCCCAGTATGCGATGTGAGGAGATGACAGCTGCATGGATCAGGTTGTTTCCTGTGTGCAAATTCCAGTCAGTGACCTCCGTATGGCAGAGAAGGCCACAGTGAAGATAGCCATGAGTGGAATGCGTGCAAGACAAGGAAAGCCTGTGTGACAGCGGTTGCAGTGACCCCCCTATGCCAGGAGGGGTTGCTGTGTAAGCTGTGCTACATACAAAAGGCTGAAACCTGTGAGGAGCTTAACGGCAACGTCGTATATGAGAAGGAGCTGCTGCAACCCAAGGTTCTGCAAGGATCAGGCCATCACCCAAGAACTTGAGCCTGTGACCTGTAGTTCATCCCCAAGCATCAAGGATTTAGACTTGTTTTTCCCCTGTAAATTGAAGAGGACGCAATGGGTGTATCGCCACATCACCTGATCCCCAGCCGGGAACATTGGAATAAAATTGCCCCTCCCCCGATTGGGGAGCACAAGCTTACCTTGCAGGAGGAGCACCCGAACACCTCCGAAGGCTGCTGGATCCTATTCCCTTAAATATTCACAAGTCAAGATAATGTTTTGAAAATCCCCTATATAACGGATGAGTATGTTAAACAAAAAAATTTGGAGAACAGGACTGGGCAACGACAGGGGGAGAGACAGGAAGATCCCTCAAGCTCAGGGAATGAGGAGTGCGATTGGGGCTTCAGACCCCACCAGAGGGGAAGAGGGAGAGGGAAGTTTGTCCAGAGAGAATATACACAAACTCATACACAATACCCCCCGCCTCAACCACTGGGAATGGGTCAAGGGTTCGGTTGGCCACCATTATTTCCACTGATGCAAACTTCTCAACCTTACCAATTTCAACAGATCCACCTTTTTTAGGGTGTGGAAGAACAAGAGAAAGAATGAGACCAAAAAAATGGTCAACGTGTTAAATGGGAAGATCTGTACCAATGAGTGACCAGGAGCATGTCCCGGGAATTTTTACCAGGGACAAGCAGGGATTAAACCTTGTTATGAATCTGTCAGATACCATCTTGACAGCTCCCCAAGAGAAAGTTTTAAAGAGGGACTTAGGTTTTGTTCATACAAATAAAATGGACATGTTTAAATTGAGACAGGAGCTAGCAGAGTTTTTCAGATGTATACGTCTGAGAATATTTTTCGATAACAATGAAGAAAGTGCCCAAGGTCAGGGGGCCACTAACTTACGACCTAAATCGACTTTTACACCTACGTTGGCCCAAGTACCATATGAGGTGGAGTTTTTTGAACAAGCAGTGATTCATTATATAGAGGCCATCAGGGATAAAGGAGAACATACATATATGAATTTGTCAAGACCTGAGAAGGAGGCCATACAGGAGCTCAATCAGAATCTAGACATCATTATCAAACTGGCAGATAAGGGAGGGTCGATTGTGATTCAGGATAGGGAGACATACCACCAGGAATGCTTACAGCTCCTCTCAGATATCCGTAACAATAAGATTCTGACAGCTGACCCCAATTGGGATATTCAGAGGGAGATTCATACTCTGGTGGAGGAGGCAGTCACACATGGGTGGATTACGGATAAAGAAGGGTCTTTTTTATGTAACAACAAACCAGTGATCCCTTACTTTTACACTCTTTTAAAGGTTCACAAACCCACCACGCCCTCCAACCCCACAGTCCCCCTCCCCTCCCAAGCCCCCAGGTTGTCCAATTGTTTCAGGGATTGGATTTCTGTTAGAGCCTATAATCACAATTATTTATTTTTTTCCCTTTTTTCTTGAAACCACTGGTTCGGAAGAGTGAATCCTACGTTAAAGACACAAGAGATGTGTTGAACCTTATTAACGAGATGGATTTTGACTCAGACAGAGACTTCTTGGTGGGTCTTGACATTGATTCCCTATGCATGAATACTCCTCAGGCAGAGACCCTTAGAGTTAAAGAGGATATTTTGTGCCAACAGGATTGGCATTATAACACACCTAGAGCCTTTATCCTTGACCTGGCACATTTGGCCTTGATGAAGAACTTTTTTTAATTTGATGGAACGATCTATCGCAGTATTCACGGTAGATCAATGGGCAGTACCTTCGCTTCGAGCTAAGCCTGTCTATATGTGGCGGAGTTTGAACGTAGATTTCTTTTTATTCAAGAACAACCTTGGTACGTAGATGGTGTCCTCCTGATTTGGAGAGGAGACTGACAGTCCCTGGATCAGTTCATTGAATGGCTGAATGGACAACATCCACTTCTTTTGTTCACAGCCACAATCACAAGGGAATCATTACTTTTCCTGGATCTAGAAATCAGGCCAGAAATGGGAAGAATGATTACCAAAGTTTATCACAAACCAACAGACAGAAATAGTCTTTTATCCTTTAAGAGCTTTCACCCGAAATCCCTAAGGGAAAATTTGCCCTATGGACAGTTCCTCCGTATTCAGAGGAACTGTTCGGAATTGAGAAATTTCAAAGAGGAATCTTGGGCCATTGAGCAAAAATTGGTTGACCGAGATTATCCATTAAGAATAATTCGGAGGGCTCAAAAAAGAGCGAGACACTGTGATAGGGAGACACTTTTGGAAGAGAGAAGCAGACCACAAGTGATTCGACTTATCTGTGTCACAACCTTTAATACAGCCTCTAATCAGATTAAACAAATTATTAACAAAAACTGGAGAATTTTAAATTGTAGTGGTCTTGAGGTGGAGAAACCAATGTTTTTTTTCAGGGAAAGGGCAAATTTCCAAAATTTGTTAGTCCATACCAGACCCCGAAACCCAACATCTAAGAAAGAACCCACGATGTGTGGCTCATATAGTGTTTGCCACTTCACAAGGAGTACTACAATGGTTGATGTGGGTTTGTCCTCACCCTGGAGACAGATGAAACACACAAATTGTAACTCTGAAAATGTCAAATTTGATTCAGTGCCCGTGTAACCTTCTCTATGTAGGAATGACAACTCAGAGAGTGAAAATTCAAATCGTGGAACATAGGAGTAACATCAGATGCAAAAGAACAACAACAAAAATGACGACACATTTTGTACAAAGGGGCCATCAAATAGATGATTTAACTTGGACGGTGTCGGATAAACCTACTCTTCCAACATATATCACTGACATAAGAGAATTTCTATTCAAACATGAACAACAATGGATTTATCAAATCAACAGTCACATACAGGGTCTAAACGAGGATATACTGTGGCACCAGTTGAATTGTCAGTAGCCGCCCGCCGTACTGAATCAATAGTCAAATAAAAAATTAGGTAGTTTTACATCTGTGCGTCACTATACAAGTACTTTAGTATCTGTTTGAATTGAGCAAAATAATATTTTTTTTATAAAGTGCATTGGTTCATTCCCTCTCTCCCATATCCTGTGCCCCTCCTGCCCCCTTTCTCTCACTCCAGCCCTCTTTAAGGACAATCCTTAGACTACTAACCCACAAATTATGGACCAGAATGGAAATGGTCATGGAATGCAGAATGAATAGTTGTATGAGGGTAAAGAACAAGAATATTTTAGAAGGCCCACTCAGATAGTTAAATCTAAATATTATAAAGGATAGAATTGCTTCCCCAGCATTTGTCTTGGGGTGGGGGATGAATTTTAATTTTACACCTAAGATGGCCACCAAAAACAGATAACTAATTTTCCCTTGTTGGATAATTTAGGTTGAAATAATACACTCAATATGGCCGCCACGATTGGTCACAACATGTTAAACATAGTAGGTCTAGTCTTTTGATGTTCAAGGATGTAGAACGGAATGACGTTTCCCTAAACAGGAGAGATATCGGATGATTTCCGTATTCGGCTGATGTGTGAAACGGAGTCAGAGGCAGTGTTTCAGGAGGCACTGGTCCCTTGATGAAGTGAGGAGTTGAGGGGAGGAGGGGTTTAAGGCCCACAGAGGGTAGAGGGGAGGAGAGGGGGGAGAGGTGAGAAGATCACTGAACTTAATTGAGCGAGGAAATTTAATGGAGTACATGATTTTTTAACTCACGAAGAGTACGATTCCCGAGAGAAGAGGGGAGAGAAGTTAGCAAAGAACTGCAAGACTCACAAGTTGCGTGATTCCAGATCCCATGTAGACACTCCTTGATATTTTAAACGCAACAGTTTTTCTTCTGAAAATATGCTTTTTATTTCTTGTTGCTTAGTGTGTGACTACAGGGTGGTGCTCCCACTCAGCTCTGGGTTTAAGGATGACTTAATGAAAATTCAGTGAGTGCAAGATTAGTCTACTACTAAGATGAAAAGCTCACTGCTTGGGGGTGAATTAAAACCTGGGTGATGGTGTGAATCACGATGAAGTTGTATATGGATGAGATACAATATTGAAATATGGAGAAACTAGTACACACACTTGTTTCAATATATGTATATATTGGGCTAGAGAGACAACGGATTGGGTGAATTTGGAATCACCAAAATGGATTTGTGTGTGTGATTCTTGTTTTTCTATCCTTTGTGTCGTAGATATCCAGAGTGTAGTGTGTATACGAGCATTGGTGAAATGCACCCGGACACACAGAATAACAGAATAATAGAAGCCCTGACTTATGACCGGTAGGGGACACAAACAAGGGGGATCCAAGAGGTCCTGATGAAGGCCGAGTGACCCTGAGGGGCAGTAAAAGCGGCTGAAACATGTTGACTGGTAAACAGGTACTGGGGTAAACAGGTAATGGTGCCCTGTATGTCACCACCAGGAGTCTATTTTTAATCCTGTCCAGTGTGTCCCTGAATAAAATTGAGGAATGGACACCCATAAGATAGTTGTATGTATTGTTGTTTGTTCAGATACCCGCTTTTGTTTTGTATTTGTTGCGTTGATTCAGTAAAACTATGGGAAGACACACTGCCCTCTGCTCTGGACAAGGCAGGTGACCCTGATCATGAGGCCGACTCCTCCTCCTCCACTGGCATTGAGTTGCAAGGCCAAACCCCTGTTCCTCCTCTTTGTCACCCTCTGCCACATCGTATGTGGACTGTAAAGTGCAGACGTCCTCCTGTGCCCTGAAGCTTATCTGGTACTCCTCATTTTTTGACCCATTTGCCAGCTTCAGCCTTCTCTCCTTACACAACTTACTCAGGTATGGCATGTAGAGATTTTCAATGCTGCCCAGGTCCACTTCCATCCTTTCAAAAATCACAGGTTCAAAATAGGAGGATACAAATATATTTAGTAAAAATAAAATGGTCAGTTAAAAATCAGAAGGCAGTTTGAATAATTAAAACTTGATTTATATCAGATTATAAAATGGACTTTAAGTTGGTCTTCGGTGACCTTGTTCCAACTGCGTTGGTGGATCCGTTGTGGGTGGTGGTGTGTTGTGGGTTTCTTGAAGGAGAAGTGGATGCAGCGGTGGTCTGTCCAGTGGAGTTCAGTGGTGTGGCTGAAAGAGACGTGATTGCTGGCTTAGAAAATAGGGTAGAGTGTGTGTCCTGCGGAGTGGGTTGGTGTTGTGATGAGCTGTTTGAGGCCGAGGTTGGAAAGGTTGTCGAGCAGGGTGTCTGTGTTGTTGTCCTTGGTGTTCTCGAGGTGGAAGTTTAAGCCTCAGAGGAGTATGTAGTCAGTGGATGCGAGAGCGCCGGTGCTGATGATGTCGGTAATGGAGTCGCTGAACTGCTGTCGTGGGCCGGGGGCCTGTAGATGAGGGTCCCTCGGAGGGTGGTCTGTGGGTCAGTGTGGATTTGGAAGCGCAGGTGTTCGGTGTTGCTGAGGGTGTATTCGGTGTTGGTCGTGATCCTGAGGGTGTTCTTGTGGATGATGGCGATGCCTACTCCTGGTTTGTTGGAGCGGTCCCTGTGGGTGATCTTGTAGCCGTTCGGGATGGCTATGGCGAGGTCAGGCGCTGAGGAGGGGTTCGTCCAGGTCTCGGTCAGGAAGGCAACGTCTGGGAGGCTGAGTCAAGTAGATTCCATAGCTCTACTGCGTGCTTGTAGACGAAGCGGGTGTTGAGGAGGATACATCTGAGATGGTTGCGTCCTGCCTTGGTGGGTGGTTTGTTGCCGTGGAGGCTGGTGAATGTGCAGTTCCGGCAGGAGAAGGGTCCGCGGGTGGTCTGTGGGGAGGCTTAAAGGCAGGCGGGGGAGCGGCCCGTGTTTAGGGTGCGGAGGGTGGCTGTGTCATAGTGAAGACATGCGTGGCGGGGTGGGGGGACGTGAGCCAGGGGTTCTGGTACTGAGTGCGGACCAGGTGCCGACGGGCTTGCCTATGGTGCGCTTTTGTTGCACCAGCGGCGTGGCCGCCATTAAGTAGGGAGGTGGGGGGACAAAAAAGGGGGCAGAGCCAAAAAAAGGGGGATGGTGCAGCAGCGGTGGGGGAGAGATTGAGGGGGAGAGCGAAAGTAAGAGAGAGAGAGAGCGGAGTGAGAGCGAAACAAGGAAAAGGAGCACTAAAGGACAGTAGTGAAGCAGAGCAAAAGGAGGAGAGAGGCAGAAGGTAGCCTAGTAGGAGAGCAGAGCTCTCCCACTAGACACCAGTGACAGGGGTCAGTGACAGGGGTCAGGAGTTCCGAGGAGCCAGGGAATGGGCTCTACTTACAGGGTGGAGCCACGGGAGGCAGAGCAATGCAAGATTGTGAAACCCTTCTCCCCTTGTGCAGAGTGTTCTCACCCCAGAAGAGTACATCCACTCCATTGTGATCACTCTAAACCAGTTCTGGGGACAGTTCCTCCCTCACTGGTATTGGTGCCTGTCTGATCGGGGGAACAAAGAATGACCTTATCTAAGTGTCAGCTATTGTTAAGTTGTGACAGGGTAGGCATCTTTGAAGTTAATTAACCTTCTGTGCACAACCCAGATGGTCGTTCTGCCAAAGGAGCAGAACACCTCCCTACACCAAGCATTTTGCCTCCTCTCTGGGAAGAAGTTCACAGCTCATCAAGGAGCCTAATCAGCTGGCCGGTGACAGTTGAAACGCATGCAAATTTGCCTCTAGAGTCTTTACACAGACAAAAGATAACTTCTGAAAAGTACTTTCTCCAAAATATTTATTACAAATATGACTTCACCAGTGAATTGAGTTCATAATAAATCATTCAAAAAGTCCACAAAAAAAAGTATAGGTGTCCTATCCGGTGATAACATTATTAAATTTAAGAGTGTATCCTAATGCTTTTTCATAGAACAGCCAACCCTTCCACAGTGAAAGTTGCTTTTAGGGGATGTTCACTGCAAGCACATGTTTAAAAGTAAACATCTACAAATCTTACTTTTTAAATACAATGCACCGTGTCTTATAAGCAGTAAGCCCTACTTAGGGGTGACCTATTAATATTTGAAAGGATGGCTTTAGGCCTGTCAATAGAAATTATTTCGATAGGACAAATGTGCTGTTTTAAAACTGCAATCCCAGGCTGCAGAGTGAAGGGCTGCAGTCATGTTTGCATTGTTACTGCAGTGTGTGGCTCAATGGTTGCTGCACCCCAATAGTGGCCTTTAGCTTACAGGCCCCGGATACACTTTTTACCATATAATAGGGACAGGTAAGTTAAATATGCCAATTAGGAAAATACCAATTTTGTCATGGCAGAAAAGAGAGCACAGGCACTTTCCCATTGTTTAGCAGGGGTAAAGTGCACACTGTGGTACAGCCATCGAAAACAGTGAAGGCAAAAATCTGTACATACACCATGCAAACGATGTGAATTTCCAACAAGGACTATGCATTGGTTTTGGAGGGAAGTCTGCAAGTTCGTAGGAAAAACTCACTACTGTTTCCTGTCTACACAGCAATGCTTAGAGTGAAAAGACAACAAAAGCATAGGCCAGAAACTCCAGTGGTACTGTACAGACACATTACAGGATTATATTAACCCATTACTCTGGCCTAGCCTTCAAGTAACATCTTTAATATCTAGTTTGTGAGCTAACACCATATCCTGGTCAATCGTAGAGCACAATTTGAAGCCATCTAGTCAGTGACCCACCCTTTGTTACGGACCAGGCCCATATCTCACCATATCCAAGATTTTCACATGACCGACTGCCATAAGGAATTAAAATTATTTCATTTCATAAATGCTCCCAAATGTAAGCTGATCCTCACAATACTGTGGCTCAGCAAGCACAGCCCATTGATTGGCAAGGAAGGTGCCTTCTAGAAATAATTTTGCATGGGGGTTATGATCTGAAACAAGAGGCCACTTCCGTGAACCATTGTTGCCTTACACTTGTTTCATGCTTTCTGGAAGGTGCTTTTGATCGGCTGAGTTGTCGTGGTACCTTCTCTGATGGCTGAGAACAGGCAGCTTCCTTAAGCTCTCATGGGGAAGAAAAATCCGATGATACAGAAATAAATACTGACAAAACAATTACTGATGATTGTTGGATTGGTGATAAAAAAAATCTAGATGGACAAACCTGTGCTGCAGGAATGAAGCCATACTAGCAGCAGTAGTTTGGGGCAGGTGGGAGAAACCATGAGAAAAGGGGGGGAATAAATAGAACACAGATGCAAATGGTTATGTAAATAATGACATCATAACATGATCTTTATAATTTGAATTTAATGTATATAACCTTCATAACTCTTTACTTAAATGTATAAAAGCAGTTGTCAAGAGCAGCGATGAGCTCTGTTCGTGACCTTGTGTCCCCACGGGTCTAGTACTTAGCCCTTGCCTCCGAGCGAGGATTGTGTTGTTTACCATAACTGGTCATTTTCAATGTTTTTCGGACTTTAAACTGTAGCCCTGTTATCCCTGCAACTGAAATTGGTATTTTGTTTCCTCTTCTCAATACCTATATTTCCAAGAGATTCACTAGCTGGGTTCGTGGTCCAAAAGAAGCATTTATGTGGCCTCTCCATTGTTGATTAGACCAGCAGAAGCAGAGCGTAGCTACGGAAGCTGTTGTTTCGGTCTCTGTCGAGGAAGGACCGAAGAGCGCACCCACATAGATCTTAAGCCTTCAAAACACTGCTGGAGACTCAGCTTTCCTATTTCTTAATAGAATACTTTTTCTTTTCTTTTTTAAATTTATTGAACACTTTACTAACATTTTATATACATTTAAGTTGCTATAAAAGGTTTAATTCGAGTTTACATTTATTTTTAGTAAATTGATGCTGTGGATCTCCAAAGCGCAGGGTTTCATCGAGAATCGTGAATGGGGAATAGGTATGTGTTTTCGAGAATCACACGGAGATCATGTGTTGGATCCCTTAAACCTTTTATGACTTGTTTTTCCCACAAACCTGCAAACTCAGCGCAACACGAGAGCTGGGGTCTGGAGTCAAGAGTCAGGTGTTTATGTGAGTTAGTAGTTTTTTTCCAGGCTATTTGAGGGTGACTGTGGTGGCAGTATATTTCCAATCAGAGGCACAAGCCTCTGTACCTGTACCCATGCGGAGGGGGGGGGGGGAATTGAGTTCCAGCCTCGCCTCTGAAATATCTTTCTTAATTTACCATAGCTGAGGACCTTGGCGTTCATTATAGTTGGGAGCTGGCAAAACTGGACAGCCACATCAGGAAGATGCTTCTCCATGATTGGAGGAGTCTTTGACTTTTAACATAGAAGACTTCTGAATTGGCTGAAGGCATGTCTCCATTGTCCCTCTACTTGTTCACGGTTTCTTATCATTATAGAGGAGGTCTGTGCATCCACAAAGGGAGAGAGGAAATAGATCCAGGACATGGCCCCTTACGTGGTTGCCATTCTCCTTCTGGGCCACACCTATGTCCTGGAAAGGCTGTGAAGTTGCCTTCTGCTTGACCCGAGGAGAGAAGGAAACCTCCCAACTTGAAAGAGGAGCTGGACTTTGGCTGCTTGGATAATTAGCATGATGCAAGTGAAGAGCACCAGGGCCCAGCTGGTTGGAAGAAACAGTGTAGACACCTCATGAGAAACAGACTACCCAGGAGACACAAGATCGGCCTGGCCCAGCTAACCCTGCAAAAGCAAAATCAGTTAACAGGTTGAGGAGCTACTACATTCCTTTCTGGTATTAAGGGTGAGATTTTTCTGTCCTCCACACTTCCCGTGCCTGTGGGGTGGATATCATAACTTCCCTTAAGATGCATGTACGTTTGAGGACATCTCGTGTACAATCTGAGGCATGGTCCATGATCCCAGTACTCAGGAATTACTCATATCGTTTCTGTCCCTGGAGATGTCACTAGTCAAAGGCATGGGCACTTTTCACCTGAACTAGTTAAACATTGCTAGCACTGGTCCCTGGTGCCTGCTGTGAGTGCCCTCATTACTTGGGTGCTCTGCTATTGTAAAATCCTGACTGTGGTTTTGGTGCTGAAATGCAGGTTCACCGACCCATAAAGGGACCTGAGAGGGGCAGTAGTTGGAACTGGCTCACTAAATTGTCCCTCATAGAGACAAGTTGACTCCGGACCTCAATAACTAGACTTCACCCCCTCCAGCCCAACCAGGCACCAGTGTCTGGTTTCTGTGTCACCCAGGGCACCACTGCTACAGCCAAGAGTCTTTCGAGTGTGGGCACCTTTTGGGACATGGATTTTGGGACTTAGGCACTGGGATTCTGCATTATGGATTCTGGTTATTTTTAGGGGCATCACCTTTAATTCTTCAGTATCCTTGGGTAAAGCAGGCGACTAGATCAAAGTAGAGCCTGGGTACTAGTATCCAAGCTTTTATTTCATCAGTCACACCATGTTTTTCATGGCACCCCACCACTTCAAAGAAGCCACAGGGCATCCCAAATCATCCCTATTCGAATCACAGTGTTGATAGATCACAAAGTCGAACTGCTTTCTGGCACCTATTGTGAATGAGCTACAGTAATATTTGGGGTTGGTTCTCCGTTCAGAATGTGTTTAGACCTTTTGGGGTTTGTTGTTTATCATCAATTTGAGAGTACTATTTACCTACCAACAATTAAAGTTATATTCTTTTCTAAAAGTTAAGCACTAGCTGGGGTTTCAAGCTGTTAACTGTTACCTATTTAGTTACTTTGAGTTCCTAGTTCTTACGCCCCTGCAGTAAGCCTTGACTGCTCTTCATTATTCTGACAGTCCAGTGCTAAAAGGGAGCACTTGGCCATTTTATTGGGAAAGCAGTAGTGCTGTGGCCCTAGGGCAACAGTTGTAAACCACCTTGTCTGCACAGAATGATGCCCAGTAACTGCCCCTGAATTCCGAGGCAATGTATCGCAATACGCATGTGTCTTCAGGAATTGGGTTCGCGTTTACAGATGTGCATTTCTATAGGCGAGAAACGCTTCTTGACAGTGCATGAGCATTTGGGAACAAATAGATACTGATCGTGTGTTAATGTTAGATTGCCTGCATATGGTACAATAATCTAGTTCTGCAAAGTAAATACATATTTGCATTTGCAATAGCAACGCGTTGTTGTTATGGAAGCAAAATGTGCTCCCTACACATTTGAATGGTTCTACAGTATGGAAGAACACAATGCATAATGCCCTAAAGTGTAATTTCTAGGGGTCTCCAGTCAGGTTCCGATGCAGGGCTTTGACGCCAGTTGCAACGCAAGCTGCCATTCCATTAAAGTTCCATGAGGGAATGCTTTAAAATAACATTGCTTATGCTGCTGCCTCAAGACGATGCCTAGTGGTCCGGGGTACCCATCACAGAGTGTGACCAAACCCATGGGACCATTGACCTGAAAGGTGAACTTTTTTTTATTTTTTATATATTTGTTTTATTGAATTTTCCACATAACAGTTGTTTTTACTTGCAGTACAATAGCTATGTACAATGATATTATACACAAGAGACCTAGATAGTGGTTTTTAACCATGCATATCTCAACAATACTCTTGTTCACATAACATATATGCACATGTCCGGCAGTAAACACGACCGAAGTAACAAGCATTTGCAATGCAATGGGTCTTGCGTTTGCCTGAGTTAGACCTATTGGCTTTGTAAATTCATAACTGGACTTTTCTTGCCACATAAATTGGTCAACCCTGCCTCATAATTTGGTGTTTTCCTGCCACATAATTCCAGTGGCCCTGCATATAACTAACACATTTCCATTTACATTCTTCCTCTGTCTGGCTAACACAATTCCCAAAAAGAACACACAAGACAGCCATGGAGTAACGAGAGAAATAAACTAAAACAGTCACCCAAATATATCGAGTGTTCCAACAGTCATAGTGTAATAAGGATGTTAAGTTGGCCTGAATCATGGTCATAATTGCAATAAGGCGAGGTTAATAAAACATATACAATTATCATATGAACCCAATAAAAACCTTTATCAGAAATAAACTTTTAGCATTAGACTACAATGCTCATAACAGTCCCTAGAGGACACCACAATGAAAACAGCAATTGTAAGAAACATGGTCTTGTAACCATATAGTTAGCCC
Organism: Pleurodeles waltl; assembly: GCF_031143425.1. Taxonomy (NCBI): domain Eukaryota; kingdom Metazoa; phylum Chordata; class Amphibia; order Caudata; family Salamandridae; genus Pleurodeles; species Pleurodeles waltl. The sequence goes on along the minus strand of NC_090436.1, from coordinate 639,608,710 downwards.
CTAGAGGACATAGTCACATGAAAAGAAAATGACCAAAAGTAATGTAGTATGACCATATAGTTAGCCCTTAGAGGGCATAGTGCATTACACATTTTCAGGGCTAGCAGACCTACTGCAATGATATTACAAGACTCTTAAGACACAAAAAAAACTACTCAGTTGTAAAACAAATGTTATAGCTATGAGAGAGGTTAAAAAGACATTGAATGGTGAGAGGGGTTATTATTTTGGGATCTCTACTAATCTAGTGTGGGGACACAGATATGATCTAGACAGAAAGAGCAGGTTGTGGTGAAAGTTTTGAAGGTGGTCCCATTGTCCTCGGACCACCACTGGCTGAGTTATGAATAAAAATGTTTTTTAAAAGAATGCCCTGCAAAACATTATGGTTTTAAGCATTGGCAAAGCCAATAGGTGTCGCCTACACAATATCTTTTAGGTTTGTCCATGTTTTTTTTAACCATGTTGCACAGCAGTGCAGCCGCAGTGCAACATAAATGAAAGTAAAGAAAGAAAAAAGGGATATGACACAGCCAGCATGTCATAGTGCTTTTATTTTCCTTACTTTTAGCCACGTTGCTCTGTGGCCATGGCTAAAAGAATATTGACAAAGACAAAAAGCTCTTGCATATGTTAGAGACAATTGGCTTCGCTAATATTTTTTTTGTGGATGAGAGGTGGCAAGCAACAATGCGGCAGGGCTCTGCAGCGTTGGCAAAACAAAAATTCCCTTTAAATGTTTGTTTCTCTCACTGTTGAACACTGAGCCAGTTTTTTTATCATGTTAAACATGAGACCTGGTTACAATGGGGGGCTGTCAATTTCAAACTTTAATGCACGATCTGCATGAAATATTAATTAGTGTTTTTAGGCCACCTCCTAATTATATGACCATGCCCCTTTTAGAGGCCCCCACTGGTAGAGTAACTTGGTGACTACATATCACCAGTCCTGGACTTTGCTTTTGCCAGTAATTAATTTCAGGTGTGTCAGTGCGATTGGCTGAATGGAATCGGAACAATCTTCTCCTACCCAGAGTGAATCGATTGTTATAGTAAATACCAGGACTGCAAGACTGCTGCCCCTGGGGCATAGACTCATCTAGTCACCCCAAACATTTGTATAGTGTTATCAATATTATACCATTGTAGCGCTTTCTCAGTGTAGGGGCAGTGCACAAGTTTGGAGAACATAATTAATGTTTATAGTATTAACCCATGTCCATGGTTCCTGAGCAACAAAGTGGTCACTAAATAAGAAGAGCACTGTAAGATAGCGGAGTGTACTAAAAATAGTGTTCAGTTTTCTTAAACAGCAACAATAAAGGCATGCTAACAAACAAAAGATAATCAAGCAAACCACACCAAATGAACACCGGCACTTCCATGGCAACTACAGAGCAAGGGACAATCATGATGCATTCTTTTTGTCGAGCTTAAGTGATCAGAAAACAAGGTTCCAGCAACTTAAGGGTTAAAGATCTAACAAACCGGAATAGTGCAATCTCACCTTCGAACTGGACGAAAGAAACTACAAAGACTGATTCCCTTGGCGCATAAAAGACCTAGCACTGTATGTCTTTTTCATAAAAGAAGACATCGCTGTGCTCCTAAAATAACAGAGGCAGAATATACGGTCAGCCGGGCTACTTTAAAATTTATTAAAATTGCCTTCAGGAAACTGAGTCATGAGAAAGTTGTGGACTCGAAGTCTTGGGACTTCGAGCAGCATGTTTGCAGCTGCGAATCTGTATACCACATCTCTTTGGAAATTCCCACATGATCTGTGGAGAAAGTGCTTTAAATGTGCTTAACTTTGATTAGAGTTTGTCTCCATGAAGCAGAGGGCTCTGCTGGTACTGGGGCATTTGCAAAGTAAACTCTGTAGAAAACAAGCGTACGAAGTGGCGTTTGCACTGGCAGAAACAAATAGTACCTGAATTGCGTCAGGAGCAGTGGATGGGCACTGATTAAAATTAATCAATCTGTGCAAGGGCTGTGCTCCACAGCAATCGGGGGAAGTGACGTTTCGGCAGCCCTGGCAAATTAAGACGGCCTCACAGAAGGGTGAGGCAGAAGCTGACAAATGGTGAGCGGCAGGCGGGCTCCAAGCCCCTTTCTGAACAGAACAGCGTCTCGTGAGAGCTAATGCGCTAGCACATGCACTCGCAGGCTCGACCCTAAAAAGGAAAGATAAGAAGAGAGAAATGAAAGTGCCTGTATTCCTCTTTGTTACATGCACTAAACCAGTACCTTGTACATTAGCATGGCAATTGGTTAAGAACTTGATTAATGACACAGCTTTAGTTTCTAGCGTTTTTAACCATATTGTAATATCAACAGTTAATTCAACCACACAGCCCCATCGCTTGGATTGTCCCACGGTGGGACAATAACCAATGTTAAGCTATACTAGAATGTGCTATTTGATAATGGACAATGTTCAGGTAGGCCATTCATAATTTTTAGTTTCTAGTTTGACAACAAAAGCGTCCCAAGCCCCCCCTGTATTGGCATCCCCTTCAGTTTCATAATAGAATAGTAGGCAGCTTCCACCTGTGTCCATGCCAAAACCATTGCCAACCACTCCTTCACCGCAGGGGCAGTTGATGCTTTCCAGTGCATGGTATTTTGATGTTTATATAGGATTAATGCTAAGTCGATAAATCTGAGTTTGTGTTGCCTTCGAATGTTTTGGACGAAACCCCGATATGCAGGACTCCGGAGTTTGTGTCAAAGTATGTTCTGTGAGATCCCTAATATTTCTCACTATTATGTCCCAATTGTGTTGAAGAATAGGACAGTCCCATACCATGTGGTAGAAAGTCACCCCTAGGAACAGACTTCGAGGACATGTCGCATTCGCCTCTGGGAATATGCGTGTTATTCATTGTGGGGATAAATATGTTTGACGCAAATGGCTCAATTGAGTATATCGGAAGCGTGCATTACGAGAGTCTTTTTTTATCTGTTGCAACGCTTGTGTCCACTGGGTGTCTGTCAATGGAGAAGCCAGTACTGTATCCCATCTTGCCCGTGCGTGTGTATCTGTTTTAGTCGCTGTACTTTGCAATCCCTGGTAAATGGTAGCAATGGCAAGCCCAGTTTCTTCATTTGTGAGCAGAGTGTGTAGTGGCTGAGAACAAGAAGGCTCGCTACCCGCCTGTCCCCATTTGAGTAACAACTATTGCTGTAGTGTGTAACACGTCAGAAAATGACTGATAGGTATCTTAAAGTTGTCGCGGAGTTCCTGAAATGACAAAAGGACACCATCCTTGTATAGACTGCCTAAAGTCAAGAGACCTTTTGATTTCCATAATTCTACAACTGTCTGTCCAGTCATAAGGTGAACTTATACGTTTGTGTATGGTTACAATTTTTTTGCTAATGCTATTTTACTACTAGTATCTGTATGACTGCAGAGTCTCTGCACAAAAGATAGGCCCCTTAGGATGCATGCCTGCTTGCATTCCACTCTTCATCTTTTTTTTGTCGCAAAATATTTTATTAGCATTTAAAGTAGAATGTAAACATTCCAATGAGATACACAGATCATGAGCACAGGCTGACAATGTGAGAAGAAAAAAAACCTGCCAAAAATTGTTACAGAAAGGTTCAATAATCTAACAACAAATTGGTTCTGGTCCCATCTTCCCTTATTCTCGATCCCTTGTTCACCCATCACCTCACCCCCAACCTCCTGTCTCCCCAGCTGCAGGAGGTTAAAACAAACACTCATTGTTCTCATTAATACATTTATTGTTCAACAGCCTGACACACTCTCCCACAGTCATTGAAAGAGGCCCAAGGCCACCCACCATTGGGGAAGAATGGTATTAGCCATCTCCATCTAGTAGCAACATGGTTTCCATCTGGCCCCAGAGGACATAAGGGTTCCTTGCATGTTACTTGCTGACCGTTCCATGATCAGTATTGCCCATAGTCTGTGATGCCATTGTGTGAGAGCTGGGCATTCAGTTATTTTCCAGTTTTGCACTATCATCAGCTTTGCACCTTCTAGACTTTGGAGACATATATGCCATTCTTCCCTGGGTATTTGTGCCAGGTTGAGAGGTTTAAGGCCCAAGAGCATCACTTCTGGCATGGCGGGTATTGGGACTGTAAAGACTTTATGGAGCAACTAAGACACTTCCTCCCAACAGGGGCGGATCTTTGGGCAATCCCACCATATTTGTAGTAGCTGTCCTATAGCCCCACATCCCCTCCAGTACTGAGGGGAAGCATTGGGATACATGCAGTGTAGATCGTGGGGGTGTAATAATGTCTGAGGAGTCTGCACAGTGTCAAAATTGTACGCAATGAGCCGATCAATTTGGGGAACTGGAGTTTGAAAAGAGTCTCCGTTCTGGTGACTTCTGCTTACATGGAAGAATGAGTTACCCAGTGCTGAATCTCTGCATAGTGTAACCAATCACAGTTGGCGATATCTTAGGCTTCTCAACATTGCTGAAAGAGTTTAGGGTTTGTAGCCTTATACATGTTGGAGATCATTTTGCAGCCTCCTCTCTCCAGCTCTGGAAAGACAGTCCCTCAAGGGTGCGGATGAATGCCAGATTATAGTGGATGGGAGTATAGGGGCTATAGCATGACACTAAGCCCTGGGTGGTGCTCACAATATCTGTCCCATACAGTTCCCTTTGTTGAGTTATTAATCTCCTGTGAAGTCTCAGGGCTTATCACTTTGATATGGAATTTATCAATTTCTGTTGCATGTGTTGAAGGTAGTGCAGGTCTAGTCATATGGGGAGGGCTTTAAATAAATACCGAAATCAGGGGAGAATGTTCCTAGTCAAAAGAGCATAAGGTTTATGTATGTATGGAGCACCTTCGTAATGGCTGAGAGGAGGGTTATTTGCCTTAAAGTTCTGTTACAGTCTGGGTGAAATCCGAATACCAGATATTTGATGTAAGAATCTGTTGCCATTGTGAGGTTGAGAATTTCTGATTTGCTGTAATTAACTTTATAACCAGAGGTGCTCTCAATTCAATTCAATTCAATTGTATTTATTTATTTTTTGGAACTCAACTGAGATCCACATAAAAATAAACAATACTTTTGCCCCTACCACACTTTACACATGAGATCTAGTTGGACATGCTTAAAACTTATACAGTAAAAAGTTCTGTAAAGTGCTCAACATTACTTTTTCAGAACATGCTATTGCACGATACAGTACTTCTATATAAAGTGCAAAAAACAAAATAGTGCAAATGCGCGCATCAGGGGAACTGAAGCAGAATTAGTGCCAAAGTACTAAGGCAATTTAAACACATCACCTTACATATTGACATAAAAAGAGCTGAGTACAAATGTGCAGGTACGATACTATGAGTAAAACAATGGGATAAAATATATACACAGACAGTCTAGTACGTTGCCCATCTGCCCGTAATACTGCAAAAATAATCATGTGCACACAATACTGTAGAATACTCACAAACCGTACCCAAATATTCATGATGTGCGTCTCAATGAGGTGCTTCGATGCAAAAAACACATATAGATCACTGGGTTAAAATGAGTGAAAAACGTCAAATACCTTGTTCATCCCCACATCAGAACCCATCATTAGGCATGTAGCAGGGCACATAGATACCTTTGCCCCGACCCGTTATGGAATATAGGTGTAATAAGGTGCATTATTATAACAGATCCACCTAATTATTTTATTTCATACGGCACCCCAAAGCCAGTTTACATGCAAGTCAATTAACCTACTTTACAATACGTATACTTAGAATAGATATAAAAAACATTTTTTTTAAATTAAAAATTCTAAAACAAAATAGTTAATTGGGTGGATCATGCAAGGCTCTGAGAAACTCTGATGCAGATAACAAGGAGAGCTGTAGACAAATAGGTTTTAACCATTTATGCCAGAATGAGGCAAGAGATGGGCAGACAAATAAGACATGGATTAAATCTTGAGTTTCGTTAAGACAAAAATTACACTCTTTGGCCAAGCCGTGCCATTTTGCCAGTAGCATATTCAAAATCAAAAGGAACAAACCTTGGCGAAGCAGCATCCCAAAACGCCTAACCCTGTGTGGAATATTCCATGAAATATAGGGTTGTGTGTTTTTTATTACTAGAGAATTTGCTAAATTCATGAAAAAAACACTTTTTTTGCACAGCTCTCAAGGTCTGGCTGAAAACTCAATGACCATGTTGCCTACTTCAGACCAGCTTTCAAATACAAGAGAGATAATTCCAGGACCAGGTTTTGGTCCAGCTCCATCCTTTCAAGAGCATAGGAGAAGTTCTTTTATAGACAGTACTTGGCATTATTATTATCTAGAAAGAGTTTTTTCCTTAGCACACATCTTATAGTGTTTTCCTCGCTCCTTATAAGCTAAGCGGCCAAACGTATAACCCCCTGCTAATCCTTGAACGTACACACTATGTAGCCCCATTTCCATCCTTAAGGTCACCACAGAAACTGCAGAGATAACAGACACGAGTTTTCTAAGGATTTTTCCTTCACACTGATTCAGGAACCCCATTTTAGAGATATCAGTGAATTCCACACCATACAGAAGGGACGTGGGGATTTTAGCTCGATATACTGATGAGGTATGAAAAATGCCTTCTTCCTGTAGCTATCTATAGGGCTCCTAGACCTCTTGCTTGACAATCGGCCTTCGATTTATTAGAGGCAATGTGAGAAACATCACTAAGGTTCCCGCAAACTATTTTCCCTAAAATAGGATATGATTTCACAATTTTCTAGTTTTTGCTTTCCTAATGACCAATGGAAGTTGGAAATTTCATCTTTTTTTCCCCCAGCAAGCAGAGAACCTTACTTTCTCAGGCGTTACTCTTCAAAAAGTGGGACTCTGAGTATTTTGACAGGAATTTGAGATGATTCTGTAAAGCTTTAGGTGTTAGGTAAAAAATTATGATGTCATCAGCATATAACAGACAACATATTGGGTAACCACCTATTTGTGGGGGAAAGCCCTTGCTCTGAGACAGGAAAGAAGGATGATCTGAGATATATAAGGAAAAAAGCAAGGGTGCCAATAGGCAACCTTGCTTTAGTCCATTCAGAGTGGATATCTTGTGGGATAGACCTTTATCGCCCCCTTGAAGAATTCTAAACCAAGTAGTGGAGTGAAGCGCTATTACTAACTCTGGTAGAAATGAAGGCATCCCCATGCTGGCTAACTTTTTCCATAACAGATCTCTATCCCCGTTATCGAATGCAGTGGAGAAATCAATGAAGGCGGCATATTCCACCCCACCTCTTAGTTTCTGTAATAACTTGTAACACAGTGCTCTTGTGGGCTTGGAGCAGTGCTACCACAGCTGGGAGAGAGGTACCTGAGGTGCCCAACTTCAAGAATACATCATCTGCATAAGGAGAGATTCTAAATTTGGATCCTGCAAGCCAGGATTTCGATGAATGGTGCAAATAAGAGAGGCAGCAGGAGACATCCCTGCCTTGTGGCTTTGGAGAGTTCAAATGGACCTGAGAGGTGGCCATTTAGAGCACCTCTAGCTACTGGTTGGTTATCACTTGAGAATATCATCTTTAGGAAATGTGGTCTAGGCCCCACCTTCTGGAATGTGAGCCACAGTGTTAAAAATGGGGTCTCTAGTTGGCAGAGATATACACCCTTGTACAAGTAGGGACCACAATCCTAGTCAGGGTAAATCACACACACAATCCATATTATCCTGTGCCCACCCTCTGGTAGCTTGGCACTAAGCAGTCAGGCTTAACTTAGAAGGTAATGTGTAAAATATTTGTGCAATAAATCATACAGTAACATAGTAAAAACACCACAAAAATACACCACACAGTTTTAGAAAAATGTTATATTTATCTGGTTAAATTAAGGTCAAAACGGTAAGGATTCAACAAGAACAAGTTATCACTTTTGCAAGATTAAAAAGAGTCTTAAATCTTAGAAATCAAATGTTGTCTCTTGTTTGCACAAAGTACCTGGATTGTGTAAAAAATAACAAGGAGACTGCAGAGGAGGAGATGCGTGGAAGAATAGGGTGTGCATTGCATTTTCCAACGCGGCACAGACGATGCGTTGTTTCTTTCCACGCTGCAAGGGGCCTTACGTTGATTTCTGGTGCACAGTCTTAGTTCCCCACTGCGATGCAGGGATCTTTTTGACACCCAGGGGCGATGCAAGGAAAATCCTGTGTGTGCGGTAAGAAGTCACAGGTGTTGCGTTGATCCCGTAGGCGATGTTGCAAGGCAGGTGCTGCGTCGATTCTTCACTCGGGAAGTTGGGCAGTCTCGTTCCGGTTCAGCTGTGCGTCGATCCGGTAGGGCTATTTATTCTGTGCCACCGCGAGAAACACCAACTCCACCAACTAACACAGACCGTAAAAGTGGCTATTGTAACAATAATAAAATGAAGCCAAATAAAATATATTTAGGTTAGAGTGCCAACAGTGGTAGAATTACAGTTTTGGCACCGTGTATTCAAAAGGTGTTTCTGCCGCCTCCACACCAGGACCATCAAGATCTGGAACATACATTCGAGTTCCGAACAGGCACTCATATGAAATGACCCCCAGGGACCTTCTAGGCAGATTAAGTGCTCTCTGAACTCCACACAGGTGATTTAAGCCAACTATGACCCGTACCTAAGACTCTGGCTGTTAAGGATTGCATTAAATCACGGTTTAATTGCTCCACGACACTATTACTCTCGGGATGAAATGGAGACGAGTACTGAATTGGACCCCCAACTAAGCCATGGCGTCCCTGAATGCCCTTTAGGCAAAAGCAGGGCCCTGGTCCGAATTTAAAGCCGCAACTGCATATGTACTGATAAGGACTCGCAAATCTTTAAGAACAGTCCGAGCTTCACCCAAGCGTTATGGCCACATCCATAGAAATCTGGAGCAAGAGTCAACAGCGACCAGTATATACTTGTATGCACTGTCTGGTGTTAAGGGACCGCAATGGTCCAAGTACACACATTGTAAAGGTTTATTTGAAATCAAGAGGGGTGTCTGCTGCGGGGGTTTGGCAGTGGAAACTTTAAGTGTTGGCAGATGTCACAACAAAGGACATACTGCTTGGTCTCCTTATAGAGGCCTGGCCACCAATAGCGGACTTGTAAGACTGATATTGTAGCCGCCACACCAGCATGGGCAGATGCTACCCCTTTGTGCGCTGGTTTAATCAACTTTGGTCTTATGTCTTTGTTGGGAATATCTTGCACGCCTATACCTGGTATCTTAACTTCAGCTTCAGGCGGCCTCCCATTCGGTAGGAATATTTAGCAGGAAATGCTTTTGGATAGGGTGTACCATTAGCCATGGCTGTCACGGCAGCCCATATGTCTGCATCCGGTTTCGCTCCTGAGCGGGTTATTGCAGCAACAGTGGCCGTAGCAACTGCTGACTTTGCGGCTTCATCAGCCAATGTATTCCCAGCCACGTGTATTCCAACGCGCTGGTGTCCAAGTGTATGTACAACATGGACATTTGGTAGCGTTTCCTTCAGATCCGCTATGTTCCCCCACAGAAGTCTGTGTTAAATGGTGTTGCCTTTAGAATCTCTGAACCCATTCTGGTGACAGTAATGCAGGTATTCATTGAAGGACTAGACACAATAGTAAGAATCACAAACAATCAGCTTTGGCTGTGCAGGATCCGTATGTTCTAGTGCCATCAACAGAGCTTTCAGCTCTGCTAGTTGTGCTGTGCAATCCCATAGGGTTTGCGTAAATGTATGTAGGGGACAAAATTTGTTGTCCTCCATATGGCCGCTCACAACTGCGCAAGCAGCGGAATATTGATGCTTTGTGCCAATTGCAGGTTGTGCAGAGCCATCTGTGTACATGAATATGATATTGTTCAATAGGTAATGTATTTGCTGGAACCGGGTATTCTAGTTCGTAATGCAAAAATTATTGTGTTTGTAACTTTGGGTCAGAAATGTAATCTACATCAGTGTCTGTCAAAGATGTGGCCTATTGTATCCATCGTGGATGTAATGCTTTTGCATTTGAAAAGCTAGCTTTTGTGACAGCCTCTAGGGCTGGGATTGGGGAAACAACAATTATGTGTTTGCCCTGGGCTAGAGGTCTTTCTTTAATGACAGCCATCTGCACAGCAGTGAGAATTTTCTCAGTGGGAGCAAAGCTTTGTTCTGCTGCTGAGTACAAGTGTGTTTTATATGCAATCGGGACGGTCTCACCCTCATTAAATGTCACATAGGTGAAACCGATGGCACCAGCAATTACTCTGATGACCAAGTGTGTTTTGTTGTCCCTGGTGTGTATGTGTTGAGCTGCAAGCATGTTTGTCTGCAGTTCCCTAAGTATTCATGTGTGTTCGACTGTCCAAAATTTACTGGAAAAGTCAGGACGTATTAAGTCATATAAAGGTTTTATGCGTGCAGCATAATCTGGAATGTAAGTTCTGCCGAAATTTAGAAAACCCAATAGAGATTGGAGTTTTTTTATCGTGTTTGGAGGTTATAGTTGTGCGCATTTTTCTAAGAATTGTAGCGCTAGGCTCTTTCTTTCACTTGATAGCTCATATCCCAGAAACAGGACGCTAAGGAAGGTAATTTTTGTTTTTTGAAGGTGAATTTGTAGCCAAATTCAGCAAATCCTACGACAATGGGGGCTACCCATCTTAAATGTTGTAGCAATTCATCATCCGTAAGATAGATATCATTTACGTAGGACAATGCGTCAGGGTCAACGTCGTGCAAAATTGCAGTCACACGTGCTGCGAACAGTCCTGGGCTGTTCTTGTACCCCTGAGGTAAACAACAGATTTTTTTCTGGGAGCCTAGTGCACTGAAACTTGTTAAGTCTCTACTCTCAGGCGCTATATTCTGGCGGAAAAAAACATTGGAAATATCCAGTGTTGTTTTGTACTTTTTACGCACTATATTGTTCATCAGTGCTGTACTATGTGAATTTTGTATAACATATGTGCGTGTATGACTGTTTAAGTGTCTGTGGTCTAAGACTATTCTGTATGAATGGTCCGGTTTAGCTACTGGGAATAAAGGATTATTCATTGGGGAGACACAGGGTTCAATTACGCCCTGGTACTCAAGTTGTGTGAGTATTTCTCTCACGGGTGCTTTTGCTTCATGTTTTATTGGGTATTGAGGTTGGGGTTGAGGTTCATTTTTAATGGGAATTACATGGTCGGGGGATTCTTTATCCCATCCTACATGATTGCGATATAATGCAGGTGCCTGTGCCAACGCCCAATCAATGGCAAAGGATTCATCGAGTTCCTCCGGAACAAGGGGCGAGCAAGAATGTTTAATAACATCTTCTCCATATGGGCAGGTACGGACAAATTCAGGTGGCCAATCTTGTTCAGCCAACAAAACATCATATATATGTACTACGCGATCCCAAAAGATTGCGTCTATTATGCATTCAGTGTCTCCTTCTAACTGTAGCATTACTTTATACACCCTATCAGGCGTGGAGACACACATGTCCACAGTTTCTACTTGTAGAAAGTCATCAGTTCCTTTCACCTCCAGATGCTCTAGAAGACTCCAGTGAACAATTGTGACCTCTGCTGCGTTGTCTAGCAGTGCTAGTGCCCACTCCCTGTTCTTCAAGAGGACCCTCTTCTTGAGTGGCATGTCGTGCTGTGACTGCTGCCACTTTTTTTTCTTTGTAAATTGGGGTTTCTGTTGGGGTGGTTTCTCTTCCTTTTTAATCAAAACCTCTGATGAGTGTTGTGATTCCTGTCTCGGTTTCACTCTAATCGCCCACCTCTCTCACTGCGTTTTTCCGATGAGTCCTGAAAGGAACGAGATTGGCGTGTATCAGTATATTGATATCTATGAGGCGTCTTTATATTATCTGTATTTCTGAGATTATATCTATTCTGTGGTGTCTCCGTACGCGGAGATTCTCCCCTTTCTTTTTTAGGTGTTTGTTGTTTTTTATCCCAGCGTTTCTTGTTACCCTCATGTACTTGCTTGGAAAAATCTTTATTAGATTTACTCTGAAACTGTGGTTTAGTTGGTCTGGCTCCTAGACTATCTCGACCAATACTGGAATAGGTCTCTGCGGTAATCTTTGGCAGCTTGCATTCTTGATCCTGTTGGTGACCATCACGGAGCTGCATGCGCACTGCTAGTGCGACTGCTTCCCCTTTAAGGTTACTTAAAATGATTGAGGATACTGTGGCAAAATTGCCCATTAATTCCATCCCCAAAACTAGGGCCGGGGCAGCTGTGTATTCATCTTGAATTTGCTTCAATACTTCCGGTAAATTGGCAAATGTCAGCGGTAGTATAGAGCGCAGCAAATACCGTGCCCCGGGTATTACAGTTATCTACCGTGGGGACCATCCCAAATGGCAAGCACATCGTTAGAATTCTATGTTTATCCTGAGGTCCCGTTTGGGGAAATACTCTTTCCAGCGCATTTATTTTTTGTTCTAACCAAAACGGAGTTTCCTCTCGTTTGGTGGGTACTTTACCCATAATCGAATGTACAGTCACAGGGTTTATTCCTGGCGTCACTGCATGTGGTTGTGCTGGAGCAGCACATGCTGGGTTTGTATGCAATGGTTGCATCACAAAATATACTAATCGTCCATATGTTGCGGTTAATTCAGTATATAAGCGACGAACCTCATCTACTGCTAAAGTCGCTATTGCAGGGTGAGATGTATAAGTGGCCAATAAAGGCTAGGTAGGACCATCATTACTTAGAGGACCTAACCTTACTGGTAAAATTGTGTGGGGTATGGCACCATCAAGCCAATTATTATGTTCTTGATAAGATAAAGGTATTTCTAAATATGCATATGCTCTGTATTGTCCAGGTACGTTTGCAAGCATATAGTGATGAAATGTGTTTGTGTACCTATCAACTGCTGGAAATGCGACCCAAGAATAGAAAAGTTCTGTTCCATAAGCTGGATGGGCATCCCCCTGTGCCGTTACGCCATTTGCTAGTAAGTGTTCAGTCAGAGGTGGTCTCATATTGACTGCTGCGGATTCGCCATTTTAGTTCATTCATAGAAGGCACACCAAATGGGAATTCCTTTTTAAAGTTCAAGCTTGAACAACCTCCAGCATCAGACAGGATTCCGTACGTAGCCGAGGAAGAAATCCTCAATACCACGGACGTCTCCGTATATAATGTACTGAGGTGTCTTTGTATACAATGAGACAGAGATACTCAGGAGGACCTGAACATTAGAGCCTTACCAAACGTTGGTGGCGCCATGTCACGTAGGCTCTCATTATTCTAATGAGACTACTGGATTTTGAGAGGCAGAATCGCCCGCGGTGTGGGAGACTAAGTCTCACCCACTGCAGGTGACACCTGTCGCTCCAATCCGGGTTTTGCTCCGGCTAACATGCAGTGCCTCATCTCTACCCGAGGGCAGGGATGGCTGGGCAGCCGAGCGCATGACATAATTGGTTTCTCGGGGAAGCCGTGGTCATTCAGGTCTCATCCGTTTCTCTTAGTTACGTTAGTCTCACATATACAATGACAAATAGAGACACTATATGTTTCAATAATGATTTTAATGAATCAACTGCATCTTAGATAGCAAAGCGTGAGCTGCAATAACCAGGACGACACAGCATGACAGTATTAAAATTGTGACAAGGTGAGTGAAGCATAAGAATAACGCTACCATATAGACACTACAGTCAATTCCTAATTCCTACCTGGGCTATGACAGAGCACAGCGTGTTAAGCTCTAATTCTGCCCTTCAGGTTCCCCTGGGAACACATCATCCCCCATACCTGAGCAAAAGCCAGAAGTCTGCAAAACAGCTGTAGCAAAGCATTCGGCAATCAGCATACAGTCGTAGTTCTCTAGCTGGAATCTCCCTCTAACTTGTAAGGAACAATGAAGTGTTTTTATAATAAAAAAGCTGATCTACTAAGAAAATGTGCCTGCGTAAAGATGTATATTTTCTACGAATATTGGAGACTAAAATTATACCATGTTCATCGGCAACCTATCTTGCTGTAGCCTTGGAAGAAGCACAGAGTGAGCAAGAATGTCTTGTTTGAGAACAGAGTGCTGGCCTAGGCAAAACAATTAGGTAAACAGAAAATAAAACGAGACCGTAAAAGGGGCTATTGTAACAATAATAAAATGAAGCCAAATAAAAGATATCTAGGTTAGAGTGCACAGCGGCAGGGCCTAGTGTGTTAAAATAACGTGCATGAAGCTATTGCTAAAATGGCTACACAACAGTATCCAGGAGATTGAAGGGACACGGCTAGCTCACAAAAAAACACACAGAACCTTGCATGGGCATTATAAGCTCCCGAGTCAGGGGCATTGGAGGTGCAGTGGCACCGGGGCACAGAGCCCTAAGGGGCACGTTGAGCTCTGAAAATTGCTGTATTTTACTTCACCAGTCGCAGTCAAGTAGGCCATATTCCTTGCTTGCACCCGGCCCCAAGGTTTTCTTGCTATGGTGCTTGCACGACAAGCGCTTAGAAATAGGGAGGTTTAAATCCTAAACTTTTGAATGGATACCTAAGTGTCCCTGGCTCACTGGTGCTCTGCATGTTTAGCTCCACGTTCAAACGGTGCCCTTGAGGAGCGCTGGAGTGGAGCTGCTGGGGCGCCCCGGGACTTTGTGATGTGAGTGAATTCTGGCTCGCTAGAGTAACACGCTTCGAATTCCCCCCACGGGGGTCTCCAGTTCAAGAGCATCTGTGCCTTTGTACAGACCGGATGAGCCCCAAAGCCACGAGGCTGTCTCTGGAGGCGCAAACAAATCCTCCCGGCTCGAGAGGCGTGTCAAGCCGCAAAGTCTATTGAGGTAACATCCCTTCTGGCACCAGGCAATGCGCTGCGCTCTAATTACACTACGCCCCTTCTGGTGCTATTCTGCGCTTAAACTACACCAACGATTGTTTGTTTTTCTGCATGCAGTTTGCCTGTAATGTTTCTTTTTCAGTTTCATCATGATTGGAATAGCGAAGTATTGAGTTTTTTTCTGATTGCCAGCTTTCTTTGAGCACCAGAGACAGAGAAGCAGTTGCAGTTTTGTCTTTTTGAGATCTAGCATGCCACAAATCTCTTACTGATTTTCAAGAGTACACGTTTATTTTGTTTCAGTCATTTGCTTTCTCCAGCACCAAACATCTGTTCTCTTGGCCAGTCTAAACACTTAGGGGGTCATTCAGACCTTGGCGGACGGCGGAGGCCGTCCGCCAAGGTACCGCCGACAAATGACCGCACCGCGGTCAAAAGACCGCTGCGGCCATTGAAACATTTCCGCTGGGCCGGCGGGCGCTCTCCACAAGAGCGCCCGCCGGCCCAGCGGAAATGCCCCTGCAACGAGGACGCCGGCTCAGAATTGAGCCGGCGTAGTTGCAGGGGTGCGACGGGTGCAGTTGAAACCCATCGCGTATTTCAGTGTCTGCAAAGCAGACACTGAAATACTTTGTGGGGCCCTCTTACGGGGGCCCCGCGGCACCCCCTACCGCCATCCTGTTCATGGCGGGTTTCCCGCCATGAACAGGATGGCGGTAGGGGGTGTCTGAATCCCCATGGCGGCGGAGCGCGCTCCGCCGCCATGGAGGATTCAATGGGGCAGCGGTAAACCGGCGGGAGACCGCCGGTTTACCCTTTCTGACCGCGGCTGAACCGCCGCGGTCAGAATGCCCTTGGGAGCACCGCCAGCC
Organism: Pleurodeles waltl; assembly: GCF_031143425.1. NCBI lineage: Eukaryota > Metazoa > Chordata > Amphibia > Caudata > Salamandridae > Pleurodeles > Pleurodeles waltl. The sequence continues at coordinate 639,593,051 of NC_090436.1, read as the reverse complement.
TGTTGGCGGTGCTCCCGTGGTCGGTGACCCTGGCGGTCACCGGCCGCCAGGGTCAGAATGACCCCCTTAATGACCTGAAGACATGCAGGTGAAGCCTCACATGCATACGTGGTCAGTTAATGTGAGGTTAGGAGTGGTATGAGGTCATCTCGTAAGCTGTGAAAATGAACCGGAGTCTGGTTCTTGATGGAGCTAAACCTATTGTCGCTCATTTACTGTTGATAGTCATCAAATCAAAGCAGATTGCAGGTGCAGGTTTGCGACGGAGATGTAGTGGGAGCCCTTTTTCCGCAGTGTGACTGGCGCCTGCTAATTGACACCTTATGTGTGCTTATGAGGATTGTGACTTTTATCCTGTATTCCACTGGGACCATTGAGGGAATTTAAGGCCTTGTGCCCGTCTTTCTTCATTCTAAAACGCAATTTGGCTACCTTATTTTATTCTCTTTGAAATGCGTATATTATATTGCAGCAACTTGACATACGATGCACGGAGATTCAGTCAGTTCTACTCTGTGGCCGGTTTGCAGGGGGTGCCTTCCAGTGCATGCATAGTTTTGAATGTGTCCCTTTAAATTACTGCATAAGCTGGGGAGAAGAGTAGCTCAATTGAGTAGTGTGTCTAATTTTTTTGTACATTTTGGACAGATTAAGAACTACCTCCTCTGGGTAGAATACTGTTTTTACTGTTCCAAATACAAGTTACTCAATTATATACAAACATAGTTATGTTGCCTATAGAGCTAGTCAGCTTTACATGCTTGTTGGTCTGTAGGGCTTGAGGTCAGCAGGAGGCTATAGGGGGAATTGAGTGCAAGGGGTACATTGTATGTATATTTAATACCTTCATGAACTGGGGAGAGAAAGATATCTCTGAATAGAATTGTATTACCAGTCCCCATCCACTGCTGTTTTGGAGCATGGGTTGGAACTACTGCTTGATGGGTTCAGTAGGAAGATGCTGGAACTTACGATTCTGAACACTGCATCTGAGTGAGGAGTGTCAATGTAGTTAAATGGTCCTTGCCTAAGGAGATGACCGGACCCCCTCGGAGATTTTACAATTAGTTCTTTGTTTCTGGCATTGGTCTGACTAGTGATAATGTTGTCAGCAACGAAGTTATGTATATCGCTGGAGTGGAAGCTACTCTGCCCATTGATGCATTGAAGTCACACTTTCTGAACAAGCAACAGTTACTATTCAGAAGCATTAGTTATTAAAGCTCCTCCTGCCAATTGGCTTTAAGTGTAAGGTACAAGTGTTTAAGCTCCGCTCTGCGCTAATAGATTATAATGCAAAGTTGATACATCTGAGGTCATCCCATATTTAAGACAAAAGATAAATATGCAAGTGTGATTTGCATATTGCGATGCTCGTGTCTTTGTAGCCTATCAAACTTGGGTGGGGTCGTTTTGGATCGCTGTCCATCATCCTGGTAAAAGGCGGGAATTCCTTTGCCTACTACGAGGGTGGACGGGGCGTGGCTCAGCGGGCGGAGCTTACAGGTGATTTATAAAGGGAGAACCTTCTACTCTGTGTCTCCAGGAGAGGAAGATAGAACCCGCAACCTTGTGTGCCTTTGGCAATGTGATTGTTACTAGTGCTTCTTTGTGGAGATGTGTTTTTACTGAACTCTTTAAAACCGTATATCTCTGGTGTTAATGGTTGTATTTTTTTGGCATTTTGGTCTTGTTTTATTTATTAAAATTGCTCTATTTTTCTAATCGGGTGTGGGACCCCTTTTTGTGTGATGTTTTTCACTGTATTACTGTTTGAAGTGTTGCACAAATACTTTAAAAATTGCCTCTGAATTAAGACTGACTGCTGTGCTGAGCTACCAGGGGGATGAGCACAGGTTATTTGGGGTTAGCTTATGCCTCACCCTGACAAAAACTGTTTGCTGCTTGATCACTGCTCACACCCCAGTAAACCAACTACCCAATTTCTTACACTATTAGTGCCAGAACCTGATCTTAGATTCCTTTTTTATAGATGATGGAGTCGTGTCTTCTCTATATGAGAGTTCTTCCGGGTTGGTTGATCAGATCTTTCATGTAGAAAGTGCTGAATGTAGAAATGTGGGTGTGTTTCTAGGTGGAATAGACAAAGGGATGTCAGGAGTTGAAGTGAAGGTGATGGGTTGCTGAATCTTTTCTGTTTTGCTCTTGAACTTGTTAATGGCTGTATGCTTCTCTTTGCAGTGCTTGAATATGATGGTTGCCATAAGTTGTTTTGCAGTGATTAAGGCCTTAAGCACTACTTTGATTTTGTTGATGGTCTTGCTGATGACGTTAATTAGAGAGCACACACAGTCACTCCAGTAAGATGCCTACAAAAGGTGTGTTTTAGTTTAGGTGGTCGAGGTGTATGACGAATCTAATACCTCATTGTTCATTTAACTAATATAAGAAGAAGACATGTTTGCTGGTACTACTAGCACTCAGTGTAGCCTTCACCATCCCAGACCACGCAACCCTTGTTTTACTCTCACAAGTATTAGTGCTCTCAGACTCCTGACCCTACTATTTCTTACTGTCTAGCCAATGTAAAGACATCAAGCCATCTCATCAGGCCCCATATGCAGTTCTCCAAAGAACCTCGTTTTGACAGTGCTTTTTAACATATAACTTTGCCTCGTCCCACATGAAATTGGTGCACAGGACCTATTCTCCCGCAACTATCATGACAACATACCTCCATACATTGGCATCATTGAGAAGCAAAACCTACGTGTAAGCAGTAGTGGAAGCGGAAATCAACTTCCATCTTGATTCCGCCAGTTCGAACTACTGAAACATCAAAGTTCCACTTACAGGTGGTCATGTATGCTGCAGCCACATTGTTGCTGGAAAGAATCCTTAGAGCTTTTAATCCCTGACACTAAAATAAATTTCATTGTTCCACCTCACAGCCCAGATGACCTTCACAATCCACAGAACGACTCGGAGAAAGCCCTCTATGGTCCCTTTTCTATCCAACCATAACAATAACCTACTTAAGATTCCCCCAAAATACAGCAGTTTGGAAGGAGAAAGACACAAAGAAATTGGAGGACGCAGAAATGTTTGAACCTCTACTCAAATTCCAAAAGCCTTATTTTGTTTCTTGTGAAGTGAGAACCACTTGTGTCAGACATGGTTCAAGGGGCCACTTGGCAGGCAAGACCTACTGGACCATAACACTGGGCTTTAGATCTTTTGTTTCTGTGTCCTGGGGTCCGTCCTACTCTGGAGCTGACAACTGAGCAATGCACACCTGTGGGCACTTGACTGCCTGGGTTATGAGAGTAAGCAGTCCAAGGAATCTCAGGGAGGCAGTGTGGGGGCTAGAGGCTCAAACAGTCAAACAATAGACACAGTAAGAGAATATCCATCTCAGGACTCTTTCAAGAGATGGAGAAGTATTATTATTACACCACAATTCATTACTGTATGTAAGGGATATGTAGTACTACAGGGAAGGTATTCTACGGATGCTAAGGGGATTACTGCACAGAAAGTTTAGAACTATACAGCTACTGGCTCACAGTGGTGAAATTGAGCAGCTTTCCTGAGTTCTATGACCCACAGGTCAGTCTGTATGCTTTGACTAGGCTACAGATGTTGCTGGGAGAATACGGCAACCCATTTATCAGAACTGCCAAGGTCTCAGTCACTGTTTTGTGCAGGTGTTAGTGTTACTTGAGGAGAAGCATACTCTGGATTACTTGAGCTGAAGGTCAACACCGGTCTTCTCTGTGGTGGTCACTGGGGTGTGCACACTGGTGAGTTGCTGGTTCACACTGACTTATCTTGGGTGTACAGAAAAGCTGGGAGACCCTTGGGCACATTCTATTCAACTCTGCGCACAGCCTAACAGCACTCCACTTCTCCTGGGCCTCTCCCAGTAGGTGGACGTCTCCTACTTAGGCAGGTAGCTTCTGTAGGACAAGTTACTCTTTCTCTGCTCTCCACAGGCAAGCAGGCTTCCAGGTCTCAGGAAGACCCACAGCTCTCCAGTATGATGCACAGACATGCGGGGAAGACCTCCCACCTCCTGGAGAGTGGCTTCTAGCAACACCAGCCCTACATCACAGCAGCTATTTGAGTGCTCTGTGGGATTGTGTACTCTGAGTACTCTCTGGAGCACCCCGTCCTTGGTTAGTGAAGAGATTTTGAACTGGGGAAAGTGGGAAGGTCATGGTCCTACTTTCATATACAATTTCCAGAGAGGGTAGGTGGATCCATTGTCTAAAGTCCAGCAACCACTTTTGTGCATTGTCCTTTAACATTTAATTTGTTGGCTGCAAAGCTGGCTGCACAATAAATATTAATCTCTGCTCATGGCTTTCATCAGCCTTCCTGGATCTTTAACTCATCGGACTAGGCCCTGCCCAGAAATGTTTCTCTAACAATTGAATCTGCTGATTTAGCACATTCAACACATCAAGCAAATGGTAGTGCTTGGGGCGGACTAATTAACAATCCCCAGCTAAAAAGGTTACCAAACTATTTTTAAAACTAACCCTATCTCCATCCCTCTGCACTTCAGTGTCTAGGGCTACTTGCTCCAGCTCAGAAGTGCAGCAAATATTCTTCGGTTGTCTTGGGAGGCTATATCACAACCTTTATATTGCGCCCTATCAAACCAAGTGAAATCCGAAATCGGTCCCACTGCCTTCAGCATTCTCACACTCATAAACATGGAGTCCTGCTCCCATTTATCTTATATTCATATGCACAGTGTTGTCAGTGCAGGACACAACAGGTAAGTAGAATTCTACAGAGCGCATCACACCCTCACTTTAAGTGGCAAAAATACCAGTCCAATACTATGGATTTATAAGTGGTATGCCACCACCTCTGTTCACATTACATGTGCCAATTGACACAGATGGTAGGCTTGTGTACGCTAAAGAGAATGCTTTTTGCTTCCCTCCTGAACTTAGCGTCATGGGTCTTGTGGTCCATTTCAGGTCTAGGCGTCAGTATTCAGTGTGTGCCAAGGCCAAAGAAAATTAGTATACCAATTTCACGTGCAGTAGGGTTACTCAAGGCAGGGGTGAACCTCAATCTACCATTCAGGGAACAATCTTGTCCAAACAAACTGCCATGGAAAGTATTTTGTTGAAAAACAGAGCTGACCAAGGTGGAGAGAGGTTAATATAGAGCAACTAATTTTGAAAGCAATTCACGCTTGAATTAGAGACTACTGTGGATTAATAAGAAAATATGTGATGTAATATGACATTTATTTTGCTCCACCAAACAGGAAGGCTACTGCATGAACAATAGATTACGGCAGAGAGAATGTGGTTTCCAGGATCCTAGCTTACAGTTTGTGACAGGGCAAGTGAACATTGTTTTGACACTTATAGAACGTTTATGGTACAGATTGGGAGCCCTTGGTGAAATGAGGTAGACACATGAAATGACTGTTTAAGAGTTTTCCAATGATTTTTTTAAAGGACAAATTTTTGGTTAGCGAATAAGATGTTTGATGCATTCTAGCCTTTCTTGCAATATGTACTGTTGTAAATGACTTTTTTTTTTTTTTTTTTTCATGGTACCTCCCCAGAGTTTTGCCCTGACTGTTTTTTTTTCTGGCTTTTGAACTTTGTGTACTTTAACTCTGCTTACCAGTGGAAAAGTACATGCGCTGCCCCTTTCAACATAATGAAAATGGCATACCCATAATTGGCATATTTAACTTACCTATAAGTCCCTAGTGTATGGCACAAAGTCTAGCAAAGGCCTGTTAGCTAAATGTCACAAGCGGAATTCAGCACCCACTGTGCCACACACTACAGTGCAAAGGTAAACATAGCTGCAGGCCTACTGTTTTTGCCTGGCTGCACAATTTGAAAATGCAAAGATGACCTGTCCGGATAACTCCTTTTGACTGGCCTAACCCTTCATTTTAAATTTTAATAAGCCACTCCTAAGTAGATCCTAGAAAGCGGGGTGCATGGTATTTAAAAGTAGTACATGTTAAAGTTTAAAGTTAATGATGTCCTTATGGTGAAAAGGCCCTAAAACTATTTTCACTGTAGCAGCACTGGACGCTTCATAGGAAAGCATTGAGATGCTATCTTACATTGATTAATGTTATCACTGACTAGGAAGTAGCTGCATAGATTATTCTTTGACGTTTTGAAATACTAATTGCAACCCAAATTCACTGCTAAGTCGGATATGTAATAAATATTTTGAAAATTGTACTTTTAGAAAGTTAGTTGTTGCCTTTCTGAAGCCTCTGAATGCTTATTTGCATAAGCCCAACTATTACCTGAAATCTGAGCTGTTTCCTTAATGAGGTGTGAACTTGCTCCCAGAGCTGAAACCAAAGGCCTTGGGTTTGTGGAGGTGTCCTGTTCTTTTGGCAGGATGACCATCTGGGCTGTGCCTAGAAATTAAAAATTAAATTACCTTCAAAACACCTACCCTCTCACCAGTGCTTAATTTGTAAATAAAAACGTGCCGGTGCCCAAAGCTCTCCTCTTAAACATGCAGCTGCTGCAATTAAATGTGGGAACACAGAATACTGAGGCGGCGTAATCCTGAAGCCATCTCAGGCCTCTTCAATCCATATAAAGCCAGTCCCTGCCCCTTCAGATCACTGTAGCAGCTTTGTACTTTCTCCCTTTCTGGCGCTTTTTTGTTTTCTCCTTCTTCCGTCTTTCCCATATGTGTCTTTTGCTCGCAGCAAATGCGTGAGGCAAAAGTATAAGCCCCGGCCCTCAAAAATAAGTGCCGGTGCTCAGCACCAGAAACAACAAGCACAAATTAAGCACTGCCTGTCACAAGTAAATGTTAGCTGACACCAGGGCAGGACCCTCTTTTGTCCCCCACCCCCAGCCAGGGAACCTCCATTCCCAGTGGGAGAAAAGCTGCTTCCAGAACTGGTTGAGTGATCACATACGAGGGGTTGCTCATTTCCATGGCCACACCTCCTGGGCTGGGCACACAAGCTATGCACAAAGAGAGAAGACTTCTTCCGTCTTGGATTTAGGTAGAGAGGTGCACTGTGGAATTGTTTGCAGTAGGGCACACAGGAAGTACTGCAAAAGTGGGTTGGGTTGCCCTTTGGAACTTTTACCCTATTGGTTAAGTAGAGGCCAGGTATCAACCCCTCCCACAGGCTGCTGCCAGACATACGTATTGCACCCTGAGTACCCTTCTCATAACACTTTCTGCAACTCTGGAAGAACAGAAGAGGACTGGACCTCCTGTCTGTGACCCGAAACGAGCTTAGAAGACTGGACCTTCTCTCCCTTTTGTAACAGGAAAAGGAAGTGAAATGCAAGTGTCATAAGAGGGACCTCCTGTTCAAACAACAGGGATACATCAAGACTCAAGAGGCCTTTTTGTGCAACTGCCCAGCTCACCAGTTCGAAATGGACTTGCCCTGACCCCGGCAGATGACTTCTGCTAGCTAGAGTGAGTCTTGATCCCAAAGGTCCTGGGCCCTTGGCTAATGTCAAAGTGTACTCCTCCTAACTTTATCTGAAACCTGGAACTTAAAAACCTTTTAGCTTCAGACTACCTGCGTCTGTCACACCCTTCCAGACTGAGCTGACAAAGATGTGCTTAAACTGGGCTAAAGATTCAGGTTGCTGCCACTCTGAGTTTTCTGCAGCAGCAAAACCGATTCAGCAGGTCCTGGTGGAGAAGGTATCCAGTCTTATGGAGCTCTCTTTGTCTATAGCCTGCAGCCTCATCCTGGTGGAAGAATCTGAGCACCAAAAAAGTTCAAAGGTAATCTTCACTAGGCAAAGGTGAGAAAAGTATTGGGTCAGCGAAGGACCTTTTCTGGGGTTGGAGTTCAAATGTCTCCCTCTCTGAGCTTTCCCGCTAAAGTCAACAGCTTCACCAAGACCTCATCCAGAGGCCTTCCAACGATGGAGAGTCCTCTTCGGCCATAGCTTGCTGCCTTGCCCGCTGAGTATTTTGACTTCAATCCCAGAGTCTAATGGTCTGATTTAGAATTTGACTGATAAGAATTTACTCTGCCAGGGTGACAGGGTAAAGTGCACCTGCCAAATTTTTAGATGTCTACTGACTTAGCGGACATCTGTTGCATTTGCAGAAACCACTATTATGACGGTTCCTGTAAATGCTCTGAAACTTTGACTGACGACTATATCAACATTGTGGAGCTGTATGTCAAACTTTCAACTTTTGCTTATTCCAAAGCTGGATTTTCTGTTTGAAAATAAAACGAAACACACAATGACCCCCCCTTTGTAACAAAGTGGGTTAGTGGTTGAGGGGGGTGAAAACCCTACTCAAGCAACAACCACAATCCTTGTCGGGGTGAATCAAAGTCATTGAATTAACCTATGCTTAACCATCTGGTAGCATGGCACACAAGAAATCAGGTAAAACTTGGAGGCAATGTGCAAAGTACACCAACAGTAATAAAGTGAAAACACAACACAAGACAAATTCCAAACCAATTTAGAAAAATAGTGAACATTTTAATAAATGAATAAAATGACACCAATATAAATTAACTCCAACCAATAGAAACTGCGTTATGGATTTCTAAAGTTTCTAGTGAAATATTGCACCTAAAGATCAATGTTCCAGCCATGGACAACTGGTTGTGAGAAACTGGGTCAAAGTCAAACGTTAAGGCCAACTGTGTTGGAGCGCAGGTCAGATACAAGGGTAGGATTGGGCCCAGTCTTGGCTTATGTTCAGATAAAATTTCTGAAGAAAAGTCCAGGAGAATATAGAGTTCAGCAGGATACGGCAACAGACTGTGTCCCAGGAGGAGTTATCATTGTCGTGGACCCACTAGACAAAGTCTTGATGAAGTGGGACGATGGTGGTGGGAAAAAGCTCTGAGCTGGAATAGCTGGATTTCCAGGTTAAGGACGTTGTCATTGATGAAGAGCCAGTCATCACCGGGCCCTGTGAAGGTTTTTACCTTCAGACTTCAACTTTTTAGAAGTCAAAAATATTCAGTGGGACAAAGATGCAGGCTGTAGCTAAAGAGGGCTCTGTGAGGCCAGATAATGTCAAAGAGAGTTCCTACTGAAAGAGATTTGCTGCTACTTAGAAAAACATAGCGGGAGCTGCCACGAAGCTAGACCGACTGGCGATACACATTGGACAATTTCATTACCAGGTAGGTCCTAGTCTTCTCCCGGTTCTGCAGATGCATTTGATGAAAATGTTTCTAAGTCCCAGGTTTTAGGATTAGGTGGGAGCAGTATCACCAATAGCGCTTCAAAGGATCCAGGACGTGTGGGCACCACTTTGTGTGTGGGGGGGTTATAACTCATTCCAGCAGAGGCAAGGTGCAGGGTTCAAAGCCTCAAGAGCTTCTTATGTTCCTGCAGCTCACACCACTTCTGGTGGTCCTAGGTTCAAGGAGATGGTCCAGTTCTCCTTCGAGCAACAGGGCAGTCCTCTAGCAGCAGCAGGGCAGTGTTCTGGTGACAGAGCAGTCCTTCTGAAGTCTTCCACTGGTCCCGGAGTGTACTGAAGAAGTGTTCTGAGAGTCCAATATTTATACCTAGTGCTAGCCTTTGTGTGTGTGTGTGGGGGGAGCCTAACCTCGCATCTAGTTCTGGAAAGATCTTTCCTTCCTCTGCCAAGGCTCCCATGCTGCAGGCCAGGCCTTGTGGCCACCCTCTACCACATATAGATGAAGGCTTTGTGCAGTGTGGGCTTGGCTGATTGCGTGGGGGTTGGCAGCAAGGCCTGGATTGGCTAGCCTGTGGCCATGCCCTGCAGGTGGGGGTGGATTGACGTATTGTAATAAAATATTACTTTAGTTTAAAAAAAAAAACTAAAAATATTGTTAGGTGACCTGTCCAGGAACAGCACAGCGTTTTAAACTCTAAAAAACACAGAGATTCACCAGTTATAGTTATCTCAAGTAACTGTAACTCATGTCTTAAGATAACTATAACTCGCACCCTCTACATGCACTGCTAATTACCCCATATATTATTTCACTCATTACATCTGTTTTGACATCATTGATAATATCACTGTAACATTTACAATAAAATTATTGATGAGAAAACTGTGCATGGTGTGGGAGCGAGTTACAATTAACTTAGGACAGCTGCAGCTCCTCCATTAGAGCAGAGGAGCGTCGCCCCCCTGCCAGCAGCAGCCGCTGCAAATCCTTTAACAAACGAAACAATAATAAACCATGGTTATTATTGTTTCATTTGTTAAAGGGGTGGGGCATTGGGGATGACGAGATGAAGGGAGTGCACTGTGCAATCCCCTCACTGCGCATGTATGTTTGGGCAGCTGTCTTGGGCCCGCTCAACATATATGCGCAGTTGCTGGGTTGGAGAGAGCATGCACAGGCTCCCAGTCTCTCTGGGAGTGCCTTGGCTGAGTGCTCCCCCAGTGTGTCCCCCCGCAACCCTCCCCCACCTGCACTGCCCCAATCCAACAAAGCCCAACGAGCCCCTCCTGACTTAGGACACATTAACTTGAGGTAACTATAACTGGTGAATTTCTGAGGTTTTCAGAGTTTAAAACATTGTGTTGTTATGGAACATTTCACCTAGCTAAACCATTACATTAACCTTTGTAAAAAAAAATCACTGTGGGTAGTTATATTTAGGTCTTGCTTATAACTTTGGTGCCGTTTAATGAATCTTATCAAAACTTTTCCAAAAAAATGTTAATTCACCTTATCTCCTTCCTGGAAAGTTTTGATGTTTGGTTTTCAGGAGATTCTTAGTATTCCTTGTGGATTTGGAGTGGGTTTTTTGTATATTATTTTAGTTCTTTTGACTTCGCTGATGGTTGAACATTTTGCTTCATGTTTTTCTGATCTCGTTTTTTGCTTGATTCTTCATAAGGTCTGTCTTGCCAACTGACTTGGTTTCATTGTTGAGTGTTTCTGAACGCTGGTGTGCATTGTGTTGAGTGTCTTTGGTTGTCTAAAAGGGAGAAGTGTTGTGTTGGTTGAAAATTATATGTAGTATATTATTTTGTCATTGTTAATGTTTTGGGGAGATGCTGAGAGTTGTGTCCTTGATTTGTCTTGGTATGTGAGAATCTGTTTTGTGTATACATCAGCATTGACGTCAATCTTATGCATTTCTTCATTTGTTTGTTGCACTGTACAGCGGGGGTATGTGGTGCCCTGCCACCCATGGCTCCACTTGATGTTATGGAACACCATGGCATTCCAGGCTTTCTCTGGTCATTACCATCAGAGAGGGAATCGGGCCGAGTGACTAGATTGCTGCAGCAGGCACCTTTACTCCAGTGTTTTCAGTGGGCAAGTTTATGCTGTATTTAGCACCCACAAAGTACAAAAAGGTGGGGTGATTAGAGATCTACCTACTAGGTTTTCTTTTTCTGTCCTCCACTGATCCCCCATCCCAGCTTAAACATTTGAAAGATGATAGAAAACAAGCACTCGCAAAGCCAATATGTCTGCCCTTGGTAAACTAGTGTTACGGGTATTTTGTAAAGCTTTTTATTGCAGGCAATGATACAAAACGAATAAGAAAAAAGAAACCATGCAGTTACCCAAACTTGGTAGCTGCAGGCTTTCAACAAAAATGGATGTATTAAAAACATTCACTGATGCAGTCGTTTTACTGGTAATGTTTTTGAAATAACAAACCTTTCAGTTGAAGTGTGTTCTTTATCATTATTAATAATATTTGTGAAAAGAGGAAGAATTAATGACCATATAACAAAATAATCAACTTTCAGACAGCTAAAAAGTTGCAAAGCTTTATAATAGAGACAATAACAAGTATTGACAAAGGCAATAGGGCAGGCGTTGCCTGCCAGCCTTTTGGCTTTGTTAATGCTTTTGATGTTTTGTCATGTTTGTTGCAACCTCATTGTTAGCAAAGCCTGCTGGATCACGGTACAGAAAATGTCTAAAAGAACAAATATTTTTGCTGTTAAAAAGCATACATTGCCATAGTTTTCCCTGGCACTGAAGGGAACTACTTTGCGTTTGGATGCGCTCTTTGTGAAATAACAGAATGCTGTCACTCACAGAGAAGTAAGCCAAAGGCTGAAGTAAGCTGACCCATTGCCCATGCTGTATGCTCTAGTGGGCAGAATAAAAAAGTGAAGGACACTACAAAAAAAACGGATAGATGAAGAAGGCTGACTGAAAGCTCCATAAGTAGGTATATTGTATATATACTTTTAGTAACATTAAAGGGTCTTGGATAATGCTAACAAGGAGACAGAAAACATAATTAACAAACCGGGCACCCGAAGTGCAGGTGAAATTAATAGCTGATATTTAATGTTACTATAACAAATAAACAAATAAAATACAGTTTGGAGCAGATTTTTTGTCACTGAAGAGAATTTAACTATTTTAGGTGAATGTGAACAATGTCCACAGAGTTTGTCCAGTCACTTAATGTGAAGGGAGCCAATGACCCATTGTGCTAAGCTGAATACTATAGTGGGCAGAAGCTAAATGTAAGTTTCAGTATAGGAGAGTGTAAGAAGCTTGATTATTTGTTGAAGCGGGTGAGAACCCAGTTTAACGAAGAATCACATTTCTTCTCAGGGTGAACCACTAAAGTCACTAATTAAACTTGTGGTTAACCCTCTGGTTGTGTGGCACAAAGCAGACATGCTTAAGCTTAGAGGGAATGTGTAAAATGTTTATGCAGCACTTAAGCAGCACTTAAACAGTAACAAAGTGAACACAAGGAAAATTCCCAAAGTCATTTAGAAACGTTTAGAATATTTAAATAAATAAAATGACATAAAAACAACAACAATCCAATCAGTAGAACAGGTGATGTGCTGTTTTAAAGTTTTAAAGAAAAACAGTGTCAAAAAGCACAAAGCACCAACCATCGTCATCTGGTCATGATAGACCAGGTCAAAATCAAAAGTTAAGGCTGATGATGATGGAGAGCTGGACGGAAATAGAGACCAAGTACATCCCAGTGGAAAGTTTACCATTGGACTAATACATTTTTCTAGAGAAAAGTGGCCGCTGGTGAGTCGTTGGTGGGGCAAGCTGGATCCGATTCAAGGCTTGATGACAGGGAGCTGCTGAAGAACAGGGTTCCTGAGTGGCTGTTGACGTAGGTGAGAAAGCTCTCAGTGGGTGAAATATGAAATCTGTCCCCAAGAAGGCCTCGACATCAACAGGTTACTGCTCAGAGTCGGTCCTGATGAAGCCCTCTATGTAAAGACCTGGAAATGTGTCTGGAAGTCAGATGTTATTCAGTGGGACAAATCAGCCAGTTGAATCCGACTGACAATTCAACATCAACAGCTTCAGCTTTGATGCAACAACGGTCTTGGTCTCCCACAGTTTCTTTGGAGAAAAAGTTGGAAAAAATGTCCAAGTCCCAGCTTTTGAAGTTTCGACATGAGAAAGTACACTCTAACTCCAGCCAGGGGTCCCAGATCCAGGAGGCACCACTTTGGAGTTGGGTGATACTCCAACAGAGGCCAGCAGTAGAGTCCAAGGCAGATCTAGTTGGAACTGGTCAGCTGGGTAGTTGGAGAAAAATCCTCTGGAAGCCTGTTGTTTCTCGGTAGCTCCAACAGGAGGCCAACCAACAGCCCCTTGGAGTCACTTAAGGAGTCTTTGGTTCAAGACAAGCAGGTGCACTTTCTTCTGATCTTCACATGTCCATGAGTGTTCTGAGAGGGAGACTGGGGGGTGCCACTTGTATGCCAAGTGGCTGTCTGTGGTGTGGGAAACTGCAGACCACTCCGTAGTCAATGGTGTTTGAAATCCCAGGTTTGACCCTAACTCACTTTTGAAGCACTTCCTGATGGTTTACTATACAGTGCCCTTCTACACCTAAATTTAACATGGCAGAACCCTCCTTCTCCTGGTCAGAGCTCCATGTGCCCACCCAGAAGTTCTACTAGGATAATGGGCATATCCTCCCTTGTGGCCACACAAAGTTCAGGGACATCTCCCAAATCCCACTGGGTTTGGAGCAAGGCTGACTAGGAAGAAAAAGGAGGGCAGGACTTGGTGTGATTTACATCTGCCAGTGACTGGGTTAGCACGTTTTGAAGCTCAAGAAGGAGCTTGGTACTGCCCTTCAGGCCATTCTCCTCAGGGAAGAAAAACACCTCTTCACACCCAAGCCTTTTGTTCACTGTCTGGGAGCAATAAACATAATACCACAGGAGTGCTAATAAGTCAGGTGACACTGGACACTAGCAGTAAGGCATATGTGGTTTATTCAGGAAAATGACAATGTTCTATGAGCATCATTTTCAAAACAGTAATAAAAAATCTGACTTTGCCATTACTGTTAAAATGAGTCATTGAATCATTTTTCTAGCTGCCCCAACCCAGAATTAAGCAACATAAGATGTTTAAATGTAATCCAGTAGTTTTCTATGGGTGATCCAGCCTTCATACACTGAAAAACGACTTTGGAGGTTTTTGACTGCAGGGCCATGTTCAACTTTAAATATACATTTCCTATTTTTAAATTCCATGCACCCTGCCCTAAGGGCCTTTTAGGCCTACCTTAAGGGTGGCTTGTAAGTAATAAAAAGGAAAGTTTAGGCCTAACTAAAAGTTTTATTTTGCCAGGCCGAAATGGCAGTTTTAAACTGCAATGAAACATATGTCACCTTAGTTGGCGGCACAGTGACTGCTGCAGCCCACTTGTAACTTTTAATTTAGAGGCCCTAGGTATATGTAGTACTATATACTAGCGAATTATTAGCACAATTAAATGTGACAATGAAGTATTGGAAAATGGTATTGGGTTTAAAAGGGTGAGAGAGCACCAGTGCTTTACCACTGGTTAATAGGGATAGAGTGTGTGAAATACTATGGTTAACAAAAACATGTTCAGCTAAACAAAGAAAAACCTGAGGGAGTACCACACAAAAGATGGTCTTTTCCCCCACAGAGCAATAGACGAAGTCCGCTAATCAACAGCCTCTCTATGTATGTATATTATGGATAAATTATTTTAAAAAAAAACAATAGTCTTGCAAATCAACTAAAGTTGTCGCAAAGTCTAGACCTAAACTCATATGTGTCAGGGAAGAGCTTACTCTTGTGGATGGTAGCTTTTGAAAGGGAGACAGATGTGTTCTTCAGTGAACTGTATAGACAAGGTTATCAATCTGGTACTTGAGGGTCAGTTGAGGAGAGGCTCCTAAAAGTGAGGGTGAAGGAAGTATACTGGAATAGAAGACGGCTAAACATATAGAAGGAGAGATTAAGTGGTGTATATACTGTGCAGTTAATGACAAATATAAGGGCAGTTAGAAAGCCCCTTTATGACCAGTTGAGGTCCTGGACAAAGCTTTAAGTTGGGACTGTATGTAATGAGCCTATTCAGTATATTCTCTGTTTCACAAAGGTTTATGTGAGTCATGGTGGGTTATCATTCTAAGCTGCTGGTTGTGAAGAGTGTGGGCACAGTAAATACAGTTAACATGATTGAATCTACCAGGTATGAATTTGCAAGGCAAGGGGTCCCAGGAGCCATAATTACAGCCACTGGAGCATAATTTATCTCTAGGGAGATAAAGGAATTTCCCATGGATATGTCTATAATACATGATTAGAGTCTCTTATGGCCTTATTGAGAGAATTAATCGAATGGCTAAGATATTAGAAGATACCTATGCTTTTGGGCTAAAAAACCCTCTACATTCTAAGGCCGGACCTCCTCGAAGATCACACTGAAAGGAGGCCTCTGAGCACTCAGAGGTGGCAATCATCAACAACAACAAGCTGGACATGTCCACCGGGGTCAACACTGCCATGACTTCCTGCTTCCACACCATGAAGATGCTGAGGAAGATCTTGTAATGGCTCCTGATCATCGCCAGAAGAAAACACCTACACACTCATCACCAGCAGGTTGGACAATGGAAACTTTACGCTGGAATCACCAAACATCTCACAAGAAAGCTACAAACCATCCAAATCACAGCAGCCAGACTTAACGTCAACCTCCCACTCAGAGCACGTCACACCACACCTGAGAGAGCTCCACTATCTCCCGATACACAAGCCTCCACAATTCAAACTCCTCACCCACGCACTACCTGACACAGGCCCAGCCTACATTAATAACCACATCTCCTTTCGCCAACTTTCCAGTAACCTCTGCTCAGCCAGACTCCTATTCGCACAATACCAAAAATACACAAAATCAGAACCAGAGGTCGAGCCTTCCGATACATCACTCCTAAAGTGTAGAACAACCTCCCTCCTGACATCAGAGCCTGCTTCTTGCTTCTTGAGTTCTGCAAGAATCTGATGCCCCTTCTCTTTAAATGACTCTGCCTTCGAGACTAGAATCCACACCTGTGCAGTGCCAGAATACCCTCCCAGGTGATATAATGTGCACTAAAACACATCTAACACAACAACATAACATAGCAGCAACATGTGCATATGGCAGTGCTAAGAACACGGGCAGTTTGTGCACTGCCCAAAATTATTGCATTTCAGCTCTGAGCTGTACTGCCTTCAGACCTTTTGAGAGAGGTGTTTAAAAAATGGAAAGCTAATGGGCTTCATATGTTGTCATAGTTCCCATCAGCTCCATAAAATATTTTGAGCTCAGTAAGGGTACAGATATGGTTTTTATCTTCTTCTTTTTATACTCTAGTGCTTATGATTCCTTTGTTTGCTAAAAATAACGTTAAACCTCAGGGGAAGCATTGGACCCTCCCCAGGAAATGTTCACTGTTGTATAATTACGCCAGCAGAAGTGCAGTGCTAGGTTCACAATGAGAAAGGATCGTGTTTCATTCCCATAGGCGGCTCCCTAGCCCGCCCTGCACCCCCGACCATCAATTATAGACAACGGCAAATGTTGTTTACAAGATCAATTCAAAATCATGCATACCACTGATTGTGCTGGCTGCGAGGCATGTTGATTGTGCAATATAAACGGAAATTAATCGAACAGTATACACTGCATATTTATCATGAAATTGGCACTGATCGTCAATAGCGTGCACAAATCCGTTTAATATATGTAGAAAGTCATCAACATCAAAAATGAAATAACACCACTTTGAAGGATAAAAAGGAACAGTCACACAGCTTCTACTTAACGTGGAGCTCCATCTGTTAATTGGATGCTTTGGGTACAAATACTACCAATATAAACACCTCTTTAGACCAGTTTCTATAAATGAGCATTATGGTTAGCTGGATCACAAACGTCCTCACACGAGTGGGATCAGAGTCGCGCGTTGTTCTACGCACTCGGCTTGCAGCCAGGTGAATGTAGAATGATAGTGGGATGTGAGGCCGTCAGAAACTCAGGACAGTGTCCTGTGCGCGCCCCTCATTAAATGTGGAATATAGCCACTAACAGGACGTGCTACCAAGCATGCTCAATTAAAATATTGTGCTTGACAGCAGTGGCGTAGCATCAAATGCAGGAAAGGAAATGGGCTAATCGGTCCCCTGATTAGGCAACAAAAGACATCCATGATTGGGTGCACGGCACCCTCCGCCCATGGGCCCCACTGCCACCGTACCTCCTGCGCTCTTAATGGGATTGTAGCAGCATGACCGGTACCGTGACTGAAGCTGACACATTGTCATCTCTTGCTCTCAGAACCCCATTCTGGCCCACCGGCAGGCTGCATTTCGTTGTCACGTGCTGCCCGTTCGAGGCTGTAATGGATATGCTCCACAAACAGTGGAATCCTTTGACAAAGAAAGCCATGAAGGAGTGTAACGCACATGGGCGTCGATTCACCAAAATGTCACAGGTAGCTGAAGTGGCATCACATACCTGTTGACCTTAATGACACCACAGAAAGGCATGCCACATGACCCTAACATCACAATATCGCAATTGAGGATTTGTGTTGGATAGTATCAATCTCACACAATTTCGGTCACTACCTGTCACTTGACTGTCACTCACTTTCACTCACACAGACATGCTTACACATACAGAAACATATTCTTACACACACTCTTTCACTTAAACACATTTTCATTTTTAAGTACACAATGCACATACATATAAAGCCATTCTTAGGGTCGAGCCTGCGATAGCGCATGCAATGCTGTTGTAGTTATAAAAGGGCTTGGAGCCCACCCGTGGCTTACCATTTGTTGGCTTGCATGGCACTCTAATTTACAGCTTCATAATTCGTCACTGGAGGCAATATCATAATTTCCGTTCCCGTCTGTGGAGCTGGGATCAAGCACTTATTGATTCAACTTAATCAGTGCCCGTCCGCCGCTCCCAGTGTGATTGAGGTACTGTTTTCTTCTTTTAATTTCTACTGCCCTACAAACAGAAGGCGCGTGACTAGCAAAAAAGTGCCCAGCAGGACAAACAAAATTGTAAAGTTGTATTTTCTACAGTTATCTTTTTTTTACATTTATATTGCCAAGTCTTATTTTCTCACTTTGCACTCATTTTTTTTTGCTTTTGGGCACTGTTCTCAAAAGATGACTATTATATTGTTCTAAATATCGCAAAGCAACATTCTTTCTTTCTTTCTTATGTGTAATTTTCTAAATTATACTTTGACAGATAATGATGCAGTACACCTCAATCCACACCACTCCAATCCAATCCACCCCACTCCAATACAAACCACTCACTCCAGTCCACAACACTCCAATCCTCCCAACCTACCCCACTCCAGTCCCCCAACTCCAATGTAATACTCCACTCCAATCCAGCCCACCTCACTCCTATCCACCCCACTCCAATCTGCCCCACTCCAATCCAAAACTATATGCCCCATTCCAGTCTGTCCCACTGCTATCCAAAACAATCTGCCTCAATACATTTCAAAACAATCTGCCTCATTAAAATCCAAAACAATCTGCCCAAATTCAATCTGTCCCAGTGCAAACCAAAACAATCCCCCCAATCTGATCTCCTCCACTCCAATCAAAAACAATCCATCCCACTCTAATCTAAAACAATCTGCCCCACTCCAGTTTGTTCCACTCCAATCCCCAAAAAATCTGCACCTCTCCACTCCAATCCATCTGACTCCAATCCAGTCCACCATACTCCAATCTGCCCCACTGCAATTTGCCCCATGCATTCCAAAACAGTCTGCCCCACTTCAATCCAAAACCATCTGTGCCACTCCAATCCAAAACAATATACCCCACTCCAGTTTGCCCCACTTCAATCTAAAAAGCTACCCCACTCCAATCCAAAACAATCAACCTCACTTCAATCTGTCCCAGTACAAACTAAATCAGTCTTCCCCACTCCAACCTGCATTACTCCAATCCAAAACAATCTACCACTGCAATCCAAGGCAATCTGCCCCACTCCAGTCCATAACAATCAGCCCCACTTAATCCAAAACAATCTGCCCCACTCCAATCTAAAACAATCTGACCACATCAATCCAAAACAATGCACCCCACTCCAATCTGCCACATTCCAATACAAAACAATCAGCCCCACTCCACCACAGAACAATCGGCCCACTCCAATACAAAACAATCTGCCCACCACTCCAATCTAAAACAATCTGCTCCGCTCAAATCTGATTCACTCGAATCTGCCCCACTCCAATCCAAAACAATCTGTCCCACTCCAATCCAAAGCAATCATCCCAACACCAATCTGCCCCACTCCAGTCAAAAACAATCTACCCCACTCCAATCCAATCTGCCCACCCAACTCCAATCCAGTCCACCTCACCACCAACCACCCCACTTCAATCTGCCCCACTCCAATCCACCCTACGCCAGTCTGTCACACCCCCCTCCAAAACAATCTGCACCACTGCAATCCAAAACAATCTGCCTACTCCACTCCATTCCAATCCAGTCTGCCGCACTACAATACAAAACAGTCTGCCTTTCTCCAATCTGTCCCAGTAGAAACCAATACAATCTACCCCACTCTAACCTGTCCCACTCCAATCCAAAACAATCTGCAACTGCAATTTTCTCATTTCATTTTAACCTCTTAGCTGCTGGGCCTTTCCCCCCCCCCTCAGTGCTGAGCCGTTTTTTGGCTATTTGGGGTGGTTCGCGCTTAGGCCTTCATAACTTTTTGCCCACATAAGCTATCCACGCCAAATTTGCGTCCTTTTTTTTCTAACATCGTAGGAATTCTAATGGTACCCAGAGTTTGTGGTTTCCCCTGGAGGAGACCAAGAAATTAGCCAAAATACAGTGAACATTTTGTTATTTCCACAAAAATGGGAAGAAAGGGCTGCCGAAGAAGGCTTGTGGTTTTTTCCCTGAAAATGGCATCAACAAAGGGTTTCTGGTGCTAAAATCACCATCTTCCTACCTTTCAGGAACGGGCAGACTTGAATCAGAAAACCAAATTTTTCAACACAAATTTGGCATTTTACTGGGACATACCCAATTTTTACTATTTTTGGTGCTTTCAGCCTCCTTCCAGTTAGTGACAGGAATGGGTGTGAAACCAATGCTGGATCCCAGAAAGCTAAACATTTCTGAAAACTAGACAAAATTCTGAATTCAGCAAGGGGTCATTTGTGTAGATCCTACAAGGTTTTCCTACAGAAAATAACAGCTGAAATAAAAAAAATATTGAAATTGAGCTGAAAACAACAGCCATTTTTCTTTGTTTTATTCTGTAACTTTTTCCTGCGATGTCAGATTTTTTAAAGCAATATACCGTTATATCTGCTGGACTCTTCTGGTTGCGGGGCTATAAAGGGCTTGTAGGTTCATCAAGAACCCTAGGTACCCAGAGACGACAAATGAGCTGCACCCTGCGGTTGGTTTTCATTCTATTCTGGGTATACAGCAATTCATTTGCTGAAATATGAAGAGTGAAAAATAGGTATCAAGAAAACCTTTGCATTTAAAAAATGGGCTCAAGATAAGGTTTTGAGGAGCAGTGGTTATTTGCACATCTCTGAATTCCAGGGTGCCCATACTAGCATGTGAATTGCAGGGCATTTCTCAGATAGACGTCTTTTTTACACACTCTCTTATATTTGGAAGGAAATAATTTAGAGAAAGATAAGGGGCAATAACACTTGTTTTGCTATTCTAATTTCCCCCAAGTCTCCAGATAAAAATGATACCTCACTTCTGTGGGTAGGCCTAGAGCCCGCGACAGGAAATGCCCCAAAACACAATGTGGACACATCCCATTTTTTGACAGAAAACAGAGCTGTTTTTTGCAAAGTGCCTACCTGTAGATTTTGGCCTCTAGCTCAGCCGGCACATAGGGAAACCTACCAAACCTGTGCACTTTTGAAAACTAGAGACCTAGGGGAATCCATGATGGGGTGACTTGTGGGGCTCTGACCAGGTTCTGTTACCCAGAATCCTTTGCAAACCTCAAAATGTGGCTAAAAAAACAAGTTTTCCTCACATTTCGGTGACAGAAAGTTCTGGAATCTGAGAGGAGCCACAAATTTCCTTCCACCCAGCATTCCCCCAAGTCTCCCGATACAAATTATACCTCACTTGTGTGGGTAGGCCTAGAGCCCGTGACAGGAAATGCCCCAAAACACAACGTGGACACATCCCATTTTTTGACAGAAAACAGAGCTGTTTTTTGCAAAGTGCCTACCTGTAGATTTTGGCCTCTAGCTCAGCCGGCACCTAGGGACACCTACCAAACCTGTGCATTTTTGAAAACTAGAGACCTAGGGGAATACAAGATGGGGTGACTTGTGGGGCTCTGACCAGGTTCTGTTACCCAGAATCCTTTGCAAACCTCAAAATGTGGCTAAAATAACACATTTTCCTCACATTTCGGTGACAGAAAGTTCTGGAATCTGAGAGGAGCCACGAATTTCCTTTCACCCAGCATTCCCCCAAGTCTCCCGATAAAAATGATACCTCACTTGTTTGGGTAGGCCTAGCGCCCGCGACAGGAAATGCCCCAAAACACAACGTGGACACATCACATTTTTTCATAGAAAACAGTGCCTACCTGTGGATTTTGGCCTCTAGTTCAGCCGGCACCTGGGGAAACCTAGCAAACCAGCGCATTTTTTAAAACTAGAAACCCAGGGGAATCCAAGATGGGGTGACTTGTGGAGCTTTGACCAGGTTCTGTTACCCAGAATCCTTTGCAAACATCAAAATTTGGCCAAAAAAACACTTTTTCCTCTCATTTAGGTGACAGAAAGTTCTGGAATCTGAGAGGAGCCACAAATTTCCTTCCACCCAGCATTCCCCCAAGTCTCCCGATAAAAATGGTACCTCACTTGTGTGGGTAGGCCTGGTGCCCGCGACAGGAATAGATCACACAACGGTCAATGTTGGTCCTTACATGAGGCAGCTGTTGACCCTGGGGTGGTCCATTCCTGACGCAGGCACTAGGTGTAGGCACTCAAGTGGGGTAGTGTTTTTATCAGGACAGGTGAGGAATCACTGGGTGGTAGGAATTTTGTGGATCCCAGCATATTCCTGTAGTTTGTGTGACAGAAATGCGAGAAAAATAGAGTTTTTATTCAACATTTCAGCTTTGCAGGGTATTCTGGGTAAGAAAACTTTGGGGAATCCACACAAGTCACACCTCTGTGGACTCCCCCGAATGTCTAGTTTCCAGAAATGTTTGGGTTTAGTGTGTTTCTCTATATGGCCGCCGAACCCAGGACCAAAAACACAGGTGCCTGCCTTACAAAACCAGTTTGTTTTGCGATAGATAATTTTGATGTCTCCACAATACAATTTGGGCGGTGGAATTTGGGGCTGAACTAAATTGGGGAGCTCCCAAGAGAGCACTCTCTCTCTCTCTCTCTCTCTCTCTCTGCTTACTGCCGCATTCACCTGCTTTTCCGAGGTGGCCAACCCCCCAAGTGAAATCCCTGGCGTCTAGTGGTGTTTCCTGGCCTCCGATCGGGGGCCAGGAAACACTTTCAGGAAGGCCTCATAAGAAAGGGGAGACTGTCCCCTTTCTTACGAGGCCTTCCCGAATGTGGGGAAGGCTGTTTTCCCCATCGGAGCAGGAAGCGGCCGCAAGGCTGCTTCCTGCTCCGATGGGGAAATCAACATTGTTACGTCAGCGCGGTGCGCTGACGTCACAAAGGGGGGGTGGGGGGAGATACGGAAGAGCTTCCGTGTCTCCCAGGGACCAAAAAAATATATAATAAATCCTCGGGTGCGACGCACCCGAGGATTTATTAACCCCCTCCCTGGTGTCGGCCACTGGTCGTGACCCGCACCAGGGAGGTAGTGCGGGCGTCGGCCAGTGGCCGACGCCCGCATTGAGGGGGTTAAAACAATCAGCCCCACACAATGCAAAACATTCTACCCCACTCTAATTTTCCCCACTCCAATCTAAAACAATCTGCCCCCTCCAATCCAATCTGCCCCACTCCCACTCCAAACGAATATGCCCCACTCCAGTCTGCCCCACTCCAATCCAAAACAAGCTGCCCCACTCTAATCCAAAACAGTCTGCCCCAATTGAATCCAAAATAACTGCCCCACTCCAATCCAAAACAATCTGTCACACTTCAATTCCCCCACTACAGTCCAGTCCATCCCACTCAGTCCAATCCACTCCATTCCACTCCAATCCACCCCACTTCAGTCCTATTCACCTTCCTCCAATCCACCCCAATCAACCCCTATCAATCCCATAATCCAATCCCATCCATGCCAGTCTACCAATTCAACCCAATCCACACCACGACTTCAATCCACTCAACCCCACTCAGCCCACTTTAGTCCAAGCCACCTCACTCTAATCCAATCCACTCCACTCTTTACATGCTAACTCAGCCACCCCACTCAAATCTGTCCACTCAACTCCAATCCAATCCACTCCACTCCACAATCCACTCCAGTTCAGTCCATCCCACTCCAATCAAGTAAATTCAATTCACCCCACTCCAGTCCACTCCAATCCTCTTCAGTCCAGTCTAGTCCACCTCATTCCAACTAACCCCACTGAACACCACCCAATCTATGCCAGTCCAATCCACCCAACCATAGTCCTATCATTTCAGTCTAATCCACCCAACCCAATCCAATCACCTCGCTCTAATCCACCCCACCCCACTCTACTCTAATCCAATCTACCCGCTCTACTCCAATCCACCCAACTACCTCAGTCCACTCTAACCCACTCCATCCTATTCCACTCTACACCACTTCTCTGCCACTGAACCATTGAACTCTACTCTCTCCCACTCAAATCTGGCACTCTACTCCCCCTATAACACTCTAGAACACTCTACTCCCCCCTCCACTCTGACACTCTACACCCCTAACTTTTAGCCGTGCTGGATAGCAGCCACATTGATGTACAACATGGCAAAACCACATTGCCAAAGCCAATAGCTTTTGTGCAGATGAGGCTTATTGGCTTTGCTAATGCTTGTTACTTACTACATCTGCCACCATAGATCCTAAGCGTGCTCCATTTTTTATTACACTAATAGTTAGTGATAGAATATTATTCACAATTTGTATGATGAAAAACGGGCAGAGGATAAGGAATGTGGATCCTGGGTGCCCTTGGCCCTAATTTTGCCACCCTTTAGGCCAGGCTTCGCAAAGGCAGTGCCAGGGGTTGCAGCTACGCCCCCTGGAAAACCCTACATGGTAACTCAGACCCCTGCTGTCTGGGGGAGGAGGGGTGTAAGGGTGTCAGTAGGCGTACGATCTATGAATTAATGTGAGTTACTCAGGTTTTGGGCCCCACACGACATGCTGCAGGGGCCTCATCATTTTGAAATATGCACTAGAACTATACATTTTCCGCCTCCAACTTCAGACATTTGGTTTCATCCTGTGGCTTTTAATCCTCTCTGTGTGGATTGTCGCATAGAGCCACAGTCTTTAGAAATGTTTAACACTCTCCCACCTTTCCACATGAACATATAGTGCCAGACACACAACCAGAGATGCACAGGCAGGAAAAAACACACATGTACACATTCTCTCTCTCATATTTCATGTATCTTAATTTTGCTTAAATTGCATCTACCCAGGTAAACAATATAGTCATTGATTTATATACCTACTCCCAAGGTATCTCTATAAATTTGCCAGTGAGTGACCATTACAATCTCAGTCTCAGGGACCTACAAACCTTTATGACCCGCGAACTAGCACTACAGGAGAACTCATATACGTGCTCTCACATGCCTTTGTGACTCTACCCGAAATGCCCATCTATTAGTAAAAGTATAAACAGGACACCGTTTTTTCATTTGTACTAATGTGTATGAGTAGTCACATTTTCTTCTCATTTTTATCCCGTTTTAGGTATTTGGTGGCAATTCACAGAAGCATGAGCACAGAAGTATTACTTTAAGTGTCCTCGATGCCGAGGCACCTAATGGTCAAATTACACCAATATCCGTCACTAAGAAGAAATCACACACTCAACTGACAGAAGCTGTGGAAGTTGAGAACAAATCAGTTCGAGACTGGACAGGTTAAAATCACGAGAAGCACTAGACGAGCCCGCTCGTCACCTTGCCCGATATGACACTCACGACTGTGTGTGAGTGAGGCGACAAACATCTCTCTTTACCACCACGAACGGGGAAGTACAACTTCAACATGTCGACGCATCTGGCATCAAGCTTTTTCTTACCCATTTGAAATAAACCCACTTGCGGATTACATATTTTTACTACCATTGAACACATACATGCAAAATCGTCCAGTTTATCTTAAGAGTTCAACAACACAAACCACAAAGCTTTGCACATTGCAGCATCAGACCCTTAAAGGGTCCATTCAGTGAATGATGCCCCAGTAAGTCTAAAAACCTAAGCAGACATCGTCAAGCAAAGCAGGATTCAGGGATCTCTGTTGCGGTGATTGTTAGTGATGCAGGGCTAGGTGAAGAGAATTGTTTTTAACCTAGACTGTGTGAAATCTATAATGCTAGAGGCCACGTGCGATATAAAAATACTATTGTCTTGAGAACACACTCATTGTGTTATTTCTTTAGCGGGAGCCCTATAGAATTAGCACATGCTACACCTGCCTTAATTCTTTAATTAGCTCAGTAGGGCAGTACAGGCGATTTGGATGAAATTTGCACCATACGGACAATCACAGGTAAACATGCTAGCGAGCTTTGAAACCTTTATTCATCGCTGGCTTTTAGAATTTTACCATAGTACTCAATTGTAGAGTTTTCTACGAATGCCCCTAAACTCTCTGGTTATTCTACTTCATATCTTTAAAAAATGTTATCATGCGCAAATAGAATGTTGTTTTCAAAACGGTTCTGTGTCTAAATGTGGCTTCCACAGCACGAACAAAGGCAATGTTGCCACAATCGTTACTACACGGGCAGTGCACCTGCCTTTACTCTAGTCATATCAGCCACTGCCCCTACCTCACAGACCACGACACCTCCTCTTTGTCTCCAGTGATCCTTTCAGGAATAAATACCTCTTTCGTATAGAACCAACGCGTCGGAGTCAATCTCTTCTCCATATGGCAAAAGTTATTCAGCGGTGGGTGCACGCAGGTGTGCGCCAGCTTGAGGTAAAACGTACCCACCCCTTATTAGTGCCGTTTACTACATCTCCCTCAGTGGCCTACACCAATCAGCGCGTGTGCTCTGACATAACCACATCCCTTCAGAAGAGGCTAATTTGGCCTAGCAGACATATTTAAAGTCATAGCGCGCCATACATTTCCATCTGAATATAGTTTTGTGATGTTTATTTTGTAGAGTTGTATTTTTAATTTTACTGACATCGCCAGCTGCCTCGACATGTTTCTGTGGCTCATAATTATAGTAAGGTATTCTGCACTGACATTATTGACAGGAGCAGTGTGTGTACAATAATTGGGTTAATTCACTTGTTGTGTAGAAGGGTGTGTTAATTCCAGAAGGCTGGTGGTTTTACTTCATATTTCATTATTCTTATAGGAGTACCTTCATGGTGTAGACTAGGACCACCGTAAGGTTGTGAAACTGGCATCAGGCACCAGCTACTAATTAGTTATCAATGCAAAACCCCCTTCACTGTGAATAATGTTTATATAAGCCGCCTTTAGTTGGCTACTAGGGCAAATCACAGTAAAGCAGCAAAGTACACTAGCCTATTTACTGAGAGATACAGTGAGTCAACCTTGCTCATTTTAATTGATGCCAGCTGTAGGTTGGCTTCCCACTTC
The DNA here is from genome assembly GCF_031143425.1 of Pleurodeles waltl. Taxonomy (NCBI): domain Eukaryota; kingdom Metazoa; phylum Chordata; class Amphibia; order Caudata; family Salamandridae; genus Pleurodeles; species Pleurodeles waltl. The sequence continues at coordinate 639,566,038 of NC_090436.1, read as the reverse complement.
TGTAATTGTTCTTGTGCGGTAGTATCCATTGGAGGAAAAATTAAAATTCTCAGCCCTCGAGGAATGTGATCATGTTCGAGATATTTTTTAAGAGAGGCAACTTCCCACCATTTTGAAGTTTCCTTCTTTAAGGCTCTTTCAAGTGCTAAGAAAGTACTTTTAGCTGATAAAAGATTTATAGTCTGGGAACTTTTGATGCCTGCACCAGTTGTATTGAAGACTTGATCCAATTTAGAATTGTGTTGTTCTCTCCTATTGGCCTGATGAGTCATAGTGAAATCAAATGTTATATTCAGTTCGGTAAAATCAGAATTTATTAAAGGCTTGAACAGGAAGTATAGTTAAAGCCGTAGGCTGCATGAACAAAAGTAAGGGTCCAGTTTGTAACTTCCCGTAAGGAATTGCCAAGTCACTGATGAAATTAGATAGACGTGGGAGCTTAGAACCGGGGAAATGGACCCTAGTCCCCCATATATGGACTCAACTAAGAATAAATGGTAAGTTCCCACTTGCAAATTGATAGTTTATCAGCATTCAATTGCTAAATATATAATAATGTTCCGTACTCCGAAGTTACTAATCAAGCTTGAAATTTATTCAGCAAATGTAAGTCACTTCATGTCGTACTACAGGTAGAGGGAGCGTAGTAACTAATAAGATTTGTCAATCAGCAAAACAAAAAATACTTTTCCTATGAACGCTTGATTTTAATTATAACTTTCCACTAGTGATTGTATGCATTTGTGTATTCTAAATTTACTTGTACAAAACCATAGAAATTCAGCAGTTATAGTTAGACTTCTTTCAAGTAACTATGACTCATGCCCTAAGGTACCTATAACTCCTGCCCCGCCATGCACAGCCTTTTCTTCAAACATTTTACTGCTAATGTTTCATTTATAGTTTTAAGGGCATTATAGAAGTTGTCATGACTGCTGTAATATCTGGGATAATTAGCAGTGCATTGCGAGGGTGCGAAGTACAGTTACCTTAGGGCATGAGTTAGACTCTGGGGAAGTGGGAGCATCCCCCGGGGCCCGGCCATCAATCCTGGGTGCCCCCCAGGGCACTCAGTGTATGTTGGAGACTGCAGGAGGGAGCCTCAAGGCACACATGGTCCGACCCGGACCCCTGCCTCCTGTGGGAGCCGGCATTGCTTTTGCACCCGGGGAGCTGCTAAAGATGCATCTCCCTGTCAGCAAAAGCAATTGTTTCCTCTGTTTCTTGCCCGTGGGCAGTGAAACGGAGGAAACCTCCACTCGCAGCAAGTGAGAGCTGCTTGACAGCTATATTTTTGTGTATTTTTGGATGATGTTAATGTTAACAATATTTTTTTTTATATTTCTTTACTTACCATTATAAATATAGGAGCACTATATTGTGGTAAACAACATTTTTGACACAATATTTGTGTCAGCGAGATATTTACCACAATACTGTGTCAGTGATCCATAATAGGAGAGGAAGCTGACATATGGACAGTTAATGCATTGCGTGTTCTTTAAAGTAATACGTCTTTAACTCTTTCCTAAACTGGAGCAGTGATCAGATGGTCAAGATGGATAGGGGTATGTTGTCCCAGGTCATGGATGCATAGATAGAGAAAGCCTGTTATCTTATTTTTTCTTTTTTACACTTCTTAGTCTGTACACTGATGGTATCCAGAGGTTGGGTGCGCTGATAACCGTCAGAGATGGTAAACTTGTCTGCAAGATAAGCAAGGGTGCTGACTGTGATGGCTTTGTCAATGATGTAGCTCATATTGAAGATAGTGCAGGCTGCCAAGGTGAGTCATTAGACTTCTATCAGGATGGGGGTACAAATAATGACACCTCTCAGTATTAATGAATGAGATTGTAGTAATGTGTGTGAGTTTGGTTAGCAACAACGGAACAGGAGCACAGTAATTGATGTCTTAATCTGGAATTTCAGCTACAGCTGATGTGGTTACTCTGGTACGAGCATCTGGTTACTGGGTTCCCACAGATATACCAATGCTTCTATCCCATTATTGAGTGGGCACCACCATAATCAATACATCTGCAGCTTTGATGTCAGCACTCTACCACAAAGTATCACCTAACTAAATGTGATTTGCCCATATCTCTGTCTGAGTAGCTGTACTGCTTTGACCTGGTTAAAATCTGCAAAACACAACAACATTTTACTGCGCTTGCCTTCTTAGTCCAATTTTGATTGCCCTCTTTCCACTAGAATTTTACCTTTCATTACTCTAATTTCAGATATACTACCACTACCCTATGTTTAACAGTATCTTATTTCCACATGCCTCCTTTCAGCAAGAGTACAACGTTGCTCTTTGTCTAATAGTATGCTATTCCTCTGTGCCCTCTGTATTGGGCGCCCTTACTTTTAATTGCCTTCGGTCCATCAAGTCCCTGATTTTCACTTAAATCACTCTCTGGGGAAGGGAGAGGTTATATGTATTGTGAGAGTTCTGCAATACCTGGCCTAACCATGCTATTACTGAAAAAGGGATCCCTTTTCAAGACAAAAGGTCAAATTGGTTCTGGATGAGACAGACTCTAAAATGCTGATGCCCAAAGTAGACAGGGCTGACCTTTACAGGTAGGAGTCCACACCGAGGTCCACAATAGTTAAGAAAAACCAAGAAACCCACAGGGCAATTTGCGGGCCAACTTCTACAGAGAAAGGCAAAGAATTGGCCAGACACAGTCAGATTTTGTGCTTGAGAAAACAGTTCTCAGGAAATATTTATTACACCACAAGATAGCATTAAAACATTTGATTACCATCACACAATGTACACACACACTTACATAAAATGGAAAACGGTTGGAAAAAACTTCTATATTTTGGAATCTCCTGACCACATTGTTGAAGTCATGTTTGGCCACCCTGCTGGCCCACACAGCACCTGCAAATTGGTTTGGGAGCCTAATTGCTAGTCACCAGGTCCCCCAGATATAATCTTTACAAGGCAAACTCCCCTGCTCCCCCCCCAAGAAGAGAAGCCAAAGTCAAGCAAGTCAACTGAGCCTGTTAAACATCCATGCCAGAGCACCCCAGAGAGAGATCCCTCCTGGCACCCTACGGGAGATAGGCCTGGACAACAAGGCTGGATCTTGGTCCCCTGGCGCAATCTCCAACTCCCCACAGTCCCCAGGGCAGTATCATAGAGTACCCAGAGAGTCAATGACAATCACTGCAGTGCATTAATCAAACGATTAAAGCCAAATGTATCCAGAATTCATCTCCCGTCCTGCTCCAGCTGCCAAGGTGTCTATCTATATGGACAAACATACCTTCATCTTCATAATAAACATGACAAATCATGAGCATACACATAAAGGAAACCAAGATAAAGAAAATCAATTATGAACAATCATATGCACCTCATTTCCAAATTGTTGAACGAGGGATGGATGTATGGGTCAAAGAAGCTTGTATCGAGGGCAGCAGGTCACAGTGACAGTTGGCAGGGACACTGATAACCAGGAAGTGACGTGGGTCCTCAAAAACACCTTTGGCTTAAATGCCCCTGCCTGCCGGCCAGGCGATCCGGCTGACCCCTGGCAGCCAATGGGTGGCAAGTGCTGGTTCCCAGGTAATCTGTGAAAACATGCAAATCCCAAAAAAGAACACTGTTGGTGTGCCCCATCCCTCAGCCATGTGCCGGCTTCAACTACTGTTGGGCACCACCTCTAAGGCATTGCCCCTTTATTCACAGGTAGGGGACCACACTGAGGCCTACAGTAGTTGCGAAAAACCAAGAAATCCCCAGAAATTAATTATAGACCACCCTCTAGAGACAAAGGCAAACAATTATCCTGAGAAAATCAGATTTTAAGTTTAAAAAAACAGTTCTCAGGCCATATTTATTACGCCACAAGAAAGCATTAAAAACATTTGATTATCCATCACACTATGTACATACCTTTATATAAAATGGAAAAGAGTTGGAGAAAATGTCAATAAATTGCAATCACCTAATTACATTGCTGAAGTAATGATTGGCACCCTGCTGGCCCTTAGAGCGCCAGCGAATTGACTTGGCATCTCAAGTGCTAGCCACAGGGTCCCCCAGATATAATCTTTACAAGATGAACTCCCCTGCTTCCTCACAAGGAGAGGAGCCACAGGCCAGCAAGTCAGCTGAGTCTCTTAAATTTCCATGCCAGAGAAACTTTAAGAGGGATCCCCCTGGCACCTTATGGGAGATGGGACTGGCCAACCGGGCCACATCTTGATCCCCTTGCACAAGATCCAATGCCCTCAACCCCAAGGACAGTGCCATACAGTACCTGGAGAGCCAAGGACAATCTCTGTAGTGCACATCCCTAGTGCTGCCTTACAGACCATAACACTTCTACCCCTACCTGATCAAAAGTTTAAAGCCAAATGTTTCCAGAATTCACCTGGCTTCTTGTTCCTGATGCCAATCTGTCTACAAGCTTTGTGGCAAACCTGTCTCCATCTCTGCCACAGGCCCAGTTGGTTAACTGACCGGCTGGGATTCTCCCACACATCTGGCCTCTTATGTACGAGAGAAATGTTGAACTGCAAAGGGAAACAAGGATTCCGCAAAAATTTCATTACCCTGAGTGGATAAGTGTACACTATCCTTGTGAAAGAAGACATTACCTACAAAGCAATCATGAGGTAATGGCTTAAGAATGGCTGTATCAATGTGACACTTCACGTTGGGTGCCTTACTGACTCATTCAGATCCTTTGAGTGAAGCCCTACATGCCACATATGATGTGGAATAGTATGAGGCCAGAAATCACTGACCCAGGGAATCTTCTTGCCAGCTATGAGATCTCCATAAATAGTATCTCAGAAAGGCCTCTTCTCCCTTGGAGTGCCTATCATTACCCCCTACATGGATAAAGATAAGTGCAGGTGGCACAAGACTCTTGACCTTAACTTCCTCAACCAGCTGGCTCAGTCCATCAAGCCGAAGACTCCCTTTGACAACCCAAAGAAAAAGCTGTTGTCTACAAAATCAACTCTGATCGAAGACTGCTCCTGCTCATCATGCAAAAGGAAAGTCAAGGATTCACCCACTAGTTGTAGCCATGTGACCTAGTATACAGTTGTTGATGCAGATATGCTAATTAGAAATTATTAATAAATGCGTATATGTTATGATTTATAAAAGTTCAAGGAGAAATTAATGGTCGAGAAAATTAATGTGCATGTTTGAAAATGTGCCCACGGGGTATGTCAGCCTCTTATACGAACTTGTACTAAAAGAAATAAAAATGTGTGAAATAATGAAAATGTGTAATAATAATGTAGTAATATGCCATAATGAGATGTATAACCTATGTTTTGCATTATATCATGGAAGCTCACTTAGCCAAAGTCGTGGCCTACTTGCCAGGCCTCATGCAGAAGTAGAATTAAAAAACGCATGCTGTATAAGTTGCTAGTGCCTATGAACCGACCATGAACTGTGTGCTTAGCTAGAATTTTCTGCAATGTACCGACTGACAGGAGATGATGAAGTCAATTTGATACAATTATGTGTGGAGTAGGCTGAATGTACTTTCCAAGGACTTGAACAATAGAGGCACTGACTGAAGAGGAACATGCAATATTTTCGATACCTGGACAGCCGGATGATGAGGACATCGTACAGTGGACCAATCCATGAACTGAGAAAGACGAAATACTAGAACTCATAGATTTGAGGAATAAAATGTATTCGGTAATGTCACCTATGGTGGACTGATTGACCAATTAGGAATTAGGGGGATGGACTGAAAAACTCTAAGAAAAAGTCATAACAAGGGGCTAAAACGTCAGATGTGAGGAGAAGAAATTATGACGACAAGAGACGCGGTTCAAGGTTCTGTAATTGGGCTCATGCTCTTGAGAGCCAGATGCGTTGCTGATCGATTGATGACCTGAGGACGAAGACTGACTTTGTTGCTGATCCATTTCATGGATAGGTAGCTATGACAATGTGACTGATTAACTTTTGTCCCTTTTTTTCTAGGGACCAACTGTGCTGTTTTGTAGTATTCCTCTTAGCTAGATGGTCTCCAAATTCAAGTTTTTCTTAATTGTTTTTGCATGAAGACCCACATACTAAATGCTAATCTTGGCTAGGTAAGGGTCCTTTGGGTGACATTGACAGTGACAAATGATTGACGGACTGATTGCTGAACTCTGCATTTATCGCCATTATATGTTTTCTCAAGTTCTGATTGGATTATGTTATTGGTGGTCATTATTGGACTAATTCTGAGTTGATTGAATACAGTTTGAACTAATTTGATGACTTAGGCCCTCATTCTGACCTTGGCGGTCTTTTCGCAAGACCGCCGAGTTACCGCCGCGGTGAAGACCGCCGACCGCGGCGGTATGCCGCTGTGCGTATTCCGACCGCTGGGAGCGTTCCGCCGGGAAACCGCCAGCAGCCACACTGGCGGTCGGCGGGAAAGTGGAGACTGGTCAACCTCCACCGCCACGCCAGCAGAACACCGCCCACAGAATTACGACCCACATATCTGTGTGGTGGTCTTCTGTTGGCGGTGTTCTGTTGGCGGTCACCTCCCCATGGCTCCCGTTGCCTCCCGGAGGACCAACGCACAAGGTAAGTTGATCGTCCGTTAGGGGAGGGGGTCGGGGGGGTGTTGTGTGATGTGTGCGTGCATGGGGGTGTGCGTGTGAGTGTGTAGAGGGGGTGTGTGAGTGCGTGTATGCGGGCGGGGGGTGCTGCTGTGTCTATGGGTAATGTGTGCAGTTCGGCGGGTGCGCATGTCTGCATGTATGTGTGCGGGTATGTGTCCCCGTTGTGTATGTGTGTGTGTAGGGGGTGTGTGCATGTCGGGGTGCATGTATGTGCATGTCGGGGGTGGGGGTGGGGAGGGGGTTCGTACCACCTCTGGGTGGTGGCAGGGGGGTGGAGGGTGTGGGGGGAGGACTCGTGGGGGGTAGTGGGGGGTGGGGGAGACCCCTATCAGTGCCAGGGAAGGAATTCCCTGGCCCCGATAGTGCCTACCGCCATGGTTCGCATGGCGGTTCCCGACCGCCAGAAACCGCGGCGGTAAGCAGGGTCATGATACCGTTGGCGGTCTTGGGACGACCGCCGGGCCGGAGTGCGCAAACTCCAGCCCGGCGGTCATGACCGCCGTGGCGGTCGGAGTGGGGAAGTGGCAGTCAATCGCGGCGGTGACCGCCGCGGTCAGAATGCCATTTTTTTGACCGCTGGTCTGTTCGCGGTCCGACCGCCGCCTCTCCGCCGACCGCCAAGGTCAGAATGAGGGCCTTAGTCTTGTAACTAATAGAGAAATAAAAATTCTTAAAATATATAATTAAGTTGTGGTTATTCATGAAATGTTGATTTATTGTCTCATGCTTAATGATTCTCTTAGTGGTTGTTGATTGATTACATTGATAATTGACGCTCATGGATTACTACAGGCGCTTGCAGTTTTTGGTAGCAGCTTGATGGTTAGTTTCCTTGGAGAACTAGTTATGTGGTGACCAATGGTTATGGTGGTAGCTTGAGTTAGGGTTAGTTTTTCATTTTTATGAGGTATGATTTTTTTTTTTTTTTTAATGGTAATTGTAGCAAAGATGATGTCCCCTTAAGCCCAGAAATGACTTTCCCAGATCCTGGATCCTGCTAGTAAAGATGGGTATGTTCTCGGCGTCTTTATGATAATGTGAAAATGGTAGGATTGCGCTTGCAAAGGCTTATGCAAATCGCAGGTGAATTGTGACGTAGGTGAGGTAAGTGGGGATTTTGTGTACTCCATTTGAGGTTTAGAAGGAGTGTGCGTACGCCGCAGAATGAGAGTAGGGAAGTCATCAAACTTCATATGTGTGTGGGGCTTTGTGCTAAAAAATTGTCCACGTGGTTTTTGGTGATGTACGGACCCTGCGCGGTCTAAGACACCGGAGCACATTGACAAGTGTAGGAGACACTTGGTTATGTGTTGTAATCTGTCTGGTTTAGTAGGTTGATCAGGCATGGTCAACAAGTCAGTGTGTGAGTAAAAGAGAATTTTTCAACTGAGATTTGGCGAGTCCTATGTGCACTAGGGCAGACCCATTGATCATTTGAGAGTGAAATTTGCGGGTCGAATTTTGCTTGCTAATGTGGGAGACTGAGAAAAAGGAATAGCTGCATGAGCGAAAGGGCCATCAGCGAAAATCCGTAAGGTCTCTGACGCAATTGTGTACCTTCCTGTAGTAAACCAGCAGGTTTGTTTTGGTTATTGATTTTTGGTTAGTGCTCGCAATAATTGTGCATTGGTTCTGTGTGAATTGGAGTTTAGGAGGACAAGTCGCAAGACTTTGTCAGCCACAGCGTGTGAGTGTGACGTCAGAGTGAGCTGCGCTGGGATAGGTTGGTTATGAGAAGAGTCACAGGCGGATTGGCAGCCGTCCGTAAGAGACAATTGGTTGAGTAAGCAAGTGAAAGGAATCTTGGGAGTAAAAGTCATTTCCTTATTTGAATCGAAATAAATACAACAGAGAAAATGAAGTTTTTCAAAGCGTTCAGCAGTGCCATGAAGGGTGATTCTTACATTAAGGTGACAGTTGGAGAGCCTCCCCACCAGAAAATTCTCTGGCATTTATTGTGATGGAGGAGCGAGGTATCGCGCCATGTCTTTGGTTAAAGCAGTGGTGCAAATTGACAGAGAAACAGGGAGCTTTAGCGTTTCCAGAGCATGGAACGTTTAATTTGAGAATTTTGGATCAGTTACAAATGACATTATATGAGGCAAAGCCACTTTGAGACCAACACAGTTTGAGGCTTTAGCGGTTTAGGAGCTTGTAGCCAGACAGCAGCAAGAGATGAAGTTCCAGAGGAGAATAAGGAAGGTAGAAAAGTCCTTGGCAGAAGCAAGGTGGGATCGGGAACAGAAGAAGTGGAGAATGACAACATTACATGGTGTAAGGTTGTTTCCTGCTATTGCAGAGGAAGATGAGTCAGATGAAAAAGAGGATGATGACAAGAGTGAAAAGGAATTAAGAGAAAAGAAGAAGAAAGAGATTTATGTAGACGAAGAAGATTCAGATGTTGAGGATCTTATCACAAAGATATTGAGGGATCGACCTAAGCCATATGCAGCGCATGATGGGGATCCAAGTACTAGTTCTCTTCCGACTGCTCCAGCACCAGTGACAGGAACAGTGGGACCAGTGCAGACAGATAATGAGCAGATACAGGGGATAGTGCAGAGTACTCCTAATGCAGTGACTACTTTGGTGGTCCAAGCGCAGATGCACCCACCATTGATAGAGAGGATTTATCCAGATGTACCAGTTCTTGAGACAACTTCAAACTTAGTAGTGCCATTGGAGCAAGTGGTTCCGAGGCCAATGCTAGTCCAGACTGAGCCGACCCCAATGTTGTTGCCTCAGGCACAGACACAGGGTTTGCCGAAGTTCACCCCAATGACAGGGACACAGTGGTAAAGACACAATTGAGCTGAAAGAAGTGTTGCACTTTGTGTTTAGGTTCGTCGAAGGATTGAGACCAGAAATAGGGCAGAGGATTAAAAGTCATTTGATTTGCTGGCAAGCATAGCCGATTGATGAGGTGCTGCATTAAGTAAAATACTGTACTGATGAGATTGAGTTGAAGCAGAAAAAGCTGAAGGAGAAGGCAATGGTGATGCAAATTAAGGCAGCTCAGAAGGGAGTGCAAGGAGCTTTCATGCAACAGATACAGCAGCAGCAGGGAACTGTCATGATCCAACCTCAGAAGAGAGGTAGGGGTCGTGGAGTCAACATGACTCATGGTCCGGATTTGAGTACTGTAGTGGTTCAGAATGATGTGCAAGGGATGAAAAGGATGTTACCATGTCATCTGTGCGGAAACGTGGGACACTGGAAGCTGGAGTGTCCGATGATTGTACAGGATGGTGTTGTTCAGCAAGGTGGTGATGTCAGTACATTTCAAACTGTGAAAGTCCCTAGAATGAGAGGACTTAATCCAAAAGTGCAGAATCAAGTGCAGAATTTTCAACCCACGTAGCAGGTGCAAATGGTGCGTGCACAAGTGACACAGTTGCAACTAATACAGCAGCAGGTTCCTACAGTACCTAGACAGCAAATGCAGATACCTCAAGCCCCGATGGAACAGCAACAGATGATGCTTACTCTGCAGGTAACAGGTCAGAGACAAGACAGAAGTAATGACACAGTGGACCAATTCCCATTACATAGTGAGAATGAAATAAACGATGAATGGATGATCATTAGTTCGGATGAAGAGCCATGTATACTTGCAGCGTCCTTAGAAGTAGATCAGAGAGGACCTTTTGTGAAGGGAAAGATGATGGGTCACAGAGTCTCATTCTTAGTGGACACAGGAGCTACAAGCTCTACAGTGAGAAGTGCAGAAGTTCCAAACTTACCTCTTTCAGGCAGGTCAGTTCAGGTTGTAGGAGTTGGAAACAGACAGTTAACAAATCTGATCACAGATCCAGTACAGGTTGAGATTGGCAATTTCCAGGGACTGCATATGTTTGTAGTCTGTGACTCAAAGCCAGTATCTCTACTGGGAAGGGACTTGTTGTGCAAGACCAAATGTTCGATCAATTGTTCGACTGCAGGAATAGAGGTTCAGACTAATAGTGATGATGAGGAAGAACAGGCACCTGAAACTGAGACTGAAAGCATTCAAGAAGAGGACCCATTGATTTAGTTTGTCCCGATGTTTACTGTGAAAGAATTGCATGCAGACTTGCAGGGAACAGTGCAGGAAAATGTGTGGGACCTGACAGGTAAAGAAGTGGGCTTAATCAAGGGAGTGGAACCAATTAAGATTACTTTGAAGCCGAATGTAGTGTTTCCACAGCTTCCACAGTATAACATGACACAGGATGTTCTGACGATGGTGGCACAAATAATTGGAGATTTTCTAAAATAAGGGGTTTTAAAAGAAGTGTTGAGCAGTCCATGTTATTCACCGATAATGGGCTTAAAGAAATTGTGTGGGAAAGTACGCATGGTGCAGGACTTACGAAAAGTGAATGACTTGGTGGTCAAGTGTAGTCCTGTAGTGCCGAACCCAGCAGTGATACTGTTTCAGATTCCTTGTGATGCTGAGTGGTTCACAGTAGTTGACTTGCCACAAGCTTTCTTTTCTGTGCCTCTTCATGAGGATAGTCAGTTTCTTTTTAGTTTCAAATTCCTAGACAGATTCTACAGCTGGGGCAGGCTTCCACAAGAGTATACGGAGTCACCGTCTCTGTTCAATCAGATCCTGAAAAAGAATTCGGAGTCATTGGAACTGCTGTACCAATCGACTCTAGTGCAGTACATTGACGATTAGCTAATTGCATCCAGGACAAGGGACGTGTGTAAGTACGACTTGATTGCCCTGCTGAATCATTTGGGAAAGTTTGGACATAAGGTGTCACCTTTGAAATTGCAGTACTGTCAGTGAAATACTTGGTACACCAGATTGAGAAGGGGTCAAGGAGAATCTCCAGAGAGAGGATTACAATGATACTACAGAGAAATCCTCTGTCTTCACAGAGAAATGTCAGGATGTTTCTGGGAATGGTAGGTTATTGTCAACAGTGGATTCCCAATTTTGCTGAGATTGCCAAACCATTGCAACAGCCGACACACAAAGATGTCACAGATCCCATAACTTTAGATGAAGATCAGATGAAAGCGTTTACTGAATTGAGCGAGAGTTTGTGCAGAACTCCAGCGTTGGGAATGCCTGATTACACAAAGCCATTCACATTGTTTTGTCATGAACGTGATGCTTGTTCTTTGTCTGTTTTGACACAGGTCCATGGAGGTGCTTATCGCCCAGTAGTGTATTTTTTCAGCTACCTTGGACCCAGTCGCAGCACCCTTACCAGGCTGTTTGCGGGCAGTTGCTACAGTTGGTCAAAGCCTTTCACAATGTGCGGGAGTAGTGATGGGATACCGTCTGACAGTAATGGTTCCTCATTCTGTTGAGATTTTACTGACAAGGACGAAAACACAGTATTTGACTAGTGCCAGATTGACAAGGTATGAGACGAGCATACTAGGTGCTCCAAATGTAACATTGAAAAGATGTGCATTGTTGAACATGGCAACATTACTTCCAAGTGATACTGTTGACATTGAAAAGGAGGAAGATATCGAGCATGATGTTCTTGAGGTAACTAAACTGTGTACAAAACCAAGGCCTGATATCAGAGATACTCGATTGGGAGAAAATTATCAAATTGTCTTTGTTGATGGCTCATGTCTCAGCGATGGTACAGGGACATTGAGAGAAGGATATGCTGTATGCACAATCACAGGTATATTAGAAGCTTCCTGGCTTCAAGGTGTATATTCTGCACACGTGGCAGAATTGGTAGCCCTTACTAGAGCATGCCATGTTTCTGCGAGACTGAGAGTCACAATCTATACTGACAGCCAACATGGATTTGGAATTGTTCATGATTTTGGTCAGCTGTGTTCACAAAGAGGTTTCCTGACTTCTACTGGTACACCAGTAAGAAATGGCAACAAGATAAAGGAGTTGTTGTATGCGATACAGTTACCTGAAGAAATTGCTGTGATGAAATGCAGTACACATCAAATGCACAGGATTACATCTCACTGGGTAATGGATATGCAGATCAAGTTGTAAGGTTTTGCGCATTGAGCTCTATATCATTCAAAGACAAGTGTGAGTTGATGTAAGAAGAAGACTATACATGTACATGTTTTGCATTAAAAGTGATTGATAATCTGGAAGAATTGAAAACGTTGCAAAGTAATGTTGACAAGGAAGAGAAAATTCTTTGGGTTAAATTGAAATGTGTTCAACAAACTGACGAGATTTGGGATTCTGAGGAGGGTCAGATGGTCCTGCCAAATAGTTTATTGTCCCAAATGGCCACGGACAGGCACACATTGGGAGGGATCCCATGGTTAGATTGTTTAAGATCGACGGGTTTAACCCTAAGTTTAGGTAGGCAGCAGAGGCAGTATGTCATCACTGTATAATTTGTCAGCAGCTAAACGTGGGAAAAGGGACAGTGGTGAATTTGAGCCACATTGGAAGTGCAGGAGGTCCATTCAGTAGAATGCAATTGGATTCCATTGAGATGCCTGTGTGTGTAGGTTTGAAATACGTGTTGGTGATTGTGTGTGTTTTTATTCACTGGATTGAAGCATACCCTTCAAGAAGAAATGACAGTCTCACAGTAGCAAAGGGAGTTGATACAGCGTTTCGGGTTTCGATCTCTTTAAATTCAGATAGGGGAACTCACTTCAATACTGAGGGGATTAAACTCTTATGTGCAGCATTAAACATCGAGCAAAAGTTGCATTGTAGTTATCGCCCTGAAGCATCAGGACTGGTGGAACAGAGAAGAATGGTACCTTGAAATCAAGAATTCCAAAGATGTGTGCAGCTACGAATCTGAAATGGGCAGATGCATTGCCTTTGGTGTTGATGTCAATGAGAAACACCCCTGACAGGAAGACAGGGCTGTCGCCACATGGCATCCTCACGGGCAGAGCAATGAGATTACCACCAGTTACAGCCAATGCACTTGTAAATATTACAGATGATATGGTGTTGGACTACTGCAAGGGTCTGGATGATGTGGTTCGCTTTTTCTCTCAGCAGGTGCAGGCCACCACCCTGCCATCCATCCACGATTCAGGGCACAGCCTGAGAGCCGGTGACTGGTTCGTTGTCAGAAAGCATGTTTGCAAGACCTGTTTGGAACTGCGTTGGAGAGGTCCTTACTAGGTGGTGTTAATAACTACAACAGCTGTGAAGTGTGCAGGACTCCCAAACTGGATACACGCAAGCCATACAAAGAGAGTGGTATGTCCACCAGATCACGAAGAAGTGTTGGTCACCGCACCTGAGCCACAAAAGGAGCCAATAGAGCCTGAAGTTGAACCAGAGCTTGTGGAAGATGGTTCTATTACCCCTGTAAGAGAGGAAGGTGAAGAATTACAGGAGGGTGTGCAAGAACCAGTCTCGACGGATACAGCAGGAGAGCCTAGCTCAGCAGAGGTTCTCCCAGAAGCAGACAGTGCTGAAAAGCAGAAAGAGGGAGTGCCAGACCAAGAGGGTGAAAGAGTTGAGACAGATCAAAGTCACGGTGATCTGACTCCTCCTGAACCCGTTGCAGGTCCATCAAGAGAGAACACCATAGAAAAAGAGAAGGAGAAAAGTCCAATCTTGAGAAGAATATTGACAGAAGGAACAAGAAAATTAGACAGTTGGCGTGAATCGCAGATAAGGAAGAAAAAGGAACTGGTCATAAATGAAACAATAGAGGAAGAAGTGGATACTTTGAGAAAAGAAGAACTGAGTGAAGGAGAATTAAGTGATAATTGAAAGTTGAAGAGAAAGAGAATAGCAAGTTGGTGGTACACAGGTCCTGAATGGGCGTATGCAACTACCAATGAATGGCAACACAAGTTTATGTCTTTTTGTTTTGATAGAAAAGTTCTGAGTCGTACTTTGATGTAACCTTAAGGTAATCAAGGAAGCTGAATTGTTGAGCTAATCTGAAAAACAGAAAAGGAGACTGTTTGAAAATAAATACTGGAAGAGACATTGATAACCTGAGTTGACATAAAATCGGATGTGACAAGCTGCTAATCGATTTTGATAAAAGGAGAAGGGTTCCTGAACTTGAAACTGAACTGTGAGAGAAGAGTTTTTATTTGTGATTTTTTACTGCACTTTATATAAGAGTTACTTCTGCTTTCTGATTCTTTACAGATGATCACGGCTGAGCTAAATAATTAAGATAGAATTGCCATGCATTGTAGATACATGAGTGTTGGAATGGCAGTTATGTGTGGAACAATGTTTATAATAATGATTGTGGGAATGCCTGTTCATGATATGAAAAGAGCTACTTTTAGTTCTGCTCCTGAAACTACTACACTAACAGCTTCAGAGAGGTTTAAGCTAGATGAGAAATATTCGCATGATTAAACTAATGCACAAGGAGAGCTTTCTTCTAACGTTTTCTATCGCTTGTTGAGTGAGTATGTTGAAACGATGGATGCGAGGAATTGTCTTGTGTGTATGCAAATTCTTACGTCAGTAGAAGAAGGGGTTACATACCATAGTCTTCCGTTATCCTATGGGATAAGCTGTAGCTTGCTACTAACAAGATTTTGTAACCAAGAGTATACCCAGTATTTTTATTCCAATCATGATGTTGTGTTTTGCTTTGTTCCCATCATTAGATTTCTGAGTAAAATAGCTAGAGAACATGGTATAGTACTAGTAAGAGGATTCCTTGAGCCAACACTAACATTTGGGACTGCTTATGCGCATCGCAATAACCTCACATCCTTGCTTACACCTTTAGAAATGAGCTTTATAGGGCATACTGATGATAGGAGAAAAGCATTGAAAGAAAAATTAGAAAAAGGTTTAGAGAAAAGGACTTATAAAAATGATTATGCTTACACTCTAATTCAAACACAAGGGAAATTAGCATTAGATGCATTACATGTAGGGAAGCTTTGTATATATAGGGCAAAATCACGTACTGACACTTTATTTATGGGAACAAGTGTTTCAGAGTAAGTGGACGTTTATGCTGAATGGTCAGGACCCTGATATTCCTGGAATCTACTAGATTTGTGGACTTAATGCTTATTACCGTCTTCCAAGAGGATGGTATGGGACATGTTATTTGGGGATAGTTTTCCCGAAAATGTGCCAGATAGATGACTTAAAGAAGTTTCCGATATTGACTGAATTACATCATAAGCAACAGAGGATGGAAACCTCTTCTGCAAATGTGGGAGATGTCTTTGGTGCAGTGATTCCTTCAGTGGGAGTCATTCTGAATTCGATCAAGATACGGAAGTTGTCTACTACTGTGGATAACATGCTGACAAATTTTACAGGGGCAATACTCCTGATAGATACTGAATTAGCTGCGGATAGAGCTATGAAGCTTCAAAATTGGTTTGCTTTAGACATTCATTTAGCGAAAGATGGCGGAGTCTGTAAGATGATTAATGCTAGACATTGTTGCTCATTCATTCCAAATAATGATAGGGAGAGAAGAGACTTACTCACTAATCTGACTAACTCAAGTAAGGATTTAAAATAATTGAAAGAACCAGGTGTTTGGGAAAAGGTTGGAAAAGGATTTGGTTCATTGGGATATTGGCTTTGTCAAATTTGGAATGGGGTATGATTAAAAATCATACAAGGGACATTAATTGTGATTGCTTGCATATTAGGATTATGGGGTGCATGTAAATTATATCAAAGGATAAAATTGAAAAGATCTAAAGATAATCAGATGAAGGAAGAAGGAAACCGGGAAATAATTTATAGGGAAGATTTGAGAAGGAGACAAAATACAGCTAAAACGGAACTGTGAAATGATGGGGAAAGAAAGATGTGATTACATATTTAGTCATCAGAGGAGGGACTGTTGACGCAGATATGCTAATGAGAAATTATTGATAAATGCGTATATGTTATGATTTGTAAAAGTTCATAGATAAAGTAATCATAGAGAAAATGAGGTCCTGATTTATACTTTTTTTGCGCCGCATTAGCATAATTTTTTTAGGCAAAAGCGGCACAAACATAGAAAATACAATTGTATTTCTTAAGTTTGTGCCGCTTTTGCGTCAGAACTTGACGCTAATGTGGTGCAAAAAAAGTATAAATCAGGGCCTTAATGTGCATGTTTGAAAATGTGCCCACGGGGTATGTCAGCCACTTATATGAACCTGTACTAAAAGAACTAAAAATGCATGAAATAATGAGAATGTGTAATAATAATGTAGTAATATGCCATAATGAGATGTATAACCTATGTTTTGCATTATATCATGGAAGCAATCTTAGCCGAAGTCGTGGCCTACTTGCCAGGCCTCATGCAGAATTATATTTAAAAAACGCACGTTGTAGAAGTTGCTAGTGCCTATGAACCGACCATGAACTGTGTGTTTCGCTAGAATTTTCTGCAATGTACTGACGGACAGTAGATGATGACGTCAATTTGATACAATTTTGTGTGGAGTAGGCTGAATGTACTTTCCCAGGACTTGAACAATAGAGGCACTGACTGAAGACGAACATGCAACATCTTCAATACCTGAGAGTCGGATGATGAGGACATCATACAGTGGACCAATCCATGGACTGAGAAAGACGAAATACTATAACTCATAGATATGTATAATAAAATGTATTGGGTAAGGTCACCTATGGAGAACTGATTGACCAATTAGGAATTAGGGGAATGGACTGAAAAACTCGAATAAAAAGTCATGACGAGGGGCTAAAACTTCAGGTACGAGGGGAAGAATTGATGATGACAAGAGACGTGGTTCGAGATTCTGTCATTGGGCTCATGCTCTTGAGAGCCTGATGCGTTGCTGATCGATTGATGACCTCAGGACGAAGACTGACTTTGTTGCTGATCCATTTAATGGATAGGTAGCTATGACAATCTGAGTGAATAACTTTTGCACCTTTCTTTCTAGGTACCAACTGCGCTGTTTTATAGTTTTCCTCTTAGCTAGATGTTTTCCAAATTCACGTTTTTCTAAATTGTTTTTGCATGAAGACCCACATGCTAAATGCTAATCTAGGTTAGGTAAGGGACCTTTGGGTGACATTGACAGTGACAAATGATTGACGGACTGATTGCTGAACTCTGCATTTAACGCCATTAAATTAATCTTTGTTGGTTTATGCTGAAGCATTCAAGCATATGTTTTCCTCAAGTTCTGATTAGATTATGTAATTGGTGGTCATTAATAGACTAATTCTGAGTTGATTGAATAAAGTTTGAACTAATTTGATTACTTAGTATTGTAACTAATAGAGAAACAAAAATTCATAAAATGTATAATTGAGTTGTGGTTATTCATAAAATGTTGATTTATTGTCTCATACTTAATGATTCTCTTAGTGGTTGTTGATTGATGACATTGATAATTGATACTCATCGATTACTACATAGCTAGGATACTCCATGCGATCCTAAAGGTTCATCAACCTATACGAGTCCCCTTGTAAGTTCACTTACTAACAACCAGGCACGCTTGCACAGTGAGAAGGAAAGATGAAACTATTAATCCATCACCTCGAGTAGACGGGGCTTTCCTTATACCATATCCAGGAGCACGTAGCATTTGTAGCAATTAGACTGCCACCTCCCAATTATCTTGACTGTCTCGCCCCCACTGCTGACATTGCCATCCCTATCCTAAATTAATGTGAGCTGTAGTTGGTGGTATCTAAGCCAGCTCCGTGCAACGCTGCCTGCATCACATAGTTCAACTGGTATTTTGTGAGCGGTATATGTGAGTCAGGCACTAACAATGAGATGGAAGTTGCGGAGGGCTGAATGCATAAAAAGGTGGACACAGTGGTCTCAGGTACCCAAGGACGGCCTTGGCACCAAGAGTCTATGGAGATGCTGGAAAAGGAGTGGGTTCTGCCTCTGGATGGAAGTGCGTAAAGTCATGCAACTTGAGATGAGGCAAGGCATTGGCTGCATTATTCAAGATGCCAGGAACATGCTTAGCTCTGAACAAAATATAATTCTTTAAACAAACAACTACCAACTATTTGAATAAACCCAAGATGTTCTTACATTTTGCATGCTGGAAGTTAAGAGACATCCATTAAACCAAAATGTTACTGGTTGGTGACGGGGCTGATCCATCCAGATATGCAAGGCCACCACTATAGCAAACAGCTCCATAAAGATAACATTTTTTACCAAACAAGAATCAAACTAATGCTGAGGCCATCTCTGGGCACACTATTTAGAGCCCAATATGGCACCAAAACTAGGGGTGGGCTGTGAGCTCCGCTCCCCTAGTAGAGCTAACGGAGTTTTGGGCACTCTGCGCTCTGCTTGGAACGCAGAGTTCACCCAAAACTCAGCTAGCCCCGCCCGTGGAGGGGAGCTCACAGAGTTCGCACTGCAGCCCAGTTATGGGCCACACAGTGCAAGTGCGAACAGCCTGTGCTTGGGCTGTGCGGCCCAAAACTGTGCTGCAGTGCGCAGACGTCGGCGGAGGCAGAGATCCAGGCCACTGCCTGGCAACGAGGACCCCCTGTTAGAGAAGAGAACCCAGGTAAGTCCTTGTTTTTTTCTCACTGTGCACACTGGTGTACAAGAGGCATGAAACTGCAGCTTTCGCTGCCTATGGCCCTGGCCTAAATTGAGGTCGGGCCGTTTCAGGCCTCTTTTGCACCGGCCTGCCCCGTGTGAGGTGCATATGGGAGAGGCCGGTACACAAGAGGCCTGAAACGGCAGCTTTCACTGCCTACAGCCCTCTCCTGAATGCGCCTGATCTCAGAAGCGCTAAGCAGGGTCAGACCTGGCTAACCAAGCCCAACATTGCTTAGGTCTTCCGAGATCAGGCGCATTCAGGTCTCTGCAGCTCACAGAACTCTGCCTCCACGGAATTCCACAGAGTTTGTAATCAACTTCGTGGAATTCCGCAGAGTGGACCTCTGTGATCTCCACCCAGGCCTAACCAAAACCCACGCAGCATCAGTACAACCCCCAAAATCCTAGTTGGAAAGTATGCCATCTATACCATAGATCCATTTAAATTTTCAAGGAATATTAACCAAATTCTCATGTCCTGCTTCAGGGCTGCAGAAAGGTGGGGTCTGTGGTGTTTGCCCCATAATGTAGACATGGCCTGTGCAATGGAGTGGGAGAAAGAACAGTGCATGGGAATGATGCGTAATGTGAAATTGAGCTGGTCTACCAATCCCTGTAACTGCTGTAGAGCTACTTTCTGCACCTTTAGGCAAGACTCTAGAAAGTACCTAAACATGTGAACTTAATCAGGTGTCAACCTGCATTTCTCCTGAATGTTGATACGAAGGAATACAAGTTGAAGTTGGGCCAGCAGTTTCATGATGGGCTAACAGCACCCCAAAGTCATCCATCAGCCTCATGAAGGAAGACAAAAGTTGGCACACTTCTCAGAAACCATGGGTTCAAGAAATAAGAAATCATCCAAATAATGAATGACCCATCTAAACTGGAGACCTGTGTGAACACCCACTCCAAAAAGGTGCTGAAGCACTCTAAGTAGGCACAGGAGACTGAACATCACCTGGATATGCACTTGTCATAGTAATACCAACACTCAATTTGAAGACCAAGCAGTGGAAGTCAGGTGGATGAACCAGCAGTAGTCGGAAGCCTGATTTAATATCTGCTTTTCTCATACGGGGACTCTGGCCCAACTCTCTCAATATACTCTCTCAGTATATCTTACTGAAAGGGAGGATCCTGAAATGAGCACACTACCCTTCCGAAGGCCACTCCTTTCTCAATCTTTTTTCTGCACAACATCCCAGCTCAGACTTATTGACTGATGATTCTTTGAGAAACTGGGACCCTGTACCTCTTGGATGGGAATTCTGAAGCCGTAGCAGGAACCAATATAAAGCTGCTGAGTTATGTCAAGTCTTGGGTAAACATTTATCCATAGGTTCAAAGCCAATAAGGAAAAGGAGGACAGAAGTCCAGCACATGGTGGGGTCAGGCCTCACTTTTGTCTTCCTTTTTCTTTAGACTTCCTAAAGCATTTAAATTCAGGATGGCCTGCTGTCCCACAGAAGGAGCAACAATGCTTGAACTTACAGGACCCCAGAGAACTGGTACATGCTGTCTTGTTGAATGCCCAGCAAGCCCCTTTCCAGTCTTCAATTCCCGAAAGGGAGTCTGGCCATTCCATCACTTTTCGTGAGCATCATATAACATAACCAAGAGTTAACATCCATCTGGTCCCAACATATGTCAGGATTAGTAGCTTTTGTAACCGGAAGGCTTTATCATAGCCCTTTCAAAATCTATCCCCAAACTCTTCATAAGCCTTCACAGTTTTGTTCAAGTAAAAGGCCATTTGTGAACCCAGCTCAAGTGACTTTTACAGACATATGGACCAATAAATAGCAAAACCCTTGTTCCAATTGACAAGTGTGTCCTCCACTTTAGACTTCTCTTTGTGTACACATTCTTTAGTACCCTTTTGCTCCGCAGGCTGTGGCTTTACAACAGTAAGTTTAAACAAATATACAGAAGTCCTCTTCCTGACTTTTGCTTTCATTTCTTCTGATAAATACAAACCTTGGTGATGGGGAGGCAGCACCTGGTGTGGTGCTTTCAGAATGAGCCACCTTCTCATCTTTATTACAGTCTGCCACAGTTTTTGGGATGGCATTGGCTGCCACTCCCATGAGGACACTAGAGTGTTATGTGGTTTAGCAACAGCTCTTCCCCTGCTTCAGCAACCCCAACCTTTGCTGAATATATGAGTAAGGGCACCTATACCAGCAATATATTTCAACATCTTATCAGGACCCGTCTGCAAAATAAGTTTGCCACTTTATTACTCCTTAGATGAGCACCAAAATGAAACTTCTAGAATAGAAAGCAATCACCATGATTAAGAATTGGGATGCCCCACGTTGAACAAAATCCATGTTGAAGTAGAAATATCATCTGTGCAGCAACTACAGTGCCTTAGCTACTGGTGGTACACCATTTGTGTGCTGAAGCTCTGTTCTACCTAAAATATCAACAGCAGAGCACATGCAATGTAGATAGATTAGGTACAAAGTAGATATAGCTGCATATTCAAATAAAAACTGTACAGAACAGCTGACGAAAGTGGCAAAACATTGTGCTCTAACCTGCATACTATTCCTTGTTCTTTTGATGAATCCTTTAATATACAACCAGAATAATTTTCTAGGTAGACCGTAATTAGCCCTTAGGAACTTTTGTGGTATTATATAGTCTCTAACGAAACATGTATTGACAGGAAGATTTTAATTTAAATGAACCTTCGACAGTTTGAGAATGCATTAAAATGAAAAAGTAGAGAAAATATTATTTGAACCAGAAAACGTAACTCTCAAATAACTGTGGACAATTTTGTAACATATAATGATTTTGTTATAATATCTAAGTGCGATATCCTGGAAATACTTAGGAGTGTGCTGAAGGATTTATGTATTTTTAAAATGGAGTATCACATTGACTACAAATGCTCTACTCTGCTTTTTACAGTCATTGTTGGACAATCAATTTTAGTAATGCTTTTTGTGCACCAGAAGTCAGCATTTGTTATCATTTATATTCATGTTTAAAAGGCCTAACAGAGCTAAGCTGCATGGACAAGTCTTTTAAATGTGTACATGTATATATTTTTTGGTGGACCTTATGCCTACCTTGACAGACCTTGTGCTTACCAGAACTGACAATGTGCTAACATAAATTGAAGTAATGTTGAAATATTTTAATCATTATAATGAATTATTATTAGTAGAAATTAATGAGTTATAATGATTTATGATTTATTAGTTCAAAGTTATAAGTGTGCAGAAAACTTCATAAGTTTGCATATTACATGTGCTTTATTAATGATGATATTAATGCATTGTATTTCTTGTGTTAGCATAACTAGGCCTGAAGTTTTCAAAATTGAAGCAGCAGTGAAATGTTAAGTGATTTCTTTTATCTCTAACATGCATTTTTTAAATTAGGTTGTTTCACACGATTAGTAAAGAGTCATATTGTATTATGTGTAAGTTTAATTTCACAGTGTCCCTGATATTGTTACATTAGAACCTGAGGATTAAAAAGTAAAGCAGTACCATTGTTTGATTGCCAGTTCCCACGAGAAAGGAGAAAATCATCTTGTGCCATGAAAAGGAAAGTGGATTGCAACAAGTGATGTACAAATTGTTAAATTTACTGGAGTAACACGGAAGTGGGAGATGACACCAGACCAAATGTGTGAAACTGCTGTGATGCTGCAAACTTGATCTTTGCAAAGGGACTGGTTGGATATTGCCCTTTTTGCATAATGTGGACTCATCAAACGGACCATTTAAACTAACTTGAGTATTTCGGATTAGGGAAGGACTTGTACGTTTCAGTGGGAGTCCCCTCTTGAATCTTGTTCTGTTAACTTGTCCCCTTGGGCATTTCCTGATCACCATGTGCTTCTCGTGTTCTGCACTTGCCCCCTGATGGTGCTTCTAACAGACTTTGCTGATGATCTACATACTTTGCTCACAAACCTGAATTGAATGCTGATCCTGGGAGAGGTGTAATCTAATGCAAATGTTATTTTCTCTTGATCTGCTTTCTTGAGTAGAAGTTAGCATGCTGACACCTGCCTATTTTATTTTTCTTAGTTAGTCTAACTTAGCCCGAGATAGATTATTTTTCAAATTATTTTTGTCTTTCCTTTTTGACTTCTGCTTGCATGTGTAACCCACTCCCACACATGCTTGTCCTGATTTGGTTAGTACTTGGGAGAACCTATGTCCCAATCCCTGAATTCTGAATTTGTGTCTTTAGGTTGACTAATGTATTTAAATACTGAATTGAAACATGTTTCTGTTTCACAAGTGATTGCTTTATTAATATGCATTATTCTTATTGAGTGTTTAATGGTGTTGATGTTGAGTAGATTAAAGTTGCTTCATAGATTTGGCCAGCCTATGGTGCTCATTTATCTTTACAATTTGATTATGCGCACAATTTATGAGATTTTGGCTTTGTGGTTCTAAAATAAAGCTTTGAAACTTTTCTTGGATGGGAGTTTTCTTTTGTGGCCACATGGGTCATGGTGTTTAATTTGCTGTATGGGTAAGTTAATTCTAAAGAATTACCACACTCTTTACTGAAAGAAAAGATCCATCAACCTGAGGGAAAGGAAGCATTTTTCAAACCCTGTGAAGGGTGAGGGAAAACGTGCTAGCATCATTAACGTATACATATATCATTAATGGTTGTGTTGATGTCAGTATGCCATGGTGGTCGCCAGGAGACAACATTGCAGGAATTCTGACAGGCATAATCATAACAATCTCACAATACACTACTGATTTAGGCCCAGCCTACTGCATGTAGGCACAGCAAAGTACCCTACAATAGACTGATTTTGAGGGCATGTACTGTCAAACAATATCAGTTGGCCTTCACCACATTCCGAAGATGCCACAGCAGATGTAAATATTGACAAGATCTAGATTGTAATATGTGTGAAAGGCATCCTTGTTCCCTAAAATCTTTTCAGTTCCACTGGCCCATTGATAGAGAAGCTAGCCGAACCTCACCAAAATGTGACTACGCATCATCACATTGAAATGTGTATAATACACCGTTGATACTTAACACGTTAACCCAGGGTTTTTATTGGCATGTAAAAACAAAGACGTAATGTCACACTTAAAGAAATGCAGCAAAGAGCATGTTGAACCTTTTGCAATTAATGGTACTACTGTAACTCTGGGTTTTGTTATAGATGGACACATGTTGAGTGCTATCAACACTAACTATGCAAAGTGCATGCACTGGTGGAATGCAGCCCAAGTAATTACCAGTGGCCAAGACTAATGCAGGAATTCCACACATCACCTTTTATTTCCTTAGTGCGATGACCTGTGTTCAAAGGGATTCCCAGGCATGAGTCTTTTGCTCGCTGTGCCCAGCTCACCGATGAGGTTTGGATTTGCTTGAGTTCCCATCTGTAGGGGACCTGGAGTGGTATTTCAGCCTGGACTGTTCCTATTGGAACATGTGCATTGGTGATTTGAATATGGCTAGTCTCTGCATAGAGTGACAAAGAGGGGAAAACAACAATGGACTGGAATGTGGTCAGGACAAATTACCAGTGAGTGAGATTAATTCAAGTATCACACTCATCACATTTGTTTATCTCAAGAATTATTTGGAGTGCCATTTGTATCATGCATTGGCATGCACTGTAGTTGTTGTTATTTGCTTGTGCCTCCAGCAGGCGCTGACATAGAAGATGATGCCACTGCGCAGAGCTAAAAGCTTCATCAGAGATTACCAAAAGCAGCCAAGAGGCTGCAACTTTTGTTACCCTCTGGGGCCAAGGGCGCTGCAAATTCCTTTTGAGGGTCAACGCTTTGAAGTGATACCAGTAGCAGTTGGTGGGGTTTGACATGTAGTTGGCAAAAAAGAGGTCCTTACTGCAGACATAGATGTAGCGGTGGTTGTTGCACCCCCTCGGCCTTGGTAAGCAGGGAGTGGACATGAAGCACTCTGCTCCCGACCGCGTCTGGATCAGGGATGTTCTGGGTCTGAAGTGACAAATGTGTCAGGTTAAAAAATCATTCTAGTAAGGGTTCCACTTCCAAGGTCATTTGTTGACTTGAGCTATACCAAATAAAGGGGCTGAAATATAATGCCTAGGGGAAAATAACGAGCATTACACCTGTGTGACAATGGCATACATAGTTGTACAGCATCTTTTGAGATTAGCCGGGCATAACATTATATGTCAGACTCCAAGACTATACAAGAAAGCATTTTCCCACTGCCAGATATGTCCCATATTATATTCAGCCTAAATATTTCCAGCTTAATCTCGCTAATTAAATCCAGATCAGCTCCCTCAAATGTGCAGACCCCGTGGGCCCCTAAGCTAAGAACAGTTTTTCCATTTAAGCATCTTCCACTACTACTCACAGCAGTCACGTCAGAGATCTTCGTTTCCCCATCGAGCTACAAGTGACACATACTTACCTGCAGGCCTGAGAGTTATTTGTTTTGCATCCTGCTACTCCTTAAAGTACAACCTGTATTTTACTCACATAGCTTTCTTCGTGCTGTTGAGCCATGCGCGTTGATCCCTGTATGTTGGTGTTTGTGCTTGGGCGCCTGTATATCCCTTGGCTTTTGGTGAATCTGTAATAGAGCTGACGTGCTTTCATACCCATATTTTGTGTACCTCTGCCTGCACGTTCTATAAAAGAGCCATACCTATTGGCTTTGGCAATGGTTATTTTCCTGGTATCTTCGGAGCTGGGAAATTAGGCGAGGTTGACATCAGTGGCAGTGGCAGGGTATTATGTGGAAGTAACATGTCACAGTCACTTGTGGTGGTGACACCTGTGGCTTAACCTATAAAGCAGCTCTCGTGCGCAAGGTAAATCGAAAATGCTTCTGGCCCTAATCTGGCACCTGGAGAATACATTTAGCTGCTTATGGTGCTGGAATACAGAGTAACCATCAGAAAAAAAATAGCAAAAATTAGGTATACTTGGCTGATGGGACTTTTTTTTGGGAGAAGCTGTAGCTCTGGGCATGAGAAACGCTATTCTTACATTTTGCAAAGCTCCATTTTTAGGTTGACAAGCTACTTGGGAAAGAAGCAGGAAAACAAATTCTTATGCACGAAGAAAGACTCTCTTTCTCCATCCCTCCCTTTCAATCTTTTAAGGGCAGATTCACTACAAATATCCCAACTGCATCTGGCTACTTCTGGTTTGTTTTCTATCCCAAATCTCTGACAGGCAGTCAGAGCACCAACAAACATTTCTAAAGGAGCTCAGAAGAGCTCAGTTTTCTGACCATTAAATATTATTTTCAAATACAAGGGAGTTAGTAAAGTATTAAAGGCAAGATGTACAAAACCCTGGTCATAAACTACTGGTCATAGATTGCAACCAGTGTGAATTTAGTGAACCGAGCTTCGTAGTAATAGGTCAGTTCAAGAAATTCTGAACCATTGTGGGTCACAGTGCGACCTGCCTCATTAGTATTCATGAGGTAGATCACAAATTGGGACTCAATATGGTTGAAGAACATCACAGGGGTGGTGGGCTGCTGGGGGCCACAAAGTCTATGATGGCTTTTTAAATAATATATTTTTTGTAAAAGGGGCCGTTTTCCATTGAGGAAACAAGGTTGCCTTTAAAAAAAAAAAAAAAAAAATGTTAAAATTTTGTTTGAAATTAGACAGTGTTCCCACAGAGCACTGCCTACGCTTTAATACATACTTGTTTACATTCACGCGGGGAAAGGGGTCCCAAGGAGACCCCTCTCTTTTGAAAGTGGCTTACCACCCCATGGTAGGAGTTGGTAAAATTTCAATGTTTTGAGATTGGATTTTGGTCGCAAAACATTGATAGCTAACATAAGGAATTGCTATGCCCCTTACAAAGAGTGATTCCTTATGTCCTGCTAAAACAATTTTGTGGTTCATTAACATGTTAATGAATCGCAAAATTAGTTTAGTACATTCCGAAAAGCTGCTGAAAGCCCTGTGGTTTAATGAATTGAAGCGTTTGCAATTGCTAAATAATTTCATATATCTGGCACTAAGTACTTTATTTACATTGAATGGACAAATATATTGTACAAATATACGCCATGTCCTGGTGACGGTTTAAGTAAATCAAATGAGCTGAAGTTTGTAGACAAATTTTAAAGGCCGCCCTGGTGTCAGCCCAAAACATTATAAATAAATGGCTGGACAAATCCAAAAAAATAACTACTGATCTAATCAATATTCAAGTATGCCATATGGTTTAGTGGCAATACAAGGACACTGCAGAACATAAATTATGTCCAATGTTCATCATACATCAAATAATACAAATCTTAAGGTACTTGTTTTTATTGTGCACCGATTGGATTAAAGTCACAATTTACAGTTGTAACTGAGCAAAAAGAGTCCCTAAAATTATAGTCTAGATTCACAAAAAGAAGAAATAGTATGACCAGAAATCTAAGCCTCCACATCAATGTAATTTCCTACTTTTTGGACTTCATAAATATTGGTAGGATTGTGCTTGGAAAGCTGCGCACAGTACTGATTTCCAAGTGTGTTACTGGGAATGTCTTGTGATCATTCGGCGGGATCCTATTCTACCTGGACAGAGTTCTCCACACTGAAGTCTGTGCAGGAGAATAAGATTCCCTGGGCAAATGCACTTTTTTGCAGCAACACTCGTTCTCCCTTTGGACACCCCTTCCCTTACATCCCTAGCAAGTCTAGGGGCACCATTCCCCTTCCTAACATGCAAGGATGTTTAAGCCAGCCCTGTGCTGGAGTACAAATACAACCCTTTCCAGAGTTGAAAGAAAAATAAGGAGGGGAGTTCAGGAATGACCATAAATGTATGCTTACGGCTTTAAATACTTCTCTGATGCCCATGCTCCAGAAGTCCTCTAACGTGACCTGGAAATGTTACAGAGACTCACCCCAGCCCTTACATTGTAAATAAAGCTCCAGAATGAGTGTCCAAGATGCATCAGCAAAGCACGTGTCCTTTCTCCAGGGAAGGCACATCATCAAGGACGTCTACTTAGTGTCCACCCCATCTGTTAGCTGGGAAGCCAGAGCTGCCTCAGTACGTGGGTCCACTGCATGTCCTTCCATCGTACCTCAAAACCTTGTGAATGGCTGATGCGCGATAGTTAAAAATATAACTGTAAAGAAACATTAGCAGTTTAATTAGGCACATCAAGAATAAGAAGGATGGAGTTACCACGTCACACATAGACATGGCAAGCAATCTATACATTCAGAGAATAGGCTATACAATGGGGATTATACCATCCTGTCCAGCTGTAACAAGAGACCAGGTCCCATGTTTGCAACACCTTTGCATGACTATAGTCACCTAAGAAGTGATCACATCAACTGAGCCAAGCCAATGTGGCTCTAAAAGTACTAGTAAATGCCTCATACAACACGCTGCTACTAGAAAATATAAATCACAGTAAATGCATATTTAGCACAGCCACCCACCAACATAAAAGCACCCAGAATATGAATCATAATATTGAATTAACAAAATACACATATGCTTGGATCAACATATATATTTTCAGAGCAAAGAATACACAGAAAACCACCATAATAAACATAAACACTGAATTGAGTGGAACGCAAAAGAAAAGGACATATGTGTCATCAATATAATTGCACTAAATGGTGGCACCTAACATCATACACCTGCAAACACCCCAAAAGAGCAGGCAGAAATCTTTCTTTTCTTTTTGTGTGGCTTCGACCATTTTGTTTGTTTTGCTAATGGCTGGCACGCACTTTTGGAAGTGAAGGTATGCTGAAGACCACTCACTGAATCTGATTTACTCCAAAACAAATTGTGACTGTTTGGCAAACACCAATCAGCCTATTTGACTTCCAGGTAAGTCCTCAGTCAAACTGCGCCAAAACAATGCAACTGATATGAAAGTCAAATAAACAATATGGGACCTAAGCTTGCCTTATGACCCCCACATGTGGGAAAAAAGAGAGTAAAAAGACTGACACATTATACACGGCTTCTGTGTTATCACGTCAGACTAAATCATTTTGATATGGTGAAGCTTAAGTCAGACACTAAATACATCATGTGCACAGTGTGCTTTGTAGCTCACAAGGCTTATTTGCCTAATGATCAGAAATGAATTATTGGAATTGTACAATTTACAGGTTTCTGCAGTAAGAGAGACATCAAAGGTGGGTATATTTAAAAAGTATATTTGTATATCTTTGGCTAGGAATTCTATAGAGATTTCGTTCTAGTATCATTTTACTAATCAGTGAAAAACGAATACACTGTTTTTTGTGTAAATGTAACAAAATGATTTCTAGAATGCTTCCCTAGACTTATATTTAAAACCACTTGAGCGAGGCCAGGAACCTCTTGAAGTGATTGTAATAAATGTTCTCCCCAGCCCAGAGTTTTCCAAAGGAAGCGAACTTCAATGTATGCTCTTCTTTGAGACGATAAGGCCTTTTGGCTCAAATGCCCCTGCTGAGAGGTCAGTGCCAGCAAGACTAGGAGATATATCTGTAGGCACTGATGCTGCCAGGAAACACCACACTGTATTTGACAATACTTGTGAGGGGCAGTCCCACAGTTTTCGTAGACACTGGGCACCCTTGTGATCCACTTTGACCTATTGACCACAACCTGCAGAGGAGTAGGAAGGTGACAAAAGCAGATTCATTGGCCAACATGCTGCTCTCAACAATGGGTAAACATACCATGGTGGATGGTTGGTTGAAAGTGGTGGTGCTCACAGCTGTTGAAACAATCTGAGCTGAAAGGGCTGATGCAGCTTTAGCATTCCTGAAACAGAAATAATGGGGCACTGTAGATACGTTCACCAGTACAGACATTGAATAAAAAAGAATACTGTCTCCGGCGTGGTGCTATCACCACACATGCTCTCATGTTCAATATAAGGGGAACGTCTGCCAATGTTGAAAGGCTGCCACTAATTACTGCTTCCCCATGTGACCTGATAACATTCAGGTGTTGATTAGTATTGAGGGTTTTTCCAACAGCACGAGACAGTTCATTTGCAGTCCAAAGACTGTATCCGTCATCCTTGTGCTTTGTGAGGGTCCCTGATTTCCTTCTCTGTGGCATGCAGCGACTCCTGAAAAGATGCCTACTCCCACTGCATTGCCCGCTTCCTGTAGGCCATGTAGCTTGTTTTGCTGGTACTTGGCATCTTCTCTGAGACGTTAAACCTGGTGGATGCTTGGACACTCTCACTGTAACCCTCTAGAATGGAACACCACATTCTGTGTTTATGTTTAGGTTTGATGCTAGCCAAGATTTTTGATGATACTTCAATTATATGTATAATATATTTACTTAAAGGGTCTTTCATCCACCTTTCTTCATTTCTTAGTCTGTTGTGTCATTCATATTTTGTTTCCATCCACTACAGCTTACAGCATGGGGTAATGCCACTGGTTAACGTCACTCTGATTGACTGCATTTTGCTCTTCCACAATGAGCACATCCACACACAATGTAGTTCCCTTTGGTGTCATTGTATAATTACTTTCATTGCTTTAGTGTTGCCTTTGTGTTTAGAGGCTGACTGGGGAAAGCAGGAC
This sequence comes from Pleurodeles waltl, assembly GCF_031143425.1. Classification (NCBI taxonomy): domain Eukaryota; kingdom Metazoa; phylum Chordata; class Amphibia; order Caudata; family Salamandridae; genus Pleurodeles; species Pleurodeles waltl. Next base: position 639,535,387 of record NC_090436.1, on the reverse strand, counting down.
CCTTCTATCGTAACCGAGCACAGGCCACATTCCATGGTTTACCAGTTCCTGCCTCCTGCCAAAGCTGTTGTAAAGTCCTTTTGAGGTGTCCTTTGTTTAGCTTACTCCTGGTCTCTCATGGCATAACAGATTGCATCAATAGTAAACTGTTATATATTGGGTTATTCTTTTTTTACTACGTATGTGGTACACAAACTGAAAGCTTCAGTATTGTACATGTGAATACATAAGTAGACAATTCTTTAGAACACAATTTTGCTCAGAAAGAAAATCAGCCTTTATCGTGTTTAATTTGCAGCACTTTTAGCACTTTTTAGGGTCGAGCCTGCGTTGCATGCGCTCGCGCATGTATATCGCAGCAAGACGCTTTAGTGTTTAGAAAAGGGCTCGGAGCCCTGTCGACGTCACGTCAGCGTTTTTCATTGGTTCGTGAGCCTTGCCTAATAAAATCTGCTTGTTTTTATTAGTCGAAGGCATGCATACGTCATGCCTTTTCCAGTGGCTAGTCCTCCTCGAGCGCATCGACCAAGTACAGAAAACATGCGAGGCTCGCTGTTTTATGTCCGGCTCGTGGACTACTTTTTCTCTAATTTACTAGCGCGATTTCGCTTGGCAGAAGTCGAGCGCTTTACATAGTTAATTGCACTTTTTCGGGTTACGTACATAAATGCACTTTTGCCGATAGGTGAAAAGTCGGGTTAGGAGTTTACAACGCTATCAGCTCTAACATGAGCAAACGCGAGACCCGTTGCATTGCAAATGCTTGTTACATTTCTATCCTTCTTTCTTTCACTTTCTTGCATTATTTCTCTTTTGCCTTCTTTCCTTCTTTTCATTTTCTTTCTTCTTTCTTTACTTCCTTCTTTCCTTTTTTGCTTTCTTTCTTTCCTGCTTTACTTTTTTCCTTTCTTCTTTCTTTCATGTTTTCTTTGCTTTTGTCTATTTCTGTCTTCCTTTCTTTCTTCCATTTCTTTTTTCTTTCCTTTCATTGTTCCTTCCTTTTGTCCTTTCTTCTTTCATTCCACTTTTCTTGCCTTCTTTTTCTTGTTTTCTTTCCTTGTTTTTCTTTATTGATTTCCATTTTTACTTCTTTCTTTCCATCTTGCCTTCTTTCTTTACATTCTTCATTCCTTCTGCTTCCTTTTTTCTTCCTGTCTAGTCTTCATTTTTTATTTACTTCTTTCCTCCTTTTGTTCTTTCCTTACTTCATTCTTTTCACTTTCTATCCTTTCTTTCATTTTTTCTTTCTTTTTTCTTTCTTTCAATTTTCTTGCTCTTTCCTCCTTTCTTTATTTTCTTCTTTGTTTCTTGCTTTCCTTCTTTCCATCTTTCCTTCCATTTTTCTTTCCAGTCCTTCTTTCCATCTTTCATTCTTTATTTCCTTTATTACTTCCTGCCTTATTTCTTTCTTCCTTTCTTTTCCTTCCTTCCATCTGTCTATCCTTTATTTCTTGATTTCCTTCTTTATTTCATTCTTGCTTTCTTTCCTTCTTGCCTTTTTTGCTTTCTTGTCTTCTTTCTTGCCTTCATTTTCTTTCTTTTCATCATTCTTTCTTGTTTCTTTCTTTCTCAAAGGCAAGAGGCTGGCAGCCAATGGCATATCACTTGGCTTTCTTTTTAGGTCTGTGTGAGTCAAGACTGTTTCATTTTTCTAAAATTAAGTGTGTGACATAGTTACTTATAGGGGTTTTCAGCACTACGTCATCTATTTTTCTGTGGTTGCGACATTCACAGTATTCTCTAACCCACTCAAACATGCTTAAAGGGTTAGTGCATCAGCCCACTTCAGCCATTGGCTGACTTCACTGTGAATTACGGTATACTGCCCTTTCACAATGAGCACATCCACACACAAAGTAGTTTCCCTCAGTGCTAGGCAGTAGTAGGATAAGGTGTGCTTTACTGAGACCAAGAAAACGTTTTTGCTCTTCGCCAATATTTTTAGATTGATAAACACCCAGCATCTTTTCAAACAATAAAGTTTTACAAAAACCATGACAAAACAAAATAGGAATTGCCAAAATTCTGGCAGACAACACCAGGCATATTGACTTTGCCAATGCTTGTTTATCCTGCTCTCCCCTATACCAGTCACTGAGTATCATGATCCTGGGAATTCAGTCCTGTATGGGAGAATCAGTTAAGCATGCAAAATATGTAGAGGAGGCAGGCTTGGTTGAAGAAATGAGTGGAGATATGTGGAGTCATCTAAGAGATTCAGGCCCATATTTATACTTTTTGATGCAAAACTGCACAAATGTAGTTTTGCTTAAAAAAGTATAGTACCGGCTTGTGTCATTCCAGAGTGCCAGCTGGGTGCCAAATTTATGGAACCCGCAAGCCGGCGCAAAGGGTGGGCTAGCGTAAAAAAAAAAATGATGTTAGCAGGGTGGGGGTGGCGGTATGGGAGAGGGAGTTTTGCACCAAAAAATGACGCTAGACTGGTTAGAGGCAAAAAAATGGCTTTAGCCTAGCATCATTTTCTGACGCAAAACCATCCATAACACCTAACACCTGTCTTATAAAAGACAGGAGTCATGCCCACCACCCCAATGGCCAGCACAAGGGACAAGGGTCCTCTGGGCATGGCCATATCACCCAGAGCCATGTGGGTGGGGGGGCATTTCAAGGCCTTTCAGGGCCCCCAATGGTACTTCAAAAAAGGTTTAAAAATACTTACCTCAACTTATTCTACTTACCTGGGATGGGGTCCCCCATCCTCCGGTGTCCCTTGGGTGGGGGTGTTCCTGGGGCTTGGGGAGGGCACCTGTGAATCCATTACATGATGTCTGACCATGGAAATGGCTCCACAGGTCTTCTAATGCCTGGTCTGACCCACACGTTAAATAATGGTGCAAAGCAAACTTTGCACTATTATTTGGCCCCTTCTCCCACTCATGTGTCATTTCATCTTGGGGGAATAAATATGGGGATAGCACCATTTTTTAGATGGGAACGCCTACCTTGCATCTCATTGACGCAAGGGCCCATATTCATACTTTTTAGCATTGCATTTGCATCATTATTTGATGCAAAGGTGGCGCAAACTTACAAAATACAATCGTATTTTGTATATTTGTGCCGCTTTTGCATCAAAAAGCGGTGCAAATGTGGCGCTAAAAAAGTATAAATATGGGCCACGGTAGGTTCACGCATCTAAAAAATGGTGCAAACTCCAATATTTTGACGCTAGACGTGTCTTAAGTCAAAATATAAACATGGAGTTAAGTTTGGCCGCATTTGCGTAAAAAAGAAAATGTCACAAATGCGGCACAAAAATAGTATAAATCTGAGCCTCAGTTTTCATGAGTCACGTTGATATTTGCTCATGTTTATCTTCACAAGTTCTTGTTGCATTGACTGGATCCTTGACTTTCCAGGAGTTTTATTTTTTTTGTCCAGTACAAACCTGAGTATTCACACCACAAAATCAATATAGTCAACATTTCTGCAGGTATGACTTAATTTATACAAAGAACGGAAATGTCAGGGAATACAGCATTCAAGTTCTTACTGTGCACACTCGAGTAAAAATGGATGCCCTACTCCTATAATACCTTTGTCACAGCAATATATTAAAACGCTTGTCCTGTAAATCTGAAGAGAAAAGGGCGTCCTCTTTGCGTTGCGGCATGTTTTGTGATGATCGACAGAAGAACCAAGCGTTAGTGGTGTCAAACCTTTCTCTATAGGTGAAACCAATTTTACATCCGTCTATATTTATTAAATATAATATAATACAAAATAATATGTCTTCATTAAACAGCGAGAACATAACATAGATCGCTGTTGACTATGGTCTTCTGTATAGAAAAAGTTTTTTTAACAGAAAATATTAAAGTAGGCATCCTACATAAAACTATTACAAAATAGCTGTTTATCTTTCTGTGAAAATATTACAAAAGTATACAAAATGCATGTAAACATTTGAATTTAGTCTTTGGCGTAATTTTCAGAAATCTGCAACATCTGTGTTTTTTCGTAGCCAGTCATGAATGTTGTTGGTCACTTTGTTTATCCAATGCGTGCTTGTTGAATTTCTTGCATACTGCAACACTTCCATAGCAGACAATTTATATTCGTCATCCAGTGTCGTGTTAATAAATAGCTCAATCTAAAATAAAAACACAGAAATAGGCATTGTTATTCCTACAATTATATTACATAAATCTATATTTTATTGCATTTTTGTTTAATTGGGAGATTCTGTTTGGTACACAAAACACATAAAGGCTTTGTCACCTGCTTATGCTATTACTGAGTAAAACATCCCTGTGGAGATTAGAACTAGAACTTTTGCTCGTTGATAAAACTTTCTCAACCTTAGCAAAAACTGTCTACTTTGCTCAAACACTACTGTTGGCCGGACTTCTATGTTATTATGATCCCAGAGGGCCAGATTTTAAATCACCGGACGGTATCTCTGCAACAGAGTTGGCCAACATGAGTTTTCCCTTGAAAGAGGGAATAACTGCTCGCACCCGAATTTACTGAGTACTTCACTGGCCAGTTTTTCACCATTTCTGCTAACAAACACAACAAGCATTTACAACGCAATGGGTCTCGAGTTCACTCGCATTAGAGCTATTAATGTTGTAAATTCCTAACTGGACTTTTGTTGCCGCATAAATTGAAAATGAAAAGTAAAACAGTTGACATAAGCAAAGTCAGTTCAAAGCGCCACGGCCGCCATAAGCGTGAACACATGAGTAATTGGCTCCCTGCGTGAATGTCTAGAAAGGATCGCAGCTGGAATGAAACCGAAACTGGAGGAGAGGCCATCACATGCTGTAACGGGAGGAAGCCTGATGTAGTGTGATGGCCAACAAAAATGTTCACTTAGTGAAATCGTCTGGGGGCGAACTCAGCACTCAAAGGAGGGACATTTCACAAAATGCACCAATAAAAATGAAACATTTAAGACAGACACTACAAAGAATGAATAGGAAGAGTGAGCGTGGTTAAAAACCCACAGAGAGATTACAACAGGCCAGAGCACTTGCGCACTGGACCCTAAAACCACAGACATTTCTGCTTGCTCTGAGCCGCAGAAAGTGTCTGTGGAACTGCCAGCAGGGGCGGGGTGATTGAGGGAGGTGAGTGGTGCTGCAGGGGACATCATGGGTGGGCAATGTTGCTGTCGGCTCTTGAGTCAGCAAGTCCTACAAATCGGGTGTCACCAAGGGCCAGTATTATTGGGTTTGGAATATTCTGACCCAAACATTCTGGGCCCAGACACACTTGTACTAGGGACTTGGGTTACTTAGTGAAACAACTCAACTTGTAATGAGGCCCAATCTCTGTAACATTTGACGAATATTGGTTAATCTACCATCCAGAATCCTATATCGTTTGAAGTGGAACAAGTGGTTGCAAGAACTTGTATAACTCTTTCCACTTAGGTCCACATGTATCATCAGGAACCACACATTCTATGATTAACTAAACATTTTCACTCTTCTCCAGAAGAGCAGGCCTTGCATCTTCAAATCCAACATGGAGGGATTCTAATAATATTTTCATTCAGCTTCATCCAAGTAGATCCTTAACCAGACATTACAGTTGTGGATTTTGATCTGTGAAACATGGATAATGAGCAACCTAAACAAATATGTTTTATTGCCTCTTTTTTTCGGGAATAGGAAACACTGAATTGTTGTACATCTTCCCAAACATGGTCTCATGCTGGAGAAACCTCTGACGCCAAGACACATTTGTGAGCTTTGGGGAAAAGCTAGTTAAGGCCTTTATAAAACAAGCATTTCCAATGCAATAGGTCTCACATTTGCGAGAGTTAGCACTATTGGTGTTGTAATTGACAATGTGTTTTGCCCATGTGTTTTGGTTTGGAGTAGAATGAATGTATGTGGTGTGGAGTGGAATTATGTGTATTGGTTTGGAATTGCTAGTTGTGGAATTGTGTGTGGTAGAATTGTGTGGTGTGTAGTGTATTTGTATAGTGGAACTATGTGGCATGGTGGATAGATGGGATGAGTGCTGCACAGAATAGACAGGAAGGCAGAGAGGGATAGGTAGTTTGAACTTTGAACTTTTTGATGCGAGAGAGGAAACATGGGAATGGAAATGTAAGAGCGTGAAAACAGACTGTCACTTTTGCTCCTACCAGAGAGGCATTTGCTCACAGTGGCTGCGTTTGCCCATCATTTGTCGTGACAGAAGAAAAATAACAAGCTCAAATCCAATCACTCCTCCATAAGTTGCAAAACATTTGTACGGCATGTCAAGTTCAAAACTTCCCCAATTTGCACATATAGACCACTTTTTAAACTTTATAATGCACTAATGGGTGCCCCGTCTGTCTCAGATCGACCTGGAGGGTCCCTGCCACTGGGCAGAAAAAGGACAGCAGCAACCTAAACTAAGCTGTGAACCAAATAGCCAATAGGTCTCACCTTTTGGATCTTATAAGTTTGAATGAAGCATCAGATTATCCTGTGTGCTACAACACTTATTGTTAGTTCTGGCGTAACTAGCAAGGGGTTAGATACACCTAAGCTTGTTAATATTCTATTTGTTGTTCATTGGGCATGCTATGTATGCCTATATTGGGCAGGATTGTAATGGAGATAGAGAAATTTCCCTGTGACCGACAAAAAGTAAAACTGGTATTAATTGTATAAGAAAAACGTTTGAAGTTAAATGTGGTGAAATGATTTGTTGCTCCTATTCGTAAAGCACTGTAGTGTGAGTGTAGCCTTTGGACAACTTCTGCAAAGAGAAAGCTTATTGCAGATGCACATCTTTTGTCTGAAGCAGGCGCCAGGATGGAGTCAGAGATGGTCTAAGAAAGTAGAATACTAGCCATCTTTGTTTTGTAATGGGCCTGCTTGAATCTGGGAGGAAGGTCACTAGCATGCCAGTAAAGATTGTTATCACCTTTATGACCTGCATTTAAAACACAGGATGTTAAGCCACCAAGGAAGCAAAACCACTGGTTTACAAGAATGTATGCCAGACCTAGTAACAACAAAGGCGCATTTGCAGTAACTTTGCGTGAAAGTTACTTTTAAGGAAATAAAAACGGTAAGTTCATTCAATTTCACAAAACTAAAATGCGCATGAGTGCAAGTATGCAACTGCGCCTAATGTAACCTAAAATGTATTATTAGACAGTACGCCATGAAATGCAGCGTACATCAAGCGGGTGCTGCGGTAACGAAGCACACATTTTAGGATGTCGCCATTTCAGAAGTGTTTATTAAAATTAAAGTGTGTTGTCCAGGAAGCGTGTGCTATGCTTATCATTTTCAAATTTTGAGTGATAGAGTTAGTATGGCTCGGCTTTATGGAGTCAAATGAAGTCCAGCATCCTTGAAGTCGTGATGTGATAGGTGGGAAGTGGTTGGTTACTTTTTCATCTCCAAATTTTCATAATATAAATTAGAAACGACGAATGTAAAAGAAAAGTGGATATCGGCACAAAGCAAATGTGCAGCAATAATGGATTTAAATTAGGCCCAGTGCCACATAAGACTTCCAAACGGACATAATTGATTAAAATGAAGGTGGCATCCTATAGGATATCCCCAAAACATTTTCATTTAGTAATATCTACAAACACATACTTAAATTAAGAAATAGTACAGCATCTCCTAACATAAACCCCCTTATTTGTAGACTGTATTACCAACAAACACAGCCAACTCCAAAAATGAGAGTAGAATCAACAAAATGTGCTCATCCTCCAAATGTGTCCACAATGATTGAATTTGGTGTCTGTTAAGTGTGTGCTGCAATAAATGTGTAGTGCTTGTTCCCAATTTCAAATTCAAAATGCATACCTTGCACGAATATTGGGGGAGCAATGTTGTTGACGTTGTGTGTGCTGCACGTTTAAAGCATAAATGAAACACAACACACTCTTGAGGAAAGTGCACCGTTACATAGAAGCGCAGCAGTGAACACCAAAAAGCACACATTAAACTAAATTTGTGCAAAACGCGGCATGTATGAAGCATGTGGCACGCTGGTAAAGCATAAATAAAACACACTAACAAACTCTTGAGAGAACCGCTTAATTACATTGAAGTGCTGCAGCCGTGAATTGTGTGCCGCGATAAGTGGAAAGTGCTGGGTGTGAGCAAACATTTGAAAGAGATGCTTGCTTTCATAAATGTGTGGTGGTGAACCCCAACAAGCATGCACATAGATGAAAATAAATTTTCAAAAGCGCTGCATCCCTGAACCGAGGGCCACGCAAAGTGTGAAGTGCTTGGCCTGAAAAAACACTTCAGAAAAGTGCACGATTACATGGAACTGCAGCAGCCGTGAATTTTGTGCCGAGCTAAGTGGAAAGTGCTCAGTCTGAGCAAATATTTGAGGGAAGTGCTTAATGTTATTGATGCACGACGGTGAACTTCAACAAGCATATACATGCATTAAATTAAAAGAAACTCACAAGAAGCACATCATGCTTGAATCGAGTGCCACGCTAAGTGGGAATTACTCAGAACAAACACTTGGGGAGGTGGACAATTACATTGAAGCGCAGTGTCCATGGTTCATGTGCCAAGCTAAGTGGAAAGTGCTCAGTCTGAGAAAACACTTGAGGGAAGTGTTTGATTTCGTTAATGTGCTGCGGTAATTTCCAAACAAGCATTTGGAATGCAACAGTCTTGTGTTTGCTCGAGTTTCTAGCTCATAGGGTTGTAAATTACTGACTGGACTTTTATTGCCAGACAGACTGAAAATAACAAATGGAAGAGAGCGAGGGCGAGGTGGCCCTGGAGAAGCGCCCCTCTGCTGTTGGTTTATGTTTACATAGGGAGCTGGTGGGAAGGAGGGACTGAACAAGCACCCACACTGTTGAGGTGAAACAGGCAAATGCCAAAAAAATGTCCCTCACAGAAGAGATAAACAGGACATAGCGTAATTACACAGTGCTTTGTGCTACTCCCAAAGTGAAAAAAGGCAGGACAAAGAGGCAGAGCTGACCACTAGCAAGAAGGATTTTTGAAGGACACTGCAACTAACAAATCAGAACTTTGGAACTCACTCTATTGTATACTTCAGTATACAGCAGGTCGAACGCTAACGCTCGACCTAAAAAATACCCAGACCAGCTATTTAACACGCTCAACCATTTTTTATCAAGCTGCACATACCCATTCATAGTTGCAGTACTTGTTTTTAAAGTTTCGCTACAGATTGATCAATAAGGATTTAAGATGTCATATGTTTATTCTCTAATGGAGCTGAAGATTGAACTGTTTTGTCAAATTGACAAATAATTAAATACCAAATGCGCAGACATTTGTCAATAGAGAAACGGGTGTTAAATATACAAACAGAACACATTTTTGTTTTAAAAAAGAATGAATGGATCATTGACTAAGAATAACATACCAGTAGTATAAATGGAGGTTTTTTCTGCAATCGCGAAAACTGCACCCAGTCTTTACAATGACTTCTAGTCACACTATTATTTGCCCTTGTAGCATGGATAATTGTGTTGTTTTTTAAGACATTCATCGTGAATTCCATTGTTTCAAGGAGGATTTCTCCAACCTTTAGCACTCTTTATGGCAGGCACAGAAGCGAGGATTAGGCTCGTCTTTCTTCGTTTTTAGCAGCCAACAATAACTACAACAGACTTAGGCCCATATTTATACTTTTTGACGCACAACTGCGCCAACGCAGTTGTGCATCAAAAATTTTACCGCGGCTAACGCCATTCCAACGCGCCATGCGGGCGCCTTATTTATGGAATGACGTTAACCGGCGCTGCGGACTGGTGTGCGTTAAAAAAAAATGACTCACACCAGGCAGCGCCGGCGTATGGGAAAATGGGGGTTGTGCGTCAAAAAATGGGGCAGGTCAGGTCTGAGGCAAAATTCAGGCCTCAAACCGGATTTGCGCCATTTCTTTTGACGCCCAACCTCCATTGACATGACTCCTGTCTTAGCAAAGACAGGAGTCATGCCCCCTTGCCCAATGGCCATGCCCAGGGGACTTATGTCCCCTGGGCATGGCCATTGGGCATAGTGGCATGTAGGGGGGCCCAAATCTGGCCCCCCTATGACACTTAAAAAAAACGAAAAAAAATACTTACCCCAACTTACCTCAACTTCCCTGGGATGGGTCCCTCCATCCTTGGGTGTCCTCCTGGGGTGGGCAAGGGTGGCAGGGGGGTGTCCCTGGGGGCAGGGGAGGGCACCTCTGGGCTCCTTCCGAGCCCACAGGTCCCTTAACGCCTGCCCTGACCCAGGCGTTAAAAAACGGCGCCCATCAGGCTCTGCGTCGTTTTTTAAGGCCCACCCCCTCCTGTGTGTCAAAATGACGTCAGAGTATAAATATGGGGCACAGGCCTTAAAGTAATTTTTTGGAAGGGAACGCCTACCTTGCATATAATTAACGAAAGGCTGGTTCCCCCTTCCAAAAAATGACGCACATGGTGGAATTTTGACGCCCGCGGGGTCGGACGTCAAAGTATAAATATGGGGCAGGGTTTGCGCCGATTGTGCATCAAAATTTTTGATGCACATTCGGCGCAAACAGAGTATAAATATGCCCCTCAATTTCCCATAACACCTAAGGAAAAAAGTCACAGTACCAACAACAAAAAACAATCAGCCCGTGACTAGACCCTTATAGTCCTATGCGTCTGTTGCTTTCTCCTCTATCTGCACTGCTCAGCAGCTGAGTTAAGTGCCTCTGGCCTCTTGGCTTTTTTCTACTCGTAATTAGCCTTGTATCTGTTGTTATAATTGGCAAAGAACTGTTGTCGGTCAAGTATTCCTTGTCTGCTCTTGACTATAATTATTACATCTTTCCCTTTGGCAGGCGCAGCCCGTCCTTTAGGGCAGAGGGGCCATGCCCCCCCCACCTTTTCCACCTCATGAAGAGTGTCTGTCAGGGTGAACAAAGGTCAGCCTGACAGACACTCTTCCTGTTCAGGTCAGGCAGCCAGGGGCAGACATGCGTGATTTGATTTGCGCAGACTCCTGGCTGCCTGAGCTGAACTTTGCTGGGCTGAGAAGGTCACAGCTCCTATGGGCATGACTTCCTTGGCTCAGCAAAGGGGCTTCGAGGCCCTCCACTGGGTGATGAGGAAAGCGTCACCCATTGACTTCGACCTGGGTGCTTCAGGTTTAAGCCCTGAAGCACCCAGGGCGAGTGACAATCAGTGACACTTCGTCACAGAGTGGGGTGGGGTCAGCAGTCTCACTGACCCCATCCCACTCTGTGACGAGGCTGGGACTGCTTCCTTCCCTCATTGGCTGACCCAAGTTCAGCCATTGAGGGAAGGCAGCAGTCCCAACCCTCCTAGGACCTCCGAGGCTGAAGGTAAGTGTGTGTGTGGTCTTTTAAAATGAATGTTTGGTGCGTGCGTGCATGTTTGAACATTATGAGTGTTGTTAATAGATGTGCATACGTGCGTGTGTGGGAAAGAATGAGTGTGTGTGTGTGTGATCTTTTAAAATGAATGTTTGGTGCGTGCGGCATGTTTGAATGTTATGAGTGTTGTTAATGGATGTGTGTGCATGTGTGTGAAAGAATGAGTGTGTGATCTTTTAAAATGAATGTTAGTGTTGTTAATGGATGTGCGTGTGTGAAAGAATGAGTGTGTGTGTGCTTCCTGCCTGCCCCCCTTCCTCCTAAAGCTGCCGGCCGCCACTGCCCTTTGGTTGTGCTTTATGGGCAGCCTCGAGAACGCTTGCTGCTCCTTCGTGATAGCTGTCAGGTGTTTCTTCTGACAGGCTTCGGCGCCTATTGCCATTGCGGCATCAGCCCCTGGCTGCTAGAGGGAGCCGCTTCACTGCACCTAGCGCGTCTCTGTGCTCCTGACCCCAGCGTTCATTTTAAACTCTGTCAGCGCGGCCGGCTGGGCCGGGATTCACAACTTCATTGTGCTGCCCATGGCTTGAGCCTCTAAGAGGCTCTAAGAGGGTCTGTATTTTTTTGGCACTTACAACACGCACAGGTGAGTCCATCAGCTCTTAATACTATAGCGAGCGAGTGGTGTCCTGCAGGGCCTGCACCCTGTCATTGGCCCTTCGGGCACTATTATTAGTCTGGGCAAATACCACTTCATATCCCTCTCTTAAACTGGGTCCTCCCCCATCCTCCAGGACACGAATACTACTGTCACTACTAAACTCTAAAATGAGTGATATTGAGGAATCCTATGTGGAGAAGGATACCACTACCTACCCCCCCATTGATGACCATTTTTGGCGGGCTTGCGACAATAAACTGTTTCTAGGGTCCTGGATATGGCAGAAGACACCAAAACATCTGGAATCCTCATTTCCCCGGAGGTCCTCTTGGAGTGGGCCCAATGGGCTATCATTCTCCTGGGAAATGCGAATTGCGCCATCTCCATGGAATGACACTGTTCACTCCTGATCAAGATCAACCTTGAACTGGGGTACTCAGTGACCTCGGAGACAAACCCCCAGTGGCCCAAGGGGGTTTGTTCAGAGATCCCTTCATCAGGAATTTGGGAAATTCGTCCAGACCTTTAACTCTCTCGACCAGGCGCATGTGTCTATAAAACGCATTTTCATGTCTCAGGTGTTCACCGGGGCTGGCCGAGGCAGGGGGCGTTCAGCCAGCCACACTGTTAACAAAGCCTCCTACGGAGCAAAGGACCTCAAGATGGATCACTATCAAGATGCCTACAAATTCGCAACTTTTACCCCGTGAGTGGTTACCCCAGGTATCAAGGGGCACAAGGAGGTTGGTGGGGTGGTCCCACCAAGGGATCCAATTCAGTTGAGCGTTCAGATTGTTCCGGCCAGGTTCTGGGGGGCAGGCTGCAATCCTTCCTCAACAACTGGCAAGCTCTCACTTCTGACGCCTGGATCCTCCAAACAGTGCAGGGGTTTCACATAGAGTTTTATAGCTCCCCTCTCAGGACAAGGCCCGAGTCCTCTGTTTTTTTTCCCCAGCTCATGCCTCTCTGGTGGACAAGAAGGTTGCTAACCTTCTCGCCAAAGGGACCGTTCCTGACTCCACAGGTTTACTAAGCAATATCTTCAGTGTAGAAAAGAGAGACGGTGGTTGGAGACCAGTAATTAAAGGAATTCAACTAATGGTTGGCCTCCGAACATTTCAAAATGGAGGGTATTCACCTACTCCAGGATCTCCTCCTTCCAAATGACTGGCTGGCACGCTTGGACCTCAAGGACGCATACCTCTGGTTCCAGTCTTCCCCCCCCACCGCTGCCTCCTTCAAATCCTTTGGTGGGGGAGAACTTAAAATTTTCAAATTCACCTCTTCCTTTCGGTCTGTCCTCCGCTCCTTGGTGCTTCACCAAGGTGATGCGCCTGGTAGTTGAGTTCCTCAGAGCGAAAGGAATCCACCTCATTGTCTACCTGGACAATATCCTTTTCATGGACCAATGCCCTCGATGTCTCTTGCATCATCTGTTAATGGCAGTCTTGCTGCTGGAATCCCTAGACTTCATCATCACTCAACAAAAGTCTTCCCTCATCCCCTCTCAGTCACTGGTGTTCCTAGGTTTTGGTGTAGACTCAGTTTATGCCACCCTCATTCTCCTGTCAAGGAAGATGACCAAGATTAAACACGAACTGTGTCAACTGGCATCTCGGCCTTCCACTTCCCCATACCAACTAGCAAGGGTGGTGGGTCCCTTGTCCTCCTTGATCCAGGCAATAGTTCCGGGTCCTCTGCATTATCGGGCCCTCCAACGGTTGAAGACATCTCACCTAAGGAAAGGACTGACATATTCTTAAGTGGTCCCCTCATCAGAGGACACCCAGGAACAGATCCAGTGGTGGCTGACTCACAAGGAACCCTGGAATGGACGAGCGATCTTTAGCTCCCTTCCGGATCTAGTCATAGAGTCTAATGCCAGTGGCTCGGGATGGGGGGCAAGGTGTGGGGAATTCTCCACTGGAGGAAGCATGTCCACTCATGAGCATTCAATGCACATAAATTGTCTCAAACTCCCAGCCGGTTCTTTCGCGATCTGCTGCTGGACCAAGGAGAGAGCATAGTGCTGTGTCCTCCTCCAAATGTATAACATAGCAGCCGTCCAATACATAAATCATCTGGGAGGGACTTGATCCAGAAACTTAGCAGACCTAGCTTGCGATTTTTGGGACTATTGTCTACAGAATCAGATCTCCGTCTCCGCAGAACACCTTCTGGGGGCTGCCAATCAGGTAGCCAACTGGCACTCTCATCATCTCATGGACACGAGCCTGTGGGATCTACATCCATCAATCTTCTGTCTCCTTTTGGAATTGTGGGGTCTGTTCTCAGTGGATCTCTTTGCCTCCCACCTGGATCGTCAGCTCCTGAAGTTCTTCAGTTCCCATCCAGATCCAGAGGCAACAGCCACACATGCTTTTCTCCAAGACAGGCAACAGGAGCACGGCTATGCCTTCCCTCTGTTCGCAATGAGCATGTGTCTCTTTGCCCAGGTCAGACGCCAGAAAGCAGACATCGTCCTGGTGACACTGATGTGGAGATCTCAAGCCTGGTCTCCAGTTCTTCTGAAACTTTCTTGGGATTCTCAAATCCCGCTACCCATGTTTTTGGGTCATCTGCAATATCCAGTGGGGAATCCCCATCCCTTAATACTAGAGAACTCCTTGGCTCTTATTGCATGGAAGATTACAGGAGACGCTGGGAAGTTCAAGAACTTTTGCGGCAAGCTGCATCTCTCCTTTCCAAGGCATGGGTGTACAGCACTACCAAGCGCTACAGGTCAGCATGGTCTAGATCAGTGATACTCAAAGTACGGCCCGGGGGCTGCATGCGGCCCTCGTGACCTTTACATGCGGCCCCTGGTCAGGAGCACTGGGCTGCTGCTTTCTTATCTCACAGTAACACTGAGAAGGAAGTTAACTACAAAGACAAGCCTTTATTTAAAGGTTAATTGAAGTTAAAGAAAGGAAGCAACTAAGTCATCCCACGCCAGCTAACTTTAAAAATAAATGTGTTTCTAAAGGCATCCTGCAGCAAAAATGTAATAAGGTATTTAAAATTCCAAAGAGTATTTCATTAACATGCAGAACTGTGTCACCTTAGTACATCACATTATATTATATCAGTGCATCCTATGTACAGCCACCTTGCTGGCATCAATGTGGCCCTCGGTCACATCGCAGACAATATCTTTTGGCCCCTGGAGTAATGTTTGTGAGTACCCATGGTCTAGATGGATGGACTGGTGCAGTACAAGACACTTGGATCCCATGGGGGCGGACGTTGTCCACATCCTGAATTTCCTCACCCCTTTGACTTTGGAGGGCCTGGCATATAGAACAATCGCAACTTTTATATCTGCTATTTCGGTAGGCCACTCCCAGGTGGGAAATCGCCCAGTAGGCGAACATCTTTTGGTGCATAAGCTTCTACGGGACACTCACCTTTCTATTCCCCCAGAACCCAGATGCTCAGTTCTATGGGGCGTTAACAAGATCCTCAATCTGTTCCAATCGTGGTCATCCAATAGACTCCTTTAGCGCAAGCAACTGTCAGCCAAACTAGCTTCGCTTCTCTGCCTGATTTCTTGCCAACATGTGTCAGAGCACTGGATAAAACAGGTAGAGTATTTAGCCCAGAAGGGGTTTCTTTCCATATTTCTAGACATATGAAATGTGATTTCAGGTTGGTTAATTACCCTTCTTTTCCAAATTCCCCAAAACTGTGTATGGTAAGATGCATCAAGGCTTACGAAGCCATGACAAAGGAAAGATGCCCCCATGGAGAATAGCAGTTGCTCATTACTCTACGCAAGCCGTTTAGGTTGGTCTCTTCTCCAACAATTGCCCGATGGGTCCGGTGGGCTATGCAGGAAGTGGGCATCGACACAACAAGGTTTGGAGCACATTCTGTCAGAGGCGCTATGACTGCCAAGGCATTCTCCCTTGGAGCTCATCTGGAGGATACCCTCAGCCCTGCGGACTGGTCCGCTGACTATACAATTTGAGGTTTTATTTTCAACCAGTCCCCAGCATTGCTTCGCTGGTCGTGAATACATTTTAAACCAGCGTAATCCTCGCCTCTAATCCTGCCATAGGATGAAAAATTTCCTAGCTAACACAATGGAATGTTCAAAAGGACACAGAGGCAAGGATTAACCCACCAGGATTGTTTTTTCACCATGTGACTGAAAATATTGTCTTTGAAGTAAGTATAGATCTTCTTCCAATTGCATACCATGATATTGTCCTGGGTGGGAGTGTTTTACGATGCCTTGCATAATGTTTATTCGTTTGCAAAACACGTAGTTGGGGTTCCAGTTTCATACACTTTGTTCTTTTTCTCATAGGATCTGAAGCCCCAAAGCAAGATTAAGGAGGATTCTCTCAATATGCACTCGCAGGAAGAAAGAGGAGGGGTCAACAGAGGAACAGGACTATAAAGGTCCAGTTGCTGGCTGATTGGTAGTTTATTGTTGGAACTGTGACTTTTGTCCCTGGGTGTTATGGAAAATGAAGTCTGTTGTAGTTATTGACGGCTGTTGTTGATAACAACGAAGAAAGACAAGCGTAATCCTCGCCTCCTTGTCCTTAACAGAACTGAAACTTTGCACCACGTTAGCTAGGACATTTTTGTCACATTATTTGAAGATTATACAGTTTAGTACATATGTGGTTTACTTCTAAGAAAATATCATTTGTCTCTTGATCCAATTCAGTGTGTTAATTGTCCATATTATGCTTTTTACATTCTTTAGGGATATGTATATATATATATATATATATATATATATATATATATATATATATATATATATATATATATATATATATATATATTCTTTGTCGCTCTGTGTTCATATTCTTCATGGTGTGCATAGGCATAGTCTTTTCACTCTAGACATGTGTAACATCAGCAAAGTAATAGGCTCTTAGCAGTGTGTTTTTCTAATACAAGGTAAGTGTATGGCTTAGAGGAGCAGTTTTTGTCTTAATTCCTTTGCCCTTTCTAGTTATAGAATGTAGTTGTGTAAAAGCTGAATGAATTGCTAATACATTTGTATTGATTAATAGTTAAGAATGTACATGAATATGGCTAACATAGAAAATAATGTGTGCCTTGGAAAAAGTGCCCACTTGACTGGCCACCGTGACGCGCATGAAGATGAATAAATAATTCACATTTATAGTTAAATAATGTGCACATGTAGAATAAAATGTATTAATGAGTTATACTAATATGTTAATGTTATTTATTTGCTTAAATAATACTAAACTTTGATTAAGTACGAGGATTGGGTCTAGTGGACAAAGCCTCATGTTAAGTTCCCTGGCCTAATAATTGTTTGAGAATGTCTTGTTAAAGCAAATAATTAATATTATTCATACACTGCGCTGACCAAGCGATTTCTAAATGTCTTAAACTTTCTCATGAGAACTGCTGGTGGAGATGTTCTGTACTAGAAGTTGTTACATTGTAGATTTGATGCTTGAGACGAAGATGTTCCCAGGCCTGTACAATAGCCGCACTAACTACAGCTAGGATTGCAACAAAAAAAGTCACCTGACGATGGGAATGGGAGAAAAGGAGCCAATCATCGACGCATGAAAGTCTTTTTATTTTAGTATTAGAACTCAGAGAATATTGGTCCTACTGTCAACATACGATTTTCTAACTAATGATGGCATGGGAAAATGCTTTATGAATTTTAATATATCCAAACTACACTTTGCAGAACGATTCAGTCATTCTTTCATTCTAGTCTTGTTCAAGTTTCATTCCAGGAGCTGAGCGGTTCCTGATGTCTTTCCTTCTTAACTTTAGCTTTATTGATTAGTCTATTAATGGTATATGCGGATACATTAGTTTAATATTTTTTAAGTGGTTCAGTTAACTTAGAGCCCAACCATGTCTGAGCCAATCCTTTCCACTGTCCCGTTGCTGATGCTGACCAGACGGATGTCCAACTGACAAAGAGAAATCACAGCTTGCTCATACATCAAGGAGAGGTATAACAAAATGCTATTGTTTCTGTTTTTCCTTTTAGGTACCAACCGCTTTTTTGATAGAGCTCTAGTTAGATGTTTTCCAAATTAACTTTTGAATAAAATGGTTTATGCATGAAGCCCATACATGCTATTCTAATTGGAGGATTAGTTAGTATGCCCAATGTGTTGGAAATGTTATTAACTAACAGTTGATTTTGTTGACCTGTTGAATCCAGATGAATGCTATCTTTGTTGTTCAGTTATTAGTTCTACTAATTTGCACTGTAACTTCTAAAGGTTTAATTATAAATGCATTAGTTATATTGAGATTCTTTCAACGCTTTGGTCAGCCTGTGTTGTTTGTATATGCTTATCATTTGGTATTGAGACTAATCTAAGTGATATTAGCATAGTTATAGTAGGGAAATAAACTTTCTAATTTTACTAAAAGGCGTAGTTATTCATGGCCACATGGGTCATGGTGCGTAAAAATTACTGACTCAAATTCCCTAATAAATTGACTCGTTGAATATGTGATGTTGTTGTTGGTCAGGTTATGAGAAAATTGTGTTCATGGTGGATTCACTCTAAGCGTATTCAAAAGGTCCATTGAACCTCTAATGTGCCCCCTTATAAATAAAATATAAAAGACCAAATAAGGCCAGACGCGCTCACAGGAGTATGGCCTTGACAAATAGCCTTCTTTTTAATAGAGTTGTCATTGTTTATCTGTAAAACCCATTTCTGTTCCATAAGCAATGAGGCTACAATTTACTTGTTTCCCTTGGAAGCCCACTCCTGCCCTTCACAAATAACAGTCATCATAACCGTTGAACGGCTTGAAGGGATACAGAAGTCAGATTGTGATTTCAAACCAACTCTTAACTTTTGTAGCACAGCACAACAGTCAGTCGTTCACCAAGTTGCAGGATTCATGAGGTGGGAGGGGGAGGCAAAGAGGGTCAGGGTGTAAAAAAGAATGCCAATAGCCGTGCTCAACAACTGTGACTCAGGTGACTTATAATCTGTGTAGTCCAGTGTGAGAAAACAAGGCTGATTGCAGAGGCCCCCTGACTTTTTGC
Organism: Pleurodeles waltl; assembly: GCF_031143425.1. Lineage (NCBI taxonomy): Eukaryota > Metazoa > Chordata > Amphibia > Caudata > Salamandridae > Pleurodeles > Pleurodeles waltl. The sequence continues at coordinate 639,516,395 of NC_090436.1, read as the reverse complement.
CCCAATTTTTCACTTTTTGCTGGTGTTTTCCTGACTCTAATGGTCCTCTGGGTACTGCTAACCAGTCCCAGGGCCCGTGCTCTGTGTAAAATCAGTATGCATATTAGGCTAATTATAATTGGCTAAGTCAACCTACCTATAAGTCCCTAGTATATGGTAGGGCATGTAGGTTTAGGGACCCCAGCATAGGTGGTGCCCCCATAGAGGCCTGAGGTGCCCAGTGTCATTTTAAAGGCAAGCCTGCCTGGCTGGCTGCTTTTAAATTACAGTTACATGCAAATTTGACTTTGGAATTGAAAGTAGTTCCAAAGTCTTAAACTACCTTATTTTTACACATAAGTCACCTCTAAGGTGTGCCCTATGTGCCCCTAGGGCTCGGAGCCATGTAACTATAAGCAGGGACCTTAAAAAACAAATAGTTCTAGAAGCCCTGGTGAGGTAAAACAGCCAAATTCGTTTTTTCCCTCATTGTAGTGAATGGCCTTCATAGGCTAGAATGGGGAGATTTAATTTTAATTTTAAAAGTCCGCTTAAGTAATAGATACCACAAGTTTGGTTCAGGTGAGGAGTTTTAAACTTTACCTAAAAAGTTGCCAACTTCAGCCCTGCAGTGTTTTTTGTGCTTTGCTCTGATTTTCCAGCCTCTGGCAACCTGGCCATGCTGCCTGGATGAGGTGTGAAGTGGCCTGGCTCAACACAAAGAGATGTGCCTGGAGGAGGAGATCTCCCCTCAGCAGATGGGGAAGCAGGAAGAGGGGAGGGCTGCCAAACCGGTCTTCAAAGGCAGGGAAGGACATTTGGAGTAACCCAGCAACACCCTCACATCCTGCAAACCCAGACAATTAGGTGCCCCCTTGATTAGATTAGGAGAGGGCAGGATAGGGGTGTGTTTAGGATTTTTAGCCACACCAGTGGATGGACTCAGCCTGATGTAACCTCCAAAAATCACTTCCAGCCATGATGGATTTTTGAGAAATGTTGCTCCCTGGGGTTGATTTTTGCCACACTTCCCAGGAAGTGGTCATCACAGTGGGAAGGACCCTGTCCCTGATTGGAGAACCAGGACACCCCTGTTTTTCACTCAGGAGCAAGGATAAAACTGGCAGACCTGAACCCACACCTCAGATCCCTATCATATTCCAACAAGGAAGAACTACAGAAGAAGAAGGACTGCCCTGCTGGACGTCTGACCTGCACCTGGACACTGCACTCTGGAGGACTGCACCAGCTGCACTCTTGGGTTTCACCACAAGAAGGACTTTGCCTGGCTTCAACTGGTTGAAGGAGGGACTCTCTGTGTGCTACAGGTGAAAACTTGCTAGCCAGAATCCCCTGCACCAACTCCTGAAGAACCCAAACAGCTGACCACTGCCCAGTGGCCAAAACGGAGTTTGTATCAGGTGCATTCTGGAAGTTTTAGTCCACACCCTCATGGAGCATCTCAGAGCTTCTGGAACCTTGGGGTGAGCGGAGGACCTCAAAAGACCCTTAAAGGAACATCTGAAAGAAGATCTAGAAATTTGGTGAACTTTTGGAAAAAAGCTCCATAAAGGGACAGACCCGCCGCGGCAACTCTAGCCGGCTTGCCTCAACCGTGACCCGACCTGACTTGCAGGTGCATCTCAGTGAAGAAAATGTCCAAAAAAGTGACTAAGTCCAAACATAGGAAGTTGACCCGGACCTCCCAGGAAGTGTATGCGAAGAGGGCTCCAAGGACGTCAGATCAAGATTCAGGTTTGCCCAGATCGAAGGATTTTTACCTCAAAAAAACGACTAAGTACAGAGGTAAAAATCTCCACCGAGGGCTCCCGCGACGCGAATCTGGGGAAGAGTTCCAGCAGGTTGGATTGGACTGGCGAATTGGTCCCGCTGAAGAAAATCTCCTGAAAAACGAAGTCCTAAGGTAAACTTTTGACGATGCCTCCCACCAAGCCAGGCTCCATCGCAGTTGGCCTTAAACTTTGACTTTGCCCTAGTCGAGGTGCGCTTTTTGTTTCTATGCTCTAGAAAGCATTAATTCTTTAAAAATTCATATCTTCGGTTCCCCTTATCCGATTTTATACATTTTGGTGTCATTTTAAGGATAAAAATATAATCTATTTTTTAAATTGGTGTTGGATATTGATTGTGTTTTACTTATTTACTGTTTTGTGATTTTTAAATGCTTTACACATATGTCTCCTAAGTTAAGCCTTGTCGCTCGTTGCCAAGCTACCAAGGGTTGACCTGGGTTTAATTTATTGAGACCTAACTGGACCTACGTGGAGGTTAGTGGCCTATTGCTAAGTGTATGTACTTACCTGCCCTTACCAATAACCCATTTTCCAACATCCAGGCTATGTTGGAAGAGTGTTGTCTTATGTCGCGTTTTTTTGCTTAAGTATGTTGTCCCAACCAGCTGATACTGGATGTTTCCTGAGGCCTCTGGCCTCTTCCCTTCTCAGTGCCTGGCTCTCAGAGGCAGCCCACTGTATCACTGAATTAGAACACAGTGCTGTGGTGTACACATCCTCCAATCTATTATTATAGTGCACTTTGCCAGTAGAAGGGCCAAATCTATGAAGCAGATAAGTACCTTGTTTCTTTTTGTGCGTTGAAACAGGCCTAGTGCACAGGTACCCCAATTCTGGAGATCAGGGGTACCACGGATAAGAGTAAGTATACCCATGATGTTGGGGCAATATATTGACAATGCTGGACAGCCCCACAACATGTGTAAAAAGCTTGTAAATAAGGTGCTGCTAAAGGGCCGGAGGCATGAGCTTCGGGGGAAATTGTGTTGATTTTGTCAGGACAGAGTTGAGCTCTTTGCATTATATTGACTCTACACATGTTTGAATTGATATGTGTGATATAGACTGAGGGTTCCCCAGCACCCTCTCCCACTCCCTATTATGCACAGCTCTTCTTTTTTCCAATTCACAATCTTCTCACAGTCCCTGCAAAAAAACTGTGCATGCTCTCCAAAGGCCTTACAAAGCCAATGAACTGATTATAACCAGCCCTAATGGGGGAAGACCGCTTGTATAAAAGAGTAAATGGGGTACCACCAAATCTACATGCCAGATATTATGGCATATGTTGTGGAGTGTTCTGTAGGTGAGGAATTGACTCCTGTGAATATAAAATTGTTTACTCATTTCCTCAAACCTCAAATGTTGCCTGTCTTGACTATATCTCCTATGGTAGTTATCCCCGCCGTGGTCCAACTGTGCAGGGCTCCTGTAGCAAGCTGGCACCCAGTTCCACAACAGGCCCCCCAGAGGTACTGCTGAAACATTGGGTGCCACATGCCGTCTGAGGGTTAAGCTTCTCTAGAAGCATTTCCTGACCACTTGCAGAAGCTGCATCAGGCTAGTCTCGCATTCGGTTTGGAAAAGAAAGTAACAGAGTAAATGCACGGGTTGCAGAGGGGTGATACAAGAGCAGTTGTTGTCTAGAGAGTGACCTGAAAACCATTGGCTGATCCACTGGAGCTGGGCCACCAGGTAGTATCACTCATAGCTAGGGGCTCCAAGGCCTCCTTTGCTACTGGAGCTGAATTTTAGCCATCGCTAACCAGGGCCAGCTGCTGCTCCACACATTTCCCTAACATTGTGTCCAGCTCTCTAAACCACTTCCTTAATGGGAACAGAGATAAGCTGGCAAAGTAGTTCAGTAGTCAAGGTGATCTGACATTCAGATTATATGAAATTGAACTGTTATGTGACTAATTGTTTGCTTGAAATAACAGCATTGACAAAGCCCCAGGTGAGCCACCTGTTAAAGGGGCAAAACACGTGTTAGCTGACTTTCTAAATTAAAAAGGCTAGGAATCATCATTTGCGATCACAAGCATTCATTGGACAGTCTTTCAAATGAATTAGAGAATCACTTGAAAAGGGATAATCAATTAACATACATGGGTGCTATGCCTCAAAATGTGTTCCTTTTAGTGCCAACCTGAGAGAAAGGACAAAACATATTAAGGTCTGATTTTGCAAGATGCTACTTACTATGTTTCTGGAGTCCGTGAGATTTTAATTGGACAAAAAAATATATAGAAGAAAGAATAAACTAAATGTTAATGTAAATGAATATGGTGTTTTCTTAAATATACAAGAAACATTTTGGGGACATTTTTCTCTCAGAGTCGTCCAGACAGTTACCTGAAAACTACTGGCCGATCCATTGCAGCTGGGCCACCAGGCAGTATCACTCATAGTTAGGGGCTCCTAGGCTCCCTTTGTTTACTGGAGCTGAATTTTAGCCATTGCTACCCTGTGCCAGCTGCTGCTCCACACTAGTTTCCCTAAAATTTTGTCCCGCTCTTTAGTTAATTTCCTTAGTAGGAACGGAGGTCAGTTGATGAACTAATACGGTAGTTGACATAGCATAACCATTGTTGATAATGCAACCCGGCCTGTAAGCAACAGTGGTAAGCTTTGACAAAAAGCAGGGCTGTAGCTGCCCTTGTGAGATTGCCATCTAGCAAGTCTGAACCAGAGTGATATATTCTGATCCCTAGATCTCGATAAGAGGTGCCCTGCCATAGCAGCGGTCAACCCCGAGGCCCATCTGTACCTCAGAGCAATTATGAGAAAAAGGGAAAATACAGGACTTCTGTCAAATTACATGGAACTCTGCGGTATCACTGAAATGAGACACAACAGCATGTTGTCAATATACAGTGCTATAGCATGCAGCGGATCATCCTGAGGAATCACCAGTGGCGCAGCCTCCTGTCACAGCTTCATAGTCAAGAAGCAGCCTTGGTGTGTTCCTTCATACTGGAAAAGGGGGAGAAATAAGCTTCCCTGTAAAGTAGGTGCTCTGTAGAGTACTTAAAGTTCAATATGTGTTTGGAAAAGCCAAACTTGACTGGCACTTTAAACATGTGGGTCCAGGCGAGCGTGTCAAATTCTTTCTCTAGGTCAAATACTAGAGCAGCTGAGCAGGGATAAGTCACTGGCACTACTTCTTTATAGTGTAAAGTAAATGGATGTTATATGATGTGTTTCCGGTAGAGGCTCGCAGAGCAGGGCAGGGAGACGCGGGAGGGGGGAAGATTGGAGGGGATAAATGTTAAATTTAATAAAAAAAAAAAAATAATAACACTTACCTCCTCTACCGCTCCTCTGTCCCTCGATGCTCCTCTGAAAGCAAAGGCTCCTAACCTGCCCTGCACCAATCCTGGTATATCCCTCACTGTTTTCTGTACTTGGGGAGTTCCAGAAAAATGATTTCACTCTTATTTTCTTGCAAAATTCAGCCAATTCACACCCCATTTTGAATTTATCAATGTGAGTTGTGAGAACAAAACCCAGTCCTTTATTCACTCAAGCCATCTCATCTTTTGTCAGCATTTTTTAGGTCAAATTTACAACTATGTTGACAGGCTGCTCGGGCTTGGTCTGGCTTCCCTTAACATGCTCTGTGTGTGCATCCCCCTCTTGTTCTTGGGTCTCCCATTGGAGTTCCTTGCTTCCCCTTGTGCCTTGGTGGCCTCTCCGCCTTCCTCTTTCTATTAAAAAACCTGTTTGCTTGGTAGAAAGGCATATGTGGAGGAAGGTAACCAGGAAAAGGTGATAGACCATATATATTCCTATGCCCCTTCGGGTTCTGCATTTCCCTCTCCAGCTCTGATTAGAATTGTCACTCGACCATTCGTCAGTATCTGAGTTAGTAGACTATGAATCACTTCATTTTAATGACTTTTGCTGTTTGTAACCTTCCTTTATATAGGGATGCACCCTTTCATGTGAAATGTTCCTTATATCGTTTTGGAGCTTGATGATCTTACTCTGCATAAAGAAGTCCTTGTGCTCAGAAATGTCTATTCACCTCTTCAAGTGTTTTTTGAACACTGTGATCTTGTGTTAAGAAAATCTTCACTTGCCTTGATTTTGACCAATATAGCCTCTGACAACTGTTTTGCTGTACTATGAGGATCAACTAATCCGCTAAACATCGCCACGCAATGAGCGGCCATTCTTTCATGAACTGTTGGTCCCTATAAAGATCCTCGTGTATTAGTTACTAAAAGACCTGGTGGAGCAGTATTGGACCTGAAGTATTCGATCATGATAGCCCCATGCAGGAGCTTCTACACCTGGTTCTTCTTTAACTCTTTAAGTTCATTCCAATTCTGTGACTGTGCCAAATTCTGTGTGATATTAGTGTCTGGTAAAAGTGGAGAGGCTGCTAATATTAATGTTGCCATTTCATCTGAATATGCTAGGCCTACTTGTGCTTGTTCTGCCATGTTGTGGATTGTTTTTTGTGAAAGACACTTGAATTTTCCATTGAAATCAAATGGAATGAAAAAATCCCTACAGCTGTGCACTGCTCAAGAGCCTACAATATTCAAGATAGTATGAACACCGCAATGGACTGACCTACCAAAAGGGAAGTGAGATTTTTCCACCAGTGTGGAGGACAAGTTTCCCTGAATCACACATGAACTAACAAAAACTGGTATCCTCCACCTTACACTTCTTGGAGTGCAAATGGTTAGTGGCCGCCACACAAACAGATGTTATTCTTTTATATAACCACTCTAGTATTGGCATGCTTCATCATCAGGTTAATCCCACATTTCAACAATTTGTGCTTTGTCAGTGTGATTGGACTTCATTATTATTTGTGTATTTATTTTGTGGTTGGTGTGTGTTACACTTGTTTTGGGTTCAATGTACAAATAGACATCATGCAGTGTGTGTCTACAGGTTCAAACCTCCTCATTCACCCTGTTGTGGCCCGACAGTGTACCCAAGCTGATAAGGAGCATTTACAAAATTTACAATGATCAATTTATGTTAAATGTTTTGCCTACATTTATTTATATGTATGTTTTCTATCTGTCTCTGTTAAGCATGCCATCTAGTCTGAACTTTTTAACTACACTGCTATAGCTCACCTATCATGTGGTGTCACGCTGTGCTGGTCTATTGTTGGTTTTCCCAAGACATGTTGATTAAAGACAGCACAGGTCTTTGTCAGGGATCGCACCCACATGTCTGAATGAGGGTAGTGATGTGCGCAGGCCGAGGAGAGGGTCTTGCACATAAGGTTCAGAGTGGGATGAATATTCTCTATCTGACATACCAATGTTTATGAGGTACACCAAGGTGGTGTTTTCTTGCATGAGCACATGGTTGATTGATCTTTCCCCAATGAACGCAGATCATCAGTGCTTTGTTGGTTTTGTTTTCCCAGGTACTACTTGTCAGACATTTGAGTACCACACTGTGACTGGGCAAGTAGAGTGCTCATGTCACATGCCTAAGGCGTAGCATGCAGATGTAGAAAGAGTTCCACAGGTTGTCACCAGGGTGAGATATTGATTGACCTCATACTGATGAATACCCTGGACCTGTTACCAGTCCATTAAGTATAGGGCACGAACATGTGGACGTTAAAAGGGTTGTAAGACCAATAATACCCTCCTTTGCCCTGTGTTTTAGATTTCAATCTATGTCCATCCTGCCCGTTAATAAAGGAATAATTGGGTGTGGATGAGACATTGTTAATCACTTAGGTCCCCGGTCACCAAAATATCTAAAGTGCTCCCTCGGATACGGTTGAGCCCACCCTGGGACCGGGGTGAACACAATGTTGAGGTGTACCACCACTAGAGTGGGTGAGGGTTATATATAAAAGAACAACATCTTTATTGTGTGGCGACCACTAACCATTTGTACTTTAACTAGTGTTAGGTGGTGGATACCAGCTTTTGTGGATTTCTAGTAAAGTTAGACAACAGAACCTTTCCACCAGTGAGGTATGTCTGTCACAAGCTGTTTTAAGCTTGTTACTGCCAGATATGTTGAGTGTCTCCTCTCGCTTCAGTGTTAGTAGGGAGCTCTCTACTTTACAGAGCTCCTTGTTAATAGAAGCTCCCAGTAGATCACGGATACAACTGTCCCTGCTCACTGTTTTAAATGCTTCCCACTCTGTTGGTATCAAGGAAGCAGTGCCTTGGTTGTCCCGTTTTTGTTGTCTTTAGGACTCTCTACTAGCAACTGCTAAAGTGCTGTGCTCCCTTCCTAAAGCACAGTAAAATTGGCACATACCCGATTGGCATATTTAATTTACATGTAAGTCAATGGTAAAGTTGTATTCTATATACAGCTGGTAAATTAAATGCTACTAGTGGGCCTGCATCACTTACTGTGCCATTCACTTAAGTAACCCCTTGAAAGATATCCTAGGCCTGCCATTGCATCTTGAATCCAGTTTTAAACTGCCAATTGGAAATGACAAAGTAATCACTTTGCCAGGCCTAAAACTCCCTTTTTAATACATGTATATCACCCCTGAAGTAGACAGCTCACAGTGCAGGGTGCATTGTAATTAAACGGTTGGACATGTACTTTTAAGTTTTACATGTCCTGGTAGTGAAACACTCACAGATTTGTTTTCACTCCATTGAGGACTATCTCTATCTTAGGATAACGTTGGGTAACCTTGTTACATTTAATACATGCTAAGGTTTGATTGGGAGCAGGTAGAAAAGTAATGCTTAGTGTGTGAGGAATTGTAATTTAAAGTCCTTTTTAACGGTAAAGTTCAATTTTAAGTCGCTGTTATAAAAATTTAACATTTAGAAAGTTGGCATTTTCTTGTCCTAAACATTTGGTGCCTGCTGTCTGTCACCGGGTCACATGACCGGGTGTAGTTGGTAGCTGGCCTTTGTGTATTCCTCCCAGATATTTACACAATAGAGGGACTAAGTGTGCCTGGGTGGGCCATCACAGACATGGGTGAATCTGTGGACAGCCCCACTAGCACTTCAAATGACTGTGCCCTGTTCCCACGCAAATAAATTCATACTAGTAATTTGTGCCTCCAAGCAGAATGGGATCAAGGCAGAGCGGCATGAAATAACAGACACGTCTGTGAGGAGGATCCTCTAAAGGTTTCTCCCACTTCAAAGGAGGCATCATGTATAAAAATAAGACTCTCAGACCCACTCTTCAGTGCACTTCTGGACCTGTGCATTCGGCAGAAGAAGGACTTCCCAGCTAACCTGCTGCACTGGATTTACAACTGGGCTTGCCTGCTGTCTGAGAAAGAATACTGATCCTGCACCCTTCATCCTAGGATGAAGTGGCTTCAAGGGTCAGCTGACGGGGTTCCTTTTCTAAGCTAAAGGAACAGAGCAAGCTCCAAAGGCCTCCCTGCAACCGTCCAGCTTATCTGCTTCACTGGACCTGCATGGATCTAAAACTGGACCTGCCTGAGCCCTAATGGCCTCTGTTGGAATGAGTTCCTGATCCTCAAGAGTGCCTCCCAGGTCCTGGACCCTTGGTGTGGCATCAGTTAAGCTCCTCCTAAAAGAACAGGAGAAATCCTGAAGCTTTGGGCTCTTCACGACTGCAAATGGGCCCATCCGACCCAAGGTCTTGCTGCCCACACTAACTGACAATGCGAAGCACCGATGAACCCGACTCTTTGCGCTACAGTGACCACCAATAGTGACATCTGCACTTGAAGCTACAACATTGACAGACTGTGTGACAGCCAGCATTTAGTTCAATAATGACCATCTCCAATGCCCGGCAGGGTCTTCACGCTACAGCAATGACCATCCACAACACTCTCCTTGCTCCTTGTGGCCTCCTTCCTTGCAAACTGGTCTTTTTGCGCTGGACGTTAGAAGGTAACTTTTTAGTGGGGCTAACCTGGTCCCTGTATCCGGCCACCGCTCCATCACAGTAGGCCTAAACTTATAACTTTCACCCAGTCTTGCATGACCAAATAACTGCAAGTGACCCTTTGTGCTTTTAGGCACTATAGTTACCTTAAATTTTTGAAACTGCATATCTCCTGTTCTACTAATTGGATGTTTGCTATTTTTGTCCTAAATAATTTATTCAATTTTACTATATTTTTCTTAAGTGGTGTGAGATTTTCTCGTGTTACGTTTTCCCTTTATTGCTTCTTGAGTGCCACATAAACACTTCACACATTGCCTCTAAGTTAAGCCTGACTGCTTTTGTGCCAAGCCATCAGAGGGTTGAGCACAGGTTAATTTAGTAACTTTTTGTGGTTCACGCTGACAAGGATTGTGGCTGTTGTTTGGGTGGTTCTCCCCATCACCCAACAACCTGATTTCTCACACACCTAATCATCTTTGACTTCACTCTTCAATTATCTGTTGGCATCTTCAACTTCTTCAGTGCCAACTTTCTTGCAAGCCATTCCTCTTGCATCTCCTGTATCCATTGTTTCTTCAGGTACCGGCATAGCTTGACCTTCAGCATTGCTTTCAGTGTGGATTCCAACTTTGATGTAGTGGACCTAGAAGTCTTTCCTTTTTATATGACATAAATCACATACTAAAATTAACTCAGTTGAACATGAGAAGAGTGATCACTAGATACTGCGGGTCCTCATGTAGCCTTCTTTTGCTAATTTTATTCTTTTTTAATCATTTTTTATTTTTATTTGTATGCCATACTGTATAGTTGAATTAGGCTCATGGCTACTGCCTAGCTTGATCATTTATCAATGTGCATTAACATATATTTCTACAAAATCAATTTTTACAATGAATTTCCATACATACATATTCACTAGGAATGTTGCCCTATAAATGAGGGTCTGGCATGTGCCTTGCCTTATTTGCGCTTTTGAGCTCCCTCAAAGCGTACTATATACGTTCATGTTCTAATTATCATTTTCGTGTAATGCTTGATTTTGTTTAGACTCTCAATTACATTTATTTACAATAAAATTATATTTTCCTATAGGTTGATAGTGAACCACTACGTTCAAATCTCATATTCATATAAGGTGATATTTAGAGAGAAGTGTAGTAGTCTTAGACAAATATGCAACGGAACAAACTTAAACATCAATCCACACCTTTCTCATAGTAAAGCTGACAAATAATATATAAACTCCAAGAGAGGGCATCTGGGGGAGAGTGAAGCTTCATTCATTTCAGAAGAAGCATTTATCCTGTAACAGTCTGTGTCAAAGGCCATATCGTGCTCACTGGGGCCAGCTATCTGCCTCTGGAAAGAACAGTGAGATAACAACCATGCATTTGCAATGCAATGGGTCTCGCATTTGCTTGAGTTAGAGCTATTAGCATTGTAAGGGCCATATGTACGAACACTTTTTCCCATAGACACAGAATGGGTAAAAACCTTTGCTACATCTGGCCTTAAATTCCTAACAGGACTTTTTTTACCACTTAATTTAAAAAGGAATAGTAAAACAGTTGACATAAGCAAGCCAATTCAAAGCGCCATGACCGCCATGAGGACGAAGGAGAGACTCAAAAAGAAAAAAATTATTAGCTTGCAGTCAAACGTATCGGCAATCGTGCATTTATCCATGTAAAGTGGTAGCATAACTGCCCACAGAGGGACAAACAAAAAGCATTTACCAAAGATGAAAAAGGACTTTTGAAAGGCAAGCCCAGGAATGTATGAAAGTGATGGGTTTGCAGTAGGTGTGGTTAAAAGCCCACAATTCTTAAAACAGGTCAAAGTGCTTGTGTGCTCGACCTAACAATGAGGTGCAATGAGTCTAAAAGCTGTTGACATAAGAATACAGCAGTGTTGGACTTTTTAGTTAATGCAGGGTCATCCCCAATCTTCTTGCCTCCTGCCTCCTATTTTTTTCTGATCTGTTGCTGTTGGTTTTTGAACTCTGAGCATATGCTCCCTGTGTAAATTGTATGTGATTGGTTTATCCATGATTGGCATATTTGATTTACTAGTAAGTCCCTAGTAAAGTACACTAGAGGTGCCAGGGCCTGTAAATCAAATGCTCTTAGTGGGCCTGCAGCACTGGTTGTGCCACCCACATGAGTAGCTCTGTAATCATGTCTCAGACCTGCCACTGCAGTGTCTATGTGTGCAGTTTTATCTGTGAATTCGACTTGGCAAGTGTACTCACTTGCCAGGCCTAAACCTTCCTTTTTCTTACATGTCAGGCACCCCTAAGGTAGGCCTTAGGTAGCCCCAAGGGCAGGGTGCAGTGTATGGTTAAGGTAGGACATATAGGTGGTCATTACAACCCTGGCGGATGGTGTTAAAGCGGCGGTAAGACCACCAACAGGCCGGCGGTAAACAATGTGGAATTACGACCGTCGCGGAAACCGCCAACAAAGACAGCCACTTTAATACTCAGACCCCCACAGCGGTACAAACAAACAGCGCGGCGGTCACCGCCGACAGGCGGAGGACAAAGTACCGCCAACAGTATCACAACCTACCAATCCGCCACCTTTTCCGGGGCGGATTCACCACAGACAAAAACACGGCGGAAACAGGACTTCGAAGGGAAAACGCTCACCTCTACACACCCCACGAGGAATCCGGACGCCATGGAACCAGAGCTGCAGATCCTGTCAGCCCTTATCTTCTTGCTCCTCTACCAGGAGCACGAATGCCGGCGGCGAAGACAACGGTGAGTACTGCACCTACGACACAGGGGAGGGGGGAGGGAAAAAACAGGGACACACACACACACACAACATGCAACACCCCCACCCCCACCCATGACAACACACACACTAATACAGCATGATACATTATAGTTACACCCCCCAACACCCCCCCCAAGAAGAATGCAAAGACAAAAGGAAATGAGTGTAACCATTGTAATATATTAAAATCAAGTACGCAGAAATATATATATATACACTATAAACAAAATATACACAAATATACACCAAGAATAGTAGTCCAGGTAGTGCTCCAATGAAGTCCGTGGAACACTGGGCCCACACGGTATGGGCGAGGCCCACACAAGATCCCCGACCATGACGGAGAGAACACTGCAGGGGCATCATAGAGCAAGAAACAGGCACCTCAGGGGGAGGGAAAGGGGGGGCACCTCAGCCGGTTGAGTGCACGATGCCAAATCCACGAGAGGGCCACATGCCCACTGTTCCATCCTGGGGAGTGCAAAGCCACAGTCTCTCAAGTCTCTACAGTGGGTGGGTTGCCCACTGTTCCATCCTGGGGAGTGCAAAGCCACAGTCTCTCAAGTCTCTACAGTGGGTGGGTTGCCCACTGCTTTATCCTGGGGAGTGCAAAGCCACAGTCTCACAAGTCTCTACAGTGGGTGGGTTGCCCACTGCCTTATCCTGGGGAGTGCAAAGCCACAGTCTCACAAGTCTTTTAAGTGGGTGGGTTGCCCACTGCTTTATCCTGGGAGTGCAAAGCCACAGTCTCACAAGGCTTTTCAGTGGGTGGGTTGCCCACTGCTTTATCCTGGGGAGTGCAAAACCACAGTCTCTCAAGTGGATAACAGTCTCCACTGGTTCTGGAGGGGGCTTTGTGCCCAGAGTGCTTCATCCTGCTAAGGACTGAGGTAGTAGTTGCCTTTCTCCACTGGTTTTGGAGGGGGCATGGTGCCCAGAGTGCTTCATCCTGCTAAGGACAGAGGTAGTGGATGTCTTTCTCCACTGGTTCTGGAGGGGGCTTTGTGGCCAGAGTGCTTCATCCTGCTAAGGACTGAGGTAGTGGATGCCTTTCTCCACTGGTTCTGGAGGGGGCTTTGTGCCCAGAGTGCTTCATCCTGCTAAGGACTGAGGTAGTGGATGCCTTTCTCCACTGGTTCTGGAGGGGGCATGGTGCCCAGAGTGCTTCATCCTCCTAAGGACAGAGGTAGTGGATGTCTTTCTCCACTGGTTCTGGAGGGGGCTTTGTGCCCAGAGTGCTTCATCCTGCTAAGGACTGAGGTAGTGGATGCCTTTCTCCACTGGTTCTGGAGGGGGCATGGTGCCCAGAGTGCTTCATCCTGCTCGTGGCGGCCTCAGTAGCGTCAGTGCCCTTGGCGCTCATGGGCCAGCGGTGCTTGTGGCGGCGGTACCCTGTTCAGCAGTGCTTGTGGCGGCGGTGCCCTGTTCAGCAGTGCTTGTGGCGCCGGTGCACTGTTCAGCAGTGCTTGTGGTGGCGGTGTCCTTTGCAGTGACTCAGTTGCTGGCGGTCCTTCATGGCCCAGCGGGGCTGGTGCTGGTGGTCCTCTCTGGCCCAGCGGGGCTGGTGCTGGTGGTCCTCTCTGGCCCAGCGGGCTGGTGCTGGCGGTCCTCTCTGGCCCAGCGGGGCTGGTGCTGGCGGTCCTCTCTGGCCAAGCAGGGCTTGTGCTGGCGGTGGCCTCTTGGGCAGCAGGGCAGGTGCTGGCGGTGGCCTCTTGGGCAGCAGGGCAGGTGCTGGGGGTGGCCTCTTGGGCAGCAGGGCAGGTGCTGGCGGTGGCCTCTTTGGAAGTAGGGCAGGTGCTGGCGGTGGCCTCTTGGGCAGCAGGGCAGGTGCTGGCGGTAGCCTCTTGGGCAGCAGGGCAGGTGCTGGCGGTGGGCTCCTGTGCAGCGGGGATGATGGCGGTGGGCACCTGGGCAGCGGGAATGATGGCGGTGGGCAGCGGGGATGATGGCGGTGGGCTCCTGGGCAGCGGGGATGATGGCGGTGGGCTCCTGGGCAGCGGGGATGACGGCGGTGGGCTCCTGGGCAGCGGGGATGATGGCGGTCTTCTCCGCCGTGCTGCTCTTCCCAGACCTGCTGACTTTCTTGCTGCCCTTCCCCACCTTGGAATGTGTCGCAGCTGACTCCACACTCCCACCTGTACCTCTGGGAGCGGCTTTGGTGGCTGGAGTCTTCCCCCTCTCCCACCGGGCACTGGCCAACTTTAGATGCTTCACAGGTGGGGGACTGTCCGTGCTGTGGCTCCGTGCCACAGTGGCTGCCCTGGTGGCCGGCGCACTCCAGATTCCGGTGACTACAGGCACCACTGGTCCCGGAGATGTTGCGGCTGAGATGCTAGGTTGGGACCTGGAGAGTCGGGCCCTAGGAGGTGGGCGAGGTGGGGGAGGTGTGAGAAAGAGGTCAAGGTTGGACAGGAAAAGTTTTTGGGAAACACGGGGACGGGTAGCTGGAGGGGGTTTGGGAGTGGAGGAAGAGGTTGTGGTTGTAGGAGGTGTTGGTTTGGTGACTTTGGGTGAAGGTGCATGCACTGGAGGCTGTTGTGAGGTGGATGGCTGTTGGGTGGGTATGTGCCTGCGTTTGTGTATCTTGGGAGGTGGCGTCACAGACACACTGGGAGAGGACACAGGGGACGTGTGAATGGTCGTGGGGGTGGTGACTGCACGTGAGCGGGGTGTGGTGGTAGGTGTGCTGGTGATGGAAGTAGCGGCTTTTGATGTAGTGCATGCAGGTGTGAGTGTAGATGAGACTGGGAGGGAGGAGGGAGACGAGGAGGAGGGGGACACAGTGGAAGCAGTGGATGTTGGTGTGTCTGCATGTGTGTGATGCTTGAGTGAGTGCCTGTGGGATGTGTGGTGCTTATCTTTGCCAGAGCTTCCCTTGTGTGTTGACGTGTGTGCATGCTGGTCTGAAGGTGTGCTTGGGATAGGCTGAGGTACAGGGGATTGGGTCTGGGTGGAGGAAGTTGGAGGGGGGAGGCTAGACACAGGGACAATGGCTTCCATCAGTGCTGAGGCCAGAGTCTGAAAAGCTCGCTGAAGGGCCGCCTGACCAGAATGAATGCCCTCCAGGAATGCATTGGTTTGTTGCAACTGCCTTTCTACACCCTGGATGGCATTCAAAATGGTAGACTGCCCAACAGTGAAGGACCTGAGGAGGTCAATGCCTCCTCACTGAGGGCAGCAGGGGTGCCTGGGGCAGGGCCTGAGGTCCCTGGTGCGAAGGTGATGCCCACCCTCCTGGGTCAGCGGGCATGGGGCAAACGCTGAGGGGCTGCTGGGAGGGCGGTGCTGGTAGGGGGGTGGCGGCTGTACCTGTAGATGGGGGGGGGCACAGATGTTGCTGCCACCACGAGGGAGTTCCCATCAGAGGACGAGTCTGTGTCACTGGTGTCAGCTCCTGTCCCCGCCGTGGAGCTCCCCTCACACTCCGTCCCACTGGTGTACTCCGACTCCATTGTCTCGCCCTCTAGGGCCATATGGGATGCAGCTCCCTCCTGCTCCGTTGCCACTGCTCCTCCGCCTGATGATGCTAATGCACACAAGAACAGGGAGAACACAAAAAGGGGGGGACGACAGAAGAAAGACTTGTTGAGTGCATGCATTACCGCTACCGTTGGCAGACACGACAGACACAGAAGCCCCCTGCACTACGCCGCGCAATTGGCCTCCACTGTTCAATCCCTCGGACATGGCCTACAAGGCTATGGACGACATCTGCGCACATTGATTTCACAGGAGCCGGACTAGGTGTACTTGGCACTGTACACAGGTGGGGTGACACAGGCTCTGCCAGCACAAGGGGACCTTGCCTCCTAAACTCGCCCTGGCCTAGGGAAACCCACACCCCACCTCCCCCACCCAGACACCTCCACTGCGCGCAAATTCAGCAGAATGAGAGTGTACTCACCCCCTTGTGGCTGCTGTGATGCCCCCAAGCGCCCATCCAACTCCGGGTACGCCACCGCCAGGATCCTGAACATCAGGGGGGTCATGGTGGGGCGGGCACCCCTCCCACGTTGGGAGGCCATCCCAAGCTGGGCCTCCACCGTCTTCTTGCTCCAGCGGCGAATGTCCTCCCATCTTTTCCAGCAGTGGGTGCTCCGTCTGTGGTAGACCCCCAGGGTCCGGACGTCCTTGGCGATGGCCAAATATCTTTTTTCTGGTGGGTGCTGACCTACATGAATTGTACTGGGGGGAAAAGAAAAGTTATTACCAACTGCACCGTCACAGTCATTGGCCACCATCCCTACCCTTGCCATGATGCCCATGCACTCACCGTTGTTTCATGCACGCCTCAATCTCCCCCACCCATCTTTCATCCACCCCACTCCACACAGGCATAGCCCATACAGCATGCTCCCAGTGTATTTACCTGTTTGTCTGGAGGACCGTAGAGTAGCGTGTACTGGGGGAGGACCCCATCCACGAGTTTCTCCAACTCCTCCGATGTGAAGGCAGGGGCCCTTTCCCCAGTCGCACGAGCCATTGTCTCTTCAAGACCGAGGTCACAGCAGCACTTGCAGTGTAGGTCCTCTCCTGTCGAAGATCAGGTATCGAGTGATTGAACAGATAGAAAATGGCGGTCACGTCCACGGCGGTGCGTACCGTCACCGCCAGTGTACATCGTCATTGGCTCCTGGGACCCATATGGTCCAATGTTAACCAATGCAGGATTGCGAGCGGTCTTCGACCGTCTACCGCGACGGTGTACAACGCCAGCGCAGTTACCTCACATCCCATTGTCCCACTTTACAGGTCAGGCAGCTGCCATTTCAGGGGCCCACATGGCTTAATTTTTAACTGCGTCACACATACCTAGGCCTAGCCTCAACACACATACAGGACAAATATCGGATTATGATTCGTGTTCGGTGTAAGCTGTGTTTACGTACCTCTGAGTTGTTTGACTCTGTGCTCGCTGTTGTCCTTCATAGGCACCGTCCGCTGGGACATGTGAGGAGATGGCGGCATCCTCCGGTATACAGACCGCTGGTGGACCTGTCGACAATGGAGGAAAGACATGTCATCATCACCTACAGGCTTGACCGTGCCACAATCCAGGAACTGTGTGCCCAGTTGGAGCCAGACCTGATGTCAGCTATCCGCCATCCCACAGGAATCCCCCCTCAAGTGCGGGTGCTGTCAGTACTCCATTTCCTTGCAAGTGGGTCATTTCAAACAACAGTGGCCATAGCATCAGGGATGTCCCAGCCTATGTTTTCCAATGTGTGTTCCTGCTGAAACACATGCGGAGCTACATCGTTTTCCCTCAGGTGGAGGATTTGCCTACAGTGAAAGGAGACTTCTATGCCCTGGGACATATCCCCAACATCATAGGTGCCATTGATGGGACACATGTGGCTTTGGTCCCCCCCCCGCAGGAGTGAACAGGTGTACAGAAACCGGAAGAGTTATCATTCCATGAATGTGCAGATGGTGTGTTTGGCAGACCAGTACATCTCCCATATGAATGCCAAGTTCCCTGGCACGGTGCATCACGCTTACATCCTGCGGAATAGCAGCATCCCTTATGTGATGGGTCAACTCCAGAGGCACCGTGTGTGGCTATTAGGTGAGCACCTGGAAGCAAGTCAGTGGAAATGGTTGTCTGGGTCTGGGGATATCATTCCAGGTTAGTGTGTGTCTAACAGTTGTCCCTCGCCATTTGCAGGTGACTCTGGTTACCCCAACCTGTCATGGCTACTGACCCCAGTGAGGAATCCCAGGACAAGGGCAGAGGAACGCTACAATGAGGCCCATGGGCGAACACGGCGGATAATAGAGCGGACCTTCGGCCTCCTGAAGTCCAGGTTCAGGTGCCTCCAAATGAGAGGTGGATCCCTATTCTACTCACCAAAGAAGGTGTGCCAGATCATCGTGGCCTGCTGTATGCTTCACAACATAGCTTTGCGACAACAGGTGTCTTTTCTGCAGGAGGATGGTCCAGATGGCGGTGTTGTTGCAGCTGTGGAGCCTGTGGACAGTGAAAACGAGGAAGCAGAAGAAGAGGACATGGACAACAGGAACTCGGTGATCCTGCAATATTTCCAGTGAGACACAGGTAAGAATACAAACCTGCCTACTACATGTACTTTACCACTACTACCTCTCTACTGTCTGTCGTTTTCACCCAGTATACAGTCACTGAGTTGTCACTTTCCCTTACGATTTCACAGATGTGGGTCCCACTGTGTGACATCTGCTTTGATTCCTCATGGACGAGAGCTGTGTGACATAGGTATGTTGACAATGCAATTGTAAGAGCATTTTGCCACAGTAATTGCTAATACACTATTCTGAAATCAAAGACTGACTCCAGATTATTTTGTGCTTCAAGGGTGTTTATTTAAGTGCTCAATATTGGAGCGGGTTGCAAAATGGTGAGGGTTGATGGTGGAGGGCTGTCCATGGCAGAGTCCAGTCTATTAGTCTCACAGGTGCATTGCTCAAATGGGCATAGGAAGTGGAGCTGGGGCAGTTTAAGGATGGACAGGGTGACAAAGTGGGACATAGGGATGACATTCAGGGTGGTCTCATTTCTTGGCAGAGTTCTTGGCATCGTTCTCTGTCTTTGTCCTGGATCTCAGGGACCGTTTGCGGGGTGGTTCTCCCTCTGCAGGGGGTGGGGTGCTGGTGTGGTGGTCCTGTGGCAGTGCCTCCTGTCCACTAGCGCCGGCGGAGGTGGTGGGCAGTTCATCGCCCATGCTAGTGTCAGGGGCCCCTTGTAGTGCCACAGTGTCCCTCCTGGTGTTGAGTACTTCCTTCAGCACCCCTACAATGGTGCCCAGGGTGGAATTGATGGTTCTGAGTTCCTCCCTGAAGCCCAAATACTGTTCCTCCTGCAGGCGCTGGGTCTCCTGAAACTTGGCCAGTACCATTGCCATCGTCTCCTGGGAGTGGTGGTAGGCTCCCATGATGGAGGAGAGGGCCTCGTGGAGAGTGGGTTCCCTGGGCCTGTCCTCCCCCTGTCACACAGCAGCCCTCCCAGTTCCCCTGTGTTCCTGGGCCTCTGTCCCCTGGACTGTGTGCCCACTACCACTGCCCCCAGGTCCCTCTTGTTGTTGGGGTGGTGGGTTAGCCTGGGCTCCCTGTAGTGGTGGACACACTGCTGCTTGACGTGTCCTGGGGATAGAGCTATGGGCCCGCTGGGTGGGTGCTGTGCTGGTGTTTCCAGAGGGGGGAAGCTCTGTGGTGGCCTGTAACTGTGTGAGGGGAACCGACTGTCCTGAGGTCCCCGATGGGCCGGGCTGGTCATCTAGATCCAGTTGGACAGAGCTGCTGTCATCACTGTGGGCCTCTTCTGTTGGTGGTGTGGACATGTGTGGACCCTCCTGTCCGGTGACGTTGGGTAGGGGACCTGCAGGGGTATAAAAGGATGTTTATTACATCTGTGTGTGCCATGGTGTGCAATGGGTGGGTGTCCGTGTATCCCAGTGCTTGCATTCCTGTGTAGGACCTTGTGTGATGATGGTTTAGGGGGGGTGGCTTTGGTGATGGGTGTTCATGCTTTGTTGTTGCATGCAGGGCTTGGTGTTGGGATGTGTGGGTTGTGATAGTGGAACATTTATGAGGAGTAGGAGTGATGGGGGTGAGGGTGGGGGTATGTGATGGCATGCAGGTAGGGCAATGGCGCGCTGGCAATGGACTCATTAGTGCCGGCGAGGGTTTCTGCTCCACGCACTAGGAAAAAACGCAGTCAACCGTGGTTCTCTCAGGACCTCAAAAGTTTACAGAGGATTTACCGACAGAAGGAGCGCTGTTGGAAATTGAACCCTAGGGAAAATGAGAGAGAGGATTTAAAATTAGCCCTAAACACTTACAAAGGAGCCTGTTTGGCAGCCAAATCGGATTATTTCACACTTAAAATTAGGGAGGCAGCTAACTCCTCTAGAGAGCTATTTAGGACCATTAATGCTCTCACTACTCCCTTAGGCACTACTAAAGTAGAGAACTCCCAAGATTTCTGTAATAAAATCGCTAATTTTTTTTAATGTAAAATTCTTAACATTTACTCTAGTTTCATCTCGGATAAGGAACAAGTGATTTCTCCTCCCTGGACAGCTGTGCCTCCGCTCCCTGAGGTGGCACCTAATGGGGCTTTAGATAAGACTCATCTACTTTTTAGGTTTAAAATGCCATCTCAAGAGACCATTTGCAAGCTGCTTTTGGAGTGCAACTCAGGCTCTCCTTTGGATCCCTGTCCCCCCGCCATCCTTCATTTAGTACCGGAGCTGGCGGCATCCATGCTGGCGCCCATTTTTCAGGAGGTCCTTACGACTGGTTTATATCCTAAGGCATGGAAAGAAACCATTATTATTCCCTTAAAAAAGAAGGAAACGGGTAAACCTGATGATCTGACTAACTTACGCCCAATAGCCCTGCTCCCCTATGCGGCCAAAATTCTGGAAAAATGTATCAATAAAGAACTAGTTGATTTCCTGTTAGTCTCAGGAGGCCTAGACAGTTCGCAACATGGCTTTCGGAAATCCCATAGCACTGAATCAGCTCTCATTGCATCTTCCGATACTATACGCAGGCTGGTTGATGAAGGGCAGGGGGTCTTCTTGGTTTTATTAGATCTATCAGCAGCATTCGACACTATTGCCCCACACATCCTGCTAGAACGTTTACATCAGGCAGGCATTAGAGATCAAGCTCTCAAGCTGATTGAATCCTTTCTATCAGATCGATGGGCCTCGGTCAGCAGTGGTAATTTCAGATCCCCTGCCTACCTCCTGCCGTGTGGGGTCCCTCAGGGCTCCTCTCTCAGCCCGACACTATTTAACGTGTACGTGGCACCGCTGGCAGAACTAATCCGCTCCTTCGGCTTTATCCCAACTTCCTAAGCAGATGATACTCAGATTATCATCCCGATAAACAAAGACATGGAGGAAGTGGCGACTCGCTTTAATGCTTGCATGACAGCGGTGAACAGCTGGATGAAGGCCAATTGGCTAAAATTGAACTGTGAAAAAAACGGAGATCCTGTGCTTTGGGATCAAGAGGGAACACTGGTCCTCCATTTGGTGGCCCAAAGAGTGCAGCACTCTTCCTGTGCCAGGGTCCACCTCCAGAAACCTAGGTCTACTGTTCGACGATCAACTATCCTTTAAACCTCAGGTTAATCAGACAATCAAAACCTGCATGTGGACTTTGAAGAAACTAAAAAAAGTATTTCCTTTTATTCCACAGCCTTGTAGAATTACTGGCACTTTAGCTTTGGTCATTGCCAGACTGGACTATGGGAATGCGCTCCTGCTCAACCTGGATAAAGTATCACTGAATAAGCTGCAGTTGATGCAGAACACGGCTGCTAGGCTTCTATTGAAACTGCCCCGTGCTGCCTCAGCTAAGAAGTGCCTTAAAAATCTACATTGGCTTCCGGTGGCCCAACGGATTTCTTTCAAGTCCCTCTGCATTACTCATAAGGCCGTCCATGGGATTGGACCTAAGGCACTAACCACTAAGCTGCAATGGTACAGACCCAAAAGGTTGTTGCGCTCTGTCACCGCCTATCAAATTCAAACTCCTCGTACCAAAAAGGCGAAGTGGGGCGACAGAGCGTTTACTATCGAAGCCGCCAAAATCTGGAACTCACTTCCACTGGAATTAAGGCAGGAACATAATTATCTGACATTTAGGAGACTGGTTAATACCTGGCTCTTCCCGCGATACGATTTGGAATCTCCCCTCTAGCGGACATAGCCTTACCCAGTTAGCGCTTCGATGCCCTCGGGCCGGAACGCGCTTTATAAATACTTAATACATACATACATACATACATAGGGTGGGGGATGTAATAGTTAAGATTTGACTTACCAGAGTCCATTCCTCCACCTACTCCTGCGAGGCCCTCAGGATGCAGAATCGCTAAGACCTGCTCCTCCCATGTTGTTAGTTGTGGGGGAGGAGGTGGGGGCCAGCCGCCAGTCCGCTGAACCTTCCCCTGTAGGTCGTTCCATCTCTTCCTGATGTCATCCCGATTTCTTGGGTGCTGTCCCACTGCGTTTACCCTGTCCACGATTCTTCGCCATAGCTCCATCTTCCTTGCAATGGATGTGTGCTGCACCTGTGATCCGAATAGCTGTGGCTCTACCCGGACGATTTCCTCCACCATGACCCTGAGCTCCTCCTCCGAGAACCTGGGGTGTCTTTGCCGTGCCAGGGGGTGGTGTGGGTGATGTGTGGGGTGGTGTGTGTGGTGATAGGTGGGGTGATATTTAGTGTGTTGTGTGAGGTGCGTGGAAGTTCTGTGGGTGATGGTATTGTGTGCCTGTGGATGCTTGTTAGTTGTTTGTGGTGTCTCTCTCTGGCCTTCATTCGTGATTTTTGGTCGTAGGGCTTTGTGGGTGATGTGGGTGTGTATTTTATATTGTATTGAGTGTGTGGGAGTAGTGTGTCTATGTGTATCAGGTGTGTGTATTTCAAATTGTCCAATGTGGCTGTGTTTTGTAAATGTGTGTGTATTTTGAGCGCGGCGGTGTATACCGCCAATGGAATAACGCGGTTGAAAGACTGCCGCGTGGATTCGTGTGTCGTGATAGTGTGGGCGTATTTCTGTTGGCGTGACGGTGGAGGATTTGTTTTCGCCAGTTTATCACTGACCTTTGGTGTGGCGGACTTGTGTGGGTGTCTGAATTTTGGCAGATTCCGAGCAGTGGGTCATAATGGCCGTGGCGGGATTCCGCGGCGGTGTGTTGGCGGTCTTCTGCACGGCAGTAAGCGGCTTTTACCGCCAATGTTGTAATGAGGGCCATAGTAATGTGTTTTATATGTCCTGACAGTGAAATATTGCTAAATTTGTTTTTCACTGTTGCAAGGCCTGTCCCTCTCATAGGTTAACATGGGCACTATCTTTAAAACTGATTAAAGAGTAGATTCCCTTTGGGAGCGGATGGACATGTGGAGTTTGGGGTCTCTGATCTCACAATTTAAAAATACATCTTTTAGTAATGTTGATTTTAGGATTGTGTGTTTGAAAATGCCAGTTTTAGAAAGTGAGCATTTTCTTGCTTATACCATTTATGTGACTCTGCCTGTTTGTGGATTCTCTCTCTGGGTCAGTTTGACAGTTGTGCTGGTTGCACCTCACACTAGACAGTGACACAAAGGGAGCTGGGGTGTAGTCTGCATTTCCTGATGAGCCATCTGTGCTAGGAGGGAGGAGAGGAGTGGTCACTTACACCTGAAAGGGCTGTGCCTGTCCTCACACAATGCAGTCTCCGACCCCCTGGTGAGTGTCTGGGGCCTGGCCTGGGAAAGGCAGGATTTCACATTCAAAATCAAAAGAGACTTTACTGTGAAGTAAGCCTACTTCAAAGGAGAAATTGGGTATTAGAAGGGCACCCAAAACCACAAACTTTAGAACACTTCTGGAAACAAGAGGAACCTCTGCCTGGAGAAGAGCTGAAGAGCCAAGGAAGAAGAGCTGCCCTGCCTGTGACTGTGCTTTGTGGAGCTATCCTGCAGTTGCTGCTTCTGACAGAGTAAGAGGGCAAAGACTGGACTTTGTGTGCCTTCCATCTTGTGAAGAAATCTCCAAGGGCTTGATTTAGAGTTTGCCTCCTGTTGTTTGAAGTCTCAGGGACAGCAAATACTTCTCTCTGCCAGCACCTGGAGTCTCTGGAGAGACTCCTGCTCTGACAAGTGGTGCCCTATCCAGTCCCTGGGCCCTTGAAAGGAAAGCTGGTGGAAAGCCAAGGAAATCGACTTCAGACGACTTAGGACCGACGCCGCTGCTGAATCCGGTGACGCTGCCTGCAACCGACTCCGTGATCTTCGCTGGAACGCGACGACCTTCGGAGGCCCGACGCCGCTGCAGCCCCGCTGAAGTCTGCGACTCCATGGAAGTCGCCACACCACGTCGTGACCGACACCACTCGAAGTGCGCGGATTCAACGTTTCGCACAGACGCCGCGATCCCCGACTTCGCGCATCGACTTGTTTTCACTCTTTACCAAAGGTACTGTACTTGAGGGTTTACACGACTCCATGTCCGGCGCCGCTGGTGTTGGATTGATGGGAATGACTCCGCCATGACGCTGTGTTAACACCTCATCGAAGTATTTTGTGTTTCTAAGCGCTATTTTTGAGTTTAATCTTAAAAAATTCATAATTTGACTTGTGTATGTCGGATTTTTGTTGTTTCGGTCTTGTTTTGTTTAGATAAATATTTCCTATTTTTCTAAACTGGTGTTGTGTCATTTTGTAGCGTTTTCATTAAGTTACTGTGTGTGTTGGTACAAATACTTTACACCTAGCACTCTGAAGTTAAGCCTACTGCTCTGCCAAGCTACCAAGGGGGTAAGCAGTGGTTAGCCGAGGGTGATTCTCTTTTACCCTGACTAGAGTGAGGGTCCTTGCTTGAACAGGGGGTAACCTGTCTGTCAACCAAAGATCCCACTTCTAACAAGAAGTCACATGAATAATGTGTATTATTTCCTTCTAGTGAAACTATGGACTTTTCAAGAATAGTGGTTCTCGTGCCAAATTCTGAATACTATCGAAATGGCATGCTGACACCGGAAAAATGACAAGTCAGTTTTGTAAAGCTTCTTTGTAGCTAGAGGCCCTTCTTGCTTGTTGTTGAAATGCAGGAGGTATTCCTATGGAAACGCCGAATAAGTTTCATACACCACTAAGCGAAAGACGTAAAACACCCCGAGCAGAGATTTTGGCTGTCAGAAGCTGTTAATAGCTTGTGAAATACACACAGGAAGTGTCAGGCTCCTCTTGCAGCCACAATGGCAGTCAGAAATCATAGTGCAGGGTGAAGCAATCTTTCTTGGCAGGTGATGCTGTTGTCTACTCGGCTCCATTTACAGCACTCTAACTCTGCTGACACAGGTGACATCGCATGGGGCTATTTTGCAACTAACTAATTGGCATAAACTTCAGAAATCAAAATCTTTCTAAGATACGATTTATTCCAATGAGTGTGTTGTTACAAACGAAATAAATGAATTCAAAGTGCCACTGCAAAGCGCCACGGCCGCCATGAGCATGAGCGCGGAGACACACAAAAGGATGAATGAAAAGTAAAACAGTTGACATAAGCAAGCCGATTCAAAGTATTATGGCGGCCATGAGAGTGAGCGCGAAGGAGACACATAAAAGGAAAAATTTAAAGTAAAACAGTTGATATAAGCAAGCTGATTCAAAGAGGCACGGCTGCCATAAGCATAAGCGCAAAGGAGACACACAAAAGGAAAAAGAAGTTCGCTTGCAGTCCAACATATCAGCAAATGTGCAATTATCCATGTAACACGGTCGGTCACGAAGGCGGTAACAAAACCGCCCCAAAGGAGGGACAGACGTAAAGCATTTACCAATGATAACAAAGGATTTTTGAAAGGCAAGCCCACAAAAGAGTGAAAGTGATGGGCGTGGTTAAAAGCCCACATAGATATCAAGATGTCAGAAAAGCAGCACTTGTGCGCTGCTATGCTCAACCTAAAAAGTAGATTGGCCTTGTGTCTTTGAGCAGGCTGTACGCTGAACACTGTATTATATGCAAGTACGTGTGCGCCAGGCCATTTAGAAAGTAATTATTTTGGCGAATTTTGTTGCTAATGTATGCATTAACTACTGTTAGAGAAGAATTACATTTTTGATTCCATCCAAAGATTGCATTGATTATAATATGTTGCAAATCTCATCGTATTTTCAAGAATTGCCTTTATTTTTCTAACCATAATGTTTAAATCTGCAATTATGCTTGTTTAGGTACTCTGTATTAAAACAGGGATTTAGGGGGTCATTCCAAGCTTGGCGGGCGGCGGGAGCCGCCCGCCAAGCGGGAACCGCCAGAAGACCGTACCGCGGTCAAAAGACCGCGGCGGTCATTCTGGGTTTCCCACTGGACTGGCGGGCGACCGCCAAAAGGCCGCCCGCCAGCCCAGCGGGAAACACCCTTCCATGAGGAAGCCGGCTCCGAATGGAGCCGGCGGAGTGGAAGGGGTGCGACGGGTGCAGTAGCACCCGTCGCGAATTTCAGTGTCTGCTAAGCAGACACTGAAATTCTAAGTGGGGCCCTCTTACGGGGGCCCCTGCAGTGCCCATGCCATTCGCATGCCATTGCCCATGCCACACCCCATACCGCCATCCTGTTCCTGGCGGCCGAAACCGCCAGGAACAGGATGGCGGTATGGGGGTCGGAATCCCCATGGCGGCGCAGCAAGCTGCGCCGCCATGGAGGATTCCCCTGGGCAGCGGAAAGCCGGCTGTACACCGCCGACTTTCCGTTTCTGGCCACGGCTGTACCGCCGCGGTCAGAATGCCCAAAGGAGCACCACCAGCCTGTTGGCGGTGCTCCCGCGGACCACGGCCCTGGCGGTTTTTACCGCCAGGGTCAGAATGACCGCCTTAATGTATTAATAATGCCTTTAATTTCTTGTGTGCGGGGCACCCTTCGTGGAAATGTGTTCCAGTAATCCATACTAAATAAAACATTCTCTTGGCAGTCTCGGACAGGATAAAGTGCTAAGCAAGGGCTTCTGGGCCGTACTTAGAGACTGATCTGTAATAAAATAACAGTAATGGTCTCCAAAGTAATTGGTAGGGTTCATATCTGAAACAACCATTTATCTATGACCGCTCCCACTCATTTGTCACCACTATGCCCTTGAACAATAAAGCCACCCATTAATACCAATACACACAAATAATTTTGTGCAATATGTAGACATTGACACACACAACACACACACTAAATATGAATTCTTTAGCTTGAATTGTCCACACACAGAGTTGAGAATGTATTCATACACCCTGAAATGTTTTCCCAGATGGCTTCAGAAAATTCAGTCTCCCTACACCTTTCTCTGCTAATGATGTGGTGGCCACGAACTGCAAACTGGAAACCCCACTGGCCTACCTAATGGTAACAGCTGCATCTAAAACAATTTCTTGCATGGCTCTGTGCTCAAGAATGGCACAACATATTCAGGTATAAGTGTATAAGTGTGAGGCTGTGTCCAGCTTCTCTCTCCCATCCTTCCTAGGGTGGCACATAAGGATGTGGATGGCCCACCAGTCACACCTAGGCTCTCCTTGTGTGTGGCTGCCTATAGGGAAGGCGCAAAGCTCAGATGTCACCCCACCCCAGACCTTTATTAGAGACAGGCTGCAGGCACACAGGGTTAAGAGCAGGAAAATTCCAACATTCTAAAAGTGGCATTCCCAACTTTACCATTTAATAAGATTTAGTATTACAATTCCATAGGTACTAAACATGACATATCTATCCCATCTCAATTAAGAGTTACAGCTTATTAGATGTAATAAGGAATACTAAATGTTATCTTATGAGATGGGTAGTCCTCACAACAATGAAAAATGACTTTGGAAGTTTTTCTTTACCATGACATGTAAAACTTAAAAGTACATGTCCTTCCTCTTACGTACACTGCACCCTACCCAGTGGGCCACCTAGGGGTGCCTTAGAGGTAATAAAAGAGGAGTTTAAGACATGGCAAGGTGTTTTAAATGCGAAGTCAACATGGCAGTGCAACACTGTATTCTGGGTGCAGTGGCAGGCCTGGGACATGTTTTAAAGTGCTACTTAAGAGGGAGGCACAAGCAGTGCTGCAGGCCCAAAAGCAGCATTTAATTTACAAGCCCTAAGCACATGTAGTGCAATTTATCAGGGACAAGTAAGTAAATGAAATATGCCAATTAGGTATGTACCAATTAAACTATGTTTTTAGGGGAGAGATCAAAAGCACTTCAGCACTGGTTAGCAGTGGTAAAGTACAGAGAGTTCTTGGGCCAACAACAACAAAATCAGCAAATTTGGAGGCAAGCAGGCAAAACGTTTGGGGGAAGCCGACCATAACGCTGTCAGGTCTAACACTTGGGTTTAATCCCTGTTTGTATCTTTGAGACACATGCACAGGGTCCAGAGTATCTGTTAAACTAGACATTTCCCTTTTATTTAAAAAATATGCCTCTTCCTTTGGTCTTTTTTAATTCTAAGCTTTTGTGTATCTTGTGTGCAGGAAATGGATCTGCTGAAGGATTTGTTTATCTGTAATGAGGTATGCCGACTCAACTTTAAATGCCTGTTACTTGTTGCACCATCGTATTGTGTCAGCTTTACTCGTCCAGCTGGTTGGCAGCAAGATCTTTATGTACCCTGCACCTTTATCTTCAGACCATCCACTGGTGGTCATATGTCGTGCTATATGCGTGGGCCTTTTGTGTTTTGTTTGCATGTATTGCACCAACCCCGCTGGAGGCCTGTCAGCCTCACTGGGTTTGTGATGTGAAATGGTATGTACAACACTAAGAAGCACACATTTTTCACTTACTGGACCAATAATCCTCCCCAGCAGAATACAGTATTCCTTACTGCTTCAAGTTACAGACTGACATTTTGTATTTATATCTTGGCCTACCACAACTACTCTATTGCACGACCTCTGGCCTCTTCTTCCTCACAGGCCATTTTTCTATCTCTTTAGTCCTTATGATGGCCCTTAACTTATATATGGTCGTAGCATTGTTGACTTTGTGCCCCATGAGCTACTTTTTCATGAATGTATAATCATGTATATAGTGATAAACAAAGACTTTTTTCAGCTATCGTAATTGCAGTGGCAGCTAGTAAAATTTGAAAGTTGGGGGGGGGGAGACATAAAAATTAGGGATGGCTTTTAAGTAGCAAGCAAGCACTGTATTTTCTTTTACGTTCGCCTTGTAATGTTTTTGAAAAAAGTGTGCCCCACATCACACCCATTTGCTGGAAATTACAACTAGAATACGTGACCACTGCCCTGTGCGCCCTGCAGTAAGGCTAAGGATTGTATGGTCATGTATTATGAACATCTTTTTGAAACACAGACAGGCACTGTGAGAAATTCAGTCACAATACAAGTGTGCCCCATTATAATCACTTGGAGGTGACTCAGCTCACAGTATGCACTATGCAAAGAGTAATGCGCTACATTAAATGAATGCATAGTGACTAGAATTTGGTACTGTCCTGTCAATGCCTCAGTTTGTGCCAAGGGACTTCTAATAGCCCAGATTGTTGTAGGCATCATTTATCATCCTGTTAAAGTTGTGTAACTTTCTATTAAATCCACTATCCTAGCATGATTGACACTTAGTAATGAGATGGCCATGTTTTTAAAAAAAACGTGGGTTAAAATAAGAAGAACCTAGAGTAATGGAAACGTGAGAAATATGAATGTAGAGCTCAGCCCTACCTAGCTCCAAGAACAGGCTTGAAGACTAGAGTTCCCGATGGCCATGCCATTATCCCTCAATCTGGCCATTTCTATAACTGGTAGTGCTACAGGTAGTCTTTGGCTGGTGAGAGGCTAGAGCTGGGCAGAGGATAGCTCAGGATGGAAAGATAATTATGCTGTCAAAGTATAGGAGAAAGGGCAACACAGTTTACAGAGTAGGATAGATAAAGGAAAGGAAGAGGGTTGAAATGCAGGACACGGAGTAGTGTGGCACAGATAAACAGAGAGGAAAATGGGTGCCCTCTGAGGATACTGTGTCAGGGCCTATAAAGCTGCTGTGAGTTGGTTTGAAGAAAGAAGTCAAATTACGACCATCTGGGAAAGTCTGGGTAGCTCGACTGACGAGGAGGTGACGTGCGGATTCGAGACTGTGGTGGGGGTCAGAGACACTGTGTTGGGCAGGGAAGAGACATCACACTCATTAGGTAGTACTGGGGCTAGGCTTCAGGGGGCCGAGGCTGTAACCTCTGGGTCAGGGACTGCTGTTGGTGCCTAATGCTCTGGAGGTCCTGCAAGGTCAGTAGAAATCGACGAACTCAGAGGTGGCGACAGATCAGGAGCCCGGGTGAGATCAGGAGCCCAGAAGGAGGCAAATGTGTCTGGAGGTGGCGAAGGGTTGGGAGAGAACCCGTGGTAGGAGAAGCAGCACTCTCGTCAATGATAATCAGACACCGTAGTAGGAAGCCCTGTGACAGCTGTATGCTGAGCCTCAGTGCCTGCCTCCTCACATGGACTCAGCTACAGTGCCCGGGCACAAGCCGGCTACCTGTCACAGGCATTCCTCTGCGTGAACAAGTGAGGTAAATTAACTTAATAAAATAAAATGAAATTAAAGATTCACTTGCCTACTGCCTCGTGTTCGGTGCTCCTCCTCTCCCTCTTAGCAGTTTTTATTTATTTATTTTTATTTAATGCGTTTTTATATAGCGCGGACTATACCCGAGGGTGTCAGAGCGCTTCACAATAGGCAAAGTAGAGATACAAGAGGAGAAGAATTACAAGTGAGCCTGTTACAAAAACAAACGTTACATTACATGAGGCAATAGTGAAAATTGTGCAAGTATCAAGAGCAAAAAAGTCCACGAGGTAGCAAACGATACGTTACGAAAGGAAAAAGTGACGTGTGCAGGTTACAAGAGCACATAAAGTACGAGTAAAGGTAAAAAAATTGCAATAAATGGTAGACACTCAAAACACTCAAACAATAGTTCCGTTACATGAGGCAGTGGTGGCCGTTGTGCATGTATCAAAAGTAAACAAGATATAAGAGGTAGCAAATGATACGTTGTAAAAGGAAAGGTGCTGTGTGCAAGATACAAAAGAGTACAAAATACAGGTAGAGGTATAAAACTGCACTAAATGGCAGACACTCAAAGCACAAAAACACCCTGGGAAGGCACTTCTATAGGCGTGGAGAACAGAATTTCCTATAATGGAAGGACTTCCTTCAGGAAACAGAGAACTAGAATTAGTTGGTTTCTTGAGCACAGGCTCCCAGAGCCTCATCCAATCCCCCCCTTTACCAATCCTAGTACTTCTCTCACGCTGCTCAGGCAGCACAAAAGAAGCAGCAGGATTGGCTGGAGCGTGCTGGTTCGATGCCCCTTTAAGTAATGGGGGCCTGTGCTTGCTCTCCTCCAAGCTGTCTAAGACAGCTCAGGTTGGAGCGCTTAAAGTCAGCATGTCAGGCTGGCACTGCAAGACAGCAGGCCAAAGTGACATACGCACTTTAAACTGAAGTGTACACTGATCCACCCTGCTGCTGGCAATGCCTTCAGACACGGCTGCTGCCAGCATGAAAAATAAAATGATAAAAAGTACTTTATATTACCATTTTACGTTTCATGTTTCCTGTACTGACAGCGGAGGGGCGACGATCCTCTGCCTTCAGGGAAGCACCACCTCTGTGTAGTTGTAACTTCTCTCATGATCAAATAGCCCCTGCCCAGCTAAGAACCGTGTGAGAGACTTAACTGCTCAGCAGGCTGGCCCTATGGCTGTAGTGTGACTAAACAATATGCTTTGTTCACATTATGGCCCCATGTTAATTAAGCATCCGTCCCTTCCTTCTGGCCTGCCCAGGAGGTGGGTATATAGCATGATAAGGTTCATTGTTTGTTTATTAGCTGGGAACCCTGCTGTGGTGTCCAACTGTTCCATTCGTGTTTTGGTTTCCCGCAGGAAATCCTGCCAGCACACAAATACACATCTCAAAAAAGATCAGTACATACACACACAGATGTCCAAAAACATATTCACAAAACAACGTGCACACACAAAAAAACAGACACAAAAATAACACTTGCACTCCTAAATATACAGAATGGACAACTGGGAAGGCAGGTCAAAACTTATTTTTTCATAATTTATGGTTGCCCTAATTCATAAACGACCTATGACTGGATAGAAATAATGAACAGAGTGGAGTCCTGCAAAAGATTTCTATGTAAAGAGGTGATTACTTTGATGGCCTTGGGGTTTCTCCCTCACCTTGTCTAGGTACTCCCTCTCTCTCTCACACACACACACACTTTCCCCCACACATGCATGTTTCATGTGTTTAAGCAAGTGCACTGGCTTGAGTTAGTGATGTCAATAATTGGGACACATCTACTAATTAGTGTGAGCGCACGTGTATTTTAAATGAATGTATTGCCCTGGGCCTGCATGTGCGGATGGTAAATGTATGTTTAGTGTGAATGAGTGTGAGATAGAGAGAATTGTGTGTGTGTTTGAGAGAGAAAAAATAGAGAGATAGTAGAGGAGGTTGTTCTACTCACGCACTTAGAGAGTGAGCAAGTGCAGGGTGGGTAAAAGCATTGAAGAATAGCAGAGCCCCTGCCAGATGGCCTTTATATACTGTAGCAATATGGTCTGTATCCAGGATAGCCAAGGAGAGGTTTGACAGGTGTAGTGAGAGTTTTACAAGAGAATACTATCTTCCAAAATGTAATGAATCATAAAAAATACACAAACAAGTTGCAAGGAAGGTAGTACAACAATAATTACACGGGTTGCAATGGATTCAATGAACTATATGGAACGTTTAGAAAAGTGGTGCAAATCTTGTGATATTTTATGATAAAATTTGCAATTAGTATCTCCACTCCAGAAGAGAAGTTTACCCTGGTGAACTGACTTCTTTACCAAAGTTTTCAGCTGTTGAGCCGCAACAATTGTATTGCCCAGCTCACCAGGTTGATCTTGGGTTTGTATTCTGGGGGTTCAAAACATGTCATCCTGATTTGGGGTATGCATCGGTAAATTTAAGATGGAGTTCGGGGCTTGCAGAATTGTACACTTTCTTCTTCATTGTTCACCATCTGTACTGAGCTACTGACTCGGAGAAGAACTGGTAGGTAGCCTGAATATAAAGGAGGCCTCTAAGGTCCATCTCCAACCAGATCATTTTGTTATTTGCTTGTTTCCAGAAAAATCTGTTTTCTTAATATGTATCTGTATTCAAATATAGATACCCGACTCACAGTACTCGTGCTGCTTATTTAAATTAAGCCTTTCACAAGTTTCTTGAAAATGTGTTTCTGAAGTGTGAGTGCAACCTGCTCGTTGATGATTGAATTTAAGAATGTGTTGTCATTCTCTAGTGTGCTCGTCGATATATTTTCTCCCTTTTCTACGCTTTAATTGTTTCCAAGGTGTGCTTGTGCATGGGATTAAAGATGCTAATTACTACACCTAGTGAATCATTTTGATGAATTGCACTATTGGTATATTTAACTATTTATGAATCGATAATTCAAATTTTCAAGCTCAGAAAAAATGAGTTAAATGTCGATTTAAAAAATGAGTGCAATTGGTCCACCTCAGTCGGGTGATAGGTACACCTATCGTTCAAGTGCAAATGATAATGTATTTAATGATGGGCACAATATAAACATTGACACATAATATAAATGAAGATCCAAATGATAGTTGTCAGAAAAGAAGTAACAGAATTTGAAAGGCAATGTATTTCAAGGACTCAAAACCTTTGTGATCTTGGTTCAAATGAATATTTGTCAAATAAAATGGTAACTTTGCGGTGTTTACATAACATAAGTACAAAAAGAAGCCAAAATGCGGTCATACTAATTCATTAGATGTAAGAGTGGGACTGGACCCGTTGAACAGCAAAAGGGACTTATAAATGGCTGGTGAGTATTGACACTGACCCACTGATAAACCCCCAAATTGTGTAGGAGACAGGATATTAGTATGGACAACCTCATTTTGGAATGAATTAGCAATATGAACAAACAGTTACCTACGGTATATGAATACATGTGACACATTAGCTTAAATATTTGAATGGGGTGATACATCAAATAAAGGTCACAAGGATGTGAGGCAGATATGAAATTCTGTAAATACATAAGAAACATCAAACAGTCCAAATTTTGGATTTGCTTACCTCTTGGACTTGGAAATCTGTTATTGCTCTAGCTCCCATTGCCGATATTACCAAGTTATACAAACTGGCAGAGTGCTCAAACCTGAAACAAAATAAGGATATCTTAAGAATTAGCATTAGACAGGTGTATCTTGCACTGAAAAACAGTAATAAAGGAACTACTTTTCTTAACATGAAGTGGTTCTTCATGACTCTGTTGCAGTGATTCGTTTATATACATAATTTGAGTTAAAAGAGGGAGCTCTCCCATTTTTAGGCTGCCTTTATGTTGTGTTTTACATTTTACAGGGTAAACGCGATGTGCTGCTTAATAGTGTGTTTATGTTTTCTTGATTAAGTGCTTAAGATCATGTTTTAAGTATTTATTTCGGTAATTTATTTAAGGTATAACACCCTCTCTAGAAACCAGATCTTAAACATGCAGACAACCGGCAACGCTAATACACTTTCTGCCTGCTAGGACCCCATCAAAAGGCAGAATTCCATGAGCAAAGCGAGGAAACTCACCTCTTTAAGAAGGTTTTGGGTTGGTTTTCCCTGGTGAAATTTTTGAAAAATGTTGCTAATAAGCTATAGGCTCTGACATAGCAATCATGAAATATTCTAGTGTTTTGAGGGGGGAAATAAATGTCAAGAGAAGGAGACAATGTATATTAGAATGCATTTGTGAACCACATAGTATAATAGCTATTTATGCCTTACCAAAAGTGCACCATAGCTGTTTTTCTATGTCCTACTGTGCAAGTTAGTTGCCAGTTCTCCACAGCTTTGGCTGCCTGCCTGTCAGCGTTACTTATCTATAGCATCGTGGAATCTATTTGTGTGTGGTTGACTTGATTGCCTTGAGCTGAAGTAAGCACACAATCTACTTAGCTAAAAACGTGCTTAAAACATCCCAGGTGGCCTTGCACATCCCTCAATCAGCCCTCTCCATTATCTCTACCAGCTGTTGGAAATAGGGTACATTTTCAGTATCCTAACATAATAATGTTGCTACCTGAGCCTGCTCTCCCTTTTATACCAACAGTCTATGGCCAACCCATTTGCTTTCTTTCTAGGATCAGTGCTCTACATTTTCTTGGCTAAGCTTGCCCACATATGACCTCTTCCCATATGTTGCTCTCCACTCACCACAAAAAAGGAGTATCAACAGGAAAGAAATAGTATGCTTTGTGTTGCGGAACTATGACACCAGGGATAATTCGATGTACCATAGAATGGCACGACCATTAGTAAGGTGCATTTACGTAATGTCACAGGCTTACCTCATACCACAAAGCCCAACTCAGTTATTTGATAACAAAGTTTTTAACATAAGAGCACTTTTCCAACTTTTAAACCTTAACATAAGGAATATTCCTTTAATAATGCCGGTGGGAGTCTCTTCAGTTCCAACATGATTCGGCAGCATCTGAGGGTCGTCCATAAAATGTGCCTTTTTTCATAAGCCATAAAAAAGTCTTCCATATCTAGGCGCGTTAAATTAAAAAAAACTTGTAAAGTGAAAAACCATAAAAAATATTTCTTTAGATTGAAATGGCAGGGCATATTACCAAGATATATTGGGCAAAATATCTATAAACAAAAAAACTTTTGTGTTGATATCATGATATCACAGGTGACATGTCGACTTGAGGAAACGCATCTTGATGATTGCCCACAAGAGGTTGGCTATCTCTAAAAGCTTTGTTACAAAGAGTAGGTGCTAACTCTCCTAAGGGGCCTTTCATTTCTGGAGTGGTCTCTGCATGAAAAGTTACGTATAGGAATGAAAACTGAATGAACCAGATCGTTGCTCATCCACAGTTGTGCGATTGCCCACAAGAGGTCAGCTATCTGCAAACTGTTTGGTACAGGTTGAAGGCTATGTGTGGAATGGCCATCACCACCGAAGGGGCCTTGGTTTGTAGAGGGAGTGGGCTCTGTGTGGAGTGGTTTTGCACAGAGTGGAACATGTTTGCATGGTACTTTCCCTCCCATGCATGGTTGGTAGCCCACTGGTGGTTGACTTTCAGCAAAGGATTAAGTACAGGACAAAGACTGTGCATAGTAGGGGATGACAACCTATTGAAGCGTAGATGTATGGATGAAGTGGACTCACCATGAAAAGTTGTTCACAGGGCAATGCTCATCTGCAGCACAGGACTGCCCATTCTTGTCTGGTTTATTGCCCCCAAGAAGCTACCCAAAAATTGTTCCTTAAGGGTGAAGGCTGTACAGCTGACGATCTTGGTTTACCTAATGGAGCTTGTGAATGTTCATAGTAGTTAAGGTTTACATGATTCTGCGTCATTTAGTATTTAATATCATATCTGAAATCCTGCAATGGTTTATAGAGTAATTTGAACAGCCGATGTTTGATGATGTCAGCAGTGATGTCGGCAGTTATGTCATCATAGACGTAATTTGAGATCTCATCACTGATGTCATCAATGATCTAATTCAACATGTCATGAGTAATCTGATATGTGAGGTCATAAGCCAGGCATAGAAGGGGCACAAAATATATTTAGGTCAGTAAACTATAAGTGTTTAATTTCAGTTTTTTAGCATTTAAAACATGACGTTATGAGCAACATATTCAGCTAACCATGCTGTCACATTAGCCTTTGTTGGAAATTATTATCATACCTAACGACAAATTCACTTTGGTTTATTCAGCAACTTTCTGTTTTTTTTAGAGTAAAGTAAGATCTTACCTCTGCGAGTGGACAACGCCCTGCCAGGCATGGGATTTGACTCCAAGCAGATGGTAAATGTTTGAGGAGTTTGGCCATTATTTCCCAAGAAAGGGGAGAAAATATGTAGAAATTGACTCGATATCACTGGGTCTGCATGTTTTATTCCATATTAAGGGAAATCATTTTTTTTCCCTGTTATCTTGCAAGGAGATTTCCCTGGTATTGTAAATTCTGACCCTAGTATCTCCACGTAGAGATAACGGGGAGCTCACAATGGGGTCAAAAGTATTTTAGAGCTTTCTAACTAACACAAATTGATTATTAAAGCAGACAGAAGAACTGTCCTGTTTACAAAATAGTGAAATCATTTTATGCAACTTCTTATTGAAGTAACAACTCCTGGTTCTTCAAAATCTTAAAATATAAACAAATAGGCATTATTTTTGTCCGAGAAAAGTGGTCGGCCTCAATATTTTCCAGTCCAGTGAAGTACGTCAAAGCCCAGAGCCTTCAGGACAACCATAGTAATAGGTTGTGAAGCATAGGCCCTAGGAGGCCTTAAAGGGAGAGTTGGTAAGGAACACCTGCCTTGACAGAACAAATTAAAACAATTTAAAGTTTCAACTGTGTACCCTCCGCAGTGAACAGCATGGAGCAGCTATTGTTTTACCGACTGCAGAGAGAAAAAATCGAAAACTGTTTTTACTTTCTAGAACAAAAATGGTGCTGCCTTTGCAACCTGAGACCATGTGTCGCAAGAGCAGTGCGTGTGGTGGCAAGAGACATGTCAGGAGTTGCAGATGTGACCCCTGGCAACTCTTAAATGATGAGTCGTCTCAGAAGAAATGCCAAATGGATGGTGAGGGCTGCTCTATGACTGCTTCAGAAATGTGATAACTGTGTCTGACTACACTTGGAATGACACAAGACAGACAGAGAAGGAAACATTTGCAATGGCACACAGTACCCTAAAAAAGATTATCTTGGTACCCAAAAATAATTGGAGATATTTTCCGCTGGCAACTGTCAGCACAAATAAATAGTGGACTCTCTCAGCACCATGAAAAGGACAATTACCAAAAGTAAAAAGAAATGTTTTGTGCTGCAGAAGAACATCATGAACGCAACTTTTGAGCAAATCTGTGGTCCTTCGGAATCATGTGGGCTATGACATTGTGAGTGTATTGCAATCTGGTGTAGAAACAGCAAAAAAGTTATCAACATAAGCCAGTCCGCCATCTATCAGATCAGTGTATCAGATTTCCCAACACACTATAATGTCAGTAGGCATGGATGTAGGAAAGCCTGCATGGTTTCTGGCGTGTGCAAAAAAAAGCAGCCTGGGTTACTGAAACAATATAAAATGTAAACTTTATTTCAACATCCACTGTCACTCACAGGTTGCATGTTTTTAGTCAAACTGAAAGTCAAAACAGTTTTGATGGTGTTCGGTATACTTCACTGAAATTGAAAGTTGCCAGGGGCCTAATAAGAAGATATATATAAAATGTTCGTTTTGATTCCACTGAAGTTTATCCACAAGGCTACCAAATCCTGCACTTCAGACACTGAGAATCAATATTAACGTTATTTCTAAACACCATCAAATAAAGAGCATAAGTCCGAATAGACGTTCTAAGATGATCAGGTAATTTTTCAGCACCCACCAGTCATACCCCACGGCCCTAATAAATATTCAGAAAGGATCTAAACATTTTGAAAATCTTATTAAATACAACTTCGTTCAAATTTACGAGCCTCCAAGGCAGTATGTATGTTATATTTGATAAATAGAGGCTTAAAAA
Source organism: Pleurodeles waltl (assembly GCF_031143425.1). NCBI lineage: Eukaryota > Metazoa > Chordata > Amphibia > Caudata > Salamandridae > Pleurodeles > Pleurodeles waltl. The sequence continues at coordinate 639,477,822 of NC_090436.1, read as the reverse complement.
AATGACGATAGACCTTATGTAACATAGGACACAGAAATAATACATGGTTAAGATCCTAAATATGAATCTGGCACAGCTCACATCTTCTATACCTTTTCGAGATCACACGTAAAGAGAGCAAATCCACTCTCAGCAACAAGATCAGCCTTCTAATCCCATGGGGCAGATTGCATATTAGATAGAGCTGAGGTTTGTTCCGCAGATTTCTCTCCTGCACCACCTGATTATGCACATTTTGCTGGCTTAGGGCAATATCTCTGGCCAAACTCATTTTAGACACAGAGCCCTTTATTAAACTATTCAGAACAGCCTTGAGCATAAAAGAATCTATGTTCAGATCAGTCACAAAAGTTTCTCTAGCCCACTCAAAAGACATAAAGAACCTGCTCCACTCTTTCAGCAGGGAGAAGATTTCAATCTTCAGGGCTGCCCGTAATGTCCCCTCCTCTCCACAGATGAGTGAGTTTTCCCACCTCTAAACAGTAGCCATGGAAAAAAAGTAATAGGATAATAAGCCAAACTCCAAACGCAAAGCATGAGGGGCTGCAGGAGTATTCAAGTTGCACATCTAACAAAAAATGCGACCTTCAATCCCTTCAAATTCAATCCCCTGTAAATCATACCTAGCACTTCACATGCATAACACAAAGGGGTGATTTTTGCCATAAAAACTAACAGGACTAGCCTGAAATGACATCTCTCACAAGTTTTATAAAATATGCACAAGGTGTTGACCTGAGAGAGGGCCCTGCTTGCACAAAGCTTCAAATGATCAATGTCCCACCCATTCTTAGAGAAGACCTTCCCGAGATAAAGATACAAGTCCACTATTTCAAGTTTGTCAATACCATTTAAAATTCCTCTGTAGTCTAGATTCATTCTTAAGAGAAAGATCAGGACTTTCCTTTTGGAAATATTAATCTTCAAAGAGTGGATTTCTGCATACTTTCACAATGCTACAAGCCAAGCACTGCAAGCCAAAAGGAGTTAGGTCCATAATGGCTACGTGATTGGCATATAATAGGGAGCCAATGGACAACACACCAATTCTGGGAGAATTACCCATCACTTGATTCAAGGTGCCTGGAAGATCAAAGATGTATTAGAAAAACAGAAGGCCTTGCTTAAGACCATTATGTGTTTTGACCCTAGGTGATAAACCCTGTGACCCTCCCATCAAAATTTGGCACCAGGAATCCGTGTGTAGTTCCATATCAAGACCCAGAAGGTGGTGCAGAACACCCAAAAGAAGAAGCTTTCTCCACAGCGGTGGACGATCAACTCTATCAAACGCCGTGCAGAAATCAATGAACGTCGTATATACTGGCCTTGAGAAAATATTTTTTTTTCACTAGCATTTGAAGGACCATAGTATTATCCAGTGTACTATAATTCCTCCTAAAACTGACTTGTTCTGGGGGAATAATATTCTGATCTTGACCCACTGCTGTAAATTGCAAAGTACACTCTTGGCAAATAATTTGCCAGAAGCATCCAGCAATACTGCCTGTCTAAAGCTTGCAGGAGAAGGTTTGAGGCCCCTCTTATACAACAGTACAATGACACTATCCTTCCATGATTGGGGGATTTTCCCAGAATGGTAGCAATAGTTAAATAATGGGACAAAGAAGGATACCCATGCTACAGTCTCCTTTTTGATAAACACAATGGGAACCTCATCAGGCCCCAAAGTGCCCAGGCATTCTGGCACTCTTCATAAACCCCACTATCTCATCCGCAGAGGGGACACCATACACCTAGTACGAAACAGTTTCCATACAGAGTGTCATGGGGGTATCTAACTCAGTATCACTCATGTACAACTGAGAAAAATAGTCCACCCAAGTATTTTCAGGGATAGGGATTGCCTGCGCCTTCACCCTAGAATTGCAATATTCGGCGATCAAACACCAATACTTCCTTGAGTCTTAGCACTTGCAGCCTCTCTTAGATTGATCCATTTTAAATCACGCTCCTTCTGCTCTCATGGAGTTTGCGCCAGGACCTTGACTGTTTAAGGCAGTTAATTTCATGCTGTCATCCAAGGAGAACAGCAACTGACGTTTTCATACTAATACATGTATTTCCTGATTTATTGCCTTGAAAGGGGATTTTCAATGTTTCAGCAACTGACCTCCATTAGGTCTAGTGGTAAACTTGCAAAACTCTTTTGTATAGGACTCGTACAAAAGAATAGGATATCACAAACAAGCCCCAATGGGTCTGCACAAACTCCCTTGATCTTAACACTTACAGCATTCCTTAAAAGCAATCATACCCAATCGAGGATTCCCTGAGTCTAACACCCGGAGACTAAAGACCACGGATGTACCAACTAAACTATGATCACTCATATCAGATGGAAAAACAGTGAGTTTCTCACAAGTCCTAAATATTTGAAAGGCGAATATTACATAATCAAGTAGACTCTAAGAGGAGGAAGCATGAAAGTAATGTGAGGCAGCATCACCCACAGCAGATCTCCCATTCAATATAATCAGGTCGAATTTTGTAAGAGTGTCAAGTAGTATAGACCCACGCTTGTTTATTCTAATTTATCAGTGAACAGAATCTCCAAAATAGACATTGTATCTTCTTTGTCAACACTGGCAAAGATTGTTTGCAGAGGTGGAATTTGACACCTTAGCATGATTATAATACTTAGGCAATCTTCCATAACACAAATATCATGACCAAAAGAAAAACGTGAACTTATCAGGAAATAAAATGGTTTCTCAGGTGGAATGTACATGTTCAGTAAGAAAAAGAAAGATGGACCACTGTTGTCTCCTAGGAAGGCCAACTTCAAGCATTGACACAAATTTGAGGGGTGCACATAAACTACATGATTGATTGTCACCTCCCCCCCCCCCACTAGCATGACCCCTTTCAGAACGCCTTGCATTACAGAATACAAAATAACCACTACAATTAAAGGCTGTACATGACCAAGTTTCTTGGAGGCACATGATTAAGAGATATAGGGCCAGATGTATCAAGTCTTTTTGCATTCGCAAACGGTGTGAATGCCCGTTTGCGAATGCAAAAATGCCTTTCAGTATTTATGAAAGGCATTCGCAACGCAAATTTAAGGAATCGCTAAAATATTGATTCCTTAAATTTGGGAGCCTGTTTAGAGAAACGCAAATTGTGATTCTCTCAATAAGAAATCGCAAATAAGGAATCCTTATTTGCGATTTCTAAACCACATGTAACAAGCAATTCCTTAATGTGAATTGGGCATTAAGGAATCGCTATTACCACCAAGTTGAACTTGGTGGCAACCATGTGCAAATTTTAAAAATGCATTAAAAATGCATTTTAAAAATTGACATGTAACGCACACATGCCTCTTTGGCATGTGTGCGCCTTACATGTTCTGAAATATTTTTTTGGGGTGCAGCAGAGGGGGCCCTAGGCCCCCAGCACCCTGGGGTTTTGCAGTTCCTAAATTGCGAATTCCAGTTAGGAATTCCCAATTTGGGAAATGCCAAAAATACGCAAATATGGGCCTACAGGCCCATAGGTGCGAATGGGGTCTGTATCGCAATTTGCGATTCGGTAATAGCATTTGCGATTTTTAAGAAATCGCTATTACCGAATCGCAAATATGATACATTGCATTTTGCGAATCAGAAATAGCGATTTCTTAAAAATCGCTATTTCCGAATCGCAAATGCCTTTTTTGTTACATCTGGCCCTAAAAGATTTCAGAAGATTTAATTTTTCCTCATCTTGTCCTTATCGAGACATATTCTGTGACAGGAACAGCCCACCCAAGGTACCTCAAGGGCCCACTAATTCTGGGTAAAGGGCGGATGTTATTCAAACCACCTGCCAGCCAGCTCCCCTGAGAAAGATTGTCCTTCAAATCAGCAGCTCAGGGATACGTTACAGGGCCCTCCAAAAAGTTAATTACTCAACCCCTTGTCCAAGTGAAATAACTATTTAGTTGGGATTCCCCTTAATGAAATAAGAATCAGGCCCCACTGCATCAAATCCTTTGATTTAGATCATTTCAGACGATTTGATTGTTGGATAGGGGTTTTCCAATGCTCACCGACGGTGACAACATCAATCCCTCGCTTTAGAAAATAAAATTCTGGACAAACAAATTTGCGATAACCAGTGAGCCAAAGGTGACTCTGGAATAAGGGGACAGACCACACGAATAAATAGTGAGATTTGTAATATCACTACTTTTCACCAACTTTAAGGCATCGATCTTCATGAAGGAATTTAAGATAGAGCTTCTATTTACCGTGGGAGATGTGTTATCTAATAACAGGATAAAATCTAAATGGATGAAATAGTGCTATGTTCCACGTAGGTTCTTCGTGAGGGGCCTATAGGTGGAATCCATAATGATTCCCCAACCCTTGCACAATTTTTTTTTGTCCCATAATTAAGCAGGGGAAGAGGGTGCGAGACAGGCTCTACTTCTGGTACCCTGATCAGCATTACTCATACTCAGTTGATAAGATACCTGATACCCCTTGTTTGTCCCTACTAGGTGGGGGCATTCTCCTCAAAACCACCCGACCAGATTACTAATATCTCTAGGACTTAACTCCAGCAAGGGAAGAGAAGTCCCCTTTCCCATTCTCCCTCCCACTCCACGAGGATCAAGCAGAGCATTAGATATGGGAGGTAAGGCTCAGTGAAGAATGAGAGAGGGCAGAATGGAAAGAGCCGGTGCTTCTCCAGTTCTCGCATTACCTCAAACAGGATCGTCATATGGGAAATTCTGCAAAGTAAGCTCAGTTGAGTCTCTGCCATCAGGGGAGAATTTCATCAATCCCTCCACCCTTGGGTTCTTCGTATGATAATTCTTAGGGAAAAGCAGTTTTTTGCTTTCTGTTTGGGGATGCTTTTTGTTTTTTGATTTTTCCTTTTCTTAGTCACAACATTCTGACTCCTTAAAGAAGCCTACGTCCTACCCTCCATCAGAACCTAGCTTGATGTACCACTTGACTCGGGCACAGTATGATACAGTGTGATCGATGTACTAGCAATTTCCAACTTCCCTTCCAGCCTCACAACTAGGTGCAATGTTGATTCGTATATTTTCCCAGCTTTTTTAGAGCCCTTTTTACCCCTTTTTGAAAATTGGAAAGACTTCTATCTTACGGCTACCCAAGGAGGAACACTGATCCGTGTCCCCAAACAACATAATTAAAAATAGGTCTTCATTTACAGGATTACAATCATTTTTTCGGGATACAATATAACACAATGGAATGCCTGCTAGAAACCTCCTAAGGGCACAATTATTTTAGACTTCTGTTTAATAATATTATCCTTAAAAGCATTTACAGCTGATTTCGACTTGGAAAGACAAAACTTGTTTACATTCTGCATGTGAAACAAAATTGCAGACATCATTCTCAATACGTGATCGGACCTTAACACAGTGTTTTCCAATAAAGACAAAATGGAAAATAAAATATTTTCAATACAAAATAAAATATCATAGGGAACACCCTCCCCTCCATTTTTAGTGATCAGTTGCATACTCGGGAGAAAGACGTCATGGTCTAATTCAGAAAGGGAACCCTCCAAAGGGTAATAACTATAGAACAGTGGAAGCAAAGATGGGCGCAGAGAGAAAGGGGGGGATTGAATTAGAAATACCCCCTTAATCTGACATTTTCAGGGAAGAACCACAACTGGAGGAACTCCCCTTTACTCTCCATATGCAAATCGATCTTAATGTCTGGGAGAGTAATGTCTTCACCAGTTACCGCCTCTTTTCTGGCAACTGTAGCAACTTCATTACAGATTTCCCCTCGTGAAGATACTTCCAAAGGTGCACATAAAAATGCCACCCTCCAGGGGTAAGCTTAGGGAACAACAATCTTTCATAATGTTATCGAAGTGGTTAAAGGACATTGACTTGGCAGCTATGGGTGACTCCACAAGAAGACACTGAAGAAACAGTTGGAGACAGACGAACTGGACCCTCCTAGGCACCACCAGTTATCAAAGTTCCACTGTTAACTCTGACCCTACTAGTACATCCATGAACCAGGAAACAGGACATAGCCAAGAGTGGAGGGACAGTAGAACAGCTTCTCAACACTGCCTCAGAGGCAACTTTTGGCATTTTCCCAAAGAAATCAGTAACTTTTGGGCTATGGCTTGGGGAGGAGGAAATTACTCACCCAGAATTCAATGTCATTGTGTTTTCACAGAACCCCCCCCCCCCTTCAGAGCCTATGCCAAGAGGCGTATTGGCTGCGGAACAGGCCAAAGTCTGCTCTCGCGCACTGGTCAAGAACTCAGGAGATGCTCAGCAGCACTAAAAAACACAACATTAACTATCAGTTATATCACTGAAAAGAACCTTACATGTCCCAGCTAAGCCGCTTCTGTGGATCTGTGGTCACTTTTCAGCTAGAGTTGTATACAAATAGCAGTGATAACAGTGATAACAGTGGTAGGGTGTGGGGAAATAGCAACAGAAAACAGATATAAAACAGGACCAGAGATCCAGAAGACAAGCAAAAGGGATTGACAGAAGATGAGTATATGTACAGAAAAGCAGGCTCCCCTCCAGGAGGCACAAGCTACACTGTTCTGCTGCCTCTGTGCCTCTGAGAGGGCCTGCGGCCTAAGCTTCTACTTGCATGCTGGCACACCTGTACTCCCAGGCTAGTACTCCCATTGGTACTCGCTGCTGAAGCATGAGGCATAAAGTCATGGCACCATGGGGCCCAGCTATCCAACTCCACCTTTCATCACTGCTGATACTGCTGTCTACCTCCTGCTTCCCACCTCCTGCTTATAGAGTGGGGCAAGGAAGAGCAACAACCCAGCAACAACCAGCCAGAGGAAAGGAGTTCATGGGGTGCCACCCGCTCCACCATAGGATTCCCCCCACTGGCAGCTATCCAAAACCGCCAGGCAGACTTCAGCTGTTGCTGACCGCGGCTACGGCTTACCATGGCACGGGCCATGGGCTCATGCAAATGGAGGCCCCTCCTCTGCTAAGAAGCTATAAAGAGCTTCAAATGTGCATAGGGTTTTCACAGGCTTACTCTGAACCCTCAAAATCCTCGGAGCTCAGGATCCTGCCCGCTCGCTTCCTCCATCCTGCTCCTCTGACTTTGCACTCAATGTGGCATCTGACATCAGAGATCAGTCTGTGTTCCAATCAACTTGATTGATTAATTTCAAGGGGTGTCTAATGTAAAGTCCAGGAGGGCCAGATCGATGTCACATTTTCATAATTTAGGTAATTGTACTAACAATTATTCTAAATGACCCTCATTTACAAAGTCAGCAGTTATCCTGAAAACATGGGTGGCCCCTCTGCTATGGTGGAGAAGTGTTGCCCCCCAGATGAAAGGAAGCAGGGAAGCAGAAAAATAAAATGATAATAAATGCTTTTTATTATCATTTTCCAAATCTATGGGTATCAGGAACATATGGCATTATTTTTACCCCAAGGAAGGAATTTACCTTTTACTCGACCACACACATCCTTCTCTGGGTTCAACTATTTCTTCATGCCCCTGGCCAATCTGCCCAGGCACACACATTCTGCCTGCGGCCTCTCAGATCATTAACTGATGGTTACTGAGGTCAACTGTGGGGTAAGTGCACCCAGAGAGTTGCAGCTTGGGAGCATAATGGCTCTCGGGTGCCTCACCCCCAAGATATCCTTGCTTCACATTCTTTCTGATGTAAACACTAACTAGGTATATCCATGCATTCATCAACATAAGCCCTAATCTTGTCAAGAGAGACATTGCACAGAAATGTCATGACCCCGGTGTCCCCAGAACTGTAAAGTTAAACTAAATGGGTGGAATGATGCTGTCCTGGAGATCCTGGTAAACCAGGTAGGGGTTGTCCAGGAAAATACCACAAAATACATGAGAGTTGACGTGTATATAGGAGATTTAATACAGCTCTACGATTCATCCCAGTGTGTGACTTGCAACCCTAGCTAACGTTGGTCCTATTCTATCTGTTTGTCAAACCCTGAGGTACCCTATGGCATCTGTGCATGGGATGTGAGCTTATAACTGACTTTTGCTTTGTGGTGGTGTGCGAATGATAAATTGTTATGGAAATACTGGAGCTTTTCTTTTGTGTATCTGAAACTGTCAAAAATCATATGAAAAAAAACACAGTCTTACATTTACAATGGCAGTCCTAATGTTCATTATTCAGAAGTACAAATAAACTAGGGGTCTCCAACAGGCCAGACTGCCTCTGATGTAGCTCGCACGTGATAATTAGTTGTCAGCAGATTAGACAATATGCTATGGTCTCACTTTAATACACAGTGCAACCCTTTCTGTGGGGGTCAAAGAATTTCACTCTCTTCTCAAAATTATTTTTTTGTTTTGTTTTGTTTCATCTTTCTTATTCTGCTGTTTCATTGTTTCTTTTTCTCCTTTTCTTCTTTAGTCTGTTTCATTAGCTCTTTCTAGTATCTTCTTACTTCCACAATCTTATCTCAATTTCTTTTTTTTTCTCCTCACTTTCTCTCCTTCCTGATTCTTTCTTTCTTCTTTCATACTCAACTTCTTTCCTTTCTCAACTTCTCCTTTCTTTATTCTTTTCTCTCCCTCTCTCCCATTTCTCTTCTTTCTGGTTCTTCGTTGCTTTCTTTTATCTGCCCCACTTTCATTCTCCAATCCTTTCTCTCCTACTTTTCTTTTTCTTTCAATCTTTAGGTATTTTTCTTTCCTGATCTTTCCGTTTTTTTCTTATCTTCTCCCTGTCTTCCTCTCCTTCATTCGACTGTTTCTTTCTTGCTTTCCTTCTTTGTTCCTCTTTTTCCTTTTCAACTTGTACTCTACTTGCTCTCCTTTTTCTCTTTCCTTCACTCGTTTTTGTTTTTGTCTTGCTCTTACCCTGTTCTTATATTTTTGTGCCATTCTTTTTCTTTCTTCCTCAACTTTCATTTCTTGTTTCTTACTTACATCCCTTTTCCCTTTATTTTTTTCCTCCTTTGTTAAGCTTCTGTTTTCTTCTTTATATCTTTCTTCTTTTTATTAATTTCTTTTATTATTTTGCCTTCTCTCAAAACTTTTCCTATTATTCTCTCCTTTTTTTTCTGTTGTCCTCGACTTACTTCTTCCTTTTTATGGGCAAGCACGAAATGCTCCGTCCATTCTGTAATCTCTCTTTGGGCTTGAAACCACGCCCTTGCCACGTCAGTCACATACATTGGTTCATGGGCTTGCCTTTTAAAATCCGCTTTCTTTCATTTGTGAAAGGCATGCATACGTCATGCCTTTTCTGGTGTTTAGCCCACCTACACAGCACCGGTAAAGTACCAAAAACATACGAGGCTCGATGTTTTCAGCCTGGAGTCCCGACTACTTTATCTGTTTATTTTCCACACAGTGCGATCGCGATGCATTTTACATAGCGTGACCGCGCTGCGTTTTTTTTGGGTTTACAATGCTAATAGCTCTAACTCGAACAAATGCGAGACCCGTTGCATTGAAAATGCATGTTCTTTTTTGTGCTCACTTCTTTTTCCTTCCCTTTCTCAAGCTATCGCCAGACCTTTCTCTCCCTACCTTTCTCTCCCCATTCCTTTCTCTCTCTCATTCACTCCTCCTTATCTTTGCAGCCCCGTCCACAGGGTGAAAAAATAGCATTGAGATGTCACACATGCATTGCCATATGCAAGTAAAGGTATGCATGTCTGATACTGGCCATACACTACTGAGATATATAATAGTTTGTTCACTCATTTACCAAGTTGACTGTGGCATGAGATCACTCTACGTTGTAATGGATTGGTTGGTAAACAGAGCCAGAGACAGGTGTACTTATTTTACGTCTTTAAGCTTTTTAAAACCATTGTTAATTAATGTGCAATAGGATGTTTTTGGAATCATAATCCTACTTTTTAGTACAACTGCCACATTTGAAATGTTAAACGGATCACCAGGGCTATCATTAAATCAGCGGCAGCCATCACAAATCTCAAAGGGAGGGACAGGCAGTGGGAGGGCAGAGGGAATAAAAAAATGAAATAAAAACATACATTTTGCTGTCACCTCCTGCTGCGTTGCTCCTCTTCCTTTCCTCCATTTGGTTTCCCAGCATTCACTGGGACACCAGCACAAGCTCCCCAGCAATCCTGGTGCTGCTTTCATGCTAAACCTAGCATGAAAGCAGTGTCAGGATTGGTCTGAGCAGCTTGGATTGCCGTTCGGACACAACCCTGGGATGTGTGCAGTTTCTCCAGCTGACTGTTAAACACAGCTGGGCTGGTGAAACCTAAGTGAGCATGTGTGTTTGGCTGTCCTGGGCCGGCTGGCCAAGCACACTGCACACATAGGTGCACTCTCTCCTCATCCCACCTCCTGTGGCCCAGCCCGCCACTCCCTGAACATGCTGCTGGCTGAGCCAGCAGCTGAAAAAAAAAATGATAATTAAATATTGTTTTATCTTTCAGCTCCTGGCTTAACTGGGGGGGACACTCTTTCGCCATTTCGAAGGAGCTGCCCCTTCAATTGGACTCCACTTTTTCTGCTCATTTGAGCAACTAATGCAGCCTCCTTCTGGAGGGCACTTAGACGTTCCATTGGTGGTGGCATCATGGCTACCAAAAGGTGTCACCCCTACCTTTAGCAATGAGGGCAGTTAAAACCTGGATTCACAGATTTTCCCATCACTCCAAGGCTACGAATAGAAATCCGTCTGCTGAGGAACCTGACACACCGGTAAGTTGGTGAGCGTGAGCAAGAATTGGCATCCTCTAGCATGATTTTTGGGCACTAGAAGGTCACCCGGGGAGATTTCCTCACTGCAAACAGTCACAAGTGGATGCGCCTGTTTGCGGTAAGAAAGCCTGCCGCTCGAGTAGAAAATCTAGTTGAGCTGCAGCAAAATCAACTGGAACAGCAGCTTCCTTTGGTGTGCAGCATGGTGCAATTTGCACTGAATTTTGCAGGAAGGAGTTCCTAGCATTACAAATCAGCATGAGCACTGCACCATGCCGATTTCCACCCATTCGTGAAACACCACAGAATCTTGCAGAGTTTTCCTGTAACTCTGCAGAATTACATGGAGCGAAACTGCAAGTTCCACCCACCCCTCTAAATGCTGCATTGGAGGATCATAATATGTGGTGCTGGTATAAATACAGACGGTATGCAGAGCCAATAAAAACATTGCACCCTATCAGAGGAGAATGATGAAAATTAATGGCTTGTACACAGTAAGGATGCAAGGATGTGTGCTTTTTTATAACTTAATTAGGTTGTTGTGATCACCATGATTCTACCCCCTGTTCTAGGAAAATAGTCTATCCTCATCTTGAAATATTTAACTGTTTTTGGTATAGCAACTATGACTCTTGTCTATTGGCAGGGCTGCTGGAATTATCCACTTGGAGAGGACTAAATTATGCGGCAAGGGGGTCCCTAAATTGTGCAACAAGAAAAGGCAAAATATTCAGCATAGTGTGGACCTTTTGTGATAGTGCTACCTCATTTTTTGTCATTTTAGCATGTTAACACTATCTGGGCAAAGGTGTAATCTCATTAGTTCTAGTTTGGCATCCAAATACAGCAATAAGCAACAGAAAGGTGACTAGTCAACCTTTGAAAACGGCTTTCCAGTGTGCAGCAACATGTGTCGCTGCTTTTGATCTGCCTTTTTTTGTTGTTAAACTCAGCAGATAATGCAGCAGATAATGGATTATGTGGCAAATTCCTAATTACACAGAAAATGCCACAGTTGTAAAATCTCATAATTTCAGTGGCCCCAGCATTGGCCACAGCTTATCACCTATGTCCACTGACATTGTGTTAGCTTTGAATGTTGCAGCCACTTAAAATATTATTGATTCCTTAACTCTCTGTTTCTCTACATACCACATACAGCTTTAACACTGTATGGTTGGATTATTACAGCTAATTTTTTTAACATGTTTCTCCCAACACTTCCTTATATACAAAAAAGTGCATCATTGAGCAAAATGTAACCTAATTTTTTAGGTCATTAGCCAAGACCACGGTACAGGGCAACGGGACAGCCCATTGTTAGCTGTTGGCTAATCTCACTGTGAGTAACAGCATTCTGCTCTTTGAAAAGGAGAACATCAGTACACAAAACAGTTTCCCTTAGTGCCAAGAACAACTATTACACTTAGTGCTTTATGAACCCAAAACATATTCTTGTTTTTATACTTTTTTTAAATTGGCTGTGGCTTCAACCATGCCACTCGCACTTTATACCAAACTGTCAGATTATGGTCTGGCATTGTTTTAAAATACTATTGCCTAAATATGTTATAGTCCTTGATTACGCCTGAGAAAGTTTTATTATATAAAATGGTTTACATTAACATTACATTAATTGATAGTCATGCTAATGTAGAAACATTATGTTTATTCACAGTTAGTTTATATTATAGCTAATATAGGCATGAATGTATGAGTTAATGTCGGTTGCCATCTTTGCGACACATGAACATTTTATTTCGAGGCAAGCTGGAGCTCTAATATTGTCAAGAGCAATGTTCTTTTTCCTTCTTTCCTATGTGAAGAGATGTGTTCTTTTCTTTGTAATTATTGTGGAATTATTTAATGAATAACACATTCAAGAGGTACTTGCTGTGTGCGGAGTAGTCCATGTATGTTATTATGTTACAGATAGTGTAAGTTTCAAGTATGCAGAGAGACGTTCATATCGTGAGACCCTTCAAGAACCTATTAAGTATATAACTGTCATTCCACTTTAACCTATTTTTCAGTCTTTTTGAGAACTGCACGTAGTTGTGAAAAATTTTAGTGTGTGTGTCTTTAGAGCAGAACCGGAGATTTTATAGTCTTCAGAAAAATGTAAAAAAAAGGGCAGCTGAAGAAAGCATGTGTTTTTTCCTCTGAAAATGGCATCAACAAAGGGTTTGTGGTGCTAAAATCACCATCTTCCCAGCTTTCAGGAACAGGCAGACTTGAATCAGAAAACCACAGTTTTCAACACAATTTTGGAATTTTACTAGGACATACTCAATTTTTACTATTTTCTGTGCTTTCAGCCTCCTTCCAGTTAGTGGCAGAAATGGGTGTGAATCACAGGCTGGATCCTGGACAGCTGAACATTTCTCAAAAGTAGACACAATTCTGAATTCAGCAAGGGGTCATTTGTGTAGCTCCTTCAAGGTTTTCCTACAGAAAGTAACAGCTAAAATAAAAATATATTGAAATTGAGGTGAAAAAAAGAGTCATTTCCGGCCATGTTTTCTTCTATAACTTTTTCCAGCTATGACAGATTTTTTAAAGCAATATACTGTTATGTCTGCTGGACTCTTCTGGTTGTGGGGATATATAGGGCTTGTAGGTTCATCAAGGACCCTAGGTACCAAGAGCCAATAAATGAGCTGCACCTTGCAATGGGTTTTCATTGTATACCAGGTATACAACAATTAATTTGGTCAAATATAAAGACTGAAAAATAGGTATCAAGAAAACCTTTGTATTTCCAAAATAGGCACAAGATAAGGTTTTGAGAAGCAGTGGTTATTTGCACATCTCTGAATTCAGGGGTCCCCATACTAGCATGTGAATTACAGGGCATTTCCCAAATAGACTTCATTTTTACACACTGTCTACATTTGGAAGGAAAACAATTAGAGAAAGACAAGGGGCAATAACATTTGTTCTGCTACTCTTTGTTCCTCCAAGTCTCCCAATAAAAATGGTACCTCACTTGTGTGGGTAGGCCTTCTCCCCGCGACAGGAAAGCATCATGGACACATCACATTTTTACATTGAATTTTGACGTGTTTTTTGGAAAGTGCCTAGCTGGGGTGTTTCGCCTCTATCTCAGCCTGCACCTAGGGAAACCTACTAAACCTGTGCATTTTTTAAAACTGAACATCTAGGGGAATCCAGGATGGGGTGACTTGTGGGGCTTTCACCAGGTTCTGGTACCCAGAATCCTTTTCAAACCTCAAAAGTTGGCAAATAAAACACTTTTCCCTCACCTTTCGGTGCTGCAAAGTTCTGGAATCTGAGAAGAGCCACAAATTTCTTTCCACCCAGCATTCCCTCAAGACTACTGAAAAAAATGGTACCTTACTTGTGTTGGTAGGCCTAGTGCCCGCGACAGGAAATGCCCCAAAACACAATGTGGACACATCACATTTTTTTCATTGAAAACTGACGTGTTTTTAGGAAAGCGCCTCGCTGTGGATTTTGGTCTCTAGCTGAGCTGGTACCTAGGAAAACCTACCAAACCTGTGCATTTTTTTAAACTAGAAACCTAGGGGAACCCAGGATGGGGTATCTTGTGGCACTCTCACCAGGTTCTGTTTCCCGGAATCCTGTGCAAACCTCAATATTTGGCAAAAAAACACGTTTTCCTCACATTCCAGTGACAGAAAGTCTTAGAACTTGAGAGGAGCCACAAATTTCTTTCCACCAAGCATTCCCCCAAGTCTCTCGATACAAAGTTTACCTCACTTGTGTGGGTAGACCTAGTGCCCGTGTCATGAATAGATCACACAACTGTCAATGTTGATCCTTACATGAGGGCAACTGTTGAGCCTGGAGTGATCCATTCCTGACACAGGCACAAGGTACAGGCACTCAAGTGGGGTAACGTTTTTATCAGGACAGGAGGGGAAACACTGGGTGGTAGGAATTTTGTGGATCCCAGCATATTCCTGTAGTTTGTGTGACAGAAATGCAAGAAAAAATACAGTTTGTATTCAACATATCAGCTTTGCAGGGTATTCTGGGTAAGAAAACTTTGGGGAGTCCATACAAGTCACACCTCTGTGGACTCCCCCGGATGTTTACTTTCCAGAAATGTCTGGGTTTGGTAGGTTTCCCTATATGGCCGCTGAGGCCAGGACCTAACGGCAGGTGCTGCCTTACAAAACCAGGTTGTTTTGTGATAGATAATTTTGATGTCTCCATAATACGATTTGGGTGATGGAATTTGGGGCTGAACTAAATTGGGGAGATCCCAAGAGAGCACTCTCTGTGCTTTCCGCCACATGCACCTGCTCTCTGGGTTGGGCTAACCCACTGCACAGACTGTACTTGCGAAGGGACAGCAAGACTGTCTTCATCACCTCCCTCATAATCACTGGAAGAGGAGTTATCAAATGGGACTCCTCCAACTGAAAAATCACCCCCAAAGTCTGCCCCATTGTCCTATCCCTCAGATGCTGTCTCAGTATCTACTGTCTCAGTCTCTGATCCTATGTCTGAGCTGTCCTCTAAAATCCGAGTTAGAGCTTGAGCAGCAGTCATCCAACGAGATGCCATCATTGGTACTGGCTAAACTGTCACTCTAAAACACTAGCCTACGTAGACAGTCACAAAATTGCTGGTGGCTGTGTGTGATACCTGCAACAGTGGAGGTCACATTACCTTCACTTCTTCCCTCAATCAGCATGTTCTTTCAAGACACTCAAAAACAACAAAAAAGACACACTACTACTTCACCTTGTCACATACCAATCGCCACAGTCTTTAACACCTCTAGCGCCCAGTCCAACAATCATAATTGGTTCTCCCACTCACATTACTTCCTCCTCCGATTCCCTCACTACCACCCAGCGAAAGTGCATTTCATCTCTCCATAGTCCTCCTCGCACATACATTTCAATTGTATTATAGCGCAGGTAAAGACTGGCTTTACTAATCCACTCAGCTATTCACATATAATACAGTTTTGATCCTTGCAGTAGGCATATAAACCTTCTGCGCTACTTTATGGCATCAAAACTGCCACTAGACAAAAGTCAGATCCTTTTCTAGCAAAAACATAATCTCAAGAGTTACTTGACTTTTTTATTGCTGCCTGAAAGCTACAGTTGAAACGCGTCAGTTGAAGTGTGTGCATTGCTTTCAAGACGCAAGCTGCAACTGCAACAGAACTGGTGGTGAATATATATATATATATAAATAAAGAGATCCGTTTTATATGTGAGTGTGGTTTTCCTGGGGGCCGATCACAGCCCCCAGGGAAACCACACACGGGTTGACAAAAGTGATCTATATATATATATATATATATATATATATATATATATATATATATATATATATATATATAGACATATCTATATATATACATATCTATATATAGATATATCCATGTAGATATATCTATATAGAAATATCTATATGTAGATCTATATATGTATATATAGAGCTATACATTTGGCCCCCAGGGAAACCATACAAGTGTTAAAAAAATTATTGCCCCCCAGGGGGTCGCCCTGCTCACGGGCGAGAATCTCCCCTTTCAAACAAGGCCTTCCCGAACGTCAGGAAAGCCCGTTTGGGCCTGCTCTGGTCAGAAAAACAGATAGTGACGTCAGCGCGCCTCGCGGCGTGCTGACGCCACAAAGGGGCGGGTGGAGACACGGGAGATTTTCCGTGTCTCCCGGGGTGTTTTTAACTTTTAAAAAATCCCCTCCCTGGTGTAGGCCACTGGTCGTGACCCGCACCAGGGAGGTAGTGCGGGCATCGGCCAGTGGCCAACGGCCGCACTGAGGCCGTTAAATAGTAAAATTGTGATATCCTCGTACAATTCTTTTCCAGGCTTTTGTTACTCATGACTGTTAAACTGTTTCTGTGCGTTAGGTTCGATCTGTGTTTTTGGGTTTCACATGCACAGTGCCTTTGAAATCTTTTGTATTTAATATAAATCTTAAAAGGGGCTTACATCCCACTCTTGCTCTTAATAGGTTTGTGTGTTTGCCACTTACTTTTATTCTCTTTCTATTGGCTGCAGCATACTATTTCCTGTTGTTCCTTGTGTGTTTCTCTTATCAGTCTGCCGAGGCCCAAGTGCTGTTTTCATCCGCTTTGCTAGAACTTCTTTTAGGCGTGTCAGCACCTCTGTGGGCTTTGTGGGAAGCCAATGCTCCTGATAGCAACATGCGTTCTCCATTCTTCCCGGGGCCAAAGCAGGGACCCACTATTGTGCTCCCTTTTCAGCAGCACACTCCAGCAGCACACTCACCAGTCCCCAGGGGGCAAAGCAGGGACCCACTCTAGTGCTCCTTTATGTTTACAAAATGAGCAACTAGTCAAGCACCAGCACTCAGAGAAAGCTCTGCATCAGAGACTAGCACTTTTTTCTTTATTTGTTTGATTTTACATTTTCAAGATGTCACTTTTACATGTTTTGCTTTTTAAAAAACACTCTACAAATGGGCTTTTTTATGTATGCTGTTTCTGTGTGAGCTAACCCAAGTTCTGCCAAGTTACCCAATCTGGTGGTAAATGGATTTGTTTTATAAACTGTTGTTAGTGATTTTATTTTTCAGGCTGTTTAGTTGTTGTTTCGCATGTCTGTATCACTTGTCTGAATGGAAGATTCATAAAGCTATCACTTTCACTGTTGGAAAATGGGTTATTGGTAAGGGCAGGTAAGTACCTACAATTAGCAATAGGCCACTAACCTCAACTTAGGTCTAGTTAGGTCTCAGTAAATTAAACCCAGCTCAACCCTTGGTAGCTTGGCAACGAGCGACAAGGCTTAACTAAGGAGACAGAGTGTAAAGCATTCAAATATCAAAAAACAGTAATTAAATAAAACACAGGAAACAGCTTAACAACCCGAAACCAGTTTATACAAATAGATTATATTTTATCTTTAAAATGACACAAAAACTAATAAAATCGGATAAGGGGAACCGGAGATATTAATTTTTTAAGAATTATTGTTTTCTAGTGCCTAGAAACAAAAAGCGCCAATCTGGTCATCTGGTCGCACCTCGACCGGGCCAAAGTCAAAGTTTAAGGCCGACAGCGATGGAGCCCGGCTCGGCTACAGCGCGCGGGAAGTCTCGGTCAAAGGTTTACCTTCGCACTTAGTCGTTTTTCTGAAGATTTTCTTCAGCGGGTCGAACCTGCCAGTCCAATCTGACCTCCTGGAACTCTTCTCCGGATACACGTTGCGGGAGCCCTCGGTGGAGATTTTTACCTTCGGACTTAATTGTTTTTTCGAGGTGAAAATCCTTCGACCGGGGTAAACCTGGATCTTGATCCGACGTCCTTGGAGTCCTCCTCGGATATGCTGACGGGTCGCGGTTGAGGCAAGCCGGCTAGAGTTGCTGCGGTGGGTCAGTCTCTCTATGGAGCTTTTTTTCCAGAAGTTCTCCAAACTTCTGGATCTTCTCCCAGATGTTCCTTTAAGGTTCTTTTGTGGTCCACAGCTCACCCCAAGGTTCCAGAAGCTCTGAGGTGATCCTTGGGGGGTTGGATTACAACTCCCAGAATGCACCTGGCGCAATCTCCTTTTTGGCCACTGGACAGTGGTCAGCTGGTCAATTTCTTCAGGAGTTGGTGCAGGGGACTCTGGTTAGCAATTTTTCCCCTGTAGCAAACAGGGAGTCCCTCCTTGAACCAGTTGAAGTCAGGCAAAGTCCTTCTTGTGGTGAAGCCCAAGTGTGCAGCTGGTGCAGTCCTTTAGAGTGCAGTGTCCAGGTGCAGGTCAGGGGTCCAGCAGGGCAGTCCTTCTTCTTCTGTAGTTCTTCCTGGTAGGGATCTGGTAGGGAACTGAGGTGTGGGTGCAGGTCTGCCAGTTTTATCCTTGCTACTGGGTGAAAAACAGGGGGGTCCTGATTCTCCAATCAGGGGCAGGGTCCTTCCCCCTGTGATGACCACTTACTGGGAAGTGTGGCAAAAATCAATCCCAGGAGGCAACATTCCTCAAAAATCCATCATGGCTGAAAGTGATTTTTGGAGGTTACATCTGGCTGAGCCCACCCACTGGTGTGGCTAAAAATCATAAACACACCCCTCTCCTGCCCTCTCCTAATCTAATCAAGGGGGCACCTAGTTGTCTGGGGTTGCAGGATGTGGGGGTGTTGCTGGGTTGCTCCAAATGTCCTTCTTTGCCTTTGAAGACCAGTTTGGCAGCCCTCCCCTTCCTGCCTCACCATCTGTTGAGGGGAGATCCCCTCCCACAGGGACATCTCTTTGTGTGAAGCCAGGCCCCTTCACACCTCATCAAGGCAGCCTGGCCAGGCTGCCAGAGGCTGGCCAATCAGAGCACAGCAGCAAAAACAATGCAGGGCTGAAGTTGGCAACTTTTCAGGTAAAGTTTAAAACTCTTTACCTGAACAAGTTATAATAAATCCAACAACTGGAAGTTGTGGGATTTATTATAACAATTAATTTGATACCAAACTCTTTGTAATCTGTCACTTAAGGGGACTTATTAAGGCCATTCACTACAATGAGGGAAAAATGAATTTGGCTGTTTTTACCTCACCAGGGCTTATAAAACTATTTTTATAAGGTCCCTGCTTATAGTTACATTGCACCCAGCCCTAGGGGCACATAGGGCACACCTTAGGGTTTGACATATGTAAAAATAAGGTAGTTTAAGACTTTGGAACTACTTTTAATTCCAAGGTCGAATTTGCATATCATTTTAATTTAAAAGCAGCCACTAAGGCAGGCCTGCCTTTAAAATGACACTAGGCGCCTCAACGGTGCACCTATGGGTGCACTACCTACGCTGGGGTCCCTAAACCTACATGCTCTACCATATACTAAGGACTTATAGGTAGGCTGACTTAGCCAATTATAATTATCCTAATTTGCATACTGATTTTAGACAGAGCACAGGCCCCGGGACTGGTTAGCAGTACCCAGGGCACCATCAGAGTCAGGAAAACACCAGCGAAAAGTGGAAAATGGGGGCAAAAAGTTAGGGGGGCCTCTGCAATCAGCCCTGTTTTCTCACATTCACCCTTTTAAATAACAAAGACATCCTGCTTCCTTCTTTTCTAAGCGCACTACAGGGTCATCTTTGGCTTTTTACCAGATACGCCTTGTTTTACTGTAGAAAAGGGATCAGATGGCTTCTGGCCACTTTAATCCTCCTCCCCAGCATGGGATAAAATGCAGCGGTTGAATTCAAGAGATATTGATGAAGATGACACTGTTTCCCCAAAGGGATTTTGTTATCTGTTCTGCCGGCAGAGTGAAGGACATGTCTTGCGCAGGGGTAAAACACTGTACACTGCTTTAAAACGGGTCAGCATGGCTGCAGCTGCTGGGGCCCTCCGAGCACTCCCACCCACCCAAAAACCATCCACGAGGGTCATGGGTAGATTTATCAGGACTTTCTTTTGAAAATGTACAAAAATGCCCACTTTTGAAAAAATAAAGGATGGCACCCAATGTGTCTGTTTAGTGGCTATAATCTGCTTCCAGGAACAGCACAGGAATAGATGTCCATAGTCACTTGTTTTCCGCTAGAAGAGGTGATTTGTTTAAAATGAACAGAAAAACAAATGACTGGTATTTAACAATGCTCAAGCGGAGAACAGTTTGTCGATTCTCACACTCAACACTATCCGAATTATTTCAATTTTTACGTATTTTCTTTTTTTTGCTACTCTCTTTCCTTCCCATTCCTTCCTGTAGTTCTTCTTTTCTCCTTTCTCCCCTTACTTTGTAATAGTTACTGCATAATTGTTTCTCAGGGAGCTCAATGGGTTTGGCACTATGGTTGCTTCTAGTTGTTTTGTTTTTTCTTATGCACATGGGTTAAAAACTCAAAAACAGACAAAACTCATGAAACAGCACTTTCCGCCTTGATTACCTTAAGCCTAAGTCTCTTGAATTCCTCTGTGTACATCAGAAGGTGCACCTGTATTTTTTTGTTTAAGTATTGCTCTTGCCTGAACTATTTGCATTGATCTATTTTGTGCTTGTTTGCATGTTGCTGTTTTCCTGTTTGCTTGTTTTTTATTGATACTCACAGAGGTAAACATGAGCTGGCTCCAAAGGATGTCATTCTCAATACTGTTTGAAGGCAGCACACAGAAGGCTGGCCACACTCCACACAGTGGACCGAGCTAGCTGTAAAGTTAATCTCTGTAATGTTTATATAACATTTCTGTGCACTCACGTGAAGTATAATATTCTATTGTGCTGTTGCTCTTTTGCAATGACGATACTGCGCAGGCACATTGCCTTCCCGATATATTTAGGTCATCGAAGGCTTCCCATTGCACATAAGCATGCATGAAGCAACTATACCTTGGGAAATATCCATGTTATTACTGTGGGGCACTGTCTGAGCGGTCCTGGCAGAATATTTAGAAGGCCCCATCTCTGCAAGGATTATAACTTGTTTGTTTTGCTGTAGATGTGTATGTGGTTACATTCCCAGAAATTGTTGTGGACGGGTTAGCCTGCAAGTGGCTGGTTTCACAATTGAAGGATGGCATTGTTTAACAGATGCAAGAGTGCAGTTACTGCCAGGTGTAGGAGGGGCATGAAAGTAAAGTGCGCGCAAGGTTACTGGTTTAGAGGAACATCTAGTAATCTTTTCCACTGTG
Organism: Pleurodeles waltl; assembly: GCF_031143425.1. Taxonomy (NCBI): domain Eukaryota; kingdom Metazoa; phylum Chordata; class Amphibia; order Caudata; family Salamandridae; genus Pleurodeles; species Pleurodeles waltl. The sequence continues at coordinate 639,456,512 of NC_090436.1, read as the reverse complement.
ATAATCTTCCCATTTTACAATTTATCTATCAATCCATCCGTCGCCTCTCTATCCATCGATGGAGCTGGCCATGTAGCTTTCTTCTGTCAGTTTGTATACCCATTGTTTTGCTTGTCTTTCTGTCTTGTCTGCTGCTCCATCTGTGTGCTCTTCCTTCCTGTTCACTCATCTATCCAGATATATATCTATCCAGACAAATAACCATCCAATATATATCTTTTATCTTTGTCAGTCTCTGCTTCTTTTACAGCTCAAATTCATTTCCTATTTCCCTACACTAATTACACCGCTAATCCCTCTTGGGTTCCGGAGTAGCATGCTACTCGCCGAAAAGCACTGTGACACCTAGTCAGATATAGTAAACGCTATGTAAATGCAATTACAATTACAATGGTGACTTTATTTTCATAAGCATTGTATGGCTCTTGATTAAATCTTGTTATTATTCTAACATTTGGGCACAGTGCGGGCTTTCAGGATACTGAAAATCCCAGGCACGCTAAAGTTATCAAAGATTCCTGCATGTTTGTTGCTTTTTTTAGAACAGCCTTTTTGCAAAGGGGACATTTAAGGCAAACATATATTTTCAATTAAAACTTTGCCAGTCTCGGTAAACGCCGCATTAAAACTGCTAGACATGCATTTATTTGTTTTAATCTTTTCCATGGAACACTGCGTGACCCTAATCCCCTCTTGTAAACTTGGTTTATTCCTGATGACATCCAATGCCTGTGATGTACGCCTCACACCTGTTTACTCCAGGGCATGTCTATATTCAAGGATGTTCGGACATCTCCTGCATCAGCAGCAGCATTTACTGGAGCATAATATAGAAGCGGACGGGCAAACTGCATGACGTTGGAGGGAGAACTTTAAATGTGGTCTAAATTTGTTGCATGCCTCCTCTCCGGACAGACTACAGAGTTACAAAGATAGGACAATGATCATATGCTTACAATAAAGTAAGAAACGACCCCAATGCGTAGAGGAGCTATTAAAGAGTGCTTGCTGCAATATAAACCATACAATTCAACCAAGATATTTATATATCCCTTCTTTTAGGTTTCACCTTTAAAGCACTTGCGCTGTGCTTGTGATTAGGTTTCGTCGGCACAGCGCTTACACTGTGCTTGTGAGATCTATTGTATTCAATATAATTCTTACAAGGGGCTTGCATCCCGCCCTTGCTTTTCATTGCTTCATGTGCTTGCCACTTACTTTTCCTCTGTTTTTATTGGCTGTAGCCTTTTGTTCCTCGTGTGCTTCTCTTATCAGTCTCCTGAGACCCAAGTACTGTTCTCATCAGCATGTGGAACGTTTTTATGTTTTGTTTGTGTGCACAGTGATTGTGGAGTGCTTGTTAAACAAAGACACTACTCTAGCCACGATAATCAGCATAATGCAGTTTTATGGAACTTTTTTATGCTTATGTGTTGTAGAATTCACGCGACTCTGAGTCGAGTGTTGACTCTTCATGTGTACATGCCTGTCTCACAGTTCCGCATGGCTGCTTTTTGTTTGCACTCAATTTTCAGCTGAGTGATTAAACACATTAAACACATTTCTATCCTTCTTTTGTCCCCTCGCTTCCGCCTTTAGACTTGGGCCCTGCCTCTACTGACGTCAGTCTCTGTATAAGTGGGCATAGCCTGCCCCACTTTTCCAAGGAGTGTGGGGTCGCTCCTTTAAACCGTGTGCCTTGGAAGTGCCGGGGTGGAGTTCTAAACGTTACATTAGGGAGCTCCCCAGCGCAGGGTGTTGAAGAAAGGAGGCATGGGACAGTTATTCAGCAGGCTTATGGCCATCTTTGGGAACCAACGTGAGTGCAACGCTTAACTCCTGTTCCAAGTATAGTCCTCGCACCTCTTCGCTATCCCTTTCTCCACATATCACCACACTTCTTTCAAACCCATCTATTTTCACTCCCCTGTATAGCCTCCCATCCCCCTTACAGCCATTGTCTTCCTTGGGCCCGTCTGTTTTCCTAGATCCCTGTTTCAGTCTTTTACTACCTGACTCCTTTGTTTCACTCCAGCAGCCTTACTTCCCATTGTCCTAACTTTTCCACCCTCCTTTCCTGATCCATACCTCAAACTAAACTCCCATCAATTGCCATATTTTCCATTCCTTACTTTCCTCTATTATGTCCCTTCAGTACAGCTTCCTTTTCATCCCCAAAAGTCTTAGGGGGTCATTCTGACCCTGGCGGTCACTGACCGCCAGGGTCAACGACCGCGGGAGCACCGCCAACAGGCTGGCGGTGCTCCCAAGGGCATTCTGACCGCGGCGGTCCCGCCGCGGTCAGAAATGGAAAACCGGCGGTCTCCCGCCGGTTTTCCGCTGCCCTGAGGAATCCTCCATGGCGGCGCAGCTTGCAGCGCCGCCATGGGGATTCCGACCCCCTCACCGCCATCCTGTTCCTGGCGGTCGTGACCGCCAGGAACAGGATGGCGGTGAGGGGTGTCCTGGGGCCCCTGGGGGCCCCTGCAGTGCCCATGTGCAAGGGCACTGCAGGGGCCCCCGTAAGAGGGCCCCTAAAAGATTTTCAGTGTCTGCATAGCAGACACTGAAAATTGCGACGCGTGCTACTGCACCCGTCGCACCCTTCCCACTCCGCCGGCTCCATTCGGAGCCGGCTTCATCGTGGGAAGGGGTTTCCCGCTGGGCTGGCGGGCGGCCTTCTGGCGGTCGCCCGTCAGCCCAGCAGGAAACACAGAATAACCGCGGCGGTCTTCTGACCGCGTAGTGGTATTCTGTTGGGGGAACTTTGGCGGGCGGCCTCCGCCGCCCGCCAAAGTTAGAATCACCCCCTTTGTCTCCTTTACCCTCTTCCATTCCCAGAGATTTTATTTTCTGCTTCCTCCCCTTTCCTCTCTGTGCTCCTGGATTCCGCTCTTGCCGAGAGCTGGAAGCCACACATAGATGTACTTGTGAATTATTTATCAGTGCGTTGACCTGTTGCAAGCACTCCAAATTTGTACACTTGGGTAGTTGCTATGCTTTACTGAGAATTGCCTCAGGTGATATTGGGTATTGTGGACATCATGCACAGCCTGAGAGCGGAAAAAACGCCCAAGTGAAAATGTTTTTTATACCCAACAGTATGATATTTACAGAAGCTATAGGTCAACTCCTATGTACGTCTTCTGGACATTATGGGCCAGATGTAGGTAGGTCTGATTTTGCGAATCGTAAATTGCGAGTCGGTGCGACTCGTAATTTCCAATTCGCAAAATTGGATGAAGAACGGTGTCTCAGACACCGTCTGTGAGTCGCTATGGGGTTGCAAAGACCCACCTCATTAATATTAATGAGGTGGGTCGCATTTTGCGACCCCATAGCGAGTCCCTGCACTCAAAGGGATGGTGGCCTGCTGAAGACAGCAGACCTCCATGTCTGTGACTGCTTTTTAAATAAAGCGTTTTTTATTTTTATTTTGCAGCCCGTTTTCCTTAAGGGAAAACGAGTTGCAAAATAAAAAAAATAACGAAACCATTTGGTTTCGGTTTTTCAGAGCAGGCAGTGGTCCATTGGACCACTGCCTGCTCTGAAAAACCCTTTTTGGCAACATTCACAAAGGGGAAGGGGTCCCATGGGGACCCCTTCCCTTTTGCGAATGGGTTACCACCAGTGTGACACTGGTGGTAACTGCAAATTGCTTTGCGACCGCATTCGCGATCACAGAGCAATTTAGCATAGCGATGCGAGTCGCAAATAGGAAGGGGACACCCCTTCCTATTTGCGAGTCGCATTCACAATTTGCGAGTCGGTACCGACTCGCAAATTGTGAATGAGCATCGCAATCGGCATTTTGCATGGCGCAAACTGCGATTTTCGCAGTTTGCACCATGCAAAATGCTTGCTACATCTGGCCCTACGTTTGGCTCCTTCTCTCATCACCCTGGCACCCCAGAGGGCTAAGCAGTGCACTGGGGGCTAAGACATGCACCAGGAGCTCAGACATGCACTGGGAGCTCAGACGTGCACTGTTGGCTCAATCATGCACCCAGAGGGACAAATCAATGCATCTGCTCCTGGCAGCACCGGGGGCTCAGACAGACATTCGGGGGAACAAATCAATGCATCCTCTCTCGGCAGCACTGGGGTCTCAGACGTGTACACGGACGGGGGGGATAAATCATGAAACCACTACTGCTTCTTACTTCAGTGTCCTGTATTATTGCTAAAGCAGCTTTAATGCTCCTGTTAACCCCTTAAGATAGATATAAAACAGCTCCTTGTTGACTACCTCCCCAGTTACTCCTCTGTCTGCTCCCCCAAGAGGCACAAACATGACTTACAACAAAAAACAAAAAAACAGCTTATTAATAATAACATAAGCAAAACCTAATGTATTTACCGATGCTTCTTAAATGTTCACTGCCCTCCACTGCCATATTTGAAAACTCAAAGCTTGTTCTATATATTTTTTTACTTCGTATTCACTTATATATTTTAATTCCTGCTCAGGTTCTTCTGTTATATTTCTTGTAAGTGAACCATTACACTGATCAAAAGCACAATCGCTCACGGTTTGCTCATTAACAAATATGTAAATGCAACTGGTATTTGAAAGTCAGGTTCGGTTGCATGCAGCGTTTGACAATAAATAACATAGTTGCATATTCTGACATGCATTATTTGTTTTGTCCAAAAAATACTTATTGAAATAATAAGCCCCCTTTTTCGGTTTAATTTTACATCATTTATTATTTTTGGAATATGTTTTTATCATTAAGAGTTTTTTCTGCTAACATCGAGAAGAAATTCAGTTGTCTGCATTTTGTGATGTTCAGTAGGGTGCCGGTTATTCAGGACACCAAGGGGCATATTTATACTCTGTTTTTGCCGGATTTGCTTCAATTTGTTTTGTTTTACCATATTGCAGGGGTGCCTTCTTTGCATGAAGGGTTATTTTGTGTGGAAAAGGGCTGGTTTCGTACAAAAACAATCCCCTGAGGCTTTTCCCCCTTTCTACAAAAAGAGGAAAAAACAAGAAGAAATAAAGACATCGCTCCCTGTTACGCCTCACCTGGGAAGGCATAGGTTTTTGGCATGTTCCCAGGTCTACCACTTCTGGTAAATATGGGAATGTGTCAAAATCCTTGGATGTTGCGTGGGAACACTCATTCAGCACCCATGGATTGCCTCCCTGGCTCAGAGGAAGGCAACACAGCGATTTGTGCTGCATTGCTTTAGTCACAAAGAGTAAAGGATCATTTTCATAAATCAATTTCCCAAATCTACAAACCAAAATCCTACCTTAGTGAACCCTTCTTCACCTATGGTCTCCCAAACATTTGTCTGGTTCAGGTCATTCAAGGCATGTCTCAAACTTGTTATGTATCTCATTATCTCCTTACTGTTGTCTGGAATGTAAGTGCAGCAGTGCTGTGACTTTAAAACTCATCAGACTCCGCCTTCCTTTGCTAAAAGGATGTCTAACGCAATGCGATTCTGCAAAACCATAGACCTTACTGCAAACATTTCCATGTCCTTTAGGAGCATTGCACCTGAAAGATCTTGAAATCTTGTCCACAATCATTGATAATTTCCGTATCTTTATGTCATTCAAAATCACACCCACTGAGGGAATAACAGCTTCAAAAATATCTCCTGTAATCTCTGAACTACTTGCTTCTCTTTTAAACCTTACTTAAAGTCTTTCAATCCTTGCTGGATTGTCAATATTGTCTACTTGGTAGACTTTCGGAAAAAAACACTCCTAAATAGCATGTGCCATACCAACATTTCGGTAACTTGTAATAAGCATTCTTACCACAGATGTAAAATACACCAGGCACAGCTGGGTCTTGTACATTTAGCATAAAATCCCATACACTCTTCAACAAGAACACGTCTGCATTCACTCACCTACTGTATCTATACTCTTCGCTTTTGTGATGCTGCTCAAATGCTGATTAATGGAAACAGAAGAGAAAACTAAATCAAAGTTGGAATAGAAGTACTGAATGTACTCTTGGTTGTACAAACTTGTTAATAATAAACTGCAGCTAATTCCATAAGTCAGTGGTAGGCCGGATAGGTGATTCCCTCCTGAACTGATGAAGGAATCTGCATACACACATAACAATTGTGCACATTCATTGTGTCCAAATGCTCATACAACAAACTATAGTAAATGTTGGAAGACAAATCTACCTTTGTGTCATCTAAATGAAGCAATCCCTCATCCTCATACAACTTATCCTGCTTAAATGTTGTCATTCTCTACACTGGAGTTGCTGTGCTTTGCATGTCTTTTTTCATTGAAACACTCATTCCCAGAATCAATAAAATGCATGCAATCACGCATACTATAATTAAACCAATGCACACACGTTCACATTTACTGTGTTTACCCTGTCTTGGGTTCACGGCTTCTGTAGAATCAGGGAGAGGAAAGAAAAAGAAAAAATACAAAGGAAAAGCGAGGAAAAATCAAAACCAAAGTGGCTTTTCAAAGTCTTTTTGCACTAATTATGGCAGTTCCCAAACGTCAAAAGAAGTTCAACAAGTTTCAACTGAAAGTTCTCAAAATAATTAAAAATTTTAATTTTCAATAACACACAGTCTGACAATCACTTATGGTCACTTTCAGAGTGTAATGTCTTTGTTGATAAATTGACAAGGTTATTTCAAAACTCAATTCAAATGTGATTTCAAGTTCCAGAATGCTTAATTGAATTCTCACGGTCAAAGCAAAAGGCCATAAACTCGTTTTCCCATTCATATGTGACAAGATAGATCCATTGAGGTGAAGAGTATCTATGACTCAGCACTCTTTTCCTTTCCAGCACCATCTCCATCTTCACTCTGATTTGACTCTTCAATTGCTTCTGTTATAGCTGGGAGTTAGTCAGCAACCAGTTCATGTCCAGCTGCAGGCCACTTGCCTCCTTTAACAGTTCTCTTTTCGGGTGCAACTGTGTTCACAATGTTTTCTCTGCTGGCAGGAATCAGCTGACTTTGACTTAGCTCCCCTGCACTCTTGTCTGCATTCGGATTATTTGCACCTTCACCACTTTGCATGATTTCTGCTTCAGCCACTTGTTTAGTCCTCACAGCTTGGTCGAGCTGAATCCCTTTCTCTTCTGCATTTACTCTTGTGGGAACAGACTCTGTATTTTCAAGAGGACACTGATCTTTGCGTGTGTGGCTTGCCCCAGCTTTCAAGCTGTGATACTGTTCATGAGCCGTGTGAACTGTTGCTGCTTCCATCTGATGAGACAAATAGCGGACCACATCAGCCAGACCTTTGCAATATTCCAGCAGTAAGTCATCTGTTATGTTCACAAGGGCATTTGCAGGTACTGCTGGTAACCTCATTGCATGCCCCTTAAGGGGTTCTACGCATGCTCATCAGGTGGTAATGCATCAGGCCATTCCTTTGCACAAACCTTTGCCAATTGAACTTTCAATGTTCCATTCATCTGCTCCACCAATCCAGATGACTCTGGTCTGTCACTGCAGTGCACTTGTTGCTAAATTTCAGTGCTGCACACAACTTTATGATCTCATTATTAAAATGAGTTCCTCGATCTGATTCCAAAGAAGTCGGGAACCCAACCTTGGTGTCAGTTCCCTGAGCAGCAGCTCAGCTACAGTAAGACTGTCCTTCCTAAGTGTTGGATAAGCCTCTATCCAACTGGAAAACACGCACACAACAACCAATACGTACTTCAATCCATTAAAAGCAGGCATTTCTGTTAAATGGACCTCCCAATTCGCCAATGTGGCTCAAATTAACCACTCTGCATTTTCTTACATTAATCTGTTGACAAGTAACACATCAGTGACAAATCACTTCTGCAATTAATCTAAATCTGGGGTTGTACCATGTCTGTTTGAATGTGTGAATCATTGCATATCTGCCAAGATAATTCTAACCATGGTAATATCTAGCAATCGAGTTCAACAAACAATCTGGCAACACAACTTTCCCTTCATTTGAAATTCAGACATTATCTTCCTCTCTTTTAACACACCTTGCTTTTGTCCAACTTCTATGTTCTTCCTCTGTTGCCTCTTACTGTAGCCTCTTGTTTTCATCCCCAGTATCAACAACTGCCATCAGGAAAATTTGATTTGTCTCACCAGTGTCACTTCCACCACCCCACTCTTCATTGAAGGTGATGCAATGGGGTGCACAATATCTAGCAATTTGGTCAGCATAGGCACTACCCAACGATACATAATCATTTGACTTTTGGTGGGATGTGCACTTCATAACCGCAATCTTCTCAGGTAACTGCAAAGCATTTAACAAACTATGAATTATTTCACCATGCTGAATGGGAGATCCTGAAGAGGTCATAAAACCTCTCTGGTGCCATAGCTGCCCGGAGTCATGCACAACACAAGATCCGTATTGACTATCCGTGAATATTGTCTCTTTGAACTGCTAGAAGACACAGCATGTTCTTGTAAGAGTAACCACTTCAGCCACTTGGGCAGAAATGACTCCTTGAAGCCATGAAGCTTCAACTACACCCAAGAAGGTGCAGACTGCATAATCAGCTCTCTTCGCTATCTCTTAAACAGGAGCCATCAACAAACACAACTTGATCATTTTCCTCTAGAGGAGTACTTGAGTCTCAGGTCTGGGTTTGGTGTACAATTCAGTTACATTGAGGCAGTCATGTTCCATTTCATTAGCAGTTTTTGAATCATTAACATTAACACGCAATAGTGTAGCTACCTAGGTTCAACACTGCATGCTTCTTGATAATCACATTTGGAGATCCAAGAATCAATAACTCATAACAGGTTAGACAGGAACTGGTTAAATATTGGGTTTTAGATCGGGTCAAAAGAATCTTAACTGAATGATGTGTCTCTTGTAATTCATCAGGCAAGTCTTCAACTGTCATGGCAGGAAACAATGTAATGAGAGAATACAGCTTATCAGTTTCACTTGAAGTTTTATCATCACCGTTTGTTTGGATTGCTATCCCTTCATGAGTACAAGTAATTGAGCACTTTTTAATTTGCATAGCAAGTCTCTTCCTATCAGACTCACATGACTTGAATCATAAACTACAAATTGGTGCAAATTCTCAAATGTTCCTATTTTGACTGGAATGAACTCTGTAATGGGATTTACCAAAAGCTGGTTTGCTACTCCTACAACCTGAACTGTCCTTCCTGAAAGGGGCACATTAGGGACTTCTTCAGATCTGACAGTGGAATGAGTCACTCCAGTGTCGACCAGGAATGAAACATCATCACCCAGAACACTTTCATTCACATATGGACGCCCCTGATCTACTTCTAGTGTAGCAGCCAACACACCTTCTTCCGCTTCTGAACTCTCACTCATATATTCTTCATGCATCTCAACATCACCAAAATCAATCAATGGGTATTGTGTGATTAACTGATTTACATTTGTTCTTTTGGTTGGCGTTCTGCTGAGTAACAGTTACATGTTGATGTTCCATCGGAGTTTGTGGTATCTGCATTTACTGTGGGGCTTGGATCTGCTGTTAGGGAAACTTTACTTGTTGTTGGAGAGCCTTCATTTGTACTGTTCCTGTAGGAACATTCATGTTTTGATTTTGGGGCCTGTGAACTTTTTCTTTTTGAAATTGACCATCTGCGCAACACCACCACTTTGCACTAAATTATTTACATTATTAAATGGACACTCATATTTCCAATGTCAGACATTGCCGCATTCATGACAAGGAAGCATTTTCTTCATATTCTGAACATCAACCACATTCGCATTTCGATCTATTCGTATTCCACGACCTCTACCTCTGAACTGAGGCACCATATTTCCTTGCTGCTGTGTTCCCTGCATTCCTTCTACGCTCATCATTCCCTGCAAACCATGCACACCTTCTACTTGGGCAGACTTGATTTGCATCACCGTTGCCTTCTCCTTCAACCTTTTCTGCTTCAATTCAATCTCATCACTACGGTATTTTGCCTAATGCAATACTTCATCAACTGGCATTCCTTGCAAGTAAATCAAATGATTCTGAAACATATTGCTACTTTCAGGCTTCAATCCTTGAACGAATCTGAAAAACAAAATTATTCATGTATCTCCGCTCAATAATCTATGTGCCGCTGTATTGCTTGAATGTGTGCAACAATCTTTCATGATAAGCATGAACAGACTCATTTGTCTCAATTCTTTGCCAATCAATATATTTAGGGGAAACTCTAGTTTTCAAAACCTCAATCACCTTGTAATAGCTTTTCATCACTTCTTCAGATGGTGCACCTGTTACTGCATCCTTACGCGGCTCATGCGCTGGCCAATCAACACTCTACTTACACTCAACCCACAAATCTGCTGGAACCACAATCTCAAATAAAGTGTTCAAATCTCCCCACAAAGATTTCGCAACCCTGACAAACCTCTCCATTTGCTGGTACCGTTCAACTGGTTTTTCCCTCAACTTTGGATAATCATTGTAAATTACATTATGTCACTTCTGCTCCATTGCATGGACAAAATTCCCTCCCAGAATTTCTCTCATTGGCATCATTTTTACAGCTCCCTCAACTTGCTGTGCATCATTTGAAGATTCAGTCGGCTTTTCCTTCTGATCTCTTTTCTTTGCCCATCTGCCTTCCCATTTATCTAATGATCGCCATGTTTGAATCCTCTGAATCAATTCCTTATTGTGAGTTTTCATTCCAGGTAATCTCATGTTCCCAATGTCTCTCAAATCGAATTCTAATCTGTAACTCTCCTTCAGCTCTTTGGATTTATTCATCTCAATTTCATATTTCACAGCTAAATTACTTAATTTCTCATAAACCAGTCCTGCTCGAAGAGTAACATCCTTGCAAACGAAGTGCAATTAATTTTCATTGTAAGAATCTAATCTGTCCAATTCAAGTGTCCCCTCAATCATTTAATTTAATTCCAATTTTAGTCTAACCATGTTCAATGTCTTTTCTCCCTCAGGCGAGTTTCCTGAAACTAATACTCTGCTCAAATTGCCTAAACATTAAGTCAACTGTTGTGCTGATAACCCTTGTAAACTAATGTAGTTACCTTGAGATAGGGGCTGTGGATGAATACAGGATGTTCTCATAGCCTGCTCCTGAGCCATTAGATGATCCCTTTGAACATGGGGGACATGCCACATCAATCAGTGGACCTACTCTATCATATGTTTAATTCGAACCAAATGAATTCATAGGGGTCATGACTGGCACAGTAGTGCTCAGTCTCCCCATTTCTGCATTAGTTTCAAAAGGTGAATTCATTGCTGACACTGGATTTGGAATCGGGGGACAAATCTCATTATTACCCTGGGCATATAACAGAACTACTGGACCTACTGTTAATGGGTCCGGCAATGTATCTGGTCATGAAATATTTGTTTGATTTGGTGGGAACACTAATCCTTCACCTTGGCCTGTTAATACTGTACAAAAAGCCTGATTTGACTGATTCGGGGCAACATTCTGTGGTGTCGTTACTGGTGAATACATAGGCTTTGTCTGTCTCTGGTTCATAACTTGTGCAGGTGTCTGTACATTAGGTGTGAACTCAAACTGAGACATTCCTGAATTGGCTGTAGCATACCTGGAACTGTGACATTCTGAGTTGTATTAACAATTGGAACTGTCGGATAAACCAATGGCACCTAAGCAACATTAGTTGCAGGCACATTTGGAATTACTTGCACCTGGCTTTGTGCAATGGGACCTGTAGCAATATTTGGGACTAGATTCTGGTTTACTGATGCAACTGCATTATATGGTGGGGGACGATTCTGCAGCAACTGAGTTATAAATCCATCCTCTGAATCACTTTCAGTATCTGCTACATTTTTTATTTTCACCAAATTTCTGTTCTGCATCTTCCTCAGATTTTCTTTTTTGGGCTTTAGGTTTAACACTTCCATCACTTTCCTTGGTAATTGCTGAGAATACCTTCACTGCATGTAATGAATGCGCTCCCCCACACTCTCTGTTGCTCATCTCATCTAGCCTCTGCTAGCATCTTTTCTGCTTTTCTCATTCTCCTTTTTAATTTCTGAGCCTCTGTTTGTCACACAACTAATTCCCAAACAGCAAGTGCTTCAAATTATGCAGGTCGAGGTAGGGGTTTTGATTCATATAACGCCCGCCTCAAATTCTCCAAAATTCGTAAATTAAAAGATCCTTAACAAGGAAAACCTAAAGTACCTTTCTTCTCAGGTATTTTGCACCATTGATTTACCCAAACACATGCTGAAACTCCTCTTTCCTCCATTACGTCAAATGCTGGTGTACACTCAGGTAGAGTAGGCTAACCCTCTCTAACTGGAATAAAAACATCTCCTCTCAACGCATTTCTTAGAGCTTTGAAAAACTTCATTTTTACACAAATTTCATTCACAAACACAAACTCTATGAAACCAGGAAGTAATTTTCAATCCCTTTCACAAGCTGTTCCCCAGCCTACAGAGGCGCAATCTTGTCCACTAATCCGTGTGCGGTTTTTCTCACTAACCGACCTATCCCAGCACAGACCAAATGATGTCACACTCACTTCGCTCGGCAGCTGTGACTCACTTCAGAGCCGTCTCATACACCTTTTCATGCAAATCTAAGTGCAAATATTGCGAGCACAAAAACCAAAACCTGTCTGCTCACTACGGATAGGGCTCAAATGCTTTCAAAGCTGTACGGAACTTTCGACTTTTGCACAAGCAGCTACTCTTCCGGCTATGCTTTCTCACAAACACAAGTAATATTTGACACACAAACCTCACTCCGATTGAGACGGATTCTCCCTGTGCACTCAGGATTCACCTAATACCAACAAACAACTCACACACTCAAAGAAAATCTACTGGTATTGTCGACAGCGCTCAATCATCCAATACCTTACTGCAGACAATAAATTAACCGAGTGTCTTCATATACCTGTAAAATACTCCAGAGTCATGGGCAAACCCTACCCAAATACATAATGTGCACTTATGACACAAAGTTGGAATTTAATCAATCCCTACACTACACCCAAAAAACAGCACACAATGTGGGCAGGTTCTGACTTCCCTCCTAACAAGACATAACCATAACTCTGCTACCAAAAACTACTGTCCTGCTCACGGAGGTCTTCTTCCCACCTCGGTATCAGAAACCACAAGCTCACAGGTGAGACAACATACATTAATCTCACCACTAAAGGTCGACTGGATCTTTGGACTTGGTGAAGAGTGTAGTAGTCAGATTCATTCAATCACAGATCAATGACATAAAACCATTCTGGACGCAATGAACAATTTAACGCTGAATCAAACTCCAAAGTTAATAACATTTCAAAGCTTTAGTACAATCCCAAAATCAATGTCACATATGTGGTGTGCAAAACTAAGTTATAAAAGTTATAAAGTTATGAAAACAATAAGCTGACCGAAACGTCTAAAAAACCTACTAAACATCAAAGCTATTAAACACAAAAGAATATCATAAATTAGCAAGACCACAATATGTACATTAGTATCAGATTTCAGAGCAGGTGAAGGTGACATCAGTAAATCATCAAAATACAACTGATAACATTCAGATTTCAGGGATGGGACATTCCTGTCACTAACTCAAATTCAGACTTGCATGTGTGAGAACGGGCTAACACATGCAGACAAAAAGCAAAGGAAGAGACAAAAAGGATTTGGAGAAAACATCTAACTAGTTTTACTCTCTATGAAAATAAGCTGGTGTAATTATCTAAGTTCAAAAAGGAAAACAAGAAGCCAAATTTAGTTATAACTCTCCTCATACAACAGCAGACAGAAATAATTCACACAGCTAGAACGGTCACTTTCTCCCGACATCAGTTGATAGCAACATTGGGACAGTGCAGAACACGGGCTGCTCTTAGGACTAGTCAGCAGTTCAAAATTAGTTAGTACTGAACAGCATAATCAAATGGGGCAATTACATTATGACTTTAATCTTCAGAAGATAACTAAGGGGTTGAGGGATTCAGAAGAAGCAAAGAACAACTGGGCATCATCAGAGCATCAAGATTGGATTGAACTAACTCGAACTAACCCCAACTCAAACTAATTCTAAATTTCCAAAGTTCCTGACTAATTAGAAAAATCTATGGTCCGTTGATTGGTCCTTCAGGTGGACACATCTTTGTGTACAAGATCTAATGTCCAGTGGCTGTTGGTGGCATCATCAAGTTTGCAACTATCCTGGATTTTCACACCAAAAGTGCATTGTCATTTCAATGATTTCACACAGTTCCAACTAAATATACATTTTGTGGTTGTTTGCAATATCAGGATCCTCTCCCACGGTACACAAAATGAACTAAGCAACTTCTTACATGAGAACTACAAATGTTCTGTCTTGTTCGACAGCTAGAACAGATATTGTTACATAGTTAATATTGAAACATGTTGTCGTCTTCAGTACAATAAGACATTCAAATCGTGTTACCAACCTCGGAAAATAATTCAGGTCAGAGGAAACAGAATAAAAAATCATTTTCCTCTATTGCTGCAAAATGAATCTTTCAGGCCTAGTCAAGCTATGAAAGCCGTAATACACATTAATACAATGCAAAGCAAATTATTTAATTGCACACATTATTTACCACATATTAAAACTGTTGAAATGTGTGTTTAGTTTCTGCACACACATAACTCATGCTAATAAAATTAATTTAAATAAATATAGTGAGATTACCTCATGTTCATTTAATACTTCAGTTCTAGTATTTATCTAATTAAGAACATTCTTAGCATTAATTCATATCAGAACTTCATTTAATATAAATAAAAAAATATTCATGTTAAAACGTAATATCTAATACGAATGGTGGCCACGTGGTCCACCATATTTAAAACATGCACATTTTACATTTCGTGTTATTTTCTTTCTTAGGCCTTTAAATGAAAAGGTAATTAGTCACCATATGCTAACTTCTATGCCACTAATATATTAATAAAATGTCATCCCCCTCACCCCAAACACTCCTCCAGAACTACGCCTAATACTTTGTAGGGATAATGTGGGGTTTTGGAGCTACTGCTGTCGTTATGTATGGATAACTGAGGGCCCTATCTAGAGTTTGGCAGATGGGTTTCTCCATCACAAAAGTGAGAGATATCACATTCTCTTTATTATGATACCCATAGGATATAATGGGATCATAATACGGTGGACAGGATATATGTCACGTCTGTGATGGAGTAACCCCATCCACAAAACTCTAAATCAGGCCATTAATGTCTCCCCTTTCTACCTGGCAGGTTTCAGTGTGAACTTCCAAACACTGTAGTAGAAAGTGGTCAAGGATAAGCTTTGATTCTTCTGCAGCTGGAAAGTGATTCATTTGCATATTATAACACATCCCCAAACAGTTATAGGATTGCTTTAGTTTTGTGTAGCAATGTTTTAATTGATCAGAAGAATACATTACAGTCATTGAGTGTTTGTGTTCACCAACCATCTATTTTACTTTATTTACTGTTTTTATAACATGTTTAAAGAACCAATAGACACTGAATAGAGACCAGATAAACAGAGGTAAGGGCGAGAAAAACTTCAACTAGGATAACAAAGTTATTCTTTTCCAGAACTTTAGCCAAAAAGGTGACTCTTAAATTGTTTGCCAATGATCTGATATTAAGGTTTGATGAAGAAGCAGTGGATGGGAGTGCTAGAGAAAAGAGACCTGCCATTAGACTGCTTTTATCACAGTGATAATATTCCCACTTGCGTTGTAAAGTCAACCTTTGGTGTAAAGTTGGGCAGTTAGGCAGGAATGATTTAGACAGCTAATCTGGAGCTGTGCTGTGCAAAGGGTTTTGAATATAGCCCTAAAGCCTGCTGCCGAGGTCTGTACAGTTTTGTTAAAAGCCTGATTAAAATAAGTGAGAGGGCCTTTAACAACAAGTACAGCCTGAGGAAAAGGAAAATAAGGTTATGAGAACATTCCACCCACTGAGGGTAGAATGTTCTAAATTAAAATGGAAGAAACTGAAAGATGAACATTGAGATACTGGAGTAGAACACTTATACTAGTTGTTATTAACCCTGAGCCACTTCATTGTCTTCAATAGGGCTCCCAAAATTCGGCAAACTCTGCTGGAGGAGCAGAACTTATCACCCACTCCTAATCAATAACTTCAAGCAGTGAGGAGTTGGGTGGCAAAGTGTTGTGCTTGTTGAAGTTTATGCGTGACTTTTGCTGGCAGGCCTGCATGAAAACTATTGCAGTAATCAAAGCGCGAAACGGCCAGCACAAGAGTAAGGGAAATTTGTGCACTGGGTGCGTAGAAGCGGGAGTGTCCCACATGGGCAGCGCAGGTTCTTGGTTGCGTTGCTAACTTCTTTGTTAAAACGACCATTAGCAAAGCCAATAAGTCTCACCTATGCAAGAGCTATTGGCTTTGCCAATGTGTTTTAGCCATGTTGTACACCAGCATGACTGCTGTTCAGCATGGCTAAACGTTAGTAGTGTAGAGGAGAGTGGTGTGGAGTGTTGTAGAGTAGAATGGTAAAGTGTGGAGTGGCACAGCCTGTCATGTACCGGAGTGGCACAGAGAGGAGTTGCATTGTGTGGTGTACAGTGGAGTGGCGTAGAGTGTACTAGTGTAGAGTGCATTTGGGTAGATGCTTGAAAAGTAAAGCGCGTACAGTATAGTGGCATAGAATACAGTTGGGTAGACTGCAACAGCTTAGGATTCAGTGGCATATAATGCAGCATCGTAGAATGCAGTGGTGTAGATTAGAGTGCTGCTTAGCACAGTGCAGTGGTTCAGAGTGGAGTGGTGCAGAGTAGAGTGGCCTGAAGTACAGTGGCATGGAATCCAGTGGTGCAGAGTAGGGTAGAGTGGCACAGAGTGCAGTGGCGTAGAGCAGTGCAGATTAGTGTGGCGTAGGGTGGCACAGAGTAGAGGATAGTGTCATAGACAAAAGTGGCAAAGAGTGCAGTAGCGTACAGCTGAATGCTGCTGAGGAGAGTGGTGTAGAGTACAGTGGTGTGCAGTGAAATGGCATAGAATACAGTAGCACAGAGTAGAGTGATGTAGAGTTCAGTGGCATATAGTGCATAGAGTGTAGTGGTGCAGACTGGCATAGAGTGCATTGGCATAGATTGCAGGGGTGTAGACTAGAGAGGTGTAGAGTAGAGTGGTGTAGAGTGCAGTGGCATTGGGTACAGTGATGCAGAGAAGAGTGCAGTGGCATAGTGTGCAGTGATGCAGAGTAGATTATAGCAGTGACAGTTGATTTCAGTGGAGAGTGCAGGGGGGTGGAGTGGTACAGAGTAGAACTGGCATAGAGTGTATTGGCATAGAGTGCAGAGTTGCAGAAGGGCATCAAGTGGAGTTGTGCAGAGTAGAGTTGAGTTACCTAGACTAGAGTGGTGTAGAGTACAGTTGTGAAGAGTGCAGTGGTATAAAGTAGAGTGGCATAGAGTGCATTGACACAGAGTAGAGTGGTATGGTGCAGAGTAGAGTAGAGAGGCATAGAGTGAAGTGCCATAGGGTGGTGCAGAGTGGAGTAAAGTACAGTGGCATGGTGTAAAGTGGAGGGGTGCAGTGCACAGTGTAGTGATGTGAAGTGGTGCAGAGTAGAGTGAAGTGGAGAGGCATAGAGCGCAGTATGCATGGTATGGTACCACACTTCTATTTTAGAAAACACATTTTCAATTGAATGACCATTACATTTGTACAGACATACAGTTTTAGTAATAAAACTATACAGAGCAAAGATAATGTGTGGAAATGGCATCACCTACTGTATTTCTGATCACACTTCAGCATTAACAAAAATGTTCTTTTTTGTACTTTTATATTTCTAATTCCAATATATTCTGAAATACTTACACAGTTCTTTTGAATGTTGTTGTGTGGTAAAAAAACAAAACTTTCTATTACCCCTAGTATCTAGTAACACATATATCCTCTCACTCTGAAGTCAGAGAAAGATAAATTAAAACACCAAGATCCCCTGGAAGACAGAGCCTGGCATTTGACCTCTGGTTTTGAATGCACAGCAAATATGACAAGATAAGACAAGATTTACAGGCCTGTTTACAGAAAGGAGCACTCATGGAAGAATACAGGAAGAGGTAGGGTGAAAAGGCTTTGCTCCTTGGCAGGGAAAGACTGAAGTTGGACAGCGTAAAACAAATAAAGCCAGCAACTAGAAAGCCAGAAGATTTCACATATAAATCACAAAGCCAATGGTAACCATTGGGCGGAATGTATTTTTAGGGAAGCTTTCTAAATGTCCCCAAGATGTCTTTACCAAACCAGACAGCTGCACTGTCTGGTAGCCTTCTAACTAAAGATAGTTCTGTGTCAAGGACAAATACATTTGAAGGGTTGGAATGAGAAAATAGAGTGCAAGATGAGATTATGGCAAATGCCTCAGTCTCTAATAAACAATATCTTAATGGGAAATGTGTATAAAACAAATCTGCTTTCAACTGTGTTAACTCTTTCAAACAATTAAGGTATTACATTTTACAAATAGATGTAGCCACTCCAAATACTTACACAACGTTTATTTGCTCCCAGTGTGTCGTAACAAATTCCCATACTATGTGTCGGCCTATCTCATTTTGTAGCACACTTTCAAAGATTTCTTGTGCAGGATACAGTGGCAGTTGAAGGGCATATTCCAGGTACCTGTTGTAAATGAAATATAACATAATTGTAATATATTTGAGAAATATTTTTTGTCATCAAACTTGATAAATTTCAAGTGTCATCATAATGTTATACCTGGTAGTTTGTAGAAGAAAGTCTTCAGTTGAAGATGATCAGCTTTGGTCATAGATTGGTTAGACAACATTTACTTTCAGATTTCAAATTATGCAGTCTTATTGGGCACTGATTCAATGCTCCAAAAGAAAAGCTTAAGCCATGTGAGCATGATGTGCAAGAAACAGCAGCTCCATTCAGAACAAGCCAGTATGCCTGCTGGGCATGGGTGCTAGCAACATTCACTTGTATCTGGTACAACAGCACACTTATTTAAGATAGGTCTGGCAGGAAAGCTTTGTTTCCATCATCCCTTGAACTGTCACCTACTAGGATGTCACAAATACAACTGAAATTACTGGTATGTTCTCAGACAGAAGCCTCAAACTGACTCAAAACCTCGACATAGTCCTCCTTCACCAGCATCACACTTTTCAATGTTGTCACCTTCCTTTGAGTGTCCCATTGGCTAGCCCCAAATATGAAGAGGAGAACCCTGATGCTGGATCAAGGGCAAATTAGTACATTAATCAGATTTGCAGATGATGTTGGTATAACTTTCTATGAATCTCAACCCCTCCTCATCCTTCTCTCTTTGAATGTGAACAGTAACATGCAAGCAGCACATGATTCCATCAGTTCTTTCATCCTTACCCTTCCCACACATCAAATCCTAGCAAATTAAGTAGGACCGGTTACTCAAGAAGAACCTTGAAAGACATACTATACCAACGTTCTCTATTGGCTATTTTCCACTAAAAAGGGGGGGTCAGGGCTGTGGATTCACCACTCTAGTTCTTGACCCTTAGCTTTATGATTTGGCAGGCCATTTGTCGTTTTAGAGGACTACATGGTGAAGTATGTGGTGGATAACATCGCAGAATCAGCCATGAAGGGAGCTTATCAAGATTCTAATGTGCACTGCTTTCCAGAACATATACAATTTATGCTTTACACATTAGGTCTGTCAATTTCGATCTTTGGAAATGGAGGGAGGAGAGGACTCTGGCAATCTCCTGCAAGCACAGAATCAGATACAATCTGTGGCAATCGGAGAGCCTCCACTTTAGGACTTGGGGCATAGCTGGAGAGCACAAGCATATCTCTGAGAGAACGGATGGTAGGTATTGTGCTTCGTCCTTCCTTCACAGAATTTCATTTTTGGATCAGAAACTATTTGGACATTTTGAAGTATCATTGGTCAGTGTTAGTTTCTAGTTCAGAACATTTTGTGTTGTTTATGAAGCTATGGGGAGAAGTACATGGATAAGGTCAAGAAAAACTAAAGCTAATGTGAAAGTGAGAATTTTAATGAGATGTAGTCTGTGTGCCACCCCGCCCTAGTCCTATAGTACCCACTACACCCCCATCGTGTTAGGAAGATGCTTAGTAGCAATAAAACACTGCAAATATAATGAAAATGTGCAATCTGAAACTTGATTAGAAAGACATGGAAATATGGAAATAAATAAACCATTGTCCGTATCACACATGGCCACTACTGGTAATTCCAAAAAACGCCAATCATGTGGTTGTCATGTATCCATCCAAACCCAATACACACATGTGGTGAAAGAAGTTGGGAATAAAAGTTGATTTATTTGAGTGGTTTTATACAGAGCAGACTGTGTCATTGTCAGAGCGCAGTACATATTATTTAAAGAATAAAAGGGATTGCAATAATAAAGTTATGCAACTCTTAACATTATAACATGATGGTAAGAACCTCAGAATGCACAAAATTCCTCCTTGCAAAGATCCCCAGCAGGGGTGATGATATATGTGCACTGAAAATTGAGACACATGGCCTTAAAGAATTTAGGGCCACATGTACGAAGCATTTTACACATCGCAAACGGCGAATCGGGCCGTTTGCGACATGTAAAATGCAATTTGGGATGCAAAGACCCATTTTTGCGATTCGGTAATCTATTTACCGAATCATAAAAAGGGTTTGCGAGTCGCAATTAGGAAGGGGCGTTCCCTTCCTAATTGCGAGTCGCAGTCCCATGTATGATTGTTTTGTGACGCGAATGCGGTCCCATGGACCACTGCCTGCTCTGAAAAAATGAAATGAAAACTTTTCATTTTTTGTTTTTGAAATGCATCTAATTTTCCTTTAAGGAAAACGGGCTGCATTTCAAAAACAAAAACTACTTTATTTAAAAGCAGTCACAGACATGGTGGACTGCTGTCTCCAGCAGGCCACTATCCCTGTGATGGCAGCCATTCCCAACGGGGTCACAAATTGTGACCTACCTCATGAATAGTCATGAGGTAGGTCATTTGCGACACCCTTGCGAATCGCAAACAGTGTCATTGACCCTGTTGTACATAAGGTTTTGCAACTCACAAATTGCGACTCGCAAAACCTGTATTTCATACATGTGGCCCTTAGTTATGATGAAAGTGTCAATATCGTAGAGATAGACATTGAGTTGTGTTACTGATCCCAGGCTCATTGAAGGTCTTCATTTGATCATTTAATGGTATCAGGGTACTGATTTATGAAGCTACAATAATCTACCCAAACAAAATTGTAATTGCTTTTCTTGTGTAGATTTATTTTCAGACAGAGTATAGAAAAAACATGATACAATTTCTTTTCATACAGAGTATAGAAAAATCGTGATACAACTTGAACAGAGTATGTTGTATTATGAAGACAAGAAATCTACAGGGGTTGGCTATAAATGAGTGAGATAGATGATTGATTAAATGGACCTCCTCTTTTTATACATGCTGTCAAGATGGCAACAATCTCACTGTTCAGTGGAACGTTCACATGAAAAGAAAGCAGGAAGACTTGTGGTAGCTGTCCCTCCACCTTTAAGACGATGAAAGAGGTCCTTAATAACCAACTACTTTCTCTTTCATCCCACCACCATGGTTTCATATCCAAATATTAATGTGTATATAGCCGTCCACTGTCTTGGAGGACTATATCCGGAGTCCCGAAAGGGAAGATGTTCTCCTGTCACAACTCTATTTGAGGTAGTGCTAACTGGTGTGTACAAGAAGGTTTGTTCTCTAGGGCAGGTAGACAGTGCACAGATACAGAAGACTACCAAAGGCTTATACCAGAAGGAGCCCACACAAAGAGGGCAGGCCAGAAAAGGCAGAGCAAGGGTAGTGTCTAGAAATTGGGAAAGTCACAAACAACTGGACAAATTCATTGGATTGCTATGATGAGTTTAAACCAGTAAGATTCAAAACTTCCCACAGAAAAAAAGGCAACTAGATGTCTGCTTAGATTATTCTTACAGATAGCCACTCTGCAAGCTCCATTAACAAATGGCAGCAGAAAAGTCTTTGTATCTATACCCTATGGAACAAATAATACTGCAAACAATTGAGATTCATGAGAAAATAGCAATTCTATACTGTAGGTATGGTTATGTGTAATACAAGTCAAAGGGTGTTACAGAAATTGCCTTCTAAATTCCAGGATCAATTCACATATAAAAAGAATACTGTTATAAAGAGGTGAGGAAAAAACACAGTGCACTTACCAATGTCTGAAGACTCCAAGAGGCATACAAGACAAGCAGTAAAGGGAAGAAGCACAAAGAGCACGAGATACAACAGAAAAAATAGAAATACTAACATGAGAGTATTAGGAAAGAAGGAGCTTTCTGAAGACTAAGTACAGCAGGGCAAGGCAAAGGGACCTAACAACAGATACAAGAAAGTGAGAGTCATGAGGCAGGGGGGCAAAGCTGAACGCTGAAAAGAGTAAGATAAATAAAAGACTCCTAGGAGCTGCAACATACAAGAGAATTGCCTGCAAAATAAGCAAGTGACTGAAAATAGGAGAACCGCAGGCAATTTTCAGAAAAATAAAGAGCAAAAAAAGATGCTTGTGGAGCAGATACAAGAGCTAAGAACATAAACACAGGTAGTAAGCAGAAGGGATAAATGGAAAGTAAAACTAGGAGCCAAGACAGGTAGCAACTGGAAAATAGAAGACGGGAAAGAAAAATAAACTATGAAGCAAAACAAAAATGAGGGAATCCTGGAGCTGCATCTGACTGCAGAACAGAGGTAAAAAAAAGGAAAATATTATGCAGGTCTGTGCAGCAGGAAATATGCAGCAAGATTAGCTGGAAGAGGACATAGACCCCGGGGGTGCCAAAGATAGGAATTAGCATACAGAAATTGGGCAGAAGTTTCAGTAGCCAATGTTCATTAGCAATTGATGGATAAGGACTTTTGGGCATTACCAGCCTTTGGGCACTACAAGCTCATAAGAAATGCTAGGCAGCTGCAAGCCCATGGTTAAGTCACATGATACTACTGCACAGAAACAGTCATAGGTATATGCTGTATGAGTCTCTCACGAGGCCTGGATGTAAGAATCCAGTGCTGTGGAATTGCAGTATGCATGCTACTGAAAGCACTGCACAGTCATTGCTGGGTTTTAATGAATGCTTGGCAGTGCATTGTGGGATATGTAGTCTCTGGAAACAGACACAGATTTCTACAGCTGTCCACGATTGAAAGGGCTTGCGATCAGACCTCCGACTAGAGTTTTTTGATGTTGGTTTCCAGTTGCAATTTGTCCATGACTTTTATTCGAGATGGAATCTTAACATGTAGGCACATTACCTTTCGGACAGGTGGGTATCAGAGATCAACGAACATTGGTATGCTACTGACATCTCAACCTTCTTACCAAATTGTGATGTGATTATGTTGCATCAGGGTTGTCACTTATCTAAAGGAACAACTTTAATTAAGGTTTCTAGTTTTTGCTGCTGAAAACAGTAATTGCTAAAGCCTCAGCAATCTAGAGTGTTCATGATGCTAAGGCTTAAGGGAATACCAAATGTTAACAGACACTAAAGAAGTCAAAAAGTTCATGAAGACCTCCTGGTTCAAGTTTCTGGATGATCCTGCCAATCAGCACCAGGTACAAATGCATGTTATCAATTGACCTACAAGGTGCTCATCAGCTTGTCATGGTGCTAAGCGCTCATTACTACTTTCTGAGATTCTTTGTTAAGGAAAGTCGTTCCCATGAAATTAGGCACTTTTCCTATGCCACCTGACATTGTAGTACACAAATGTGACTCTGTTTCTGCTTTCTCTTTATCTTTATACCGGTAATCTACATTTTTTTGGTGCTTTGGGCTCATCTGCACCCGTGACCTTTGGTTCAACACATACCAGTAGATGGTGAGGCAGAATTTCTTAATCAACAATTGTGGTGTTTAGAGAAATTTTGAGTTTTACGTAGTCTTAAGAATCTTTCTGTCACCACATATTTTTGAGGTCATCTGCAGAAGCTTTTGAACCCAACAACTATGCAAAGACAATGCTCTGCTCTAGCCATTTATGATACCCTTGTACAAAATTACTCATGATCCCAGGGTTGCTCACACAATCCTACAACAAGGTAAACCCACCTCTGATGGAAGTTTTACTTTGACACAGTTGGTGCTCCCTGCTAACTTTGGCCTGAGAATTGGTAATGCAATAGGTCAGCCACTTCATGTGTGTTATCCACCTGTGTTAACCACACCTTGTAGGTTTGGATGATGAAAAATCAACTTTCAGGCAACTAGGTCTCAGCTTCAGCTTTTCTGGCAGTTCATGTATCCTATGGGTCCCATAGGACCACCACTGCTTCCCTTTCAAAAGAAGGTGCCAGAAGCAGGAGCTCTCGCAGATATCATGAGTGTGAAATGTGTCTTACAGGATAATTTAGGAAGGATTGTACATGGAACCCTAAGAGTGTGGGGCTGTGGATATGTTACCAGGAAATCTCCTTTTAGATTTTTTCTTTGTTACAGCCAGTTGTGAGATCTGTCACTGTCTCCTTTCATGTTCTCAAAGGAGGTAGAAGTAAAATTCCTTACCCATAAAATTTTCTTTTTAATCACATTCATTTTATAAAGCCTAAGGGAGCTGAGAGACCTGTTGAATAAGATCCTATTGTCACAATCTTTGTAGATACAATGGCTGTCCACCTTGGGCGGGGCTTCCTTCTAAATGAAAATCCCTAACTCCACAAGAAATAAGGTATACTTTTCCAGCATTATTTTACTCCAAACTCCAGCATGAAAGAAATGGTGCATTTTCTGAAAATTGTCAGAGCACCTTACATTGTCTCAAACCACTCAGTATCATATCCACACTGTGGCAGTCAGTTTTTTTAATATTGGCAATGCCAGACGGTCTCAATTTATGTCATTTGTCAGTGTATCAAGATGACAGTTTTCTTCACTTATCTACGAGTGTCTGACCCCCCCCTGTCAATACAAAGTACATCAACTAGCATGTTGTGTAATTTATGTGTGGAAATCAGGGGTTCCATCATTGCAAACATCTGGGCAGCATCACCCACTTTTTGTGACATTATCATTTGGGCATTGATGGTGGAGGTTGTTTAGCTCTCGGTACCAGTATTCCTTCAGCTGAAAAACATGCACACAAGGATCATGAACTCCTTTTGAGTTCTTTGATTATATTAATTAATTGGTTTTTTATTTACCTGGGCTCTAAATATGTATTTGTTCTAGGATTACATAGATTCAGATGATTACATGCTGCTCTTGTACTTTAATGTCTAGATTACGTTCCAGCAATCTTCATTAAACCCACTCCTATTTCCACATGCCAGTACATACATTCCTTTGTCTTCCATCCTGTTGAGATCGTTCAGGCTGAGGAAAGGGGGGAACCTTCATTTAAGAACTACCCCTAAAATAGGGAGGGACATAAAAGTGGTGCCAGTAAAGACAAATATGGAAAAAAGCTCTCTGGGGGATAAAATAGGTCATTTTACAAGGGAACAATGGTGCTCCCGGATTTTCTTATCTCCTTTATTCGCACGTTGTAGGAAAGTACCATCTTGCCTAGCATGTTACCCCCATTTTTACTGTATGTATGTTTGTTTTTGCCTATGCGTCACTGGAATCCTGCTAGCCAGGACCCCAGTGCTCATAAAGTATGCCCTGTATGTGTTCCCTGTGTGGTGCCTAACTGTATCACTGAGGCTCTGCTAACCAGAACCTCAGTGTTTATGCTCTCTCTGCTTTTAAAATTGTCACTGCAGGCTAGTGACTAACTTTACCAATTCTGATTGGCACACTGGAACACCCTTATAATTCCCTAGTATACGGTACCTAGGTACCCAGGGTATTGGGGTTCCAGGAGATCCCTATGGGCTGCAGCATTTCTTTTGCCACCCATAGGGAGCTCAGACAATTCTTACACAGGACTGCCACTGCAGCCTGAGTGAAATAATGTCCACGTTATTTCACAGCCATTTTACACTGCACTTAAGTAACTTATAAGTCACCTATATGTCTAACCCTCACTTAGTGAAGGTTAGGTGCAAAGTTACTTAGTGTGTGGGCACCCTGGCACTAGCCAAGGTGCCCCCACATTGTTCAGGGCAAATTCCCTGGACTTTGTGAGTGTGGGGACACCATTACACGTGTGCACTACATATAGGTCAATACCTATATGTAACATCACCATGGTAACTCCGAACATGGCCATGTAACATGTCTAGGATCATGGAATTGTCACCCCAATACCATTCTGGTATTGGGGGTACAATTCCATGCATCCCCGGGTCTCCAGCATAGAGCCCGGGTACTGCCAAACTAACTTTCCAGGGTCTACTCTGCAGCTACCGCTGCTGCCAACCCCTCAGACAGGTTTCTGCCCCTCCGGGGCCTGGGCAGCCTGGTCCCAGGAAGGCAGAACAAAGGATTTCCTCTGAGAGAGGGTGTTACACCCTCTCCCTTTGGAAATAGGTGTGAAGGGCCTGGGAGGAGTAGCCTCTCCTGGCCTCTGGAAATGCTTTGAATGGCACAGATGGTGCCCTCCTTGCATAAGCCAGTCTACACCAGTTCAGGATCTCCCCAGCCCTGCTCTGGCGTGAAACTGGACAAAGGAAAGGGGAGGGACCACTCCCCTGACCAGCACCTCCCAGGGGAGGTGCCCAGAGCTCCTCCAGTGTGTCCCAGACCTCTGCCATCTTGGATGCAGAGGTGTGAGGGCACAATGGACAGCTCTGAGTGGCCAGTGCCAGCAGGTGACATCAGAGACCCCTCCTGATAGGTGCTTACCTTTCTCTGCAGCCAATCCTCCTCTGTGGGCTATTTAGGGTCTCTCCTGTGGGCATCTCACCAGATAACGAATGGAAGAGCTCATCAGAGTTCCTCTGCACTTCCCTCTTCAACTTCTGCCAAGGATCGACCTCTGACTGCTCCAGAACGCCTGCATAACCGCAACAAAGTAGCAAGAAGATTACCAGCAACATTGTAGCGCCTCATCCTGCCGGCTTTCTCGACTGTTTCCTGGTGGTGCATGCTCTGAGGGCTGTCTGCCTTCACCCAGCACTGGAAGCCAAGAAGAAATCTCCCATGAGTCGACGGACTCTTCCCCCTGCTAACGCAGGCACCAAACTTCTGCATCCCCGGTCCTCTGGGTCCCCTCTCATCCTGACGAGCGTGGTCCCTGGAACACAGGAGCTCGGTCCAGGTGTCTTCGACAGTCCAGTGGCCCTTCTGTCCAAATTTGGTGGAGGTAAGTCCTTGCCTCCCGACGCCAGACAGTAATCCTGTGTACTGCGTGAACTGAAGCTGCTAGGGCTTCTGTGCACTTTTGCAAGACTTCCTTTGTGCACAGCCTAGCCCAGGTCCCCAGCACTCCGCCCTGCATTGCCCAACTCGCTGAGTTGGACTCCGACGTCGTGGGACCCTCTTTTGTTGCTCTGAGTCGATCATCATCCTCAGATCTTCTAAGTGCCTGTTCAGGTGCTTTTGCGGGTGCTGCCTGCTTCTGCGTGGGCTCTCTGTGTTGCTGAGCGCCCCCTGTGTCTCCTCCTCCAAGGGGTCACCTCCTGGTCCTTCCTGGGCCCTAGTAGCACCCAAAATCCTCAACCGTGACTCTTGCAGCTAGCAAGGCCTGTTTGCGGTCTTTCTGCGTGGAAACAACTCTGCATCCTCCAACATGTTGTGGGACATCTTCAGACCAAAGGAGAAGTTCCTGGCACCTTCCGTTGTTGCAGAATCTTCGGCTTCTTCCACCCGGAGGCAGCCTTTTTGCACCTTCATCCGGGGTTTAGTGGGCTCCTGCCCCCCCGGACACTTGCGTGACTCTTGGACTTGGTCCCCTACCTTTACAGGTCCTCAGGTCCAGGAATCCGTCTTCAGTGTTTTGCAGTCAGTTGTTGTCCTTGCAGAATCCCCTATCTCGACTTTACTGTCTTTCTGGGGTGGTAGGGTTACTTTACTCATACTTTTCAGGGTCTTGGGGTGGGGTATCTTGGACACCCTTAGTGTTTTCTTACACTCCCAGCGACCATCTACACACTACGCTAGGCCTGGGGTCCATTTGTGGTTCGCATTCCACTTTTGGAGTATATGGTTTGTGTTGCCCCTAGGCCTATTTCTCCCTATTGCATTCTATTGTGTTCTACATTGTTTGCACTACTTTTCTAACTGTTACTTACCTGATTTGGTTTGTGTGTGTATATTTTGTGTATATTACTTACCCCCTAAGGGAGTATATCCTCTGAGATACTTTTGGCATATTGTCACTAAAATAAAGTACCTTTATTTTTAGTAACTCTGAGTATTGTGTTTTCTTATGATATAGTGCTAAGTGATATAAGTGGTATAGTAGGAGCTTTGCATGTCTCCTAGTTCGCCCTAAGCTGCTCTGCTATAGCTACCTCTATCAGCCTAAGCTGCTAGAACACCTCTAATCTACTAATAAGGGAAAACTGGACCTGGCACAAAGTGTAAGTACCACAAGATACCCACTATAAGCCAGGCCAGCCTCCTACACACCTACTGAGGCAAGACAAGGAGGACTAAATTCCTGAAAATAACCAGTCAGCAATCCAAACAATTAGCTGTTAAAAAGGATGCACAATTTACGGGTCAAGAAAGTGATTACCCTAGTGTATTCTCAAGTACAATACAAGTCAGATTAGAAAAGCTTCCTATCCTCAGACACAGCCTTGCCAATGCATCTCAGCATGGATTTGTGGGATGAGCATGTAACTTAGATTAATTTCACATTTTTCATCCAAGGCCTCAGTAAAGGCAACTAACCGCAATGCCAACTACAATGGAGTGGATATGCAAATTCTAGTCTTGTGCTCTACCTGCTTACAAATAAATAATAAAAGAGAACTTTTGTATAGTAATTTCTATTGCAGAGTATCTGTGTTCACTAATCAGTAGGTTAAACCAGGTAGTGAAAATAAGAATTGACACAGAAAGAGAAGATGGCTGTAGCACTTACTTGGGCTAACATATGAAAAGTTTATGTGGCGAGTGCTACAAAAAAAAAATGGGACCCTATAATTACAATACTCTGTTGTGGGTCCATAGTGATTCCTGGCTCAATGATCCAGACTCTGCTCAAGATTTTACTGTTTTGTTTTCATTTAGCAACTGAATTCAAAGGAAAGAGATGTAATACATTTAGAGGTAAAGTAAGTTATTGAATTTAATGTACCTGCTCTCTTCCCTAGGCTCTCACAGCGCTGGCTGTAAAAATGAACATCACAGTGGGTGTGAGCCAGCCTAGCCGAGCTTCCACTAAAAGGCTTGCAAAACTCCATTAACCTATACCCTATTGTCAAAGGTCTTCACACTAACATGGTGCAAATCAGATGGATCCACACATTGTTCAAGCCCCACAGGAGAAAGCACCAGGCAAAAAAATTGTACGCAGGAGAACGACATAGCTTTTCCAAGCCCTGCCAGGGCTTCTGTTCTACACTCCCATGTGGTTCTGAGCACTCACCAAACCTATGTATAATTCAGGTTGTTCTTTTTTTAGATATGAAATGCAATTTCAATCTTAAACTTACAGCATATATATCTATGCCTGAATCACTGTAATGCTGACAGTAGCGATATTGGCTCTGGTTGTTAGTTCTGAGTGGTGTACTTCTGGAGGGTTGATTGTCCTCTCATTGACAGACCACAACACGTGTCAAAAGTGAGCAATTTAGAAACAGTTTTCAAATGCAACCTCATTGAGAACTGTGGCAATACTTGAAACTTGACTAGTAAAAAGTGTGTGTACTTTCTGCAGGAATTAGAAAACAAAAAGACATTTCAAGGTGTGACTTCCAGGATGCTACAATTTGTAGAAATATGGCACCCACCCTCTCAGGTTTCAGCTGGCTTTTTGCAATGCATTGAACATGGCATAACATTGATGTAATGGCCTTAGAAGGGGTGTGCTACTGGTAAAGCTGCCTTTTTGCTGGGATATTGGAGCAAAATGCAAATTCCCAAAGAACGACTCAATTGCACTTTCAAGGCAGCAAGAAACCAGACAGAAGATCACAAAAGATTTATAAACTTTGTTATCCGTGCTTTTCATGGATATCAGACTAGTAGGCCATAACTCACACATTTCAGTTTACTGTCACAAATAATACAGCTTGCTCTTTCAAATAAGATTCTCTCTTTGATCTTTGACAAAGTATTCAAAGAGCAGTATAAGAGGATGCTGAGTGTCCAGTTATGACTTTGTGTAACTTGTCACACCCACCACACAGCTGGTGTGGACGGCCCAGAGCAACTGCCAATCTGGCCATGGCAGGGGCACTTAATTTAAAGGTATCCATCATGTTGGTGGACATTTTCCCCCTCAACAGCTCCCCAATTCACGCTAGGAGGAGCTTTGGGGATGGGCATTTCTGCACCTTTTCTGTCTAGGACCAATATGGTCTACATGGGTTTCCCAGACAGGTAGAAGGCTGTTGGAAATGGTGTCAGAGGATCCTCCCTAAATTAGACACCCATTGTGATACAATGTCAGTGGTTTGTGTTCACTCTGGTGAAAGTGTGTTTCCAGTGGCAGAGCCAACAGGCACATTCACTTACACTCTAAATGAAATGGGTGGACAGAGGGGAGGGTGGAAGAGACGTCAGCCTTTTTTTTTGCAGATAGTCTAATTTTGCCCTCTTCTGTATGAGACTCTCCATCTTGTAAGAGCTGTTTTACAAAGCCCTGCTAAGGCACAGTTTGAATCAATCAATCAAACAAATTTCTTAAGCGCACTACTCACTCAGTAGGGTCTCAAGGCACTGGGGGGGAGGGGTTACTGCTCAAAAAGCCATGTTTTGAGGTGCTTTCTGAAGGTTAGGAGGTCCTGGGTCTTGCGTAGGTTGGTGGGGAGGGAGTTCCAGGTTTTGGTGGCGAGGTGGGAGAAGGATCTGCCGCCGGAGGTGGTGCGTTGGATGCGGGGACTGTAGTGAGGGCGAGGTCAGTGGAGTGGAGCTGTCGAGTTGGTTTGTGGAAGTTGATTTGTTCGTTGAGGTAGGCTGGTCCGGTGTAGTGGAGGGCTTTGTGAGCGTGGACAAGGATTTTGAAGATGAACCTTTTGTTGATGGGCAGCCAGTGTAGGGATCTGAGGTGGACGGAGATGTGTTTGTGGAGAGGGAGGTTGAGGATGAGACGTGCGGCTGCGTTCTGGATTCGCTGGAGTTTTCGCTGAAGCCTGGCTGTGGTCCCTGCATATAGGGTGTTGCCGTCGTCTAGTCTGCTGCTTATAAGGGTGTGAGTGACCATTCTTCTTGTTTCCATTTGAAAGTCTTGCTTAGCATGCAAAGGGAGTTGAAGCAGGAGGATGATAAGGCGTTGATTTGCTGGGTCATGGAGAGAGATGAGTCCAGTATGATGCCAAGATTGCGTGCGTGGGTGGTGGGTTTTGGGAGTGGTCCAAGGGTGGTGGGCCACCAAGAGTCGTTCCATGCTGTCTTGTTGGGGCTGAAGATGATGATCTCGTTTTTTTCTGAGTTCAATTTGAGGTGGCTTGCTGTCATCCAGTTAGCGATGGCGAGGAGTCATGCGTGTGGGTTATTCTTGGCGGTAGATGGGTTCCTCGTGAGGGAGATGATGAGCTGGGTGTCGTCAGCGTATGATATGATGGTGAGGCCGTGGGGGCGGATGATGTTGGCGATAGGAGCCATGTAGATATTGAAAAATGTGGGGCTGGGGGAGGATCCTTGGGGGACCCCACAGATGGTCTTGGTGGCTGTAGACCCGAAAGGAGGGAGGCAAACTCTTTGGGTTCTTTCGGAGAGGAAGGAGGTGAGCCAGTCCAGGGCTTTATGGCGAATTCCGGCGTCGAAGAGGCGTGTGCGGAGGGTTTGGTGGCACATGGTGTCAAAAGCTGCGGAGAGGTCTAGGAAGATGAGGGTGACGGTCTAGCCCTTGTCCAATCTGGTCCTGATGTCATCTGTACAGGCGATGTGGGTGGTCTTGGTGCTGTGGTTTTTTCGGAATCCAGACTGGGAGACGTCGAGTATGTTGTTGACTTCTAGGAAGCGAGACAGTTGTATGTTTACTATCTTCTCTATGACCTTTGCGGGGAAGGGGAGTAGAGAGATGGGTTGGTAGTTTGTGAGGACCTCAGGGTCTGCTTTGGGTTTTTTGAGAAGAGCGTCGACTTCGGTATGTTTCCAAATATCTGGGAAGGTTGTGGTCTCGAAGGAACTGTTGATGACGGCCCGGAGCTGGGGAGCGATGATTTGGCTGGCCTTGTTGAAGATGTGGTGGGGGCAAGGGTCTGTTGGGGGGCCTAAGTGGATGAAGCTCATGGTTTTGCCGATTTCTTCATCGTTGGTGGGGGTCCAGGTGATCAGTAGGATGGTGCGGCAGGGTGTTGTGGTATTGGTTGTGTCGGTGGTGGTGATGGTGGTTGATGACGATGTGAAGCTGTTGTGTGCGTCTGAAATCTTGCGGTGGAAGTAGGTGGAGAGGGAGTTGCAGAGGTCTTGGGAGTGTGGAGGGTTGATGGTGCAGGATTTGGGTTTGGTGAGTTCTTTGATGATGGCAAAAAGTTGCTTGCTGTTGTGTGTGTTGTTGTCTTTGCGTTCTTTGTAGAAGGATCGTTTGGAGGTCCGGATGAGTTGGTGATGTTTGCGCATGGGTGATTTGAGGGCAGAGAAGTTGCTCATTGAGGGTTCTTGGCCCCAGGCTTTCTCAATTTTTCAGCATTCTAGTTCTGTTGTGAACCAGGGGGCGGTCTTGATGGTGCTGTTGTTTATTTTGAATGGGGCAAGGGAGTCTGCGCATGTTTCTAGCCATCGTGTGAGGTTGAGGGCGGCGGCGTTGTGGTCGTTTGGTACTGGGCGGTGGGGCTTGTGCGAGGTTGGAGGTTAGTTGTTCTTTGGAGATCTCGTTCCACTCCGGTAGGGGGTAGGATGTTGTTGGTGGTGGGTGGGGGGTTTCAGGAAGGAGAAATGGACGCAGTGGTGGTCAGTCCAGTGGAGTTCTGTGGTGTGAGTGAAGGCAATGTGGCTGCTGGAGGTGAAGATGGCATCTAGCGTGTGTCCGGCTGAGTGGGTGGGTGAGGTGACCAGTTGCTTGAGGCCGAAGTTTGTGAGGTTGTCCAGCAGGAAATGGAAATGGAAATGCGAAGTTCACCATTCCTTTCAGGGGGGCCCCCCTAGGTTTTCCTTATGCCACGGACACCCGGGTCTGTGAATTTTAGATGTATTATGTACGGGAACCATTCTGGAGATAAAAAGCCTAATGTCAAATGTAAAGTCAGTGTCATTTTAAAAACTGCTAATTTTATCCAGGACAATTGACTCAAGGAAAGATCCCTCTTCAGCAGGTGATAAAGCAATGAAGTTCGTGCCAAGGAAAACCAAAGAGCACTCATCTTCTAAGATCTCAGCTCCAGCTGAGGTGGCAGTATTGCGTATAGTGCCAGATGCTGAAGTGTCCAGAGTCACTTGATCAAGAAAGGACGGCTCA
This sequence comes from Pleurodeles waltl, assembly GCF_031143425.1. Classification (NCBI taxonomy): domain Eukaryota; kingdom Metazoa; phylum Chordata; class Amphibia; order Caudata; family Salamandridae; genus Pleurodeles; species Pleurodeles waltl. The sequence goes on along the minus strand of NC_090436.1, from coordinate 639,423,060 downwards.
CAGAAAGCTTTCTGTAGCAAACGCATTCTCAATACACATGTCTGGTAATGAGCCCTCATAGAAAACATCAACAGATCAGTGTCCAATGAAAGTAGGCGCTGTGTAGAAAGACACAGTTGTAGTGCACATTTGAAAAGGCACCAAAGGCAACAAAACACAGGCTGCACACAGTTCAGTACTGGTCTGAATAAGAGAGACTAGTTGCACTCCAATTCCTCACGGAGTGGTGCTCTGAAATACTGCATAATGCATTCATGATACAGTTGTGCTGGTGTAAGGGCCATCAGTCCTCCTTGTTGAGATGGGGCACATGATAAATAGCAACAGCAGAATGCCACCAATAAAGACTAAAGTAATTGGGAATCCCCTAAATACACCCGAAAGTATTGAGTGTATGGCTGAAGATATTATGCCAAATATACATGAAAAGGTGCTGACAAACCCAGAACCAACAGCCTTAAAGGAGTGTACAATGCCAGCAGTATTAGATGCATTAAATATTTGTCCCACAGGTTCATCAAAGTGACTCTGAAAGTTTGTGTTTAAAAGGGACTGTATTTCTGCACACAACCTTGATAAATGAAGTGCATACGTGTCACGTGCAGATGTCAGCGCTACAATTTTCAGAAACAAAATAACTTTAAGTCTGCTCAGCTTTTCAAAATTTACATTGGAAGCAGCAATGTCTGCTACTTTCGTCTGTTGCGTAGGGGGAAAAAGGACATTATCACAACAAGTTACAATTTGGGAGACTGAAACTAAGTAGGCAATTCCGGCTTGCATTCCACAAAAGCTCCCACTATTAAGAAGCACATAACCTCCATTAGAGAGGACCTGGAATGCTGGTTGAATCAAAGGGACAGGAACTCCCTTCAGGTTGAGGCTAAATTTGCTGCTGAAGTGTTACATGCTCTGTGCAGGGAAAGCTGTTTACAAACCATTGAATGGCTCACAGAAGTCTTACATTTGCTGCCGCTAAGAAAGACCCTTTTCGTGCCATTGAAACATTTGTACGAAAAGGGAAGCTACCACACCTCATGATTGTAACTACCTCCCAGCCGTTCATATCTGCCCACAGGGATGTGTTTCAAGCAGCATATGAATTGAAGTGTTGAAATAGGCAGATTAACAACCCCATGAATTGGCCATACTGCAGATGGTATTTCTGCCACAGTAAAAGGCAACTTTTCTAATTTTTTGGTGTTCAGCATAGTACATGTAACTTCTTTCTTAGCCATTATTTGTTGTTGTCGCATCAAAATTAAATACGGCAAAGAGGTCCTTGGCCCTGACATAATGCCATGGAACGCAACCATTTTTCTGTGTCTGTAGTGTCCAACCTAACTGCATAATGGACCAAGGTTGACTCTGTCCATGGTGTAAAGATGGCATGTCAGTTTGCATAATGTTGATTGCAGAGGAAATTATGTTGTCAAGAGTGTAAATGCAAGTTGTGAATCCCATTATCTACAACGGCTAAAGCTTTCTGTAAGATTTCCTAATCTATTTGCCTTTAGCGGGCTGCGGCTTCTTGTTGTGGAAGTTTACAAACCTTGTTGTAAATTGCATATAAGAAGCGCTTTTTACATTTTCTTCTGAGTCCTAACAGAACATTTTGTAAATCTGTGTTATTAGAAAGGAGACTGAGGTGTGTTTTTAGAGCATCTAGTGAGGAACATTTAAACCATTGCAGGCATAATTTTCCTACACTATATGTTGTCACAATACCTGAATGTTCTGGTGACACATAGTGAGAGTCCGGTCTGTTTGCTCTAACCCCTGTGGAGTTCACAAAACGTGCATGACAACCATTCATGTCTACTGGCCCCAATTACAACCCGCCAGAACTTGAAAGTGATGTGTTAAATGTTCCATTTTGGACCCACCCATCGAGCTGATCTTCACTTGCATTAATGTATTTTTGCCAATTGTAAACGTTTGTGGGAGGGGGGATACTGGCTGCATTTCATTCTTTAATTTTCACCAAGCTTAAACAACTTGGCTGCTGCACTGTGTCATTTAAAAATATAATTTGTAAAGGTATCAGGCATTCTCTAAACAAAGCTTTTCTTCCCTGTATTTGCCAATGTTTAGCTCCCCAAATACTCTTTAAGTCAATCGACTTCATCCAATATTCATCACTGCTATAGCAAACCAGGAAACAAAGGAATCAGAATAAATCAATGTTATATCAGTCAACAATACATTGTGCATTTCCATGATGGGCAATTTAAAAGAATATGACACAGCATCTTTAACATTGTGCCCAAAAAAATATGTTAATTTATCCATATATGTTTTCTAATTCCACCCTGGTGGGGTAGGATAATGTTCCCACTGTGTATAGCTAAAAATATTATTTTGGGTACTTGCTTTATGAATGAGATGATGTCCATAATAATTATAACAGAACATAGTACCATAATTTTCTCTTGTTTGGTAAATACCTTGACTTTTAAATACAGTAAAATACTCTAGTACAGATAACATAGAATAAACTGTTTTTTCATCCCAGCCATCAGAAACAAGCCCAGGTATTATTACATCATTTAAAGATAATTTGAAAACATATGGAATATGAAGAACCTCGTCGGACTAAATATATCTAAGGAAACTTTATCCCAAACAATCCCATGAGAAACTTGTATAGCTGAACTGTTCACTAAGGATAATACTCGACAGATCTTGTGTGAAGAAAAATTTGGTTTTAGGACCTCATCCACCAGTTCAACTGTAGAGCATTCAGAAATGTAATGACTATATATCAAGAAGAAAAAAACTATGACAAAACCAATCCAAAGAAGAAAGGTAAGTACAGTTAGTAAAAGCCACAGATAGTTCTGTGGATGAATGAAATAGTTATCTTTAAGCCAAAATATCAGCTTACGTGCCATTGACGGTGGTGTCGCAGAGGAAGTGGATGAGTCAAAAGAGGAATTATCTCAATCGGCAAAGTATCCAGAAGCAGTTAGTGCAAAATTTGGAGCTGTGTTAGGAGTTGGAGACCTGACATAAGTCTCCCTTGGTGGTTCATAGTAGACAATTCCATTGGTTTGAGTTGCGTTTGTGTAGTAGTCTTCATTATTTCTGTTGTTCATTCTTGTAGATGAAGATAGTGGTACTAATGAAAGATCATTTTCCACCCTCCCCAAGCTTGAGGAAGTTTCAACATTGCTGCTCAAAACCTGAACTAAAACCTCAAAAAACCTCCTGGTCTGTAGTGAGAGGGATTCTGGAACTACCTAGGGGTCCACTAGGTCTTCTGTGTACGATTGACTATATGGTGTAGCTTGACATTATCAATGGAGACAAGGCGGTTTTCCTTTGATCCATGCAGCGCTGATAGAATGACAGTTCTGGTACCTTGTATTCCCAGGACTGGAACAAGTGCACCATATGATGGACCAAACTCCTTTTTCACAGGAATCTTTTCTCGTACTAAATCCCCAACTTTTGGAATCCAGCAGGTTGATTTTATTGGTGCATCCCTTAATTCCAAGGAGGGGGCACAGGCAAACATGTTTTCATCTTGGAACTGTAGTTATTCCTGCAAGACAGTGACACGGTCATTTATGTCAAAAGGTGTGTCTGCCGCCTCCACGCCAGAGCCATCAAGATCTGGAACATACATCTCTGTCCCAAACAGTGCCTCATATGGGGTGCGCCATCCCAAGGAAGTGCTCCCCGGACTCCATACAGGTGACTAAGCCAACTACAATCTGTGACTAATACTCTCACTGTTAAGGATCTCTTTAAGTCTTGATTCTTCCACTCCACTACACTGTTACCCTCAGGATAGCAGGGCGAAATGTAGATGGACCCCTAATGAAGCCATGATGTCCCTGAATGCCCTTGAGGCGAACGCAGGGCCCTAGTCCAAGTGGAAAGCCACAACTGCATATGTACTGATAAAGACATACAAATCTTTAATAACAGTTCGACCGTCAGCTGATCATTGTGGCTATACCCATAGAAATCTGGAGTATGAGCCCACAGCGACTAACATGTATTTGTATGCACCATCATGTGTCAGGGGACCAAGATGGTACAGGTACACACATTATAGTGGTTTGTTTGAAATTAAAAGGGTTGTCTGTGGTGGGCATTTAACGGTGGACCCTTTTATTTGCTGACAGATGTCACAGCAAAGGACATATTGTTTTGTCTGTTTGTAAAGACCTCGCCACCAATAGCATTTTTTGGAGTAGCAAAATAGTAGCCGCCACACCAACATGGGCAGAAGCAACTTCCTCATGTGCCACTTTTATCAATTCAGATCTTTGGTCTTGGTTGGGGATCACCCTATCACCCACTCCTAGTATTGTTACTAAGGCAGTGTGTAGGCTAGTTATGTGGTAGGAATATTTGGAAGGATATGCCTTTTGTAATGGCTTGCCGTCAGCCAAAGCTTTCACAGCAGCAAGTGTTTCATCATCCAACCTCATTTGTGAACGAGTGATTGCAGCAACAGAAGCCGTAGCTACCGCTGGCTTGGCTGCTTCATCAGCCTACACATTGATGACCCAGTGTATGAACTACATGGGCATTGGGTATCTTTTCCTTCAGATCTGCTACTTTGCCCCACAGTAACTTGGTTTAAAGGGGTTGCCTTTTGAATCTCTGAAACCCATTTTGACGCCAGTAATGCAGATATTCATTGAAGGTCTGGACACAGTAGTACAAATCACAGACTATCAACATTATTTTTCTGGATCCATGTGTTCCACTGCCAATACCAGAGCATTGAGCTCTGCTAGTTGTGCAGTGCAGTCCCCTAAGGTCTGCGTGTAAGAATTTATGGATGGAATTAACCATCTTTCCTGTAGCCATTCACAGCCACGCAAGTGGCAGAGTATTGATGTTTTGTGCCTGTGGCTGGTTGGGCTGAACCATTAGTGTAAGTGATTGTTTGATGTTGGTCAACTGGCAAAATATATGCCGGGATTGGATATTCCATTTCATATTGAAGGAATTCTTGAGTTCAGAATTTTGGGTCATAAATGTAGTCAACATCAACGACTGTCAGAGACATTGCTCATTGAATCCAACATGATGGTAATGCTTTTGTGAGAAGAATGCTAGCCTTTGTGACAGCCTCAAGGGCTGGGATCAGAGAGACAACAATAATGAGTTTCCCCTGAGCCAGAGGTCTGTCTTTAATGACAGCCATCTGAACCGCAGTCAGAATTTTTACTGTGGGAGCAGCGTTGTTCAGCTGTAGAGTACAGGTGTGATTTGTATGCAATAGGGACGCTTTCACCCTCATTAAATGTGATGTAGGTGAAACCGATTGCACAAGCAATTACTCTGCTGACCAAATGTGTTTTGTTGTCCTTTGTGTGTAAATGTTTTCCTGCAAGCATGTTTTGTTGTAATGCTCTCAGAATGCATGTGTGATCGACTGTCCAGAATTTACTTGAACAATCATATAATGGTCTAATGTGTTGGGCATAATCAGGAATGTAAGTTCTGCCAATGTTTAAAAAGCCCAATAAAGACTGGAGTTTTTTTATGGTATTTTGTGGTTGCAATTGTACGCACTTTTCTAGAAAGTGGGGCAGTAGGCTCTTGCCTTCATCGGATAACTCATATCCCAAAAATAGGACACTGAAAAAGGCAATTTTGGTTTTCTTAAAATTGAATTTGTAGCCGAATTTGGCAAATCCCACAGCAATGCCGGCCACCCCTTTCAGGTGAGATCATCATCTGTTAGGTAGATGTCATCAACATAGGACAACGCTTCAGGGTCAGTGTTGTGTTAAATGGATGTTATATGTGCTGAAAACAGCCCATGGCTGTTTTTATACCGCTGAGGGAGCCTGCAATTTTTTTTTCTGCAAGCCGAAGGTGCTAAATGATGTTAAATCCCTGCTTTCAGGTGCTATATTTTGGCAGGAGAAGCTGTTGGAAATATTTAAAGCTGTTTTGTATTTTTTGCGCACTATGAGTCAGATTTACAAGGCCCCAGCTCCACCGGAGCGTCACCTTCATAATCGTTAGGAAGACACCATCCCCCATACCTGGATTTGGTAGTAGCGAAGAGGGCTATTAGTCTACTGAGAGTCCTCTCTCATGTCGACAGAGAAAGATGTAAAGTCTCAGCAGACATCTGCAATGAAGCGACAGCTTGCGGTGGCAATCTTCTAGCTGGAACTCTCCCTCTAACATAAAGGGGGCACAGAGATGTTTTATAATAAAACAGCTACTGTTCTAGGAAACATGCCCTAATGTAAAACATGCACGTTTCAGTGAAGTGGCAAGGAGATTGCGGTGTTCCACTTTGTGCCGGCAACATATTGGAGACAGCCTTGAGCAGAGCACAGAATGAGAATGTCAGAGTACAAAGAATGCAAACAGTTTCTGTGCTAAAAGTATACAAGTTAAAGGAAAATAAAACAGCACCACAGAAGAGAGCTTCTGCTCCGAAATTAAAATGAATAAAATGAATTGCAACTAGGCTAAAGGGCACAGGCTGCAGGCCTATGGCTAAAATAGCGTGCCCCTAAAGGTACCTTCACCACAACACCTTTGTAACACTTCCCTGAACCCTCTACAACTGTATGGAAAATGTATTATTCTAGTGGATGTTCCACAATCGTCATAAAATGTTACAATTCTAAAATTCCAATTGGAAGTGGTGCAACGCTTTTGTGACTCTAATCCTTCATAAGTACAAACAAACCAGTACATTACTAAAGGCATGTTGTATGACATTCAAGTTAGAGAACTGTTTGATGTACATGAAAACAAGACAATAAAAGCACACAAGAAGCATTGTTTTCTGGCACTCAGTCACTTTTAACTGCCAGGCAGCAGGGATAAAGCTGCCTAGTGCATGCTCACATTTATCATACCCACCTGTTGAGTAGCCAAGGCTCTTTGGTGCAACTCAAACCATAGCGCAGATTGTCTGAAAAGTCCCCCTCTGAAGAACTGTTGTACATGGCCCAGGCAAAGTCCCACTCTTTGTCACTTCCCAATGCTATGCCGTAACAAAAAATCGATTTTCTAATGGATGAAGGTATCCTAAAATGAAACATGAGGTTAGCAAGCATTATTTATTACTATACAGTGGCAACACATTCACCCAAGAGGCTAGCAACATTTACAAGCATTCAATCTATGGATTTTTCATCTAAGTGAGCACATTTATTTTTCAATTTACTGTTCAAAAATGCATTGTTGGGATGAGTTGATAGCGCACATTGCTTGAACTGTTGATCCTCACATGGTTTAATACAAACATAAACAAAATGTGAAGCATATTTCTTTAAAATAATGCAAAGTGCACAGCTAACTTGGCAAACTTTCCTAATATATTTGAAGCATGGCACTTGATGTAATGAGCCACGCAGCTCTTGGCGGCACAACCCTTTGTCATTTCCATGCCCCGAATATATATGGCTTGGCCAGAGGCTATAAATAAATGGGGGAACAACCGCATGGGGTCTTCCACCCAAACCATATGCAAGTGTGTACGTGTCCATTCATTGATGCATATCAGTGTCACCTAATGTGTCCTGGCTATCAGCTGACCCTGACAGTTAGGTCACCACACTAGCAACAAGGGTCCTTTGCCCACACGCCCTCCCTAGGAGGTGTTCTGCGATCCTGCTTGCGGCAAGCTGAGCGGACGCCGTGCACCCGGAGTGGGGTCCTCCTTTCCTTGCATCCTGCACTCGCTGCCACTAGAGGTGATATTGGTAGGGCCCATCTGCAATCTGGGGCCTGCCTCCAACCTCATTGGAGCAGCTGCAGGCCTCAAACCTGCATACAACGCAAGCAGATAATAGCAGTCTGCCTCCATTGGGCCTGCAAAATTGGATGCAACAGGGCTCCAGTCCTTCCTCGTCAGCCTGGTTCAGCCTCACCAGAAGGGTGGGTAGTGGCTCCTGCCCCAACCGGACACTACAACTGGAACTGGACTTGGTCCTCTTCTTTTGCAGGTCCTCTTCTGGCAGACTCCATCTTCAGTTTCTTCCAGTCTTGCTTGTTTACCGCCGATTCAGGTGGTGTGTTCTTGATGAGCAGGAGCACGAGGGCATTCGATCTATGCACCAGTTCACTGCATTTCGCACACATGAGTGTTTTTCTCATAGCACACTGCGCATAGCCTATCCTATTTTTCCACGCCCTGAACTCTGGACACCACTGAACATCCTCAAGACCTGCTGCAGACACATCCCAGTGATTAATCTTGTGCCATCTTGGATGCTGCTCCATCCAATTCTAGTCCTTTGCAGTACAGATGCGGGAGTGAAAAAGGGGTCCCACAAGACAGTGCACGTTTGGCCCGTTGGGATGAGTTGATAGAGCACGTTGCTTGAACTGTTGATCCTCACATGGTGCGACCCCCAGAATGTTGAGAAGCATGTCATCCAGGTACCACTGGACCCCATTTCACTTCTCAGCCAATGCAGATGACCCGGCACCAGCAGCAATCCCTTTGCAACAATTGCACTAGTACACCATGGTAGGGGAACTCCCATTGTTCATTGAACTGACGTACCCAGCACTGCAACCCTCTCATTGGAAGATATGGGGGGAAGGCTGGAGAACTATTTTATTGCTACCAGTGAACGTGACAGAGCTGTAAAAAGGTAGCTTCCCCTACACTTTGGGGGTGACGAAGTATACAAACACTTCAGACACCTACCTAATACTGGCGCTATTGATGCCTATGACAAGGCGGTAAGGGTGCTTAATTCTCATTTCTACCCACAATTGAATTCAGATTTTGAGTGGTTTAATCTCCTCCAGGCATGCCAGAAAGAGGGGAATCAAATGATAAATTCTATGCTTGGCTCAGAGAGCTTGCCAGCACATCACAGCAAACGGCCAACCCAAAGAGATATGAGCGCAGATTATCCAGGGGTGCTGCAACAAAATTCTCAGAGGCCTCATCCTGAGACAGCAGAACATTAGCCTGGATGACATCTTGGTAATGGTGCGATCGCACAACCTATCAACTGCCAGAGCCACCAAAATGGACATGGTGATAACACAAACTCCCGAAAAGACCTCCACGATAAAGATGGAACGCATGGATGCGGTTCAGACACAAAACACCAAAGGGAGACCCAAGAAGTACACCACCCCAAAGCAGGGGGTGCGCTGCGAGTACTGTGGGCGAGAAGTAAATGCCCCGAAAGCATACTTTGCCTAAGGGAGGGTATGCTCTAACTGTGGGAAATTGAGCCACTTCATGACCATCTGCAGAGGAGGGATCCGAGGAAGAGGAGCAAGAGGAAGATGCACCCCCACAAGAGCAGTAAAACAACTGCCGCTGGAAGGACCACAGTTACTTGGGCCAAGTCATCATGTATCAAGGTACACCCCTGAAGACTCACCTCCTGATGAAGAAGTATTCCTCCTCTTGTTTATGAATGACGTAAAACGCCATCGAAAACCTCAGCCAACCTGCCTGATTGAGATACCAGGTTCCCAGGTAAAACCCCTCATAGACACCACACCTCAGGCAACATAATGGACGTGCAGCAATATCGGCGCCTTCAACAGTGCCCAACACTAACACCATCCAACACTAAGATCTTCACATATGGAAGACTCACACTCTTGCCCTAAAAGGATGCATGACAGTAAGCATCAAATCCGATGACAAAGAGATTCAAACCACGTTACACAATGTTGGCAGGGAAGCTCACACCCTTCTCTGCAGCCACTGAGCAGAAGATCTAGGGCTAGTGTTGCCAAAAGTATGAAAACATCCCAGAGAAAGGAAATACTGAGCCAGTTCCCTGAACTGTTTGTTGGCCTAGGGTGCCTGAGTGCTCCACAGATTAAACTGCACATTGACAAATCAGTAAAACCCACTGTCCTACCACACTGGTGCATCCTGTTTCACCTCTGCCCACTGGTGGAGAAAGAACTGGACAAGCTGGAGAGTTAAGGAGTAATAGAGAAGGTGTCAGGGGTAAGTGTGGGTATCCCAAATGGTGATCACCGAGAACCAGAAACAACCAGGGAAGATACAGTAATGCATCGACATACATCTCCCCAACCAAGCAATTAAGAGGAAGAGACACACAAAGCCCACCATAGGCAACATAATTGCTGATCTAAATGGCTCCCGGTGGTTTTGCAAGCTAGACCTAAATGCAGGATATCATCATTTGTGCCTCTCCGAAGAGAGTAGATACAGGACCACTTTTTCAATGCACCTAGGATTGAGGCGATATAAACGTCTAAGCTTCGGTATCTCCTCTGCAGCAGAAATATTCCAGGATGCCATATGGGAGACATTATCAGGACTTCAGGGCGTTATGAACGTGAGTGACGACATGCTCATCCACTCCAACACTGCAGAGGAACAGCACCACTATCTCAGGGACAGTCTCAAGTGCCGGGCTGAGCATCTTATAATGCTTCATAAGAAGAAATGCTCATTCTTCCAGACGTTCATCAAATTCTTTGGATATGTTTTCAACCAAGAAGGTCTATAGGATGACCCATGGAAATCGCAGGCAATAAAGCAGGCCCCTGTGCTGAGAACTGTTCCACCTACTGTGGAAGATTCATACCGAACCTAGGGGGTTATTACAACTTTGGAGGAGGTGTTAATCCGTCCCAAATGTGACGGATATACCACCAGCCGTATTACGAGTTCCATAGGATATAATGGACTCGTAATACGGCTGGTGGTATATCCGTCACTTTACCGTCACTTTTGGGACGGATTAACACCTCCTCCAAAGTTGTAATAACCCCCCTAGTCATGCTGGGTGAACTGCTCCAGGTCCTAACCAAAGCCGATTTTCCTTGGTCCTGGGAACGCAGAGAAGAAGAGGCTTTTCAAGCACTGGAAGAAGCACTGCTATGCAAGCCCACAATGGCGTATTTTGACCTGAAGAAGAAGAAGTTCACTGTGGACACCAGCCCTGTAGGGCTGGGAGCTATTTTGACACAAAAAGTGGAGCCTGGCAGGTGGGCGCCATTTGCATTTCAAGCAAGGCTCTCACACCGACTGAGAAGCTCTACATGCAGATTGAGAGAGAAGCTCTCACTATAAAACGGACCTGTGGACATTTTCACCTCTAACTCTGTGGAAGGACTTTCAGAGTGGTCACAGCCACCAACCACTCATCCCATTGTTCAAGAGTACTGCACCACATTCTACCCCACAGATAGAATGCTGGGCCATCCAACTTCAACACTATTGCATGGAGGTAACATACTGCCCAGACGTGAAGAACCCAGCAGACTTGTTGTCCCGCCACCCCCAACAACCTGCTAAAGAGAACACAACCGCTGAAGAGGTGGCTGATGGATATGTGCAAGTGTTGGTCCACAGTGCCTGTCCCAGAGCACTTGACCTGAAAGAAATTTTAGATGTCACTGCTGAGGATGCTGTACTGATGACGGTGAGGAGCGCTCTTGTGGGGGGATCCTGGCAAGATTTCCTCAAAGATGCCAATGACTGGACAAGCCCGGACAAAGAAAGACTTACAAAATTCTGAGGGGTTCGCAATGAACTCAGCATGACCATGGATGGTATTATACTGGGAAGACACCGGCTGTTGATCCCCAACAGCCTCCAACATCGAGTGACAGAGCTAGCCAATGGGATACACCAGGGCACTGCGAAGATATAGTTGCCAGTGCAAGTGGAGGCGTGGGTTCTCTGCCTTGAAACTGCAGTAGATGAACTTGTGAGGCAGTGCTCAGCATGCCAACTAACAAGTATGTCTGAAGTGCCAGCGCGAGTCATGACGGAAGAACAGTGTACCATGCCCTGGTCTAAAGTCAGTCTTGATTTTGGGAGCTTCCCAGGCGGAAGGATCAATTTGGACCTGATAGATGGTACTTGAAGTATCCAAGTGTTGAAGTTATTGACTGCACTGCCTTTATCAATGTCACTCCTATCCTGTCCTTCGGATTGCCACACTTGAAGCAGCTAACATGGAGCTCAGTTTTCAGTGATTTCAGAGGGAATACCAAGGAATCCCTCACTGCACCACGCGACAGGCACTGTGGTCACTCATGTTGAAGAGGCAAAGACATGACACCCTTCCAACATATCCAGGGTAGTTGCCACCTCCATATTGCCCGGAAAAGACCCAGACAAGAAGACAACAGAAAAATAATCGAACAAGCATGAGAAGATGTGCAGCAACACAGCACCTACACCCGGCAATCAGGTGATCATCAGGGACAGGAGGCCTGGCTGGAAATTCAGAATGCCTTACGAACCTGGGTTATGGATGATTCTTAGTGTGGCTGGCACCATGGTCATGGCACAGAAGGGATTCAAGAAAATGACTAGGAACATCTCATGGTTCTGAAAGGCAACATTCACTGAACTCCCAAGAGTTATCTTGGACCTTGGTGACACCAACTAGGAACCACCAAAGGACGAACAATATTTGAGAGAAATGACACCTGTGACTCTTTTGCTGGACAGGGCATCCCTGTACAACAGTCAGATAGCCCTCCTCCTACCCAGGATGAGGGGAGCGGCTCTCGTCACCATCGGTATAGTCTCAGCCCCAATCTACTACCAAGTTAGAGACTAAGGGACTTTACAAGTCTCACAACGGACTTAACATTCACACTGAATTGGGAAGGGATGTAATGAGCCGCACAGCTCTTGGTGGCACAGCCCTTTTTCATTTCCATGCCCAGATATATATTAAGCACATCCCCTGGCCAGGTGTGGCCAGAGGCTATAAATAAATGTAAGAACAACTGCCTGGGGACTTCCACACAAACCATCAGTGGCGGTTCCTCCGTGGGAGTGGAGGAGCATTGCCCCCCTGCACTGCTCTGTAGAAAGCTTTAAAAAAATGGTAATAACATTTGACACTTTCGGCCACCAAACAAAGGGGGTCATTCCGACCCTGGCGGTCCATGACCGCCAGGGCCGGGGAAGCACCGCCAACAGGCTGGCGGTGCTTCCTGGCCAATTCTGACCGTGGCGGCAAAGCCGCGGTCAGAAAAGGGGAACCGGCGGTTTCCCGCCGGTTTTCCCCTGGCCAAAGGAATCCTGCAAGCAGCGCCGCCATGGGGATTCCGACCCCCTTCCCGCCAGCCTGTTCCTGGCAGTTTACACCGCCAGGAAGAGGCTGGCGGGAACGGGTGTCGTGGGGCCCCTGGGGGCCCCTGCACTGCCCATGCCAGTGGCATGGGCAGTGCAGGGGCCCCCTAACAGGGCCCCATAAAGATTTTCAGTGTCTGCTTGGCAGACACTGAAAATCGCGACGGGTGCCACTGCACCTGTCGCACCGCAGCAAATCCGCCGGCTCCATTCGGAGCCGGCTTCATCTTTGCTGGGGCTTTCCCGCTGGGCCGGCGGGCGGTCTTTTGCAGATCGCCCGCTGGCCCAGCGGGAAAGTCGGAATGTCCCCCGCGGTCATCTGAACGCGGGGCGGTGTTTGGGAGGGCGCCACCCACCGGGGTCGGAATGACCCCCAAAGTGCGAGGGCAAGGTGGGGCAGTGCATCACTGCTGTCAATGATTGGCAGCAGTGAGGAGTGGCTCCTTTGTTTGAAGGGCGCATGATGGTTTGGCCGGCCAATCGTCGACAGCCAGGTTGGAGAGAAGGCACAGGCATACAGTGTCTTTTGGAGCATGGAGCCGGCCCGCTCAAGCCAATCAAGACACTTTTTTATGCTGCTTAACAGCATAAAAAAGTGTCTTGATTGGATGAGGGAGTTGGCTGTGGGCTTCGCATTCTGAGGACATGCTGCAGAACAAGACCGTGCTGCATGACATCGAGTAAGGTATGTGTATTTTATTACATTTATATTAGTGTGCATGTTATGTGTGTATGTTATGTTATGCATGTGTTATGTATGTTATGTGTGTATGTTATGTTATGTGTGTATGTTGTAGTTTTTTGCGACCCGTCAATTTATTTTGCTGCCAGCCATCACTGTGAACCATATGCTAGTGTGTATGTGTCCAATCATTGATGCATATCCACATCACCTAATGTGTCTGGGCTATCAGTTGACCCTGCCAGTTAAGTCACCACACTTCATGGTATGCTTTCGAAGCCAAATGACAAGAAGCTACTGAGAGAGCGTAGCTTATATAATGTATATTAACATAAATGTTTATGAATTAATGTGTGATACTGCCGCATAGAAACTGTAATAGTAATTTGCTTAAACATGCACCTGAAATGTGACCACGGGGGAGTGGCCGTCAATGTATACGTAGACTAATAATGATGATTAAAATGTTACGTATCAATGTATTGAATACGTTTATGCTAATTAGCAATAATTGTGTTATTGAATTTGCGCTGAAATCCTTATAGGCCTCAAGTTAGCATGAGTCGAAGCTTAGCTGCTTGACTCTCATATTAAATGTATTTTTCCTATCTTGCAGTGTGCTGACTCACAAAGGACACAACCTATTTTTTTTTTCCTCTTCAAACTAAAAGACGAATGTAACCATGCTAGATCCGTTCCCATGAATTTTTCATTGCTTGTATAATAATGTTGAAACAAAATGAAACAGTGTAAATTAATGTAATGTACAAGGCCATTCAAACCGGTGAAGACAATGGAGCTACTGACCAAAGGATGTGCAAAGAATTACAGAAAGATGAAATCATACCGGATGTTCCACCTCTGAAGACATCGAATAAGAGGACTAATCAGAGACTTGTAAATCAATATGGGGTGAAAGAGTAGGTGACCTAATGCGTTTTCTGATAGGTTAAAGATAGTGGGGTATAACAAATGTCCAATAGAATTTTGGGGAAATGTACAACGAAAAAGGGATAAAAACTGATGACACAGGGAGCCATTTAGGTGGGTTAGGGAATGCTATTGAATTTATCCAGAAACTTTGTCACTCTGTTTGGTGACTTGTTGCTTTACTTAAAACCATCCTCGCCCTTAGATTTGTCCATATTACACTTTACCTCCTTATGAGGGAAGTGCCTATTTTTGCCCCGGAGCTGAGTTCTGACAGATGGCGATTTGACCGATGTCCTGAAGACGAAGACTGAACCTGTGCGCTGACCTAAACTTTGGAGGGTAATTATGACAATGCAATTGTGATTTGTCTGTTTGCTTTTCCTTTCTAGGTACCAACTGCTTACTTTTGACAGAGACCATAGCTAGAGGTTTTCCAAATTAGTGTTCTAAATCGTTTTGCATGAAGCCCAACATGCTAATGCTAATCAGTGGTTAGGACAGGTGTTTACTAAACTGACACAAATAGACAAACGACTGAAGTTATGCTTTGTTGAACTGACGCGTTATTGACACTCTGCTAAATTGATCTATGTTCACGCCGTGCTATATTCTGATGTTTGTGATTCTCGCCTTAATGAAATCTTATCAAAGTTGCCATATTGTGACTATGCTATTATGTTTCTTGGTGTTGGGATTAACGCATCTGCTCTTGGATTTGTAATCAATAGGGAATAAAACTTATAAAATTCTACTAAACTGGGGTGGTTATTCATGGCAGCAAGGTCATGGTAGAGTTTTGAATTGACTAATGATTTTGAAATGTATTGTTATGATAAATATTGATGACATTATTGGTGTATTGATTGACATGTTGATTAGCTATCTCGTCCTAAGGTGTCTCTCAACTGGGTCAAAAGATTAATTGGCCTAAAACGAGTCCTGATGTGTAATAAATTATCATAAAGGGACGCGTTAACAGTTCTGGTAGCAGAGCGATGGTTTGGCCCTTTGGGGCCCTAGGACGGAGAATTATTGTTTAAATTGTTTTTCTGAGATAATGCAAACTGGAGGTATGATGTGTTTCTAAATTCACCATGACTTTCCTGGGATCTCGGAGCCTGCCTAAGTGAGTTGGGAATGTTCTCGGCGTCATAGCATGGGTGGTGTAGAATTTGCGCTTGCTCAGCTTATGCATTTTGCAGGTGATTTGTGAAGTTTGTGTGTATTTAGGCCAGGTAATGTTGTTTTAGTAGGAGTGGGCATACTCCGCAGTATGAGAGTAGCGAAGTTGGCGTACTTCATATGAGTGTGGCGCTTTGTGCTCAAAATTATCCACGTGGTTGGTTGTTCATGTACGGACCCGTCGTGGTCTAAGACTCCGGAGTACATTGACAAGCGTAGGAGACACTTGGGTTTATGTTGTAATTTGTGCGGTTTAATTAGGTCAATCGGGCGTGGTTGACAAGTCGAGTTTGAGTCAATTGTGTGTGTGAAACCTTCGATGGAGATTTGGCAAGTTCTAAAGTGCACTAGGACAAACCATTGACAAGTCGAGAGTAGGATTTGCGGGTCGAATTCTGCTTGCGGGTGCGGGAACTGAGAAGGAGAGAGTAGCGGCCGAGGCTTCAAGTGAAATCTCTGTAAAGTCCTGAAGCAAATGTGTTACCTTTCCTGTAGTAAACCGGCAAATTTGTGTTGTTGTTGTTGTTAAGGTGCTCGCAGTAATTTTTGCATTAGTTTGGTGTGAATCCAGTGAGGGGCGGACGAGCCGCAAGACTTTGTCAGCTGCAGTGTGTGAGTGTGACATCAGTGGTGCCGCGCTGAGATAGGTCAGTTGTCGAGAGGGGTCGCGCACGGATTGGCTGCCATCCGTGAGAGGCAATAGGTTGAGAAAGGTGGGTGAAGAGTGTCCTGGGAATTAAAGTCACTTTCTGATTAAATACAACAAAAGAAAAGACGCAAAGATGAATTTTATTAAAGCTTTTAAGAGCGCTCTGAAAGGAGACATATACATTATGGCGAGTGAAGGGGAGCCTACACCGCCTGAGGGTACTCCAGCTTATATAGTCATGGAGGAAAAAGGTGTCGCGCCTTGCTTATGGATGAAGAAGTGGCACAAATTGACGGAAAAAGAGGGATGTTTGGCATTTCCGGAACACGGGACACTCAATACGAGGGTTCTAGAGAATTTGAGGTGGATGTTAAGTGTACAGAAGCCACCTCCGAGGCCAGCTCAATACGAGGCTTTAGCAATTTGGGATTTAATGGCTATTAAATAGAGACAAGAAAAATTCCAAAGAAGAATAAAAAGGGCAGAAAAGACTTTAGCTGAGGCTAGATGGGACAACGAGAGTAAAATGTGGAGACGGGGAATAGTTGACGGACTAAAGTTGTTCCCAGCAATAACACAGGGTGATGAGACACAGGGAAAGAAAGACACATGTAAAACAGACAAGGACTCTAGTAAGCCTCAAGAGACTAAGAGATCTTGGGAAGAAGAAGATGATTCAGATAACGAAGAATTTCTACATCAGTTATTACATGATCGCCCGTCACCTTATGCGGTAAGCGACAATGTCCCGAGCACTAGTGCGGATCCTGGGAACCAGACGCAGGAGAAGGGAGTTACTGATACAGCACAGACTAGTGATACGGGTTTGATACAGAATGGTGTCAGTGTACCCACTGCGCCAGACATGCAGATACAGTTGCAACCTCCACCGCAGATACAGAGAATCTATCCAGACGTCCCAGTACTAGAGACTACTACAAATCTGATAGTGCCGCCAGACCCGATATATACAAAATCGAGGTTAGTGCAGATCGAGCCAACTCCGCAATTGCTGCCCCAGCCGCAGCCACAACTAATACCAGGGTATAATCCAGCAGCAGGACCTCCATTAATACCTGCCCCGGCTTCAGAGAATCAAACCTTTGGGGTTGCTGCTCCACGAGGTTTGGGACCAGGTCAGACACCAGCTGCCATATCATTGCCAATTACTGTTGGTCCACTGGTGCCATTGTATGCACAAGGTAAGCCTGGTATATGTGATCAGGGGGTAATGACACACAAGATAATAAGAGGAGGGTCCATAGGAACTCCCCAGTTAATGGCCCCAGGAGAGCAAGCGGTTGAAAGACCGAGGTATTTGTTAAACCTTAACCCGGCTGAAGCACCGTTGGAGGCAATGAGACAGACAGGGCTAGGTGTGCTAACCCCACAGACAATAAGCACAAATGCTTCACAGTCACCAATGATGCATGCGGGAAATATCTCACTGCAAGGTTTTACAGTGCAACAAGTGAATGAGTGGTTAGAAAAAACTTATGCTCCAAAAGCCGTTGCAACTGTAGAAAGGTTAGAAAGGTCTGAGAAAGATGACTACCTGAACTTTGTAAGACTGGGCGTGGAAGCTGCTGAATTAGTGGAAGGAACGATGGGGGTGAGCAGGTTAGAGTCATACACAGAAGCAGAATTGAGATATCTGTGCCCTAAGATCACTAAAGAAGTAGGCAAGGTACATCAGAGATTAGCGAACCTGGCAGACAAATACAATATTGACATTGAAAATACTAAACATTTGAAAAGAAGTTACAGGTTAGACATTGACTCAAAGACTTGGAGCATATGAGGTCTGCCGGAATGAAAGCGCATCTAAAGGAAATACTGCAAAATGCTCAGATTTGAGGAGCCTTAGAAAAGTGGGAAGGCAGATGGGCCAAGAAAAGACATAAGGAGAAAAGTGACAGTCCGGGATCAAGTAAAGCTAAAACTGCACCGGATACGGAGTCAGTAAAGATGTTACCCATGAGAGAAACAGCTGGTGGGGTTCTAATCCATGTACTGTGGTCCAGGGGAGACATCCTATCCTTCACGAATGATTATCCCAGGTTGAGGGAGAAACCGATAGAGTGGTATCAGCAAACAGATAGGTTTGTGAAACTTGCGAAGTGTCTCTGGGAAGACTTGAATACCTTGTTTGAGATCATTGTTCCGCCCGACTTATGGCATGAGTGCAAGAGAGGGGTAGACTGGCCAACACAGGAGCCGGCAAGGGATAAGGTGACCGGAGCAACCTCTGAGGAGGTGATGAAGTATTATCACAAGGTAATTGAGTTTTTGAAGCAGAAAGTGTCGCCAAAAGTGACTGATTGGCAGAAAATTGACCGGACCTCACAGGAGGTTAAACAATCAATACATGCTTACTCTGAGAGATTGTTGAAGGCATTCAAACGTTACAGTGGTACTGAGACCATTGAGCCAAAAGACATGAACCATCTTGTGTTCAGATTTGTTGAAGGGCTGAGACCAGAGGTTAGACAGATGATTAAAAATCATTTGATCTGTTGGCAAGCTAAGCCGATTGATGAGGTGTTGCAGTATGCAAAATACCGTAGTGACGAGATCGAGCTGAAGCAGAAAAACTTGAAGGAGAAAGTGATGGTGATGCAGATAAGGGCTGCGCAGGCAGGAATGTAGGGAAATGGAATTCAACAGATGATACAGCAGCAACCGCAAGGGAAAGGTGTGTTTCAGGCACAACCGAGAGGTCGAGGTTTTGTGAATCGCGGTCCAGATTTGAATACTGTTGTAGTTCAAAATGATGTACAAGGGATGAAAAAGATGTCACCATGTCACGCGTGCGGGGCGTGGGGCATTGGAAGCGGGAATGCCCAAATGTGGTGTCAGATGGTGTCGTTCAACAAAGCACTAATGTCGGTACATTACAAAATATGAGAGGTCCAAAATTGAGAAGTCAAAATCCGAACTTCCAAAATAACATGGTTCAGATGCAAGGGCTACATCCCATGCAGCAAATGCAGCGTGTTCAACCAGAGCAAGTGCAGCAAGTACAACAGCAGGTTCCCATGGTATCTATACAGCAAATGCAACTACCATTAGCTCCAATGGGACAGCAACAGGTGATGCTTCCTCAGCAGGTCACAGGTCAAGTGATGAGCCAAAATAATACAGTACAGCAATTCCCATTGCGTAGTGAAGATGGAATGAATGAGGAATGGTTGGATTACAGTTCAGACAGTGAAGAGTGCAGACTTGCAGCGTCCCTAGAAGTAGATCAGAGGGGACCCTATGTAGAGGGAAAAGTAATGGGACACAAGGTTTCATTCTTGGTTGATACCGGAGCTACACGCTCTACAGTCAGAAGTGCAGAAGTTCCAAAATTACCACTTTCAGGACGTACCATAAGGGTGGTTGGAGTAGCAAACCAGTACTTGACATATCCGATTACAGATCCAGTGCAAGTTGAGATTGGCAACTTCCAGGGACTGCATAAGTTTGTAGTCTGCGATTCAAGTCCTGTGTCCCTACTGGGAAGAGACTTACTGTGCAAACGAAATGCTCGATTACCTGTTCCAATGATGGAATTGAGGTACAGACAAATAGTGATGATGAAGGGGAAGATGGTCAGTTCTCAGAGTTAGAGACAGAAACCGCGAATGAAGATTACCCTTTGATAACTTTATTCCCGATGCTTACAGTGACTGACTTACCCGCCGAATTACAGGGAACGGTGACAGAGAAAGTGTGGGATTTGACAGGAAAGGAAGTGGGACTGATAAAAGGAGTGGAACCAGTTAAAGTACAAGTAAAGCCAAATGCAGTGTTTCACCAGGTGCCGCAGTACCATATGGCACAAGATGTCCTTATTCAGGTGTCGCAAATAATTGCGGACTTTGTAAAATAAGGAGTCCTGAAGGAAGCATTGAGCAGCCCATGTAATTCACCGATAATGGGTCTGAAAAAGCCTTGTGGGAAGGTTCGAATTGTGCAGGACTTGAGGAAAATAAACAAGATTGTGGTAAAATGTTGCCCCACAGTGCCAAACCCAGCAGTGATCATGTTTCAGGTTCCGTGTGATGCTGAATGGTTCACTGTTGTAGACTTGTCACAAGCTTTCTTTTCGGTGCCTCTTCATGAAGACAGCCAGTTTTTATTCAGTTTCAAATTCCTGGACCAGGTGTACAGTTGGTGAAGAATTCCTCAAGGGTTTTCTGAGTCACCGTCCATCTTCAATCAGATATTGAAGAAGGACTTAGAATCCTTAGTACTGCCTTTCAGTTAGACTCTAGTGCAGTACATTGACGACTTACTGATTGCGTCCAGGACAAAAGACGACTGTAGGTATGACACAATTGCCTTACTGAATCACTTAGGAAAGAACAGACATAAAGTGTCGCCAAAGAAGCTACAGTACTGTCAGAAAGAAGTAAAGTACTTAGGACACTTGATTGAGAGAGGGTCCAGGAGAATATCAAAGGAAAGGGTGACAGCTATTTTGCAGATGAACCCCCCCGACAACAAAGAGAGATGTCAGGATGTTTTTGGGAATGGTGGGCTACTGTCGCCAGTGGATAACCAACTTTTCGATGATCTCAAAACCATTGATAAAGCTGACAGGCAAGGAGATTAAGGATGAACCGTATACCATAGCCTTATCCAAAGAAGAGCTTGAGTCATTCATTGAATTGAGAGAGTGCATGTGCAGGGCACCAGCTTTGGGTATGCCTGATTATACGAAACCTTTTCTACTGTTTTGTCATGAACGTGATGCTTGTTCTTTATCTGTCTTAACACAGGTCCATGGAAGTGCAAACCGCCCTGTAGCATATTTTTCAGCTACCTTGGACCCCGTCGCAGCAGCCTTACCGGGTTGTTTGCACGCAGTTGCAGCAGTTGGTCAAAGCCTCACGCAGTGTGAAGGCATAGTGATGGGACATCCTTTGACAGTAATGGTTGCACATTCAGTTGAAATTCTGTTGACTCGAACCAAAACCCAGCACATGACAAATGCCCGACTTACCCGATATGAGACAATCACTTTAGGGTTCGCCTAATGTCTCACTGAAGCGATGTACTGTATTGAACCCGGCAACTCTACTTCCTGTTGAAAGTACCGAGATTAATAATGAAGAGGAAGTGGAGCATGATTGTCTTGAGGTAACAGAACTATGTACCAAGCCCCGACCTGATATTCAAGATACGCAGTTAAACTAAAATGACTGCATTATGTTTGTTGATGGATCCTGTTTGAGAGACTCAGTCGGAATGCTGAGAGCCGGTTACGCTGTATGTACCATAGCTGGTATCATTGAAGCTTCCTGGTTCGAGAGTGTGTATTCCGCACAAGTGGCAGAGCTAATTGTCCTTACTAAGGCATGCCACGCAGCTGAAAATCTGAGAGTCACTATCTATACTGACAGCAGATATGGATTTGGAATTGTACATGATTTTGGCCAATTGTGGTCACAGAGAGGTTTCATGACCTCTTCTGGTTCTCCTGTAAAAAATGGTGAACAAATTAAGGATTTGTTACATGCAATTCAGTTACCTCTTGAAATTGCCGTGGTGAAATGCAATGCTCATGTTAAGTCACAAGACTTTGTGTCAATGGGAAACGGCTATGTAGATCAAGTCACAAGGTTTTGCGCATTGAACTGTATATCGTTCAAGGATCAGTGGGAATTGTTACCGCAAACTGAAAATGACACATGCTTGAACTTTGCATTAAGGGTGGTTGATACACTAGATGAGCTAAAAACACTACAGGGTCGTGCTAGCAGAGAGGAGAAACGCTCCTGGCAGAGAATGCAATGTGTTCAAAGAGCTGACGACTTGTGGGTCTCAGAGGAGGGGAAATTGGTTCTGCTAAACAGCCTTTTGTCACAATTTGTAAGGCTTTATCATGGACAGGCACATCTTGGGAGAGATGCAATGATCAGGTCATTCAAGATTGACTGGTTTAACCCGAAATTCAGACACGCCGCAGAGGTTACTTGTCACAGATGCATCATCTGTCAACAGATGAATGTAGGAAAGGGACTGTGGTAACTTTGAGCCACATAGGGAGAGCTGGCGGTCCATTTAGCAAGATGCAAATGGATTTCATTGAGATGCCTGTTTGTGGAAGATTGAAATACGTGTTGGTTATTGTGTGTGTTTTCAGCCACTGGATTGAAGCTTACCCCACACGTAGAAATGACAGTCTCACGGTTGCAAAACTACTGCTTAGGGAACTAATACTCAGGTTCAGGTTTCCAGTCTCTATAGAATCAGATAGGGGCAGACACTTCGACAATGAGGTGATTAAGCTTTTGTGTGCTGCATTAGACATTGAACAGAAGCTGCATTGTAGCTACCGCCCTGAAGCATCAGGACTGGTAGAACAAATGAATGGTACCTTGAAGTCGAGAATGGCAAAGATGTGCGCAGCTACCAATATGAAATGGCCAGATGCATTGCCCTTAGTGCTGATGTCGATGAGGAACACCCCTGATAAGAAGACATGACTATCACCCCATGAGATCCTTATGTGTAGAGCTATGAGGCTACCCGCAGTGCCTGCAAATGCTCTTGTGAATATCACGGATGATATGGTGTTGGACTACTGTAAAGGTTTGGCTGATGTGGTTCGCTCTTTTTCTCACCAGGTGGAAGCCAACACATTGACACCGATCAGTGATCCAGGTCACACCCTGCAAGCCGGTGACTGGGTGGTTGTCAAGAAGCACGTGAGAAAGTCGTATTTGGAGCCGCGCTGGAAGGGGCCATATCAAGTAATACTGACAACAACCACTGCTGTGAAATGTGCAGGCGTTCCAAATTGGATAAATGCCAGTCACACAAAGAAGGTAACATGTCCAACTGATGAGGAACTTGAAGTATCCGACTCAGCAAGTCCGGAGAAGGAAGTCTCAGGGCCTGAAAATAGCCAAGGGGAAACTGAGACTGTAGGAGAGCCCACTGAGAACAGCCTAGTCCCTCAAACAGTAAACAAGTTCGAGAGAGGTGACAGTGTGCCTATCTCAGTAGAGGCGGCAGGAGAACTAAATCAAGGAGAGGTTCTCCCAGAAGTAGACGGATACGGACTAGAGCTTGAACCTGTCACAGATCCAGAAGAAGAAGAAGGGGAAATAGTAGAGAGAGATCAAAGCACACCGGCATCCCCTGAGCCAGTTGCAGGTCCATCAAGAGAAAGCACCATAGAACAAGAGGAGGGTGCTGTTCAGCGTCCTGAAAGGACAAGCAGGAAGAAGACGCACAAAGGTGATAACTAGCCAGAGAAACAGGCTGCGAAAGAAAGGATCGTACCAGGTGAAACAATAACAGAAGAAACTGATACATCCCGAATAGAGGATCTAAACGAAGGAGATTTGCAAGGCGAACGCAGATTGAAAAGAAAAAGAACCGCAAATAGAAGGTACGCAGGTCCTGAGTGGGCATATGCAACAACATCTGAATGGCAACAAGAATTCTTAGCGTTCTGTTTTGATCGAGAAGTACCAGGCCAATACTACGGTACCTGAAATCAATTAAAAGAAAGAGACTTTGTTAAAACAAAAAATTGAAATTGAAAGCTGAAAAGCTGAAAAAGAGACCTATAAACTACCGGATGCGACACTGATAACCTGAATCGACTTTGAAAACCTGATTATGACAAGCTGCTAACCTGATTTGACAAAAGGGTCCTGGAGTGAGTGAAACGCTGTAAATACACACAGAGAGAAAGAGACTTTTGCATCAAGAAAAAAAAAAAAAAGGTTTTATATCGTCCTCAAGTTGATTGTTATTCTGCTATCTGATTCTTTACAGACATGGCTCATAATAGAGGTAGTAACAAAAGGGGTAAGGTGTGTGGTTGGTTAAGTCTTATATTAGGTATTGTGTGTGCAATAATAATTGTAGGAGTGATTGTGGGAATGCCGTGGTTGAACAAGAAAGCAACTAACAATGCTTCAAAACCTCAGACTACAACACTAACACCATGGGAAAAGTTTGAGCAGGATGCAAGACACTTGCATGAGGGAACTAACTCAAAAGGGGAACTTTCCACTAATGTCTTCTATCACTTGCTGAATGAATATGTTGAGACCATGGATGCGAAACACTGTTATGTGTGCACAAAGATTCCTTCATCAGTAAAAGAGGGGGTCACCTATCATAGCTTGCCACTAACATACGGGATAAGTTGTAGTTTGCTACTAACAAGATTCTATAATCAAGAGCATGTGCAATATTTTTATTCAAATTTGGATGTGGTGTTTTCTTTTGTACCAGTGATTGAGTTTCTGAACAAATTAGCTAGGGAGCATAGTATAAAATTAGTTAGAGGTTTCTTTGAACCAACGTTTACATTTGGGACAGCTTATGCACACCGCAATAATCTGACTTGCTTATTGACACCTGTAGAGAAAAGCTTCTTAGATCACACGGATGATAGACGCAAAGCATTGAAAGAAAGACTAGAAAAGGTGCTAGAGAAACGCACATATGCAAATGATTATGCTTACACTGCAATAAAGACGCAAGGTAAACTAGCTATAGATGCATTACATGTAGGAAGGCTTTGTATATATAGGCCGAAATCTGAACATGACACTTTATTTGTGGGAACGAGTGAATGCAGGTATGTGTTTTTGTTTCAGAGTAAATGGACATTCATGTTAAATGGACAGGATCCAGCGATCCCTGGGATCTATTATATCTGTGGACTTAATGCTTATTACCGTCTCCCTAAGGGATGGTATGGTACATGTTATTTGGGAATAGTTTTCCCAAAGATTTACCAGATTGATGACTTAAAACAAATACCTAAAACGTCTGAATTACAACATGTTAGACAAAAATGAGAAACAGCGGCTGCTGTCGTTGGTGACATATTTGGAGCCATAATTCCTTCGGTAGGGGTTATCTTAAACTCCATAAAGATTCAAAAGTTGTCTACTATTGTGGATAACATGTTGACAAATTATACAGGGGCTATACTCCTGATGGATACTGAACTTGCTGCGGAAAGAGCTATGATTCTTCAAAATCGGCTTGCTTTAGACATTCTTTTAGCACAAAGGGGCAGAGTCTGCAAGATGCGCAACGAGCGTCATTGTTGCTCATATATACCAGACAATAGTAAAAAGGTAAGAGGAATGCTTACTAACCTAACTAAAGATAGTGTAGACTTGAAGGATTTGAAGGAACCTGGAGTGTGGGAGAAATTAGGAAAAGGAATTGCCAGAGTATGGAGCTGGTTTAGCAATATTTGGAATGGGGTTCTTGCAAAAATATTAGGGGGTCTATTAATTGTTCTGGCCTGTTTATTAGGATTATGGGGAGCATGCAAAATTAATGATAAAATTAAAAGAGTTTGGACAAAGAGGAATAAGAAGAATGAAGAAAGTGAAAGGGAGAAAATGTTTAATGAAATTTGGGAAAGATCACACAAGGGACAAGATGTTGAAATGCGCATTATGCGCAAGGTGAAAAATTAAAATGAAAGGTCAAAGGGAAAGGTTCATGTGATGACGAACGTCATCAGAGGAGGGACTGAGAGAGCATAGCTTATATAATGTATATTAACATAACTGTTTATGAAT
Source organism: Pleurodeles waltl (assembly GCF_031143425.1). Lineage (NCBI taxonomy): Eukaryota > Metazoa > Chordata > Amphibia > Caudata > Salamandridae > Pleurodeles > Pleurodeles waltl. The sequence continues at coordinate 639,397,000 of NC_090436.1, read as the reverse complement.
TAATGTGTGATACTGCCGCATAGAAACTGTAATAGTAATTTGCTTAAACATGCACCTGAAATGTGACCACAGGGGAGTGGCCGCCAATGTATACGTAGACTAATAATGATGATTAAAATGTTATGTAACAATGTATTGAATACGTTTATGCTAATTAGCAATAATTGTGTTATTGAATTTGCGCTGAAATCCTTATAGGCCTCAATTTAGCATGAGTCGAAGCTTAGCTGCTTGACTCTCATAATAAATGTATTTTTCCTATCTTGCAGTGTGCTGACTCACAAAGGACACGACCTTTATTATTTTTTTCTCTTCAAACTAAAAGACAAATGTAACCATGCTAGATCCATTCCCATTAATTTTTCATTGCTTGTAGAATAATGTTAAAACAAAATGAAACAGTGTAAATTAATGTAATGTACAAGGTCATTCAAACCGGTGAAGACAATGGAGCTACTGACCAAAAGATGTGCAAAGCATTACAGAAAGATGAAATCATACCGGATGTGCCACCTCTGAAGACATCGAATAAGAGGACCAATCAGAGACTTGTAAACCAATATGGGGTGAAAGAGTAGGTGACCTGGGGCCAGATGTAGCAAAACGGCAATTTGCGACTTGCAAATTGCGAGTCCCGGCGACTCGCAAATTGCGAGTCCCTGCGACTCGCAATTTGCAAGTCGCAAATTGCTATGCAGTACGGTGTCTCAGACACCGACTCGCTATGGGGTCGCAATGACCCACCTCATGAATATTCATGAGGTGGGTCGCAAATTGCGGCCCCATAGCGAGTATAGGCACTCGCTATCATGGAGGCCTGCTGTCGTCAGCAGACCTCCATGTTCGTGACTGCTTGATCAATAAAGCAGTTTTTTTTTTTTAAGTGTAGCCCGTTTTCCTTACAGGAAAACGAGCTGCACTTAAAAAAAAAACCGAAACCTTTAGTTTCGGTATTTTTTCAGGGCAGGGAGTGGTCCCTTGGACCACTCCCTGCCCTGAAAAAATATTTGTGGGTCCAGTCACAAACTGGAAGGGGTCCCATTGGGACCCCTTCCAATTTGCGAGTGGGTTACCATCCACTTGAAGTGGATGGTAACTGCGATGCCATTTGCGACCGCGTACGCGGTCGCAAATGGTATTGCATCCCACTGCGAGTCGCAAATAGGAAGGGAACACCCCTTCCTATTTGCGAGTCGGAAATGCATTTTGCGAGTCGGTTCCGACTCGCAAAATGCATTTCTGCATAGGAAACTGCGTTTTGCGACTCGCAAACGGCAAATTTTGCCGTTTGCGAGTCGCAAACAGTTTCCTACATCTGGCCCCTAATGTGTTTTCTGATAGGTTAAAGATAGTGGGGTATAACAAATGGCCAATAGAATTTTGGGGGAATGTACAACGAAAAAGGGATAAAAACCCATGACACGGGGAGCCATTTAGGTGGGTTAGGGAATGCTATTGATTTTATCCAGAAATGTTGTCACTCTGTTTGGTGACTTGTTGCTTTACTTAAAACCATCCTCGCCCTTAGATTTGTCCATATTACACTTTACCTCCTTATGAGGGAAGTGCCAATTTTTGCCCCGGAGCTGAGTTCTGACAGATGGCGATTTGACTGATGTCCTGAAGACGAAGACTGAACCTGTGCGCTGACCTAAACTTTGAAGGGTAATTATGACAATGCAATTGTGATTTGTCTATTTGCTTTTCCTTTCTAGGTACCAACTGCTTACTTTTGACAGAGACCATAGCTAGAGGTTTTCCAAATTAGTGTTCTAAATCGTTTTGCATGAAGCCCAACATGCTAATGCTAATCAGTGGTTAGGACAGGTGTTTACTAAACTGACGCAAATAGACAAATGACTGAAGTTATGCTTTATTGAACTGATGCGTTATTGACACTCTGCTAAATTGATCTATGTTCACGCCGTGCTATATTCTGATGTTTGTGATTCTCGCCTTAATTAAATCAAAGTTGCCATATCGTGACTATGCTATTATGTTTCTTGGTGTTGAGATTAACGCATCTGCTCTTAGATTTGTAATCAATAGGGAATAAAACTTATAAAATTCGACTCAACTGGTGTGGTTATTCATGGCTGCAAGGTTATGGTAGAGTTTTGAATTGACTAATGATTTTGAAATGTATTGTTATGATAAATATTGATGACATTATTGACGTATTGATTGACATGTTGATTAGCTATCTCGTCCTAAGGTGTCTCTAAACTGGGTCAAAAGATTCATTAGCCTAAAACGAGTCCTGATGTGTAATAAATTATCATAAAGTGACGCGTTAACACTACTAACATGAAAAAAGTGTGTGTGGCATTAGAACTTTTTTTACTTATATCAGCAGATGCGTCCCTATGGAGAAGCTTATGCCGATTTCTTTTCAAGCTCAATCTAGGGCAAATTTTAACAAAAAATGTATGACTCAAAGGGCCATGACGGGTACGGTAAAACATAAGAGATCCTGAATACAATTTTCTCACAAATTGGAAGTTAGTGGCAGGCTTTGACGAATGGTGAGATATGCTGGTGTCATCGAATGTTCTAGAACATAGCAATCAAATTGATAGCTCCCTGGAGGGTGTGATTTACCACATTTTATTGCATAGACTCTTTCAAAAGAGGCAGCAGACAAGTATCATTAGACAGGACCAATGGTTTACTTCTTTGCACAAATGTCAGAAATGTTTACATTGACAATTACTCAAAGTGACAATATAATCCCTGCTCAGATTGCTTGGTGGTATTGGATATTGGTGGGATGGATTTTTCTCTATTAGCCTGGAGAAGAAATTGTTTTTTAACTTACTAAGTAACTATGGATGACAACATCTAATGACAACATTGGACATCACACATTACACATTTCTTTATTCATCTAGAATGTTCTAGACCACTATGTAAGGGTTTCACAATTAATCTAATTTTGTAGCATGACACAGTTTCTTCTCCTTCCTTATTCAATTCATGTGGGGACGGAAATGTATTTGACTCCTTTCAAAATCTACTACAAAAACATGAATTTCTGAAACTGCCCGAGAGTGACTGGAATTCAACTTACCACTCCCTGTTAACCCTTCTACAAAATTACAACATTGCTAACAAATTTTCTAATGCGATTTTGTAGTCATTTGACTTTGAAAAGATATGTGATCTGCACTGTACAAATGCCTCCAATGTATTCCCCACTGATACTAAGCATCTACCAAATTAAGGATTTGGTTTGTTTCATGTGCTGAGCCCTGTAACAAATAAATCATACATTTGCTTGAAAACATAGCTATATCAGAATTCATTGTCAGTGTGTTTAAAGGAACACAGGGCATATCAATTTTCACATGGCCATCAAATTTAAGTTTTTAAATGCATCTTTCTGTTACGCAGATTTGAATGTGGATTGTGCAACATGTGGGCATATTGCTATAGCAACATTGACATGAACATACTAACAGATAAGGAAGATACTGAGGAAATCTGAATCATAAAAAACGCAATGCAATAGACGTTATACTCCTTTAATAATAACACTGGATAGAGCTTTTCATGAAGCAAGATACAGGCCCTTGAAAATTTGCACTGTTATATTTTAAGATGACGTGAATCAAATGTTTTAAAGGAAACAAGGTTCCACCAGGGTCTTCCTATGAGCTGAATGGTAATACCCCTTTACACAAGACAGATAGTAGTCACCTATTGCAAACATCTCAAGTTAGTTTCCTAAAATGTTAACATCTGTGTCACTTTTTGCTATATTTGAATGGGGGTTAGTAAACTGTATGCTGAACCCAAGATTCATAATTAGATGCGTCAGATGTACCCAAATGAACGACTGGTACAGCATCTTCCCCAGATGTGGAGTTGTAGAGCCCACAGAATGTATCAAATGGCCCCACTCCTTTCCAAGGCGATTCGCAGACTATTTTCAACACTTTCAACAGAAAATACAATTAGATGTCCTTACTCATTATTCGTAGTGTCGCTCATCCACGAGGAGAACAGATCACGTGCTAGATGTAAACATTCTTGAAGAGCAAATGAGCAGGCTGTTGATATCAGGTCACCCAGTGCCATTCTTGAATGAAAGGTCAGATCAATAAGAAAAAAAACAATTGTATTTGGTAACAACAATCTTGCATCTGTAATTCACACTTAAAGACAAAAAAAAAATGACTTTACAATTCAACACAGAAGGACGCCAAAAAGCAACGGCAAAAACAACAGATAGCCGGACCTATTGATTATACCAATTCCTGCTCAAAATGTTTAAAATGCCTTCCTTTAAGTATGTCTCCCACTTAACTTTATTTTCTCGTTCTGCCACTTCCAAGTCGATTATCAGCCACATAATCTATCTGGGAATGCGCTTTGAAGGATATGGATGGGATAATAAAAAGTTAAGCAGTACCATGAACAAGAGAGATCACCCTTGGGAATCACAGAACTAGTGCACAGAGCTAATTTAAGAGGATCTTACTGCGATAAGGTAATAACAAACATAATTAACAGACATAATGAAATGCTCCATTCCTGCAGAAATAAGCTCTGCAGGCAAGGAAATGATGTTGCAGCATCAGCAATGTTTTCCCAAAGTAGTCTGAATCATTACTAAAACATTAGCTTGAAATGTTTCACATATGCTTGTATTTTGTCCAAACAGCTAGTCGTTATCTGAAAATACAATCATTACCTTCTGAACTACCAGCATTAGTGTTTAGCAAATAAACTCATTTTCTTCCCAAACACCAGAAGGTAATTTCCTGAAAATATACTAATTTTGTCTCCAAATATCAGATTGTAATTAGATTAAATACATCAATTTATCCAGAAATCTCACCCTTTTAGTCTTAATAAATACGTACATGTTAGTGCTCACAATACTCCACAAGCCATCATTGCAATCTTGTGCAAATGTATCCCCCATTATATGTCATTCAATTCCATCAGGTGCCCAGAAAGCCCCATCATATGTTAATCAAAATACAGTGCAGTTACTGCAGATACAACTATTCTGTGCTTAGAGGCAGCCTGTACAGAGGGCTAGAGAGCAATGGCACAACACATGGGAAATATTAATGTAAGAGACAGTATCTGAGATACTCAGTCCGGCTGATAAACGTAGAATAGTTGTTTCGGCTGGCAGTAGTAGAATGGCTCTGCCTGCTCATGTCTCCCACACTCAGTGGTGTAATGCAAAAGGATGGCCCCCCTTGCAGAACGTCATGAGGGTCCCAGGCGTCTCGAAGATCGCACATACATGCATTAATTTTGGGCTCAATGGGGGCACGACGAAGGGTTGCCTCCACCTCCCCCACGCCTGTATTTCACCCCTGCCATGGACATGAGGGCATGGGGTACCTTTTGCTGGGCCTTTGTCTGCCAGCCATGTTACATGAACTTTTCTGTGCAATGGCATGGCTTAAGGACTGAGGGCCCCCCTCTAAAACAAAGGACCATGGGGGACCCCAGGCCCACGGGGGTTGCAGGGACCTCTGTTACGCCCCTGCCCACACCCCACGTACACTATATAGAATTTGCCACTGATGCTGTGGATTGGTGATGTGATTTACAGACGAGTAGTATTATAGCGTCAGTTCTGAAGCTTGTGTGAAGTTTTTCTACTGCTAGTTGCTTGTACGCTTTAGTATGTTTTAGACAATATTCGGCATGTGCACACAGACTTTCCTGAAAATGTATATATGCCCCAGGAATGTCATTAAAAAAGTGTTCATCTCTTGATAAACATTGTATTGCATAAAACAGGCTAGATGCACTATGTGTACCCCAATATGCAATGAAGCATGATGCACTATAATGGAGGCACTCTCTGTAAAGAGGCAAGAAATGCAAAGTGCACTGTCTTTGTCTTCATACCAATGCAGTTGTGTCCCCCAAATCGTGATAGCTTAAAAACTAAAAAGAACACTCTAGGGTCTTTAGTGTATATGCACAGATGAAAGACAAGTGAGAGTAAGCTGACAATAGATGAATGGGTTGTGCTGGTATTGTCCATGCGGTTGTCCTGCTACACCCACAGAGGCTTTGCTGGCATGGCTAAGTGAAAAAGCTTCTATTGACCTGTCTGAGAATGAGGGTCCTCTTGCCATAAGAAAAGACAGAAGTCATTTATGCATGCTAAAGGGGGCTTCTCCTGGTATTTCTCTTGGGACATGGTGGTAAAACTAAGGATTTATGTTTGTTGGCGTGGTAGTGGGGTAAAGTGGTATGGGTGTGAGTTCACCTAATATGATGAAGCAATCTCCAAAGACGTCAAAGGAGCTGAATGTCCAAAGAAGGTACGGCAACAGATGAAGAGACCGTTTGACATGGGTATGGGGACTTCAGAGTTAACATAGAGGAACGCAGATATCACTGTTACACACACTAGGATGTCAACCTGCTCTGTGTGTGCTGAAAATAAGGGGCGTATTTATGAGAGCTTTGTGTCATGCTTGCACCCAGCAACATGGTACATGTGTGACACAAACCTCTATATCAGATTTTTTAAACCACACAAAGCCACTTTGAGTGTCTTTGAATGGCTGCAAAAATCTGGAGTTAAGCAACACACACTTAGGGGGTCATTCCATCCCTGGCGGTCATCGACCGCCAGGGTGGAGGACCACGGAAGCACTGCCAACAGGCTGGCGGTGCTTCCCTACCCATTCTGACCGCGGCGGTAAAGCCGCGGTCAGAAAAGGGGATCCGGCGGTTTCCCGCCGGATTTCCCCTGTCTGGGCTTAATCTCCATGGCGGCGCTGCAAGCAGCGCCACCATGGAGATTCCGACCCCCTTCCCGCCACCCTGTTTCTGGCGGTTTTTACCGCCAGGAACAGGATGGCGGGAACGGGTGTCGTGGGGCCCCTGGGGGCACCTACACTGCCCATGCCGCTGGCATGGGCAGTGCAGGGGCCCCCTAACAGGGCCCCAGCATGATTTTCACTGTCTGCTTAGCAGACAGTGAAAATCGCGACGGGTGCAACTGCACCCGTCGCACCCCTGCAACACCGCCGGCTCCATTCGGAGCCGGCTTCTATGTTGCAGGGCCTTTCCCGCTGGGCCGGCGCCCGCCGGCCCAGCGGGAAAGCCAGAATGGCCGCCGCGGTCTTTTGACCGCGGAGCGGCCAAATGGTGGTGACCGCATGGCGGGCGGCTACCGCCGCCCGCCGCGGTCAGAATGACCGCCTTAGTCTATGCAAAGGAGGCATTCCATGGGTATCACATGGCTGTTCCCACGCAACGCTCACGGTTTTTGACTCATGCCCACATTTACCAAGCGTGGTGAACATGGGAATGTGCCAAAAAAGATAGTCTTCCCCAGGAGAGGTGTAACGAGGAGTGATATCCTTATTTCTCCTTGTTACTTCCCCTCTCAATGTGTGCTGCATTCTGCCTCTAAGGATTATTTTTGCATGTAACACAGGCAGCCCATTGTGCACCAGCGCAGGGGGAAAGGACAGAAATGTGATATATGCCTTAAATCTGGCATATTCCTTCCCTTTCCCAATGACGCAGTACAGCGTACCAAGGTGACTTCCCATAAATATGGCCCTAAGTATATGGTTGAATATTTTCATTGAAAAAATTAGTGTATTCTGGCCATCTCAACGCATTGGTTTTATTCATCAGATTAATACAAATAAAACAATGACTCTTGTAAATGGGAGGCATGCTATTCATCATTCTTGGACTGATCTGGCAACCCTACATTGGATGGAGTGTAATGTGGGTATATCAGGGCATGAATGTACAGGGTAAGAAACAGGGTTACTAGTTCTGAGGGTAGGTACCCTTCTCAAGAAATCATCACAATCCTTGTCAAGTGGAAGCGCCAAAGTCACTAAATAAACAAGAGCTCAATGTCCTGGTAGCCATGGCACAATGTGTGCTGCAGTCCACTTGTGACATTTAACATACTGAGTACACATTGTTACCATATGCCACTGACATAGAGGTAAGTTAAATATGTCAGTCAAGGTATGCCAATTTCAGCATGTTTGAAGGGGGAGCACGTCACTTTGCCACTTGTTAGAGTTCTGATTTTGTTTATCTGTGCCAAAAGTATCAGTTCCTGCAATTTGTCAGAAATTCTCAACTTTTGAGTTGCTCTTCATCTGGGTCTGTCTGTTGGGACCTGGGATCTTCCTTTCAGGATCCTCACCCTCAATGACCTTTCTCTTACATAACATGTGTATTTGCACAACACATGTTCACCCTAAGGCTTCTTGGCATTAAACTAGCAGATGATTATCGTTACCTAACTCAGTTGAACCAATGTTATTGACCTTGGAAGGATGAAGGGCTAAGTAGACCTGCTATGATTTCAACATCCTACCAGGAGATCAAACACAGAACCCTGGAGTGGATGCATTAGTTCACTGAAACAAGAGACACAGTTTTTGCACATCATTCTGCTTTCAACAGCGGCGATCAGAGGGGAAATGGGAGCGTCGCCCCCCACACTGCTGTGCAGAAAGCATGAAAAATAAAATGAAATGATAATAAAATGACTTTATTACCATTTTATATTTGACGCTTTCTGACAGCAAATTGAGCGTGAGGGCAGGATGGGACCAGTACGTTACTGCTGCCAATGATTGGCAGCCGTGAGGAGTGGCCACTTAAGTTTGAAGTGCGAATGTTGGCTTGGACGGCTACCTTGTTACGGCCAAACCAAGATGCGCAATTCAAACTTTTCCAGCTGGGTTGAAGAGCAGGCACAGCCCTAAAGTGCATTTTGGAGCGTGGAGTTGGCACCGCTTCAGCCAATCAAGATGGTTTACACCATGAGAACAGCTTCTAGATTGGATGAGAGTTGGCTGTGGGCTTTGAGCTCAGAGGACATGCTGCAGAACAACAAGGATGTGCTGCAGAACATTGAGTGGCAGTGTAAGGCAAGTGATTTTGTTATGTTTATATTAATATTAATGTGTATATTATTGTGAATTTTATTATGTGTATATTTTTTGCACCCCTCCAATGTGATTTGCCACCAGCTGCCACTATATTAGACTCTATACCCGAGTCAACTCAAAGAAGCCAACCATTCATGGACTGCAAGGCTCACGTCTCTGGCCTGATACCTCCCTCCCACACTCACTGGCATGCTGATAAACTTAGAAGAAGACATTGTGAGCAGTGAAGCCTACCCTGAGTCTTGATGCATGCACAGCTAAAACCTCGGTCGATTGTCACTCCCAGGTGTCCCACCTCCCCTTCCATGTTTCAGCCTGAAACGTGCTACTTCAAGCCTGTCTGCAGCTCAATTTTAGGGTCATATTACCTTTTCTGAAGACGATAAACAGGAGAACAACTGACTTGGAACATCGAAAGGGAAATAACTAAATTGATCTCTGCGTCATGATACTTCCATCTTGAATCTGGATCACATCTTGAGCTTGACCACATCACTGGAAGGAAAGTAGCATATATCTTTGTGTGTTAATTAACTTTAGCAACCTGAATAAGTGTTAAGATAATATTGAATCTCTAGGAACAAAGCAGTGAAGGGAGAAAGAATAAGATGTGCCCATAAATTAATGTTATTCTTGCTCCAATCACAAGAGGTAGCACAGTAGGCACAAGTATGTACTTAAAGAAAGAAAAGGCAATGGCAGACACTGCAAGACCTCTTCTTGCTTGTTACGTTAAGGGACTAGTTTATATCAATAGGGTTTGTAGGGTTTAGGATGGTATAGGGTTTTGGGTGGTAAGGGCATTTTTAGGTTTTAGGGTGGGTATGGGTTTTTGGGTAGTAAGGGCATTTTTAAGTTTTAGGGTGGGTATGGGTATTTTGGTGGCAAGGGTTTTTGAGTTCAGGGTGGGTTTGGGTTTTTGGAAGGTAAGGGGATTTTAGGGCGAAGTATGTGTTTTTGGGTGGGAAGGGGTGTCTAGGGCGAGGTAAGGGTATTTTTAGGTTTTAAGGTGGCAAGGTGATTTTTATATATATATATATATATATATATATATATATATATATATAGAGAGAGAGAGAGAGAGAGAGAGCTATAGATATATATATATATATAGGATATACTTACCACTTTATTTCATACCACACTGATGCCTTTATCAACCATGCCTTTACTACAACATTTTTGTGGTAAAGGCATGCATGGTAAAAGCATATGTGTGGTATAAACTTTCGTTGTTTCTTGTAAAATGTTCAATTTTTTAAGAGTTACCACAAACATGTTTAAATGGTCGCAGTAGGTGCTGATAACGGTTGTTGTGTTGAGCTCTCACAGGAAACACTTTGATTTGATGAAACTGTAAAGTACTTGCGACTACATTCCATTAACTGACGTTTGCCTTTAGGTCCTAGAAACATAAGTGGCAGCCAGGCACGGTTCGCCGGAGGAAAAAGGGGCGGGGCACGTGGCTTACCTAAAAAAAATATCCATCATTGCAGGCCAATCGTGACCCAGCTCAAAGCAGCGTTAGGATTGGCTGGGAGCACCAAGCCAGGGCGCTCCCAGGCAGACAGGGAGCCTCTGCTTGCTCTCTCTTGCCCGGCAACACAGTGCCGAGCTGGAGAGAGGCTACTGCGCATGTGGGTTTGGCGGGCCTGAGTCGGCCGGCCAAACATTCATGCGCACTGCGAGGGAGTGCTGAGCACTCCCCCTCCATCCCCGTCACACACGTGGCCCGCCCACTTTTTTAGTGAAAAACATAATAAACTCTGTTTATTATATTTTTACTATAAAGGTTTTGTGGCTCCTGCTGCTGGCGCGGGGGGCAACGCTCCTCCCCCCTAGCGGAGGAGCCACCCCTGGTGGGGGCTAAGGATTAGATATCTGAACCCTGACTTTACATTACCCAACTCCACATCACATTGTACTATACTTCATCAAACCAAATGACACCCTGCTACCCACTACCAATACTCATCTTTCCCGAACACACTTAACTCCACCCCACTGGGTTACATAAGACACCACGGCTATCCACACAGCTGTACCATACATGACAGCATACACACAATGACCACTCTGATTCCACCACACCCAGCAACACCTCTGTATACTCAACTACATCTGAAACACTCTAAAACACTCAACTACCCTTCACTACACCCCACACAATTTAAAATTGTGATCACTGCTGTTTTTATGTACCAAGTTTAATTATTGCTTTTGACTGATGGGTAGAAGCATGAATAGATGTGTTGGTGCCTTTAATAACAGGTTTCAGTTTTACTCACGTCATCTGTATCCATTTTATTGGCTCCATAAGGAGGAACGTGTTAGCAATGCCTGCCCACATTACAAACTGCGGCAGGCATTTTAAACTTGTGGAACAAACTGCATCTAGTTCTGACATAAAATACAGCGTTTATGGGAAAGGCTTTGTGATTTGGGCCTGCAAATTGAGGGATGTTTCACATCAAAGACGAGAGAGTTTTGTGGCTCTTGCAAATTGCATTTATGATAATGGCCCTTTTAATTTAGAGAGCTATTAAGATTAATTTGTTAGTTTTGAGCATAGAATGAGGCAGAACAGCCCTGTGTCAAATACACTGTTATAGTGTTATACACTGTTATAATAATGACAGTGATGATTTTCACCCCTTAAGTAGCTAAAAGAAATCCTAATATTGTTCTGATTTAAAAGTAATTTTTTGGCAGTTCCACTTTGCATAGTTAGCTTTTCTCGCTACTAACTACCACTGATGCTCATGTGGACTTGTATTTAATGCCGCTAGTGCAGGCATTGAAATGTTGCTGTTAGCCGCACTAACTCCATTTTGTGGCTGAGGGTAACAGTTCCAAGAGGGGTGGGGGAACCTCTGGTGCTCGAACAGGATGCTCCCACCTATTTAAATAATGATGGGGGCCGATGTGGAATCGCATATGTATCAGCTCACACCCTGTCCACACCAATCAATGGCGTTAGCATGCCATACAGTGCACTGATATAATTGGCCTACCAGACCTCGCATTGGGAGCAGCAATTGAGGGCTGCTATGTGCGTTCTGGAGCATTTCTCACCCCTGCAGGGACAAACAAAGATGGAGAGGTATCGCTGGGTATGGGGAGAGTCTTTCCTATCCAGCAACGCCTCTCCCAAAAAGATTCCTGCTTAGGGATTGCGCTGCACTGCCATCCTTTAGCAGCAATCCTACGCACCATGGAAAATAGATTTTGGGGGAGGTTGGCCCCGCTGTCATTGATCACCCCTCCAAGGGGCAAAACTATTTTCAAGCTTTTTCCCTTCCCTCAAAGGAGGTCAATTGGGCATCTTTACATAGGGAGATCTCATCCTTCCCTCCCAGGGAAAGGAAAATATGGTGCCCATTTTATTTTGGTCAGATATGCCCGGGGACTTTCTACTGTCCCTGGGCAGTAACTAGGACATGAGGGGCACCATCGGAAATGGAAACTCTCCCCTTTCCAATGGAGTCCATCTGCCATGGATTCCTGAATGGGGATTGCGACAGGGACTGGGGAACTGGCATGTGCAGATCTCCTCAGTGAGAATATTTTAACTTTCACCTACAGGTAAAAGTATATACAAAAAAAATAAATGCAAGTTAAACTTATCTGAGGGAAATGCATTGTTCTGATAGGAAATCTCAGTTGTGGTGCAATCAGAGGGTCACTGATTAGACTGCTAGTTGGGGCAAAAGAGAGAAAGGTGTATTTCTTCTTTAGATGTCTGCCACTTCTCTCGCTTGACAGTAAAGTATACCCATTCCTTTCATCCTGATTCAACTCAAGGGTGGCATTAGCCAACCAGGAATGGTTTTATTTTTTATCAAAATGTAGAGGAACTGTTTAGTTCAAATTAAAAAATGTTTGAAACGTTGCTTCCAATATATGCTGCCCTGCCCTTTCCGAGGAAGCGCACCCTCACACAAAGTAATCCCCTTTAATATTGCCTGTTACTATGGCAGTATGTGCTTTTTCTGACCGCAATTATAGGCTTGCGTGTACCCAATTAAACTGATTAGACTGAAGGCGGCCTGTCAGCTTCCCCAACAATAAAGATTTGCCCAAACTATGAATTTAGGTGATCGGACCACCAGGGAGGCATGATTAATTTTTAGTGTTTTTTTTGTTTCCTTGGGAGGGGCGGAAACTAGGCCATGCCCTCCACCAAAGGGTAATGGATAAACGTATTTGGGTTTTAGGTTGCCTTGTTGTGTGTGCTGCAATTTGAATCTTTTTTTTGTCTCGTAGGTTGTCCAGGAAATTGGTTATAGGAGACTTCAGGCAGACGTTCGTTTTCTTTATTAATTCAGTTGTTCTGCATGTGTCTCTTTTCTGCTACATTCTGACTTGCACAGTATTGAATTACATTGTCACTTTCAGCTTACACCACACACAGCATTCTTAGTGCATTAACATTTCTTTGAGTACCTCTGCATTCAAACTAGCACACTGTATTTGATAAAGAATGTTTTAGATAGTTAAAGGAGATGGTGTCTCGTTCGATGACTGCTTCCCAATGCCCTTACACTATAAAAAAGGCAAAAATGGTACCCCAGTCGCACATCTCTACTAATAGGAGTAGTATTTAAGTAGTGGTGCTCAAAACACTGCAACACACCAGTTGCCAAGATGTGTATGTTTGCCTCAGAGAATAACTCTGCCAGAACCAGTACATAGAGAAGAATTAGCGGAGCACTCTTGCAATGTATCTGATGTAATTCTTTTACAGTATTGTCCAGGAATACACATTAGTACAACCCTTATAGGAAATATTGTAATAACTGATATAAAAATTTGATATAAGACAAAACGTTCAAATATTATAATGGAAGATGTACTTTTACTCAGTAATAGTTTAAATAGTTTATTTTACATATAAACTATGAACATGTCAATATGATATGTACAACAATATAAACAATGTTGTGTTGACAGTCTTGATGGGAAGAGGATTCCAGCTGACACGTGTTTCGGCACTTCCTGGGGCCCTTTTCAAGGCTAGGTAATGTAATTATGAAAACAGATCATTAGATGCACTAAGTCAAAACCATAAAAGCCTAGTAAAGTGTCAACCCAATTCTAAACAAAAACCTCCTGGATCCAGTACTCGTTTATCCTATTAGGAGCTTTACAAAGGTGTCCTCCAATGTGAATCTATGGTCCATTCCAAAGTCTGCATCCAGTATTTAAGAGTGTATGGGGAACAGTCTCAAAAGTATTGTGACTGCCAAGAAGTTGGCTTTGTTCAGCAGTAAAGATGCAATCTTTGGAAGAATATAGACCTTGATAAATCCATATAGAGTATCGTCTTGAAAACAGAGTGCTGTGCGGCCTAACCGCTCTCTTGAAAGACCTTGGTTTTGCAAGAGGGCAATTGGGTCGCACGGCACGCCGTTTTTAAGATGAAGCTCTACAAAAAAAATATTACATCAGATACACTGCAAGAATGCTCCACTACTTCCTCTCTCCCTCACTAAAATAAAGGAGAGCTCTAAGGCAGGTTCTGATACTGAGACAGCATCTGAAAGAATATCAGAATCTAAAAGTGATTTTTCAGTTGATGGAGTTTTATCTATTGATGAGTCTCATTTCAGTGATTCTGAAGAACATGGCAAAGGTAGTAGTGACTTTGCAAGCACCATACGTGCAGCGGAGAGACAGTGAAAGTATAGCTCATTCCAGACTATAGGCAGATATGATGCCGACCACAGGAAGAATGCTAGCTTGATACACAGTTCCTTATTTACTGCAAATTCTGGATGTAAAGTCAATAGTGAATGTTTGGTGCCTACTGACTGCGTCCATCATTTCCTGGATGAGAAAATTGTGTACCCAAAAAATGTGTGTGCTGAACAGTTTCTGAGGGGCCATGGAGGCACTCTAGCGCCTTTTTCAAGGACACACCAGTAGACTCTCATTTCCCCTGGGTGGCTGAAAAAATGTTTGGGCCTTCCACTCAATATGATAATACTGCATAAACCAACCATACCGTCTCACTGGTATACTTGTACAATTTGGGCAACATCCTGCTTCTCACCAGTCACAACCAGAGAAAGACTGTTGATTCTGCACAGTATGCACATTTGAAGGATAATTCAGCGGCATTGCCCTGGGTCATGTGGATTGCAGCACCATTCGAGGTCACCTAAAGGATTCCCTCTGCAGGCTGTTTGTAATAAAGCTGCAAAACACAGTGTGCAGTGTTGTCAAATTCTCGGATAGGCATCAAGTATTTGTGCTATCTATAATTCACAATGAGAGCACTTCCCCTGTCATGGTTTGGGGGTCAGTGGGCATAAGTACACAAGCCCATCTGTATTCTGGATTACACCTAGATTGACAAGTACAGTGCGCAGTGTGTTTGTAGCCATTTATTATAGGCTAAACAATGCATGCACATTTGCTCATATAGTATGAGTAATCACAAAATGAATATTTTCTTCATGAGAAGATTCTTAATCTCAGATATGTATTCACAAATTTCACAAGGAAACCTTGGAAGCTGTTGATCACATTTCACTAGTGCATTAATTTAGAATCTCCACTTGAGGGATTTTTTTAAGGCTTAGTAAAAATGGGACTGTCAAGTATCACATTGTACTATATAGTTGTAGCAATTCAAATTGTATTGTGAGTATTGCATTTTGAGACAATTTTGTTCTGCAGCTGTGCGACTGTATCGTTTTATTCTTCTTCATTTTTATTATTACTTACATTTGTTCATTTTTATCATTCTTCAAATGTAAGAAAAAAATCTCAGGTTTGTATATCAAACATACATAACAACTTTAATCAATTTTTACTATTCCATGGACAAAACGTTGTATTTGTAGACTCATAAAGGTAGTGCTGTTGTGTAGCCATTTTAGCTATAGCTACATGCACGTTATTTTAACACACTAGGCCAAGCCACTGTGCACTCTAACCTAGATATATTTTATTTGGCTTTATTTTATTATTGTTAAGATAGCCACTTTTACGGACTTGTTTTATTTTCTGTTTATCTAACTGCTTTGACTAGGCCAGCACTCTGTTCTCAAACAAGACATTCTTGCTCACTCTGTGCTTCTTCCAAGGCTACTGCAAGGTACATTGCTATTGAACGTGGTATAAGTTTAGTCTCCGACATTCGTAGAAAATACACATCCTTCCGTAGGGACATTTTCTCAGAACATCAGCTGTTTTATTATAAAAACATTTCCCTGTCCCTTACACGTTAGAGGGAGATTCCAGCCAGAGAACCACAACTGTATGCTGACTGCTGAATGCTTCGCTACAGTTGCTTATGCAGACTTCAGGCCTTTTCTAAGGTATGGGGGATGATGTCTTCCCAGGGGAACCTGAAGGGCAGAATTAGAGCTTAACATGCTGTGCTCTATCATAGCCTAGGTAGGAATTAGTCTATTGACTCAAGTGACAATATGGTAGCGTTATTTCTATCCTTTACTCTTCTTGTCACAATTTTAATCCTGTCCTGCTTATCGTGCTGGTTATTGTAGTACACCACTTTATTGTCTAAGATGCAGTTGCTTCATTAAAACCTTATTGAAACATATACTGCCTCTGCTTGTCATTGTATATGTGAGACTAATGTAACTGAGAGAAATGGATGAGATCTGAGTGACCACGATTTCCCTGAGAAACCAACTGTGTCATGCGCTCGGCTGCCCAATCATCCCTGCTCTTGGGTAGAGATGAAATACTGCTAATTAGCCAGAGCAAAACCCGGATTGGGGCTACAGGTGTCAAGACTCAGTCTCCCACACCTTAGGCGATTCTGCTGCTCAAATCCAGTAGTCTCATTAGAATAATGAGAGCCTACGCAACAATGGAATTCAGGAGCCAGACTGATAAATGCAGAGATTTTGGATTGGGGCCCCTGTTTATTATTAACACTTTTAGACTGAGCAGTAGTTGTATGTGGGGTTGCTCCGAAAGTAGAAGTAGTTTTGTGTACCAGAATTCTCTGGGCCAGCTGCGAGAAATTAGGATGATTTTGCATGGTTCTCTCTTCATTTTCCTTGTTAACTGAGGAATTAACGGTATCGGGGGGGGAAAAGCGTAAGCAAATATTTTCTATCACCTTATCAAAGCATTCCCCCACAATCCGTTCTGGTGATGCTAGCTTGCGTAATACTAACATCTGTAGTTCTTCCTGGTTGCAAATTTGTTGAGTCGTGGAGTGCCCCATTGACTGGAGATGGGCTGATGATGATGATGGATGAGCCTACAATTCTGGGAAGGAATGAGCAGAGCGTTAGAACTATGGCCTTTAGTTCCAGAAGACTGATGTGAATTCTTTTGAAAGGGGACCATTTTACGCTGATTGATAGTTCCGGGAGATGGGCGCCCCATCCCAGTAGAGAAGCATCTGTTGTAATCCCAAAATCTGCCACTGGTGGCAGAAAAGTTAGACCTTTTGAGAAGTTCTGGTTCTGAGCCCACTATTGCATGGAAGAAATAATTATTGTGGTGAAGTGGATTGTATCATCAAAAGATCCCTCTGTTTGTGTCCACTGCTTGTCTAACTCCTCTTGCAATGGATGCATGTGAAGCCTTCCATTTGGAATTAGGGAAATGCAGGAAGACAGCATTCCTGGGAGCAATTTGTACATCCAAACTGAAACAGACTTTCTTCTGGCAAGTTTTTGCGTTACTTGCTGGATCTTCTTTTTTCTTTCCAGAGAGGCAGAAGACTTGTCCGTGTTAGTGTCTAGAACTGCACCCAGTGAATATTTATTGTGACACCTAGTTTCTTGAACAGTTTGGGACATCGGGCCAGATTCACTAAAAAGTGGTGCAGCACAGTGCTGCACCAAAATTTGCAGGGCCATGCTGCGTCATTTTAGACACGCCTCTGTAGAGGGGATTGATTGTTTATGGGCAGAAAGGTGTCCCTTCCTGCACATATACAATCTACAATGTGATTTGGCACTTCTATGTGTGCAGAATGCAGCACACATAGAAAAAGCAAATCGTCATTTTTGAATGAAGAGACACCTTCCTGCACATTAACATTAATTCATGGCCTTTTGCTCTTTCAATGTGTGCTGCAGAACGCAGCACACATGGAAAAAGCAAAAATGAAGAGGAGTAAAAGTATTCCTTCTCATTGTTCCTTGCTAACGCCACTCCTGGGGTGACATTAGTTTTTGGCGCTGCCACAGATTTACGCCTTCTTGTAAATCTGGGGCAGTGTCAAAAGCAGTGGGTGTTGCGGTGCCCACAGCAACACACATTGCACACTCCTCTGACGCAGAAAACTGCATCGGAGGGGCCCATATTTACAAGGTGGTGCTAAGCCACATAAGGTGGCTTCGCGCCTCCTTGTAAATATGGCACACTGCACAGTGTCACTGGAGCATCACAAAAAGTGATGCTCCGGTGGCACCTGGGCCTTAGAAATCTGGCCCATAGTTTGGTATGCGCCGTGGCTTTTTGAGATATTGGGGCCTTGATTATCCAGTCATCCAAGTATGGGAATACCTAGACTTCTCTTTGTCTTTGGTGGGCTGCCACCCGTGCAAGGCATTTGGTGAATATGTACGGACCTGATTTCAACCCAAAGGGAAGTACCTTGAACTGGAAGTGGGCACCAGCTACCTGGAATCGTAAATACTTCTGATGATTGGGATGAATGGGTATATGGAAATGTGCGTCCTGGAGGTCGAGAACTGTGATGTGGTCCCCATGGTTTAGAAGTTGTAAGATGTCTTGTAAGGTGATCATTCGAAATGATTGCCTCTTTAAATACTTGTTTAGTTGCCGTAGATCCAAGATCAGGCACCAGTCTCCTGATTTTTTTGTGATGAGAAAGAAACTGGAGTAGAATCCCATTCCTTTCTGCGACTTCAGAACCCTTTTTCATCATGAAAGAAGCCTCCAAAAGTAATTGTTTGAGACGTGGAGTGAGTGGAGCTCTGGGTGGGACATTTGGTGGTTTGTTGACAAATTTGAAGGTATGTCTCCTGGCTATGACATCGAGAACCCATTTTTCTGTTGTTATGCAGGACCATTGATGTAGAAATTGGGAAATGCGATCTCCTGGAAGACGTGATTTAGGGAATGGGGTAGCCAGAACCGGTGCAAAGTCATTGTTTCCCTGTAGTGTCTCTGTCCTCTGGTGGGCTGCTTCACTATTGTTGGTTGTTCGTAGGTTGCTGAGGGTGGGTGTCTGTATTGCTGGGTGTACTATGGATGATACTGACCCTGATAGGGTTGATAGTGTTGTCTACAGGGTTGAAATGTTCTTTGACAGTAGAAAGTGCTCCAGGCCCTGGCTCCACAAAAGGGCTGCCTCTTAGTTTGCACAGTTCCCAAAGATCTGGCGGTATCAGTATCTGTTTTGATGGCTTTAAGGGCATCATCAATGTGTTTTCCAAACAGTGATTTGCCATTGTAAGGCTTGCCTAAAATTTTGCTTTGAACCTCTGGTCTAAAAGATGTAGCTTTTATACAGGCTTGCCTTCGGAGTACTGCTGCCCCAACCAACTGCCGAAAACCCATCAATGAAATATCAATAGCGCAGTCTATTATCTCTGCAGAGGCTCGTTCTCCTTCCTGAAGAATTTTTCTTGCTTTTTCTTAAGAATCGTCAGGTAGAAGGTCAACAAATTTAGACATGTCTGACAACAATTGCCTGTCGAATCTTGCTAGACTCGCCAGAGAATTAGCTGCACGTACTGTGAGACCTGCCATACTTGACAAACGTTTCCCAATTGAATCAATGCGTCGTCCATCTCTATCTGGTGGAGTATTTATAGGTGTAGTGAAGTTCTTTGAGTGTCTTTGAGCCGCTTGACTGATAATGGAGTCAGGCTTGGGATGACCCACTAGGCATGCTAGAACATCATCTTGTACTTTATACTTTTTATCCAGTCTAGGCATGACTGCTGGTATAGTAGCTGGATTCTTCATAGTGTGGATACCCTCCTGCCAGATTAAATTTATCACAGGTACAGCCTTCAGCATTTTATTCATTGGCTCTTTGAAGTCGTCTAAGAAACAGTCTGTTTGTTTGGAGGTCAAGGGTAATTGAAATCTTTTCGCCTCACGTTCCATTATATTATGAAAACCACCTATATCATCTGGTGGTGAGTCTACAAGAGGTTGCAGAGGTGGAGATGGTGGTTGTATGATGTAATCATTCCACTCAGTTGTTGTTGTTGATCTCTTATTTCTAGGTCTGGGCAGAGTTCACAGAGTCCAACTCCGTGAAATTCCACAGAGTTGAATAAAAACTCCATGGAATTCCACAGAGGCGATACGCTGAGTCCTCCTGAATGTGTCAGATCTCGGACTAGCCAGTACCGACCCTGGTTAGTGCTTCCGAGATTGGGCGCATTCAGGGGGGCCGTAGGCAGTGAAAGCTGCCCGGCCTGTTGTGCACCGGCCTGCCCTGTGTGCAGTGCATCCTCCTCTAGTAGATGAGCTGGTGGAAGTGGAAGAATTTTGCTCGGTTATGTGTGTTCTGGAAGCAAAACCTCCTCTGTAGGTACTTTAATGAATGACATGCTTGATGTCTGTATTAAGGGTGTAAGAGGAGTTTCTAGTGTTTCCATCAATGGTAATTCATTTGACTTTGCCGTCAAAGATGTATTTTTTACTTTGTCAGTCATAACGGCTATGTTTATTGAGGAAATCGTTGTCGATGGTGAGACCATCGATGGCATTCTCGTCGATGGTGGTGTCATCAATGGTGCTTTCGCTGACAGTGCCTTCGTCTGCGGTGTCTTCATCAACAGTGCCTTCGTTGACAGTGTCTTCATCGACTGTGCCGTCATTGGCGGTATCTTCGTCGGCGGTTTCTTCATCGATGAGGACCTTCGGCAACAAGGTTGTAAGTTTGCCTGTCGGTGAGACAGTTTATGGCAGTGGTTTTATCGTCGTCGAATTCACTGTGTAGGAGACGATGGCTGTCGACGCTAGCAGAGATGAAGAAATTATGATCGGTGATGCTGCAATGGTGAACGTCGACATCATGGTGGTAGATGCTGTCGACGATGCTGTCAAATGCTGAGGAAATGTTTGATTTTTTCACAGAAATAATTTCTTTGAATAACGGAAGTGATCTTGATGGTTTCTTAACAGAACCTTGGTATTGAGGGCTCTGAAGAGACTTTGGAGGAGACTTTTGACTTTCTGTGAAGAATTTCCTCTTTATTTTTAGTCTCTAAATGGTGAGATTTTTTTAAAAAAATCCTGGTATGTAACTTAACAGTTTGTAAAGAATCATCACTCTGCTCCTCAGAAAGAGGTTGATCTTTTGATTTTAGTCTCTGTAACCACATGAGTAGCCTTCCCTCCCTGTCCTTTAGGGTTTTCTGGGGGAATGTACAACAGATCTTACAGTCCCTAACATTATACTTTGGATAGAGACAGTAAATACACTGTTTATGAGGGTCCTCTGAGTGTAATCTCTTCTTGCCACAAGTTTTACAAGGCTTAAATAGACCCTTTTTTGGTTATTCTGACATGGTAGAAGTTAGTTGAAGGAACGTGAAAAATAATTCTGATCTGAGAAACTCCTTTAAAAACATCTGTTCTGAAGAGAAAAAACTGAGCAGAGCGCAGGGAGACTCCCATCTCATGAGGTGCGGTAGAAAATCTGAGGGTCTGGAGCCTCTGTGCTGAGGGTTCTAAAGGGTGTTGTTGCCGGTTAATGGAAAACTTTGGTCTTGTTTTAGAAAAGACATGCCTAGGCTATTAAACAGAACTTTGCATTCTTTTTGCAGCCTATTACACTACCTTACCCTGCTTATAAGAATAAAGTGTGACTTCCACTTCGAAGACGGGGAATGATTCAAGCATGTGAATCAATGAAAGATCCAATACTGGAGAATATACAATTCTTATTGTGTGCTTTATTGAAAAGCAGTGTAGCACCAGGTTATGATGTACGCTCAAATCAATGTGAACAAGTATTGCTATTTCACGTGAGCACCTCAGTCACTAAAACAACAGTGTACACGGTAGCACCTTGCGATTAAGCATCTCAGTTTTTATTGTGCAACTTCCTTTGTGTTAATTGTTGTCACCCCTCGACATGTGTGTTATTTAGCTTGTTTTGTATGGAATGCCTACAACCACAGTACCACGCACTTTAACTGATGTGCTGATATTAGTCAGCTCATCCATACTTATTTTACTTACCTCCAAACTACCTTTTTTTACTGCTTATAAATGAATGTCTGAATTGGACTAACTTAAATTTTAACCTGGAACGCACCTTTCTGCCAGACTGTTTGTCACTACTGTTCTACTCTTCTAAGGACAGATTGAAAACACAAATAGATCTTGCTTCAATGTGCTAAAGCATGGCAACATGGGTATGCATACATCTGGAAACACATCTCTGGCACTATTAGATTTATGTCTTGTGTTCTTTATTCTCAAAGCCTGTGGCACAAATAAGGCATAGGAAACACAGAAAGTGGCATGGCAAAAAGAATCTGTTCACATTTATACATGCCTGTCTTTGCAGAAATTAGGCCATTAAATCTATATTTACTGGCTTTGCCAATACTTGTTAAAACAAATGTGTATGCATGATAGATAGAAGCGTCTCTAAAGTACGTCACCACTGGAAATGACAGCATCGCTAGGTATGACTCTGACTCTCCTCCCTGGGCTGAACATCTTCAGTTTAGTCAGATTAGGTATTTGATTATGCATATTTCACTAAATGCAAATAATATCAGTCAACATAGGACACTTACTGCACAAAATAGTCCTCTTCAGATTCTTCAAAATTACTCAGAATTACATTTTCATAGTAATGATAGATAGGAGCAATCCTTCTTAACATGTATTTCTGTGAAACAAAAATAAAAATACATATTGTAATTTGAATCCCACTTTAACAAACTAAGGGCATTCTTAAGCAAATCCCTATTTAAGAATAATAATACATCATCATGGAAATTTATTTGATTGTAAAGTTGTCCTTTATGCAGTGCTCACGCACCCTTTTGACACCTATGAGAGAAGGGGAGCTTGCTTTAGAAATAAAAGAGGGAAATAGGAAGAAACTGTTTAGACAAAGTTAGTTTTAGTTCAGAATGTATGACTGGTGTAAAAGGTGAGTTGTTGCTTCTTTCTGGTACTTTTGGCTAGGGAGTATAGGAGTAAAGCATTCCATCATTTGGAGCCATGACAATGAAAAAAGGTTGTATGTCGATAACTCCCATATATTTTTGTAAAACTTTACTTCGGATTTCTCATTTTGGATTGCATTTTTTCCGACAAATACATATTAATATATTATAACTTTTATCTACACTCTATATACACACACACAAGCACACACACACACCAGTGCTTAATTTGTGATTGTTGTGTCCGGTGCTTATTTTTGAGGCTTACTCTTCTGCCTCAAGCATTTGCTGCAAGCAAAAGACACATATGGGAAAGATGGATGAAGGGAAAAACGAAAAAGCGTCACAAAGGGAGAAAGTATAAAGCTGCAAGAGTGAGCTGAAGGGGGTTTATATGGATTGAAGAGGCCAAGATGGCTTCAGGATTGCGCCGGCTCAGTATTCCATGTTCACACATTTAATTGCAGCAGCCGCAGGTTTAAGAGGAGGGCTTTGAGCACCAGCACCTTTTTATTTACAAATTAAGCACTGACACACACACACACATATATCTAAATATATATCTATATATCTATATCTACACATATCTATATATTTATCTAATCCATCTTTCTCTCTCTCTCATATACATAGATTTTACGAAAAGGCCTCAACAATGCAAAGCAGGACGTCAACAGTTTTTTAGCCTAGGCCTCCATAAATAGGGTGGCACAATCAGTGCTGCAGGTGCACTATTAGTATTTACGCTGGGCACAAGTAATGCATTTTACTGGGGACTTCCAAGTACATTAAATATGTCAATTGGGGCATCCTGGATCAAGGTACTTTGGTTCAGGTGTCCCAAGTGGGTCCCTGTATCTGGCCTGCCCTCAATCATTGTCGGCCTAAACCTTTGACCTTGCTCCAGTCCAGTGCGACCAGATATCCCATTTAAGCACTTATTGCTTCTAAGCGCTATTTTACATTTATTCTTTAAAAATT
Organism: Pleurodeles waltl; assembly: GCF_031143425.1. Lineage (NCBI taxonomy): Eukaryota > Metazoa > Chordata > Amphibia > Caudata > Salamandridae > Pleurodeles > Pleurodeles waltl. Next base: position 639,372,984 of record NC_090436.1, on the reverse strand, counting down.
CATATCTCGATTTCTGCTTATTGGATTTTTGCCGTTTTAGTCTTGTTGTATTAATTAAATTAAGCTCCATTGTTCTAACAAGGTTTGGTATCCTTTTGTGTAGTGTTTTCACTGTTTTACTGCAAGTGCTGCACAAATACTTTACACATTGCCTCTTAGGTTAAGTCTGACTGTTCTGCACCAAGCTACCAGGGGGAGAGCACAGGTTAATTTAGGGTGTGTTTGTGATGTACCATGACTAGGATTGTGGTTCCTGCTTGGACAAAATGCATACCTCTGCCAACCCTTAACACAGTTTCTAACTCTATCTATCTATCTATCTATCTATCTATCTATCTATCTATCTATCTATCTATCTATCTATCTATCTATCTATCTATCTATCTATCTTTCGAGCTAGCTAGCTAGCTATCAATTATGTCATAGAATATGTCAGGACTGGTTAGGTTATAAGCAGAGCATCGACAGAGCACGAGTTATAGTTACTTCAGGTAATTATAACTGGTGAATTTAACTGTTAGCTTAAAATGTTATGTTAAAACTAACATTTTAACCTTTGTTTTTTCAGTGAATTTGTACGTTTTTTTTTTAATGCAAAGAAAAATATTATTACCATACCTAAATATAAGGTCACTTTAACCTTTGCACTGATAACATCCACAGCATTTATGCCTTAAACTAGTGACTTTGTAATAGAGAAACATAGCAGCCCTGTTCCTCCCTTATTGCATACAAGTGATTATATATCTGGCTGCACTTTTACCAGTAAACTTCAGTTTTTTTTTTAAGGAAGGCAATATTTTATTCCCTCCTCTTTAATGTTATGATGGGCCTACAGCGATGAGTCTCTGGGGGCCATACTCGGCTCAGGGAGAGAGGTCATGCACCCCCCTGACAGTTGGAAAAATTTGTGGGCCCCTGGGGTAGAAATCAGCTCATTGAGAGGCGACCTACACACATCCCCACACCCAGCTATTAATATATATTGACCTCGGGGCCTGGCTGACCGCATGGGATCATACTAATTTTAAAAAAGAAGAGGCTGCTATTATTTATCCCAAAATTCCACCTAAATACTAGAGTGAAAAAAACATTTTTTAATTATGGCCTTCTGGGACTTCCCCACAGTGGCTAGATATGAGGGCAGAGTATCCCTACCCTGTCCCTTAAACCATTTTCAGGACAGGGTTCTAAGTCCCTGAGTCCTGTAATGGCTGCCGCAACACTTTTGTTCATTTTGCAGCCAGCCAGTCAGAGCATTCTCTGTTCCAGGAGCATCACTCCCACAGAAGCAAGATAACCCAAGGGAAAAAGCCTCATCGGCCAATCAGAACACTCTATTTTTTTAAGTTTTGCTGGTAGGCCTCTCACAAGAGTCCCTCGAAGCAAGCAGTCATATATATATATATATATATATATATATATATATATAAATATATATATATATATATATATATATATATATATATATATATATATATATATATGTGTGTGTGTGTGTATATATACACACACACACACACACACACACTACTGGTGGATGCCAGTAGGTATAGTTAGGACCTAGTTGTTTTGCTAATAACTTTGGCGCCATTTGATGAATCTTCACAACATTTTCAAAACTAGTTTGCGATTACTTCAACTGCTGTTTTGAAAGTTTCGGGGTGATTCATCAAGCAGGAGTGGAAAAAAAAGAGGGGAGTCCCAAAACATGTTTTCCCTACGCAATTTCTGACTAGAGCCTGAACCGCTGAACGGAATTACACCAGATTTGACAGAAAGGTAGATCTTGGTCCAAACAAATCTCTTTTTGTTATTTGGTGTGAATACGTTCAGTAGTTTTCTAGATAGTGAAAGAAAAAAATATAGATATCTAGGGAAGCGTATCCTCATTGAAACAACGGTCCCTTGCTGATATCTGACTGGCTGCCAACACTTCAGCCAGTAAGTGTTGGCAGCCGTTTTGGGACTCAGACTCAGCCGAGTCACAGAAAAAGTAAAAAAAAGAAGAAAAAAAAAAAGAGAAAGGGCAGCCTAGGAATATTCTGCCCCCCCAGACCTGGTGGTTGGGTCCCTGGAGATCCTGCAAGGGCCAAAAGTAATTTTTTTAAAATAAATTCCCACAATAATCGTGGAGGATCTCCGGGATCTGCGGAGCCTCCGCATTCCTATATATCAATATTCTTTTTTCCTTTCTTATCTCTAAAACTACTCAATGGATTTACACCAAATCACAAAAAGCACGCCTCTGCCAAATTTGGTACAATTCCTTCTAGCAGTTCTGGCTACAGTCATGTTCAAAATCCCTATGGGGATTTGTGTTTTGGGATTGCCCTTTTTCTCAGCCCCGCTAGATGGATCACCCCGAGACTTTCAAGACAGCAGCTGAATTGACTATTGTATTTGTTTTGAAAATTTTGTGAAGATCTGTCAAATGAGGCCAAAGTTAATGGCAAACCAAAAGACACACTTCCTTTGAAAACTAGATCTTAACTATAACTACCTACCTAACTACCTACTATAACTAACCTGCTCACCGTAGGACCTAGTTTACATAGGAAAAGTGCTTTTTGTTTTGCTACCAACTTTGGTGCCATTTGTCGAATCTTTACAAAATTTTAAAAACTAGTGAATTTAGCTGCTGTTTCAGAAAGTTTTGGGGTCATTCGACAAATGGGGGCCCAAGAAAAAGGGGGTCGCAAAACATGTTTCTCCATGCAGTTCCCCATAGGGATTATAGACTACAGCCCGAACCGCTGAACGGAACTACACAAAATTTGTCAGAAAGCTAGATCTTGGTCCAGAAAGTTCAGTAGTTTTGCAGACAATAAAAAAAAAATGATAAATATTTAGAAAAAATATTTATGTATATCTAGGTATGTAGATCCACCATCAATCCGCCAAGTTGTGATTGGCTGGGCGGAACCTGAGAGGAAAGCAGCAGCCACATTTTTGTCTATTGGGACACAGTATCTGGCAAGAAATATAAAACTGAAAATTGATAGAAGGGGTCAGGGTAGAGGTTCCATGAGCCCATGGGACTGATGGAGTTCATGGGCAAGAAATTGCTCAAAAATGTTTTTTGGGTTGCACAGTGATCCACAGATCCCCTTGGCACTCAGCACAGCCCCAGTGTGAATCGTCAATGCAACTACAGATCCAGACACCAATTAAAAAAATACACCCACTCAAAGACCCGCTCATACACCCATTAACACACCAACTCACAGGCTTACAAAACCAAACTATTACCACACCCAGTCACAGACCCATACAGCCACTCATGCACCCACTCACACACTGACTTACACGCCCACTTACATACCAATACAACCACTCCCACTCCCACTTCCACTTGCACAGCCATACAACCACTCACACACTCACTTGCAGACCAACAGTGTGGGGTTGGCTGCATACAGGGGGGTTGGCTGAACGGCCTGCCTTGCGGCCAACCCTCTTCCAGACATGGCCAAAGGCCGTGCACAGTGTGTGGTTGGCTGCATACAGGGAGATGGCTGCAGGGCTTGGCCTGAAGCCAGGCCCTGTGGCCAACCCTCCACAGCACATGCATTGCAGTGGTTGGATTAATGTTAATGTATGGTAATTAAATATCACTTTACGTTAAAAAAATCCTAGAACGTCACTGAAAAAACAAAGGTTACAGAGACATTATAGTTGGGAAATAGAATTACAAAATCTTAGAAATTCACAAAAAAATAAAGATTACAGGGATGCTATAGTTAGGTTCAGATTTTACACACACAAAATGATTTTACACACATATACAAAATATAACAATACAAGCAGTTATATTCATACTTATCTCAAGTAACTATAACTCGTGCCATAAGGTAACTATAACTCACACCCTAGACATGCACTGCTAATTACCATATATATTGCATCAGTCATGACATCTTCTATATCATCATTGGTAATATCATTTCAACATTTACAATAAAATTATTGATGAGAAAATTATGAATGGCGGGGGCACAAGTTATAGTTATCTTATGGCACAAGCTATAGTTTCTTGAGATAAGTATAAGTATGACTGTAACTGCTGAACTTACATGGTTTTGTGTGTGTAAAATCTGAACCTAACTATAATGCCCCTGTAACCTTTGTTTCTTCAGTGAATATATATATATCGAAAACAAAGTTGTCCTCATGTGAAAGCGCACTCCCAACCGGTTATATAAATGGGAAGAAAAAGCAAAGCCAGCAACTCACAGTGAATTTCTTTAAGCAGTTTCATTATTCCAGGCCTTTGGTTATAAAATCATCTCTGGACACGTGTTTCTAGGTCAATCCTTTCTTCAGCAGAGAAAAATATAAAAGTGTTTCACCCTCGTAGGTGCAGCCAGTGCTGGAAGTGTTCCAGGCATTTCTTTCTTACTGCAAAGACCGGCATGGCTTCAGCTTGTAAAATTCTCTCACATCAGAATTGGTTGCAATAGCAGTTTGAATGCCTTCTTTCAGGAAGCGATTAGCCCTTTCAACTAAACCATTAGAGGATGGACTATACAAAGCCACTCGTGAATGTCTAATGTTAAACCTTTTCGTAAAGTTCTCCATCTTGGTAGATTTCAAATGTACACCATTATCAGTGACAATTATGGAGGGAGCACCCTCCAGACTGAAAACACAAGACAAGAACGCAATTACTGAGTCTGTATCAGCATGTTCAACAAATTCATAGTATATCCATTTAGAATAATAGTCTATGGCAACAATTAAATACCTCATGTCCTTGGGTAACAAGTGGAAAGGACCTGAAAAATCCATAGCTAAACTTTCCCAAATATTATTGGGGAGAGGAATGTTATGCAGGGGTTTAGTATGGCACTTCCAGTGTTTATCAGACACCACACAATAGGTAAATTTATTAATAAAATCAGTCACATGTTTATCAAGACCAGGTCACCAATACTTCTCTCTAAGCCTCCTGGAAGTAGCTGAAATGCCAAGATGACCCTCATGTGCCGCTTTTATCAATCTGGATCTCAAGTCACTCGGAGGAACACAAACAGAACCTCTCATGCATATACCATTTTCACAAGACAGTTCAGCTGCCACCTGACAATATGTATTCAGTTCACTGCCATACTTTCTTTGATTAGGCCACCCATGCTTGATATGGTGCAATACTTCTGACAAGAGCGTATCATTAGACATAGCTGAATTCCATTCTTGCTCATTAAATAAGCCATCTGACGCTGAGACAACGTCAAGTGTACCAATTACACATTCAGTGTCCTCATTAATGGGAGTCTCTCGAGAAATTGGCAGAGGTAAACGTGAAAGACAATCAGCTCTACCATTCTTTCCACCAGGTAGATACTTAACATCCAAATTGTATTCCTGTAACTTTGAAAGTAACCTTACCAGTCTGGCAGAAGCTTTTCCAAGACCATTGCCATCCAACAGAAAAACAAGAGGTTTGTGATCAGTATATCGAGCACAACGAGTGCCCCAAATGTATGTTTTGAATTTATGCACCGCCCAAGTACAAGCTAGAGCCTCTCTTTCAATGTTGCTATAATTACTCTCTGCCTCAGAAAGAGCTCTGGACGCAAAAGCAACTGTATGTTCCTGTCCATTAACCCATTGACCAAACACCGCTCCTAAACCCTTCAAACTAGCATCCACCGTAATGAAAGAGTTTGCTGAAGGTATAAAAGATTTTAAAGCTGGAGCAGACAAAACAATTTGCTTGATAGCTGCAAATGCACCACTGGCTTGATCATCCCAGACAAATTTACTACCCTTTTTCAACAAGGACCTGAGAGGTTGTACTATCATGGCATATCCATCAACAAATCGTGAGTAATACTCACATAAACCAAGAAATGACCGGAGTTCGTCCTTGTTAGTGGGAGAAGGGGCATCCTTAATAGCCTCCAAATTCCCCTGTTTTGGTTTAATGCCTTCCGCAGAAATCGTATGACCTAGATATTCTACACTTTTCACCATAAATTTACATTTCTCACCTTTAATGGTCATACCGTGATTTTCAAGAATGGAGAAAATTTTGTTAAGTAGAATTTTATGCTCTTCAATACTCTCAGTGTGTATTAAGATGTCATCTTGAAACGCACACACATTTTTAAGATGACAAAATAGAGAATCCATTATTTTTTGAAATACGCTCGCTGCAGACGCCAAACCAAAAGGCAACCTGAGATACTTGAAAGCGCCAAAAGGGGTTACAAATGTGGTGAGTTCTTGAGAACACTCGCTAAGAGTAATTTGATGATACGCAGAACGTAAATCTATTGTTGAATTTTTTTTCGAGATGCCCAAACTAGAAATTAATTCTTGTATACGTGGAAGAGGGTGACAGTCTACAATAATATTCTTATTCAGAGACCTGAGGTCCACACATAGTCTTAAATCACCATTCCTTTTCTTTGTGAGCACAACCGGCGAAACCCACTCTGACGAATCTGTGGGGGCTATGATGCAATCTTCAACTAATTTGTCCAGCAAGTCCTTCAATTGTCCCCTCACAGAGATAGGAACGGGTCTGACTTTATGTGAAATAGGTATGGCACCATCTTTAACTCTAATGCAATGTTCAAAACCCTTAACTGTGCCCACTTTGTCTGCAAATACTTTGGGAAACTTTGCTATAAATGGTGCAGCATCAAAATCAGTGGAAATATTATACACACTAAATTCAGTCACACCCACGGGCATATCACCGAAAGTTATTGGATCATCACATCCAGGACGAAGAATAATACCCAATTTAGCTAGATCCTTCCATCCAACAATGTCTCTACCATTCAATGCCACATAGATTGTAGTTACAATGCACCTTCCTAATATGGACAAAGTGGCAGAAAAACATCCTAGAAGATCAATATCATGATCACCAAAGGCCTTGGGACTTATGTTTGCTTGTTGTAACATTTTTGATGCTGGCCAAAATTTACGATAAGTCACATCAGCTAATATAGTAATAGGTGCACCTGAATCTGCCATGACTAAAATTTGTTTGGTGTCAATAGTTGCCTGGCAAATTGGTCCTTTGATGCTCAAAACCTCTCTTCCTCTGCGAAGAGAAACATCAACCGTCAAAACAATGTTGGAAAATTTCTTCGTACATTCTTGAACTGCATTTTCATCCTGGGAATAGATATTGTTAACTTTCACTCTCATACCACTATTGATTTGCTTGGGATTACGATTAAATTGCCTGCAAACAGCTTGAAAATGACCAATTTTTTGGCATTTTAAACATCTCTTACCTGAAGCAGGACAAGACTGGCTATTACTAATGTGGCTACGCGAGCCACACCGGAAACATGACAAAGAATTTCTACTCTGTCTTGCTACTCTTTCTTTAACATAACAAACATCTGCATCATCAAGTACTTGGTTAATACTAGTTTGTTCATTTTGCCCACATACAACTTTGGATGTAACAATAGACCTTTCAACAGCCTTAGCTATATCAATAGTTTCATCCAAAGAAGGATTGCGACATGCCAATAAGCGTTCCTGAACTTTTCTTGAATGACAATAGAACACAAACTGATCTCTGATATGTACATCCACCTCAATGCCAAAATCACATTTTGGCGCAAGCACACGCAAATTGGCAACATACTCATCTACTGATTCATCTACAGTTTGCTTGCACATTGCAAAGTTAAACCTTTCGAGTAACACACTTGATTCATCAGAAAACTGTTTCTTAATTCTTTCTTTTCCTTCAACATATACATTCCACACCATACTCCCGGAAGGAGAGGAAACAGGAGGGAGATTATCAAACACACGTTGTCCAGCCACACCAAGATGATTGAAGAGAAGAGCAAATTTCCTTGCAGGTGAAAAGTCATTGGCATCAATTGCAGTCAAATAGTTTTCAAAAAATCTTAACCATTCAGTCCATTTGATATCTGGTTTCCCTCCTTTAGATAGAAATGGTGGTGGCTGAACAACTAACTGATTTGAAGCCATGCTGTTACATAAATAAAACTGTACACGTTATGTAAACAAAAAGAGTTAAGCGTCGTATAAGTACTGTTCTGTAAATTGTTACCGCTGTTTCCAATAATTCACTGGAAAATAAAATAAGCTCTGCAGTAAATTCCGTAGATACTCCCGGTAAGCATGTGTAACAAATTTAGCAGCTGCTAAATACACTCCGCGTCCTCGCCCGTACAGCGCGGTATCCGAGCAACCAAAACGCTGTGAACCTCACAAGCGTCACAACTAGGGGCGTGCACCGTAACGTGGCGTCTACAGTTGTACTGCGCCCGAGACAGCGCTCGCGTCTACAGTTGTACTGCGCTCGAGGCAGCGCTCGTGGTCCAGAACAACGAATGCTGCTGTGCTGCACGCGTCTAGAGTTGTGCGCTCGAGACAGCGCTCACAGTCCAAAGCAACGGCCAACGGTAGGATAAAATCTTCGGTTCAATATCCATAAAAACAAATAGAGTCCTCACATAGTCTCCAGCGTACCATCAACACTTGGAAAAACAGGTATCTTGGCAACACGACGAGAATAAATTCCAGTAGGCAAAACGGAACAAGTGCTGGTCGGTGGACCCGTAGATATCTTCAAGTAAACACGACTTCACCCCACGCCTAGTACCAAATGTAGAGTATGAGATCACAGGCAATTTCTTCTTAAATCAGTTGCAGCACAAAGTTGGAGATAATATGTAGATTTATTCAAAGGTCCACGACAGGCACAGACACGTACGCACAGGACAGAGACCTCCAGTACGAATGCTGGCCAGGGTATCTAAAGCTCTAGAACTCAAACAAGGTTCCATTTGCTTAACGGTGAAAGAACTTGGAAATAACAAAGATAAACACAGAGTAATAAACATAGTAGAAATAAAACCTCACAAGTGATAAACACAACATAATAAAACTTGTACATATACATGTACTATGTGTATACATACTACACGAGGTTAGGCTATGCTGTGCGCATTGCATAGATTTCTGAATCTTCAGTGCATCCTTTCAGAGGCAAGGCTTGTTGCACCATGCACAGCTGCACACTTACTGCTAAATACCAGACTGCAACATGTTGTTGAGTTAAAAAAAAGAGCAAGGACAGGCCGAAGGTATCACACATGACAATTTGGCAGATACATGAAGATAGCTGATGTATAACAGTGTCCATGCTATAGAAATGCTTTACTGTAAATTAAAGTGACAGGTAATGACTGATGTTTTACGCTATTTACTAGGCCACGGAAAGAGCAGCAATTATCCACTTAATGCCTGGCAGCCAGATAAATCATCACTTCTATGCAGTAAGACAAGAACAGGTCGGCTATGTTTCTAAGAGTCGCTATTAAAAAGTCACTAGTTTAAGGTAGAATGGCTGTGGGTGTTATCAGTGCATTCACATGTCATACTAATAACGACGCTCAGTGTTTGTACAGAGCTGAACGAGGTAGATAGGCTGGTATGGTGAAATCACCTCTAGTGCTTACAGATGCATTGAAATGCACACATCGTGGTAGGCCTTGCAGCCTTTATCAAAAGCACCCGTGTTTATTACTCTGTTCCACTCCTGTTAATTCAAATGTTAATACTACACATCTGTATATATTTTGAATTTTAGCTTCATGCGGTTCAAAATTATTTAATCAGTTGTGTTTACCATCCCCCGTGGCTCAGCACAAACAAAGGTGGGTGGCACAGGCCTAATGTGGCACAAGGGGTTGCAAAGTGGCGCAATATTGTAAACATGGCGCAGAGGAATGGCCACCTTAACGTCAACTTAGCATCATAAAAATTACGCTAAGGCAGCATTAAGGCGGCGCTAGGGGCTTGTTAATCTGCTCCTTAGATCTTTTTACCTGCCCGTAGATCTAAAGACCACTCCCAGTGGGTAGGAGGAGTTTTGAAGCTCCCACCAGTTGGGAGTGGACTTGGTGGTTGCTCCTGTTTGGCGAGAGATTTAAAAATAGTCCCACCAAGCAAGAGCAAGCACAGGTTTCCCTGCCTGCAGGGAAACACCTATGTCCCAGGGGTGGACACCTCGGAATATAACCTGTAAAATGGCCCTGCTACAACCCCCTCCCAGTTTGTGGATTTTCAGCCTCAGGTGTGGGCTTCCTGGGGCCTTTAGAAGCTCAGGGAGGGGTGGCCGCATTGCTCTCCACCCCATGAAAATCAATGTTGTCCCCAGGGTGGGCTCCCTAAGGTCTCTCAAGACTCGGGGAGGGGGGCCCTGTGGCGCACCTCTGCATAAAAAATTAATGTCCGCCCTGGGTGTGGGCTCCCCGGGGCCTCTTGCCTTTCTAAACGCAGCCCCAGGGGTAGGCTCACTGGGGCTTATACTAAATAAATGTGGCCAGACTACTATTTTGGGTGTTTTTCTGTCCTGCGAGATTCTCGTGGGATCACAGCATCTTTTTGCCATTTTTATTATTTTTGCCCCAGGAGGAGCCTCTGTAGATACCCCTCATGAGGCCTAAGGGGTCAGAGTATACCTACCCTACCCCCTTATATTATTTGTTTTCTAAATTCAGGACAGGGCACTAAGTCCCCAGTTCTTTTTATGGCTGCCAGCAAACTTTTTCCGATGTTTCTGGCAGCCAATCAGATTCCTTCCTGTCGCTGGGGTCTCACTCCTATGGAAGTGAGATGGCCCAAGGGAAATAATTATCCCTGGGTCAATCAAAATGCTTTTTTTTTTAAATTGGCACTCCCACAAGAGTCTCAGAGACTCTTGGGAGCCCAACTGCGAAAATATTCAATAATTTTTGATCCTGCATTTCACAAAAACTACTGAATGGATTTACACCAAATCACAGAAAGCACAATATGCGGAACAAAAACGTAGCTTCCTGACAAATTTTGTGTAATTCTGTTCTGCAGTTTTTCCTGCAGCCCTGCCTAAGAAATCGATGGAACATGGATGGGGAGTTTACATTTTGGGACCCCGTTTTTTTCTTGGCCCCTGCTTGACAGATCACCCCAAACCTTTCCAGGAAGGAGCTGAGGTGGCTGAACTTTTTTTGGAAAGTTTTATGAAGATTCGTCAAACAAGGGCCAAAGTTATTGGTAAACCAAAATACACTCTTTCTATGGAAAAGCAAGCTTCTTTTGTACATATTGCGCTACAGCATTAGAGCTATGAAACTAAGTACAAAATAGCTTTGAATAATACGAAGCATATTTACTGCCAGCAAACTCACAACCCCCAAAGGTAAAGCAAGCTTGTGTTATTTGCATTATTGGGTGTATACCAGGGGTCTCCAACTGGTCGATCATGAGATACCAGTAGCTTGGCAACACAGAGTGAGTAGCTTGCTGCCTCTTTTTAATGCCCCTTTAGTTTCTGCGCTCATTGTTTTGTTAATTTCAGCTCTTGCATGCCCTCACCCAAACAAGCTTTCGAATTGGCTGAATTCAGGCGGCAAGACCGAGCACGTCAGTGCAGAAAGCTAGGCAAGAGCAGAAATTAACTACCCACTGAAAACAATGCCACCTGCTTTCTGCTGCCTGGAACTGTGCTTTAAAACTGCAGACCTGTGTGGCCAGAACACGGGAGCAGCAGCCTTGATGCCATAGCCTTATTTTAAGAATCAGGATTCTGGCTGGCTTTGTAGCTGCATACCGCAGTGGAGGAGGAGCGCAACCAGTGTTGGGCCTGGGGCCAGCAAAAGGTTGCAAGTTACGGAAGGTACTTTTATTTTTTTTAAAAGGTTTAGATTTAAAGTTTTAGTACACGGTGTTGGAAAGTGAATTATTGGTAAGGGCAACTAAGTACCTATGCTTAGCAATGGGCCACTAACTCCCACTAGGTCCAGTCAGGTCTCAATAAGTTAATCCCTGCTCAACCCTTGGTAGCTTGGCAATGAGCGACAAGGCTTAACTTAGGAGACAGGTGTGTAAAGCATTTAAAATCACAAACAGTAATTAAATAAAAAACAAAATGCAATAAAAATCTAACACCAATTTATAAAAATAGAGTATATTTTTATCTTTAAAATGACACCAAAACAGATTAAATGGTATAGGGGGACCCGGAGATATGAACTTTTAAAGAACTAGTATTTTCTAGCACATAGGAACTGAAAGCGCTCAAAGGATTAAAAAAGGTCACATTGGACAGGGACAAAGTCCAGGGTTCAGGCCACCCACGATGTAACACTGTTACACTTCCTTTCAGAAGTGTTTCTTGATACAGGAAAGTAGGACATACCAACAGCCAAGGGTTCAGAGGCTCTGATTGGCCTCTTGGGGTCAGGGACTACAACTCCCACAATGCACATCTTCAACGTCATGAGCTGTTTAGAACAGTGGCTCCAAGGCCCATATTTATAATTTTTTAACGCGCATTTGCCTAATTTTTGGAAGCAAAAGTAGCGCAAACTTACAAAATACAAATGCTGCGCTAAAAAGTATAAATACGGGCCCAAATGTCTCCAAACTTCTGGATTTTCTTCCAGAGGTTCTTTTTGGGTCCCAGAAAGCACCTGGTCAGAATCCTTAAATTGCCCATGGATGCTGGTCAGCTGGGCACTTCTTGCGGGGCTTGATGCAGGGGACTCTGGGCATCTCCTTTGTACCTGTAGCTTACAAAGAGTCCCTTCTTGAAGCAGTTGAAGACAGGCAAAGTTCTTTTAGTGTGAAGCCCAAGTGTGCATCTGGTGCAGTCCTTCAGAGTGCAGTGTCCAGGTGCAGGTCAGTGGTCCAGCAGGGCAGTCCTTCTTCTTCTGTCATTGTTCCTTGTAGGGATCTGAGGTGTGGGTGCAGCTCTGCCAAATTTATCCTTGCTCCTGGGGTGAAAAGCAGGGGGGAGGGGCAACTGTTCCATAACAGGCAGGCCAATACCCTCTTGGATGACCCACTTCCTGGGAAGTGTGGGAAAAATCAATCCCAGTGAGGAATACTCCTTAAAATCCAAAATGGCAGTAACTGAATTATGGAGGTTAGGTCTAGCTGGGCCCACCCACTGATGTGGCTAAAATCCTTAACACACCCCTATGCTGCCCTCTCCTAATCTAATCAAGAGGACACCTGGTTGTCTGGTTTTTCAGGAAATGGGGGAGATCCTGAGCTGCTGCAAATGTCCTTCCCTCCATTGAAGACCAGCTTGGTTGCTATCCCCCATCCTGTGTTTCACCATCTGCTGAGGCATATCTCCTCCCCCAGGCACTTCCTTTGTGTTCAGCCCAGGCCACTTCACACCTCATCAAGCAGCCTGGCCAGGCTGCCAGAGGCTGGCCAATCAGAGAAGGGCACTACAGAGCTGAAACTGATAACTTTTAGGAAGAGTTCTAAAACCCTTTCTAGGTGAACGTTATATTGAATTCAACAGTGGCAAGTTTCTGTATTTATTATAACATTAGGTTTAATACCAAACTTGACAGGTCTAGCTCCTTAACTGACTTTATTAATTAAATAAAGTCTCCCCATTTTAGCCTATGGAGCCTACTCACTACAATGAGGGAAAACAAATGTGGCTATTTTTCATCACCAGGGCTCATAAAACATATTTTATAACGTCCCTGCTTACAGTTACCCTAGGGGTGACATATGTACAAATAAGGTAGTTTAAGACTTTGAAAGTACTTTTAATTCCAAAGTCGAATTTGCATGTAACTTTAATTTAAAAGCAGCCAGCAAGGGGGGCCTGCCTTTAAAATGACCCTTGGCATCTCAGCAGTGCACCTAAGGGTGCACCACCTATGCTAGGGTCACTAAAACTACATGCCCTACCATATACTAGAGACTTACAAGCAGGTTGACATAGCCAATTATAATCAGCCTAATTTGCATACTCATTTAAAACAGAGCAGAGGCCCTGGGACTTTTTATCAGTACCCAGAGCACCATCAGAGTCAGGAAAACACCAGCAAAAAGTGAAAAATGGTGGCAAAAAGTTAGGGGTCTTCTGCAATCAGCCCAATTTTCTCACACATGGCTTGTATATATATTTGATAACTAAACTGCCTTTCTTTCTGAGCCTTCTCTTAAATCTATTTGAGTTTATGTGCTGCATTTTCAGAACCCACCCTTCCATGCAACTTGTGTAGCTCATGCTTCAGAGGCCCTTTTAAGACCACCCTTGAGTATCACTATTTAGTATCTGGAGGGCTCTAAGATAGGGAGGCATTAGCAAATTTCATAACCTTTACTGAATCTCCTTTGCCAAATAACAGTTGACAGCTGAGTAGGGAAAAGCTGATTATAAGAAGCTGCTCATTGAGAAAGGAGAGGTCGTGACCTAGTACACGTTAAGTCGGTTTAGTAGTATTTTTTCTGTTGAGTCTAGGTAGTTTATTTAAAGCGCTAAATCAGTACACAGGAAACACCTGTGAACAAGATCCGGTGTGACCGAAACGCGTCAGGGGATTCCTGTCTTGTTTGTTTGTAATCTCACGAATGGAATAAAAGTTTAATCATTATTTGCACAATGACGGAGTGCGGTTTTTTCTCTTGACAAAGTAGAAAGAGAAATCCCTTCTTTTGAAATACGGACGTCCTGCCTTCAACCAGCATCACCGGAGAAATAAGTGCGCCATAACACGCTTGTCAGGACATTTCTTCTTTATATATATATTTCAGGAACATCAGGCATATATTTCAGGAACATCAGGCAATAAGATCTATCCTCACACGTAATTGGCATGTGCTGCAGCATGATGAACACATGAAAAAACAATAGTAGGACAACGTCCTCAGATTACATTTCATAAAGCCAGATCATTGGGTGATATTTTAACAAGTAGTATGTTCAGCAACAATGCAAGAACAAACAGGCTAACCAACAAAAATCTGGATTTTTTTTTAGATGTCAGAACTGTAAGGCTTGCAGATATGGTGTCAACAAACAAACCTATGAATCAATGGTGGTTAGATCCTGCTAGATAAAAGATAGGATCACACATGAAACAGAGTTTGTTGTATATGTTCTGGAGTGTGACTGCCACAAGAGTTATTTTGGAAGTATCATCCATAAGGTTAAGATTTGTAATTGCAGCACCTCAGAGTGATCAAAAATCAAGATGGAAACTACCCCATGGCCAAATATGTTTGGGAGGCACATCATGGGAATCTTGACCGTATAAGATTTTATGGGATCAAATACATCTAACCCCATCCACATTGAGGTGATCGTGAACTGGAGTTGCGTAGACATGAATCTAATCATTATCCTATTGGGAACTGAAAAGCCATGGGGACACAATCTTGATGCAGAGTTACATGTGCATATATGACTGTAGAGATACATTAAGCATGTTAATAATGGTGGTTGACTGAGTATATATGTATGAAATATGACAGCTAATGGCTACCTTTATTAGGCCTTGGATAGTGATAAGACAAGAGTATAGAACATATGGGGGGGTGAAGTAGTCACAAACATATGTTTGTAGTTGCTTTATATCACTTGCTGACTTTGAGTTATATTTGTTTTCTTGTTGCATCTTCCCTGTCTGCCCTCAATTGTAATTTTGGTGGTTTTTCTTAATTATTCTGCTTTGCACCACTAATTATCTTTTGGCAATCTCTGACGATGGACTTGTGAGTCAGTTGGTATATACACTGTGTCACTTTATTTGACCTACACTGATGGAATAATTCAAACTTGGATACTATTGCAGTACTAATATGGCATTTTAGATTTATGTATACTGATAGGAGCCTCAGCATTGTGCAGCGGTGCAGTGCATTTTATGTATATTATATGTGTCCAGCCATGTGGTCGGGCATTTAGACTTAGTGGTAACTGGATGTCATGTACTTATGGGTTAAGTAATAACCAATGGATTGGTGAACAAAAAAATATTATCCAAAAACATGCTGCCACATAATTGACTATAGATTTGCTGTTATCGATAGTGAAAGTTACAGGGGTGCACTGAGACACTTTATTTTGTGTATGCTGACATGAATTGGATTATGGGTGTGCTTAGATGCTTGGCACCCTGTCACTCTAATCACTTGAACGCTGCAATGGATTTAGTTTTTGTGCATTGTGAAAGTAAGTTGATCAATGATGCAAACCTTTGTCCCAATCTTTCTAATACATGTTATTAACATTATCATTTCAGATGTATATGAGTATGGGCCTGAGTCTGATGTAGGACAATTTCATTCAGTTTACTTGTTGCAAATTGGCACTTTATTCAGGAAGCTGCTATAAAAAATATCTTGCACAGGTGTACTGAGACACTTTATTTCCTATATGCTGCTATGAATTGGATTTTGACTATGCTTAGATGCTCTGCACCTTGTC
The DNA here is from genome assembly GCF_031143425.1 of Pleurodeles waltl. Classification (NCBI taxonomy): domain Eukaryota; kingdom Metazoa; phylum Chordata; class Amphibia; order Caudata; family Salamandridae; genus Pleurodeles; species Pleurodeles waltl. Next base: position 639,356,744 of record NC_090436.1, on the reverse strand, counting down.
ACTTTGATTTCTTGAAAGCTGCTATGGATTTAGTTCATGTGTATGGTGAAATTGAGTTGACTGATGATGTGAATACATTTGTCCCATTCTCTCTATTATTTTACATTATTACTTTATCATTTAAGGCATGGGGCATATTATTAAGGGACAGAGTCTGATGTAGGGTAATTTTATCTAATTTAATTGTTGCACATTTACACTTTAATCATGGTGCTGCCTATATAAGTGCCTTTCCTACACAAGGTTAACCGAATTTGCAAATATGATGACCTATTGGTGGAGACCCAATTGAATCATGGTGCATACACACATATAACATCATTGAGGATCTGACTAGTGAATAATACGAATTTTCAAATTGCTCCTAGAATTTAGCTTTTGGATAAATTGCTATAGATGGTGAATATTGCATCAGTGCATTGGGATATTTCATTTCATATAAGCTGCTGTGGATATGGCTGCAGATTTGTCATAACTGATATGGTTTGATGTTATGCACTTATCACTTTCATTATTTGGATACTGTTCGGAGTTGGTTTTGTCAACTATGGAAAATAAGGGGGTTCATTGAATGTGCAATAGTATTGGCCCCATGTCTGTCTATCGTATATTGAGCTTAGCCTTTCAATAGAGATGTTTGTATACATGAGACAAAGTCTGATGTGGGGCACTTCAATTTGTATGTTGCACATACAATGTAAGCGCTACATAAAAGACCATTGTGTAAAATGTATTTGCAGAATGCAAATATTATAGGTGTTAGGAATGGGGTGTCTAGTTGGTAGTTGGTTTGCGCCCTGTCCAAGTAGAGACCCTCTCTCTCGTCAGGATAAGGGACATACCCAGCTATGTAAACCCCCGCTCACCCTCTTGGTAGTTTGGCACGAGCAGTCAGGCATATCTCAGAAGCAATATGTAAAGTATTTGCACATAACACACAGTAATACAGTGAAAACACTAAAAAATGACACCACACCAGTTTTAAAATAATAGCCAATATTTATCTGTGTAAAACAAGACCATAAAGAGAAAAATCAAACATACTGTAATAAAGATATGAATTTTGCAAGAATTACTTAAAAATACAGTTCCTTGAAGTCAAAAGCTCCATCTTGGGCTATCACACCAAATCCAACTGTTCAGGCTGGCCACGGTGTCACGGGCCAGCTACGGTGTCAGGAATATCCGCACACAGTACCTTGGAAATGTCGGGCGTTGTCATTGCGATGAGATCTGAAGTGCGGCATCTGCGGATATCGGTTTTGGACATCGGTGCAGGGGTCATCGGGCCCTTTAAGTCACCCGCATTGCTGATCAAACTACAGGCTGATGACGAAGTCAGGGGCGCTGGCGTTGATGGCGTCGGTGCTGTGGTCCGAAGCGGGACGATGTGACGTACCATGCCCACAGGTCATGGTGCAGGGAGCAGCTCAGTGATGTAGGCATATGAACCTAAAGTCTTTGATATCTCTGAGACTTCCATCAGGAGGCAAGCTCAGGATACACAACAAAGTCCAGTCTTTGTCCTATTTAAGGTAGAAGCAGCAACTGCAGGCCAACCCAGCAAAGCACATGCAGCAAAGGGGCAGTACTCCTCCAGCAGGTCTTCAGCTCTTCTCCTTGGCAGAGGTTCCTCTTTATCCAGAAGTGTTCTAAAAGTCTGGGGTTTTGGGTCCACTACTTATACCAGTTCTGGCCTTTGAAGCAGGCAAACTTCAAAGGAAAGTCTGTTGTTCACAAGCTCCTGACATGCTCAGGCCTGGCCCCACATACACTCCAGGGGGGCAGAGACTGCATGGTGTGAGGACAGGCAGAGCCCTTTCAGATGCAGCTGTCAGCTCCTTCCTTCCCACTCTAGCCTAGCCCAGGAGACTCATCAGGATATGCAGGCTAAACCCAAGCTCCCTTTTTGTCACTGTCTAGAGGGAATTCACAAACAGCCCAATTGTCAGTCTGACCCAGACGTGGATTCCGCAGGCAGGCAGAGGCACAGAATGGTTAAACAAGAAAAAGCCCACTTTCTAAAAGTGGCATTTTCAAACAGACAATGTAAAAAAACAACTCTATGAACAGATGTATTTTTAAATTGTGAGTTCAGAGACGCTAAACTCCAGATCTCTATCTGCTCCCAATGGGAAAATGCACTTAAAAGATATTTAAAGGCAGTCCCCATGTTAACCTATGGGAGAGACAGACTTTGCAATTGTCTGAACCAAATTTGGTAGTATTTCACTATCAGGACATGTAAAACACAACAGTACATGTCCTACCTTTTAGATACACTGCACCATGTCCATGGGGCTACCTAGGGCCTGCCCTAGGGGTGCCTTACATGTAGTAAAAGGGAAGATTTTGGACTGACAAGTGGGTACACTTGCCAGGTCGAATTGGCAGTGAAAGACTGCACACACAGACACTGCAGTGGTAGGTCTGAGACATGTTTACAGGGCTACACAGGTGGGTGGTACAACCAGTGCTGCAGGCCCACTCGTAGCATTAGATTTACAGGCACTGGACATGCATAGTGCACTTTACTAGGGACTTACCAGTAAATCAAATATGCTAATCATGGAAAACCAATCACCAATACAATTTACCCAAGGAACACTTGTACTTTAGCACTGATCAGCAGTGGTAAAGTGCGCAGAGACAGTAAACCAGCAAAAACAGAGTCTAATTTACCATAAAAACAGGAGGTCAGAAGGCAAAAAGACAGGGGAAACACGGCAAAAGATGCCAGGTCTAACAATAAGCTATTGTTGGGACTTGATTGAATAGATATGCACATGCACATATACATATCATTGGAGGATTCGAGTTCTCGAATATTGTGCTTAACAACAGTATCCCAAAACATTTACCAATGACTGAATGTATAAACATGTCTTATTTTTAGCCGCATTTATATCATATACACCCGTTTTTCCAAACACTGACTTGTAATGTGTGGTGCTGCTATAAAAGTGACTCTTCTTTACAATGAAAAATCAGGATGTTAAAAATTACTAGTCATTGTGTGTGACCTGACTGAACTATTGTACATATGAACATATTTATACTATTCTAGATTTTGAGCACTCCACATACTGTCCAGTGATAGTCTCCACCAGATTATAATGACTGAATTCTGAAGGAATCTCACTGCTACCCCTGGGTTTCTTTTATCCAAGATCTCCGGGGCGTAATGTTGGGAACCTACAACCCGTAAATGAACAAGTACTAAATACCTTGGGCCATAATCCTCTTAGTAATAGATTTCTACCTCTTCAAACGCTAGAAGATTTGGACTGACTAAACAGGAACCAGTTAGATCCCCTATATGACCTTGCCCCGGATGTAAATAAAGAAAGACCTACTGAGAATAGCGGCGATGTATCCCAAGAGAAGGCACCCGATCGGAACATCATAGATATCCGTTCGAATCAGGGAAACCAACTCCCTCCAATAATCTACACTCAAGACGATGTACAACCTATACCATCTATAGAGGAGGTGCACCCTCAACCCTATCAATACACGGGAACAACTATACTCTATTGGAATGTGGCAGGCCTAACCAATAAGATCAACAACGCACTCTGGGTGAATTTCATCAGGGAGTTTCCCTGTATTTGTCTCCAGGAGACCTGGACACTAAATCCAGTTCACATAAATGGGTATAAGACATTCCATACACCAGCTGTACAGGTTAATCACGGCAGGCCAAAGGGAGGCTTGTGTACATATATCTCAAACAAGGCACGGATAAATAACCCAAAAATGCAAATTACAAAAACTTATTATCAAATGATTGAATGCAACTTGGACCAGAACACGCACCTAGTACTCATCAACTTCTATAATAATGCAACCCACAGAGAAGTCCCCAAAATTTTAACAGAGATGGGTGAGGACCTAGAGGAAATATGCGCGAGCAATAGACGCAAGACCCTCATTATATGGGGGGGCCACTTTAACGTACACCTCTGCAAGGAACTTACAGGAAAGGTGTGTGGCTGGGATACCGAAGATCTTGGCCTAGGATTGCACTTCTCACATACCATTCAAGGAGAGGCAATGAACTCAGTGGCTCAAAAATATAATTTGTCTTTTGTAAATGAATTACTGACTAAAGAACTACAGCTTAAACCAACCTTTAATGGAAGGGGTGCACACACAATTATTGATTATATTTTAATGTCAACACATTTTTTACACTATTTTTTTAATTATACAATCCACGATATCGCAATAAGCGACCATTTCCCCCAAAGCTTGGAACTTTCAATAATCCCGCCCACACAGGCTAAAACCAGAGAGGTAACGATGGCAAACGATATTGAACTAGCCCCGGGTAATGGTTACACTTTGAGATGGACTCAGACTGACCCACAGGCATTATTGAAAGACATATTATGTGAACATACCCAAGTGTTCTTAGATTGCCTTAGTGAAGACATGGACCCTGGACAACGCCTAAGTGCCTTTCAACAGATAACCTATGCTGTAAAAAACGCCCTCACGGTTAGGTCTGGAGGGGCAGGGGGCAAGAAAAGGGAAATCGGTTGGTTCGACCACGATTGCACGAAAGCGCACACAAGATTAAAAAAAGCCCTAAGCGCCCCCATAAGATGTCAGACTGAAATACGTACCTGTAGACAGGCATACAAGATAGCCACAAAAAAGAGGAAACTCGCCTTGAGAGAGAAGTCATGGGACAATCTACACAGAGCCAGCCTGACGAAAGACAACGCCCTCTTCTGGAAAACAATAAATTCTCCCGTTCTAGGGGCCAATAATACCCCCAGCATGGAAATTGCAATTTCGGAAGAGGACTGGATTACATACTTTTCTAAAATATACCGTCAACCCAATGACAGAGCTCCCCCGGACCTTTTAAAAGTCCCAGATCCTGAGGAAGTCCGACACCTAGCAGTATCACCTCAGTTTACCTTAGGGGAGGTAGTAGAAGCTATAAACACAAGCAAAGCTGGGAAAGCGCCAGGGCCTGATGGTGTCCCAATTGATCTATATAAAGCTAACATTGACTTATGGGGCCCCCTACTGACGCAGGTACTGAGGGCCATTTGCTCACAAGGCCCACCATTAACATGGCGTCATTCTATCATCATACCCATATACAAAAAGGGCGATCGTCTAAACCCAGCCTGTTATAGGCCAATCTCCCACTTTGATACATCAGCCAAATTAGCAGGGAGAATAATTTTAAACAGACTTCAAATATGGGCGGAAGAAAATAATATTTTATCCCCAGTGCAGTATGGCTTCCGCACAGGACTAGGCACAGTGGAACAGGCTCTGAACTTAACTATTTTAGTGGGGAAGTATACGAAGACTAGAGAGGGTAATTTGCATCTGGCCTTCATAGACTTGTCCTCAGCATTTGACTGCGTCCTGCATGAAAAGTTATGGGACATCCTAACAAGCATGGGAGTTGAACCAACAATAGTCCATTTTATAAGAGAACTGTATACTGGGTGTGGAGCAAGTGTAAGGTACAGGATGAGAGGGGAATGCACTAAGTCTTTCGGTATATACAAAGGGGTGCGTCAAGGTTGTGTTTTAGCACCACTACTATTTTCATTATATATAAATAACCTAGAAAATGAATTGATAAACAAATGTAAAGATCTCCCACAAATAGGTAACCGCCCGTCCCTGTACTTCTTTACGCAGACGATGCAGTACTCATGGCCAGGACACCGCTAGCCCTCCAGAAACTCCTAACCTCCTGTATAAATTACATGACAGCCCTGGGCCTCACAGTTAACCGTTCGAAAACGTTCATAATGAACTGTGGCAGGAAACTGAGTAAGCCCAATAAAACTACTATTCAAGAGGACAAAGTGAAGATAGCTCCCACCTTCTCATATTTGGGGATAATGTTTGACAAACAGGCCACCTGGGCACACTGTGTGAAAACAAAAAAAGACCAGATTATTAAAACAACGGCGGCCTTGAAGATCTTCTCCAAAAAGCTAGGGGGAATCTCCCCGTCAAACATGGTAAAAATCTACAAAGCCAAATGTATCCCGGCGGCTACCTATGGAGCATGCATTTGGGGGTACACGAACTGCCATGCGATACAGTTGGTGGAAAATGACTTTCTGAGATATCTATTAATGGCACCAAATAGCACGTCATCATATATTAGCCATTCGGAACTTGGGGTCCACTTTGTAACTGATTTAATTAAGATACAGCCTTTATTATTATGGCACAAAGTGTGGACCTCTGAGCATACCGGACTAAACCAGGCCATATTATCCGACTGTATGAATCTAACACACTCGTATAGAGTTCCCTGGCTAAAATATATCATGACCTTTTTCAAAAATATGGGCTGCGAAGCGTATTATCTAAACCCACAATTACTGGAAAAAATAACCAGGAGAGACTTGAAGGCTCTGACTTTGAAGTATTTGGATGAACAGAGATGGGAAGTGGAATCAAAAAAACCAACAGTAATGTCTAACCAACTAATTCTGTCGACGGACGCAGTCCAGCCCTACTTAGTAAGCGTGGTAAATCCCCGACAACGATTTGTTCTCACAAGATTCCGCTTAAATATCTTCCACCGGCTAGTAACTTTTCCGACTATGCGTGACTGGAGTAGTCTTAAGAGCATGTCCATGTGATGCGAAAGCTCCCCAATCTACAATGCATGTGGTCCTCTTCTGTAAATTTTATGATATACCAAGAAAACGCTTTTTACTGCCTTTTTTAAGATCAACTAATATGCGCAAGTGTCGCGACCCGTATTTTAGCTCACAGATTTTATCCTCTATTGAAATATGTGGAATTTTAGCAAATTTTTTATGTACAGTACTCTCTGTAAGGAAGTCTATGGGTGTACTGAATTAATTTTACTTCTAAATCTGCAATTTCTGGCAAATTCCTTACTCCCAAAAAAAAAAAACACAAAAAAAAAACACCGTAATTGAACTCGTCTTTGCACTGATGTATATTTATCAAGTTTTATATATACCTGTTCTTGAATGAATTAAGGATGTGTTTTATAATCGTACTTATTTTATGTACAACCCTTCTTATATTCATTTATTACCAATGTGCTATTACTTGACACTTTTATGGCTCGTTGAAAGCCGAATAAAGTTTTGTTTGACTTTGACTGAATTCTTAATGATGTATGCAATCATTTTTACACTAACTTTCACATTATTTTGTCACTTGTATTTATAGTTGTGTATACGCAGTGCAACAGTATGTAATCGTATTCTATGCATAGTGCTATAATGTGAGAGCGTGTACTCATTTATGGAAGCAGCTCTGAGAGTCAGAATCATGGAGTTTGAATGGAGTCCCAATGGTGATCAGGCAGCCGTCTAATCTGTTAGACTGAGGAGAAGTGTAATCAAAGACAGAGTGATTTTTAGAACTTTATAGATGCATTGGTGGTGGGATGTGGGTTGCCCAGCTGAAGGCGTGAGCTGAAATGCATTGGTGTCCTGCTTGTTTGGTGTTCGCATATGCCTGAATAAAGAAGTTGCTCACAGCATATGAAGTCTGGAATTATCATATGCTTGTTCTCTACATTGGTGCAGCTGCCTCAGTGAAAAAACATCACACTGTGGATCAATATCTATATATCTATATAAATATATATACTCTCCTACTTCCACCATTACAAGGAAGATGGGCACTCCGTGGTCCAGTGGGTGTCTTTTTTATTATTTCCAAAACAGGAACAGAATGGGTTTTGGCAATATTTCTTCCCTTTCTCAACCTCCGTGTCGCCACTTTGTTTTCTCTTTTAAACAAACATTCAGCACATATGTCATTCAAGTACATAACAATTAGCAAACTAGAAGAAATTTTAGATAAACAAACTACTTATCTAATCACACTTATACTGTGAATATCACAGAATAGGCATTAATGAAAATATTGTACACTGTATACATCTCATATACCTTTCTCACTGGCTCATAACGATGATAATTGGCTACTAATGTACACCGCTCATGGAGTGCACTGTACATACATTCTCACTCAGTAATATGTTTAGCAGCTCCCTGTGTACTAGAGCAATGCCGTTCCCATAGGAGGGGGGGAGCCAGCTGGGACTGCAGTGGCATCCAGGCACCCCCCACAGTCCCCAATGTTGCTGGCTGGGTGCCCTGGGGGGCACACAGGATACATGGCCAGGCCCTCGGGGATGGGATCCCCGAGGCTGATATTAGCCAGGGGAGTGGGGCTCTGCATTCCCCTTCCTCCACTGAATTGTGGTGGCCCCCCAGGGATGGGGTCCCAGGGGCTGAAATCAGCCATGGGAGGGGGTCCACATGGCCCCCCTCCTCCAATGTATTGGCCCTGCCCCGTCCACCTTATTAGTATGCAAAGAGCTTCCCGCCTTTTGCCAGTATGATGGACAGCTTACCAAAGAGCTCACCAGTGCATTTCCAGCCAATTTTAGTGGCGTGTTCTTGATGCCGTGGAATATGAGGACATGCACACCAAGAAAGGAAGAACTTACATCATATAGGTGAGAGAAGGAACCCTGGTTTGGTGGTGATGTACATCCAGGGGCGGCTCCGCTGAGCCAGTGGATTAAAAATAAAGCAATAGCTTGCTATCATTTTATTTTTCATAATTTGTCATCGGCTGGCTCAGCCAGTAGAGTGTACAGGGAGGGGTGGGGTTGGGCCACAGTAGGTGGGAGGGGGAGGAGGGGAAAGTGCACTATGTGCGCATGTGTGTTTGGTCAGCCAGCGGATGCCAGCCAAACACACATGCGCTCTTAGGTTTCCCCGACGCGGCTGTATACACAGCCAAGCTGGAGAAACAGCACAGACCCCAGGGTTGTGTCTGAGCAGCAGTGACAAGAGGAGCCACGCAGCAGGATACGGCAGCGGGAGATGGATGGTGTGAGGTAAGTGTTTCCTTTTTTTGTTTTTTAAAACGTTGTTTTCTCTGTTGTCCCCCGTCGTCCCATGCTCCACACTTGACATATGCAGCGGCCGCTGCTCTGTACATCGTTGTGGTCTCGCTGGCCACTCTATAGGAGGATTCATGTTATCACACAATTCTGGAGAAAGATGCACAAGGAACAATCACATTGCTAAACGCACACAGGGTCGCTGGAGACTTTTACTCATGATCCGTTAGACAGCTGTAGTGCAGAATACACACTGGACATTTACCCAATAAGGTGCCACTTACTATCTGAACTGTAAAAAGTACTCCAGTTGGGTAGAGATTTTGTGCAAAACTGTGGACTCTTGGATTAATGAGCAGGCAAGCTTGTGTTCTTGATGCTCATTTCACAGAAATGAAATCTCAACAGGAAGCACTTACAAATATAAACGTAGAAGGTGCCCCAGTTGAAGATCCACTCCTGGAAAGGACAAATGATCCCATCTCTGGGCTTAGCAAAGGCAAAGTAAGTATGTTTACTTGGTGATTCCATACTGAAAAACAATCTGAAATCCTTTGTGGAGGTGAATGCATCTTTGATCTATTGGAGCACTATCTGTATATGGCTGTGATGAGCAGGTTCATTCTTGTCCTCTTCTGGTGAGAGCAGAGTCCATGGTTCTCTCTTTAAATTGCAACGAGTATGCAAATGTGCAAGTCACCTGGAAGCTCCACCCATTTGGCCCCCGCCCTGTCCACCTTGGCAGTATGCAAAGGTCTTACTGCCGTTTGCCAGGCTGATGGACAACTTAACAAAGAGCCCCCCAATGTGTTTCCCGCTGATTTTTGTGGCACATTCTTGATGCAGAGGAATGGGAGGACAACCCCACCAAATAAAAAGGCACTTACATCATATAGTTAAAAGGAAGGACCCTGGTTTGGTGGAGATTTGCCACTTTGTAGTCTTGTTAGCCTATCTATGGGAGGATTCATGTTATCACAGAATTCTGGAGAAAGAGGCATGAGGGACAATCACATTGCCAAACGCACAAAAGGTCACAAGAGACATTTCCTTGTGGTCCAATACGCAGCTGTAGTGTATAAAACATACTGGACATTTACAACGAGGTAGCACTTACTAACTAACCAATAAAAAGTACTTCAGTTGGGTAGACATTTTGTGCAAAACTGTGGAATCTTGTTGCATAAATGGGCAGCTTCGGTTCTTTTGTGGCTGAGTCACTCACAGAGCTACTTACACACCCACTCAGACACTCACACACCCACTCACAGACCCACTCAGAAACTCATGTACTCACTCACAGACCCACTTAGACACTCACACACCCACTAATAGATCCACTTAGACACTCATGCACCCACTCATAGACCCTCTCAGAGACTCACACATCCACTTACAAACCTACCCATTCACTCACACACCCACTGACATACCCACTCAGACACTCCCACAACTACCCATAGACCTACTGAGGCACTTCTCCACTCACTCACACACTCACTGTCAAAGGTTAGTGGTTAGTTAGGCTCTCATTTCACTTGTAACATAACTGTGAAATTCAGCAGTTATAGTTACCTGAGCTAACTGTAACTTGCAACCCCTGCAATGTGCTGCTTATGACCTCACAAATTACATCACTCATGACATCACTGATATCTCAAAAGACATCACTGATAACATCACTGATGACATCATCCAAAGAAGCACTCAAACACCCAGTCACACCCCTATACAACCTCTCATAAACCCACTAATGCACCCACACAACCACCCACATACCCATTCACAGACCCATACAAATACTCAGAGAACCACTCACTCATCTATAGAACCTATCACACACTGACTCACTCACTCATACAGCCTCTCAACACACCCACTCACTCACCCATACAAGCATTCACACACTCACACCCACACAACCACATACATACCCATTCACACATTCATACAAGCACTCACATATCTGCTCACTAAACAATACATCCATTCACACAGACACTTACTCTACAATAAGCCACTCACACACCAACTCACTTAACCAATCAGCACCTCACTCACCCATACAGCCACTTACACAGTTAGTCATTCACCCACACAGCTATTCAGACACTCATTCACTCACCCATACAGTCACTTACACACGCTCACCCACCCATACAGCCACTCACAGCCACTCGCTCTCCCATACAGCCATTGACACACCCACTCACTCACCAATATAGCAACTCACACAGCCACTCACTCACCCACACAGCTACTCACATACCTACCTATACACCCATACAGGCACTCACACACCCACTCACAGACCCATACAGGCAGTTCAACACCCACTCACACACACGGATACACACAGTCACACAGCCACTCACATAATATATGTTAGAAATAGTTTCACTAATTAGTAGTACAGAAAGTATACTATTTTAACATGGGTAGTACCTTGGTATATGTGCCTAACGCTCATAAACATTTAGAAAACACTCACACCACTGGATGATGTAATCAGTGATGTAATTTGAGATTTCTTCAGTGATGTCATCAGGGATGTCACTTACCATGTCATGAGTGATGTAATATGTGAGGTCAAAAGCAGTGCATTGCAGGCATGGGCGTAAGTTATGGTTAGCTCGGGTAACAATATATATATATATATATATATATATATATATATATATATATATATATATATATATATATACAGAGAGAGAGAGAATTACATTCAATTACATTGAAATATGTATATATATATATATATATATATATATATATACAGAGAGAGAGAGAATTACATTCAATTACATTCATACATGCAAAAGAAACTACTATCATTATACCATTATAAGGATAATATAAGTTACCTGTTATGTAATGACTCCCGATGTAAGGCCTATAATGTAATAGCTCACAATATAAAGCTACTAATGTAATAGTAGCATACCCATCAGCCACTTATGTGCCACAAAACACAATTTTGGAAAAGGATTGTACATTAAACTGTGTTGTACCTTCAACAATGGAAGAGCCATATAGTAGGCCGAAGTACCTATAGTAAATGGACTGTTTCGGTAAACTGCATGCCATACAAAGAGTTCCTCTTCTTTGGCAAGATACTTTGTTAATCCAAGTGCCGTCTCAATGTCCAGATATCCAGCTCTGAAAATACAACAATCAAATTAAACCAATGCATATTTTTCATTTTTATAAGTGTTATACATAATATAGTGTATAAATGCCCCGCCTCACAAATATTTCTAAAATGAACATCTGTTTTACACCAATATGCAGAAAGGTTTGCAGTGAATCCAGCCTTTGTAAATTACATTTGCACATTAACATGTCAAATGCACTCTAAGTTGAAAATCTATGGGGTTGGCTTCAACTCAGGTCATCAATATTGCTCATTTTGGCATGCAAGGAATGTTGCCCTTTTCCCAGCTTCCCACAATTAATTATAATCTTGCATAAATACACAGGTGAACAAAATTAATCATGGGATGCTTCATTGTGCTTACCAAGTCCCACAATGGTGTAAAAGCAATATCCTTGTTTGGACAAAATATTGGGAGACAGGAATATCGGACAAATATTGTGATACAAAAATATCATGATGGAAGAATTTCGTTGTCAAGAATATTGTTTTTTTAGGTATGCCATATTGTGTTTAAGAATATTGCTTTCAGTTTTTTTAGGTAGGTAATATTTGGCCTCATTACGAGTGTAGCGGTCTATAGACCAGCACATTCACGGTGGGGATCTGGACCGCCGCCAAAGTGGACAGTGAACATTGCGAGGGTGCTGGTGCACCCTGCAGGCGACAGCACTGCCGCCGTCTCAATAAGGAGCCAGAGACAATGCTGTAGCCTGTTTCTCACTAAGCCAGCAGGCAAATGCCGACCTAGCAGGAAACCCATAAAAGCACCATGGGGAAGTCGCTGGGTAGGCAGCGGCCACCCTGTCTGGAGTTTGCCAGTCGGAGTTTTCCGTCTGCCAAACTCATAATGGGGCCCATTGTGTTTAAGAATATCTCCTTCAGTAATATAGTTCTAAAAAGTATCTTTTTAAATTATTTTATTGTAGTTTAGTTCACATGCTATTTTATGTTACTTTGTATAATTGTTATTCATTTTTTTAATTAGTTTGTAATTTTAAGTCATTTTGAAATATGTATTTAATTTTAATTGTAACAATCAATTATGAGATTAATAATAATTATGTAAATTATGTAACTGATTCATTTTGTACGGTTATATAATCAGAAGGTAATTAAGTAGTAATTAAGTTAATTAGTCATTTTGGAACTAATGAAGTAATTGTTTCCTAATTGTGTAAATTGTGTAATACTTTAATTATATTATATTATTATGTTTATTTTAATTATATTCTAGGTGCTGGTTGCTAGATTTGTAGCAGCATAGAATGAGGAATTAAATAGGTAATAATTAATTAACAGTTAATTATTGTTAATTATCTAATTTGTTAATTATTATGTAAGTTATGTAATACTGATTATTTTAGTTATATTTCAAGTGCTGGTTGCTGGGTTTGTAGTGGTTTAGGGTGGGATGTTAAGTAATGATTAACAGTTAACTACTTGGAATTAATCATTTAATTGATTATTATTATGTACATTGGATAATACTGATATATTTTAGTTATATTTTGGGTGAGAGTTGCTATGTTTGTAGGGGTATAGAGTGAGGAGTTAATTGAGCAATAATAATTAGAATTTATTAATTGAAACATATTGAATCGATTTTTAATTATAGAAACTGTCTAAAACATATATATTATAATTATATTTTAGGTGCAGATCACTGGGTTTGTGTGGATATAGGGTGGGAAGTTAATTAAGTAATGATTATTTAACATTTCATTATTAATTGGTAATTAAATATTTTTTTTTTATCACTTATGTAAATTGTGGTATACTTCTTTTTTTATTGTTTTATTTAAGGTGTGGGCTGCTAGGTTTGCAGGGGTATAGGGTGAGTAGTTAATTAGTGATGATTTTTTATTGCTAATTATTTAGTTGATTATTAATTGTATACATTTTTTTATTGTTTTTTAAATTATTATTATTATAAATACTTGTGATGTTAATAAATAATGTTTATATCAAATGAGTCTAACACTTCTTTTAAAGTATTAGGGCATTCAAATACACAATGTGTTTGGAGTGAAGTACTTTCCTTAATGTTGCTTAGACTGGAGTGTGAATAGTAGATTTAACCCCTCCGAAGTCAAACGTTTTCCTAACTTGCACAGACTGGAGTGGGAATAGTAAATCTTACCACTCCAAAGTCCAGAGCTTTCTCTACAGTTGCACAGACTGAAGTGGGAATAGTAAATCTTACCCTTCTAAAACCCCACAATTTCCCTACTATTGAGCTGTTTGTAGTTGGAATAGTAAATGCAACCCCTCCAAAGCCCAACACTTTCCCTACTGTTGTGTAGTTTGAAGTAATACATTTAACCCCTTCAAATCCCAACACTTTCCCTACTGTTGTGTAGTTTGTAGTAATACATTTAACCCCTCCAAAGGTCAACACTTTCCCTACTGCTACTCTGACTGGAGGGGGAATAGAAAATGTAACCCCTCCAAAGTCTAACACTTTCTCTACTGTTGTCTAGAATGGAGTGGGAATAGTGAATTTAACCCCTCGATGTCCAACACTTTCCCTAATGTTGCGCTGTTTGGAGTGGGAATATTAAATGTAATTCCTTCAAAGTCACCACTTTCCTCACTATTGTGCTGTTTGGAGTGGGAATAGTAAATTTAACCTTTCCGAAGTCCAACACTTTCTCTACCTTTGCAGTGACTGTAGTAGGAATAGTAAATGTAACCACTCCAAAGTTTAACACTTTTCCTACTGTTGGTTAGACTGGAGTGGGAATAATGAACTTAACCCCTCCAACACTTTCCTACTTTGCGCATACTGAGGTATGAATAGTAAATCTAACCCTTCCAAAGTTCTCTGTTTTCCCTACTGTTAAATTGTTTGGAGTGGGAATAGTAAATGTAACCCCTCCAAAGTCCTACAATTTCCCTACTGTAGCATAAACTGGAGTGGTAGTAGTATAGCTAAGGCTCTCAGACTCAAATACTTTTCCTAATATTGGTTACATATATTATTTATTAGCATAATTTGCAAATTATCCATGAGAAGCAACCACGCTTGTCTGGCAGACAAGTTCACCATCCCAATAGAATGGATACTAAAAAGGGTAAAAAGGAATAAAACAAGGCAACAGGGTTTCCCTCTCTGCTTCCAGAATGTGGAACAACATCTGCGTATCCACAAAGACCGGCCCAAGGATGATCCAATTTAGGAAAGATTTGAAGACATAACTCTTTAAAAAACACCAAATCTCAATACAGTAACAGTACACTTCTGCTCCCAGTATCCAGCCACCTCTCTGATCTCCATTGACTGTATGCTTATTTTTGATACTGTACAGAGCTCTACTGCCTTTTGTCCACGTTTATGGGGCTTAAATTCCACATACATACATACATCACTGCTCCGGGGGAGATTAACACATACAGTGGCTATTCACTGTGCTTTGTATAGACTGTACACTATGTTGCACTTTTGAATGATAGCACGTTTAAAAAGTCATATGTCTACTGTTCCAGCAAATTAATCGGGGTTGAGAGCATGCCTATCTTATAGTAGATACACCTGGCTCTATAGCAGGAGTATGGGGCCACAAAACACTCAGTCGTCCACCTATTCATCTATCCATGTGCACACTCATCTACCCATGCCTCTTTAGTGTCCTTCTCAGCTCGGGAGCATGTAAATGACCATGCCACAATGTAGCACTGTAGCATATGTCTTTATTCCTCAGCATACAATCACACATTGCACTCTGAATAAGTCATAACTATTAATAGCCACACCTTAACACCTCCCAGCAAGTTACATTATTCCTTTGTTGAGCCTATGTAGAACCACAAGGGTCCTACTACACATAGAGGCGTATTTATACTTTTTGATGCAAAACTGCACTAACGCAGTTTTGCACCAAACGTTTAACACCGGCTTGCGCCATTCCAGAGCGCCATATTTTTGGAATTGCACAAGCCGGTGCAAAGGGTGGGCTGGCATAAAAAAATTACGTTAGCCTGGGGGGAATGGCGGTATCGGAGAAGGGGGTTTTGCACCAAAAAATGACATTAGGCTGGTTAGAGGCAAACAAATGCCTCTAACCAGCCTTAGCAAAATGTTCTGACGCTAAACCATCCATACCACCGACTCCTGTCTTAGAAAAGACAGGAGTCATGCCCACCACACCAATGGCCAGCACAGGGGACCAGGCCATTGCATCCTGTGCCATGCATGGGGCCCCAAGTTGGGTTCCTGATGGCACTTTAATTAAAAAAAAATAATTACTTACCTGTACTTACCCTACTTACCTGAGATGGGGTTCCCCATCATCCGGTGTCCCTCTGGTGTGGGTGGGGATGTTCCTGGGGCTTGAGGAGGGCACATGTGGACCAATTCCATGGTGTTTAACATGTCTCATAACACCTGGTCTGACCCAGGGGTTAAATAATGTTGCAAAGCAAGATTTGCCACATTATATCGCCCCTCCTCCCACCCGTGTGTCTGCATTTTAGCACTGAGGGATAAATATGGGGTTATGGGGTTAGCACCATTTTTTCAGATGGGAACACCTACCTTGCATCTCATTGACGCAAGGTAGGTTTACGCATCTAAAAAATGGTGCAAACTCCAATATTTTGACGTTAGGCAAGTCTAACCGTCAAAATATAATTATGGAGTTCGTTTTGGCACCTAATTTGCGTACTTTTTTTTACCCAAATTCAGGGTTAATGGAGTATAAATATGCCCCATAGTCTGAGGACACTCCATCCCCCCCATGTCAAATAAATGGTATAAACATCAGTCACATTACACTTCTTCAATAAGCCATCGAGGCACTCCCACCAGTCAACCAGATTGACTGGTATGAGGTAGTTGAGATGCACTCTAGTCGTGCACCAACTGCACAGGTTCTGATGCTTTAGCTAGACTGTTATGTGGGATGCCTCATTCATAATTGCATGAGCTGATGGACATTGAGGTAAGTGCTTATAGTGTGATGAGTTCTGTGTGATGGATTTTCTGGGACGATGCTCCATTACCATGCGTCATTTACACATCACAACCTTCAGAGGATCAACAGCAAACAGAGTGTCTGATTTTCACTTTTGTTTCTGCTTGACCAGGACCCAGTAAACTTAATGGAAGACTTTTTTCCTGAGCTTGTCGACGCTGATCGGCATATGTTTCCATTTTGCACTTTCAAGAAGTGTCAGCGACACAAGTGTCAGCGACACAAGCCTTATCAGCATTCAAGGGTTGGTCCACTGTCAGCTGTGGCTGTTTGGTCCCTATGGCTTTCCCAGATAGCAATATGGCAGGACTCACCAATTGTGGAGTGAGGATTTGAACAATTATCATGAAGGCCTTGATGCAGGGACTGGTTTAACTGAACCTCCTCCATCAATGCTCGTTGAATTACTCCTTTGACGATACCCACAAATCGTTCCACAACACCATTTGCCCGGGGCCACAGAGATGTACTCTTTTGATGCTTGAAACTTAGTCTGACTAGAAACTCCCTGAATTCTTTGCTATTGAATGGCGTACCATTATCAGATTTGAGAATGGCGGGGATACCCCATGCTGCAAAGATGTCATCCAGCCGCTCAATGACCTTGTCATGGGCTGTTGATGATAACTCCTGTACTAAAGGAAAGCGTGCATACTCATCAATGACTACCATGAGATGATGTCCATTTCCTAGAGGCCCAAAGAAATTAACTGCAACTGTTTCCCAAACTTGTGCACGAAGGTCAGACATTGTCAATGGATGTTGTATCAGTCTGGGGGAAAGGCAGTTGCAAAGATGGCATTCTTTTAGATCCTTCTCAACTCGTTGTTTAGGTGTGGGAACCACACACAGTGAGCACTTTTGGTGGCGAAAATGCCACAGAGTCCTTCATCGGCTAGCTCAATGACTTGCTGCCTTAGGCTCTCAGGTATGATGATTCTCAAGTCTGTCAGTACAACACCTTCCCTGGTCATGGACAGTTCATCTTGTGCAGTTTTGAATTTTTGAAATTCAACATCGTCAGCAAAAGGTTGAGTGCTCCTTTTCATCCTGTACATTTTTGAATTTTTGAAATTCAACATCGCCAGCAAAAGGATGAGTGCCCCTCTTTTATGATCGAGTTGAAACAATGTCTTTGAGGATGAGCATGTTCTTATCGGCATTAGTAGCAGCAGTAGTCTGATAGTTAGGGTTGCTGGCATGCTGGACCTCACAATGACGGTAATGTACTCCTCAACTGTTTTGGAGATCACATTGTGATGATGTAGTGGTACTGTGAAAAGTAATCATCAGCTTGTGGACAATTACATAGTCATACTCTTGCAGTTGCAACCCACACCTCTCAATGCGAGGAGTCATCTTGGGTTTCCAAAAAGAGTGAGCAGCTCTTGGTGGTCTGTAATGACAGTGAAATGTTTTATGTATAGAAACACATGAGAATGTTCACAAGCCCACACTAAAGCCAGACTCTCCTTCTCCAGCTGACAATAGGCACGTTCTGTATCAGACAGGCTTCGACTGGCGTAGGCCACAATGTGTCTTTGAGCATTCGGATGACCATTATATTGAGCAAGGATTGCCCCCAACCCCATCGGGCTCACATCTACCTTTGATCTCAGTATGTAACTTGGGGTCAACGTAGGTCATCTTGGTTGCATTAACAATCTCATGTTTTATTTTTTTGAAGCTTTGATCACATTCAGCAGACCAATGGAAAGGGACATTTTGTTTTGTCAAGTCTCTCAATGGGGTACTTACTGTAGCAAAGTCACCAATGTACCTTGAGCAATAGCTGGCCATAACTAAGAGGAATATCAGCATGGTGACATCTTCTGGAGGGCAAGTAACTTGCACTTTATCTGGGTCATGAGTCATTACTCCATCAGAGAATATGTGCCTAAAGAGTATAAGTTTAGTCTTGTGAAACTCACACTTTGCTGCATTAGAGTGAGAACTGCATCAGCAAGTAACTGGCACACGTGTAAGAGCATTGTCATGCTCCTTTTGCGTTGCTATTAATACCATTATGTCATCACTGTAATTAAAAGCATGCATGTCAGGTTGATTTATTTGACATATAAAATCCTGACATAGTTCTGCAGCTGACAACACTCCAAAACTCAGCCTTTTGTATCTGAACAAACCAAAATGAGTCGCATAAAGTGGTGATATACTTGAAGCTCTCTTCCAACTTGAGATGATAGTATCACTTGTTCAGGCCAAGACAGAAGACGACTGTGGCACTGTTCAGTTGAATGATCATGTCCGCTATGTGTGAACCAAGATGTCTTTCTCTCTTGATTGCTTTGTTGGCCTGGTGCATATCAACACAGATTCGCACTGCATTTCCACTGTCCTTTTTTGGCACCCCCACTATGGGTGAAACCCATGATGTAGGACCGGTGGAGTACTCAGTTACGTCATGCTTTAACAGAGTTTCAAGTTCTTTCTTAACGGGTTCTTGCAAGTGAAAAGCAACTCTGCTGTGCCGCTGGGGAACAGGGTGAATGTCGTCCTTAATATAAAGTCACACTTTTATTGTCTTGAGTCTTCCTAGGCCATGAAACAATGATGGAAACTGACTCACAATTTCAGATTGAGTGTGGAGGTTGTAATTGAGAGGTATCAGTCCCATGTTAGCAGCAGTGACAAAACTGAGTAGGCAAGCGCTGGACAAAGTTCCTTGAAGAATGTGAACTGGCAATTGCACTGATACTCCTTTATGTCACATTGTCATTGTGAATAACCCTTGACTCTGAATGGTTTAGAAGCACCATACTTGTATACCATCGTGTTTGACGGGTTGAGGCATGGCACAGGAGACAGGCTGTTGAACTTCTTGACTGGCATGAGGTTTATTGACAAACTACTGTCTAAGATAACGCTTAAGGGGCAACCGTTGCTTTTTATGGTAATCTTGGGGCAGTGTCCAAACAAATTGAGTTGTTATGTTTGATGGTTTGCCTTTGTCTTTTGTTCTTTCTTGCAAGCAGCCAAATTGACATGCACCTGCCATTTCTTTGTTGGTACCATCATCACATATCCATTTTCACTAGCGCTTGATAACGACATAGAAAACCCTTTGTAGGATGAGCCTGACGAGGCTTGACTTTGTCTGGTTTCTACTTGTCGTAACTGGCATAGCTTTTTGGCTTTGTGGGCGTGGTGAGAATGCTCCTGGAACCTTCTGGCATCCATTTTTTTCTTGTCGCTGTGATGTTTTTGGTTGCTCTTTCACTTTGCAAACTCTCATGAATTGGTTTTCTTTCCTGCAGCCTTTGCATGTCTGTCTATGGCTGGACATTAACCTTCATGGGGAAATGGAAACTCACATTGGAAACAGAATTTTTTCTTCATTGAAGATGTTGATGCGTGCGTTTACTATGTACTTGTGCTTGCTTTTCTGACCAACGCTGATTCATTTTTCACTGTTCCAGCTTCCATATCAGCAGCTTGTAGATCTGCTTTCTCATCAGCTCTTGCAGCCATTAGTATTTTCTCTCAACTGAGACAGTCATTAATGACTCTGAGGCGTATGGCTTCTTCATCATTAAATTCACTGAATTTTCAGTGTTTGCTAAGCACATCAAGTCTTTGAACAAGCTCATCCACCGTTTCACCAGCTTACTGTCTTTCTTGATTGAAAATGTACCTTTTATAGTCGACATTCAGCATCGGATTGTACTTGGTACCCAATGGTGACGGTAAGATGTTGTATCAGTCCGTGACATTTTTCACAGCACTTCTTTACTCCATCAACGACAAGGGTCTTTAAATACTTAATGATCTTATTGTCACGTACTTCTTCTAGGGCATCTATGAAGTCATCGAACATCTCAATCCTTGGGGTCCACCTGAAGCCAATATTTTCTTCTTTGCGGTGTCGAATTGTAGTGGTGGTTTCAGAAACACAACTGCATAATACTTTGAGCTCTTTTCTGTAGCCATTAAAAAAAGTCACTATTTTGATGGCTTTGGTTCCACTAGATGCCACTCCCCGCTGTCCATGCATGAGCCCCTCAACCGGGCCTGGGTTGTCCCACCTGATTCGAGGTCGTGTGGCACTTCCCTCGGTCATGCTGGTAAGTATGTTTGTACTTTTGTACCTGGTTATCACTGCCTTTAGCATTTGCTTTGCATTGATGATGGCTCTGTGTTATGGCACGATGCAGTATTCCTTATTTCAGCCTTAACAACTGTTTCTTGTGGGCTTTTGTAAGCACTCCTCACAGGGCCGTCAACTTCTTGAAGGGCTGTATATGGGCTGGAGCGGGGCTTTGACTTTACACATGCCACCTTCAAACAACTTTGCATCGATTTGGGGGCATGTGGCACACACGTACAATTGCAAACTCTCAGGCAGAGCAGTCTTGTTTCTTCGGGACACATATACCCTACTTGTCACCAGTTATAGCATTCTCCCCAGCCCAAGAGCATGTAAACGACCACGCCACACACTGAGCCCTGTAGCAGACGTCTTTATTCCTCAGCATATGATCACTCACTGCACTCTGATTATGTCATAACTGTTAATTATCACACCTTAACACCTCCCAGCAAGTTATGTAATTCCTTTGTTGACCATGCATAGAACCGCAAAGGTCCTAGTGCACGTAGCGTCACAACACTACAGCCTATATCCATGCACTTATTCTCCCATTACCTCAACTACGCATTTGATTCATGGAGCCATGCATTCATGCCTCTGTTTTACATTTCATTTGTGAACTGAGTCAATTTTCCATCGCTGCACTCAATCATTCATCTATTCATTCATCCATCAATTCACGTATCCATCCATTCATCCACAAATTGACCCTTTCTAACATTCACTCACTCAGCAATCCCACAACCTCACACACAGAAACTCAGCAGTCAATGACGAAGCACCTTCAGTTATAAAAACCTCATCATATCTGGCTTTATTAGTCCTTGTTCCGAGCTATTAATATGTTGGACAAATACATTTTCAAGTGAGACAAATGTTATCTTAGTTTGTAAGACTGTAAGTGAATCATCACTCTCAGCTTTGCGTGGCAGGCAACTGTTTCACAGTTGATAAATTTATCAAATTAATCATCTGCCTCAAAGCAGTTGTGTGTTCCGGGCTACTGAAATGAAGAAACACTTCCATTGCTACAACAGAAAAAACAGGGAAACAAATGGCAGTGGAGAAGAAAGACTTAATAATGTTCCAGAGAAATGAGAATCTTTGCAACACTATAGAGCAAAGAAGAAATGTATATGTTGGTAAAACAAGTCAATGGAAATAGAAACAAATACTCACCGTGCCAAGGCAAACGCATCTTCAATCATCTGTACTCTGTTGACCACAGGGATAGCCTATACATACAAAATATTTATTTCAGTAAATAAACCGAAAATATGCTTCTTGAAAATAATGGCTTAATATAAATTCCTGTCAATGCAATGTTATTTAGCTTTCTCTAAAAAAACTAGAAATTGAATCTGACTAGAAACACTGCACAGATACTTCTGATATATTTGTCAATCTGAACTTCAGTCTACTTATATTTTTGCTTGTGATATTCTATTGAGCACACATGCTCCTGAGTTGTGTCAGTCTCAAAGAGATTACAAATGTGTGAGATGTCAGTTGTTCTGAGGGAACAGGACTGAAGGATTACCATCATGGACAACTGCAAGCTTTAATGAGCGTAGTTGTAGAATACTGTTCCAGAGGTATAATTCAAAAAGCTTGTGCCTCTGCCATTTGAATTAGCAGCTGCAAGTAGTCATTATCATCCATACCCTTGTCAGGGTGAACGAATTGTCCTCCAATTTAGTAGAGGCACACTTGGGCATAGCCCCAGACCAGCACAAGGTAAAGCACTTCTGGGAAAACCAGAAAACACACTCACCATCGCAGAGTACAAGCAAATAAATGAAGTAAAGCACACTTAAGGATTGTGTTCTATCATCCTGACCAGATCAGGCCCACCAGCGGAGTTTAGCTTTTTGAGGGTCCATAAGCATTCCTTTGGAAGTGGGATTAGTTCTATTGTGAAGTCCAGCCCTGGTGGAAATACTGCAGAAGCAACAACTTTGCATTTTGATGCACTCTGCCATTTCAGGCGTATGTTGCCACTCTGAAGGGTGTCCCAAATAAATGGGAATGAAATTTCTGCAACATCTTGAGGTTTGTGCTTGACTTTATGCATAACACACCATACTTTTCTGATTGCCTAGCAAATCTTTGCAGTTTCCTTTACTGCTTTCCCTTATCATTACCATTAATATAAAAGTAAATTTTTTATTTGTAGGCAAACTTTATTGGAGTATTTTGTATTAATACAACACTACCCCATTGAGGAAACATCTGCAGTACAGTATGGTATTCTAAGGTTCCAGAAGGTGCCCAGTCAGCTCTTTCCAATAAGAAAGCAGCAAGAGGGGGTCAAGTCTTTTGTGTGTCAGTACTTCGAGCTGTACATTAGGATGTGCCCTGCCCACTTAAAGCTAAATTCCATGTTCTCACTAGACCAAGAATCAGGGTTCCCACCCATCCCCCCCCCCACTCCTGGCGTGTTGCATGCCCTGTGTAACACAAAGTAATTAATAGGTCTGAACCTAGCATTTCTAGACACTTTGGGGATCTGTACTTTTGGGACCTACCAGCCTCTGTCTGGAATAGCAGTCTCCAAGTCCGCCTTCCATTATACCCTCAGCGCCATCAGGAGTAAGGAGATATCTCCCTGCAATCTCCTATGTAAACATGTAACAGCCTTGAAGGTCCCTGAGGAAGTAGCTACATATCGGCATCAAGCCATTTGTGGTGGTTCCGCTGTATCCGCCCATGTTTACAAATAACCATAGTTACCACGCCGAGTAAGAGGGTATGACCTGGAGGCAGGTCATGTCTCAAGCAGAGCTTCTCAAACTGAAGTAACGTTCTGTCTTCAAAAAGAGCCCTAACCGTTGTCGCTCCTGCTGCTATTCAGTTCGCCAATCTGTGCCAGACGCCTCCATGGAAAGCTCTAACAGGAATTTCAGCAGGAGAATATGGGACCCGCATCCGTGTTTTCTGCAGGCTCCTAGCCCAACAGCGCTGCAGCACTTGAAATTCAGTGCTGTCATCCACACCAAGGCTTGGAAGTCTTAGCAGTGCTCTGGCTAGGCATGCCAATCTGTAGCATATGAGGTATCGCCCTTCCAGAGGTAAGTCTGCCCGCTACCCACTGGGTCAACACCTGGATCTGTGCCACTAGGTAATATGATTCAAAGTCGGGCACAGCCAAGCCTCACCCCAGTGCTGGCTGCTGAAGGTTAGCCAACGGCACTCTCCTATGACCCGATCCCCAAAGGAAGCCTGTGGTAATCCTATCAATATCTCTAAAGAACCCCTTTGGAATCCATGTCAGGAGTGTTGCTAAGAAATACAGCAGATGGGGAAGGGCAACCATATTTAGGAGTGCCGGTCTCCCAGCCACTGACAGCAGAAGAATCCCCCAGAAGTCAGCGCTGGCCCGCAAGGTGCGTACTGCCTTGCCTATATTACCTTCCAGGACATCTGTGGGGGTATGATGAACTTGTACTCCGAGATAGGTCAGGAAGTTGGTTTTTTATTGTAAAGCTCCCAATCCCTCAGCAAGAGCTATGAAAGCCTACGTCAGGAAGAGGCAAGACTTCTGCCAGTTGACGCAAGGGCCCGAAAGGGAGCTGAATCTCTCCAAGAGGTCCTGGGCACCAGCCAGGTTCAGTCCTGCATCCTGCAGGAAAAGCAGGAGGTTGTCTGCATATAGCACTATATGAGAGGTCTGGGCACCTACAACAATGCTCTGGTAAGCATTTCCAAGTCTAGCATAACAGGCCACTGGCTCCATGGCAAAGCCAAATAGCAGGTGTGGAAGGGGACTTCCCTGCCTGGTGCCACGTTACACCCTGTAGCTCTCTGAGATGACACAACCTGTTCTCACTCTAGCCGAAGGATCAGTATATAACAATCTGGTCCAAGCTAAAATGTCTTGCCCCAGTCCCATGTGCCCCATCACACTGTACAGGAACAACCACTCCTGGCTATCAAAAGCCTTCTCTATGTCCAGAGAAAAGACTACTGCTTCCGCTTTGTTGTACGTAGTGGCTTCTAAAATTGTGAATAATCTGCAAATATTATGGGCTGTTTGGTGGCCCAGGATGAATCCTGCCTGTTCTCTATGGGTAAGACGAGGCATGTGAGGGACCAGTTGGATTGCCAAGATCCTGCTCTAGATTTTATGATCTGTGTTTAACATCAGTAGTGGGGGATAGGCCTTTTAGTAGCTTGATTCTTTTCCTGGTTTTAGTAGAGGAACAATCAGCGAGTCACAGGTAGATAGCGGCAAAAGAGCAGTATGTCTTCCCGTGTTATAGAGGTCCACCAGTCTGGGGGTAAGGTCCTTCACATAGTCAGAATACAACTCGATTGGAAGTCCATCTATTCCAGGTGTTTTATTCCAGGCCCTAGATTTAATGGCGGCTCGGATCTCCTGAAGCGTGACCTCTCCTCTCAGCTGTGCAGCCTCCTCTGGATAGAGCAAAGGAAGTTGCAGGGGTGCTAGGCAGGCTTCTGCGCCAGTTTTGGTAGTTTCAGAGATGCTACGATAAAGTGTAGAATAATAGCCTTGAAACAACTGATTAATATGTTTCTGGCGATATACCCAGGAACCCCTATCGTCATTTAGTTTGTCAATTACCAACCCTCATTTGGCTGACTTAGCCAACCATGACCACATTGTCCCAGTTCTATCTTTCTCCGCATGGGCCCTGACCATGTAGTTTAGATAGTCGAAAAAGTGCAGCTGCTCAACATTCTTGGCTACCTACTCCTGAGCATCCAATAGGCAGGGTTGCAGTTCTGGGTGCCCGGGCCTGCGCCACTCCCATGTTCACAACGTGGACTCGGAGGTCGTAACCTCCTGTAGGAGTGTTTTCCAGATTCCCACTGATTCTAAGATACATCTGCCTCTGAGGACCACTTTAAATATGTCCCATTCCAATTGAGGCGACTCAGACATCCCTGTGGGCTGTCCCAATTGTACATGAAGGACTGGATTCTCTAGGGCTTCCAGTCGCAGTTTCCATGACGGAATTTGAGAGAGCGCTCACCCCCAACTAAGCCCCAGCAATAAAGGACTATGGTCAGATATGGTGTGGGAAAGATATTCTGTGGTAAGGACCTGCTTGTGCACTTCTGGTATGCAAAGGACCACATCTAGTCACACATGGAGCTCATGTAAGGCACAGAAAAAGGAATAGTCCCATTTCCTGGGGTGATGTAGGCACCAGGAGCACAGTAATACCCATTTTCTTTCTCATGTGGAAAATGTGTGAGCTACTCTGTGAACTGGTGAGTCTGGCAACAAGACATGAGACCTATCACTCACAGGGTCTGCTATACAGCTATAGTATCCCACAAAAATAACAAGTTTGGACCATACATACTGGCTATGGTAAAATCTCTGCCATCTAAGCGTCCTGTGACTACCACATATCAGCCCTCTAGGTCTACCAGATGGCCTCTAGGTTGAAAGGGGACCTCAGGCCGAATCCATTCCAGTACTCTTCTTGCGTGGGCTAAATGGTATGAAAGGTTTGTCCTCTCAATCTGCGCTGTAGTGCTAGCCCCTTCTTTGCCACTAGGTGTGTCTCCTGGAAATGCTATTTGTACTTCCCTCTAATTCAGATACTTTGTTTCTCTTGATCATAGTGTGCATCCCCCTAGTATTTCATGTTGAAATTTTACATGTTATGGAGGCAGCCACTGGACAAGATAACTACTCAACCAGAAAATCCTAGCCAGCTCGAGAGGCAATATCTGTTTGGGGCATGCACCATCCACCTGTCAACTATAAACCAACAAAAACTAACCCAACTCCCCCTCCCCAAGACAAGCAGGCTAACACCCCCATCCATGAAGGTAGTGACCCATCTACCACGCTATACCCGGGTTACCCCCACACAACTTTAACAGTAGGCGGAAACTACAGAGACCTAGGTGTGCGGTCATCAAGACAGGTCATTAAAAAGAGAGAGTCCCCATCTTCGTCAATACAGTACAAGAAAAGTCTTACAGTACACCAGCTCCTTCAGAAGAGTTTATCTCCCATGCGGGGATGATCTCAGGAAGTTCCCCCACTGAGTTTCCAGGGGGGCTGGAATGGGTAGACCTATAAGAGTCTTGGTCTTCTCCCCTTTCCAACGAGGATGGCGATGCAGGTTCCCCGCCGCTCATTGCCACCACCACTTGCAATGTTTGCTGTTGTTCTCTTTGTATTTCTGCGTCAGTAGGGACTTTTCACTCCTCCCACTCCATTGGCGCTTCCCCCTCCTCAGTTTTGGTGCTCCTTGTGGGGTTCCTCGACTTGGGCCAGCCTGTGGTTGCGTCTCCACCCAGTCCTGCGTTTCTTGTGGGGTTTGGAAGAACTGCACGCCTCCTGGAGCCTTCACCCACAATCGGGCCGGGAACAGCATAGCATATTGAAGCCTCATCTGTTGAAGCTGACATTTAACATCAGTGAATGTTGATCTCTGCTTTTAAACTTCCTTCGTAAAGTCTGGAAAGATCATGATCTTGTGACTATCCACTTTTATGTCCCCTTTGGCTCTAGCACTAGCAAGTATATGATGTCGGTCTCTGTAATGTACAGGGTGAGGCAGGGGCCAGGGACCCTGTGTGCTCGCTCCAGGGCATAGTATGGGAAAGGCCTTCTGGGGCTACCTCTTCTCGCAGCCAGTGTTCCAAACAGGACAATGTGTTATTTCCCTCCACTCGCTCTGGGAGCCCAATGATTAGAATATTTTTTCTCCTTGACCCATTTTCGCTATATTCTTCTTGAACTTCCAGTGTGAGTACTCTTCTCTTCATGGTAGTGAGGCACTTCCTCAGGGTTACAACCTCCTGGTGCACATCAACCACTGTCTACTCTGTAGTCGTGACTCTCTTGGAAAGGTGTTGATGATCATCCTTCAGGAGACTTAGATCTGCACCCAGTGTATTGATCTTGGTCTCTAGGGCTTTTCGGGAGGCAGTGATTGCTTGAATTATGTCCTAAAGGGTAGCCCCCTGGGTTCCTCCTTGGGATCCTGTCAAGAGGGTCTGAGGTGGTGCAGTCGTGGTGAGACACCCTATGTCTCACCCCATCAGGTTTTCGGGCCACCTTTCCCATTGCTGATAGACAGAGGAGGGTGGTCCCTGGGACCTGGCTTCAAGAGAACAAGTATCACTAAAGGTACAGCTCAGAGTCAAGAGGGTCTAGTCCCCCAGAGAGTAGCATGGACCCCCACTAGCAGCAGGCCAAAACATATGCCAAAAGAGCCATTGGATTACCTCTTCTTAATGTCCTCCTGTTGCTGCCTCAAGGGTCAATATTCACTGCTGCAGGACATGCAGGTCTCTAGCACCAATCTGCCTGTTTGGGTAGATCCTCCAATAGGGCTGTAGGAGCCCCCGGGATTTCTACCACATGAGCAAGGATTGAGGAGCCCCCTCACAGGGAGCCTCCGCGGGAGGTCAGTGGAGTTTCAGGAGGGTTCATATAATGAGGGTCCCGGTCTTCAAAGGAGGGCCCTCCAGCATCACTGGGTTTATTGATCAACAAGCTTGTACGGTTTGTGGTGGTGTGAGGAGCTCTTTGTGAGCCTAATTGATCTTCGGCAGGGTGATGAACTTTTCAGGCCTATTTGATCAAGGAATGGCTCCACAACCAGGCCTCTACGGTCTCTGGAGACCTCAGTGGGGCCCAATTTAATTTCTTATTCTAGCTGCAGGGTCCCAGCTGTGGACCAGTGGGCCAGAGGCACCGCATTGGGAGGTCGGTCTCTACTCACCCAATATTGCAGGGCCTCTTCCTCCGAGTCTTGTTGGTGCCTCTCTCCCGCAGTCCATTAGTAAAGCGGTTCCTCTTGCACACCACAGTTCCCCCTCCTCCCAGGAGTCCTAGCTCCTCACCAGTAATGATCTGCTGCATGGGGTGCTTGTCGTTCCTCGGCTCCTCCAGCCGAGAAGATCACAATTTGCACCAGCGCCCAGTTTCTCTCTCTTGCACGGAGGCTTTGGTAGGGCAGCTGGGCACCTCAGTCCTTGGTGGTATCTCAGTCTGCTTCCCTGTGGCGCTCGGCCCTCCTCACCTCTCAGGGTTCCTGAAGCTCTCAAAGAACTTCTTTGGGTTTGTCCCTTCCGAGCTCCATGCAGGTGGTGCCAACAGACTAGGTAGAACACCAGGCATTATGGTGGGGCTCCCCTCACAGAGGTACAGTCTGATATAACGGAATGAGAGCACCCAGATCGCTCACTCTCCATGCTGCCATTTTGTATGCTTCTCGCTGGCCCATGGAGCAGCTCGACAATCGTAGTGACATGTTGCTGTGGCTGTGCCGCTGCTGTTCCCGGCATTTTGGGGGGCTCTTAAGTGGTTAAGGTTGCTACCTGTAGCATTATTAGTGCAGGATTTTATTTGATGGGGATCAGAGAAATCTGCATCCTACGGCATCAGCGTTAGGGTATGTCTCCTTTAATATAGACCTCTATGTCATATAGAAACCTTCAAACCATTTTATAGGATATAAAAAACATGAATAGCTACTGTTTACAGTGCTAATCTAGTAAGAAACTTTAAAAACATAACCACATCTACATGCGTTAATCTATCACTGGAATATCTGAGTACACTGAGAATGTCCATATTGTTCACTAGAGCCCTCAGCATCATGGTCTCTAGCATCTTAGTTGCACAAGCAGCAAGGTCAGAGGTGAGGGTGTTAGTCCTGCAAGGACAGGTTGTGAGGGACAGTAACAGGGGGTCCTGATTGTACATTGATTTAGAATGGATCAGGTCAGTGGGAGCTGGAGTGGATCACCAATTGCATCAACAGCATCATCCTAATCAAGAGCAACATCCAGAGAACATCCCCCAAAAAGTCCAGCTAGTACACCAAAGAACTCAGAACAGCGAAACAAGACAGCAAACAGCTGGAGAGGAGATAGCGCACCAGCAAGGACATTTCCAACAGAGCAGCATTCAAGACCTCCCTCAACCTCTACCACTGCCTGTTGAGGGCAACAAAGAAGAAAGTCCATGCAACATGCATCGAAACCAGCACCAACAACACCAAGGAACTTTTCAACATTGTTAAGGAATTCTCCAACGCAGCTGCCAGCGAAAAAAACATCACACTCTCACAGGAGCTGTGTGACAACCTTGCCCACTTCTTCCACGACAATCATCACAATCATATACAGAAACTTTGAACCCCAAAACCCACCTACGGACTTCTTTGACAGATACACCACCACTGTAACTGACACAAAACCACACACTGGCCATCTGGAACATTCTCTCCACCCAGGACATCACCCCCATCATGAAATCCATCCACTCGGGAGCTCCCACAGACCCATCTTCAACCTTGGAAACAAAAGAATTGGTCAGGAACTCACCACCCTGCTCAAAACCTTTATCACCACTGCAACATTTCCTGACACCTGGAAACACGCCAAAGTCAGACCACTACTCAAAAAACTCTTTGCCGACCCCAGTGAACCCAAACACTACTGGCCAATCTCCCAGCTCCCATTCCCAGTGAAGGTACTGGAAAAGATCATCCACAAGAAACTCATGACATACCTAGAGCAGAATCAGCTACTCAATGCCTCCCAATCCAGCTTCCGCAGCAATCCCAGCACTGAAACTGCCCTGATCGAAGCCATCGATGACATCAGAACCCTTCTTGACCAAGGAGAAACAGCAGCTTTGATTGTCCTCAACCTATTGCCAGCCCTCAACATTGTATCCCACCACATGCTGATCGAAAGACTCCACCACATCAGTATCCAAGGGGACGCGCTCAGATGGATCACCGCTTTCCTCAGGATCCATCTCCCACCTTTCACATCCGAACTGAAGGAAATCACCTGCAGTGTTCCCCAGGGCACCTCCCTCAGCCCCACGCTCTTCAATCCATATATGACCCTACTGGCCAACATCCTCAGATCCCACGGTCTCAACATATTTCCTACGCAGATGACACCCAACTCACCTTCTCACTCACCGATGACCCCTCGATCACTAGAACCAGCTTCCACAGATGCATAGCAAGCATTGCTGACTGGATGAAGAACAACTGCCTGCAGCTGAACACAGACAAGATGTAAGCACTGATCTTGGAAACAGCAGCAACACAGAACAACTTCTGGTGGCCATTGACCCAAGACCTGCACCCACTCGCTCCGACCATGCCAGAAACCTCAGAATCATCGTTGACAACAAGCTTACCTTGAAATCACAGATCAATGCCATCTCTGCAGCCTGCTTCCTCACTTTGTACATGCTACAAATGATCTTCAAGGGGTTACTTCTACACACAAGATGCACTGTAACACAGGCCCTCATCACCAGTCGACTGGACTACGGCAACACCCTCTATGTAAGAATCACCACACATCTCCTACAGAGACTTCAGACCCTACAAAATGCCACATCCAGCCTTCCCCGTCGAACCCATATCACACCTCATCTCAGGCAACTCCACTGGCTCCCCATACAGAAGAGATGCCAATTCCAGCTGCTGATCCACGCACACAAGGATCTCCAGAACCAAGGACCCACGTACATTAACCACCACCTAAACTTCCACCAACCATAAAGAAGACTTTGCTCTGCATCCCTTTCACTAGCCCATACTCCCCGCATCTACCAAAGCAGAAGTGGAGGATGCTCTTTCTCTTACATCACAGCAAAAACTTGTAATAGCGTTCCCACGCACTTCCAAACTATCATCTCACTTCCGGAATTCCGAATAGCCCTCAAGAGACCTGGCTGTTCGAATAAGCCTCCGGGACCTGCAAGTGCCTGGATTCCCTATCCGTTATTTAGCCATGCTTTACAAATCCTGATTGATTGATGCTGCTATCTTCTGCAGTATCAAAGGCTTACTTTTCTGCCTGCCACTTTTGGGTGCATCACAAAACCATTTCACTATACTTGAGTATGCTTGACCTATAGGAAAACACCTTACCCTAAAAGTAGATCAAACCTCCTCCAGATTTAGGTCTCTCCTTTTTTCTTCTCTAAGTGATTTACAAATGAGATCTTGACTTTCCTGCAATTAGTTAGCACTGGGCCTCACTGGATGGCATTACGGTGTCTCCTGAATACTTATCCTGAATTTCAGATTTTTGTTTAGGTCCTGGTTTAGCATGTGGCTACTGTGTTCATGCCTAATGAGTAGCTGTCATTCATCGCTTCTGCCTCAGGGCATTGGTTATTGCATTGCTTGTTGATTCCAAGAATTCCTGTTCATAAACTGACTCTGAAATTGGTAGTGGGCTTGAGCAGTAAAGTTAAGAGATGCCAAGAGCCAGAAATGCTCATATTCTTGTGCAAGGTAATTATATTCATTGAAAGTTGTTCTCCACATATATAATTTAGCATGTATTGTAGCAAATCACATTCTGGTACCGAGAGGCAAACATTTTTTAAGTAATGTACTGTTACCAAAATAGAATTGGAGACAATGTCAACCTATGAGCCAGAAATTGTCCTTAGACATCTTTGGAAATCTCTGAGTCTATTAATCATAGACACTTTTTCTCAGTATCAAACAGAAAAGGCACTTTTGCTATATTCATGCAAAGTTGTGTAGTATGAGGACTAGCAACTCTGCATTTTTTAACCAAAATCTATATATATTGAGGCTTTGCAAAGTGCAAAGCTACTAACATTCCTTAAAATAAATGAGGGGGAAAAATCATTGGAAAACTGTTTCCACCAGTGCACTACTTAGGAGAATGGGGGAACTGCAGTCAGTCAAGACCTGCTCTGACACATCACCTGAACAGATCTGAGTGGCTGGTACTTCTCCCACCATCACATGAATCTACATGGCAGGCCACCATCTAACACCTTTTATGGTCCCAACTGCTTCAATTGTTCCCTGCTCCATACTCACCAGCACTGCTTCCCCATAATCTGGGGAAGGTGCTGAAACAGCTTGCTTTTTCACCATTTTCTGATCATGGACGTCTCACACATAATTTTACCTATCTCTAGATATGATAGCTCTGCCATGTGTGGTTGTTTCTCTACTGCCATGTGTGCAAGGAAGAAAATGTTAGTGGTATGAACAGGAATAGCTGGGAACTGACCACAATAAATATCCACCACTGTAAGTGAAATTCCTAACCCATAAAGTGGATGGTTTCTAGGTGACAAAAAAAACAGGGCTAGTTTAATTTGATGGTTGGTGACTGGGGTCTTACTGGGCACAATTTAGGAGGGACTGCATACTGCTTGAACTGGTGCCACAGATATTGTTCTAACTACAATGATGTGGAAGATCAAATTATTGGGCTGAATGACTAACTCTCTTAATATTAGATATCTGAGCCCTAAAGAAGTAATTATTTGCAAACCACTTGATGGATGTTATCAAATATTTTGTATAAAGAATCATGGTTGTCATGTATTATTTTGTATGAAGAATGATGTTGAATTGAATATGCATCTGTGCCAATAAAGATACATTTCTACCAAAAATGTTGTGGTTTGTTGTAGGACGTTTTGGCATTGGAAGGTAGCCAGTGATCTGCAAGTCTGACGCCTGGTGAGATTTCAATTACCTATTGTATATATTTATTTCATAAAAGAAACACCTTCTCCAATTTCCAATTTGAAAGTGTATGTATCAGTGATTCACATCTGCAATGGAAATCGCAAACCATCGATGAACTTTCTAACTCTGAATTCGGGTGGTAACTGATTCACAAGGGGAAAGGTCTCTCCTTAGTAGTCATTGGGGCTTGTGTTGTCAGCCTCGATGGGAGTAGGCCGTGGTTCACTGGATCACTAATTGTTCTCCCTGCAGTTTTTTTTTAAATCGAAAAACTTTTTTTTAACCAAAAAAGCAGCACTTTGTTTTTTTTTAAACAAAGGAGTGTTCTATTTTAGATTGCAGTCATAGGATAGTGGCCTACTGTACCTTGCATACCTCTCTATCTGTGGGATGCAGCCATTCACAGGGGACCAGAAATTGTGAAATGCTTAATAAATTAATTAGGCAGGTTCTTCTGCAGTTCCCTAGTTTGTGAACTGACCTACTAATATGTAGGTTGGTTCACAAAATTGTGTTAACTTTTCCCTAAGGGAATAGGTGTACAACAGTCCCTATACTAGCAACCTATAATCTCAACTTGGTCAGAGAGTTATTATAGAATGCGTATTTGTAAAGTGCAGTATCACACACAATGGTACCCTAGCGCTGAGTAGGTGTGTTTGCCTAGTATGTGTGTTTGCCTAGTACTGCCTATGGTAGGTTGATTAATTGAAAAACCAGGTATTCAGCTTTTTGAGGAATCCAAGAAGAGAGGAGGAGGCTCTGATCTGAAGTGGGAGATTGTTCCATACTTTAGGAGTGACGTAAGAGAGCACCCTTCAACCTGATCTGGTTCTGTGCATGCATGGTATGTCTGCGAATAGGAGTACTGCAGAGAGGAGGTGTTTCAAAAGTTGGTGGAAGGACATGGTACTTTTCAGGCACGTGGGACATGAGTTGTGCAATGCCTTAATTGTGTGTGGGAGGAGTTTGAATTTAGCATGTTTGTGTATTGGGAGCCAGAGTAGTTCCTTGCGGTTTGGTGTGATGTGAGTCCTTTGTGGGTGACTCAGGATTAGTCTGGCTGCTGAGGTTCAGATGGTTTGTGCCCTTCTAGTGAGTTGCTTGGCAATCCCAGCATAGAAGTCCAATTGGCTGGTGACTAGGGTATGAGTGACAGTTTTTCTATTGTTGCATGAAAGCCATTTGAAGTTCTTCCTCAACATCCTCATTGTGTGGAAGCAGGATGCTGTAATAGTGTTGACATAAGTACCTATGTCCAGTTTGCTGTCAATTATTATTTTGAGGTTCCTCAGATGGGTTCTGGGTGTGGGTCTGAGTTCGGCCAGCCACCAGTTGGAGTCCCATGGTGAGCTGTTCTTGCTGAGGATCACTACTTCTGTCTTGTCGGTTTTAAGTTAAGACAGCTGCATTTCATCCAGTTAGTGACTTTGGTCATGCAGGTGGTGAGCTTCTTTGTTACGAGAGGATGTTGATGTAGTGTGCACAGTTGACTTTGGCCAGAGGGATCATGTATGTGTTGAAGAGGGTGGGGCTGGGCGACAAGCCATCTGGCACTCCACAGATCAGTTTGTTAGCTTCTAAGGAGTAATATGCCAGACCTACGGCTTGTGTTCTATCCGTTAAGAAGAAGCAGATCCAGTGTAGAGTGGGTCCTTGGATGCCAGTCTCATGCAGTTGCCTGATAAGGATGGTGTGTGAGACCATGTCAAATTCTCCAAGCGAGTGGGAGTTGCTGTGTCTCATCTGTCAAAAATCATGCGGATGTTGTCTATGGTGGCAATGAGTTCTGTTTCTGTACTGTGCTTGGACATGAATCTGGACACTGTGACATTAAGGAGGTGGTGGTTGCTGAGGTGGTCAGTGAAGTGTTGGCTGATTAGTTTCTCTAAGACCTTTGTCTGGTTTGGTACGAGGTAGATGGGTCTGTAGTTTGAAAGTGTGGCTGGGTCTGCAGATGTTTTCTTGAGCAGGGACATGACGTGGCATGTTTCCCGGTGTCTAGGAATGTGGCTAAGTTGATAGATGCATTGAATATGGGTGCTAGTGCTTCGCTGATCAGTAGGAGTCCTTTAGTGAAGGCATGGTGAGGGCAAGAGTCAGATGGAGCCCTACAGGTGGATGGTCTTCATGGTAGTAGTGATTTCAACTGTGGTGACGGCAGGGAAACGGTCAGGGTTTGTACATCGACCATGATGGTAAGTTGAGTTGCGATGCGGACAGGGTCTGGTTGAGGGATAAAGTTGCTGTATAGGGAGGTGATTTTGTTACAGAAGAATTCCCACAGATTGTTGCAAAAATCTTATGAGGGCTTAATCTTGCTAGGGGTGGCAGGAGGTACAGTAGCTTCTTTGATGATGTTGAAGATTTCCTCACTGCAGTTAATGCTATGTTAATATGATCTGCAAGAGCAGCATGCTTGGTGTTCCATAACTGCTGGTGGTATTGTCTTATGGCTGGCTTGAAGATGTCTTTATCTGGGGTGTCCTGACTTTTTTCTCTCGATTTGAGGTCAAGAGAGCAAGACAAGGACTCATTATCACTCTGTTTGAAAATCAGACTTCCAACAAGTTAATGTCCCAGCCACAGGTAAGGTATTTGCCTTCCACACATCCAGGCAACGGAAACACTCACCACAACTTGTATTATTGTCCCAATTTCTATTCCAACAATTCTTTTCTCCCTACTTTCAACCACGAAATACCTATGGGAGGCATCTTGTTACAACCACATAATCACAACAGACCTCTACATTCCCTCAACAAATAAACCAATACATGCTTTATTCATATTGAGAATTCCTGGCTACAGAACTTTAAAAGCCACAAAACTACAAACATGCAGTTTATGAATTTTGTTTGAAAGTACCTTCTGAAAAATGCGTTTGGCATTACGTCAGCTCTGGCCTTTCACTGTGCCCGGCCATCATAAAAACACACGTTTAGAGTACGGAAACAGAATTGGTACCATATTTTTTTTCTGTGAGAGAATTGAGACAAAATTGACTGTGGCTGCATTGTCAACTTGCAGATATATTTGGCATTCTGACTTCTTGGGACCTATTCTTGAATTTAAAATCGAAGAAATATATTAATTTACATGGTATTAATGGATGTTCTATCACATGTTAAACTTGAAATTGTAGTGGTTACATAATTTAAAGGAAAGTTGTGGCTTGGTTTTAACTCTAGGCACCAAACATATCTCAGGCGAAATATGTCGGTCATGTCATGTCTCACCTGCTGATTTACAGCTCAACCAAATTTATCTTACTATTTATGTTTGTCATTGGGCACATTGTAAATATTACCTAAAATTAGTACTCCCATCTCTAGTACATAGCTATAAACTAGAAATAAGCTTAAGCTAGTACCAACAGAAAGAATAGAAACTTGATAGTTTGACCACCTGTTACAAAAGGGGAGGCATAATGTGAAATACTTTTTTTTCTCCTTCGTGTGTTTGGAAATCTCTGAAGTCACAAGTTTTGGAAATATTGGTGATGTTTACTATTTTGTTAAATTTAATCTATCCTAAAGGTCAGGATTATGCCATACCTTCAAGCTCGTCAACTCATGAGTATCTTTCATCCACTTGCCTGCTGTTCTATGTGTCTAGTATTTGATATCCATGTTTCTGGTATGTGTTTCTCATTGTCTATTTCACTTTATCTGGCAATTATTCTGTTAAATGTGTATGAAATGAAGATTCTGGTCTGTAAACAAAGCAACCATCTTGGCATTTTTGGTTAGATATGCTACAGATGATAGTCCCAGAAATACCTAACTGAAACCATCAGACAACAAAGTACAATTATCATTCACCAAATGTAGGTTGAACCAGTTTCCAGTAGTGCCTGTTATGAGTCCATGGATGAACAGAATGAAGAAAGACGTTAGTCATCAATCTTGCAACATTAGGCTGGAATCATTGGTACATGCTGTATGAAGCATGCCCTAAATTGCAGAAAATCAATTTTCACAGATTTTAAGATACTGTAGTGCCAACAGCAGCAATGCTGGATGATGATGTTGTGATTCATATGAGTCGCATTGTAAAGAATCCAAGTAATGAGTAGATATAGCATACTCTTTTATATTTCCGTATGTGGAAAGAGAAATTCCAGAGTGTGGGGTTCTAGACGGCTCTGTACGGTGCTTCTGTGAAATATAGACTGTTTATACTGTTATGCAATTAAGCTAAAACAAACTACTTTTTTATTTGACCTATTAAATCTGGTTCCATCAACAGACATCTCTAGTCCTTAAAAGGCCCTATGATAGACCAGGCCGTTTCTGCACATCCCCAAACGTTTTGCCTTCCTCCTCCCATTTTTGCTGAATTTGTTTTATTGTCCTTAGGACTCTGTGCTCTTTACCACTGCTAACCAGTGCTAAAGTGCTTGTGCTCTCTACTAAAACATGGCAATGTTGGCTTATACCCAATTAGTATACTTAATTTACGTATAAGTCCTTATTAAAGTGCACTACGTGTGCCCAGGGCCTCTAAATTAAATGCTACTAAAGGGCCTGCAGCACTGATTGTGCCACCCACTTAAGTAGCCCTTTAAACATGTCTCAGGCCTGCTATTGCAGAGCAGCTTGTGTGTGCAGTTTAAACTGCCATGTGGAGCTGGTTTATGCCAGGCCCAAACTTTCCTTTTTAATACATAAAAGTTACCCCTAGGAGATCTATATCTACCACGGGATAACTTGTGAGTTACCATATTACATTTTATAAGTGTAAATTCCAAATTGGAGGAGATAACCAATTCATGTTTGGTGTCTCTAGAATCTCTATTTAAAATCCCAACTTCAGTTGAAGCTGCATTTTAAATGACAATTCTGAAAATGCCACTTTTAGAAAATTGGCATTTTATTGCCTTAGCTATTTGGTGCCTGCAGCATTTCTCTGGTCACATTACTGGGTGTAGTTGGCAGTTGGGCTTTGTGTATTCTTCCTAGACAGCCACACACAATGGGAGGTTAGGTGTAACTGGATGGGCCATCACTGGCAGGATGGGCAGCAGGAGCTATGATGAGCCTCAGCTACACCTAAAAAAGCTGTGTCCTGTCTCCACACAACAAGCTGCATCTCCCTGTAGTTAGTCTGGAGCCAGGAAAGGCTAGGCATCTGTGCACTTCAAAGGCATGCCTCTTGAATTTTCTCCCCACTTCAGTGGCACAACTGTTTATAAAAGAAGGACCTTAGACGCCAACTCTTCAGTACAGTTCTGGGTCCGTGGACACTTTACCAGAAAGAAGGACTGCTGTGCCGCTGAAAGGACTGTCACTCTGCTGGACTACAACTCTGAAGGAGCTGTTGCCTTGCTGTGCTGACCTGCTGCCTTCTTGCCTGGGGAAGAACTGGACCTGCAACTTCATCTTAAACCCAGAGTGACTCAAAGGGCTAGTATGCTAGCCTCCTGATCTGATCCTCAAGCACATAAAAGGTTCCCCAACAGCTCCTGGACACGTCTTCAGCAGGTTCCAGACCCCCAGGTGGTGCCCCCTAGGTCCTGTACAATTGTTGTGGCTCTTGAGCTTTTGAAATCAAGCTTTTGGGCCCTTCACGACTGCAAATGGGCCCGTTTGCACCGGAACGGTGCTGCATGAACAGAAAATCAGCGTGCGTCACCTCCAGCCCGTCTCTTCGCACAGCAGCATTGACAGCCCGTGGGGGCCCACCAACATGAAACTCTAGACTGCCCATCCACGATATCTGGCCTACTCGTTGCACCATGCTGACAACTGCTCACAATACCCTCCTTGTACCTTGTGACCCTCTCCAACAGGAACAGGACTCTTGGCATAAACCTTCAGCTGTTCTGAGACTCCTGTTCTACTGATTGGATTTTTGTTGTTTTGGTCTTGTTGTATTTATTAAATTTTGCTCTGTTTTCTAACCTGTTGTGGGGTGTTTTCATTGCTTTTACTGTTTGAAGTGTTGCACAAATACTTTACACATCTAAGTTAAGGCCGATTGCTTTATGCCAAGCTACCAGGGGACGAGCACAGGTTAATTTGGGGTTTGCTTATGCCTTACCCTGACTAGGACTGTGGTTGCTGCTTGATGTGGGCTCCCTTCCCAATCACTCAATACCCCAAATTCTAATGCCCACACTACAATTCACCAATCAATTCTGTACCATTAGTGTAACATTAGCACTGTAATGCTCTCTGCAATTGAGAATTCTAAATAAAGGGATGCCCTGTAACGCTATGAAAATAAGACTTTAATTTAGTGTGTGGTGGTTGTGTTCTTTGTGAGGATAGATTCAATTTTCTGTACAGCAAAGGAGAAACCCATCCTTACTACTACCCATTCGCCTTGCTATATTTGCTCCATTACCCCCTTCCCTTGCTTTATCATTACATTAGTTTAGCCTTTTCCCATTGATGCCAATCAATTGGTCAGAGAAATGCCATTCATATTCAACACAGGTTTACTCATCTTACCTTTTGCGACAATACAAACTCCAATGAAATATTTACCTTTCTATATTCACAGAATCTTTATCATTTATTTCAGAGCAGAATATCTTTAATTTAACATGCTTATTTTCTTTTCTGTTGTGTTTCTTTTTCGGCTTGAGCCTGCAAGAGCATGCTCTAGTGCATGCATTTCACTTTCTAAGACACTACTGTATACGAACAAGGGCTTCGAGTCCTCCTGTTAGTTACCATTTGTTGGCTTCACGTCACTCTTCTTACCAGCCTTCTTAATTAGCCACTGCAGACAAAATTTCATTTCTGTGGAGCAAGGACCAAGCACAGATTGATTCAAGGTAATCCGTGCCAGTCCCCTGCTCCAGACGTGATTGAGGGATTATTTCTGCCATCCTCCCACTAACCCTGCCTGATTCTTACTCCATAGTGCTTGCACAATTTTTCTTTTCTTTTTTTGCTTATAATTGGTGAGCACATGTCTGCTTTGTATGGCTTCAGTATGTCTCCATCTGATTATGTGGAGCATGGCTCAAGTACTGAAGTTCCTTTGATTAGTGTCCTTTTGCTCTGCTTGCGCTTGACATTCAGATTGTAGTTTATTTGCTTCCCCCTGCTTGCCACCTCTTCCCATCCAACTGTCTTGCACTTAAACGCTCCATTTTATCCTCTCCTTTCTTTTCCGTCTGCCCAACCCCCCAAAAAGCGATATGACGCAGTGCTAGCTCTGTCTCTGTTTACTCGTAAATGCAAATGTGTATTAGTTTGCAGAGAAAATGTGTTTACTTATGTAGCCACTACTTTCTTTTTTTTTAGGTGGGGCAAAGTCATTGCTGCTGCTCCTAAGATGATCAGATGGTAAGAAAAATTAAGTTTTGATAGCTAACATCCTCTCTTGGCCTTTTCAGTGGATCTATTTCAGTTATCTGGCCCTATATAATTTATGTGTGAAGCTAGAGACCACAATTAAATACATCACAGACATGCAAACAAACTGCTCCTACAGACACACTCAGAAGCAGTCATGTATACAGGTGTCACTCGGACAGACTAAAAGGTGCGGATGACCAAAGGTTCACACATAAATGAACATCGACACACCTACAGGGTGCAGATAATTGAGTTACCTGCACAGGCATACACAGAAATAACCACATGTGCTGTGCGCAGCCCGTCCATTTCTGGGGCCTTCTGTTTACATGAAACAAACTGGGGCCACACAGCAAAGATTACCTCACAAGAGATGGTAAAGGACCCTAATTCCCTGGTACCCAGCACTCCTCCCATAATTGTAGTTTGGCCTCCTCGCCCTTGTTTTTAAGAGTGCTAATACTCTATGTATCTGGTTTTTAATTGCTCCAGAACCACAAGCCACAGGATCTGACCAGAACCGCAGGATCTGTCCATATCACATATTTTAGTCACGAATAGACACCAGGATTAGACATTTAGGGGCATATTTAAGAGCCCCTACCGCCACCAGAGTGACACTTTTAGTGATGCTCTGTTGGCGCTACGCACTGCACTGTATTTACAAGGTTGCATTAAACCACTTTTTGTGGCTTAACGTCACCTTGTAAGTATGGCCCCTTTACAAGCAGCTCTTTGGAAGGGGCATGCAATGAGTGTTGCTGTGGGTGTGCCACAGCAACACCCATTACATTTTGAGGCTGCTCCGGATTTACAAGTTTTCGTAAACCTGAGGCTGCGCCAAAATCTAATGCCACCTCAAGGGTGGCATTAGCATGGCGCAATGAGGAGAAATTCTTTCATTTCTCCTTGTTTTTTGCTCTTTCTGTGTGTGTTGTATTCTGCAACACAGAGAAATAGCAAATTGCCATTTAAGATTATTTTTGTGCAGGAAAGTAATCTTCCTGCACATCAGCAATCTCCTCTTCAACGCAGCCTTCCTTGCACTAAGGGCACGTCATCAACTTTAGT
Source organism: Pleurodeles waltl (assembly GCF_031143425.1). Lineage (NCBI taxonomy): Eukaryota > Metazoa > Chordata > Amphibia > Caudata > Salamandridae > Pleurodeles > Pleurodeles waltl. The sequence continues at coordinate 639,314,720 of NC_090436.1, read as the reverse complement.
GCCGGCTCAGGGGGAAACACAAAGGTGTGCCATATTCCAGTAAATATGGTAAATCCCTGTAATTTGAAAAAAGAGTGCGACACTGCCAAATTTGGCGCAACGACTCACTGTCATTTTCTCTTAAATCTGGCCCTTACTTTTTTCTATTTGTTAAATATGTCATGCCAGTTCATGTTCAATGAAACATCTAGCAGATTTTTGCTAGATGTGGTGGTTGGTCTTGGTCACTTTCTTGCTTCTTTGAAAAGTTGCAGTTGTTTATAAGTAATATATGGCATGTGGTTGTTTTATACATGATATGTTTGTAACAGTTTGAAAGAGTATTGTTGAATAAATCAATCAATCAATCAGTACTTGTATAGTGCGGCTAATCACCCGTAGGCTCTCAAGGCACTGTGGTGGGCATGCTGATCACCCAAGGTTCCAATATGCTTTAAGGAGGATAGCATCAATTGCCTGCCTTTACAGCAAAACATGGGGGGAGAGGCCAATTTCCCTGGTGAGTTCTGAATTACCACTAAAAACCATAGTTGGCTTTCACAGTCCTCCCGCCATCCCAAAACATTTGCTCCCTCCCCGAAAACGCTGGCACCCCAGCTATTGCATTTACCTTTTGCAATCTATTTTAGAACTGGCATTAGTCAAAACCTGTCGAGTTTACCAACACTATATTTATGTTATAGGGGATTCCAACCCACTTTCTTGAATCTATTGCTCTGTTATTGTGTAATTCTATTTATTTTTGTCCCACTACAGCATACAGCATGCCGCAGTGTTCATCCCACTTATGCCATTGGCTGACTTCGCTTTTAGTAGCTGCATTCTCTTCTCTCCCTCAGTGCCAGGGGCTTCTATGCCAATGTGTCCTTTTTGAGACTGAAAAATATTTTTCCGTTTGGGCAATTTTTTTTTTTTTTTTAAGGGAAAGTGCCCGCCACCTCCCTGACAATAAATTTTGATGAAAAAAAATTGAGAGATCATAACAAGCTTTGACAAAGACAAATGGCTTGTTTCCAATGCCAGACCTATTGGTTTTGCCAAAGCTTTTTTATGTTTGGCTCACAGTAAAACGTGCTGCTTACTTTTTGTTACCAATCCTTTGAAATACAAATGGAGTAGGATTTGGCTATGCCTAGAGGAGTAGTTTTCAGGCATCTCATGCTACTGGCAGTTTGAGGTATTACTCCTCTTATAGAGTGTCTGTATGGCAAGGTTATTTTCTACATTTAAATAGTAGGATTAATCATGACACATTAAATCATGTACCTCATAGACAGAGTGAATACAGAGAGCACATTTTGTTTGTGTTTTTTCACAGCAGAAGGCTTTCTAAAAAACTATTTTAGTTAGAACTCAGCTTCAAGTCAGATTTATTCACTTTGTAAATTACATTTCTGTTCCTTTTCAAATGTCTGGCAAGCAAATTAGCAGATTAATAATCCTCTCACTCACATGTAGTGTCAGCCAGAGTAGATGCTCAGGGTTGAAAAAGCAATTGTTTTAGTTGGTTAATAAAACAACGTGCAGGTCAAACTTAGCAATATCTCAGAGTTCTCACTTTTGCCATGGCCTTGTATAGCTCACTCAGTCTAGGTTATTGTTCTATTCGTGCACTTGTTGTAAGAAGTAAATTTACAAGATTACACTGGCATCTGAGGCTACAATACCCCAGTCCTTGGCTTTTTTTCTCCAAATTACTTATTGTCACTCTTCTTTGCTGCATCCTAATTGGCCAGCACATACTGCTTCACTTCCTCTTCCTTCATGTGGAGCATGGGCCGACGTCTGATTAAGCTTGATTAATGTCCTTCTACTGTTAATCAATCAATCAGTGTATTTGTAAAGCGCTCTACCACCTGTGAGGGTCTCAATGCCCAGAGAGGAGGGTTTGGGGGGGTAGAGGGTGCTGCTACTGCTCAAATAGCCAGGTCTTGAGCCACTTTCTGAAAGTCAGCAGGTCTTCGGCCTGTCGTGGGGCAGGGGAAGGTTGTTCCAGGTCTTGGCGGGGAGGTGGGAGAAGGATCTGCCTCCGGTAGTCGATCTTCGGATGCGTGTCCATTCACTGTTCATGCTGTGATTCAGGCACTATATTGTTTATTTGCTTCTTCTCCTCTCTTCTGTCCATTCACTGTTCGTGCTGTGATTCAGGTGCTATTTTCATTATTTGCTTCTTACCCTCTCATCCTGTTCAGTTTTTTCTTCCCCTCCTGCCCCTGTGCTACTGTTGCTTTTTGCCCATCCCACGCCTGAGTGCTCCTGTTACTTCCTTTCCTCCCACTCTCCGTGCTGCTGTTGCTTGTTTCCCCCCCATCCCCGAGCTCCATTTGTCTCTTCCTCTCCTGGCTCGTGTTCATGTTGCTTCTTCCCCTCCCAACCTCTGTATTCCCGTTGCTTCTTCCCCTCCGCTCACCTACCGCCTGTTGTTTGTGTGACCTTTCCCACCACTTGCCATAATAAAAAAATTGTTGTTATGTGGCCATCCCTGGTCTTAACATAGAACTTTTTTTACTGTCCCACATTCTCACCATCCCTCACTTACCTGCCCTCACTTCAATTGTCTGTCTGCCCACCCTCACCCACCAGAAGAATACAAAGCACCATAATGCAGCCAGCGCTAGTTGCATCATAGTGCTTTTTTCTAACTTTACTCCTAGCCAAGCTGCACTGCCACTCTGTGGTACAACACAACTAAAAGACATTGGCAAAGCCAATAGCTCCAATATAGGCGAGACCTATAGGCTTTGCCAATGCTTGTTTATTTGTTACTTTTTTCTTAAGAAAACTCTCTGTGTGTGACTGTTGATGAGCTTCAGCCATATATTTCTTGTTCGTTCTCCTCTGGACAAGCTATATTCCAGAACTACAATGTGTGTTTGTGATGCTACACTGAGGAATACAAGTCCATATCATGCTGCTAAGAGTTGGACTGGCTAGGTTTATTGTTTTTTGCTCCAATCAGGGGTGTAGCTTCAGGTGCGGCGGGGGATGTTTGTAATGCTACACCCCCCTAATAAATGTATTTTAAAATGATATACCAACGTGATTTCTGGATAATCTGACACTCCCCAAACCCCCATCTTACTGACCAAACTACGCCCATGGCTCCAAGGGTGTCCTCAGCATCACTGCTGTCAACAGGATTGGATAACCTTCAGAAGACACCTTGAGCAATGGGGCACTAATGTGGGATCTATTCTGCATGAAAGAGAAAATTAGTGCCCAAAAATCATATGATGTTACTCAGAGGCTAAAATGTTTGCAGAAGTATTTTCTTTTGTTGCTTTTTAAGCCGCTGCCTGACATGTTTCACCTTGTTTGACAATGCTATTCCCCCCCCCCCGGCTGGTAGAGGTTTCTGTTGCACAGGGGAGTACCTTGGTCAGTAGGTCGGGAGGTGAACTTCAGTTTTCCCAACAATCACACTGGCACATAAGGTTAAAATACATTATGCATCACAAATGGCAGGGTTACTAAGTGAGAGAAAATGCATTATTTTATTAAATAACCAACATTTTTGAGTATGTGCGTGTGTTTTTGTCTGTGTGTGTACATTCATCATACCCGACTGAAAGCACCTGTACCCAACTATTTATCACAAAATACATTTACTAGGGGGGCGCAAGGGGTGCTCCTCCATTAGGGCGAAGGAGCATCACCCTCCTCACCTGCAGCAGAAGCTGCAAACCTTTCAGAACGAAAGGATAATAAACTATGTTTATCTTTTTGTTGTGAAAGGGGCGGGGCCATGGGGGTGACGAGCAGTGAGAGGGAGTGCACAGCACTCCCCCTCAGTGTGCATGTATGTTTGGTCAGCCATATTGGGCCTGCCAAACACACATGTGCAGTGTACTCTCTCCAGCCCGGGCACTGTGTTCCTGGGCTGGAGAGAGCCTGCACAGGCTCCCAGTCTGCCTGGGAGTGCCATGGCTGGGCGCTCACAGCCAATCCTGATGCTGCTCTGAGCAGCAATAGGATTGGCTGCAGAGCAGGCTTGGAGCCTGCTCCTGCAGCGACGATGGAAATGGGAGCTGCGTGGCGAGGGTCAGCGGATCAGGTAAGTTTAAAAAATATATAAATATGTTTCTTAAATGTACTCCCCCCCTTCCCCACCTCCTCCCCCTCACGCTGCCCTGACCCTGCCCCTTGTTAGCATAACGAGCCGCGATTGGGTGGGTGTAACACCCCACACACACCCCTGACGCTACGCCTCTGCTGTTACCAGTCCCACGAGCAGCTCAGTGGACATGTGAGCTGAGCTCAGAAGCATGTGTCTGTTCTATTGTCTGCTCAACGCATGAATCCAATGGCACTCAGCGAGTAACAATTTGTCAGCGGTTTGTTTACCTCATTCTAGCTGTATTTCTGCACTTCTCTCTGACCCTCTGAGCTGACCTTCCAGTTTCCAATTAGGCCTTTCGGTTTTATGGCACTAAAATGTAACTAGGACATTTCAAGGCATCCTTGCTGTTAAAAAGTCCAAGAGATGGGAACTATATATACATGGTGCTGGCAAACACTCTTTGCTGGCATATTTGGTGCATCCATTTTAGTTTACTAATTATGGCCTCTCGACATTGAATGGAAGTGAAAAAATTATATTTGCTCAGAACTCAATCAAAACATGCCGAAATGTGGCATCTCTACAAACTCAAGCCATGCCTTCTAAAAACGTATCAGTATAATTAGTATTGTTCTTTATATATGGTAGAATATTTTTAAATATACATTTGAAGTTCTGACATCCGTGGAGAAGTTGAAACAGAAAAACACTTGCCCAGGGGACTGAAATCCTAGGAAGCACATTCTCCACTCTATCAAGGTGCATTAACTGACTAACATACACTTTCACACAACAATCTACTGCCGCTACAAAAACTGCCACATCTTTCCTAGCCTCGTGGTCACTCACAATGGACCAACAGTGCAATGTCTCTTTTATTGTGTAGAATATTATAACCTTGTGATGTACATGTTGAAAGTAAGCTAGAGCTCAAGGCTCTCTGTGTGTATAAGGCAATGAACTGGCACTTCTGGGTATTATGTGTCACAGAATACTCCTCGCCCTTTTGGCACATGTGTTCTTTAAATGATATGGGGGTTTATAATCTGGAATCTTGACAGGCGAATGGAATGTTTTTCTACAGGAAGGGTGCTCTTACATGTATGTTAAGGTCTTGTTGGGTGGATGTTAACTTGTATATGACTGTGTACTTTATGAGTGTTTGGTCTGTGTGTGGCACGCATCATGTCAGTCAGGGGTGGCTCCTCCACAATGACGCAGGAGTGTCGCCCCCCTGGCTAAGAGCCGGCAGCAGAAAAATAAAATGATACAGCAATATAGTTTTATATTTCTGCTGTTGGCTCAGCCGGCATGTGAACGGAAGGGCGGGGCTGGGCCTTGGGAGGTGGAAGGGGGGGATGAGGAACCGAGTGCACTAAGTGCGCATAAGTGTTTGGCCAGCCTAAGACGTCCGACCAAACACACATGTGCACTTAGGTTTCTCCAGCCCAGCTGTGATCACAGCTGGGCTGGAGAACCTGCACAGGCCCCTGGGTTGTGCCTGAGCAGCAGTCTGAGCCACTTAGACCAATCCTGAGGATTCTTTCATGCTAGGTTTAGCATGAAAGTAACACCAGGATTGCTGGGGAGCCTGTTCTGGTGTTCCAGTGAATGCTGAGACACCAGAACAGGACAGAAGCGACAAGCGAAGTGACAGGAGTCGTCATCGTCGGGAATGGTGTTTTTTTTTTAAATGTTAATATTTCCCCCCCCCCATCCTTGTCCCCCCCGGCCCTCCCCTTGATATTTGCGGCAGCCACCGCTGATGTCAATGTATGTCTATCTGTGTGTCTAGTCGGTTCATCTGTGCACTTGTGCTCTGTGTGATGGTCCTTCGCTTTTTGGCTGTGAGCTGTCAATCCTCTCCCTCCTTTCATTACTCATGTCTAGATTTGATGGGTGACCTGTGCCTAACAGTGGAGTAACACAAAATTATGGTGCCGCCCTGTAAGAGGTGATGAGGGACCCATGAGAATCCCACACATCACAACTGTCCATAGGTTGTAGACTGAATCGGGCCCCCCATAAAGGAAGCCCCTTACTTCCTGCGCTGCAGGGGTGTAATACCCTGCATTACACACCTGTCCCAAAACATATTTTTGTATATCAAGGACGTTTATTTGTCATTTCCTTGTTGTTACAATAGATGGGTCCAGAGTTATTTTTATCAAAAGCTCTTTTGAAATTCTTGGGACTAGATTATTATTTTGGGTGCTTACATCGGGATGTGGCTAGTAATTCTGTTCGGCATAAGGGTGTAAAGTGAGGCTTCACCTTTCAAATGAGAGTCACTTGTGAGTCACCATCAACTAACTACCTGCCAAGACCATTATCAAGTATTGTACCTCGAAGAGCGCTTCTTTCATGAATTCAACATGGAATTTTTGTAGGAACTTTAAAATTAAGTTTTTTTTTAGTCATGTATTTGGCTGTTTATTTTTATTTAGAGGCACTTTAAAATCAAGTTTTTGAATTATGTATTTGACTATTCAAATTGTATTTTATTTTACAAAAAGTTATTTTTGCAAAGCTATGATGAAACAAAGGAATTGTTTTCAGGTACGATTGTAATTGTATATATATATATATATATATATATATATATATATATATTGTGCTTACTAGCCCTGAAGAGGCGTCAAATTGCTTTTTGGCGAACAGTATGCTACTCTGGTACCCAAAAAGGATTAGTGGTGACTTAGTATAGGGAAATATGAGTTAATTTGAGGGGTGCCTATTAGTTGGATTGAACAGGATAATGGAGGGATAGAAGAGGGAAGAGTCTAGTAAGTGTTATTTGGGAGATCATATTAGTAATATGAGGTTTGGGATGAGTAAAAGGAGAGATAGAGGAGGGAAAATTCTCTAGAAATGGATTATGGAGATCATACTAGTAAAATGAGGTTTCAGATCAGTCAAAGGAGGGATATGAGGGACAAATTTAGAAAGGGTTGTTTGGGAGATCATCGTAGTAAAATGTGGTTTGGGATGATCAAAGAAGGGATAGAGGAGGGAAGACTCTAGACAGGGTTAATTTGGGATCATAGTACTAGAATTAGGTTTGGGTTGAGTCAGAGGGTGGAGGCAGAGGGTATATTGAGAGAGATATAGGGTGAGACATAGAAAAATGAATGCAGTGGGTAGAGTCAGGTTTTTTTCTTCTACAGTTGCAGTAAAGTAATAAATATATAGATGCATAAGTACATAGTCAGGGGGAAAATGTATAAAGAAGAGAATATGTCAAGATTTAAATTAGTATTTTATTAACTCAGACTTTCAAGTGCTGCTGTACTTTAAACTAATTTATTTGTGATTTTTTTATAACTACTATTTTTACATTTTATATTGTCTTCACTATTTATATAATGAAGCACTTGTAGAAAAATAGTTGATACTACTTACATGCTGTGATAGATAAATAAAATGGAGACCCATAAGCATCTATTCAAATAACTTGTATGAAAACTAAGCAGTGATCTATATACATGTTAAACATAGAATAATATATATATATATTCCCAAAAGTAATATATACATTTGTTAAGCAGTCCTAAAGAGTATTTATACATTTTAAAAAACCTAATTCTCATACATATTTGTATGAAGAAATACATATATCTAAAAACATACATATAATCAAATTCTACGGGCCTTATTTATACTTTTTGGTGCAAAACTGCACTAACGCAGTTTTGCACCAAAACGTTTTGCACTGGCTTGCACCATTTTTTAGCACCAGCTGGGCACCATATTTATGGAATGGTGAAAGCCAGTGCAAAGGGTAGGCTAGCGTTTAAAAAAATGACGTTAGGCAGGTTAGAGTCAAAATAAATGACTCTAACCAGATTAGCGTCATTTTTTTACACTAAGGGGCATATTTATACTCTGTTTGCACTGAATTAGCGTCATTAGATTTGAGGCGAGGTGCCAATATAGAGCAGAAGTTATTTTGTTCAATGTATTTTGTGATTTTACTCCTGATGAAAAGCAGTCCTGTTCTATATATGGCTTTGTGGGTGATACAAAGCAGCTTGAAGGTGGATCTTCTGGCAACCGGTAACCTATGTAGGGCCCTCAAAGAGGGGGAGATGTGAGCTTGTGGCTTTACATGTAGGACTAATTTGGCAGCAGAGTTCTGAATCCGTTGTAGTCTTTTCATAGTTGGTAAAGGTGACCCATGGTAGAGGCCATTGGCATAATCAAGTTTAGACAGTACAAGAGAGATAGTAGCCTGGACCTTGTGTGGAAATCTCAGGTGGGGGAAGACACGGTGCAGAGTTTTCACAGTAATGAAGCTTGATCTTGCTAATTTGTCCACTTGGGCATTCATTGATAAATTGGAATTCCAAGGTTTCTTACTCCCTTAGATACTTTAGGAGGTATTCCCAGATCATCAGGCCAGGCTCAGAGTGGGTCATCGTTTTTCCAATAACCACATGTTAGTATTTCAGTTTTGGAAGAATTCAATTTGAGATGGCTCCATGGCACTCACTGATCAACAGCTCTGAGGCAACTTAGGAGTTTTAAGTTTCCAATGTCTTTGGGACTTTCCAGTTTAAGGAATATGTGTGTGTCATCTGCAAAGATATAGCATGTGAGCTAACATTCATTGATCATTGTTGGTAATGACATCATGCAGATGTTGAAAAGCATGGTTGAGATGATACAGCCTTTTAGGGAAACCTGCTTTAGTGTAGTACGGTTTGGATGAGAAAGGGGGAGTATAGATTATATTTGTTATGTTTTGATGAAGCAAATATTCTGCTTTTGGGACAGAATATTTTTCAGGCCATGGTCTGGTTATTTTCCTTTATTATAAAATGCAGTTAAAACAAGTTTACAAACCTGAATTTTTTGAGGAACTGCTCGTAGGAAACTCTACAATCTTGCTTTTGTGAGAACCCTTTGTGAGTGTGCGGTAGTCTTTGTGATGGGTATATGTGGTAGGTGACTCTTTCTCCCTTCATCCTGATAGTGATGTCCCATCCTGACAACACCTATTCCCCTTTTCCTCACTGTCTGGGAGGAATACACAAAGACCAACTGCCAGCTACACCTACACATTTAACCCAGGATACATGCATCAAATGGTTAGGACAGGAAAATGCCAACTTTCTAAAAGTGGTAGTTTCTGAATTGTCACTTAAAATCCAACTTTATCATTGAAGAGGGTTTTAAATTACAATTTTTAGAGTCCAAACTTGACCATCCTAACTACTCCCAACTGACAAGGATCCCTTGTAATGAGGTAACCCAATGTTATCCTATGGGGGAGGTAGACCTTGCAGTAGTGAAAAACGAATAGAAGGGTTTTTTTACTATCAGGAAATGTAAAACATAAAGGTACGTGCCCTGCTTTTGAATACCAAACACCCTGCCTTCTGGGCTGTGTGGGACCTCCCATACAAGTGATTTACATGTAATAAGGGTTTTTTTTGGCCTGCCAAAATGTTTATTTTGCCAGGTCGAATGGGCAGTTTATTAGGGCAGAAATATTAAGGGGAAAGGTGAAGGCCTGGTGAAATGTTTATTTTGCCAGGTTGAAAGGACAGTTTAAAAATTGCGCACATAAGCTGCAATATCAGGCCCGGGATGTATTTAAAAGGCTACTTAGGTGATTGGCATGATAAATGCTGCAGGCAAACTAGCAACATTTAATTTACAGGCCCTGGGTGCAGGCGTACCACCTTACTAGGGACTTACAATTAAATTAAATTTGCTAGTTGGGTGTAAGCCAGTGTTACCATGTTTTAGGGAGAGAGCACAAGCTCTTTAGCACTGGTTAGAAGTGGTAAAGCATGCAAAGTTTTAAGACCAGCAAAAATTATGTCAGCAAAAACCGGAGGATTGAAGGCAAAAAGTTAGAGAAACCATGCCAAAGTTGTCAGGTCCAACAAACTGGAAGTAAGAAGGTGATCTCAGTGTCAAGGGCAGTGGCCCACCTATCTATCTAGAAAGAGAAAAAGTCTGTGGCCCACATTTATATGTATATAACATTTCTTTTTGCTATATAAAAATGAATAGATAAAAATAAAAAAATTACACATTTCTGTTCTTCCCATCCCTCCTCCCTCTGATCCCAATCCTTTCTGACTACTATGAACTCCCAAACCTCCATCTAGAAATGTCACCATTCGTTTTCAGCCATGCCACTCTCAACTAACCAGCAAAACGTCATCTATTTACAAACAAATATTACTTCCCCTTTCAAATCCATTTATAATTTACAATAAATAACGAACGCCGATAAATGGCTTGAAGAGTCCTATTTTAACCCTGGAATTCGTTTAGTGTCCAGGAGATGGCGCTGTGAGGTCTCAAATATATATGATTCTAATCGCACATTCGAAAACCTCACGAAAAAATTAGGAACAATGACGTGCTTTTTAAAACTATTTTTACTTAAGCACGGTCATTTTTTTCTGGTAGCGACATGCTGATCACAGTTTTAACATTATTGTGATGGGATTATTCAAATCCTGTAACTTCTTGCTCGCCCTGCTACTGGCCTACTAAACTGAATGGAATAATACCCTCTCGGCAGACAAATTATCAACTGAGAAACATTTAGCTGTCGTTGGGAGCTTCAAGAAGGCGGCACACCGGGGAATGAGATAAGAGACCTTTTCGCTTGCTTGATCAGTGGACTCTGAAGAAAACCAATTGCCCATGAAGGCTGACCAATTGCTCACTGCGTGCAGCAAACAATGGTTTAAGGGGCTGTATTATGGTTTGATTGAATGAGAGGCAGCTAAATCTGTCTTTAGTCCAGACCTACAAAACCACAAAGATCCATTATATTTACATGTGAGGTATAAGTTGCACCTGAATTTGACAGTTCAGCATAAACGTTAACACTCCACTCGTCTCTTTGATACTCATTGTTTTTATCTGTACATATTAACAGGCCTGCTCGAAGTATGCGATTATGCGGCCGCGGCGTTTTTCGCGTAATTATAGACTCGCCACATTTGCCACATAATCCATCATCTGATGCATAATCTGCAGATTTGAACAACAATGTTTCTACTTCAATTGGCTCAAAGGTTACTAAAAACACAACTAAACGTTGTTGTGCAGTGGAACGCTCTCTGAAAAGATTCACTGGTCTCCTTTGTGTGGCTTACTGCTCTATTTGGGTGTTATAACAGTGCTCACACAATTAAACCGCATCATTTGCCTTTACCTACTGCATAATTTACTCAATCCTGCACCATAATTTTGCCCTCACCTGCATTATATTTCCAGTGGCCCCTGCATATTATCACCTATGAGTAGTTTTTTTTAGCAATTGCTTCAAAGGGATGAATGAATGTTGGGATGGCTTGTTTAGGGCTGTCTCGAGAGGCAATGCGTTAGAATTACGGACACTAACTAGAAGATAATGCTATTTCTTGGAAATAATGTAGGGTAGATGCAGATTTCATTTTTGGGGGGCCCATCAGCGCACATTCCACCTTCAACGACAACATGAAACATATTCATTATCTAAAGTTGCAAAACAGAACAGAAACAAGCAGGGACTCACCTTGGGATCTTTTTCGAGCTGCTGAATTAACCTCTTCCAGTTCTGCTGATCATAATTAGTTCGATAGTAACCAGTCACATTCACATTTAAAATAATCCACTCATGTTCTGAAGCTAGTTGCATTTCAGGAAATACTTCTAAAATTGGCACAGAAGAAAAGCCCTTATTTGATTGTATTTTAAAACTTTCAAACACATAACATAGTACTTATAGTTGAACATAGTTTTTTGTTAGTGTTTTGTAGCTGTGTGCACATCTGCAGTGATACATAGATGACATTAAACGACAAGTATAATTCATGGTAATGAATAATAGTCACTGGGCTTTAGAGAGATGAATGCACGGTTGAGAGTTTGTTTGATGTCTTAGGGGCCGATTTATAAATTGGCAGACTGCTCCTCTGCCCGCCAAATTATGAAATGACCTCAATCAGAGCGTTCCTGTCAATGCTGTTTGCAGTTTGAGGCACAGCTCCATGCATAACGGAGCTGTATGGCAAGCTGTTTTTAAACAGAACATCCTGACACAGGATTTTCTTTTTTTCTTTTTCACAATGGAAAAATACAATGTTCCTTTCGCCAAGGAGAGTTTTCAGCGACCCTTACCACCAGTGTTTTTCTGGCTTTTACTAAATTAGGTGGGCAGGATTAGCGGTCGACCTCCGATGGCCCTTACTCCATCAAGCCATTGGAGTAGTTTAATCACACACAGCATAGACAGTACTCTCTGCTGTGATTAAACCAAAAGTGTACCCACATTTATTCAGGCAGGCGGAACATTGTCTTGACAGTATGGATACTCCATCATTGTTGCGAAGGAGTATCTATACCGCCGAGATATAAATCAGGCCCTTAGTCATAACTGTAAGGTATTGCTAAAACCTAGAGAGAAACGCATGGTAAAGCTGAAAATCAGGGACAAAACCTAGAAAAAGGCCCACAGTAAAGGCCCATGGGACGCATCGCATAAAGTGGGTGCTAATTTAAGACGCTCTGTGTGATGATTCTTGGCTCACCGGTGCCTTAAACAGTCGAAGAGCTCGAGCAGCGCCAGTGGTAAATGGTTGCTTGTCAAGCAAAATTTCAAGGCACGTTCTGATTTTGGCTGGAATTGTAACAGCATTGTTGACATATCTAAAGTAAACAACTGAACATAACACAACAAAATGCAAAAAGCAACATTCAAAATACAGTTAAAACTTAAGAGCACATCACAACAAAACAGTCAAATAGAACCTAAAAATAGCAACTAACACAGCCATACCACAGCAATCGCAGTACAACACAGCAAAATCACATTGTAATAATGCAGCCCTGAACACAGCACCACCAAAAACAACAGAACACATCACCACAGCAAAATGCCACACAATAAATGTGCACTCTCTTGCCACACATTACCAACTCCACAATCTAGAGTTTTTCAATACACTGGTAAAAGGTGCATAAGAAAGCATTGCCTTAACATACTGCCAAGGACATGGAGTAGCACCATTCAAACATGTTTTGCAGGGTGATGTCTTAAAGTGTTTCTAGATAGCACGGTATGGCCCAGAACTATAAAGGCACAAAGTATTCTTTACAAATCCGTTTCACCTCTTCCACATAAATCATGTGGTTGAATTAAAAAAGTGCGTATCAGAAACGTGTTCAAAGGCACCCAAATGTAATAATCTGAAGAGTGGTCTATTTAATACAATGGGTCACTGCCTGCTCTCAATGAAGATTTTCACAATGGATAAACTTTTGTTTAAGCAGTTCCATTTGCTGTATGAAATTCGGGCTGCTTTAAAAAACATTTTGAAGTGCTTACACAGGGATGTTGGGCCGCTCACTCTTGCAGGTCATTATCCATGTGAAAGTAGCCTAAAAGAGGGAGTCGCCCTATTAATTAGGTAGGTCGTTCTTCGACCTCTTCTGAGTCTCTATTTTACAAACCAATCTATTACTATGTAGGTCAGTTCGCAAAATAATATATTGGTCACAAAAAGTTTGTGCGCAATGTCCAAACAGCTTTTTGTAATCAGTACAATAATACTTCTGGTGGTAAGATTAATCACTTGCATGTCATATATTATGGTTGCTTTTAATACACCATCCAGCTAATCTTTCACAGTTAAATTATTAACTAGGATAGGCTTTCTCAAGCTTAGCAGGGAGGCTTTGTCTCACTTCTGTTGCATATTTTGAATAATATATTCTGGGTGGGTAAACTTGTTCAAATCTAAATGCCTTTACACACAGAAATCATTTTTTAATCACTTTTTAAAATGATTCTGCTTCAACATTAATGTAAATGCTTAGTTTTAATTAGCCTAAAATTATATTTCTCTTCTCCTATTAATTACAGAATTTTATACTGGTGTACTGACATAACATGAATCAAAAATACTTACTGCTTCTATTATCGAGCCAGATTAAAGGTTGTTTATATCCATTTTTTATCCAAGAGATTGGTACAATCCATGTGTGACTTGAAAAACAGAAAACTGGATTTATTAGTTAGCACAAAACTATACACCTGAACATAACACTGATCTTGAGGCACACTCTCTTCTTTGCCAGCCAGCATTAACTTCCTCCAATAAAACATGCAGAATTAGTTTTTTGGTGACTCATTTTTTTCAATTTTTCTTAAAATGTTAGATTGTTTCAATTATACATCCAATTATATCAAGTATCAGTTCTGTACATAATGAACTAATTAAAATATCAATTCAATTCATAACAATGTAATAAGGATAAACTAAGCAACTAAACAAAGAGACAAAAAGGCAATAGGGAATACATAAAGGGCGAGGAACATTGGACAGTCAAGCATGGAAATGGAAAAGATTAAGAACTTTTCACCTATGTATAGTCAGAGTCATTTTTTAGTTTGTTATTCCCAGCACTTTCAGATAAATATTTACTGCGAGAATACCAGAATTTTCTGAAATCCCTGAAACCCCCAAGGAAAATCTATAAAGTTAATTTCCAAATTACCTAATGTACATAATGTAGTCTACAATTTCACTAGATAGATATTATCATAGTCTTTCTAATAGTGCGTTATGCTATTACCACTTTCTGCAACCATATGAAAGGTTTTTCGTATATCTTAAGCGAAGATATCATTTATGGATATAAGTCTTAAATCAACTGTATGCCAATGAAAAGGAGTGTGTATGTTTAAAATACCTTTTACTCTCCCTACATATGTTTTCAGCAGGTATTTGTTCTGCATCAGTCAAAAACCAACTGAATCTGTAAACCAACGCTGTTGTGAACATGCCAGTACTTAATTTTCTTTATAAACATGCTGGTGCCAATAATGTTATACACACAAAGAGTAAAATTGTTTTTTAAAAATATTTTTGCCTTGGAAACAAAGATAACAATTCCATTTTTGCCTTACAAATTTGGGTCAATTTCCTGGTCAAATTCCTCATTTAATTTTGTCTACAGATAATATTTTGCATTTCATGTTTATGACAAATGAGATGATACAGACCAACAGCTGACTAGCCATTTCCATGCTTCAGAGGTTTATTTTTCTCAGAGGTTTTTGCAGGTGTCAAGGAGGAGATATCATATTATGTGTACTTTGTCCATATTCCTTTTAGGCTTGTATATCAATTATAATGATTACTGATTAGGCCAATTTCATGTTTGTATTGATTAAAAGACATATCCACATAGATAAATTTACAAATGAGTAAATATATGCATGTACATTTACTCTTACACTTCGTAGTGAATGCACTTCTTTCAGCTATCCACCATTTCCAGGTGTACATTTTACATGTCTTCACCCACAAAAGAGGTGGTGCAGCCAAATTTAGGAGTGTAAAATTACTACTATCCCCTTTTCATACGTTGACAGAGGTCATCAGTGATTTCTAAAGTGTGGCTAATCACCCCTATGGTCTCAAGGCACTGTTTGTGGGTGTGCTGCTCAATCAAAAAGCCAGGTCTTGTGGCCCTTCCTGAACTGCTTCAGTGATGCGGTCTGCCTGAGTTTGAGAAGTAGTGTTAGAGCAGGAGCTTTTAGTAAAATTACTAATGAATATTCATGTATCCTGAGTGTTGAATTTGCATAGAAAATGTAATAATCTAGAGAAAATAATGTACACATTCGAAAGTATGACCATGTGAGTGGCCGCCAATGTTCACGAAGTGTACTTATTAATGGCTTATTAATATGAAATGTTGAGCTTTTGTTTGATTAATGCAATAATATGTCATATTAAGGGTTATGCATTATGTATTAGCTTTAATAATTGAAAGCCTTAACTTAGTGGAGCTCTTGGCCTAGGTGCATGGCCTAATGTCAAGCTGTATTTCTGAAGCACTTAATAAAATGTCTGCTTAGAGAATTAAATTGTGATTTTCCACTGTGCTGACTTGATGTGCTCGCAGCTAAAAGTCTTTCTCATGAGGACTGCTTACTAGAAGATGCTGTTCTTGCAAATGCAACATTGTAAATGCAATGTGTGTAAAACTGACTTTCTCAGGAGAGAACAATGACCATACTGACTGGAGTATAAGCTGTAACAATATTGTTACCTGACGAGCCGGATGATGAGAACAGTACGAAAGGAGCCAATCATCGACATGTGAACCGTGTACTAGTAGAAATGTAGATTTGAAGTTTTAGTTTTATTGGACAAAGTGTGAACATGCGATCCCTTGACCAATAGGGACTTGGGAAGTAGTTTTAGGAAATCTAACTTAGCTGGACTGCACTAAAAAGAAGTCACCATTTGCCATTAGCCATTTTAGACGCTGCCCATTTTCCGTCTTGAGATGAGACATGCTTAACTTTACTGCTTAAAGACTTTGCCTTTCTGAACTTTGATGCTGAATCCTGATACCTAGCTGACCGAACTGATGTCCTGAAGACGAAGGCTGACACTGCTTGCTGATCCATGCTGAGTATAGGAATATTCACAAAAATGTTGTTTACTATGTCTATTTGCTTTTGTTTCTAGGTACCAACCGCGCTATTTTGAAAGAGCCATAGTTAGATGTTTTTCCTAATTTGTGTTGACTAAATTGTTTTGCATGAAGCCCAACATGCTAATTCTAATCTGATATTAGGGAGATCACTGATGAAGTTTGTTATATGGAATAACATTTGAGGTCTTTTCTTTGCTGAAACTTAGGGCCATATTTATACTTTTTGACGCAAAACTGCGCTAACGCAGTTTTGCGTCAAAAAAATTAGTGCTGGCTAACGCCATTCTGAAGCGCCATGCTGGCGCCGTATTTATTCAATGACGTTAGCCGGCGTTAGCCGCCGGCGCTGCCTGTTGTGCGTGAAAAAAAATGACGTACACCAGGCAGCGCCGGCGTAGGGGAATATGGAGCTTGGGTGCCAAAAAATGGGGCAAGTCAGGCGGAGGCAAATTTTTCACCTCAACCCGATTTGCGCCATTTTTTTCCACTCCCAACCCCCATTGAAATGATTCCTGTCTTGGCAAAGACAGGAGTCATGCCCCCTTGCCCAATGGCCATGCCCAGGGGACTTCTGTCCCCTGGGCATGGTCATTGGGCATAGTGGCATGTAGGGGGGCACAAATCAGGCCCCCCCTATGCCACAAAAAATAAAATAAAAAAATACTTACCTGAACTTACCTTAATGTCCCTGGGATGGGTCCCTCCAGCCTTGGGCGTCCTCCTGGGGTGGGCAAGGGTGACAGGGGGGGTCCCTGGGGGCATGGGAGGGCACCTCTGGGCTCCTTCCGAGCCCACAGGTCCCTTAACGCCTGCCCTGACCAGGCGCTAAAAAACGGCACCAAAGCGGCGGAACGTCATTTTTTTTGACCCGCCCACTCCCGGGCGTGAATTTTGCCCGGGAGTGTAAATACGGCGCACATGCCTCGGAGTCAATTTTTTAGACGGGAACGCCTACCTTGCATATCATTAACGCAAAGTAGGTGTCCAAGCTAAAAAATTACGCAAACTCCATGGACTTTGGCGCTAGACGCGTCTAATGCCAAAGTATAAATATGGAGTTAGTTTTGCGTCGGAATTGCGTCAAAAAAACGACACAATTCCGGCGCAAACAGAGTATAAATATGCCCCTAAATGTATGTGATATCGTTTGCGCAGTTATCCCTGCTATTAATTTGCACTGTAATATTAGAATGTGTAGTAGCTCAAGCCTTGATTACATTGCGTTTCTTTCTCCGCTATGGACAGCCAGTGTTGTTTCTGTATGTTTATCATTTGATTTTGAGATTAATTTACGTGACATTAGCTTTGTCAATATGGAAATAAATACTCTAACTTTTACATAAAGGTGTGGTTATTCATGACTGCAAGGTCATGGTGTGTCAATTACTGACTCCTATGGATTACTAATGTTATTGATTATTATTGATAATTGACAATTGGTTATTGATCGATATTGGTACTGGGCCTATATGGTGGGTCTCAAGCGTTGGTCAAAAGGTTTATCGACCTATTAGCGTCCCCTTGTAAGTTTACTTATTAAGGTCTGACGTGCTAACAGTAGCGTGTTCCATGTCTGGGCTGTAAGGTAGGAGAAGGATCTTCCTCCTGCTGTGCTTTCCCGGATCTTGGGAAAGGCTGCAGGGGCGAGCTCGGAAGAGCGGAGTTGTCTGTTGGGTACGTAGAAGGCAAGGCAGTGGGTGAGGTATGCCGGTCCTATGTTGTGTATTGCCTTGTAGGTGTGGATCAGGAGTTTGTATGTGATGAGCTTGTTGACCTGGAGCCAGTGTAGGTCTCTGAGGTGGGAGGAGATGTGGCTGTGTCAGGGGATGTCCAAGATGAGTCTGGCCTCTGTATTCTGGATTTTTTGTAGTCTTGATTGTAGTTTCTTGGTGATGCCGGCATAGAGTGTGTTGCTATAGTCCAGTTTGCTAGTGATGAGTGCGTGGATGCCTGTCTTCCTCGTGTCAGAGGGGACCCACTTAAATTTTTTTCGAAGGAGTCGGAGGGTGTAGAAGCATGACAATGAGACAGCGTTGACTTGGCTGGTCATGGATAGAGAGGAGTCCAGGATGATGCCTAGATTGCGTGGGTGTCCCGTGGGAGTGGGAGTGTTTCCCAGTGCAGTGGGCCACAAGGAGTCATTCCAGACAGAAGGGGTGGAGCCAATTACGAGGATCTCTGTCTTGTCCAAGTTGAGTTTGAGGCAGCTGGTTTCCATCCAGGCGCTGACTGCTCTCATCCCGTTGTGGAAATTTATTTTGGCCTTTGCAGGGTCATCGGACAGGGAGAATATCAGTTGGGTATCGTCTGCGTAGGAGATTATGTATAGCCTGTGTTGTTTGATGATCTTAGCTAGAGGTTGTAGATATTGAAAAGTGTCAGGCTGAGTAATGATACTCAGGGCACTCCGTAGCATGTGTCTTTGGGTTCTGACATGAACGGCAGTAGTCTGACACTGTGTTCTTCCTGTGAGGCAGGGCCTGATCCAATCCAGTGCTTTATCTTGGATGCCGGCTTTGTGTAGTCAGGCACAGAGGGTGGAGTGGGAGATGGTGTCAAACTCAGCGGAGAGGTCGAGGAGGATGAGTGCGGCCGTGCTTCCGTGGTCTAGTAAGGTCAATGCTAATGGGTAGAAAATTCCTTATAGTATACCATGGGAAAACTTGAAAACTTTTATTACAATTACAAATATTTTAAAGTTTTTATCTAAATGTAAATTAATTGTATATATTTATTTTAAATGTAGAACTATGTATATATAGCTTAGCTCTGGTGCTGGGTTCCCAAAGGGACCCACCAGAGATAAAAAGCATTTTTCTTTCTAATTTTCACCACAATTTGTGGCAGATCTGCGGATCTAGTGAAAATTTTTCCCAAAAATTAAGCGGGGGCTCCTGTGCTTCATCTTTATCAAGACCTTGGGGGAGTCATTGAGGCTCCTCCCGCAGTCCCAGATAGGTCGTAAGGGTATACTAGAAAATAAATTAATAAATAAATTCAGGGACCGCGGGGGAGGCCTTCAGGCTCCCCCGCAGTCCCAGATATCCCATAAGGGCATATTAAAAATAAATATATATATATAGTCAGGGAATGCGGAGGAGGCCTTGAGACTCCCCAGATGGTCCCAGATAACCCATAAAGGCTAAAAAAAAAAAAAAAAAAAGAGAAATAAATAAATAGCTCAAGTGTGAATGTCTCAGACCTTCACGATGAGCATTGAGGATTTGAATCCAGGCGTGTGCCTGGTCGTTTCCCTCCTTTATTTTTTTTTTTATTCAAATATTTAAGGCTCATACTGAAAGGCGAGCTTACTCTTTTTAATTGACAATTAAAAAACATGTGTCTTTTCAAATTGTGCCAAAATATCTAATTCTAAGTATATCATACATCAAAGCCTAAAGAACTCTCTCACTCTCTTTCTCTCTCTCTCTCTCTTTCAATCTCTTTCTCTCACTCACCCACCCACTCAGACACTTACTGTTAGAACTTGGGTCTCTTGTTGGCAGAGGTATACACCCTTGTCCAAGTAGGGACCATGGTCCTAGTCAGGGTAAGGCATAACACAATCCAAATTATCCTGTGCTCCCCAACAAGTAGCTTGGTACAAATCAGTCACGCTTAACTTAGAAGGCAAGTATCTATGCAATAACTCATACAGTAACACAGTGAAAACAGCACAAAAATACACCGCACAGGTTCAGAATATAGACAATATTTATCTGAATAAAATAAGGTTGGAACAATGACAATCCAATGAACACAGGCAAAGTTATGAATTCTTAAAGATGAAATCCCACTAAAGCGCTTAGAAACTTAATAGCTCCAACTGGGGCTATCACAGCATTGTTGAAGGAGTCATTCCCAATAATCCGACACCACATGCACCAGTCATAGAGTCACACGGACCCCCCAGGCACAGTACCTTTCGAAACAAAGAAACAAAGACGTCGCACACAGTCGTGGAAATGAATCGTCTCTGGAGCTGGTGCAGCGTCAGTCCCTTATGGCATCTGGGTAGGTGAGGGGTCAGTTCTGTACTGCGCGGAAGGTGAGACAAGGCATCGGTTCCATCCAGTTGCAGAGGGAGCTGGTGCAGTCCGATGGGGTCGATGAATCCAGGCAGTCAAGTAGTGATGAGTCAACTTCACAGTGCCGCGATCACTCTTCAGAGGCGTCGTAGCAACATCGGACTTGCGTTGCAGGCCACGGTCGCTGCGTGCATGGTGCTGGCATCGCTGAAGTCATTCTTGGCGTCACTGAAGTTGGGAAGCTAGCTAAAAGCTAGCTGGTGATGTCTTTGTTGGCCCTGAGACTTCAGAACAGGAGGCAAGCTCAATCCAAGCCCTTGGAGAACACTTTTTGAGAAGGAAGAGTCCTTCCAGCAACCTCAGAGGGCAGCAGGGCAACAAGCAGGGCAGCAGTCTTGCTCAGCAAAGCAGTCTAGATGAGTCCTTTGGGGAGCCAGGCAGCTCATCTGGCTGAGTGTAGTTGGGGTCAGAGACCCAGTTTATATACCCCAAAATGCCTTTGAATTGGGGGAAAATTTCAAAGAGTGGGTTTGAAGTGCACAAGTTCCCCTTTCAGCCCAGTCCTGTCTGCCAGGATCCCTGTAGAGGCTTCTCAGTCCCTTGTGTGAGGGCAGGCCACTGGCCTTTGAAATGTAAGAGAGAGCCCCTCCACCCTTCCTGTCCAGGGAGACCCATTCAGTATGCAGATGAATGCAGATGTGACTGAGTGTCCTGTGTTTATGGCTGTCTGGGTGGAATGCACAAGGGGAGCTGTCAACCAGCACAGACCACACGTGGGTTGGAGACAGGGCTGTAAAGCACAGATGGCAGTAAGTGCAGAGAATAAAAAATACAAAAGGAGCCAGGGTACGAACACCTTGACCCCTTAGCTCTGGTGCTGGGTTCTCAAAGGGACCCCCCCAGGGATAAAAAGCATTTTTCTTTCTAATTCTCACCGCGATTTGTGGCAGATCTGCAGATCCAGTGAAAATGTTTTTACAAAAACTAAGCGCGGGCTCCTGTGCTTAATCTTTATCAAGACCGCGGGGAGGCCTTTCAGGCTCCTCCTTTCTAAAAGTGGCATTTCTAAAATAGTAATATTAAATCCAACTTCACCAGTAAGCAGGATTTGCTATTACCATTCTGGCAATACTAAACATGTTAGGGCTACTCCTTCCAGATCAGAATCTACCACTTAACAGTATGTGAGGGTAGTTCTAATGCTCGTCTATGAGAGGAGCAGGCCTCACAGTAAGGGAAAACAAATTTTTCACTACCAGGACATGTATAATACATAAGTAAATTCCCTGCTTTTTACCTAAATAGCACCCTGCCCTATGGGTTATCTAGGGCCTACCTTAGAGGTGACTTATATGAAGAAAAAGGGGAGTTTAAGACTTGGCAAGTTGTTTTAAATGCCAAGTCAACGGGACTTGCAATGGCAGGCCTGAGACATGGTTAAGGGGCTACTTATGTGGGTGGCACAATTAGTGCTGCACGCCCACTAGTAGCATTTAATGTACAAGCCCGGTGCACACATGTAGTGCACTTTACTACGGTCTTACAGGTAAATCAAACATGCCAATTGGGTAGGAACCAATGTTACCATGTTTAGGGGAGAGCATATGCACTTTAGCACTGGACAGCAGTGGTAAAGTGCTCAGAGTCCTAACACCAACAAAAACAGGGTCAGAAAAATGGAGGGAGTCAGGCAGGTAAAAGGTTGGAGGATGACCACCCTGAGGCTGTCAGGTCTAACACTTTTGCACCCACTCACAGACCCACTCAGACATTCATGCACCCACCCAGAGAGGCCGTGGCCAACTCCCACTGTGCACAGCCAAAGGGTCGTGTGCAGCCTGGGGTTGGTTGGTTAGCTGAGGGGGAGGCACAGGGTCTGGCTGCAGTCCAGGTCTTGCAGGCAACCTCCGCTGCGCACGGGCGAAGACCATGCATGGTGCAATATTGGTTTCTTATGGGGGGTTGACCTCCCTGTGGCCAATCGCCGCAGAGTATGTCCGAAGGCCATGAGCGGTGGTGAGTGGATTAACGTATTGCAATCAAGATTACTATACGTTAAAAAAAACATAGAAATTTACTGAAAAAAAACAAAAGTTACAGCCACGTTATAGTTTGGAAATCAAATTTTTTAAAAACATAGAAATTCACAGAAAAAAACAAAGGTTACAGGGACGTTATAGTTAGTGAAGTAACTATAACTTGTGCCGTAAGGTAACTATAATTTGCGCCCTAGTCATGCACTGCTAATTACCCCACAAATTACGGCATTCATGTTATCTTTGATAGCATCCTTGATAATATCACTGTAATGCCTAGGGTACAAGTTATAGTTACTTGAGGAAACTCTTACTTTAACAGGTGAATTTCTATAGTTACGTATGGTTACTAACTATAACCTCCCCAGAACCTTTGGATTTTTAAGTTAGGACCATATTTATATATATATTTAACCGGTGAGCAAGGAGCAGAGGCTCCGGAACGCGTCAGGATTTTTTCTTTGCTGTAAGTTGAATAAACACGCTGGTGCGATAAGAGTCACAGTACGTTGTTTTTGTAAAACCGAGGTTTCTCGTGTGTTTTTGGCAACGCGTTGTTGGGATATATATATGTATATATGTAGCATGATATATTAATTTATTTTAACATTATTTCCTAGTGGGAGTTATTTTAAGTGCCTGTCTTTACTCCAGGTCTGAGCTGGAATGCTTTTATGATTGTTGCGGGTCCTTTTTGTCTTTAGTAATTTTAAAAGTGTAGCTTGTGAATATGAATGGGCTTTCTCTTTTGTGAGTGTGTCAATGTTCCTCCTTTTTCCTCCTTAACCCTCACTAAGCCGCATTGCTGAACCTCCCCCATTTTGTAGTAAGTACCCCCAACCACCTCTCATTTACCCGCCCATATTTTCTACTAGAATTTATATGAACGTGTGCAGAGATGTCCAAACTCAGATGGAGATCTCCACATATAAAAGACAGGAGCGATAGAGGAGGAGACCTCCACACTTAGATTAATGAATAGCATTTTGTAGTAAGTGAGTAATATCATTATAGTACTACTAAACATACTACAAAATGCAATACCACCAGTTTAGCCATTAGAACTGATATAATTTCATTATGGAGCCAAATGCAGGTAGATATTATGATTTAAAAAATTGGAACCTGTAATTCCTGTATATTCACCTGTATCAAATGTATTTATAATTGGCAACTTGTGACACACCCAGTCACCGATTATAAAGAAAAGATGCCAGAACTCAACTATTATAAGTTATTACAGTTACGTTCTGATGTCAAAATGCCTGCGACCAGTGCCAGCAGCCGAGGTGAAAGGCAAGTCAAGTCACAGAACATAAATGGAACAGCTGTTTAAAGCAGGAAGAAACCATGGCTTTTCTTTCCTCTCTGTCTTTTTCTGTATAGTAGCAAGCAGAGAAAATATATTTCTGGCAACATGTTTATTTTTTGCAATCCTGAGGTTATTATAAAAAAGTTATAATCTTTTTGCAAGCTTCTACATATTCTGCAAATATGCACCTTTAAAAAAAAATAGAACTGACATATTAAGCTGATTCTGTTATCTTTTGCAATAAACATACAACAGTTTTTTAAATCTGTTTAATATTGCACCAGAGATTTGATTTTTAGTTTTCATTCAAACACCTATTTTTATTTTTCATGTTTGCAAACAAGCTCTCTCTTTCATATCAAAGAGCTTTGCTGAAAGGACTTAAGTGGTTTGTGGCAAAAGTGATTATCAGGGGCGGCTCCTTCGCAATGGCGAAGGAGCGTCGCCTCCCTGGCTAAGCCATGAGCTAAAAAATAAAACAATATATTATTATCATTTTATTTTTCAGCTCCTGATTCAGCCAGCAGCTGAGCCAGGACCAGGAAGGAAGGGGCGAGGCTGGGCCATGGGAGAGGGGAGAGGAAGTGGAGTCTGTGCACTTCTAAGTGTGCTTGAGTCAGGCCAGCCAAACACACATGCGCACTTAGGTTTACCAACCCGGCTGTGCTACACAAGCAGGTTGGAGAAACCGCATATACTACAGTGCACTGTCTGAGCAGCAGAACAAGCTGCTAAGACCAATCCTGGTCCTGCTCTCATGCTATGTTTAGCATGAGAGAAGCACCAGGATTGCTGGGGAGCCTGTGCTGGTGTCCCAGTAAATGCTGGGACACCAGAAGAAGAGCAGAGGAGTGAGGCCACAGAAAGCGACAATGGAAACAGGTACTTTTTTTTTAATCAATTTTTTATTCCTCTTGTTCCTGTCTCTCCTCCCACCCACCCCTCCCCTTGGGATTTGAGGCAGCCGCCGCTGGTGATTATGTGACCATGTATTATAAGGAAGAATATACCCCTTGCATTACATGATAAGGATACTGCAAGTCATCTCAGAATTCCATAACCTTTGTAAGGAATTTGGCCTTTGGCCTTGTTCCTCTATATAGTCATGGAACCCCTCAGTGACTTGTAATATTCTTATAATGTACTTTATCCCAGATATCTCATTGTTTTTTTATAAACTTCCCTTCCTCAAAAGTTACAGACTTTGCATATTTTACCACTGCCCAATTCTCTTACAACTTACATGAATTATTATTACATACATTTCTGAGTGAAAATGGCTTGACTAATAACTCTTTCACAATTAACAACTCAAAATGGTTATCCTGTGACAAGGAAGAAACTAATGTTGCTGCTATTTTAGTATAAAAGCCTTATGATACTGATATACTTAGAATTTTATAGTTTATGTAGTTAAATCCACACTTTTTCATGCTATATAATAACGTAATTCATAAATTGTAATAATACACAATTATTCATTATACATTTTGCCAGAAATTGCAAGCACCAACATACATATAAAGTGTATAACTAATGGCGACGTTATCATTGTTATCATGTCAAGAGTTCTGCACCATGATGATAGATGCAGTGGAGATGAAGGTTCAAATAGATATCCAATTTTGCCAATCAGTTTCTCAAAGTTTATGGACGGTGTTTCATAATGGATCTCCCAATGCCACTATCTAAATAAATGACATATTGTTTTATATTATAAAAACAAAATTGTGTGTGGTGGGGTGGAGGGTGAAGCTTTAGCGTCCTCGTGCCCATGGTGGGATTTCAGTTTCATTTAGAGTGAGTATTATATTGTAAATATTGTGCATAGTTATCCATAATACTTAATTTAGGATTTAAAGAGAACATTACATTTAATGTCATCAGGATATTAACTGCATCATAGTAATTAAACATTCAGAATGTTCCACATTGATGGTAGCTGAACATCCTAGGCACCTTCTAGGCACCACAGTGTAAAAAATATTGATGATATTTGTTTATTAACAAACATATATTAATATCTTGAACTATGTGGTATTACACTGAGAAGATTACAATTCAACCTAGAATTTGTTGCTGCAGTTCTGTCCTTGATAATCCCATTATGATTGCACATAGTCAGTATAAAAATATATTTGCAAGTCACATAGCCTCAATCTTTGCAAATAATTTACATTCAATATAGAAAAGAGACACATAAATATGATTGGAGGAATGTGACCAATCCACTCTTTAGTGTATGTATGGCAGGTCCATGTGTTATTGATGTATTTATTACTTGTTCCTTAATATATATTTCCAAGAAAATGCATAAATATAAACACTTAAAACGTACAATGTAAAGCACATGTTCAGCCTTAAAACAATAATATTAGGAATGCTAAATATTGCTGTAAAGAACTATTAATAATGTTATTCTAAGGTGTTGTTAAACCCAGCATTCGAAAGGACATGCATTATTCAGTGTTTTGGCGAAGAAAGAAGTGCTTTGACCTAGAAAGAGTTCATGACTGATCCACACACTGATTTAATAAGAGTGCATTTGAAATTACACAGAAAATTGGACATACTTGTCATGAAAAACATCTTTGTCTTCTGACTCTTCATAAAACTGCTCTTCCGTAATGGTGCCTGTGGATGTGTTTAATGTCAGCAATGGAATTCCCTTTTGCCAAGTCCAGGAATCCATTATGTTTTGGATAGACATTGGCAGCTGTACTTCATCCTGGTCATCCAAAACCTTCAAAGAAAGATTCAGAAATGTTATATAATTTTTCCAGATACTAAGAGAAAGTGGGTTGCAGTGGTGCCTACTAAATTGTTTTTAAAAGAGGGTGCAAATATTTTTCATGAAAACTGGCTTTTCAAAGGCAGTTTTGGAACAAAATATTTGTCTTATGTGAACTCAAGATAGGTATGGAGTTTGGAAATTGCATAGCTTTATATTCATGAAGTATTCATTATTCTCACAAAATTGCAAGAAAACATTAACATTCATAGTACCTATAGTTTGGCATGGGGGGCCTTCAGTGAGAAAATCTGAACCTTTACAAGCATTTTCAAGTGTCCATTATTTGTGTAAAGTCACTTGTGAGAAAATGCTGTGCAAAGTATACATCTGCATAAAACAATATCTACAAGTTACTGGTACAACACAGTTTCAAAGAACTCTGCAGGAAGGAAAAATCTAGGTTAGATTTACATTACATAAAATATGCTTGCAAGTTCTGGTTTGAACTAACACTCTCCAGCAAATTCAACTTGAGGGCATAGGCACGAGAAAGGAAGGAAATTCGATGAGCTATGAATAGGTCAAACATCAGGAGCTCCGGATACTGAATAACATTAGAAGTTACTGCACATAGGTCTTTCGTTTTCCCCAGGGCCATATTGACCAAAATGGGCCCTGTTTGACAGCACAGTTTGACCACAAAAATTCAATTTATGTAGCTTAAAGAGAAATTGTGTGTGACAGAAGGCTACTCCAGTCTATTTCCAAGGAGGGCCCATTGCATCTCCCCTTAACTAACAAGCATTCGCAAATCTAATTGGTTTCACTTTGACCAAGCTATTTGCTTTACTATTGCAAGAGACTTTTAAGTGCATGGTAAATGACAAAGCCAAAAGTGGTGACTAATCATATTAAAAGTGTTGAAAACTTTGGGTTTCATGACAGAATATTGTGGAAACAATATCAACTCACCAAAATATCATCAAAATAATATTGATTACAAAAATAATACTTGCCATATACTTAACCAAAAATTACACAAATATTGATGACAGAAAATATCGCTATCAGAACATCTAAATTTAAGAATATCAAAAAGACACATGTTGAAACCACAAAATTCAACATGTAGACATATAAAAAATATTAGAACACACAATACTGACTACAATAATATTACCTGAAATGATGAAAAAAAATAGTTTAAATCATAAACTTCTCCTTTAAAATTAAAGAAATATACAAAATCAATCTACACAAAAAATCAAAAATATAGCAAATCAACAAACATAAGGTATTCAAATATATGCCCATATCTACTCACCATTAATTTACTATTAAAAATATTACATTTGGGGTGTATGGCCAAGTTGAAGATGGCACCAAATGCTTGATTCAAGCGCACTTGTCCGAGGACAGAATGTCCCCTGACTGGTAGACTTCTTCATGACCCCACTTGCATACCGGGTTGGGCACGGGGCTCAGGAAGACGCCCAGAGTGTGCAGGGATCTAGGAAAAGCCAAGAGGTGACCATATTCCATGGAGGACACAGTGAGAGCAGCCTGCTACACTGTGAACAAGATGGTGGCAAGCTAGATGACTGGAGCGCATCCGCCCATAAAGCTTAGAACAGGCGAGACCCAAATGGGTAGCAGCCCCTACCTCATGCAGCGAGCCCTCATGGCCGGAGGATGGTGTTCAGAGTGGCCCACTATCTGGACTGCAGGGTGAAAAAGCCTGGATCACAGATGACTTGCTCCCTACCTCGGGATCCTTTGACAGATGGAAATAACAGAGGCTCAGTGGCACAACAAACACTGTGAAACGCTCCCCGGGGGTGTCTCTGCACACTAGGGTGGGAAAAGCAGCCTGTGCCCCCCTCCCATAACAGAGGGGGGAGGGAAAAAACAAGAAGAATCCACACCTCCCGCCATTGAGCTCTACTGCTACCTTTGTAAGGCTGGGAAAACCCACTCACCACCAGCCCTGAGAGATCAGCTTCCACTTTGCTCAGTGTTGATTCAGTACTCCTACCCTACTACCACCTAAAGCCTCTTGATTAACACCTTCTTGAGGAACAGTACATGGGCAAAAGTCAGCAGTGGACTGCCTGGCACACATGAAGCCCGCCTGGAGGGGCGAGGGCCAGTTAGAACTCTCTCTGGTTGGATCGCTGAGAAACATTGCAGTCAGTGACATAGACACCTTATCCACTGTGAGATCTAAGAGGGAATCGGCCATCAAGGGACTGTTTCAGGACCCCTTTTAAAAAAAAGTGGACCCCACTACTATGACTCCTGCACAGCCACTGTTAAACTCAGACCGGGAGTCTGCATCATAAGCAGACGACCCGGCAGTCCCTACTAAAAGCGTTATGGTTCACATCTTCACAAAAATTTAGAGCGAGTCTGGTGCTGTTCGAGGAGACCTCAGACACAAACTCTCAGAGCTCCACCTGGCCCTACAGGACTTGGGGACCAGGGGAGTACTGCATCAGCTTAGTGATGATAAACAGTGAACTGACTGCGCTCCAAGAGAAACAGGAGGACCCGGAGAACTGGTCTTGCCACTGTAACCTTCGAATCAGGGGTGTGTCCATTGTCAAGGGGGGCAAAGACATGAAAAGTTTATCCAGGCTCAACAGGGATATTGTCCACAGGTAGGG
The DNA here is from genome assembly GCF_031143425.1 of Pleurodeles waltl. Taxonomy (NCBI): domain Eukaryota; kingdom Metazoa; phylum Chordata; class Amphibia; order Caudata; family Salamandridae; genus Pleurodeles; species Pleurodeles waltl. The sequence goes on along the minus strand of NC_090436.1, from coordinate 639,285,416 downwards.
TACTATTAGAAGAATCGGGATCGGGACAGTCGATGCCTGCAGAACCTTCTACCCTCTTGCCATAGACTACTCTTTTTTTTCAGGAGCCCACAAACATATACTAGACTCAACCACATGCTCCTAGATAAGTGCCAGTTTCCCAAGCTGACAGGTTCCACCCAACATCCTATCACACTCTCACCCTGACCGACATAGGTGCCAGGGGACCTAGATTTAAGACATGGCAACTTCACGATTACCTATTGAGGAACTAATGACAGTCAATAACATCAAGAAGGATACTGAGGACTATCTTCTCCATAGTGACACCAAGGAGGTGAGCGTGGGCACCCTCTGGGATGCTCTAAAGACAGTCCTTTGAGGTCTTTTCATAGTGGAACCTGCTTGCCTCCGGAAACTCCGAGAAGAACCATGCCTTAAATTTGGTGCAGAACTTGGGAAGCTTGAGATGGAACATAAGAGAACCCACTCCACAAGAGCATGGAGGAAAGTACTCACAGTCCAAGGCCAGATTCAGATCTTTGAAACTGATGGGCTAGCATATGTCTTGGCACAACTTAACAATAAATACTATGACCATGGTAATAAATCAGGCAAATGCTAGTGATCCTCCTACGGGCCGACCATGCTAAGATCACTATGCCAGAAGTCAATGTCCGACAAAGGCAAATGTGTGTGGAAGACAGAGAGAAAGCTATTACACCCAGCTATACAACAAACAACAATTAGATCCTCAAGAGTGCACTCAATACCTTGTGGAACCCCAATTGTCAAAGCTAAGCCACTCAGATAGGATGACTTCCGAAAAGTCGCTGAAGAAAGAGAAAATCATCATAGCCATACCTATACTACAATCCTCCAAAACACTGGGCCATGACATCTTCTTGGAAGCCTTCTACAAGTGCTCTGGCCCCACAACATTGCCTGTGATTCACAAAGTATTTCAGGAGATAATTGAGGAGGGTAGGGGCACCACCACCATAAACTAACCCACTATAGTCCTGATCATTAAACCAAATAAAAACCATAATGAATGTCGATCATGTCATCCAAATGCTCTGCTTAACAAAGATACCAAAATCCTTACCAATATAGCCACTTTAAGACTCCAAACCTTGACGGAGAATTTGATACATCCGGACCAATTGGCCTTCATTCCAGCACGTCAAGCTGTTAACAACACAAAGAATGCCCTCTACTTACTCAACATCAGCCCTACAGAACTAAGCAATATATTATGCCTACCCAGGTTGCCAAAAAAGCATTTGACAGGGTTTACTGGGTTTTCATGACCGATGTACTGAGGGAGATGGGGATGGGGAACACATTTGTCGCATTGCAGGTTATCAAGCCCAGAGGGCCAAAATTTGTGTTAATAGCCTCCTTTCTGACAGGGTGAACATAGCTCAAGGTACACAGCAGGGGTGTCCCTATTTGCCCTTACATTAGAACCACTAGAACAGCACATTCTGCATAATCCCTGGATTAAAGGAATCTGACTAGGCCAACAACAGCTGAAATTGACTATGTTTGCCGACGATATCCTCCTGACTCTAGTAGACCCCAGTGTCTCCCTATCACAGGAGCTTGTGGAACTTTACCTCTATCACAGTGTCTGGGGTTCAAGATTAACATCAAATCCAAAATCCTGAATATATCCACCCCTCGGGCAGTGGTGCAATAGGTGCAGTCACTCACTTCTCTTCGATGGACCACCTCACATATAGAATACTTTAGCCTGGTGCTAGCTTCTATGCTAGGAAAAACTAGGGACATTAACCCCCAATGCCTGAAATGAAGCATCAGGTGCAAGCTCAACAGCTGGAAATATAAATCTCTTTCTCTCCTCAGTAGATTAGTAGCATACAAAATGACAACAATGCCTAAGATACTATGGGGAATATTTATACCCCATTGGCACCAAATTTGCATCATTTTTTTTTGCACAAAATTGGCGCAAAACTAACTCCATATTTATATTTTGACATTATACCCATCTAACGTCAAAATATTGGAATTTGCAATTTTTTTTAGATGTGTGAACCTACCTTGCGTCAATGAGATGCAAGATAGGCGTTCCCATCTAAATATTGGTGCTAACCACATAGCCCCATATTTATCCCCGTGCTAAAATGACGCAGGGGTGGGAGGAGGGGCTTGCTTTGCCCCATTATTTAATGGTTGAGTGAGACCAGGCGTTAAGGGGCCTATGGAATGGGTCCACAGGGGACCTCCTCAAGCCCCAGGAACACTCCCACCCATCCCAGGTAAGTAGGGTAAGTACGGGCAAGTAATATTTTTTTAAAATGAAAGTGCCATCAGTGGCCCAACTTGGGGCCCCCTGCATGGCACAGGGTGCAATAGCCATGGCCAACGACACTGGTCCCCTGTGCTGGCCACTGGGGTGGTGGGCATGACTCCTGTCTTTTCTAAGACAGGAGTCATGTTGTATGTATTGTTTTCCTCAGAAAATGCTGCTAGGCTGGTTAGAGTCATCTTTTTTACTCTAACGAGCCTAGTGTAATTTTTTGGTGAAAACCCCCCTTCTCCCATACTGCCAGCCCCCCCCCCCCTCCCCCAGCTAACTTCATTTTTTTTCAGCTAGGCCACCCTTTGCACCAGCTTGCACCATTCCATAAATATGACGCCCGGCTGGAGCTCAGGAATGGCACAAGCTGGTGCTAAACTTTTTGGTGCAAAACTGCATTATTGCAGTTTTTCACCAAAAGTATAAATATGCCCTTGAATCTGTTTCAGACCATAACTCTTCAAATACTGGGTAAATACATGGCTAACCTTCAGTCGATCTGTGCTAACTTCATAAGGCAGGGCAAGGCAGAGAGGATTGGTTGGAAACAGGGCTTCCTACACCAACAAATATGGGGCTTGGTAATTCCCAACTTGACCTTCCATTATGCCACAACACACCTGTGCTACCTTATCCACAGGATGCAGAGAGAAAATGAGAAGGGACGGTTCATGACTGACCACAGGATTTCAGCAGGGCCCCTATGGGAGATCCCCTGGCCACTTTGATCCAACCGGACATAAACATTATATATCTCCCTAATCCCAAGGGCGACACTGGAATTCTGGGACAGAGTGGGGGATAAGTGTGGTGTCACTACATTCCCCTCCCCAATCCCACTCCTCTGGGAAAAAACGCAAATTCACACCTGAACTGACCAGAACATCATGTGGCTGGTGGGAGGGTGCAAAACGTTAAAAGATATGTTCATGCAAGGGTCCATCAAATCTTTTAAACACTTAAAAAGAGGAGTACCATCTCCTAGAGAGTGAAAGATGCTGCTCCTTACAGATACATCACTACCCTAGAGTTGAACAAGGGCGATGACAGCCCTTACTCCATTTGAAAAGTTCCTTCTGCATTGCACAGATGACAAACATGCCATTTCCAATTTATAATATGCTAACTATTACACAAGGCCCCATAAAATACACCTTCCAGCGGGCTTGGGAGAGACAGCTGGGCATCATATTGGACCTTGATAAATGGGAGGTAATCTTGATCCTTGCTAATAACTATTCATCACACTTTGGATGGATGGAGACAATATGGGGCAGCCCTCTCTGATGGAGGGGGTGCATGGAGGAGGGATCCCTTACCCACATACTCTGGACCTGTCTCAAAAACAATCCTGGTCCTCAATACTGTCCACTATTGAGCAAATCACAGGATCAGACCTGGCCAGATGCTCCAAGAAGATTCTACTGGGACATTCCATACCCAATATCTATGGTATGGTAGGAAATCTAATACCCTACCTCATACTTGCAGCCAAACAAACTATTCTAAGTCTTTGTGAACAGCAAACTCTACCATCTGAGCATACATGGATTAAAAGACTATGGTGTATTCTTAGCATGGAGTAACAGTCAAAACTGACAGGGGGAGGAGAAAGCTTTCAATAAACAATGGGGCTATATATTGGACTAGTATAGCAGAGACTTTAAGGAATTATCTTGCCCAAAGCACCTTCAAGCAGTCAAACTCTTAGATCCCTCCAAGCTTGAGGACTAATATACTACAATGAACAAAAATGATGAAGGCATATAGGACTCAGACATGGCCGGTATTAGAAATCAAGAGAGCAGGAACCCTGAAATTGCAGCAACCTGACTTTAAAATGGGAACAGTGGGGTGTATGGGGGAGGAGAGACGGCTGGATGGGGTGAGGAGGGGTTATTTCTATATTGCCTATAGTTCATTGCGGAGCTTGAAGTACCCATTTATGTTATCAAATGCATGGTTAAACATGGCAACAAAATATTAATAAAAATTTATTTAAACCTAAAAATAACACATTTTAAAAATGCAAAGTTTATTACAAGGAATACAAGGAATATAAGGAAATAAATATTACAATAAATAAATTAAATGTAACATTTTAAATATAATAAAAAACCAACAATCCAACAAATGTACATATTTAAAGGCAAAACAAACACTAATTAGCATCCACCTAAATAGACATCTGACAAAAATTCAAACTACACATAAAATAGCCAATAAAGTTTATTGTAAAACAAACTAACCAATGAAAATGGAAAAATAATGAAGAGAATAAGATAAGAAGAGCACAAAACCTCTTTATTTTTCAGAGCAAAAACTTAAGAACTTCAAGAAAATGACACTCTGCCAGACTGCACAAAAAAGCAGAAAGACTTCAAGAAAATTAAAAGGCACCTTCACAAATAGGTTTAAAAATTAAATGAACAATAATGTAACCAGACGCTATTTAACAATTCAAATGTATAAACTAATGATTAAACTTGCTCTTTTACAATGAACATTAGTCCTTAGATACCGTAGAACCACATATAAAAACAAAGCAATGCACAACAAAACCTCCAACGAGGACAAAGACACTTTCAAAATAAGTCAAATAAACACATCCTTATATGTTAAGCTTTAAAACTAACACCCCAGAACTCCTCAAAACTAAGTAAACCTGTATTTTTAACATGTAACTAAAGCAAACATTTTCTCACCAACAGAAAATAAAAGCCCACCTGACCCAAATCTTAATGATATCAAAGAGAAATGGAAGAAAATCAAGAGCAATTTGAAGCAACAGCATAAATGTAAGTATGAAATGTAAACCATTATATTTATCAACAAAATACACATTTTAACCAAAATAATTAATTTTAAAATTATGCTAGTTTCAGACAGAATGGCAAAAAGAGCCACATGCATCACATCACAAAAAGGCAAGCAATTACTTTCACACAATGAATACACATACTGCCAGGAAAGCACAAGCATTGGCAATATCAACTGAAATATATTAAATATTATGCAAATGCTTACTTTGGGAGGGCTACAGTGAAAACAGTATTGTGATAAATGTCAGAGGACACAACCACCCACAAAATATTACAGAGATAGAAATAGGGTACATACCTCAAGATTTAAAAGGGACAAATACTAGTTCCCAAAAGCCCACTAGTAAAGTTTTAAAAGACATAGGCCCTCATTCTGACCTTGGCGGGCGGTGGAGGCCGCCCGCCAAAGTCCCGCCGTCAGGTTACCGTTCCGCGGTCGAAAGACCGCGGCGGTAATTCTGACATTCCCGCTGGGCTGGCGGGCGGCCGCCTTCAGGCCGCCCGCCAGCCCAGCGGGAAAGAGGCTTCCACGATGAAGCCGGCTCGGAATCGAGCCGGCGGAGTGGAAGCTGTGCGACGGGTGCAGTTGCACCCGTCGCGTATTTCACTGTCTGCGCAGCAGACAGTGAAATACATTTAGGGGCCCTCTTACGGGGGCCCCTGCAGTGCCCATGCAAGTGGCATGGGCACTGCAGGGGCCCCCAGGGGCCCCGCGACCCCCCCTACCGCCATCCGGTTCCCGGCGGGCGGACCGCCGGGAACTGGATGGCGGTAGGGGGGGTCGGAATCCCCTCGGCGGCGCAGCTAGCTGCGCCGCCTTGGAGGATTCCAATGGGCGGCGGTACACTGGCGGGAGACCGCCAGTGTTGCCGGTCCGACCGCGGCTTTACCGCCGCGGTCGGAATGCCCATTGGAGCACCGCCGGCCTGTCGGCGGTGCTCCCGCGGTCCTCCAACCCGGCGGTCATGGACCGCCAGGGTTGGAATGACCACCATACTTCCTAAAGTACCTGAGCACATCACATGTCTAAAAGGCCACATGTCTAACCTCTGCTGACCCTAGAAGATACCAAGACATACAGATTCCAGAAAGCCTAACCACTATACATGACAAAGACCCATTCCTCCTACACAACAACCACAATAATGACAGTCCGAACCCTTAGACAGTGATGACATTTATTTTAGGACTAAGGAAGATCAACGGTGGTTAACACCAAAGTTCAGTTTAGAACATGTTAAAAAATGGACAAAGGTGGCACTACAAGTAAAGGCTGTAACAATTGAATTTAGGCTCAGAGCACTGAATGGTAGAACAAGGAGCAATCAGGCTGGCCTGCACACCTTTCATGGTTATATGGGCTCTAGTAGAATAGACTATGGCCCTCATTATGACATTGGAGGGAAATCCCACTTACCGCCACGCTGACTGCCGCCAACTAACTGCGGCCGCGGTGGACATCCGTTCACCATATTATGACACATACACACCAATCTGTCAGTATTCGCCACATACACAAATCCACCAGACCAAAGGTCAGTGATAAACTGGCGATATCAAAACCTACACCATTAAGCCAACAGAACAACGCCCATCACATTATGACCCACGAATCACCAAGGTGGACATTCAACGGTGGTAAACCATTGGCGGTACATACAGCTGCGCTCAAAATGGACACACACATACAAAACAACACCACATTGGACAATTCAAACAACATACACCTGACACCCATACACACACCACACCCACACACCCACACCACTATAAAACACACACCCACATAACCCACAACCCTTTACCATTCCAAACCATTGCCAGCAGAGAGACATCAAGACCACAGCCACAACTAGAGCCACACACTATTCACACCTACACAACAATCACACACACCACATCACACACCCCAACGGATTACCCAACACACCCTCACTACACACCTCACACAACACCCATGGCACCACAAAGACACCCCCGTTTCACAGAGGAGGAGCTAAGGGTCATGGTGGAGTAAATTATCAGGGTAGAGCCACAGTTATTTGGAGCACAGGTGCAGCAGATATCGATAGCTAGGAAGATGATGCTATGGCGGAGAATCGTGGACAGGGTCAACGCCGTGGGACAGCACCCAAGAACTAGGGATGACATCAGGAAGAGGTGGAAAGACCTACAGGGGAAGGTACGTTCCATTGCAGCAAGACACCAGCTCGCTGTACAGAGGACTGGCAGTGGACCCCCACCACCTCCCCCACAATTAACAGCTTGGGAGGAGCAAGTCTTGGCCATCCTGAGGGCCTGGCTGGAGTAGGAGGAGGACTTGATAAGTCAACTCTCTACTACTATCACCCCATACCTGCATGCCATCACATACCCCCACCCTAACCCTCACTCCCATCACTCCACCACTTCCCACACCCCCACATCACATCTCACTCATCCCAATGCTAAGCCCAGCATGCTCTACCAATGCATGGACACCACTCACAGGCCTGCATGGGCACTCATCACTAAAGCATGCACACTATAGAGAACTAATCATCCCATCATACACCAACGTACACAAGTGAAAGCTGCCAGGGCAAATACAACCAAAGAGGGCAAGCCACGGATGCACAATATGGCAGACAGAGAAACCATAACACACCATTTACATCCCCACAGGTATCCCAGCCAATGTCAGCAGAAAGGAGGTGCCAGCAATATCCAGTCCCCCAACAGAAAAGGCCCACAGTGATGAACTCTGGTCTTCAGGATCTGGATGACCTACCGGGCCGATCAGGGACCTCTGGACAGCTGGTTACCCAGGCCCAGTCACACACCACCACAGAGCCTCCCCCATCAGGAAACACCACCACAGCACTCACCCAGTGTACCCACACCTCTGTCCCCAGGACACGTCAATCAGCAGTGTGTCCACCTCTACAGGGACCCCAGGCCACACCTCATACCGAAGACAATCAGGGACCTGGGGTCAGTGGCAGTGGGCACACGGTTCAGGGGACAGAGGCACAGGCGAACAGGGAAACTGGGAGGACTGCTGTGCGCCAGTGGGAAGACAGGCCCAGGGAACCGACTCTCCAGGAGGCACTCTCTGAGATCCTGGGAGCCTATCAACATTCTCAGGACACAATGGGCCAGATCCTGGACAATGTGCAGGAGAAAAGGCGCCTGCAGGAGGGACAGTAACAGGGGATCAGGGAGGACTTGCAGGCCATCAACAACACCCTGATCTCCATAGTAGAGATGCTGGCAGACATGGCCAATATTATGAGGGAGGCAGTCACACAGCAGCGGGCCCCTGCCACTAGCCAGACATCTGAACAGCCTTCCACCTCTGCTACTGCTAGTGGCCAGGAGGCCCCGCCACAGGACTCACAGGCCACCAGCACCCCTCCCCCTACAGAAGGTGAACCATCCTGCAAATGTTCCCTGCAATCCAGACAGAAGCCAGAGACACTTGCCTAGACCCCCGCCAGGAAATGAGACTCTCCTCATCGTCACCTTTGTGTCCCACTCTGCCACCCTGTCCACCTTGAACTGACATTGATCCCCTTCCTATGTCCCCTTGGACAATGCACCTGTGCTACAAACAGACTGGAACAATACCCTGGACTTTCCTCCATCATCACCCCATCCCATTGCACTTACCCCTCTATAGTTTAAAACCCTTGGAAAAAAAAGAAGTTTGGAGTATGTCATGTATATCAATTATGTAATCATTGAAACAGGTACAAAAATTGCAAATCAACTGTACAGAAAATGAGCATAGATTAATGACCTGTAGCTGGCTGCAGTGATCATACCAGGAGTATATGTGAGGTCACCAACATCTGCAAAATGAATTGCCAGAGGGAACAGTAAGTGGCCATAGAAGTGGGAAATATCAGCATGCCAGTGCCACAGAAATTCAAACCAATGTCATTGAAATGTGAAGTAACACTGTCCTACCTGTGTGTAATTGGAAGAATTGTCTGATCACAGATGTTCTGTTGTCCTCATCCTCATCCTCTGCCTTCTCATCCTCACTGTCCACAGGGTCCACTGCTGGCACATGGGCATCTCCAGCCTCCTACTCCTGCAGGAATGGGATATGGCGTCTGAGGGCCAGATATGCAACATGCAGCATGCCACCACTATCTGGCAGAACTTCTTGGGTGAGTAGCACAGGGATCCACCTGTCAGATGGAGGCACTGGAACCTGGCCTTCAGGAGGCCAAAGGTCCTTTCAATTATCCTTCTGGCTAGCCCATGTGCCTCATTACAACGTTCTTCTGCCCTTGTCCTGGCATTCCTCACAGGGGTCAGCAGCCATGATAGGTTGGGGTAACCAGAGTCACCTGAAATATTGAGGTGCAACATTTAGCCACACACTATCCCATATGGCCCATACCATACCCATACACCAACATCTACTGGGTGGGAACCAGGGGTCACCAATTAGCCACACCCTGTGCCTCTGTAGTTGGCCCATCACATTTGGGATACTGCTATTCCTCAGGACAAAAGCATCATGAATCGACCCAGGATACTTAGCATTGACGTGGGAGAAGTACTGGTCCACCAAGCACACCATCTGTACATTCATAGAGTGGAACCTCTTCCGATTTCTGAACACCTGTTCATTCTGGCACGGGGGAGACAAATGCAATATGTGTTCTATCAATCGCCCCAATTATGTTGGGGATATGTCCCATTGCATAGAACTCGGCCTTCACTGTGGCCAAATCTTTAACCTGGGGGAAAAACAAAGTAGCTACACATGTGTTTAACCAAGGCAGACAACACTCGTCAGCACTATTGAGAACATTGGCTGTGACATTCCTGCTGCCAAGCCCACTGTCACTTGGAAAGAACCATTTGCCAGGAAATGGAGCACTGCTAGAACTTGCGCAAGAGGGGGGATCCCAGTGGGGTGACGATTAGCAGATATCAGGTCAGGGTCAAATTGGGCACACAGCTCTGTGATTGAGGCCCTGTCAAGTCTACAGGTGAGACTAATGTGCCTGTCCTCCAGTGTTGCGAAGTCCACTAGGTGTCTGTAGACAGGGGTATGTCTCCATCTCCTATTCATCTGCAGCAGTAGGAATCTAAGGGACACAAGAGTGAGGAGCCGGTCACAAACTGAACAATGGAGACAGAACTTTGCATCCTTTTAGCTTGTAATGGGTCAGTGTGATTTGTCCAGTATGTCCTAATATCACCAGTGACACAGCAGTTTTCCTGGTCCTGTCCCCCACAACCCGCCGAAATGGCATCCGTCTGTCCTGTGTGGAGGGACAGGTGAAAGTGAGGTAATTCCGCTGACGTTGTGCGCCGTTGCAGGAGGCAGTCGGGAACCGCCGTGCATCTCCTCATTGGTTAGAATTGGGCCCTATGGGTTACAGTGGCCAATGGTGATCTATTCCGGTGGTGACAGTATGCACCACCGCGGATGTGACCGCCATTTTCTATCTGATTCCTCACTTTCTAACTGACCTTCCACAGGAAGGGACCTACAATGCATATGCTGCTGTGACCTGTGCCTGGAACCTACCATGGCCCGTGTCACCGGGGAAAGGGCCCCAGCCTTCACATAGGAGGAGTTGGGGAGACTGGTGGATGGGGTCCTACCCCAGTACAGACTGCTGTATGGGCCTCCAGACCAACAGGTGAGTACACTGTTGGCACGATGCATGTGGCATGAATGCATGGAGTGGTGTGGGTGAAGGCCTCGTGTAAGGAGGGTGGGTGGATATCCTCTGGGCAGAGTATAGGTTGTGTGCTGGGCCATGTGTGCGTAAATAGTGATGGAAACGGTTATGGTGGGTCATATGTTTAAGAGGCAGGACTGTTTGTTAAAAACTATTTTCCTGTGTGTATTGCTTCTGCAGGTCAGTGCTCATCACAAGAAGGGTATATGGCGTGCCATCGTGAAGGAGGTGCAGACCCTGGGGATCTATGGCAGGCAGAGCACCCACTGTCGCAAACGGTGGGAGGACTTGAGATGCTGGGCACAGAAGACTGCAGAGGCCCAGAAGGGGATGGCCTCCCAACGAGGAAGGGGTGCCCATCAAACCATGACCCCCCTGATGGCCCCCATACTGGCGATGGACTAGCCAAACCTGGATGGGCGCTTGAGGGCCTCACAGCAGCCACAAGGGGGTGAGTACAATGTCCCTCATTACAACATATGCATGGTAGGATGGTATCCGGGTGGGGGATGTGTGTCAGTGGGTGCCCCTAGGCCAGGCCTGACATTGCAGCGTAGGTCTACTGGTGGCTAGGGTTCAGAAGGGAAAATCTTGCTACCTAGCTCGTAGGCATCCACTACTGGTCAGGGCTGCGTGGGTCCCAGGTGTGCTGCATTTGGCAGTGTGTGCCCCTCCCCGTGCCTTGGCTGCTAACTATTTCTCTGGTAGTGCTATAGCATATTGCGTAGGCCTGTTCCCTGTGTGTGAGGGTGCTGTGTATGCCAATGGTGGTGTTGGTGCAGCCACTGACCAAGTATATCCTTTGTCTCTTCCCCCCTGTTTTTGTTTTGTAATCCTGTCCTTATGTGCATTAGCATCATCTGGTGCAGGAGCAGAGGGACTGGTGACGGAGGGAACTGCATCCCACAGGACCCAGGAGGCAAAATCCACTGACGCTGAGGGCACCAGTGGGATGGAGGGCGAGGGGAGCACCACGGCGGAGACTGGAGGGGACAGTTCTGACACAGAAGCTTCCTGGTGCTGGCGGGCACCTTTGTGACCACTGCAGCTACAGGTACATCCGCCACCCCCGTACCAGCACCGCCCTCCCAGCAGCCCCTCATCGAGTTGCCCGTGCCCACTCACCCAGGAGGGTGGGCATCTCCTTCGCCCCAGGTACCTCAGGCCCTGCCTCTGTTAGCCCTGCTGCCCTGAGTGAGGAGGCTATTGACCTCCTGAGATCCATCTCTGTAGGGAAGTCAACCATTGTGAATGCCATCCACAGGCTGGCAGCCTAGATGCAACAATAGAATGCATTCCTGGAGGGCATTCACACTGGATTGGCGGCCCAACAGAGATCGATTCAGGCTCTGGCCTCCTCTCTGATGGCAGCCATTGGCTCTGGTTCTACCCTTCCCCCTCCAACTTCCACTGCCCACTCCCATTCTCCTCAACCCCAACCCATCCCAAGCACACAGGCGGACGAGCATGCACACAAGACAACACCCAAAAGTGTCACAGGTAAGCACAAGCACCACACTTCATCCCACAGGCACTCACACAAACACCATCCAGTTGCAGACACACCAACATCTGCTATTTCCACTGTCTCCCCCTCCTCCTCCTCCACCACCACCCACCCAGTTCCGTCCATACTCAGACCTGCATGCACTACATCATCATCCACTACCAGTATCACCACACCAAGCAGAACACACACCTCACTGGCAGACACCTCCACAACAGCCATGCACACGTCCCCTGTGTCCTCTCCCAATGTGTCTGTCCCCCCTCCTAAAGTATACAAACGCAAGCACTCAGACACTCAACAACCATCTACCTCACAACAGCACACAGCCCATGCACCTGCACCCAAAAGCAGCAGAAAAACACCTCCAATGACCACTCCCTCATCCTCCACTCCCATTCCTTCCCCCTCTTCCTGCCCCAATGTCCTTAAAAAACGTTTCCTATCCACCAATACCCTCTTCCATACCCCTCTTTCCCACCGTCCTGCACGTATGCACAGGGTAGGTAGAACCCAGCCAAGCACCTCAGCCACACAGTCCATGGGCCCAGTCGTCACCACACCCACTCGTGGCGGAAAAGGATCCAGGCCACATGTTCTGAAGGTGAAGTAGCCTGCACCAGGCAGCCTCAAGGGAAAGGAGCCTGACCCAGCAGGCAGGAAGACCAAGGAGCCTGGACCAGCAGGCAAGAAGGGAAAGGAGCCTGCCTCAGCTGCCAGGAAGACCAAGGAGCCTGCACCAGCAGGCAAGAAGGAAAAGGAGCCTGACCCAGCAGGCAGGAAGACCAAGAAGCTTGCACCAGCAGGCAAGAAGGGAAAGGAGTCTGCCCCAGCAGCCAGGAAGACCAAGGAGCCTGCACCAGCAGGCAGGAAGACCAAGGGGCCTGGGGCAGGAACTACAGCAGGCAAGAAGGGAAAGGAGCCTGCCCGAGCTGCCAGGAAGACCAAGGAGCCTGCACCAGCAGGCAAGAAGGGAAAGGAGCCTGCCCCAGCTGCCAGGAAGACCAAGGAGCCTGCACCAGCAGGCAAGAAGGGAAAGGAGCCTGCCCCAGCAGGCAGGAAGACCAAGGGGCCTGGGGCAGGAACTGTGACGGAGACGCCACCACCAACCATGGTTGTGCAGCCGTCCGAGGTTGCAGGGGATGGGCAGGAGCCTCCCCCCACCAGCAGCACCACCACCACTGTGCAGCCCTCCGAGGTTGCAGGGGATGGGCAGGAGCCTTCCCCACCAGTAGCACCACCACTGTGCAGCCGTCACCGCCGGCGGACGGTATGTAATCCTGCCTCCATGGGCTGCTGTGCGGCCTGCCCCCTCCAAAGCCAGTGGGTATGACACTCACCTGAGAGACTGTGGCCTTGCACTTCCCAGAAGCAAGCACAGGGCATGTTGCCCCCTCCAGAACCACTGGGTAAGAAACCCACCTGAGAGACTGTGGCCCATCACTCCCCAGGATCAAGCACAGGGCATGTTGCCCCCTCCAGAACCAGTGGGTAAGACACCTACATGTCTATCACACCCTAGGATCAAGCACAGGGAATGTTGCCCCCTCTAGAACCAGTGGGTAAGACACATACTCGAGAGACTGTGTCCTTGCACTCCCCAGGACCAAGCACAGGGCATGTTGCTCCCTCCAGAGCCAGTGGGTAAGACACCCACATGCCCATCACTCCCCAGGATCAAGCCCAGGGCATGTTGCCCCTCCAGAACCAGTGGGGAAGACACCCACTTGAGAGACTGTGGCCTTGCACTGCCTAGGATCAAGTACAGGGCATGCTGCCCCTCCAGAACCAGTGGTCTTGTTACATATCTCGGCTGAGGTGCCCTCCTGTCCCCTGTCCCCCTGAGGTGCCTGCCTATTTACCAACTGATGCCCCTGCAGTGTCTTCTCCGTGTTGAAGCAGGTGACATGTGTGGCCTTGGACTTTGGCCTGTGGCCATGTGGCCTACAAACACTGTGGAGTAGGCAGTGTTTCTTTTTCTGTACATATGTATATATCTATTATCTTGCCTAACTTATTTTTCATATTGTGCTGATCTCATTACATTCACTTTTGCAAAATTGTTTTGTCCTTGCATTATTCAGCCGAGTTATGTGGTAAAATTGTTTTTATAATGCATCTGGTTGTGTATATAGTGTGTGTGTGTGGGGTGTGTGTTGTGCGTGTGTGTGTCACTATCTTTTTCCACCTGCCTCCCTTGTGTGCTAAGCGTCTGTACTCACCATCGTCATCTTCGCCGGTGTTGGTGTTCGTGGTGAAGCAGAACGTAGAAGATCATTGGGAAGACATGCAGTTCAGGTTCCATGGCAGCGTGGTTCTTCCCTGTATCTCCAATGGTGAGTCCTTTCCCTTCTGAGCTCTGTTTCCGCCAGGCTTTTGATGTCATTGGTACCGCCCCGGAAAAGGTGGCGGATTGTCTGGCCATAATATGGTGGGCGGAACATTGACTTCTGCCTGGCTGTAGGCGGCTACCGCCGTGGTGGCTATTGTTTCCGCCCTGGCGGTCGATGTGATTCATTGGCTGTCTTTCGGAGATCTTTCCGCCATGGTCATAATTTGGCGGTAGTTACCGCCAGCCTGTTGGCGGTTTTACCACCACTTTATCACCGATCACCAGGGTCATAATGAGGGCCTATGTGTTAATGGATCTCAGATTGTGGGATTTAGTTGAAGATATGGTACTAAGGGAAACTATCGAGAGTGATCATAAACCCTCCATGCAGCTCTCTTTGACGGAATTTGTTTGTTCTTTACACTCCCTGAGGTAACCAAGAAAAGGAAACCTCAAATATCCGTGCAGGCAAGTTGGTAAGATAAGCAGTGTAGATTGGCCAGGGCAGACCTGGTTACAGCCATGAAATCAAAGGATGAAAATAGCATTTCGAGGCTACAAAGGGCATCTTATAAGCTGGCTCAGCTGCATGCTAAGAAGGTCTGATAGGAAAATAGATGGCAAGAACTCAAAGTAGCTGGTGAATCATGTGATAGCACTACATTTTGGAATTTAGTGAGCAGAGGATTGTGTAATACAACATCTTGCACAGATCCTGATAATGTGATTGCCCCAGAGGTGTGGGCGGACCATTTAAGATCCCTCTACTCGGTTGGTCATTGGGACGCTAAATATAATTGTAATTGTATAGTACCCACAATCAACTGTAGCAACATGTTTAATTTGAAGGAGATTGTCACGTCTATTGATCCGATCACGGCTTGTAAAGCTCCAGGGCCGGATGGCATCCCAGGCAATATTTTCAAGTACGACAAGGGAGTTTGGGCAAGATATTTGCTGGCACTTGCCAATCAAATAGCAAAAGGTGTGCCTATCCCCGCTTCTTGAAAGTTAGCAGAAGTGGTACCAATTTATAAGAAGGGAGCCATACATTTTAGGCCTATAAGTCTAATAGACGCAGCGCTGAAAGTTTTCAGCCAGGCATTATTAAGTAAGATTCTGGAGTGGAGGAAGGACCATAATATCTTGTCTCCCTATCAGGCTGGCTTCAGGTCTAGACCACATTTTCAGGTTTATGCTGGTATAGTGGAAGACTGTGGTACTAGGAAAAGGTAGCCTATATGTGGCTTTTATTGATCTAAAATCGGCTTTTGACATGGTTCCCCGGAATAAATTATGGTCTACGCTGGCAAATATGGGTATGCTGTGTGATATTCTGTTGATTATCATCCGTTTGCAGGTATTAGGTGGGGGTCTCGGGGACAAGTTACTGCACCCATTGCTATTGATAAAGGAGTGAGGCAGGGATTTGTCCTTGTCCCCACTCGATTTTCTTTGTTCCTGAATGAGGTGGTCAATTTCTTGTCTATCTCTCTGGCAGATGCCCCTTCAATTGGCAACCATAAGATCACTACATTATATGTGGATGATACTTTGTTGGTATCTAAGATTGCAGTAGGTATACAGAGGCTTTTGACCAGATTTCAAAATTTTGCAACAGTAGAGGCATGGTTATTAACAGCAGTAAGACCAAGTTTATGGCAATCAACTTGCACAAGTCCTTTAGGGGGACGCTAACTCTGGCGGTGACAAGCTAGAGAGAGTGACCACTTTTGATTACCTAGGCATTAAATTGATGCATAACATGGTATGGCAACCTGACAATAATAAAATTGGAAGCAAAATGAGTCAAGTGGTGGGTACTCTTTTACATGAACGTTGGGCTTCCTTCTCTAAACCTGTGGCTGTCCCTAAACAGATCTACAAAGTATGAGCAGTGGCAGCAGCTTTATATGGAGTAGAGCTCTGGGGGGTTGAGGGTGTCAGTGAACTCACTAGGATGGAGCATACATTTATCAGGAGTCTTGTCCAGCTACCTGTTAGCACACAGCTCCTGTCCCTGAAATTGGATTTTAGGTTGGAAGTCCATAAGGGATAGGGCCAGGTTGCATCCCCTGCTGTTCTGTAGAAGGTTGATGGTGACTCAAGAACTTGAACAATATGCCTCCGCTGGTAGGGGGTACTTAGGAGTGCCAGGCAAATAGGATAGATTGATTTGCAAAGATCAAGAAGTTATTTGCTCTAGGATTCTATATCTCCTGGGCCACCAGACAGCAAGAAATAATCCTTACGAAAGCAGACTTAAAGAAGCGATATTGGGCCTGGATCCTTCAGGAGGACCTAAAAATGGAAGGGAGGAGTGCTTTAACTAGTGCTTTCCTGGACTTCAAAGCCACTAGTGGCTTAGAGCCCTATTTAGATTGTATTATAGTGCCAAGGGATAGGAGGCTGTATGTACAGTTTAGATTTGGCTCCCTTCCCGTGAGGACTCTCACACCTAACTTAGTGACAAGTTCCCCAGCATCACCACTATGCCCCGGATGGAAGCTAACAAAGGAATCAGTTGGCCATGTTCTTTTAGCATGTTGGGTGTTGGACCTGGCCCTTTTACAGGGTCATTCCCCAAACTTTTTGCCTTTTTCCTCCTTATTTTTCTGACCCTTTTTGGCTGACGTTATGACACTGAGCACTTTTTCACTGTTAATCAGTGCTAACGTGCATGTGCTCTCCCTTGTAAGCTTGGTACGATTGGCATATACCTAATTGGCATATTTAATTTACCTATAAGTCCCTTGTAAAGTGGTATCCCTATACCCAGGGCCTGTAAATTAAATGTTACTAGCAGCGCTGCTTGCGCCACCCACTGACGTAGCCTTTCAAACCTGTCTCAGGCCAGCCTCTTTGGTTTCTCACTGCTGTGAGTGTTGCCTTCTCATTGGATTGCATTGGAAATGCTATGCCTTATGTGTAAGGGGTATTGTCTACTTTATTAGGGGTAGCCTAGGCATGTTTGGTATGGTTGTAATGGTGGTAAGAAATGCTGCTTACTGGTGTAGGTGTATTTTTTATTACTATTACAGAAATGCCACTTCTAGAAAGTCTAGAATGACTCTGGTGTTTTTGCAGCTTGACTCCAATCCACGTCTTGGCAGAGTGACAGATGGGCTTTGTGCATACTTTTCAGACAGCTGGTACACAGGGAGGGTGGAGGTGTCACAGAGGTGCATCTACATTCTGAATAGTCTTCCTGGGCTGAGAGAAGGGAGAGGCGGGGCACACCTGCATTGGTAAAGGCTGTGCCCCGGCCTCACACTATAGGGTTGTTTACCCTCAACTGATGTTTGGAGCCTGTGCGGCAGGAGAGAGGGGTCACTTCCAGGACCAGTTGTAACTGGCTGGAACCTCCTCTCCCCTCCTGTTAAAAAACATACTGTAAACTGAGTGTAAGTACAGGGGAATTTTCCCAACAATTTAGACATTCTTGGGACTCTAGAGACTTACTAGAAACTGGACATAGGGCGCTGCTGAATGGACTCACCAGGACCCACCTTGGACTGCTGCTGCTGTGCTGACCTGTGACCTGCCTGGTCACTAGGAGCAACTGCCACCATCTGCATCCCTTGTGCTGGCCTGTTGTTAAGGCCGGGAAGCACTGTGGTACCCTCCCTTTTGTCTCCTTTTGTCTCCAGGGGCAGGGTGCCGTGGCCCTGACCCCTGCAACTATCCCCATCACCAGGAGTGCTTCATGTTCCACCTAAAGTGCATTTGTAGCGCTTGTAGGGGGACGTTGCGTGCTTTATAGGAGAGTGTTGTGGTGAGGAAGGATCACCACCGCAACCCGGGCGTAGCGCACTGAAGAGCGCTGCCTGTGTGGCCCCTGAGAGCTCCGTACTTCACCGCCACGACCAGGGCTCTACAGACTTGTCCCCAGGCGCTGTGGAAAAACACCTTGCTGTGATCCCTTCACCTCTGTGAGCCGGGCTCGCAATTCACCGCCGCGACCCGGGTGCTTGGTTACCAATGAGCGTGTTGGCTGAGCGCTCTTGTGTGCCCCCAGGGCACCACAACCACGGAGACTGGAGCCGGCGCACTCCTAGTTGTACCCCTAGGGATCTGATTGCCATAAGAGGCGGCCCCGGGGCACACGCCGGCTCCTACTGGAAGGGAGCATCACCGCCGCGGCCTGCCAGAGGATCTCTGCTGTCTCCAGGAGGAGCGCCGCTCATTGGGAGAGGTGTCAGCCTCTCCCCCTTTTCTTCCGGCAGCCGCACCACGGACGAGGGTGGCTGCTTTTGGCCTTGCAGAGCATGGGGGCGGAACGGGAGTTCCTTTCCCCCCAGCCACTGCCCTAGGGGCGCGACGCCCCCAATACTATTCATCACACTTCGCGATCACCCCCTCGCGACACGTGGGAGGGGCCTCCAAAGTTGTCGCACCCATGTAGGCACGCCCCTGACACCCCTTCAGATCCCAGGTCCCCTGGAGGGGCCCCAAGATAACTACAGGAGAGGGTGCAGACCGCCCTCCCTCCCCCATGATCAACACGAGGCCCCCGTTTGGCGCAAGGAGCGCCGGGGACCCCACCTGTCTGTCCACATCGCAGCACTAGAAGTGCCTTGGCAGAATAAACCAGGTACTTTTCAAACAGCTCATAAGGCTTCTAATGTTCCTAGTATGGACCTTTTGAATGGGTTAGGGTATCCTGTGTCTTTCTGTGCCATGTACCTGCTGATGTGCCTTTTAGGGGGCAGACATGTTGTTTTGGGTTGAATACTTGCCATATGGCTTTATAATGTTCCTGATATTTACATTTATTATACTTTTATGACAAGTGCATTTATTTCTTTACTGTGATTCCTGACTACTGCTTATGTTGCAGAATCCTGAGTACTTACGTGTTCTAATGTGACAACTGCTTATTCCTGCATAGTATTAAAACCTGTGTAACGTTCTGACAACTGCTAAGGTAGCAGGGTATTTCTGACATGTAATGTTTGGTCTAATTATGTTTTGTACACTACAGTTCATTTTTACATAGCTCAGTGTTGTGTTTACTTTGTGGTGTACTAATTGTGTCATGTGTGTTGTGTGTGTTGTGCAAACACTTCACATATTGCTTCAGGGTTAGGCCTGATTGCTCGGGCCAAGCTACCAAGGGGGTGAACAGGGGTTATCTTGGACGTGTAACTCCCTTGCCCTGACTAAAGGTTATGGGTTCTGCCTGGCTTAGGTGCATACCCCATTCAACCAGAAACCCCATTTGTAGCATTGGTTGTCAGTGGTGAGGATAGGACTTGCGCTTGCACATTACCATTGTGCCTCATTTTTGCACCGTAAATTGCACTTAGACCATTACATGTTCTAATTTTAGTTATTTTTAAATTATTCTCCTGTTCTCTCAAACTAGTCATTTTTATTTTTACTCCTGTGTTGTATACTTGCAATTTGGACTCTTGTTGTTTTACGCCAGTGTTGTGCTCTCATCAAAATGAAGTCTACCTTTGACATGGATGAGTTGTGGTATTACACTCTAGAAGAGTTAAAGGTATTCTACAGGGAGAGAGGTATACCAGTTATGTGTGGAGAAACCAATATGATGGTCCTCAAGAGAGCCCTTTTTGATGGTGAGGAGGCACACTGGATAGCAACAGTAAAGGAGGCCAAAGGGGGGGATTGCTCTGAGGGAGACCCTAGAGAGACCCATGAGAGTAGTGACGACTCTGAGAAGGAGGGTCCCTAGTCCACACACCAGGGGGACAATGACCCCAGAGAGTTAGACACTGAGGGAGAAGATGACTGGCCAGGGATGCCAGTAGAGAAAGAGGACCCATAGATAGGGAGTCCCTTACTTGGTCCCTGCCTAGCAGCAACGCCACCTCCCATTCTCTGTCACCTGAGGAGCTCAGAGATAGGCGGGAAGAGTGGGACCTGGGGCTGCAGCTAGCCATGCTGGCTGTAGAAGAGAGACAGGCTGAGGAGGAAAAGACCTTAGTCCAGGAGAGGATGACAGAGGCTGAAAGGGCCTTTGCAGGGAAAGACTTCCTCTAGAGTGCAGTCTGACAAATCTGGACTCACCAGCACTGCAAGTGGAGTCCAGTGGTGGCAGCATTGATTGTAGTGTTAGGCACAATCCTTACCTACACACAGACTTGGTGCCTGGGTTCAAGGAGGGAGACGACATACGTCAGTGGCTGAGGGGTATATAGGTCTGCATAGAAAGTGGATTAGACCAGTTGCCAGGGTTCTGGGCATGCACAGCAGCGTGGTTGCTTTGAAAATTTTGAGGTCGGATCCAAACCCCTTGTTTGCTTGTGCAGTCGCAAACTTTTTGGGGATTGCCTGGCACATAAGGGCAAAAGAGATCAAACAATGGGAGCGCACTGAGTGACAGCAGGGGTCAGCAGGGGTAGGCTTGTGCTACGGATTCTGTTGACATGAATCCTGTGTCTTATCATGCAATCTGCCAGCTGAATCTGCACTGGGCACTGTGTTTTAATATGCTCATTAATGTATTTATTATGAAATGTATTTTTTATACTGCTGAATCACGCCCTGTGGGGGGGGTAAACCTGTTTTATTTTATTGTTTTTTTATCTGTGTTTTATTGTTTAACGCATGGTGCTTTTATGGCTATTCTTTTTTTCCAAAATAAAGCTTATTGATTGCTTGATAGAAGAATAATCATATTTGTAACTGAAAATAACCTCCCAATACTAAGCCAATGTGAAATATGGATGATGACTAGAACTTTTAAAATGTGCACTCTACCATTAACACATATCATAACACTAACATACTCCTTATTTATGCACTGTTGCCTAACAAAGCGCAAATTACTATAAACTGTTATATTACATCAAAGTAAAAACTAACAACTACTCTCCACAAAATTGTAATAAAAAGGTAATGACACAAACAATACTTAAACTAAACCCACACACAGTCATATAAGACTGCTATTACTACTTACACCAAAGCATGTGGAAACATCTGCAAAATCTACACTAAGTGTAGACTATGCAATAAGCAGCACATGGCTCGCAGCTTATACTTACCTAGCTTACCTTGACTTAAATACTGATTATTGTTCATTGAAACTCTGGAATCGGAACCGATATAGAAGAATACTTACTCAGAGACTGCATCCTGCAAACTACTTATTCAACAGGATTGGCACATCCCATTAACTGTCAGGGATTCTCTCTCAAAGAGGAATTTTTGGGGATCTTTACTTTATCAAACAAACAGACCTCTTAGTTTCCATTGCATCATTTTTTTAACTTACAATCTAAGCCTTGAAAAAGTCACCTAGAAATACGAAACAGGTGTCAACTGCTTTCTGTGTTGAACATTACACTTCGTGCTGTGAAACAATGTTTTGTAACCAACAATAAATGGACCTTTTTTTATAAGGACCAGATTGATTTGTGTTGGTGCTCCAGGTTCCATTGATATGATTTTGCCATGTGAGGTTCTCCACATGTAATGCACGGTATATGGGTAGCACAGTGGCTTTCACCTTTTAAGCACTTCTTACTTGGATTAGTGATGTTACAACATGAAGGTGCAGAGTGGTATATTTTGTATTTGATGTTTTAAATGCCCTACCGCTGATTATCCCCCAAAGTGGTTTTTCCCTGTGTCAAGGCTGGCTCTCTCATAGGATAACACTGATGTCCACTATTACATTTAATAAATGCTGTACTCAGATTGGGAATAAGTAGAAATTGGCTCATTTTAATAGCAATTCAAATTCCAGGTTCCGGGCAAGTTGGATTTTATTGTACTTTTTTGGAAGTGACAGTTTAAGACAGTTGTAATTTCCCTGCCTTAAGCCACAAGGCGTTCCTGCTAGTGATCAGCAGTCCCCTTACCCCTGATGGCACCCCTGTGGTGAGCTATGTATTGCTCCCAGACATTAAAAAAAGGTCTCTGCATGTGGGGAGTGGGGAATCCTCCCTTGACAGGGTGGCGTGGGGTGGTGGTCAGCTTCTTCCTGAGCTTCAAAGGATTCCTACATTGTTACTGGCAGAAGAAGCTCACACCTAGGTGTGTCCCCTTTTGTCTTTCTAGTCAAGGTGGCACCAATCCCAGTGGGAAGGGGAAAACTGACTAGAATTGCTCTAGGGTGGGAGACAATAGTTTGTTCACTCCCCACAGGCTGGCACTGAGTATAAATGTGGACCCTTCAGGCCTTTCCTCTGACCACACCTGTGGAGGCCAAGAAGGACTGTCCTGCTGTCTGAAGAACCTGCAGAAAGACGGGACATGCTTGCCTTGAACTTAGGACCCTAGAAGTAACTCCAAGGGTTAATTGACTGACCTCCTGTTTGAGCTACAGGAATGCAACACATTTTTAGAGGTCTTTTTCCCTGCAACTGGCATGCTGGCCAGTTCCAGCTGGCCCTGCACTTTATCCTGCTGCTGGCCTTTGTTGGTGAGAGTCCTAAACCTCAGGTAGTGCTTTCCAGGTCCTGGACTCTTGGTTGGTGGTAGAGTATACTATTCCTATACCAAGACTGCAAGAGGTGGGACTTAGAAACTTTTTACCACATTTTTGCCTGGAGAACAGATGGACCAGGATTGCAGACAAAGTCAGAATGTAGTAGGCTTCATCAGGCCCAAAGTCAAGTAGCATCAGATCAATGTGAAGGCCTTCCCAGCCATAGACTTCTCCCAGTCAGAACTTTCCTGCTTTCAATGACGACTGTACTGGGATCCTGCTTCTGAGCAGCCCACAATTGTCGAGCCCCACTTTGGATTTAGCTTGCCCTTCTGGCAATATGCTGGCAACCACCTTTTCCCTATCAAAGTTTCTAAGTCCAAAGGTACATTTTCCACTGAACAAACCTGATCCATGTATCCAACTGTGATCCATTACGGTCAACCTTAAAGTTTGACTTTGACCCATTCTAGTGTGACCAGATAACCATGGTTGGTGCTTTGTGCCTTTGGCACTATATTTAAATCAAATTTTTAAAAATAATATTGCAGGTTCTACTTATTGGGTTTTGTTGTTTTTTATGTCATTTATTTCTATTTTTCTAAATTTGTTGGTGCTGGACTTGGCCCTCTGTGCAGGGTCACTGTCAAATGTGTTGCTTTCACCCCTCCAATTTGTCTGAGTTCATTATTGTTAGCCTTAAGACTCTGTGCCCTTTACCACTGCTAAACAGTGCAAAAGTGCTTATGCTTTTCTTTTAAATAAGGTAAAATTGGCTTACACCACATTGCCACATCTAATTTACTCATAAGCCCTTAGTAAAGTGGCATTACATGTACCCAGAGCCTGTAAAGTAAATGCTAGTGGTGGGCCTGCAGCATTTATTGTGCCAGACACTTAAGCAGACCTTTTAAACTTGTCCAACGTGTTCCATATTAGCATATGAGCACTTTAAAACTGCCACTTCAACCCGTGCCAAGCGTTAAACTCCCTTTTTTTATTAGATATCCATTTTATTACATAGAAGGCACCCTTAAAGTAGGCTCTAGCCAGCCAATAGGGCAGAGTGCATTATAATGAAAACGTTGGACATGTACTTTTTAGTTTTACATGTCCTCGTAGTGGAAAAATTCTTAAATTTATTTTCAGTATTGCAGGGCCTACCTCTCCAATAGGATAAAATTGAGTTAACTTATTACACTTAATAAGTGTTAACTTTTGTTTCGGGGCAGGTAGAAATGTCATGTTTAATGCCTGAGGAATTGTAATTTAAAACCCTCTTTAATGGTAAAGTCAGATTTTTTAAAATGCATTTTTTCGAAAGCTGGCATTTTCTTGGCTTAACCATTTGGCGTCTGCAGCCTGTTTTTGGGGTCACATGACTTGATGTAGTTGACAGTTGGCCTTTGTGTATTCCTCCCAGAAAACCAAACATGAGAGGGTCTGGGTGTTGGTAGGATGGGTCATCCTGACGTAATGGAGGGCAGAGCTATTACCTTCCACTCTTGCACTTCAAAGGCACTGGCCCAGCACACTGACAAAAGACTTCACACTGGTCTAGTGTGCCTCCAGAGAGACTGGGACTATGGCAGGGAAGCAGGAAATTATAAACACCTCTGTAGGAGGAAAACTCCAAAAGCATCTCCTACTTCAAAGAGGGTACCAGGTATAGAAATGAGCCCTCAGACCCACTCTACAGTAGACCCCTGGACCTGTAGCTGGTACAGAAGAGGATGTCCTGCTGCCCTGCTCCTTGAGACCTGCTCTGCTTGCTTAGAAGGAAGGCTGCATCTGCCCCCTTCATTCCAGGATGAATAACTCCAAGGATCATCGGACTAAACTCCTGTTCAGAGCTACAGGGACATAACAAGCTACAGAGACCTTCCTGCAACAGCCCCCTGACCTGCTGCACTTGACCTTCATGGACCTGCAACCGGATCTGCCTGAGCCCTGCTGGCCTCTGCTAGAGTGAGTGCTTGATTCCCAATGTGATGACCATGGGTCTGAACCCCTGGCTGGTATTAAACAGATCTCCTATAGGCCTAATTGAAGGCTTGACTAAATCCATTGTGAGGTGATACGAAGCCCCGCAAAGCCGCACCACACTGCTGCAAGCTTCTTCGGAATCAACTTTGAGTATCGCAAAGCCCCACAGACCCTCACCTCACAGATGCCAGCCTCATTAGAATTGATGCTGACTGATCCAAAAGCCCCAGCAAAGCATCATTTCACAGCTGCCAGAGTCATCGGAACCGACGGCATGCAACACAAAGCCTCACCGCATAGTTTCATTGGAACTGAGACAGCACAATCCAACTCGATGCAGGTCCTTGCATCACAGTCCTCTCAGCTTCCCAATGGAACCAATGCAGCATGACACAACTCAACACAGTGCCTCACATGCAATCTTCTCAGAATCAACACTGGACAACATTAAGCCTTGCAAAGGAAAACTGCGCAGACTATGAACCAAGGACATATGATACAATTTAATATTCTCCAAGAAACGCAGCGGCAGGCTACAGATCAACGCACCTTACCCAAAAATCCCTAAGGTATATAAAATAGTTTTATTGATATGTTATTCTTGTGTGCACTCAAACCAACACCTGCTTCCAAGGTGTAGTCATTTAAACTAAAAGGAAAATACAATTTAGAATAATGGTAGCGCACCACCACAAAAATAGAAAATGTCCAGTTCTTTAATTTGAAATTATACAAGTCTTCTTTTTATTCTTTTTTTACCTCTTATCCAACAGTACAAGGGAGAGAGAGAAGCGCAATATCTGCCCACAGTGTCTTTATAGTTCACAAGCCCTGAAGAAGTCCTATGTGAAAGGACGAAACACATTGGCTGTTGCTGTTATGAATTCATGTACTGTTGGATAAGAGGAAAAAAAGAATAAAAAAAAGACTTGTATAATTTCAAATTAGAGAATTGGACATTTTATATTTTTGATAGTGGTGCACTACCATTGTTCTAAAAAAGACATACAATACAATCCTCAGCGAGCCAAAATTGGTCCTTTTTCCTGGCCTGCACTCCATCTCGACTGGCCAGAACATGTGACTTTTTCCCAGCCCAGTATTACTGGATACCATCAGTTGGTGATTTGCACCTTTGGGCTCTATTTCTATCTTGATTTTTTAAATTGCATATCCCCAGTTCTACTCAGTGGAGTTTTGTTGTTTTGGTCTCAAATAAATTTGTGTGGATTTGTTCTTATATTGTGTTTTCACTTTATTACTATCTGTGTGCTGCATACATATTTTACACAATGCCTCAAAGTTAAGCCGGACTGTTTTTGTGTCAAGCTACCAGAGGGTTAAGCACCAGTTAATATAGTGACTTTTGTGGTTTTCCCTGACATGCATTGTGGTTGTTGCTTAATTAGGGCACATACTCCCCTCAACCAACAACCCAATTGCTCACAGTTTGGGATTTATCTTTTGGTGTAGTTTCACTTTTTCTCGTTTGAGTAATGCACATGTTGCACTTAAGTTAAGCCTGAATGCTTTCCATCAAGCTACCAGGGGGTTAAGCACAGATTTATTTAGTGACTTTAGTGAATCAAGTCATTTTATTGTATGATTACTTAAAATCTTGACAACTCTTTCAGTACCCAAAACATGCTGTATATGTACATAAAAACAAATTAAAACCCAGAAATGTGTACACTGTCAAGGTGTGCAATGATAACTTAAAATCTTCTAATCATTTACAATACCCTCATCTAATATATATACTAAACACAGTATTACAACGAAGCAGCAACTTTACTGTAAACAGGCGACCTATAAACAATAATGCGAAAATACAACAGCCAAGTGACCATACAGCACAGTACAAATGCAATGACACATCATGACCTCGCAGGCCAGGGGCTGCTCCCCCGATGATTTGCGTCTGCAGGCTTGATTTTCAAAAGTGCAAGTGCGAACGCCATAAAAATCTTTAAACAAAACAATACAGCTTGGATCCACCAGTTCGCAGCCGATGAATCAAAGCAATCACTAAATTTAAGTCTACTAATGGATGAGCAGTCCAGACTTGTGAAGACAGTCCATCACAAGCACTTTAAAACATATAAGAAAATAATTATTGTAGGATTTTCAAGGAACAGATGCAAAAACTCACCAGCCCCCGATCAGGCAAAAGAGTACATTACTAAGGATATACAAATGCTTAAAAACAGACATGATTTTCAAAGAGCGAGAACGAGTGACAGACACCCCAGTGCTCAGTTGTCAAGAGAAGCAGCATAAACCTACCAGTGCCCAACTATTGAAACAATATTCCCACCAGACTGCTAGAGAGCGGGCATGGCAGCAACAAAGGGATGCCTACGAGCCAACTTAATGTACTCAGGGATACTTTTCAAGAGGCCAACATCTCTATGCCTGAGTTTTCATCTGTTCTCCCTTGAGGTGGACTGTAGTCTGACCCAGAAGGCGGGCCGGCATCTCTTAGTAGCCTTCCAACAATGGCAAAGAACTTGCCAAACCGTGCCAGCCCCATCTGAATCACAGTGGAGAAATATATATATGAGGGCCTCAATGCAAGTTCTTATCCTGTGGTGGAGAAAGATTGGCCTTAGATAAACCCGCCTCTGGTGGAGCAATACTGAACAGCAGCACACTGTGTGCAACCGATTCCGAGGAATATGAGCACAGCTGCCACTGGCGGTGATCTGCAGATTGCTTTAACCAGTGGGCCCTGTATTCCCATACAGGCAGAGTCAAGAGCCTCATCTGCAGAATTTTCTTTCACGCTTGTCTCACAACGCTGCTTTCAAATATGGCTGACATCTAGTGGCTTTCCATGCCCATTACTCCTGAAATGTATTTGATTCCATTAAAGTCCTCTTGTTATGCGCTTGGCCTGTTCTTTTAGGGTCCTCTTTAGGTGGTCTTTTATGACGGCGAGGTCAGTTAGACGCTCTTTGGTCAGGTTCAGTGTTTCCATCGCGCTGCCAAGATACATGAACCAGTTGCTCTTTGGATTTTGGAATATAGCACACAAGACACCTTTCATTGAGACTGGTTCCACCTTCGGCCACTTGGTAGTAGTAGTTTAGTAGATCCTTCTTCACTCAATGTCCATTTTGATGAGGCTGAATTCTAAGCGAATCAGTGATCTGGTAATTTTGTGGAGTCCAGATATTTTCTTACATGTGACTATATGGCAGCGTTGTAGCGTTTCTGCAAGCACCAGGGAATATAATGTGACCGTAGCATATAATGGGTAGCAATTTAGCCCTTGCAACTATCTGGATCCCCTCAGCCGTAGGACTCAATAAACTGTAATGGAGGTTTGTTAAGGCAAGCTGTTTTAGCTGCCTTTTCTTCCACGGCCCTTGCGTGCAGAAAGGATTTGCCTGTGTTCGAGACCCAGACACCAAGATAGTTATTTTTACAGGTGGTGCTAATACTAGGTGGCCTAGCTGCGATTTCAGCAGTTGTTTCATTGGGTTTTGCCCAAAGACCTTCAACTTCTGTTTTTGAAGCATTTGCAAAGAAAAAGTTTTTAGTGTTGTAGAGATGAAGAAATTAGTGCCCAGCTCCCTCTTCATACCAATTTGTGATTGATACAGTATCACAAGATCATCCGCATACTGCTTGACTGGTAGTTTGGTGGGGCCTAACTTTGGTGGAAATGTATTTCCTTTCAGCAGTTCTACATCTAACACAGCTGGTTATAAGTTGAACAAAGTAGGGGCAATGATGCATCCCTGCTTTAGACCCTAGTTTGTATTTGCTTTTGCTGTGGCCTGGGTATGCGTTACCTTTATGCACACCCAGGTGTCCACTTACAATGCTGTGATGCTGCCAAGAGCTGCCTTGGTATTCTCGAATCAGCCAGCTTTGACCAAAGTATGTTCTGTTTGATTCCGTCAAAAGCTGCATTGTAGTCAATAAAGCAGGCATAGAGCGGGGTAGTAGATTTTTCAATGGCCTCGGCCCCGCGATAAAAGAGAGCTATCATTTTGTCGATTGTGGGCGCTTTCAGTCGAAACCCCGTCTGGTAGAGCGGGATGATATTATTCTCATTAATCCAGGTCTCCAACTCCTGTAGGAGCACCTTTGCAAAGGTTTTCCAGTCCACGTCTAAAAGGCCAGTTAACCTATACTTTTCAAGCAAATTGTTTATCCTTTTTTTATGTATTGGTTGCATGATTGAGCCTTTCCATGAGTTTGGGATGGCCGAAAGCAGAGAAGATTCATTGAATAGGCTATGCATGTAAGGTGCCCAAAACTCCAGGCCTTCCCTGAAAATACTCCTGGGTAGACCATTTGGTTCAGGGGCCCCATTCTTCTGGATTGCCTTTAGGATATTTACAACCTCCTTTTCAGTGACTATGATTGTGTTTTCCTCCAAACCTTGAAGGGCATTCGCAAGGCAATCCGTAAAGTTTGTCCTAATTATTGTGGGGTCTACAAAAAGGTTTGAGACATGCTCAACCCATTTTTTGACTAAGACTTCATTCACCTTGCCGGTGTTCTTACTTGCAAGGCCACTGATGTGGATCCAAAGTTCCCTGGATTTGATCGGGGCCAGCAATGAGAATATATGCTTCCACTCCTCCTTGAGGAGTTTATGCTTCAGTGGCCAAACTAACTTTTTATGCTTTTTCCTTGCGTCTCTGAGCATATTTCCTGTCCGGGTATTCTTCAGTCTTCTGTGGAGGTTCTCTGCCAGGTGACTTGCCCTTTTACTTCCTTAGGTTATTTATTCACTAGCTGAAGAAAGGGTCTTCCTCTTGTGGGTGCCCAAGTCTGGGTTTTGGGCATGTTAGATGTTAAAGCGGCATGTAGCTCAGTTATTATTGCCCCCTAGCACTTTATCGGCTAGGCATAGATTGGGCCCCAGAGCAGGCAGAGAAAAAGTGGATTTCCATTTTGAATATTGGACTTTGAAAATGGAACGCCATTTGGTACTTTTGATCTGAGGTCCAACATTGAAAGGTAGCGAGAACCTGGCTGGCATAATATTACTGTGAATCATCGAGCTGACGTGGACCACAATTGAAAGTGAATGGTGGTCATTTTCGGTTCTGGCTTGAACATGGTAGGTCTCGCATCTACTTAGTAAGGTTATACTTAAGAAGATGTAGCCCAAAGTTGATATATCTGTCAAAGTTTACCTTGGGTTATCCTCCCTGGAACACATATAGTCGGCCGAACTCAGCCCACATTCTCT
The DNA here is from genome assembly GCF_031143425.1 of Pleurodeles waltl. Lineage (NCBI taxonomy): Eukaryota > Metazoa > Chordata > Amphibia > Caudata > Salamandridae > Pleurodeles > Pleurodeles waltl. Next base: position 639,255,149 of record NC_090436.1, on the reverse strand, counting down.
GATGCAAGCCTCTAATGCTTTACAAGGGTGGTTCTTGTGATTACTTCCTGGCTGACCCAGATTTCACATGTTGAAGTCACCTGCCACTATACACTTACAGCCAGGATGGTGTACAATATAGAATTAATGTGTTCAGTTATGCTCCTGACGATCTCATTTTCTGTGTCCCTGTGTGGGTTAAAATACACATTTAGCACCAAGATTGAAGTAATTTTGCCATCCATAGCCAGGCCCTTTAGTTCAAGGGCCTGGAGATGGCCCGCAACGTTCCTCACTTATTTCATTTTTACTCATAGGTCCAGTTTCACGTAAGTGGAAAGGCCACCCATGGGCGAAACGAGTTTCTTTTTCTGGGCTACTGAATGCAATGCCTGGAAATCAGGAATAGAGGTGGGTTCCATTGTCCACATTTCTTGCAGGCAAAGGATGTTGCCTGTTTGCAGATATTCCCGTGAGTTTTTATTTTCTAGTAAGGGATTTATTCCAGCCATAGTCCAACTAATTATTTTGATAGTGGCTCGGAGCCCCTTGTCTTTGTTCCCTCTGCTGCTTGGTATTCAGCTGGCCCTTGGTTTCCCGGGTGCATCCCGTGCACCTCCTGTGCAGCAGGAGCTGCAAACAACTCTAAGTACAGCACCTCCGGGCACGTTTGTGCAAGGGGCGGACTGTGGCTGTAAGGGCTTCTGAAGCCTGTGGTCTGTGTTTGTGCGGCCCCTCCAGCAGTCTCCTTCCAGACGCCCCCACACAGTGGGAGCTGCAATCAACTTTAAGTACAGCGTCTCAGGAGCGTTTGTGCAAAGGGCAGTCTGTGGCAGCAAGGTCTTCTGGAGCCTGCGGTCCTTGCTTGTGCCCCCTCCCAAGCAGTCTCCTAGAAGTCTGCCCCCACACAGTGGGAGCTGCAATCAACTTTAAGTACATCCTTTCTCCTTTTCATTTGTACTTCATTTTGGCAGAGGACCTCGTGCTGTACAATGTGGGAAGAACTTGATTGTACCGAGGCACCACCTCTATTGTTAGAGACCACGGCCTGGGAAAAAGTATTTGCCTGTGGATTGAGGCTCATTTCCTGTATGGTCCAGGTTCCATTGTCATTTTTTTGTCTTACCTCTGTTGGCAGGATTAGACCAGGGATTAGTGCTACTAGAGGGTGCTTTGATAATATGGGACTGGCTGCCATTGCCTTTGGATTGAAGATCGGGGAGGGCTTCAATACTTCAGTTTTTCCTTTGTTATTCTGCCCCCTATCAGTTCCTGCATTTTCAGCCCTTTTTGCGCAATGATTTGTGTGTGCCTCTGTACTTCTTTTTACTGATTTTCAAGGATTTACTTAGTGTTTCTTTTGTTATCGTGAAAGGGACATTAGAACAATATCCGCCAATTGGTTGCAGGCTGTGTTTGCAGCTTACTGCACATTCTCTCCAGTATTGACACAGTATAGATGCAATGGCCACCGTCTTATTGAGGTAGCCTCGAAAAGCAACTGATCATCATTTTGCAAATGCCTATTTCTCTCTACTTTTAATTGTGTGGCTGACATTGTGTGCCCCTGTTGTATCATCTCCCTGGGATCCCTTCGGACTATGTTATGTGTTGGCCATGTATATTTGTAATATTTTGAGGCTCTGGATCCAGATTAGCCAGGCCCTCTCCAGGGCCTCTCATTGATGACTTGTTTTACTGTGCCGAGTCCTCCTTCTGCATCTGACCACTTTCAGTGGGAGTTTTTATGCCTTGCACTGTACCCAAGTGGATGCCTTTAAAGTGATTTACCAGGGAGGATGATAATGCTGACAATGTGGCTAACTTATCAATTATAGCATTGCCCGCCGCAGGATCTCTGCCCTTATAGTAATTTACCCAAAGATCTAACTTCTCATTGAGCAAGTCAAACTTCTTGTCCAGTGTCAGCACACTTTGGGCCAACATTTGTGTCAGCTCCACTTGAATTTCAAGATTGTGAGCGTGTCAGGTAGGTGCCTTAACCACAGCAAGCAGAGAGGAGTTGATGGCACTTATAATAGTATGGGAGAGTTCATCTTTGTTAGGAATGAAGCAAGGGGGGTAATCATTGCTGGAATTTCACACGTGGGCCCCCTGGGTATTTCCCCTGCAATGGGGCATTCCAATCCGGTTAACTGTGGTTTTGGTTTTTGTGGAGAAGAATGGGAGTTGCACAAAGCTTGTAGCACCCTCTTGGGATTTTCCAGGGGAGTGGAACAGTCCCGGTTTGGCCTCTCAACTTCCAAACTGCATGATTAATTGTCATCCCAGTGGTTGACTGGGCAGTTAATGACTGCCTCAATAACAGTTTGTTTCCTGGTGGGTAAATTAGAGAGCACAGTTCCATCAGGGCCATCTACTGGTGGGGTTGGTATTTTGGTAGGCATGTTCATTCTGCCTTTTTGAGTCAACTATGTTAGGTCTTGTGGGGATCCTGAGTCCATAGTTAAGGAAATTTCTATGACCTCTACAACATTCAATGGTAAATTAAGTTGTGCAGAGTTTTTGTGTATTTGCTCTTTTCCATCTCTGACTCTGCCATCTCTACAATCTCTGCAATTATTGTCTCTTCAAGGGAGGGGCTGGCTGTACTCCCTGAGATAGTGGAGGGTGAGTCCCCATTCTGCTTAGGCATCTCTGATTGCTGCTCCTGGGTACCTTCTGCCACGCTGGCCCTGGTGTTTGTAAAATAATTATGGATGGTGTCCCTAAAGGTCACTGGGCCACGCACCAGTGATCTTGTTGGATGTTTGTTTAACTGTTTGCTGGAAGTGATATCCACTCCACTCTCAAACAATCCTCTCACTGCTACAGGTCAGGTCAGGAACAAACCAGGAAGTTCCTGGCAGGAGTGGAGAGCTGTCAGCAGACTACAGGCATGGTTCTGACAGCAGACTCCGATGGCTGTCAGCTCCATGAGTAGCCGACAGCTGGAACCAGGGGTTGACCCCCAGAAATGTCAGGGCACGGGTGGGGGCAATTCGGCCCCAGTAGATCGTGGTGGTGAGCTTTGGTGGCGAGCTCTGGCTCCTGCTCCATCTCCCGCTCCATGCCTCCTCCTGTAGCACCTCCTCCTGCTGATAGTATCGGGTTGTTCTCTTTACACCAACATCTCCAGCCTTGAGGTGCTGGCTATGCCAGCGTATTCACCAGTGATGTACTTAACTCGACTTTAGTGGTTCACCTAGACAAGGATTGTGGTTATTATTTAAGGTGGGTTCCCACCCCCCTCAACTAATATTCTAATTTCTAATGTTTGTGTTGAGTAGTGGGATTGAGTACCCTTGTGTTGTTTCAGTTCCACTCAGTGATTTATTTAAAACCAAAAATCACTTGTATTTTCTGACATTTAAATCAGTTTTTGATTTTCAAATTCTCCTGTATTCTAATTGGGCATTTGTTTCTTTTACATTTCACGCCTGTCCTCATATTTTGCACCTGTAATTTTTGCAAGAATGTAGGTGGATTTCAGCACCCTTGAATGCTTCACTGTGGCAGAGTTGAAAAAGTTGTGTAAGGACAGGAGGCTAAAGCTAACAAAAGGCTTCAAGAAACTGGTGTACTCAGAGCCTGAGAAGAGGCCTGTATGTTGCAGTCTACATCACAGGGGCAGGAGGATAATAGTGCAGAGGATAGGGATAAGATTGAGGAGAAGGAAGAGAATGATGTGCTAATGGCCTATGAGCCACAGGAGAGAGAAGGTGCCACTTGATTGAGGACCTCTGCCTTGTTCAGGGCCCCGAGGAGTGTGCCCTCCACAGCCCGACTCTTGCAGAGTTGGGGGACAGGCAAGCTGAGAGACAGCGGAAGCTGCAACTGGCCTCTTACAATGAAAGAGAGAAAAACTAAAGAAGCTGCAGTAAGGGCTCTGAATGAGAAAAAGACAGAAGATGAAAGAGGTCAGACACCACGGGCTCAACATCGTCTCATATGCCGATGACACGCAGCTCACTCCCTTCCTCACCAATGAACCATCTACAGCCAAAACGAGCTTTGACAATGGAATGAAGGCAGTGGCCAACTGGATGAGGTACAGCTGCCTCAAGCTAAACTCGGACAAGAAGGAGATCCTCATCCTGATCCCCGCCACTTCCACCTTGGAAGACTCCTGGTGGCCCGGCAGCCTCTGAACTGCCCCACAACTGACCGACCATGCAACATCGGCATCATTCTTGACTCATCACTGTCCATGGCCCACCAAGTCAACGCCGTCTCCTCATCTTGCTTCCACACCCTCCGACTCCTGTGGAGGATTCCCCCGACACGAGGAAGACAGTCACCCATGCATTCATCACTAGCAAACTAGACTACAGCAACGCACTCTATGCTGGCATCACCAAGAAACTTCAATCAAGGCTACAAAGAATCCAGAATGCAGCAGTCAGACTCATCTTGGACATCTCCAGACATAGCCGCATCTCCTCCCACCACAGAGACCTACACTGGCTCCGACTCAACAAGCACATAACATACAAACTCCTGATCCACACCTACAAGGCACTGCACAATATAGGAACCAGTATACCTCAACCACCGCCTCACCTTCTACGTACCCAACAGATGTTTCCTTTGCTCTCAGCTCACCCTTGCAGCCGTCCCCAAGATCTGGAAAAGTACAGCAGGAGGAAGATCCTTCTCCTACCTCGCAGCCTGGACATGGAACGCACTACCTCTCAAGCTCAGGCAGACTGCATCACTGAAGCAGTTCAGGAAGGACCTCAATACTTGGCTCTTCGACTGAGCAGCACGCACACATACCGAGCCTTGAGACCCTATGGGTGATAAGCCGTGCTCTACAAATCCTTGATTGATTAATTGATTGGTGCACAGGGTGGTGTGGGAGATGGTGTTGAAGGCGGCGGAGCGGTCAAGGAGAAAAAGAGCAGCTGTCTCACCGCAGTCCAGTCTGTGGCTGCTAGGAGTGCCATATCGGTGCTGTGGTTGATCCCAAATCCAGATTGGTTGGTACTGATGAATGCTTTTCCCATTGCCTTGGCTGGAAAAGGGCACAGTGAGATAGGTCGTTTTTTCAGCTCCATAGGGTCTGTGGAAGGCTTTCTTCAGGAGGGGCTTTATCTCTGCACGTTTCCAGGAGTCCGGGAAGGTGGCGGTTCAGATGGAGCAGTTGATGGTGCAGCATAGCTCGGGAGTGATGATGGCTCTGGCTTGATTAAAGATGGGGTGGGGGCATAGGTCTGAGGGTGCCCCACAGTGGGTGGTATTCATGAGCTTGAGGATGTCTGCCGGGGTGAAGAGGGTCCAGTGTTCCAGGATCGGTTGGTGATATCAGTCCTTGGTGGTGCTGGTGGAAGGGGGGGTGGCCCTTTGCTTGCAAATCCTTCATAGATGTCCGGAATATTCCAGTGGAAGAAGGTGGTGAGACTGTCGCAAAGGTCTTGGGAGGGTGGGATGTCTGTGGTATCTGTCAGGTTTTGTGAATTCCTTGACTATAGTGAAAAGTTCCTTGCTGTTGTGACCCTTGGTGTTGAATCTCTCCTGAATGGCTGATTTCCTAGTCAATCTGATGAGCCGTGGTGCGATGTGACTCCGTCTTTGGAGGTTTTGTGGTCTGTTGCGCTCTTGCTGTTTCTCCACTTTCGCTAGAGTTGTCTGCATGCGCTCTTAGATTCTTGGAGGTTGGAGAAGAACCAGCTGGGTTTCCTGCGGTGATGATTGCCGGCGGGTTTCCTTAGGGGGGTTAGGGTTTTGGCAGAGGCGGTGATCCGTTGGTGGAGGTTGTGAGCAGAGGCGTTGGCATCTGCGGTATCTGGTGGTGGGGAGTGGTGGAGCGTGGTGCTGAGCTCTGCTTCTATGACTTTGGTCCAGTTCCTGCGTGGGGGGCGAACGGCTTGGTGCTATTTGACCATCTTGGTGAAGGAGAAGTGGACGCAGTGGATGTCGGTCAGGTGGAGTTCTGAGGTGTGTGAGAAGGAGATGTGGTTTCTGGCAGAGAATACAGGGTTGAGGGTGTGTCCTGCTGAGTTCATGGGGAGGTTGGCCAGTTGCTTGATTCCGAGTGTAGCAAGGTTCTCCATGAGGTTAGAGGTGTTTGGGTCGCTGTGGTTGTTGAGATGAAAGTTGAGGTCACCAGGGAATATGAAGTCCATTGAGGTAAGGACATAGGGGACGATGAACTCAGTCAGTTCTTCGCTGAAGGGTCCGGGGGGTCTATAAATGTGTGTTCCGTGGAGGGTGGTGTTAGGATTAGCCTGGATCTGAAAATGAAGGTGTTCGGTGACGTAGGTCTAGATATCGACGCTGGACGTGAGCAGAGAGACTTGTTGTGGATGATGCAACACCTCCTCCAGGTCGGTTGAAGCAGTCTTGATATATAATCTTGTAGTTGTTGGCGATGGCAGTGGCAATGTCCGGAGGTGAGGAGGTGGTGATCCAGGTCTCCATGAAGAAGGTGACTTTGGGGGAGATGGAGTCGAGGAGGTCCCAAACTACATTAGCGTGCTTAATGCGGGAGCAAGTGTTGAGTAGTATGTATCCGGGCGGTCCAGCAGAGGGGGGGGGTTTAGGGTGCGAGGACAGACGAAGGTCCCGTTGCGGCAGGAGAATGGACCTTCAGGGTTCCTGGGTGGAGGGCGGTGGCTGACAGTAGAGCCTCTGGGGCGTGTAGGATCCTAGTATCGTATCAGTGGATGGAGCGGGAACCAGGGTCCATGGCACTGGGTGTGGCCCAGGCACGGGTAGGTGCAGACAGGCTTGCCTTTGGCGTGCCTTCAGCGCGGCCATACAGTATCTGCCATTAAAAAGGCAAGGGAGATGAAAGGGGTCGCTAAGCTGTGAGGAGGGAGGTTGGGAAACACAGCACTGGGGGGGGGAGAAGCAGCAGCAGCAGGAAAGGTGCGGGGAATGCAAAACAGACGGAAAAAGGCAAAAAGGAGTAAAAAACTAAAAGAGAGGCAATGGAGCAAAAAAGGCAGAAAAAGGGCACAGAAAAGGCAAAAGGCAGCAGAGAGAGAGAGAGAGAGAGAGAGAGAGTCAGAAGGCAACCACTAGGCCACCAGGGATGAGGTGCAGGTGGGAGCCTGCGGGTGGAGGAGGGTATCAAACACAACAAACCAGGCAGACCTAGAGGGTGAAAGGCAACAGCAGCTGCTGATGGAGCTGCGCGGGGGAGCAAATCTAACACTGACCAGAGGTCAGTGAAGTCACTCCGATCATCACGCAGCGGCCACCATTTAGGAGAGAAATGGGGGGTCTCTAAGCTGGGAGGCGGGAGGGCAGGAATTATGGCGCTGGGAGGGGGGCAGGACCGCAGGGGCTGCAGCAGCAAGGGAGGCGCAGGGAACAGAAAATGGAGGGAAAAAAGTAAAAAGGCAAAAAGGAGTAACAAACTGAAAGAAAAGCAACAGAGCAAAAAAGGCATAAAAAGGGCACAGAAAAGACAGAAGGCAGCAGAGAGAGACAGAAGGCAAAAACTAGGTCACCATGGATGAGGCACAGGCGGGAACCTGCAGGTGTAGGAGGCCTCGTACACAACAAGCCAGGCAGACGCAGAGTGAAAGGCAGCAGCAGGTGGAGCTCTGCGGGGGGAGCGAAGCTAACTCTGACCAGAGGTCAGTGAAGTTGCTCCGATCAACACGCAGTGGCTTCCATTAGGAAAGAGAGGGATATGGGGAAGGGGTCGCTGAGCTGGGAGGCGGGAGGGCGGGAAACACAGGGAGGAGGATGGGGCAACAGTGGTGTGGGGAAAAAGTAAAAAAAGGCAAAAAGGAGCAAAAAACTAAAAGAAAGGTAATGGAGCAAAAAAGGCAGAAAAAGGGCAAAGACAATGCCGAAGGCAGCAGAGAAAGAGACAGAAGGCAACCACTAGGCCACTAGGTATGAGGTGCAGGCAGGAGCCTGTGGGTGGAGGAGGGCCTCAAACACCACACGCCAGGAAGGCTCAGAGGGTGAAAGGTAGCAGCAATAGCAGGTGGAGCTCACCAGAGGTATGGATTAGAAACCTATGAGGTTTTTCTATGCATGCAGAAAGTCCCAGAAGGGGATTGAGGGGGCTAGTCTCTGGAAGAATACACTAGTCACCAGGAGGGATACCCTACTGGTCGCAGTGAAAGCTGATAGAATGAGGTATGCCCCCATGAAAGAAGCCCTTGTTGTCAAGTTTGGTCTTACTCCATAGAAATACGGCTAAAAGTTCAGGGATAGCCAGAAGCAGTTAACCAGTCCTGGGTTTAGTTTATGGATTACTCCAGTAAGGCCCTAGATGGTTGGGTAAAGGACAAAAAAATGAGTGACTACGAGGGTAGAGCATGCCCTAGATTCCCTTAGTAGGGAGGTGGACCCGGAATTTAATCTTGTGATCCCTGAGTCATCAATTCCGCCAGACAACTGTGAATGGGGTCCCTAACCCTGCTTTGAAGGATAAGTGTGCTAGTCAGGCCATGGTGGTGGAAAGGCTAGTTCCCCAGCACTGTTTGCCAGGAGAGAATGCAGGGTAACCCAGTCTCTTGGGCAGGGCTTTAACTGCTCTATGGCTCTGGTCTCCCTGGAATGAGGGGGAGAGGAAGTGGTCTAGAGGAGGGTCATTGTCAGCCCCCTGATGCCAATAGAGTGCATTCTGGGAAATTAACTACCACCATGGACAGACAATCTGGGTGGTATGGCCACCAGTGCTCCCCAAAAGCTCAGGTTTCTCAGGGTACTGCTCCCAAATAGAAAGTACAGAGGCCCAAATTGAGAAAAAGAGGTATGAGTTGGAGGAAGTCCATAGTGGGAGGACCAGTGGATCAGGAGTTACCTGCCTCTGAGAAAAGAGCACCCTAGGACTGAGCATAGTGAGGCCACTTCTGACCTGGGAGTTCTGCCTGCCCTGCCACCGAGACAAAACAGGAGACCTGCATCAGGCAGAACCCTGCAAGACAAAGACCTTACCATGGAGGTAAGACTGCTGATTATCGGGCGGCAGTGCCACCAAGTTGGAGACTGTTGGCCTAACCATTTCAGCTAGCTAGCAGCACCTCACCCAAACCTAGGAAGTAAAGGTGATTTGTGACAGTCTAGAACACATGACACTGAGTCCTCAGGGATTTTGTGGTTGGCACATCTCACTCTTTTCTCTCATTTGCACAAGTCTCACACAAGAAAAGGTAAACAAAAAGAAGCAGGACAGTTTTCAATGTATGTATTGAAAGGACTGCATTCTACGCTAAAAGTCATGAGCTGTGATTATTAGGAGGATGAAACATATCCAAGTGCTTATTGTAGCCAACAGTGAAAAGCAAATAAAAAGTCCCAGAGTTCTGCAATAAACATGTGTCTATGAATTCCTACCTACACTTCTCAGCATCTATGTGAGAGCATAGTAGTGACAGCCCCTTCATCTGCCCATGCTAGTCCCTGGAAGGAACTCTCGCCTCCATACTTGAAAAACAGGGTTCTGCCCATCGTCTCCTCCACTGGCTGCAGAGACGAGGATGAGGTCAGCAAAGTTGCAGTGAAGTGGCACACAGCATAGGATTGCTCCTCTGACTGGAATATACTCTCTAACCTTGTTTGGGCCTGTGTCGTGTTTTTATAATAAAACATGGTGTATTCTGAGAACAGGCCTGACGTGATAATTCATTTAAGTGTCAAAGGCTGGCTAAGCACTCTTGTGGTGGCAATACTAGATAAACTATCAAGTACAGCCTTGAGTAGAGGCCGTGTATAAAATGTTGTGCAAGGAAACTAGCAACAACACTTTCACAGAATAGCAGCTGATAAGAAAAAAAAATCTCCACTAAAAGCAAATTAGGCTAAAATTAATTAAAATGAATGTATGAAATAAAAGTGTGTAACTAGGTAAAAGGGCACAGGTCTAAGTAAAAATCAGTGTGCCCAAGCAAGGCGCTATATTGCACCCACAACAATTTCCACCCTTGAAATGGGTGGTGGTTCTCCCTGGAAGTCCTAACTTGCCAGGAACATGTTTAGCCTAAAGGCACAGACCTTGAGGCAAGAGGCCAGTCTCAGGATGCTACCCCTGAGAAGGCGGGTGAGAGAGTAGAAGTAGGGTGGCTATCACCCTGGACTGATGCCCTTCAGCCTGAGAAACCTAAGAGGCCAGAGAGACCTCAGAAGCAAGCAGGGACTCCTTGCCAGATCCAAGGCTGGAGGTGAGGCATGCCCCAGGTCGGAGCCTCCACCTGGCAGGGGACTGGGTCTTAACACGTCAGGCTGTCAGTGACCTCTGTTGTTTGTTGTACTTAGATGCAGAGTTTTCTCTAGTTTGGGGATGGAGGCCTGACCTACAGGGCAGAATGGACCACATCACCTTGTTAGCCATGGTGAAACTGTCTGCCTACTAGCATGCATCTATGGACAAGCTAGGTTTAGGTCCCTCAGAGATGGGGTCTGTAGGTATGGAAAAGGGGTCTCCCTGGGCCACTCCAGTGGTGCAGGAAGCTTGGTGGAAGAGGGGTAGAGATAGAGTCAGAGGGGCAAGAACAGAAAAGTGCTACTACAGAGCAGACAAACTATGCATATTTTATTGTCTGAGTCCATCAAAGTAATGATTGGTCTACCCGAGCTTTTGGGTGGGGAGCATGTGTTGGAAATATGCCCTTCCTACAGTGTCGCCCGAGGTTTTTCTCTTTTTTTTTTAAACCCTACTTTTGTTAGCTTTAACCTTGCTAACCAGTGATAAAGTGTTTTTTTTCTCCCTGTTAAACATGGTAAAATTGGTATACACTTCATTGGCACATTTAATTTACTTCTGTGTCCTCAGTATATGGTACTACATGTACCAGGGGAGTGTATATGCTACCTATGAGCTGGGGCACTCATCATGCCACCTACTACAGTAGCCCTGTAAAACATGTCTCCATACCTGCCACTTCAGCCTGGGTGTACAGTTTTAAACTGTCATTTTGACCTTGCCAAAACAAACTCTTGCCAGGTCCAATCCTTCCCTTTTAAACTTATATGCAACCCCTTAAAAGCCCATAAGGCAGAGTAGATGTTATTTAAAATTTAGGAAATGTATACTTAATGTTTTAAATCCCCTGGCAGCGATAAACCCCATAGTTGTTTTTACCTGTTAAAAGGCCGGCTCTCCCATAGGTTAACACTGTTTTTCACCATTACATTTAACATGTGCCAGATTCAGTTTGGGAGTAGGTAGAAAACCAAATTCAAAGACTCATTTTAACAGTAATTTAAGATCCAAGTTGATGATCAAGTCGAACTTTATTTTACTGTTTTGGAAATTACACTTTTGTCATCTTCCTGCCTAACAACAAAAAGCTTTCCTGTCAGAGTCCAGCTATCACCTGACCATTGATGGATCTCCTGTGGTAAGATGTGTGTTGCTCCCAGACAGTGGGCAATAGGCTGTAGGTGTTGGGAGGGAGACTCCTCCCTTGACAGGATCACCTGATCACCACAGTGGGAGGAGAGGGACTGACAATAACTGGCTTGGGGGTGGGTTAATGCTTGACCTCCACCCACAGGCTTGCACTGGGCAAAAATGTGGACCCCACAAACATCTCCTCAGAACACTCCTGGACCTGAGAAGAATCAGAAGAAAGACTGTGTTGATGTCTGAAGGGACTGAAGGGAGACTGGTTATGCTTGCCTTGAACCCAGGACTGGAGAAGTGATTCAAAGGTTTATATGGTTCACCTTCTGTTTGCGCTACAGGGACACAATAAGCTTCCAGAGGCCTTTCTACCTGCAACTACCCAGCTGACCAGTTTCAACTGGCTCTGCACTAGACCCTGCTGCTGGCCTCTTTTGTGGTGCCCACAAAGACCTGAACCCTTGGCTGGTGTGAGAGTGCACCCTCCTGTTCCTAAACTGCAAGAAGTCTTCAAAGCTGCATCAAATTACATTGAATTGTTCGTCTACTTCAATTTCCTGGTTTGCCGTACTGAAGGAGATCTGACTTCCAGAAAACTTTTGAAATCTGAAAATAGAGAGCTTCATCAGGACAGATGCTGAGCAGCAACCGATCGACTTCAAGTCCTTCCAGTGCACGGAGACTTTGCCCACTCTGAGCTTATCCACCTTTGTTGACGACCGCACCGGGATCTTGCTCTTCAACAGCCTATCATCATAAAGACCCCCTTCAAATCTATCTTGCCCCTCCAACGTCTCATTAATGATCACTTTTTCTCTATAAACATTTCTAAGTCTGAAGGTAAACTCTCTTCTGGGATGAATCTGATACTCGTGTCCGTCTGGCAATCCTTCGCAGTTGTCCTCAACTTTTGATCCTGTCCATCATGACCAGATAACTCCAATTAGCACTTTATGCTTTTTAGTGCTACTGTTAATCCAAACTTTAAAAACATTAATACCGTTGTAACATGACACAGGGTGCCTGCATTGGTGCTAGGCAGCCAAAAGTGCACTGGTGCAGGAAAAGGACAGGAATACGCCATATAATAGTAAACATGGTTCATTCCTGCCCTTTCCCTTCTCCTTTCTCGCAGTGCAGAGCAGCAAGGTGGCTTGCTGCATTGCACTGTGTGAAAGATTGATAAATTTGTCCCTCAATCTGAACTAAGGAATGAGATGTCACAAGTTGAGAAAGTCACTGAAACCTATCCAGAGTGTATAAGCAAACCCCTGCGGAAGTCTGTCTACATTGTTTACAATGATTTCACACACCACTGGTTTGTAAATAGCTTTGCAATATGGTACCTGGCTATCTGTGAGCAAGACTGCGGGATTGCTGAAACACATTAGATGGTTTTCCGTAGCCCAATATACTGAATTGAGTACAACTGTTACAAGAGTGAAGGGGAGAAGGTGTAACCACTTTGACTATGAACTTGCAATTGTGCGCTCATGTGAGCACGAGAGGCGGTGAGGAAGGAGCACAATACAAGGACGCAGTAAATAAATACAGCATGTCAGCTACCGAAGTTCGTGAGAGGGAGGAAGCCACAGTAAAGGTCTTTAATGCTGAAAATACTGTGCCCGGTGACAGAAGTGTATGACGCATATGACGCAATATAGCCAATATGGAAATGACCTGCTATCCAAAATGAAACAACTTGAAAAATTAAAAAGGAGTGAAATATCTAAGTGGTGGGAAAGTAAATCATTACAATACTATCTGGAAGTGTGGTGTATCCATGGAGGCACCGAGTTATGAAAATCCAAACCCTGATATGTGAAGTCGGCAGAGAACAATCATGAGTTATCAAGGAGAATGATTGGCATTTTAATTAAATATACTGAGATTGACAGGAAGACAATTCTGTATGAAATAGAGAATATCGAGGCAGAGATTACTAAAGAAGTTGATCAGAAGCCTGTAAGAAAGTTCAATAGTGAACTTAAAGAATGCTTGAAAAAACTGGAAGATTCCATCAAGATAAGAAAAGCACTGAAATATAAGAGTGATAAAACAGACTACAAACGTGGTACAATCCTTATGTTGGTGAAAATGTTTGACAATTTAAGAACATTTGTCCGAAAGAAACAGAGCAAGTAAAGAGGCGACTCATGAACATAGCAGTGCCTAGCTCTAAGGTTGACACTCATTTAGAGGATTGAGTGCCAGCAGGACCAAATGTTCCCTCTTTAGTGGAACAATGTGTGCCACTGCGAGAATCCAAAACCCCAAAAAGAAAAAAGCAGAGGTAAAAAGGTGCAGCTGCACACGAAGAAGTGAACCAGGGCAGAGGGAAGCAAATCAGATGGGGAAAGCAGCAATAGTACCAGATACCAGTAGCAACACAATTATCAATTTAACAAATATCCAGCTATTGCCAAAGGAAGAGGAAGTGCTAACATTGGGATTATTATATTGCCCCTACCAAGACATGCAATATACTCAAATAAGGACCTATTTCTTTAAAAGTTCTTCCTGCTACAACCAAACAAAGAGAAGGCTAGACAAACAACAGCAGGTAATCAAAGTGTGCTGCATGTTGCAGATATGGAACTAATGAAAGCCCCACAAGAGCTAGAAAATGAAACTTTGGGGCTTAACAACACTATCACTGTTGACATGATTGGTACCAAACAAAACATTGATATGTATGGAGATGCACCAACCAATTTTGAAGCAAAATCTAAATTGACCCCAAACAGCTCCCACTGGCAGAAAGCAGCGTTTTCATCTGTTTCCTTACACACAAATGTGTGTGCAGGGAAACAGATGAAAACATTTCTCCCACAAGCAGGGAGCTCCTATTTAAAGCAGCTCACTGCTTGTGGGAGCAATGCCGGCTCCCACAGGACATTGGAAGCCAACTAGGACTGCGGGGGCCATCAGGCTCCCATCGCGGTCCTGTCGTTCTCTTTCTCTCCCATCCCATAATGGGATGGAAGAGAGAGAGATTGTCATTGCAATGGTTCCACCATGCAATGACTTCACAGAGTCTGACTAGCAAAATGTATGATACAAATGTTATAGTTACGTTTGGATGCAGAGCAGAACATAGTCACTTCTGCCCTAATGGTCAAGGTCTTGTGCTGTCGCTCTGTAAACTGAAGGTTCAAATCCTAGTATTGCTTTTACAGTGTACTAGTGTTTTGACTGTTAAACCTTCCTAGTGAAGGAACATTCATGTTTCTTTCAAATCACATGTGTGGGTTGACTGACATAGGTATGTCTGGAAGCATCACAGTAAGGAGTCACTTATGGCCTAAAGGTTAAGGTCACAAACCCTCACACTGAAAGATGAGGGTTCTACTCCAGGTGTGCTGTGATTGTTTTCCTTCTTTAATTTCTTTTAAACTTCAAAAGTTTAAGGTTCATACTGGAAGGTGATCTCACTCTTTTTAATTAACAAATACACTTTTCTTTTCAATTTTTCCAGAAAAATCTCTTTCCAAGTATCTCATTCATCAAAGCTAAAAACATTCTCTATCGTTCTCCCTCTCACTCTCTTTCTCTCTTTCTTTCAATCTCTTTCTCCCACTCACACACCCACTCAGATCCTCAGCACCCATTCACAGACCAACTCAGACACTCATGCACCCACTCACAGACCCACTCAGACCCTCGTGCGCCCACTCACAGCTGCACTCAGACCCTCGCGCACCCACTCACAGACCCACTCAGACTCTCACATACCCACTCACAGACCCATTGAAACCCTCATGCACCCACTTACAGACCCAGTCAAACACTGATGCACCCACTCACAGACCCACAAAGGCACTGACACACCCACTCTCACACCCAGACAGACACTCTCACAGCCACTCTCACACCCAGATTCACCCTGCCACACCTATTCTCACACCAAAAGAGACAGGCCATGGCCAACTCCGGCTGCACACAGCCAAAGGCTGTGCGCAGTGTGGGGTTGGGTGGTTAGGGATGTTGGCAGCAGTGTCTGGCCACAGGTCAGGCCCTGTGACCAACCGCCACTGTGCACAGACAATTATGTCTGTGATCAGGGGCACACAACTTCTCCACATGTGAACATGAAGTCTGTGTGTGTGGTGGATCCCTCAGCCATAAAAGATAAAAAAGCTTTGGCAATGCCAATAGATCTGGCTTTAAAGAAATGTTCTATTGTAATGTGAAGCATTACCAGTAAATATCATGGGAATAGATATGCATGTGTGTGGAAGTGAAGAACTGTAGAATAATATTGGTGTAGGTTAAAAGAGCAGGTGACAGTTGCCCTGGTAAACCGGTACCTAAACATCCATGTAGGTAAATAGGTAGGTTAATAACTGCCCTATTCCCATCTGTGCTGCTGCCATTATCTAGGTAATTTTAATACCATTACAGTGTTATCTGTGTGCCCCTGAGAGTTCAAGCTGAGGTAGCTGGATAAATAAACAAAATGATGACAGCTGAGTGAAGGGCAAGCACTTTTTAGTGGTAGCACACAACTTCTGCCCAATCAAAACATGTACCCCTGGCTCCAAACATGTAGAGAGAACTAAAGCCCCTCCCTGGTGATGCCGACATAATTGTCTGTCCACAACTGTGCTGTCAAATCAGACCATAAAAATGAATGCAAGCTCTTTAACAATGACATTGCATTTTAGCATAAGCATTATCTGCTCTTACATGAGATTATATGACACCTATAGGAAATGCATCTGTACACTTATACCTGTAGTCAGTCACTAGTTCTTTTCACCAACTAATTGTCATACCCGCTCAGCATCACAATAAATACATGTAAAAAGAGAACAAGATCAACAAACATTTTTAGTGCTGTTTTTCAATATTGTGGTACATTACATTGTGTCAAACACCATATATATTCAGCATAAACACGTTTATGGATCAATAAGGATTAAATATTATAGTATGTTTTCACCTACTGCTGATTGTTTTTGTAAATATTAGTCAAAGTACCATTTGTAACTGGTTCCATAGATCATCCTGGTCAACATTTGAGAATGCAAACTTCTTCAAATAGGTCTGCAACAAAACAAAAACCAGAATCAGTATTTTTGTAGGCCTAATAAGGAATGTATATGATCAAATTGAAGACATACACATTGTTATTGTTAAATTAGGAAGAAAACCTGCTTCATTAGTCCAGGAAATACTTTCTAAACTCACGCTGAGCCCCTTGGTAAACAGTTTCTCGGTCATAAAGCTGGCAACCATTCTGATAAATGATGCACCCTATGGGACAAAAGAGTGTGGACATGTCAGTTATTTGAACCTTCAACTCAAAGTATTTCTTAGCAGCATAGTTCTTATCTTGAATGAATATTATTTTTTAAAGAGTCAGGACCCAATTCACAAAGGTAAATTTACCCTTTTGTGTAAGTTGCCGATTGTTTGCTATTCACGAAGGTATTTTACTAGTAGTATATTTACGACTGCAGAGTCTACACACATAAAAAATAGGACAGTCCTATCTTTTTAGCTGCGTAGATTCCGCAGTCATAAAGATACTACTAGTAAAAGACCTTTGTGAATAGCAAACAACCGTCAACTTATACAAAAGTGTAAGTTTAACTTTGTGAATCAGGCCGGCAATGTAAAGACACTAATCTTGCACAATACCAAAAAGCATATGTGTGAGGAGGTTAGTGCACACAGCTATATGAGAGACTTAGGCCCTCATTCTGACCTTGGCGGGCGGCGGAGGCCGCCCGCCAAAGTCCCGCCGTCAGGTTACCGTTCCGCGGTCGAAAGACCGCGGCGGTAATTCTGACTTTCCCGCTGGGCTGGCGGGCGGTCGCCTTCAGGCCGCCCGCCAGCCCAGCGGGAAAGAGGCTTCCACGATGAAGCCGGCTCGGAATCGAGCCGGCGGAGTGGAAGCTGTGCGACGGATGCAGTTGCACCCGTCGCGTATTTCACTGTCTGCACAGCAGACAGTGAAATACATGTAGGGGCCCTCTTACGGGGGCCCCCAGGGGCCCCGCGACCCCCCCTACCGCCATCCGGATCCCGGCGGTCGGACCGCCGGGATCTGGATGGCGGTAGGGGGGGTCGGAATCCCCTCGGCGGCGCAGCAAGCTGCGCCGCCTTGGAGGATTCAATGGGGCGGCGGTACACTGGCGGGAGCTCGCCAGTGGTGCCGGTCCGACCGCGGCTTTACCGCCGCGTCGGAATCCCCATTGGAGCACCGCCGGCCTGTCGGCGGTGCTCCCGCGGTCCTCCGCCCTGGCGGTCTTTGACCGCCAGGGTCAGAATGACCGCCTTAGTACCAAATATACATAGGTTTGAATTTCCAATTTCCTGATAGCGGATCTTAGCGATTCGCTATTAGGAAATCGCAAACTCGGATATATAACAGTCTGTTTGACACTGTTAGCGATTCCCAATGGAATCGCAAATTACCTACCTCATAAATATTCATGAGGCAGGTCGCAATTTGCAATCCCATTTGGAACAGCCGCACTCAAAGGGATGGTGGCCTGCTGGGGACAGCAGTCCGCCATGTCTGTGACTGCTTTTTAAATAAAGCAGTTTTTAATTTAGAAATGAAACCCGTTTTCTCTAAAGAAAAACTGGATTCATTTCAAACAAAAAAATGAAAAGTTATTTTTTTCAGAGTAGGCACTGGTCTGTGAGACCGCTAACTACTCTGAAAAAATATTTTTGCTTCCATTCAAAAAAGGGAAGGGGCCCCATAGGGACCTCTTCCCGTTTGTGAAAGGGGTTTCCACCAACTTGAAGTTGATGGTAACTGCAATTGTTTTGCGACCGCAGTCACAGTCGCATAACAATCTTACATCTCCCTGCAACTCGCTATGAGGAAGGGACGCCCTTGGTACGCCCCTTCCTAATAGCGACTCGCAAACGTATTTTGCGAGTTGATAACAGGTTACTGACTCGCAGAATAGGATTGTTACATGGGGAAAAGGCTTTCATATATCTGGCCCTTAATCCACTTGCCCACTCTCTCCCTTACTCCTTTGCATGCTGTAATAAAAGCTTATGTCAGAGCTACACATAAGCTCCAAAGTGGAGTTGTATTGGATGCCTAGCAGTTTTAGAACATGTTTCTTACCTTGGAATAGGTAGTTACATCAAATAACGGTACAATGTGGTTTGTTAAAAGAATATCTTCCTTTTTCACAGACACTGTTCTTGGGGACAGCCTGCCATCTCTTGTAAACATACTTTGTAAACTAATCAGCAGGAACAGTTCATTCTAAAAATGAAAACAAATAATATACGATTAGAAGGGACAAGATATATTGTAATATTTTGAAAAACAAGTCAATGTAGGGTGTTATAATTCCCACTAAGTAGTCAGTATTGTGCCCAGCACATAGTCAGTGGAAGGTTTTCATCATATTATTACACACCAACACTTCACCTAGAAAATGTGATTCTTACCCAAAAGGCAAACTTCAGAAGTAAAGCAAGCAAATCCTTATATGGTTCCTACAAGGATCCTACCAGGACAAGATCAAGCAAGAAGTACAAATATTTTGACTCTCAAAAGTTCACAAAGGGAAAGTGCTCCCACCACTGATCCACAGGTAGTCTTAACAGACCAGCATATTTCTCTGCTTACAGAGAACATCGCTGGTAGGTAAGCCGCAAATATCAGTCCTGTGTATCCTAGCGAAACAAAGACCGGCCCCCTATGCTGCAAAAACAATATTGGCACATACAGCAAAGTGTGCTGGCACCATATATCTGAAATTCACAAAGCATTATATCCATCTGGTGAGCAGCTATTCACACTGCAGATCACTGTCACCCAAATATCATAGAGAAAACATTCATCAGACAGAATCTCAATAAAATCAGTTTAAAACTATTCTACCCCAACAACTCAGAATTTGTTTTCATGCAAGTATATCTGCTACTAACTAGACCAAGATTTTTGTTCGTAACTATTGAGTCCGTGTCTGGGCATACAGGGTGGCTCTCTGACCATGGTGGCAGTTTCTGGGCATATAATTATCAAGGGCTGGACACTGTAAAGGTCTCTCTTGTTTACTTCTTGATTGCCTGAGAAAAGGGCAATGTCACTTTGTACTTAGAAAGCACTTGAAAGTTATGTAGAGTCCTAGTTGGGGAACAAGCTGGAAAGGCTCTAAAAAAACATCATTGGCAATATTAGTGGTTCTTGATTAAAGATGATGAATGAAGTGTTGAAAACCAAGGCACCAACACTACCCTAAAAGAGGGACAAGGAAGAGTACTGCATAAGGTCTTTCAGAAGGAATATCCAACAAGCAATGCTGCTGCAGAAAAAGAAAGTAAAATTCAAGGACAAAAATGATGTAGAAGTGGGCGATGAATGCAATGAAAAATAAGACATACAAGAGTGTTGCAACACAACCTCCTCTATCTCCTTATAACTTGTCTAGACAGGCCATGGCATCACAGCAAAGAAGATTAACTCCATCTTGGATTGTGAAACTTTGACAAGAACCATAGGGAATGTGACCATCTTAGATAGGGATTGATTACAGTCTGGCCATGCCATCTCCTTCAGAATAAAGGTGTTTTCTCAAGGACGTCAGAGAAAAACAACCTCCAGGTTAATATCCTTCTTTCTATTCAGTCTATCACCTTTCTTTCACATCTAAAGAGGGAAAATTCCAGTGAGTGCTGAAGCTGAAAGCAGATGGGCAGAGCAAGAACAAAGTCATCACCTCACAGTGAACACAGGAACAAAAACATGTTGCATCATTGTCTGTAAATGTGAGGCCAAGTGAACAGTATGCGATCTTCTGACCTAACAGAGCATCCATCAACTGGCCGGGCAAAAGCAGACAGGCATGCCACCTACATTTCCTACACATGCTATCCAGTTGGTAAAGCACATTTGCCCTGGAAATCACTGCTTGTGCTCTTACCAATTAATCCACCTTCCTTGTTACAGTCCCTATTAGGAGAGTGTTGTAGCAAATTTATTAGCTGAAAATATGCTTCATTAAAATGATATGCAACCTTTATGTTAAAAATATACCCATATGCTAAATACAAAGTTTGTAGTAGGCCATCATACTGAAATGTTCTAGGCCTGTAAAAACTGAGAAGACTTAAAGTTAGCATAATTGATGGTGCTATGTTAACTGAAAAAGAATGCATTAGCACTGAAAGCCTGTTTATTTGAATTTCATATTGTGCAAGATGTTTTTCTTCTCTTTACTGCAGATGTTGCCATTTCTGAAGCTACTGTGAATAGACACTTGTTCTGTATTAGACAACTGAAGGAAAGTTTCTCACCATGAGGAGATGGAGACAACAGAAAGAGTGATTCATGGGAAGAAGGTGGTTGAATCACAGCAAAGACATGCAGAAACATTTAAGAACAAATGTCTGAAAGACTACTATGATATGGTGAAAGCATGAGGAGTGAATCTGTTCCCAAAACCAAACTGAAATCCTATTGGTCATCATGAAGAAGAAAGAATATAATGCTGCAACATAGAATTTGTGTACCTATATTAGTGTGTGTTCCTAGAGTAGAAGAGGATTCAAAGATTCTTTCCCCAACTCTCTAATCGGAGACTCACCCTTTGAGTTTCTGCTGTTTTTCTTCATGAGACGTATGCTTCTTTAGAGTTTCCCTGAATGGTCTGCTGATTTATGAGCAGAGAATACTTTCCAGCTTATTATACAAAAGCTTTATGTTTATGCTTTCATTTCTCTCATCAGAACTCTTTATGGGTATCTGAACTAACACCTTTTCTCATAAATCCTCTATAAAGTTTGGGAATTTTTCCTTTATGGAACACGCGTGTTGCATTATTACTATATTGACTGTATTATTGAGTAATATTTTGTTTTACTGTATAATGAAATATTGATTGATGGATTACATTAACCCTTAATGTTGAGAATTGGAGAATAATGCAATTTAATAAAAGATGGAAAACTAAAAGATTTGAGAATAAAACCCTTTAACTCACACTAACTATCTTTATTGGCTGAACTAAAAGATTAAAATGTTGATTATATTCTTATGTTGATGACTGCTACTTATTACTCTTTGAACTTGCCTCCTAAGCATTGCAATGGGTATGTAGTTGTGCAAATCCTGATGTGGAAGCTGTGGACCATAACGGGAATCCATAGGCATTTTCATCAAGGGCTCACTGTAAGGCATTCATGTAACTACATCTGCATGTATGTGATTCTTCTTCCCACACATGACTTCTTTGAGCAATACCATTGAATGAATAAATGTCCCTGACTGTTAGAAATGAGGTCTTTGGTTGGCAGTCAGGTTACTCCCGTCCAAGCAAGGACCCTCACTCTAGTCAGGGCAATGGAGATACACACTTAACATAGCCCCTGCTCATCCCCTTGGTAGCTTGGCACAAGCAGTCAGGCTTATCTCAAGGGCAATGTGTAAATTGGGCAAAATGGACACCACACCAGTTTAGAAAAATAGGGAATATTTATCTAACTCAAACAAGACCAAAATAACAAATATCCAAAATACACAAGTTAAGATAGGAATTTTCAAAAGAAAAAGAGTCTTACTCCATGGAAAATGATGGAAACTTTAATTTTACACAAAGTACCTGGTTTGCGTCAAAAATAAAGCAGTCGGAGATGCGTCGATTCCTTACTCACAAGTAAGGCCATGCTTTGTTTCTTCACCGGTTGGGTAGGTGATGCATCACTTTCCGGACAGGGCACCTCGGATCCGTGCAGGTTCACAATGACTTTGATGCTCAGTGACGATGCGTGAGAAATCCGGTCGCACGGTGTTAGAAAACCATGCTGCATGGGGTTTACGTCATTATCAGCAGCCATAAGCGGGTGTTGCGTTATTTCTCTAGCCGCGATGTTTCAATCTCCCAGCCGCGATGAAGGTGGGGCATCGATTTTAGCTGCAAAGCGGGTGGCGC
The DNA here is from genome assembly GCF_031143425.1 of Pleurodeles waltl. Taxonomy (NCBI): domain Eukaryota; kingdom Metazoa; phylum Chordata; class Amphibia; order Caudata; family Salamandridae; genus Pleurodeles; species Pleurodeles waltl. Next base: position 639,232,940 of record NC_090436.1, on the reverse strand, counting down.
ATCATTTTTCAGCCGCGTTGCAGGTGGTGCATCTAAAATGTCTCATCACAGTGTTCTGTGTGTGGATTTCAGTCCTTGTTCTGCCAACTTCACCTCTGAAGGGCCCATGGACTGGATAGGACACCACTTGGCAGGGTAGGAGTCTAACCGGAGAGTCCAGGTGCTGGCAGAGGAAGTCTTTGATGGCCCTGAGACTTCAAAACAGGAGGCAAGCTCAATCCAAGCCATTGGGGATTCTTCTCAAGAAGGAATGCACAACAAAGTCCAGTCTTTGTACCCTTTCACAGGCAGAAGCAGCAATTGCAGGATAGCCCAACAAAGCACAGTCACAGGCAGCAATTCTCCTCAGCTCTTCAGCTGTTCTCCTTGGCAGAGGTTCCTCTTGAATCCAGAAGTGATCTTGAAAAAATCTAAAGTCTGGGGTTTTGGGTCTACTACGTATACCCCTTTCTGCCTTTGAAGTAGTCAAACTTCAAACAAAAGTCTCTGTTGTTTACAGGATCCTGCCTTACCTAGGCCAGGCCCTAGACACACACTAGGGGGTTGGAGATTGCATTGTATGAAGGCAGGCACAGGCCATTCAGATGTAAGTGACCTCCTCCCTCCACTCTAGCTCAAATGGCTCATCAGGATATGCAGACTACACCCCAGCTCCTTTTGTGTCACTGTCTAGTAGATTCACAAACAACTGGCAGTCTGACCCAGACAGGGAATCCACAAACAGGCAGAGTCATAGAATGGTTTAAGCAAAAAAATGCCTACTTTCTAAAAGTGGCATTTTCAAATTAACAATCTAAAAACCAACTTCACTAAAAGATGTATTTTTAAATTGTGAGTTCAGAGACCCCAAACTTCATATCTCTATCTGCTCTCAAAGGGAAACTGCACTTAAAGGTTATTTAAAGGTAGCCCCCATGTTAACCTATGAGAGAGATAGGTGTTGCAACAGTGAAAAACAAATTTGGCAGTATTTCACTGTTAGGACATGTAAAACACATCAGTGCCTGTCCCACCTTTAATATACACTGCACCCTGCCCCTGGGACTACCTAAGGCCTACCTTAGGGGTGCTTTACATGTACAAAAAGGAAAGCTTTGGGCCTGATAAGTGGGTACACTTGCCAGGTCGAATTGGCAGTTTAAAACTGCACACACAGACACTGCAGTGGCAGGTCTGAGGCATGTTTACAGGGCTACTCATGTGGGTGGCACAATCAGTACTGCAGGCCCACTAGTAGCATTTGATTTACAGGCCTGAGGCACCTCTAGTGCACTTTACTAGAGACTTACTAGTAAATCAAATATGCCAATAACGGAAAAGCCAATTACCAATACAATTTACACCCGAGACAATATGCACTTTAGCACTGGTTAGCAGTGGTAAAGTGCCCAGAGTCCTAAAGCCAACAAAAACGGGTCAGAAAAAATAAGAGGAGGGAGGCAAACAGTTTGGGGTTGATCCTGCAAAAAGGGCCAGGTCCAACACTGACACAGAGTGTAGCTGTGCATTCCTACTGGTCTTCCATTAGCTAGTAAATTCCTCTTTTTTTCAACAAATGTTCTAGGGACCGACCCTAGCTCCATGTGACCACCTCTGGACAGGTCTAGGCTGATGGCAGCATTCTATACAAGCATTAGCTGAACACAGGGGAGACTTTTTCTTCTTTCCTTGTGTAAGTTCAGTTTCATGGCTTGAGACAGAGGGAACCCCTTCATTTGTCTTGTATGTTTGCAAAACTTATGTGCATTAGTTTTACAGTGACAATTGTGAACATGGAACATGCACTATTGGAGCTAGTTCACAGTTACTGTTGGTGTACATGTAATTATGGTTGCCTTCTGCAGAAAACACATATCTGCATGTTTCTGAGCATGTCCTCTGTAAAACAGAGGTTCGATAGTGCATGTAAGAGATAACAAGCATTTACAATGCAACGGGTCTCGCGTTTGCTCATGTTAGAGCTGATCGCGTTGTAAACTCCTAACCCGACTTTTCACCTATCGGGCAAAAGTGCATTTATGTACATAACCCGAAAAAGTGAAATCAACTATGTAAAGCGCTCAACTTCTGCCAAGCGAGATCGCGCTCGTAAATTAGAGAAAAAGAAGTCCACGAGCCCGATGGAAAACAGCGAGCCTCGCATGTTTTCTGTACTTGGTCGCTGCGCTCGAGGAGGGCTAGCCACCGGAAAAGGCATGACATATGCGTGCCTTTGACTAATGAAAGTAAGCAGATTTTATTAGGGAAGCCCACGAACCAATAAAAAACACTGACGTGAAGTTGACAGGGCTCCGAGCCCTTTTCTAAATACAAAAGAGTCTTGCTGCGATACGCATGCGCGAGCGCATGCAACGCAGGCTCGACCCTAAAAAGGACAGTCCTTTAACAGTTCTTCTTTCTCTGATGCTTCTTTGTTTCTAAGTCTCCTTGGAAGGAACACACAAAGATTTTACCCAGGTAAGACTCTGAAGAGTACATCTGGCAAGCTGAACGTAGGCAGTGCTCACTGCAATGCATTTTAGGACGTGTCCCAACATGTCCCGTTTGATTGGCTGGATTCTGAACATTTGCGGAAATACCTGGTGCTTACGGTCAATGTGCTGCTACCTATCTGCCAGAACTTGCCAGTATCATTTGGAGTTTCCCTCCAGTATTTTGAACACTGCTTGGACATATACCTAGAATTTTTTTCTTTATTAACATTTTTCCATGAAGATAAATAGAATTCACAAGTCTGTGTAGTAACAGCCAATCAAAGTAAACAACAAGAGTAACAATTTCCTGCATGCAATTCTGTGACAGTGTATGTATCTTGCATTCTGGCTAGTCCAACCCCGCTGCCCCCACCCCACTGCACCCAACATGGATATCATGTATGCATGTCTTCCCACGAGACACTAGCCTCGGAAGGAACCTAGTTCATCCCTGTGCAACAATCAGTCATCGTGGCTCAGCATCCACATCACCATGGCTGGCCTGACTCCAACATGAGGTTGATGCTCCAGGTAGGAGGGTGAACACTGCAGATCGGTGTCCGTCACATGCGAGCATTCTACCAGTATAAAAGGATCAATCGTTGTCTGTCATAGCATCTGGCGAATGATTGAGCTAGTAAGCCTCTAAAGGTCCCCAGATGTCTCTGGTGGCAGTAGTTCAGCATATACAGCAAGCTAATCCTTGCAATATATCAAGTCGTGCAACCATTCTTTAAATATCAATGCACAGCCTCTGCCCCATTTAGATGCAACTATTCGACTAGCAAGTAGAAGACTGAATGAGACATATCTTCGAAAGCCTGCCCCAAATGTCCCCAGTATGTCACAATAATGCCACCAAGGGGATGAGGGTAAGCGGTAAGGAGATCACATGTTTCAATGCAGTCTCAACTTCCCCATAGTATCTCAAAACTTGGGGGCATGCCCAGGCCAAGTGAAGGAAATCTGCCCCCTCTGCCCTGCATCATGTGCATCTGTCATCAGAGTGCAGCTGGAATTTATGTAGACTCACTGGCATGTAATACATTCTGTGAAGAAATTTGTAATGGATAATACGTAATCTGCTACTGAAGGCAATGTGTCCCGTTTGCTGACAGCTGTAGAGACACTGTGCGTTGGTTAGAGGAGTATCCACTTCTCTGTCCCAACCCTTCCGGGCCTTAACTCCTTTACATATTTGTTCCTGTTGTGCCGTCAGATAAAGGATTGACACCAAGTGGCCTGGCCCTTCTGAATTGAGCAGTGTGTGTAGTGTTAAGCGTGGCGGGCTCTTTGGGAAAGTCAGGTGTAACAGCCTTTACATCATGTTGTAATCTGAAGTGTGAAAAGACATCCAATGGTGTCTGTGACTCAGCGGTCAGAAGTGTGTTGCGGTCTGCAAACTGGCCGTCTCTGTAGAGGTTGCTCCATATAAGAACCCCAGCCCCCATCAGCATACTGCGGAACACTGTTTCACATGTGACCAAGAAGTGACTTGGTGATGGAGTGGCATAGCAGCTGAGTATAATAGTTGTTTGCCTGCTCGTTGGCCAGCCTGTGCCACGTGTGTATAGGTAACAGTGGAGTTGAGGGGGCTGTATGGTGTGTTCCAGGTAAGCAGAGGATGGGATCGGGACCATGTACCCCTGTTCAATGGCTAAATGTGGCATGTAAGGGCAGGCGCGGTACCAACATATTGCATAATGGATTTGGGCACTAGCATGATATAATTCAATGTCAGGGTCTTCAAAGCCTCTCCGTTCAAAAGGTTGGGTAAGCATTTACCATTTCAGCCTCGGCTGCTTGCCTCTGAGACTAGTCGAATCAGTTACATCTTAAGCATGTTAAAGAAATTGAGCCCCGGCGAGTGAAGGATGTTAAGGAACAGATACAGCATAAGGGAGATGTGACCCGCCAGCAACATAGGCAGCGAGATCCAGCAGGAAACGCTGTTTGTGATGTTTGACAATGTAGTACCATAATTCACACACAACAGTTCTTCCCTGTCTCCGGATATCTATATACCCAGATATCTGAGGTTTGAGTCACACCATTTCATGGGCAAGTCCGGGTGAAGTCTCTGCCTATTTGTGGCTAAGGGGAAAATGTTAGATTTTTTCCAGTTAATCTGAATGCCGGATAGACCTCCAAATCTGACAAACACTCACAGCACTGCATTAAGACTGTCCTTAAGGTCTCTGAGATATAGTGTGATGTCATCTGCATAGAGTAATATTAAGATGGGTCTGTTAGGTGTTCTGATCACGTATTGTACATGATGTTGACTTGGCTTAGCAGCCAATGGCTCCATCACAAGCATGAACAGCAGGGGCAACAAGGGGCACACCTGCTGTGTGCCCCGAGTGATAGGGAAAGGTGCCAAGCATGTGCCATTCGCTTGTACTCAAGCCATAGGGTTGGTATAGAGCAGCTCAATCCATCACATAAATGCCTGTGGGAATCTCATCCGCTGGAGTACTACCATCAGATAGTCCCACTACAGCGAGTTGAAAGCCTTTGTGGCATCAAGGAAAACCACTGCTGCTGATAGATCTGAGTCAATACTTTGTAGTAGTGCAAATAACGTACACAATTTATGAGAAGTTGCTCTCCCAGGGATTAACCCCGATTGATCCTGCCTCACCAAGAAGGTCATTTAAAGGCTAAGGTGGTTAGCCAAAACTTTTGCTAGTATTTTGGCATCATAGTGAATGAGGGACAGAGGCCTATATGAATCACAGTTATTAGCTTATTTATTGGGTTTAAGTAAGATGATGGTCATGGCCTCTCTCATAGAGGGCAGGAGGTTGCCATCTCATTTTGTCTCATAGTAGACGGCCCCCAGCATCGGTATGGTATTGATCATATATGTTTTAATAAAGTCAGCCGGTAGGCCATCCGGCCCCAGTGCTTTTCAGATTGCAGCTGCATTATGGCCTTCCTTAGCTCGTCTCCCTCCATATCTGCCACTAAGAACTCCCACTGTGTGAACTCCCACTAAGAACTCAACCAAACTAATGCGTAAGATGATGGTGTGGGCATTATCTCAAGAACAGTATTCGCAGATTGGAGCACACGTGTTATGGTGGTTAGGGCAAGCCTCAGATGTTCTCCCTCCCCATACATCCTAGCCCGTGCATACTTGTCTCTATAAGGAACTTCCTGTTCAGTTGTTTCCTGATAGTCAGTCAAGGCTGTCCTAAGTTGCTGAGCTACTCTTGAGCTATGAGACATCGCTAGGGCAGTCTCTAAAGATTGAATATTATCCTCCATCTTTTTAAGCGTGTCCTTAAGTGCTCGGCTCACACCTCCACTCTTAGCCAGGCAGAGGCCTAGTATCATCACCTTAAAGGCCTCCCACACTGTACACACCTTGTGCATTTTATCCCGATTTCTATCTATGAGTTCTGTGATGTCCTGACGTAGTTCGTCCCGAAAGGGAGGATCCAAAAGAAGAGTTCAGGACATTCTCCATCCAACAAGGGGTGAGAAAGGGGTCGATGGGTTCAGCAGCAAGAAAACCGAAGAATGATCTGAGTAGGTGCATGCCAAATGTGTGATGTCACATGCCTATGGGATGATGGTGCTGGAGAGGAGCCAATAGTCCAATCTGGACCAGCTAGCATGAGCGCCTCAGTAAAATGTCCCCTCGGTTCTCTAAAGGTGCAGCCAGCGCCAACCATCCAGGAGCCCATGGTCATTCACTATGCTGCGGAGATGGTGGGCTGCTACGCATTGTAAAATAGAGGAAGTGGTGATCCTATGTAGAGGGGCATTAAGGGTTAGGTTGAAGTCACCCATCCAGAGTGTGTGCATGGATCCAATATCTGTATGTGACCCCATAATCTATCAAAGAAGGAAGGATCAGCCTTGTTGGGACCGTGGCAGTTAATAACTGTGATAGAGGATTCGTCCAGTTTGCCCCAAATAATTGTATACCGTCCCTGTGGGTCATTCTGGGCCTCCTGTGGTATTTACGGTGTGCCCCATGAGTACAAAAATAGCTGTGCAACATGAGTATGAGGAGTAAGTAGTGAATCTGCAGTAAGAGGTCCAGTGTGTGGCAAATGAAACGTGCGTTATCATTTAAAGGCGTCTCTTGCAACATTGCCAGATGAATGTTTTTCCTGTCTAGGTATGCAAGGATACGTCTTCTCTTGGGTGGATCACCAAGGCCCTTTACGTTTCATGTGAGACAGTTTAGACCTAGTATGGGGCTGTTAGATTGCATGTCCGCCGCACCTGTCAGGGTCTAAATGAGGGTTTCATGATCCTCTTATAGGGTCAATTGGGGGAGGGGTACGAGGCTGGCATATTTTGCCAGTGCGATTTTTGCAGTGTTATGAAACATGTGCAGGAAATAAAACAAGTCAGTCCCATCCCACCCACCACCCACACTGCTGGCCCAATCCTGCCAGGAATGATCCATCCCTAATAACTTAAAGCTAAACAAAGGAAGAGAAAGTAGATAGAGTGGCAGAGTGGCAATCTGAGCCACAGTGACTGGGAAACAGTAAACTTAACCATGGGGAAGTAAATAGACCAAGTAAAGTTAGGGGTAGCTTCTAGGAGGGTCATCAAGAGAGCTGTGTGGTAGCCCCTCATCGAGGTGAGGATGTCCAGGGTTGTCTTCAATCATCCCAGGGGTATGTGGCATGAATCATCTCAATTATGTGCAATAGCAGCTATTTCTGTTTGCATCATGAAGTGAAGCGACATATGCCTCAGACATATGCTTCCATATTGATCGTTCGAACAGCGGGTCCAGACAGACACAATAGCCTGTGGCCAGGTCAAGTTTGGTGAGAGTGAGACCTCAGACTGATGTTGGGGGTCATCTGTTGTTATCTGGGCATCCTTGTTCTGACATGGGGAGGAGGGCAGAGAGTGCGAAGAGTCCCGGTCCACCAGCGATGTCCACGCAGCATTACGCTTCCGAAAGTCTCCAGCTTGCTGCAGGGCGGTGAAGATGTGTTCCCTGCCCCAGTGGGAGATTCGCAGACACGCCGGGGATAACATTGCATATGGGATATTGGCCTGTTGCAGTTTCTGTTTGATGCCAGTGAATTTCTTGCAGGCTTCTTGTACCGCAATTGAGAAATCTGGGTATATAGAGACCACATTGCCCTCAAAGTGCAATGTTCACTAAGCACAATGCGGCATACCTGCCCTGGTAGCTCAGGAGTCTGGCGATTATCAGACGGGGGACAAGTGGTGACGACCTATTGGTCAGCGACCTATGAGCTCTTTCGACTATCAATAATTTGGAGAATAAGTCTGTACCAAATAGCGTGGTCAGAAGGTGTTCCACGAACACCTCCATGCAGCAGGTATCAGTGGATTCAGGTATCCCCAAGATACGTAGATTATTCCTACGGGACCTGGCATCAAGGTCTTCATTCTTAGCTGATATTAGCTTTAGAACTTTCTCCAAACTTAAGAGCTGTTCGCGTCTAGTATTCACTGTGTCCTTGACAGTGGATAGTCTATGTTCATCTTCTGTTAGGTGCCCGGCCTGTTTTTCCAGCTTGTTAGAGAGGTGATCCATTCTGGCACAAATGTTGTCCATCTTCTTGTCAATGGAAGTCAAGTTATACTGTATGGCTAGTAGGATGGGTTTCATGTCTCCAGCATCTGAGGCCTGCTCTACGTGGGTTGTTCCAGTGTCCCTTGATCCGAGCCGCATCCCTGTGACCGGGCAGACTGGCGGATGTCAAATTGGAGCTTTGTTTGGCGGCCATCTGTTTTTCCCATTTTATCGTACAGTGATGTCTGATGGCGGAAGGATTCTGGTCAGGCCGCGTGGGCAGCAGGTGCTTCAAGGGTGGCGCAGCAAAACTGAGAGGCTCGCTAATAGTAATGGTCAATGGTAATTCTCACTGACCGTTCTAGGTCTGCCCATGCTTCAACCAGAGGGGCACGAGCAGACCCAAACAATGCTGGACGGCGGCCGGGGGGGGGGAGGCAGTCTTATAAGCAGGTTGTGGCACGTCGTGGTTTAGGAGAAGTCAATAGTATGTGCTCTGCCAATCCCCTGGTGAGTTCAACAGGGCATGCCTTGACTCAAATGTAGCGCCTTTGATTATTCCTTGTCAGAGCAATGTCCACACTAGGTATATGTAGCAGGAGTCGAAGGCTCAGCTAATAAGATGCCATAGCTTTAGTCTCAGTTTTAATGTCTCTGTATGTGTTTATGGTGCGTTAATGTATCCTGGTGCGATATGAGGCAAGAATACCCAGATTCAGGAGATAAAGGCCATAGGCCCTTCCATTAGTGCCACTCAACACACTTGCTGCGGGGATCAGCGCCTAGCCACAGCCCAGTAGACTACAGCGAGTGGCCCGGGTGCCTGCGGCAGCCCCAAATGCACTCGAAGCTCCCAGTGCTCCTCTGGCCGACCTCAGAAAGCACGCCAAGTCAGTAGGCTTCCGTGGTTCGGACCAGGCCGTCCCCTGGTATCGTGCCTCATGGCCAAGTGCCCAGAGGGAGGTGGGGGCAATGCATGCGGAGCCCCCCGACCCAGCACTCCAGGTACCAGAGCCGCAGAATCTGCCCCCACCACAGGGCCCCAGTGTGGCAGTGGTCCCCCAGGCCTTACTCCGGTCCTCGTCAGCAGCCACCCACTCACCTCCACTCCACATGTTCCAGGCACTCAGTCACCTTTCCCCCAGCCTGGCTCTTCTGGGTGGCACTCCACATAATGTCAGGTGGGTTCAGCATGGTTTTCAAGCAAGCCGTCCGTTGTGTTGAGGAGTCAGTTGCCCGGCATTTTTTCTTGCCCGGCCACTATTTTGGGCCTAGTGCGCTGAGTGTCAACAGGGCCTACGCAATGAAGTAGTGAACTGAGCAGCTCTACGTGGTAAACCGTGGGGGCAATATTCCCCTCTCAGTGTCTGAATCTCATGGAGACTAGGAACGGGGATATATATCAGGTTCCTGGCGTAGGATTTTGCTGGATTTGAACATCGGACAGCAGGAGTCTCACAGCAGTGCGGCCATTTTGATCCCCAGCTCTCTGGCACCCCCCAGCTTGGACACATACCTTCATGCTACTGCTAAACATGGAACTACCTGCTCACTTGTTTCCTTGTGGCTGCAGACAAGCTTGAACACACTCATGATGTTCTGCTGGCCTATCATGCTCTGCTGATGGTCTGCCTATGTGGAATAAGAATCCTTGGGATTATGCACAGCCCTTTGCAGTGCTCTCTATTCCTCAGCATAGACTACAGGATATTTCCTCAAGAAATTCAGATAAGCTAACCAGTAAATCATGTGGCAAGCACACTCAAGCACTGAATCAACTATCAGTTATTTTGATTTTTGTCTACCCTGCTGCTACGATGGGGCTCCTGCAGCCAACTGTCTTCTAATCTAGGTGAATCAAGTGAAACTTATGTGGTCTAGAGCAAGCCTTACATGCCTTTTGGCTTTCACCCACTGCTGTTGGGCATACCGCTGTATGCTCCATTCATCCTGATTGTTTGCTATCCTTTCTTCTACCTGACATACTACCCCTCTTAATCCCTGCCATAACACAACAAAGTCCGGTTGAACATCATATTGGGGTATACATCAGCACCGTCTTACAGAATAATCAATTTTAGGGAGCACATTTCATCAGAATTTATGGAGCACAACATGCTCACAATCAGCACCATAAATAGTACATACCAGCCGTATCCTATATTTTGTGTATTTGCTTGTCATGTGTATCATAGAGGAGGGAATCCTCGCTATTTGAGAAGGAGAGTGCGTCCCTGAATTGGGCTTATTGGAATACACAGGCTTTTAGTTTTTTACAGAATTCTAGGACAGTGATGGTGGCTCTGATGTATGGGGAGGGGTAATTCCAGGCTTCAGGACCTAGGTACCAAAAGGAGAAACCACAGCCTCTTGTTCTTTGGAAGCCGGGACATCGGCGAGAAGGAGGCCAGCCGAGTGGAGGTATCTAGTCTCTTGGGAAGCTAACAGGGCTATTCTGGTATGCAGGACCATGATTGTGCTGAGCTTTGTATGTGCGAGAGAGGAGCTTGAAGATGGCCCTTTCTGAATGGAGAGCCACAGGAGGTGTAACCATCATGTGCCTTACAGTCCTTAATTAAAGTCCCAGTCGACTCCCATAAAAACTCTTGATGGAAGAACATTCTCAGACCATCCTTACAGAGACACATTCAAACTGGGATCCTCAACAGTACTTCAACCCAGCAATATTTTTGGCAGGAGGCAGCCAAAGCAACAACACTGTCATCAACCAAAGTCACATCTGCTCTAACACCACTTTGATGAAACTAGTATAAATACAAATCTGCCTCGTGCACATAATATTACATTGCAGATTGCTTCATGGAATGTTTACTTCTACTGAGCAATACTTCATAGACCTCCCAAAGTAGAAAACGGCATGAGTCCTTAGGCACATTCACCAATATACATAAGACTCTAATAAGATCCCTTTAGGTTGAACCCAATCTCCCTTCTGCCTTTGCACCAACCTGCAAAATCCACTTATAAGCTAAATGTTGTCATAAACGTCATACATTTCTCACAAACACCAACAGATGCCATACTTGACTGGTGGTTTTCTCTGTTCTCTACGAAAGGGCACCCAGTGAGAATGTGCTATGGTACAACAGAAATGGATGTTAGTGCATTACAAATGTGATCACCATTTTGTTGACTTTTAAGTACTTATTCTAAAGGGCTAAGTAATTATAGCTGTTAAGCAACAGGAAAAACAATTGAGGTAACCCTTGAACCTTAAGTTTTCTGGCATTTTATAAGAAGACAATGTGTCAGGCTCTGCTGTGGCCATTTGGCATCATGTATAGCTTTTTTTTAAAAAAATATTCTTATTGGTTATCAAAAGCATTAAGAAGTAAGATCAGTAGCAGGTCAAAACATAAACATATGCCAGTTAACACTTAGTTATAAGAATGTTCATTTCCAGATTCACACACAGTTCGGAAGTATGCATTGAACAACATGTAATAGTCCTTTGAACCCACAAATAGTCTGTACAGATTGGCGAAAAGGTGTGAGTGTGTTGGGTTCAGTCAGAGGTAGATATCAAGGAGGAATTACCAGTCTCATGTCTGGTCCGGGCGGGAAGGTTCTAGGAAGGCAGATAGCAGTGTCAAGTGTCAAGGCCCTCTATCACTTCGTTATCAGTTAAACATTTTTTCAGTTTCACTTCCTCTGACAAAGCCCATTCCGCTACATCATGTTACCATTGCTTCAGGTCTGGGCCAGCAGTATCCACCCAAGTCACTGCAATACGGCACTTGGCCAAAATGAGGAACACATGTAAAAACTTTAACGCCATTTTCTGGCCTCTTCTGAGACAAATGTCCCCCATAAGACACGTAACTGTGTCGACCAGACAACGGATCGCCACAACAGCCGTCACCCTCTCAACCACCGGTGCCAAAAAGCTTGCACCGATGAACAGTAACATGCTAGATGCAAGAAGGATGCTGTCGGATGACTGCATCAGGGGCATCTCTGGGGTCTGGAAGGGTCTTTCCTGTGTAGCTGATATGGTGTCACGTACGTTTGATGTAGACAGTGAAAATATGGAAGTTTAAATCTAGCATTATTAGGGATAGAGTGTACCAACACACACCTATGCGCCCACTGCAAGTCTTAAATCTCTAGCTCCAGTTCTCCACTCCAGGCCACCCTAGTGTCTCCACCCACCCATCTCCAGCAGGGCCTGGAAAGTGTAAGAGGTGCGATGGGCCACTGGGAAGGAGGCTACCTAGGGAGGCTGGCTCTCGGAAGAATTACTGGCTTGGTCAGGTATCACTCCACCCACAGATTCGGTGTGGACATTGTGTCCCAGAGGCCTCTGAGAAGGTCATGACGAGTGGTAACAGAGGCTCCATTGGTCTGTTAAGGTGAGCATGGGTCGGAATTGGGAAAGGCTCCTGTCAAAAACTAAAGGGATTGGGGGTGGGGTAGCATTATCTCCCGAGTGTAGTTCCGGTCTGCACTGAGCTTATCTCAATCATGCAGGGGTGATAATATTCGACCCGGTTACGCATCTGCAATACGGCTCATAGTGGTTACCTTGGCTCCGCTGCCGAGCTATCAAGGGTCTGAAAACTTCCTCAAGTCCATACTGATATGATGCTGGACTGCTCTTAGCTCTTGACACGCTCCAGCACTAGCCATTAACACAGCCAGGTTGCTATCGTTGCCTTTCCAAAGGGCGAAGTATTTGTCAAGATTACCCAGAGCTACCGACTTTGAAACTGGGGGAACCAAGTTGAACACAACTCGGTTTAGCTAAGGAAATCTTCCCATCAAGCCACATAGTTAAGTGTCAAGCCACGTAGTTAAGTGGCAAATAGTCAAGGGGCAAATAGTCATGTCTTGACGGCACCTCAGCATACTGCGATCCTGGGAAAATTAAATTATCTGCCGGTGCCTACGCATTGAATGTGTCTCTGCGTAAAATAACTAGTGTGAACAGGTTCATGCCGTAAACTGGGGACTCTCCAATTAGAGCGGCCAATTAATCTCACTGGTGTATTGAGATCGCTCTTAAGGTTCCAGCGATACACTCTCGGGACTCGTGATTTGGAAAAGGAGCCAGAACCTTAATTGAAGCCACTTTGAAATGTTTCTTATTGTGAGCCCAGGCGAAGTGCATGTTATATTCCTCAGTGGCACACCACACCGCCTTTACTGGGAGGCATAAAGGGCTAGAAACATTCATGCATGGTGAGCATTGTCATATTTGGGTTAACATAAGGGCGTCCATCTTTAACAATGCCCAGCATCGAAGTCTTCAGTAAACAGTGTAAAGCTAAAGTTGAGTCGCAGCAGCGGCGCTTGTATCAAAAGTTTTTCAAGCCTCCCGTTGAGGGTTACGCAGATTAATTTAGTACAGCAGCTCAATGCGTTACTGCACCTGCTGCAGAGATCGGAGTGTAATCTGCAGATTTTAAACCCAGAAGGGCAGCACCGGGGAGACACTGTACCTGCTACGCAAATCTATACCCCTGCCCTGAAAAGCACACCTACATTGTGCGGAATCGGGCATGCTAGGAATGAATTCCAGAGGAGCAATCGTCATGGTTAATGTGTATGTTACTTCATACTGTATGCTGCTCTTTCGATGTTAAGTGTGTGATACGTTAGCCTCGGTATTGTGTTTTATTTGTTTATTTTAACGACTAGAGACAAGCCGAAAGCGGGTGATAATTGCTTTACTTGCCATGTACTATGGTCTAAACCCGGCTTCATTGCTTTCACGCCATGCAGGGTTTTGATCCAATCTTTATTATTGTTTACTTTTTTTTTGTAACTGGCAGAACTGAGAAACAACTGCAAAGAAGCCACCCGCTTTTGCTAAGCGGGGATAGATAATTCGACTTATTCTAGGTAACTATTTGGAACACAGGCACTGAGGTCAGGTTGGCAGGACAAAGTGCACTCTAAAGAGCAATAAACCATAAGCATTGGTCCAAATTGTGGGGGTGAACATGCAAAAGAGCAATTCCTTAAATGACCCCACCCACTCCACCTCAAGAGGCAGCAGCATTGTGTGATCTCAAACACAACATATAATGCATCATATATAATTGGTCCCAGGATCAGACATCGGAGGACAGGGCACAAAAATATCATGTCGGAGGGCATCTGCAGTCTACAAGTGAGATAAAACATTAGTTTGGACAGTCAGCCGGACGAAGATGGCAGGATATGAGGAAGAATGCTACATTCTTTCACCACCCATAAGGGAAGAGGTCCGGGGTCTTAAGTCAAGGTTCTCCCCAAATCATTCCATGGAACACGAAGGATAGGCAAGTCATCCTCTGATAATCGGAAATAGCCAACTCAAGAGATACTTTGTAACTGGCTAAGACACTAGCACTTAGTTTTGGCTAACAGGCTTCAGTTTGCTCTCAAAGTTGAGGACCATCAATATCAGTTCACAACTGTGGGGCGAACGTGCAAAAAGAGACATTTCCTTAAAGGACCACCTCCTCAGAGGGGCAGCAGCATTGTGCAAATTCAGAGAAGTAACATAGAATGTAAAGGAACCACTATATGGCTGTAAGGCCTAAGGAATAATAGGATAGCCAGGCTGGTGGGCCTTGGGATGACTAACGGCAGAGACACCGGTATAAGGCAGTAGAGGAAGCAAAGGGATAGATGCGAACACACAAGCGCTCTCAAACTAGTGGAATGCTCAGGAGCAAAGAGGGCCTAGCAATGAAAGGAGGATCTGACATTGGTCATGAAACCACCGGAACATTGCCTGAGCTTGTGAACTCTGGCCATGAAGGAGGTACCTCTTGATGAAAGGGGGAGCTAACTGTGAATAAAGGATGAGGGTGTGGTGACTTTCAGTCAGGGCAATCAGCCTTGAGTCTTAGAGCCTGATCATCATCCAGTGGTTTTGGGCAAAACAGGTATCCTCACACTCCTACATAAAACATGAACGTGTCCTTCGGTAATGCAACTGGTGCTAAACTGCCTTTTGATGGGTTCACAGATGAACCTAGTAGCGTAGTAGACTAATGCATCCACTGAAGGGCCTGTGTTTAACCCAATTTCACATGTTCAAATACCAGCCAGTCCTCTCAGTATTCCAGTGGCAATGTCTTGGGCCTCTGGTGGGACAGACTCCCCAGGACATGCGACAGCCAACTAGACATGCAAACTTTAAACATCTCTAACCCAGCTGTCTTAAGACAGCTGAGTTAGAGAAGGCACAGGCCACCAGCGCTCTGGTGAGCGCTGAGAGAGCCCACTCACACCAATCCTGACGCTGCTTTTATGTTGGTTGCCAGCATGAAAGCAGCATCAGGATTGGTTAATGGCACTTCCTGGTCCTGTGCGTTGAAGCTTCCAGGAGCCGGAGGACACCACGAGAAAGACGTCTCAAAGTAAGTACCTTTTTTTTGTCTTTTATTTTTGATTATTAATAGTGTCCCCCCCCCGCCCCTCGCCCTACCGCCGTGAACATAAGACAGCCACCACTGTAGGACACGCTGCTGTTTGAAGAAAAAACATAAAATATAAGCACCCCCTAGATTTGCCTGCTGACATTAGGGTAGTGCTGTCGTCCAGGAGCTCAGTGAAAGGGACAGGCCAAATCAAGGTCAATGTTAGTGTCATATCGAATAATAAAATCCATCAACATGTATATTTAAAGTTAAAAGAAAAAAAAGAAAGAAAAAGGGAAAAAAGACAATAGAAACTTTAGATTTCTTGACAGTGATAATAATCATGAAAACAGCAATTACAATCTATATCTTCACCAACAGAGCACTTAAAACAATTATAAAAACAATACAGTGCACTAGGTCGGTATTTGCGATCCTGTATGCCCTCCAGGAACCACCACCAACATATGAGTGTCACTTTTGCAAATACTTAGGGTATTTACACGGTCCCTTAAGCCCTAGGACCTTCACGTAGGCACAATCCATCTTGCTCTAGGTTTGCGATAAAAGAAACAGAAACAAAGCAAATGCTCCTCAGTTTCATCAAGATAAAAATATATTGGGCACAGTTTCGAATTGTCACTGAAAGTTGACCAGGACGATGTAAGAATTGCAATAGGCAGAACTCTGTAACTAAACCATGAAAAGCAATCTGGCAGGTGCAGGGCTAATATAATCGAGGAAGTCCTCAAATCTAAACACATGTTTATGATACAATTAAGCTTTGGACTGACTATCTCCATGATTCACTCTTCAATATATCAAGGCCAATACCTTTTGTTTTTGCAACTGCATTCAAAGCTGGTCTAACAAATTAAGGATTTTGCCTGCATCACTCATGCCTAAATAGAGTCAAAGTCTGCTTGACATGGTTTAACCAATATTTTTTCTGAGTGTTTAAACAGTCTATTATGTCAGCAAGTCCATCTCTTTATGGCGTCAACTATGCACTACTCCGGATTTGAAGCCAAATCAGACCAGGCCTTAGTCTTACAATAAGTATAATGAGTTTAAGAGCAAAGTCTAATCTGAGAGGGAGCAGTGGAGTGTTCTTCCCTTAATTTAAAAGGAACCTTAACAAATTGTTCTAAACCAAACCTAGCTTTGCCAAACAGCAATGGCCCCACAGCACTGCACCATACAATGCAGCACCTTTGGAAAAAGATGCCCATTTTGTGAATCTCAATAAAGCGGAGGACCTGTATTTAATCAGGAAAGAGTTCTTAGTAATTTTGGACTCCCAGGAAGTAGAAGAAGTCAGTCTACCCAAGGTAATCAAATTATTTTACCATTTTGAGGGTATTCACACCCAAACAAATATTCCCTCTATAGTTCCTCTGCTTGATATACACCATAAATTATGTTTTCTGTACGTTGTTTTCTAGGCACAGTTCTCACAAAATAAAGATAACCTACCTAAGAGTATTTGTTGCCTAAATGGAGTTTTGGAGATGAGAAGAGTGTAATCAGCGAAGAGGATTGCTGACACTTTCTCGCTGCCCAGGATGGAAGTATATTTTGCACAGGTAACTACAAAGGAGATACACTCATTAATAAACAGAAGGCAAAGAGTCGAGGCCAGAACACCCTGCCGGACTCCTTTGTTGGCACTTGCTGTATCAGTGAGTTCACACTCTTATCTCCAACCATTTTGTACATAATTATCCTTGTGCAATCTGACTATAATCCTCAAAAGATCACTGGAAATGCCCTTACTATCTATTATAGCTCACAATCAGAACAAGGTCAAAAGCAGCTTGCAGGTCAACAAATGTGTTAGACTTGGCATCCTTGGCGTGGTCTCCCCTAACTTTTTGCCTCTGCTTCCCAGGGTGTTGATGTGTGCTGGACTCTGTTTTTGCTGTTTTTGTTATTCTGGGCAGTTTACCACTGCTATCCAGTGCTAAAGTGCAAGTGCTCCTAAGTAAAATATATGTGTAATTGACTTTCCATGATTGGCATGTTTGATTTACTGGTACGTCCCTACTACACTGCACAATAGGTGCTCAGGGCCTGTAAATCTAATGCTACTAGTGGGCCTGCAGCACTGGTTGTGCCACCCACATAAGTAGCTCTGTAAACATGGCTCAGACCTGCCACTGCAGTGTCTGTGTGTGCAGTTTTAAACTGCCAATTCAACTTAACAAGTGTACCCACCTGCCAGGCCTAAACCTTCCATTTTTATACATTTAAGGCACCCATAAAGTAGGCCCTAGGTAGCCCCAGGGGCAGGGTGCAGTGTATGTTAAAGGTGGGATATGTACTTATGTGTTTTACATGTCCGAACACTGAAATGCTGCCAAATTCAGTTTCCACTGTTGCAAGGCCTATCTCTCTCGTAGGTTAACATGGGGGCTGCCTTTAAATATTATTAAAGCGCAGATTCCCTTTGAGAGCAGATGAAAATGTGGAGTTTAGGGTCTCTGAGCTCACAATTTAAAAATACATCTTTTAGTGAAGTTGGATTTTAGGTTGTGTGTTTGAAAATGCCACTTTTAGAAAGTAGGCATTTTCTTACTTAAAACATTCTGTGACTCTGCCTGTTTGTGTATTCCCTGTCTGGGTCAGTTTGACAGTTGGGCTGTTTGCACCTCTCTCTAGACAGTGACACAAAGGGAGCTGGGGTGAAGCCTGCATATCCCGATGAGCAATCTGTGCTGGGAGGGGGGAGGAGAGGTCAGTTACACCTGAAAGGGCTGTGTCTGCCCTCATACAATGCCGTCTCCAACCCCCTGGTGTGTGTCTGGGGCCTGGCCTGGGCAAGGTAGGATTCTGAAAACAACAGAGACTTCTCTTTGAAGTAGGTCTACTTCCAAGGCAGAAAGGGGTATAAGAAGAGCACCCAAATCCCCTGAAAATCAAGAGGAACCTCTGCCAAGGAGAAGAGCTGAAGAGCTGAGGAGAAGTGCTGCCCTGCCTCTGACTGTGCTTTGTTGGGCTATCCTGTAGTTGCTTCTTCTGTCTGTAAAAGGGGAAAAATGCTGGACTTTGTTATGCATTCCTGCTTGAGAAGAATGTCCCAGGGCTTAAACTGAGCTTGCCTCCTGTTGTGGAAGTCTCAGGGCTATCAAAGACTTCCCCTGCCAGCATCTGGACTCTCTGCTGAGACTCCTGCCCTGCCAAGTGGTGCCCTATCGAGTTCCTTGGCCCTTGAAAGGTAAGGTTGTCAGACAAGAACTGAAAATCCCTGCAAAGACCGCTATGCAGGGAAATGTTTGATGCATCTTCCGTGACGTGGCTGATAAATGACACGCCACCGGCTTCGCAGCTGAAATCAATGCCATCTGCATCGCGGCTGGAAGATTGACGCAATGTGACTGGAAAAACGACACACAACACCCGCTAACGGAGGCTGATAACGACATGCAGCACAGTTTTGTGATACCATTCGATCGTATTTTCAACGCAACATCGCTGGGTGCGGAAAAACAATGCAAAGCTTACCCGGACCCGAGGTGCCTGTCCAGATCAACACACTGCTCCCCTGCGGGAGAGAAGAAACGGCGCTCGGCGACTCGACTGGAGGAGGAACGATGCACGGTCTTGCTTGTGAGTGTGAAATCAACGCATCACTGGCCTTTCCTAACACGCACTCACCCGTGCGGCTTTATTTTGATGCTACACAGGTACTTTTGTGAAATAACAGCATTCTCACTGTTTTCTAAGGATTAAGGGCCAGAGGTAGGTAGACAGCAAATTGCGACTTGCAATTTGCGAGTCCGAGCGACTCGCAAATTGCAACTCGCAATTTGCTATGCAGAAAGGTGTCTCAGACACCTTCTGCGCCTCGCTATGGGGTCGCAAAGACCCACCTCATTAATATTAATGAGGTGGGTCACAGTTTGCGACCCCATGGCGAGTCTGGGCACTCACGGGGATGGTGGCCTCCTGGAGACAGCAGACCACCATGTCCGTGACTGCTTTTAAATAAAGCAGTTTTTTTTTTTCTATCTGCAGCCCGTTTTCCTTAAAGGAAAACGAGCTGCACATAGAAAAAAATACCGAAACCTTTTGTTTTGGTTTTTTTCCAGAGTAGGCAGTGGTCCATAGGACCACTGCCTTCTCTGAAAAAATAATTTTGTGATCATTCAAAGGGGAATGAGTTACCATCCACTTCAAGTGGATGGTAACTGCGAGTTGATTTGCGACCGCTTTTGCGGTCGCAAATCAACTTACATCGCGGTGCGAGTCACAAATAGAAAGGGAACACCCCTTCCTATTTGCGAGTCGGAAACGCATTTTGCGAGTCGGTTCCGACTCGCAAAATGCGTTTCTGCATCGCGTGCGGGCATTAGCGCCTCGCAAACGGCATTTTTCGCCGTTTGCGAGGCGCTAATGCCTTGCTACATCTGGCCCTAAGACTCTTATTCTTTTGAAAATTCATAACTTGACTTGTGTATGTTGGATTTTTGTCGTTTTGGTCTTGTTTTGTTTAGATAAATATTATCTATTTTTCTAAACCTGTGTTGTGTCATTTTGTAGTGTTTTCACTGAGTTACTATGTGTGTTGGTACAAATACTTTACACATTGCTTCTGAAGTTAAGCCTGCCTGCCTGCTTGTGCCAAGCTACCAAGAGGGCGAGCACGGGGTTAACCAAGGGTGATTCTCCTTAATTCTGAATAGAGTGAGGGTCCTTGCTTGGACAGAGGGTAACCTGACTTCAAACCAAAGACCCCATTTCTAACAGAAGGCAACAAAAAGGTTTCCCCATTAATGATGACCATTTTCTGTTTATTCAATAGAAAATGGAAGGCCTGCCCAACAATTCCAGTTTTTGGTCACAACCCTGATGGGAGGTGCCTCAGAGCGTCATGAGTCACGATCCACTCTGTTAGCCTTGTAAGGCCTGTTTGTAGAAGATCTATTGACAATTATCCAGAAGATTTATGGGCTGATAATTACTTGGAGAAATGCTCTCCCTTTTTTAAAAACAAAATGGGGACATCTCAGCTCCTTTCCTGGTAATGATTATTGGGGCACTGTTGGAAAATGGCCGTCTTTAAAGAGTCACCCAAATGTTTTGCCTTCCTCCTCCTCTTTTTCTGACCTCGTTATTGTTGGCTTTAGGACTCTTGTCACTTTACTACTGCAAACTAGTGCTAAAGCACATGTGCTCTCTCCCTAAAACATGGTAACACTGGCTCATACCCGAATGACATATTTAGTTTACTTGTAAGTTCTTAGTAAAGTGCACCACATGTGCCCAGGGCCTGTAAATTAAATGCTGCTAGTGGGTCTGCAGCACTGATTGTGCCACCCACATAAGTTGCCCCTTAACCTTGACTCAGGCCTGCCGTTGCTGGACCTGTGTCTGCAGTTTACTGCCACTTCAACTTGGCATTTAATACTACTTGCCAAGACGTAAACTCCCCTTTTATGATATATGAGTCACCCCCTAAGGTAGGCCCTAGGTAGCCCATTTGGGCAGAGGGCTATGTAAGCAAAAGGCTGGACATATACTTGTAAGTTTTACATGTCCTGGCAGTGAAAAACTCCCGAAGTCATTTTTCACTATTGTGACGCCTGCTCCTTGTGGTCTCTAGACTTACAGTTCTGTAACCATAGTAATGTAGTAACTATGTGATAATGCTAATTCTGTTCTATGACCTGTGCATCACCACTGGAATGTACAAGAAATCAGTTGGGACGTTGACAAGCTTTCTGAAGGTGTTTAGTAGCTGCTGGCCTGGATGCGGCTTATAGATATCTAAACTTACAAATATAGCACACCGAATCTCAACCAAGCACCTGTCTACGTGTCAGTGTACATTTTACATTTGGTGACGAGCAACGTGTGAGGAGATATGAGGACACGTTTATCTACATTTTCATCGGTCTGGGTGTGCTTCACTAGATTTTAGCCCCAATGCAGCAGCACAAGCAAATAACAAGTAAGACTGTGTTTTTTTGTGTTGAGTTGTGTTATGTTGAAATCAGTGCAGCATAGTCACGCAGCAGGACCAGCATTGCTTGGTTACAAACTGAGGAAGGGAAGGAGTCCTGTGCCTCACACGTGGAGTACTTCTAGATTCTGAGCATTCAGGCCCATATTTGGTTTGTGTAAAAGAATTTGCTGCTAACGTCATTCCAGTGTGCCAGGCGGGCACCTTATTTATGGATTGACGTTAGCCGGCGCTGCGGCCTGGTTAGAGTAAAAAGAAAATGACTCTAACCGGGCAACGCAGGCGTAGGGAAGAATGGGGGTTGTGCTTCAAAAAATGGTGCAAGTTAGGTTAGAGTAAAAAATCATGGCTCTAACCGGACTTGCACCATTTTTTGACACACAACCCCCATTGAAATGACTCCTGTCTAAGGAAAGACAGGAGTCATGCCCCCCTGCCCAATGGCCATGGTCATAGGGCACAGTGGCATGTGGAGGGGCCCAAGTTAGGCCCCCCTATGTCACTTAAAAAAAAAAATACTTAACTCTACTTACCTGTACTTACCTGGGATGAGTCCCCCCATCCATGGGTATCCTCCGTGGGTGGGCGAGGGTGGCAGGAGGTGTCCCTGGGGGCAGGAAAGGGCACCTGTGGACTGCTTCCATGGTCAGAGACCATGGAAATGAACCCACAGGTCCCTTAACACCTGCCCTCAAGAAGGCATTAAAAAAAGCACAAATCAGGCTGTGTGCCATTTTTTAAGGCCCGCCCCCTCCTGTGCATCATTTTGATGCAGGAGTATAAATAAGGCACACATGTCTTAAAGTCATTTTTTGGGCGGGAACGCCTACCTTGCATGTCATTAACGCAAGGCGGTTTCACGCATCCAGAAAATGAAACACACTGCTGAATTTTGACGTTCGCTGGGTTGGGCATCAAAGTACAAATATGGTGTTAGGTTTGCACCGAATTTGCATCAAAAATGTTGACAAGAATTCAGCGCAAACAGAGAATAAATATAGGCCTCAGTCTTTTCCTTGGTAGTTTATCGGCAAAATCTATGAAAAGAAGGGTCACTTTACCAAATGTTGCAGATCGAGAAATGTTACCAAGAGAGTGAGTGAGGTAGAATATGAAGATGGAGAGTGTGATGTGGAATCTGGAAGTGAAGTTGAGATCTTACAAGCAAAATGTGGTCCTCTGATGGTCTGATTGGGACAATTTTGGTGGATGAGGAAACAGTCAAAACTCTGATTCACCAGCGTGCAAAAAAAACTTTGATACCTAAGACCTATTATTATCGTCACTTGAAAGGTTACATTGATGAGACCTGACGTAAAGCCCAAAGGACATGGTGGAGAGCCAATTAGAATGTTTTTTTTTTCAGGGGCGGGGTGGGCAATTGAATTCAAAGAACGTATTATACCTGCAAAGATTAATATATCCATAAAATGTGACTTCCTCATAAGTTGGTTCCACCAGCATGACTTATATGTGCATTTAGATCATAATAAAGACTCCCCAGTTAGGCTCAAACATATCCCCGTGATTGAGAGTGTGTCAGAAAACCGTACCATGTGGGGGAACAAGTTTCCAGATCTGTTTAAGAAAAGCTTAGGCTGTTTCAAAGGTTACATGCTAAACAGTAGACTCAAGCCTAATGCCTAACCTAAAGTAGTGAAGATGAGAGGAGTCCCACTGATGGAAAAAGAGAGTATGAAGGAAGAATTAGATAAACTAGTCATGAATGGTGTCATACAAAGTTGAGGCCTCAGAATCGGTAGCGCCAGTTGTTATGGCGTGAAAATCTACTGGTGAGGCAAGGCTATGTGTGGACTTAAGAGAACTGAATAATAAATCTGTAATTTTGGACCATTACCCCCTTCCTAATATTAATGAAATTGAATGCTGTCTAAACGGTGCTAGTCATTTTTCAACACTCTATCTCACATCAGCCTACCATCAGGTAATTCTACATCCCTCATCTCAAGAACTCACCACTTTTGTTACACCTTTAAGCACTTTAAAATTTCTGAGGATACCCTTTGGCTTAATATCAGCTGCCTCTGTCTTTCAGAGAGCGATGGAGAAGATATTGAGGGGTCGAAAGGGGGTAAAAGTGTACCAAGATGATCTCCTGGTGTTTGGAGCTAATTTAAATGCGCATGATGAAAGGTTGGAGGAAGTGTTGAACCAATTACAAAGGAGTGGTTTGACTTTATAGGCTGAAAAATGTAGGATTGATGTGCCTAGGATAGAGTTTTTGGGCCATAAAATCTTAGGAAAGGGCATTCAACCAAAAAGTGGGTTAGTAGATACCATCAAGAATCTTCCTTCACCACAAAACAAGGAGGAGTTGGTAACATTTCTGATCATGGCTAATTTTTATTATAAGTTTGTCCCCAGGTTTGTGGAGAGAACTGGAGGTATGAGGAGATTATTATGCAAAGGGACAGAATTGACTGGTGTGAACAGTGCAGGAGAGAATTCCTAGACATTAGGAACAGTTTAGGGAATGCTTCAGACTTAGGAAGTTTTGATAGCAATGATGAGATTATAATAGTGACTGATGCTAGCTCTATGGGGCTAGGGGCAGTCTTGATGCAAAAGTCAGATGAGTTAATCAGGACAATACTATTCATTTCAAGAAGTCTAAAAGGAGCAGAGTGGAATTACTCGGATGTGGAGAAGGAGGCTCTAGTGGTGTACTGGGCAGCAAGAAAATGAAGGAAATTCCTGAGGGGATGCAAATTTGAAATATTAACCGACCATAAGCCTCTCAAAGAAGTATTTTCAAAGAAACTAATTGACATGGTTTCTTATAGAATTCGAAAATGGGCAGTAGCTCTTCAGGAGTTTGAGTATGAAGCATCTTATGTGGCAGAGGTTTTGAACCTACAAGCGGATTGTTTGGCAAGATTATGTAGGAAAGGAAGCAGAAGAGGGTGACTATGAGGTTTTACAAAAAGTTATAAGTGACACAAAAGGAGTGGTGGGCAAAATTAAGTTGTGATCAGGACTTAATTGCCTATTGGTAAGTGAGAAATTAGTTGACTGTACTGGACAGATTTTTATTGAGGGGCAGCAAATTAATTCCACCGCACAGTGTGAGGAAAAGGAAAATTGACTATGCTCATGGGAGTTACATGGGTATTTTTAAAACTAAGAAGAGGGCTAGAGAACACTATTGGTGGCCAGCTATGGATGTGATGATTGCGAGGGAAGTGAGGTCTTGTCAAAGTTATGCCCATTCTGATAAAGTGTTAAATTGTTGGACACAGGCGATGGCCATAAGAGAGGAGGCTTCAGACCAATGGGCGGAGATAGCATTAGACGTACTTGGTCCACTCCAGGTACAATCTCATTATCGTTATGTCATTGTATGTGTTGACATGTATTCGAGGTGACCTGAGATTAATTTTTTTTATTCTGTTGAGTTGAAGTAAATAATCTGTTTTCTAGAGGAACTGTTTGAGAGAGAGAGTTTTTCCACATCCATTCTTACTGATAATGGAGCCCACCTTACCTTTGTTAGAAACATTCCTGAAGGAGAGGGATAATAAACACCAAAAACTGCGTTATATTACCCTGAACCTAATGGGGTTGTGGAGCGCTTCATCAAAGTGCTCAAAGGATGCTTACAACAATCACAGGTGTGGGGTGTAGAGTGGGAAAATGAGGTGAGAAAAAAAACTGCACCTGGTTGGGTACTTGAGAAACAAAAAGAAGTAAATTAACATGTAGGTGCAGCTGATGGTTGGAGAGAAAGAGAAAGGAACAGGAAGGAGTAGGAAGGTACATTATGATGCACAGGTACTTTGCACCATGCCCTCTGGGCTGGAAGGCCTGCCATAGGGGTGACTGATAAGTGACCTGGTGCAGTGAGAAATGGCAGTAAAAGGGTGCATGCACCTTTTCATGCAGGCTGCAATGGCAGTCCTGCAGGACCCTTTGTATGGGCTCCCTACGGGTGGCAAAATATATGCTGCAGCCCACCGGGGTCCCCTGGAACCCCAATACCCTAGGTACCTAGGTACTATATAACTGGTGCTTATAAGGGGGCACCAGTATGGCAATTGTGGGTGAAATACAGAGTTTTTGGGAGAGAGAGCATAATCACTGGGGTTCTGGTTAGCAGGATCCCAGTGAACACAGTCACATTGACATAAGGCAGAAACGGGGTAACCATGCCAAGAAAGAAGGTACTTTCCTACACAGGGAACAACAGATCTTAATGGGCTACAGCAGTAAGCTGACTGAAGGCCACTGAAATGACAGGGGCAGTTGGGCCAAGTCTATGTAGATGAGCTTATCTAATGCCCAAGCAATCATAGATTGGGCAAACGCTGGTAGATATAACAGAAAGCAGTATAAAACATAAAAGCTCTGTAAAAGCAGTCAAATCAACTGTATACCATTGCATGTGAGCATGTTGTGTGGGTGGTGGACTAGACTGTTTCCTAGTTGGCCTTGGTAGCGACATTTGCTTCTTCCTTTGACAGGAGGACCCTTGTCATGGGAAGCTGAATATGCGGAAAAATAGCAGAAAAAAGTAAAGCGCCAGCAGATGATGTCACAAGCAGCACAACGGTTGAAGGGGCAGGCAAACACTCAGTGCGGGAGAGCTGGAATGGCGATAAAGTCAAAGGCTCAGCTCAGGCATAAAATCCTTAAATGCAGCAAATACGGGTCCCGAGAGGGACAGGTAGTATCACCAGTAATAGCTATTATTTGGAAGAACTGAAGAGCAGATCCTGAGATTGCCTTCACCTGCAAAAGCAGAGCCTAGAAGAGGCATTCGTCCTTTGGGAAAATGTGGCCAACAGCGTAGTGAGATTAATGGAAGTTTGACTATTTTGTTGTTGGTGTTTCGACAAGGTAAATTTTGGCATTTTAGGCTATTAGGGCTTTGAAAACATTGAGCAATGCATCAGCCTTATTTTTCACATTCTGTTGCTTTGTATACGGTTGCATGATTTCTTTGAGCACTCTTCTTTTATGAACAACTCCAAAACAGCTACCACTACAGCTTAACACGTGGCTTGTCTTTCAAGCCCTTGCTCTAGGTAAAAACTCAGAAATCGAGGGAATGTCAAATATATCTATACACCTCGGTTTCATGGTGAGTCATTTGCACTATGTTATGAAGATGTGGCCAAGTAACTCGTCGTATTTTATGTTCTGCTTACTTTAAAAAATAACAAGTATTGCATAGGAAGAATAAAATCTGGAACCTAGTAGCCACATAGTTAAAAGGAAAAATAATGGAAAAGAGCGTGAAGCTTTTAGTATATGGTGATTTTTCAATCATAGACGTAAGCATGTGACCAGAATCATATCCTGCAAAAATCGTATTTTTGCAGGATATTTCGCTGACAGGAAAGGTTTTATGAAAGAGACAACGTTCACAACTTGATGAGGTGTATTTGGAAAGGAAAGCAGAGCAAGGTGTTAAATAACCATCCTGTCTCTAGACTCTTACACAAGATTGAGATGAAGGATATTTGGCGTAAATGCTTACCAGCTCTAACTTCGGATCGATATAACTCGCACCAACATACTCCAAATAGGATGCAAATCCCTCATTGAGCCAAAGGTCATTCCACCACTTCATGGTAACAAGGTTTCCAAACCACTTAAAAAAAGAGAAAACAAACATTCTTTAAAGACAGTTCTGTTAACCTTATAAATTGTATTTGATCATTTTGATGGCTGTTTTTCCGATTGGGTTGTTGCAAATGTGTAGGTCACAACTTGAAAAACCCATGTTCATAGTAAATTCTCATTGTTACTGATTGTAAGCAGCGGGCAGTGGAGTCAGTAAGTAAAACTAGTCATGTAATAATAACTAATGTAAACTTATATACCGTTGTTTGCTGCATTATCAATCAATATTTGGCTTACATCTGTAGATCCATTACACAATATTGTAACTAAAGGTATGAGATACACGCATGTAATTAGATTTTGTTACATAGAAGTATTTCTGGTCAGACATATAGCTGGTCCCTACCAATGTTAAGAGTTGTCTGAGAGGCTAATGGGCAACTCTAAAATAGCGGTCTGCGGTTCCTCAGGATTGCGGGAGCAATGTCCACCAGCATCCCGATGTAGTAGCCTCCAATGTGACACTCTAAATCAGCCCCTAACTTAGATGGGTTAAACTTTTATAAACTGGTTTGAAAATACTGTCTTACTGTGCAATTTAATCAAACTCTTCAATAACATGGTCTAAAATTTCTATTGTATTTCATTTACCTACCAAAACAATGTATTCATACGTCTCTAAAAATTGGAATGTGCCTGCTCTAAGGGCACTTGTATCATTTTTTGTGAAAAAACCTAGATATCAACACCTTGATCGTGCGCTATGTAAAATCAAAACCTGTCCCTGCTTCCTAAAAGGGATTCTGATTTCTTATGCAACCAGTCTAAAAACATACAGAGTTAGTGACTGAAATGTCAAAAGTAAAGTCTGATCTGGTCATTTCTATTGTAAAAATTTTGAATGTCAACACATTTTAGGAGACGTCTTGCACATTTAGAGATTCATTCTGCTCCAGGATAGAATCTGTAATTGTATTTTGTAGTGTAGGAAAGTAGCCTCTTTCTACCTTGGTTACCCCCACTTTTGGCATGTTTCCCAGTGTGTTTGACTGTATCTACTGGGATCCTGGTAACCAGGACCCCAGTAGTTATGCTCTCTCCCCTAAATTTAGTTGTTGGTAACTGCTAGCACTGTATTTCATGCCACAATTGGCACACTGGTGCCCCATTATAGGTCCCTAGTATATGGTACCTAGGTATCCAGGGCATTGGGGTTCCAGGGGATCCCTATGGGCTGCATCATATATTTTACCACCCATGGGGAGCCAAAGCAAAGGGTTCTGCAGGACTGCCATTGCAGCCTGCGTGAAAAGGTGCAGATCACTTATAAGTCACCCCTATGGCAGGATGCAAAGTACCTTTGTGTGTGAGGGCACCCCTGCACTAGCAGAGGTGTCCCCACAAACTCCAGGCCCATTTTCCCGGACTTCGTGAGTGCGGGGACGCCATTTTACAGGTGTACTGGACATAGGTCAATACCTATGTCCAGCTACATAATGGTAACTCCGAACATAGGCTTGTTTGGTATCAAACATGATGGAATCATACCCCAATGCTTTTGCAAGAAAGCATTGGTTGTTTAATTCCATGCACTCTGTTTCTGAAGATTTACATAATATGCATGATTTGTGAGTATGTTCATGTGAGAGGAAGTATGTGATGCTATTTGTCATGTTGTGGGTGATAGTGAAATGGTATGCTTGTGTGAAAATCATGTCAAGTTCTAAACTGTATTGCAAAGGCCCCAGTCATTGAACATTGACTGAATTTCTGATACAGTCTGTTAAACAGGTGCATAATATTAGTTCCACAAATCCATAAACTACCTTTTGTGTTTCTACAATAATAAGTAATGTTTGCTTAATCAATGTAAGGAGGTTTTGCAAACAAGCTATGGGTACACAATGCTTCATGTTCTAGATGACTTACCAAATAAAAAATAAACTAAAATAACTATATCATTGGCTGAAGAATAATTCGCTTTCTCATGTGTTTGTCTGAGATTGTTTGATTTTATTGCAGATATTTTTAGACTTCTGGGCAATTAAGACCTCTTACTGAGTGTATTGAATCCCTACGAACATGGCCACTGATTGGGAATCACTAATTTACTAATTGTCATATTTTACTTATATCAAAGTCCATGGTAAAACTTTGCAAAGACTGCACGTGGTATAAATGTCAAACACTTAACATGGATTATGCCACCCACAGTTGAGATTATAAACTTGCCATATAGACTGTCAGACAGCTCTGCAACACTTCAGACAAAGCAACAGTATCACCATTCCAAAGTAGCCCATTTTGACATATAAAGCATAAAACCTGACCTAATGTAAGAATGTCATAAGTGTGCCTTGAAGCTGCAAGGACCAATGGCCTAAAGATCAGATTTAAGACTAGAACGTGCCATCAATTTGCATGTTAAAAGGTAATACAGACATACAAATGTAAGTTATTACAAAGGCCTGTCAAAGCTTTACATTGCATCAGCCTGAGCAGGTTATAAAACATCTTTTGTGTAGTTCAATTAAGGACCTACTTAACAATTCCATTCTTGTGACATTTTATTAATGAGTTAATGAAAATGTAGTTCTTTTGGAAATGTATTATTTTAGTATAAATGTCACAAAAATAATTTGTAGAAATGTTGTTAAAATGACCTTTTTAAAGACTGTTCAGGAAACTGTTTGTCAGGTACAGCCTAATCCAGTGACTTAGTAATATATTTTATCTCCAACCTAATGCACCAAGAATAGGCATGGATTTTCTGCATAATTAGTACCTCAACACAATAGGTCTTTTGGTTAAATGGCCCTCAGAAACCACCCACACCTGTGTTTAACAAATATCTTCTAGGGTAGAGAAGATGTTTTATCAGTTGTATCACATAAAGGCAGGTATAACCTTCTGTTACTATCGTTCACAAATCAGAGGTAGGAACTGACCGGCATGGGCATTTGAAGATACTCTTCACAATGATATAGCTGCTCCTTACTCCAAAGGACTGACAATAGACAACTCACTCTAAGGGAAGGATAATTGGCAGGTGACCAGAATGAGGAAGGCTTCATGATCTCAAGAAGGTGGCTAGCATGCATCTTCCTTACATTATTTTGGAGCAATAACACCGCCTGAAAATATCTTGTACCAGAATAAATAAACAGCTGTAAAATATTGTAGGAAGGGCATAAGAATTTAGTAGGAATAGTTTTAAGGTTCACTGCCAATCACTGCTTGATTACACCTATAAATCAGGGCTCCTAGAATCATAAAATTAAAAGGCTGCTGGCTAGAAGACACAACAGAGAGCATACTAATGTCACTAAAGGAAGGACTGAGAGAAACGTTTCCTCTTGAATCTGCAGAGCTGAAAGCCATCCTCAAGGTCAGGAAAGTTAGAATCCTGGCATCCACAGAAAGAACAACAAAGGTGAATAAGATGTCATGGCTTATCAAGCTCACTGTTCTTTGTAATGAAATTTGATGCTCCTGTCGGACACCCCTCAAACCAGGTATGCAACCTTATTAAGTTCTGCCTGACCGCAGTTTACAGCAATAATTCACAAAAGAATTTCAAGCTCCAAAAGTGAATAACTTCCTTTACAAAGTGCATGGGTGAGAAAAGGTTGCAAAGTGGTCCCAGGTGTAAAGTGACTTTGGTGGTTATAGCTTTCAAGTTCTTTTCACTGAAAGCTTATGGTGCTTTCCACTGTGAGTTTTCTGCTGTGAAGCTTCATATTCCTGTAGGATCAGAGAAACCAATTATTTGACCTTGTGGAACCCAAGCTGTCAGAGACTCCCAGCCTTGCCCCACTGAAGAATTTCAAGCCCCAAAATAGTGGCTAAATTCCAACGCACAGAGTGTTTGCAGTAAAAGGCAGAAAAGTAAACCAACCATAGAAGCAACCTTGATGGCTACTTTTTTTTCTAGCTCACCCCTCTTTTTTTCACAAAGGTTGGGGCTTCCATCACCCATACGTATACATAAGATAACATTGCTAATCATGTTAAAACATAAGTAAGATACTTTTTATTATTTCTTTAAAATTGATAACTCCTGATCCTCTTAACTGATTTTTGCCATTTTCATGTTGTTGTAGTCATTAAATTATATGATATTTTAATATTTGTTTTTGGGGGGGGACTTCTCAATGTTTTATTACTGATTGAGGCATTGTTTTGTTGTTATTTACTACACATTTGTAACCACAAATTCTTATTGGATAAATTCCAAAAATACAAGTTTTCTTCAAATTTGAGATGGACCTCGGCACAACTTTTGGAAATCCCCATTTATGAGAATAAAAGATGAGGTGGCAGAGATTTCTGTGTTTAGAGCGACAACCCCTGGAACAGCCTTTCACTTAGGCTGTGCTCCCAGCTGTATCTGCTGAAATTCAGGTCCTCATTATGACATTGGCGGTAAGTGCCGCTTACCACCATGCTGACTGCCGCCAACATACCGCGACCTTGGCGGTATAGCGCTACGCGTATTATGGCCCACACATAGAAATCCGCCACTATACAGCCACACACACAAGTCCATCAGCCCAAAGGTCAGTGATAAACTGGCGGTACCAAAACCCACACCATTACGTCAACAGAAATAAGCCCACAGCATTATGACCCACAAATCACAGTGGTGGACATTCAACCGCAGTAAACCATTGGCGGTACATACAGCCGCGGTCAAAATACACACACACTAACAAAACTACACCACGTTGGACAATTTAAATGACACATACCTGACACACATACGCACACCACACCCACACCACTATAAAACACACACCCACATTACCCACAACCCCTTACAACTCAAGAAAATTGACAACTGAGGGAGAGACACGCCAGGAGCACCCACAGAATCAGAGCCACAGAACACCATCACCCATACACCATCCACACACCTCATAGCACACACCCAAACACACACCCTCACACACACCACTTACACTACACCCATGGCACCACAAAGATACCCCAGGTTCTCTGAGTAGGAGCTAAGGGTCATGGTGGAGGAAATCATCAGGATAGAGCCACATCTATTCAGATCACAAGTGCAGCAGAAGTCCATTGTTAGGAAGATGGAGCTATGGCGGAGAGTCCTGGAAAGGGTCAACGCCGTGGGACAGCACCCCAGAACAAGGAATGACATCAGAAAGAGGTGGAATGACCTACAGGGGAAGGTGCGTTCCGTGGTTGCAAGACACCAGATAGCTGTACAGCAGACTGGCGGTGGACACCCACCTCCTCCCCCACAACTAACAACATGGGAGGAGCAAGTCTTGGCGATCATGCATCCTAATGGCCTGGGAGGAGTAGCAGGAGGACTGGACTCTGGTAAGTCAAATCTTTACTACTTCCCCCCCCCCCACAGGCATGCCATCACATACCCTACCCTCACCCTCACTCCCATCACTCCACCACCTCCCACACACCCCACCATCACAACCCACCCATCCCAATACCAAGCCCTGCATGCAACACCAATTCATGGACCGCTATCACAGACCTGCATGGACCCCCATCACCACAGCATGCACACTAGTGACAATCACTTAGCCAACCAAATCACAACTCACACAAGCCAAAGCTGCCTTGGTAATAACAACCATAGAGTGGAACATACCCATGCACAAGATGTCACATGCAGAAACAATAACACTGCATTTACATCCCCACAGGACCCACACACAACGTCACCTGAGAGGAGGTGCCAGCAACATCCAGCCCCCCCCCAGAAGAGGCCCACAGTGATGACAGCAGCTCTGCACGCCTGGGTCATGATGAACCAACCTGGCCCATCAGGGACCTCTGGACAGTTGGTGACACAGGCATAGTCCCATACCACCACAGAGCCTCCCCCCTCAGGAAACACCAGCACAGCACCCACCCATCCCTCTGTCCCCAGGACACGTCAATCAGCAGTGTGTTCACTAATACGGGGACCCCAGGGAACCCCACAAACAGAGGACGATCAGGGACCTGGGGTCAGTGGGCACAGGGTTCAGGGGACAGAGGCACAGGACAACAGGGAAGCTGGGAGGACTGATGTGTGACAGGGGGAGGACAGGCCAAGGGAACCAAATCTCCACGAGGCACTCACCAACATCCTGGGAGCATACCACCATTCCCAGGAGACGATGGGCCAGATAATGGCCAAGTTGAAGGAGACCCAGCGGCTGCAGGAGGGACAGCACCTGGGGATCAGGAAAGACCTGAGAGACATGCACACCACCCTGGTCACCATTGCAGGGGTGCTGGCAGACATGGCCGACACCATGAGGGAGGCAGTGGCACACCAACGGGGCCCCTGACACTAGCCCCACCGTTGAACAGCCCTTCACCTCTGCTGACGATAGTGGGCAGGAGGCCGCGCCACAGGAACAACAGGCCACCAGCACCCCTCCCCATGCAGAAGGAGAACCACCACACAAATTGTCCCTGTGATCCAGGCAGAAGCCAGAGAACATTGCCAAGACCCCCACCAGGAAATAAAACTCTATTGAATGTCACCCTTGTGTCCCACTATGTCACCCTGTCGAACTTTAACTGCCATTGCCCCACTCCATATGCCCCCTTGGACTATGCATCGGTGATACCAATAGACTGGACTCTATCCTGGACATTCCTCCATCATCAACCCAGCCCATTGCAATACCCCCTACAATTATTATCACATAAATAAACACCCTTGGAACTAATACAAGTGTGGAGTCTGTCAATTGTTTGAAATATGTATTAGTTTAACAAGCTGTAAACATTGCAATTCAAATGTACAGTTATATATACATAGGTATAACCTGTAGTGGGCAGCAGTAAACACACCAGGAGCCAGAGTGGGGCACAGATATCTAAAAATAGAGATGCCAAAGGGTACAGTATGTGGCCATAGATTTTGGAAAATCAGGCTGCCATGTACAATGTCCAACGCAAAACTGCAATGGAAGGTGAAGTTACAGTGTCTTACCTGTGTGTCACTGGAAGTACTGTTGAATTATAGTAGTTCTGTTGTCCACATACTCTTCCTCTGCCTCCTCTTCGTCACTCTCCACAGGCTCCACCGCTGCCACACTACCATCTCCAGCCTCATCCTCCTGCAGAAAAGGGCACCTGGCGTCTCAAAGCCAGGTTGTGCAACATGCAACATGCAACAATGATCTGGCACACCTTCTTGGGTGAGTAGCACAGAGATCCACCTGTCAGATGGAGGCACCGGAATCTGGCCTTCAGGAGGCCAAAGGTGTGCCTCCTTGTTCACCCATGTGCCTCATTGTAACGTTCCTCTGCCCTTGTCCTGGCATTCCTCACTGGGGTCAGTAGCCATGAGAGGTTGGGGTAACCAGAGTCACCTGTAAATATCAGGGGATACCTGTTAGCCAGACACTCACCTTTAGGGTCAACCCCACAACCATATACCAACAGACACTGGGTGGGGACCATGGGCTCATTTATTAGGCCACACCCTGTGCCTCTTGAGTTGAGACATCACATATGGGATGCTGCTATTCCTCAAGATAAAGGCATCATGCACAGAGCCAGGATACTTTGCACTGACATGGGAGATGTACTGGTCTGCCAGGCACACTATCTGCACATTCAGAGAGTGAAAGCTCTTTCAATTTCTGAACACCTGTTCATTTCTCCGGGGGGGGGAGGCAAAGGCAATATGTGTACCATCAATAGCACCAATGATGTTGAGGATATGTCCCAGTGCATAGAAGTTAGCCTCCAACTCCAAGTGTGGCCAAATCCTCCACCTGGAGGAATACGATGTAGCTGCGCATGTGTTTCATCAGGGCCGACAACACTCTGGTCAGCACGTTTGAGAACATAGGCTGTGACATCCCTGCTGCCATGGCCTCTGTCGCTTCGAATGACCCACTTGCCAAGAAACGGAGCACTGACAGGACCTGCACAAGAGGGGGGATACCAGTGGGGTGGTGGATAGCTGAGATCAGGTCTGGCTCCAATTGGGCACACAGCTCTTGGATTGTGGCCCATATCAAGTCTAAGTTAGGATAATGAGCCTGTCCTCCATTGTCAGCAGGTCCACCAGGGGTCTGTACACAGGGGTATGTCTCCATCTCTTATTCATCCTCACCGGTTGAACTCTAGGGTGAAAAACGGTCAGCAGACGGTCATATTCAAACATATACTCAGATTAATATGCCTTGCATTCTTTTACAGAAACTTAATGTGAACGTGTAGGTCCGTTGATGTGCCTATGTCTGCTGTGACGCAGTTCGGTGCCATGGCCTGTGCCCCCCTGAAATGGCGGGCCGCCTGACCCGTGAGGAGGGACAAGTGGAAATGAGGTAATTCCGCTGACGTTGTGCGCCGTTGCGGGAGGCGGTCGACGACCGCCATGCAACACATCATTATCATTGGTGCCTAAGGGTTCCAGGAGCTAATGGTGATGTACGCCGGCGGTGACGGTACGCACCACCGCAGACGTGACCGCCATTTTCTATCTGTTCACTCACTTGCTACCTGACCTTCAACAGGAGAGGACCTACACTGCAGGTGCTGCTGTGACCTGTGTCTGGAAGCGACCATGGGTTGAGTGTCCGGGGAAAGGGCCCCTGCCTTCACTTCCGAGGAGTTGGAGAGACTAGTGGATGTGGTCCCCCGGTACCCTTTACTTTATGGTCCTCCAGACAAATAGGTGAGTACACTGTGAGTACGATGCGTGGGGCATGAATGTATGGAGTGTTGTATGTGTAAGCCTAGTGTGGGGGGGGGCTGAAGGGTCCAGGGCAGAGTGCTGCATGTTTGTGGGCAATGTCTGTGTGTAAGGGGATGGGAGAGTTATGGTGGGCCATGAGTATAACACTCCGGACGGTATGACTAATACCTTTTCTCATGTATCTTTTTCTGCAGGTCAGTGCCCATCAGAAAAAGTGTATTTGGCATGCCATTCGCCAAGGAGGTGCGGACTCTGGGGGTCTTTGACAAGTGGAGCACCCACTGTCGTAAACGGTGGGAGGACCTGCGCCGCTGGGCAAGGAAGACGGTGGAGCCCCAGCTAGGGCTGGCCTCCCAACGAGGAAGGGGTGCCCATCGTACCCTGACCCCCCTGATGTTCCGCATCTCGGCGGTGGCCTATCCGGAGTTGGATGGGCGCTTGAAGGCATCACAGCAGCCACAAGGGGGTGAGTACAGATTCAGAATCATGAAGTTGCATGCGTTAAGGTGTTACCTGGGTGGGGGATGTGGGTCTGTGGGTGCCCCTAGGCCAGGGCGAACATGGCAAGGTACGTTCCATGATGGGCAAGCTCAGATGCACTCTAACCCCAATAATGCTAGTGGGTATCTACTACTGGGCAGGGTCGTTTGGGTTTCAGGTGTGCAGCTATTGGCGCTAGGCACTGTACCCCATGGGCTGATGACTAGCATTGTAACTGGTAGTGCATGGCATAGTGCATAGGGCTGTTCCCTCTAAGTTGTGTACGCCAACGGTAGTGTTGTTGCTGGCACTGACCAAGTGTATCCTCTGTCTCTTCCCCCCTCTTTTGGTTTGTCACCCTGTCCTTGTGTGCATTAGCATCATCTGGCGGAATAGCAGAGGCACCAGAGACGGAGGGAGCTGCATCCCACATGGGCCTGGAGGCCGAATCCACCGACGGTGATGGCACCAGTGGGACGGAGGGCAAGGGGAGCACCATGACGGAGACAGGAGGGGACAGTTCTGACAGCGACACCTCCTCTGATGGAAGCTCCCTGGCAGTGGCAGACACCTCTGTGGCCACCCCAACTACAGGTACAGCAACCTTCCCCGTATCAGCACCGCCCTCCCAGCAGCCCCTCAGTGAGTTTCCCGTGCCCGCTCACCCAGGAGGGTGGGAATCTCCGTTGCCCCAGGCACCTCAGGCCCTGTCCCAGTCAGCCCTGCTGCCTTCAGTGAGGAGGCTATTGACCTCCTGAGATCCCTCTCTGTTGGGCAGTCAACCATACTGAATGCCATCCAGGGTCTAGCAGGGCATTTGCAACAAACGAATGCATTCCTGGAGGGCATTCACTGTGGCGTGGCGGCCCAACAGAGATCATTCCAAGCTCTGGCCAACTCACTGATGGCAGCCATTGTCCCTGTCTCTAGCCTCCCCCCTCCAACTTCCTCTACCCAGTCCCAGTCCCCTCAACCCCAGCCCATCCCAAGCAAACCTTCAGACCTGCATGCACCCAAATCAACACAGAGAAGTGGCTCAGGCAAACACAAGCACCACACTTCATCCCATAGGCACTTACACAAGCACCATCCAGATGCAGACACACCAACATCCACTGCCTCCACTGTGTCCCCCTCCTCCTCGTCGTCCACCTCCCTCTTAGTTGCGTCTCCACTCACCTGCATGCACTACATTCTCATCCACTACCTCCATCACCAGCACACCTATCACAACACGCCCCTAACTGGCAGTCACCACCCCCACATCAATGCACACGTCCCCTGTGTCCTCTCACACTGTGTCTGTGCCCCCTCCTCCTAAAGTACACAAACGCAAGCACTCAGACACCCAACAGTCATCTACCTCACAACAGCATCCAGCCCATGCGCCTGAATCCCAAACACAGCAGACAGACACCTCCTACAGCCACTCCCTCTTCCTCCACTCCCAAACCTTCACCCTCTTCCAGCCCCAGTGTCCCTAAAAGGCTTTTCCTCTCCACCCTTGACCTGTTCCCTGACCCTCCCCCCCCTTCCTTCACTTCGGGCCAGGGTGGGCAGAACCCAGCCCAGCACCTCAGCCATCCAATCCACGGCCACTGTAGTTTCTGCTGCTACTGCAGGTGTGAGAGGCTCCAAGGAGGCGCACGTCAGCACAGCCAGTGTGCCTGCACTACCTGCCAAGGGCAAGAAGGGACCGCCAGCTAGCAAGGGCAGGAAGGGAACACCAGCCAGCAAGGAGAAGGAGGCACCACCAGCCAGCAAGGGGAAGGAGGCACCACCAGCCAGCAAGGGGAAGGAGGCACCACCAGCCAGCAAGGGGAAGGAGGCACCACCAGCTAGGAAGGGCGGGAAGGGAACACCAGCTGGCAGAAGCAAGGAGGCACCACCAGCTGCCAAGGTCAGGAAGGGAACAACAGCTGCCAAGGGTAATGTAAAAGGACCAGATGCCCCAGGGAGGATGGATCTGGTGCCTGGGGCTGGAGCAGCATCTGGGCAAACAACACCAGCCATGGCACTTCAGCCGTCCGAGGCTGTAGGGGAAGGGCTGGAGCCTCCCCCCACCACTGACAGCACCGCCACCTGCACCACTGCCAGCAGCACCACTGCCAGCAGCAGCAGCCCCAGTGGGCAGACGTCCCAGGCTGCAGGGGAAGGGCTGGAACCTCCCCTCACAGACCGCACCGTCACCTCAACCGCCGCCAGCACCGCCACCTGCACCACTGTCAGCAGCAGCAGCCCCAGTGAGCAGCCGTCCGAGGCTGCAGGGGGAAGGGCTGGAGCCTCCCCCCACCAATGGCAGCACCGTCACCTGCACCGCAACCTGACCACTGCCAGCAGCAGCAGCCCCAGTAGACAGCCATTTGAGGCTGCAGGGGAAGGGCGGGAGCTTCCCCCCCACCACTGACAGCCCCGCCGCCAGCCCCGCAACTGACATCCACTGACCAGCCGTCACCACCTAGCAGTGTGTAGTCGTGACTACATGGGCTGTAGTGCATCCTGGCATCCTGGCCCTGCAACAACTGTAGGTGTGACACCCAGGTGAGAGACTGTGACCTTAGACAATCCAGGATCTGCATCAACGGGCAC
Source organism: Pleurodeles waltl (assembly GCF_031143425.1). NCBI lineage: Eukaryota > Metazoa > Chordata > Amphibia > Caudata > Salamandridae > Pleurodeles > Pleurodeles waltl. Next base: position 639,194,245 of record NC_090436.1, on the reverse strand, counting down.
AAGGCCCCCTCCAGAACCAGTGGAAGAAGGCATCCACTCAGCCCCTCCTTGGCAGGATGAAGCACACTGGGCACAAGGCCCCCTCCAGAACCAGCAGAAGAAGGCTTCCACTGAGCCCCTCCTTGCCAGGATGAAGCACACTGGGCACAAGGCCCCCTCCAGAACCAGTGGAAGAAGGCATCCACTCAGCCCCTCCTTGCCAGGATGAAACACACTGGGCACAAGGCCCCCTCCAGAACAAGTGGAAGAAGGCATCCACTCAGCCCCTCCCTCCATGCCAGGGTGAAGCACACTGGGCACAAGGCCCCCTCCAGAACCAGTGGGCAAACCACCCAATAGAGAGACTGTGGCTTTGCACTCCCCAGGACCAAGCAGTGGGCAAACCACCCACTTGAGAGACTGTGGCTTTGCACTCCCCAGGGCCAAGCAGTGGGCAAAGCACCCACTTGAGATACTGTGGCTTTGCACTCCCCAGGACCAAGTAGTGGGCAAACCACCCACTTGAGAGACTGTGACCTTGCACTCCCCAGGACATCGTGGAGGGCATGTTGCCCCCTCCAGGAGCAGTGGTGTTGTATCATATTCCGGCTGAGGTGCCCCCCGTTCCCCTTCCACCTGAGGTGCCTGTGTATCTCGACCTGATGCCCCAGCAGTGTTCTCTCCGTATAGAGGCAGGAGTCAAGTGTGGCCTTGACCTATGTGTTACTGCCCAGTGGGCCACTGGCATGTTGGAGTGGTCATTGTCCCTCCATTTGTATATATTGTACATACTGTTTTGTGCTTTAAGGACGTATTTATCTAATTTTTAATATTACAATGACTTTAGTCACTTCCTTTTGTCCTTGCGTTATTCCTCAGGGTTACAGGATGGATATGTCATGTTGTTTCATCTGTTTGTGTGTATGGTGTTGGGGGTGTTGCCAGTGTGTCACTCTCTTTTTTCTCCCCCCTCCCTTGTGTGCTAGGTGCGGTACTCACTGTGGTCGTCTTCGCTGCCGTTCGTGTTCCTGGTGTAGGAGGAGGTAGACCAGCATTGGAAAAATGTGCAACTGGGGCTCCATGGAGTCATGGTTTTTCCTTGAGTGTCGAGAGTTGAGTTGTTTCCCTTCTGTGTACTGTTTCTGCTGTGCTTTTGATGGCGCTGGTACTGCCCCGGAAAAGCTGGTGGATCGGCATCTCATAATACAGTGGGCGGTACACTGTCTTCCGCCTGGCTGTTGGCGATTACCGCCGCGGTGCTTGTTGCTACAACCGTGGCGGTCGGAGTGTTAAAGTGGCTGTCGGTGTTGGCGGTTTCCGCCATGGTCAAAATTCCTTTTCTTTACCGCTGGCCTGCTGGCAGTATTACCACCGCTTTATCACCGACGGCCAGGGTTGTAATGAGGGCCTCAGTAACGTTTTAGAAGCTTGGCTTTTTAACAACTGATATTGTTTCTATTTGCTTACTTTCTGTGCATCTATTGAGTGGGGTAGGTATTATAAAAAGCACCAAGAGACTCCTTAAAAGTGTATATTGCGCAAAAAAAATCCTAATTTCCTGGGAGAAGCCTTCCATTTGAGTTTTGTGCAGCATCTAACAGTATGCACGACAAGAGGCAGTACATACAAGGGGATGGACACCGTTTAAACTCACTGGTAAAAGAAGAAGCATTTCTTTAAGTGTTACCGGAGAGGTCAATCAGAACAATGAGGCTCTATCAGCCACACTTGGAATAGATGAGGTAATATTGGCAATGGAGTAGATGTGTAACAAGGTAATATGGATTAGAGGTGCAACAATGTAGATGGTATTGTTGGAAGACATAGAAATTCTGTAAGTAAGTAAGGTGCAATGTTCCACTGAAGAAGCGCAAGTCAAAAGGGCACTAATTGAAAGTAGAAGAAACACTCCTCACACACCCAATTGGTGTCATGCTTCATCAAAGGGTTTGCTCCTCGTCGTGCTGGCGTTTTTTTTTTATGGCAATCACCATTACTGTACTTTGCTTTAGATCAATGTAATATTCATACACGGCGATCCTCGCGACCCGGTCCATTTTTGGTCTGTCGGTCGCCTTGATCTCATACTACAGAACCAGGAACCACATTGGTTATTTAGTTTTTTCCTCAACTGGGATTTTATACCTAAAACAATCATCCCAGTGACATTTGTTATAATGAGTTCTCACCTACAGCGGCCAACAAGGCTTTCCTTTGCCGTGGCTTCCTCCGCCCTTGGGTACCGGTTCCTTGTGGTCAATGTACCAGTTTTTCCATCCCCTTTCCTCTCTTTAGACATGTGGTTAGGATTCCCTTCCCACCTTCCTTTTCGGTCCACTATTAGCACCCAGCTTATTTACCTTTTGATTCCCCATAATGCCACTGACTACCTCAACCCCAACCTGCCCACTCAGTCCACCTGTCCACTCTATTTTTGGTGACAGCTATAGCATTATCTATTACATTTGTTTGATGTTATGAGGTTACTTACCTCCTAGATTTAAGCTTCTGTTGACTGACAGATGTTGTTAGCAGCACCACATGTATAGGGAGGTAACTTACCATCCTTTATGACTTTATGTTCTAATATAAACTCCATCAGCATACATTATAACATGTACAAGTGTTCTGTCTAATTACATGGACACAGTAGTTCCACTGGCTCGCATTTTCCAAGGGGCCCTTTCCTTAATTTAGGAGGGTAAGAAAGTCTGTTGTTTTATTATTTTGAGTGACTCATGGTGATTCACATTTGGAGTTGGCGGGATCATGCTGAGTCAGAACACATTTTGTTTAGACTCTTAGCATAGGTAAATGCAACCACGAGTGTCAGTCTACTATATGTATGTTGAAGCATAAAACATTATTAATTGTGGATGTGTTACTTCTTTCTTCCCTTGTTTTTTTTTTTACAGGTCATTAACTAGTATTTGTTTGTAGTTCATTATGTAAGCTTTTTTCACCTATTTCTGACTTAATCTGATTCCATTATTGAAGCTTAGCAGTTTCTTTATTTTTGGTCCTGAAGAAATGCCACTAGATCCGTTAGGTACTTCATAGGCGTGAAATATGATGACCATCATTTAGGGTTGTAGGATCAATCTTTCTTTTCCCTATCCTTTCTGGTAGAGTGCAGGAACATTATCTCCCTGACCACTCCCTGTGTTTTTAACCTTGACCTCTACCCTTTCTAAGGAATTAATAAATTGGTGTTAGGGTACAGAGCCAGTTTTAATCTCTTGTCTCCAGCTTCTCACTTCTTCTCGTAGGTGTGAATGCACTCCTACATACAACAGCACCTCTTCACAAAAGATCTCTGGCATTGCAGCGCCAGCCCGACAAGGAGCAGACCCTATGATGAAGCATGACACCCAGTGCGTGTGTGAGGGTATCTGTCTTCTACTTATAATAGTGCCCTTTTGACCTGCGGTTCTTCAGTGTAACAGTGTACCTTAATTACTTACACTTAACTTTAGAAATTCTGTAAACACAATCACAGGTTTTTCCATATGCATCCTCTGATTATCAAGGGCCACATACTGGCTGGAATTGTTAATCCAACTTAGTTCTATCCTTAGAAAGCCTGTCTCATGTCCCTTCCTTCATCATTTGTAACTCTGTTTTAGATCCATCAAGGATCTTTGTCTGAAGAGAACTCAAAAGCTGACTCTATTCAGCCTTCAGGTTTGAACCTTCCCTGCTGCATCACACATTTCATGGTTCCATGCTCCAAACAGACTTTACAACAACGAATTAAATATTAGGACAGGACTATTACCTCCCTGTACAGCTAAGGACTCATCAAAATCATGGTCAGGTTATTCAGGGCCTTATTTACAGCTAGGAGCAAGATGAAAATCATGTAATTGCCAAAGGAAACTTTAAATACCAAGTAAAGGTTTCCAGCTGAATTTATACCACAAATCTATCCCTATCATGGAGGAAATTCAGCTGGTGGAATTTACTGGGTATTTACTGTTTCCTCCAGAAATTAGAGCATTTTCAGCTTCCTGCAAACTCTAAATAAAGCCCTAAGTTCCATGACAAAATAATTAAAAGTTTGTTTTCGGATTCATCCAGCAAACATAAACTGTTCCTGCCCAAAGCTGTTTGAGCACCTTTCATCTGCTCATGGGTCCATTCTCTTCTGTTAAATTACACACTCATGTTATAGCAAATGTTGTTTCACTCTACAGCACCCAACCATTTTGACCTCTATCTCAAGGTGTTCCTACCTATCACCATACTACACACCTGATCTATTGTCCTTTTTTAAATTCCTATAAGAAAAATGACTTATCCCTTCATATGGGCATAAAAGAACTACTGCACCTGCATCTCAGGATTTCTGCTTCCATCTGGTGCAAGGGCACGTCTGGCAGCACCTATTTCAGCATTTTACCATTAATCCTGGTAACAGCCCTTGACACCACAGAGCTCAAGCTCAGCAGTGTGGACATTAGTCTTTATCAGGTAGACTCCTGCTCAAGTCCCATATGAAATCCAACCCACTAGTGTAGGTGTAGCTGCCAGATGAAGTATCCCTAGGACAGCTAGTGCAATTGCCATTATTGTAGAAAGAAACCCTTTGTGATAAGATCAGTAAGGGAGTTTACCAATTTAGATAGAGGACATTTTGAGGCGTATGATGCTGTTTCTCCCTCTCACTTCTTTTAGACATATGCGTACTTATGAGAAGCATCAACCAAAATGATTTTACAAAAATACTGCAGCCGCCTTTTACTCAACATTACTTAAATACAAACTTAGGACAAATATATGTAAAAACATGTACGTAGAGATAAGGATGTATATTTAGGAGTTTTTACCACATGCCTGGTGTCCTAGCTCATGGGAGACAATCAGGCTTATCATGGTCTTTGCAATGGCATGTTTGTCGTGTGCATCAGATACCAGCGAATATTCCTGAAAAGTCATTAGACCCCAATTCTCCATGGCTCCTGCTCCAAAATCTGGGAGTGCAACAAGATCTAAAACAAAGAAAAAAATGCAAATTATTTTCTAAAAGATGACACAAACCCATCTCATTGGTATGCTCTGTTATAAAAATTTGAGAACGGTATCAGTGTGACGGAAATTATATTGAGAAGCATTCTGACACCAGTAAATGTCAAGTCTGCTATCAATCATCATATATGACTTTGAATGTTGCTTGTAGCAGCAGCTGGGCATTAAGTTCACCAACCACAGTATACAGACAAAAAACCCACATTGAGTTGGGTCATGTGGAGACAATTTTCATCGGGTGTCGAGGGCATTTTTGAGAACCTCAGACCGTCATATCAGAGTTCAGCATACCAGGAAAACATACATTAGTAAAGCAATGTTGAGATAAACATTATTCTAACAGTTAACAAACAACAATAGCCAGAAAGTACATGTAAACCTCAGTAGCACAACAGCTGTGATTCTTACATGATCTATTTACTAATCATGTGCTACTTCCAAGTATTTCCCTAGAAACTTCTCAATAGGCCTCGGTCACTGCAGCCCTGATTTTTGGGTAAAAACAAGTTAAAGAATGGGAAAGATGTGTGGAGAATTGCCATTGAAAACTGTTTCGATTATCCTCTTCGACCAAACGTCCACAACAGGTTCTCAGTCACCAATGTGTTTTTAATGCTGTTTTGAAATATACTTCATGAGTGATAAAGAGGTACTTTTTGATTTTTCTGGCCCCTGGGGTAATTCTCTTCCTCACCCCTTTTCCCTACCTTTTACAGTAGAGTTTTGCTTAAATTTTTTTGTATTTTTGTAAATTTATTAATATTTATTGGTGAAAAGCCTTCATTCATGCTTGTGCTAATTAGCCCAGAATATGAGGATGACACATTCACATGGCACTACGGCCATGCTCAACACCATTTTATGCCATTTGAACTTAACATTTTTGGGGGAACATTACTCTGGGATCGATATTTTCAAATAGATTTGCAGTGCTGATTGACAAAGCTAATTTGTTAGATCCTACAGTGACATTTTGCACTTGAGGCTTACTGATTTTAGTAGCAACAAGATCCTGTATTAACACCCGTTGTAAGAAAGCAACCATTATTCATGAGGCATGAAACGCAGTAATTACTGTGACTCATATCGGTGAAGCAGTTTGTACTGTATACTTTACACTAGGCCTGGGCATAGAATTCTGCTCCGCCGGCAGAGTTTGTGTAATTTGGGAACTTCACGCTACCCGGAATAGGGCGAACTTCACGAAGTCTGCAATGCGGAGCGGAGTTCGTTTGCGTACACGAGTTGTTTTTTGGCACTCTCTCATGAGTGCCACGATACTCCTGGGCCACTAGCGAGCGCGTGAGACTTTGCGTTCACTTGCGCTGTTTCCGGCTGCGACAGCGGGCAAAACAGTCCCGCTCGCGAGCACAAATGCATCTGGAGTAGATTTTCTACTTGAGATACATCTAAATCTAGTCAAAAAGTGTTTTTGAATGGATTTTCTTCTCCAAAGGACCCTTAAAGTTATTTTTTAGGTTAAGAAGCCTTTTTTTTTCAAAAAGGAAGGAAGTGCCCCGGAGACTCCATCTCCAGTTCCTGTCCAGCATCCTTCTCCCAGTGTTTTGTCCATCTCCTGGTTACTTTACACTTGGATTTCGAAGTGGAATGATCACTCTCTTTGTCTCCTGGATATACCTTTGGATTTAAGGACTTTGGTTTTGTGAAATGAGACAGGTAAGTTCCAAACCCACTTTGGTTTGCATGGGTTTGCATCAATATTTCTTTGCACTTTGATTTGATTTTTTAAATTGTAGTGGTGGGTGGCCTAGAGTTTAAGTATGAGCCTAGTTATCTATTTTGCATTTAATTGATTTTCCATCTTTTGAAAAGGAAAATTGTTGTATACCTCAGTACCTGTCCTTTTCTACATGTCTGTAACATCTGCAATATTATTTTACTATGTGACCTAGATTTGCAAAGGTCTATCTAGACAGTAGGCCCAGTACTAGTGGACATCAGTGCATGGAATAAATATTTCAGTGTTATATGTTTTTATAACTTCATTTAGAGGAGGGATGGCATTGGATTAAATTGAACATGTTGACTATTGTTTGCATTTATTATTTTGCAAAAAGGTTATATGTTGTGTGGTAATATTTGACGGCATGGGAGGATGTGTGTGCTGTTTTGAAGTTTTTATAGTTCAGCTAATTTTCGTATTTTGCATTGCTGAATGAGTGTTTTTTCAGTGTTACCACCATCCCTCCTTATGCCCAGTGTGTGTGTGTTTGTCATTATCCACTATGTATCTCTGTTCTCCATGCTGTGCAGCCAGGGGCTATTTTGTGTAGTCTATGTCCATAGGCTTGCACATGTTTCTTGTTCTCCATGCCTCCTTGTTCGCAGTTGTCATTTGACCATGTGGCTGGGGACGTTTTCTGCACCTAGCCAGTGTGTCTTTGCCATAGGCTTGCATGTGTTCTTCTTTGGTCTCTTTGCTCCTTGTTGATGTTTTATGACCATGTGGCTGGCAGCCATTTTGTGCATGCAGCCAGTATTCTTTTGCCATAGGCTTGCATGTGTTCTTTCTTTATTCTCCATGCCTCCATGCCTCCTTGCTCCTTATTCTTGTTGTTTGGCCATATGGCTGACGGCCGGCCATTTTGTGCACGCAGCAAGTATTCCTTTGCAACAAGCTTGCATGTGTTCTTTCTTTGCTCCCCATGCCTGTTGTTGCTGGTGTTTGATCATGTGGCTGGTGGCCATTTTGTCCATCCAGCCAGTGTCCCTTTGCCATAGGCTTGCATGTGTTCTTTGTATGCCATGTCTCCTTGTTTCTTGTTGCTGTTGTTTGACCATGTGGCTGACAGCCATTTTGAGCATGCAGCCACTGTTCTTTTGCCATAGGCTTGCATGTGTTCTTTTTTTGTTCCTATGCCTCCTTGCTCCTTGTTCTTGTTGTTTGATCATGTGGCTGGAGGCCAGTTTGTCCAGCCAACCAGTGTCCCTTTGCCATAGGTTTTCTTGTGTTCTTTGTTTGCCATGCCTCTTTGCTCCTTTTTGTTGTTTTACCATGTGGTTGGCAGCTATTTTGTGAATGCAGCCAGTGTGTCTCTTCCATAGGCTTGCATGGGTTCTTCTTTGTTCTTTTTTGTTTTTTTACCATGTGGCTGGTGGCCATTTTGTCCGTCCTGCCAGTGTCCCTTTGCCATAGGCTTGCATGTGTTTTTTTTTGCCATGACTCCTTACTCCATGTTGTTGTTTTACCATGGCAGCCATTTTGTGCATGCCGCCAGTGTGGCTTTGCCATAGGCTTGCATGTGTTCTTCTTTGTTCCCCATGCTTCCTTGCTTCTTTATGTTGTTGTTTGACCATATGGCTGGTATTCCTTTGCCATAGGCTTGCATGTGTTCTTTGTGTGCCATGCCTCCTTGCTCCTTGTTGTATGTGGATGGCAGCCATTTTGTGCACACAGACAGTGTGTTTTTGCCATAGGAGTACATACAAACATTGCTAATTATTGATCATTTGTTTATATTACGTTTATATTTTAATTTTCAAATTTTTGTTTTCTATTTTAAAATTTTATTTTAATTTTTTCAATCTTTTATTTTCTAATTAGGGTTTTTATTTCATTCCCTCATTTTAACTAACTTCATGTTTTTCTTGCTTGTTTGCTTTTAGGTGCACAAGAGAAGAGACATCACATCACCCCCAGTACTGCCAAGGAGAAGGCCTGTACAGTTGAGTCCTCAAATCCCTTCCACTTGTGCAGCTTGGTGCCACTGCCAACTGAGAGCTTTAAGAAGGCCCCAAAGAAGGTTGCTGCCAAGAAAGTGGTCAGTGAGAAGAAGCAGCTTTCCACCACTGGTGTGCCAACTGCAACCTTTTTCGGAAGACGTGTGACTACAACACCAGCCTCTGGGTAGGAGCCTGGGAGCAGCACTCCTGCATCTACAGTGCCACCTCAACCTAAGCCTAAGAGCATGTCTGTCAGCAAGGCAGCCACTGCAATCATGGCGATGCCAACAAGTAGTGACGATGAAATGGATTTGTCACTTTCGCAAAGTAGCAACCAATTGTTTCAGGAAACAGAGCAAAGTGGACAGCAGCCGCAACCAGCAAAAGTAGATCTTCCTGAAATTGGATCAGAACAGGAGGTTAAGCTTCCTGCAGAGCAAGAATCTCCTCTTTTAGAATCAATGACTCCCAGATCTAAAAAAAAAAAGGAAGGGTACTACTTCACATCTTCTCCAAGCACCGCTTTGAATGACGATGACAGGGACATGGAGTGGACCCCGGCAGAGTCCAGAGACGCAAGGTGAGGCAAGGAAAAAGAAACGTTCCAGAAAGCCATGGAATCAAGTAAGGCGATTATGGTGAGGAGGATGATGATGGGGAGCCAGTTATTGTGGAAGCTGGCACGGAGTAATCCAACATTACTATCCAACCTACCCCGAGCGATGTGGCACAGCAGCACTGCCAGCTCCCATATTTGTAAGACCCCAGCAGAGTCCTGCACCAACCCATACTTCAGTAGAAGTATGCACTGCAGAAAGGCAATCGACACACCTAACTACCTCCAGTTCTTCTCCAGGCAGTGGCCGAGTAAAAAAGTACTTCTCCCCAGTTTGGGATGTTTTATGATTAGCAAACAGGAGGAAAACATTGCAATATGCTCCATTTGACATGCAAGTGTTCATCGAGGTAAGCCTGGTTCAAATTATTGTACAAGAGGCCAGAGGACCCTTATGAAAAAACATCATGCAATACAGTGGGAGGAGCATCTAAAACAAATTGCTGAATGTGGTTGCGGTGGTGAAGGTGAGGAGAGTCAGGAAACATCAGCTACAACTGGTCAAATCATGGTGGAAGGTGAGGAAGAAGAGGGTGACCTCCTCACGCAAAGTAGCACTGTGCCCAGCAGCGTGCCAGAAACACCTACCTCAGTGACCTCACAATGGCACAAGAAGATTCAGAGTCAGATTGGAGACATCACGGCATATGGTGAATGCACCATGATGCACACTGAGTCTACCACCACCTACAACTCAAAAGTTGCGTGCATCAGAGGGCGCAGAAAAGATGAAAATCCAGGCTACAATTATGGACATGTTTAGGCAGGAGGGGCCCTACGACTGCAACCACCCAATGACACGTTTGTACAATGGAAAGCTGCAAAAAAATGTAACACTGGACTTTCTTCTTTTTTGTTTTGTAGAAGGAATTGGATTCTTAAAATTTGTGGCAGCCATCTGCCCGAAAGGGATGTTTCCAAGTAGGACCTATTTTGCCCCAGTTGCTGTTACAGCGCTGCATCAGGATGTGCTGAAATTAGTTGGACAAGCTTTGCAGCAAACTGTTGTCCACACTATCCAACTGACGACAGACATCTGGACCAGTTGTCAAGTTACTTATTACATGTACACAGGATGTCTTTTGAAGGGGTAAAGCAAAAGCTATCTGCAGGTTTTGCCCCTGAAGCAATTTTTAAGAGTGGTTGGCGGCATACAACAGTAGCCATGTTTGTCATGGAGAAATCACATACAGTTGCAAACATTTTGGACAAATTTATTAGCAAGGTGCCTGAATGGCAGCGACACAGAAGTCTTCAAATTGGATTTGTTGTAGAGGACAATGGCAGTAACATAGTCAAGGCAATGGCTGATGGTGGCTATTTTGAGGTTCTGTGTTTGGTGCCCTGCAACCACCTGGTTGAGCAAGACTTTCTAAAACAAATTAGACACAGTCAACAGCATACTGACAACCTGCAGACAAATCTGCACTCATTTCAGCCATTCTTTTAAAGTCCAGAAGCAGTTGCGGATTATTCAGTAACAGAGTACCAGTTAAAGCCCTGATACAGGAGGTGCCAACACGTTGGAACTCAACCTATTATATGTTGCAACGTCTTTTTGAGCAGTACAGACAGATCAATGACTATGTCATTCTAAGAGGGGATGCAATTGGGAAAGCTATGACCATGGATGCATACAAATGGGGCCCAGTCAAATGCCTGACACAGATACTGTTCCCTTTTGTGTTTTTTGTGCGGGAAGCAACAAGGAGGAAAGTACGAATGGAAACAATGTTGAAATTCCATATAGAGACACAGAAAATATGATATAAAGGAATTACTTGATGTGGTCAGTGAGACCTAGAGCAGAAATATTCAGCAGTTGCGTTCATCATCAGACCTCTGCATTCTATAAAGTGTGATGTTTCAGTTCTTTCTAAAGTACAGATGTTAGTTTTGAGTCCATGATTGCTGGAGGATTTTCAAAAGCATTAGACTCCTTGCCATGTAAGAATTGCACCTGTGTTCTTCAGTTGAACATATAGTAGTGGAAATGAGAAGAAGTGGCTTGTCCCTAATCTCTGGTAGGACTGTAAAGAAGGTCCACATTGTGCAAGTAGGAATGGAGGATTCCTCAACAAGCTTTGTCCTGAACTGTGACTACATTTTGCTCTGGTAATCAAAATCAATATGGAGTTTATAATGGGTAGATAGACATTCTTCTGTTAATGCATGGCCATTCATCTGGAATTTTGTGATCTGACATGAGGAATCAGAGCAGCATGACAAGTGAGCAGATGCCAGGTGATTCAGCAAAAGGATATTAGCCTAGCTGAAAATATAGTAGTGGCTGAAAACACTGTCTAATATTATATATAATATAATATATAATAGGTATATGTTTAAGCTAGGTTGACCATTACCAACTCCCTCTCACTGGTAAGAAAACGGATTGGGGTTACAGACAATGTTTTCATTTCCACGTGCTTGTTGAGTTGGTAATTATTTTACATCACCAGATGTCTGTGTTATAGGATCAGTGGACGATGAGATTACAGTTGTATTGATTGCTGACATTTGTCTTTGATCTCCTCATCCCCCCAGTGTAATGACCGGATAGTGCATTCCTGCTTTTATGGATCTGAACATTTCTCTGCTGGTGGGTTAGCTGTTTTGATTTTGCTCTCTACCTTCCAGGTTTGTGTCAGGCTGAATAGTCAGAAGACAATGAAGTGTGGCTGGTAAGGTGTAGTAGTACTATGTCATTGTTACTTCTCTGACGTAACTGAAGTGGGTAGTTGATGCTTTCTGGTACCCCTTGAAGAAATCGACTTGGGAATCAGTAAATATTTTTAGAGACAGATAAAAGAGCTGAGACTGCAAAACTAGCATTAGCAGTTTCAAAATCAAATCAACATTTGTAAAGAAATTGATTTGATATGACCCTTCTAAATTACATTCTTTAGTACTAGCTAGTTACTAATGTGCAATCCTTATGTATTGGTGAGTGGAGTGAGATACCTGGGTGGACCGATGTGGTGCATGGCAAAAGTTATCTGCAGCATTATTAGGTATGTTCTTACACATATATTTCAAGAATATTCTATTACACTTTTGAAATATTTTGCATACTAGATGCATGGGTCCAGATTTAGTATCGAAGTGCTGTGTACAAATTGCAAAACATAGAAAACAACACAGGGGTCAAATGTGTAAGGCATGTTTTTTCATGTAGAGGGTACCTGGTATGAACGTGTATATCAAGATATAGGGGGTTATTCTAACTTTGGAGGAGTGTTAATCCGTCCCAAAAGTGACGGTAAAGTGACGGATATACCACCAGCCGTATTACGAGTTCCATAGGATATAATGGACTCGTAATACGGCTGGTGGTAAATCCGTCACTTTTCCGTCACTTTTGGGACGGACTAACACCTCCTCCAAAGTTAGAATAACCCCCATAGTTCTTGAATCCTTGCTTGTGCCTAATTTCACTTGGTGTCAGGATTTGATGAAAAGACAGATCACACTGGGGGATGGGCACAACCCATGATTCCATGTTCATAATCACGCAGAATTAGCCACAAATTCAGCAAGGTTAAGCAGAATTATGCTAAAAGAGTAATTCTGTATTTAGTGCTATTTCCTTAGTGTGAAAATGCATCTTTGCATCTAAAACAGACGCAAGGATGCATTCTGAACTAAGATATAGGACCTGATTTGGATCTCAGCAGAGGGGTTACTCTGTTGCCACGGTGACGGATATTCCATTTGCCAAAATCTACACACCATTGTTTTCTATGGTATTTAGATTTCGGCGACAGGATATAGGTCACCGTTGCGATGGAGTAACCCCTCTGCTGGCCCATAGTGCTAAATGCTACAGAACATGAAAAGTGAGTAAGTGGAGCACTTGGGGTAGGATTTCCCCCACCTAACTCCCAGCATTTAGAGCTAGTTTCTTAACACAAAATGCACCCTCACATCCAAAATGGATGTCAGGATGCAATTTGCACTAACAAAATAGCACTAAATGCAACAGAACATAAACAGCAGCACAAGCACCTGCTCACTAAATGTGCTCTTGTGGTAGGATCTTTTCCTCCGTAATTATTCTCAATTATGTAAGCGGGTGTAATTGCGTTATGATTGGTAATTCTGCACCAAAGTGTTAAGTGGAATTACTAAAATTACTCTGATTACTCCAGTGTAATTGAAATTCTACCCAGGACTAGAGTCACACTACAATTTTGGCCTTGATCCAAAATCTATTGTTTTTGCTCTCTTGCACCTCAGGCATGCTCCCTTGGTATAAAATCCGAGGCTTCCTAAAAAAGGTGTAGGCGCTGCACAACATTTAACATTCAGCACAAAATAAGATTTAAACATAAAAGTTGTTTGTAGCTGCTTTGCAAAAAGTTAGTAAATCAGAGCCTTACACATTCTTGGGTTTAAGGTAAAATGTTGTCACTATTTGCCAAGAGACACTGTAGTTTGTATTCATGTGAGAATGAAATGACCAAGTACCTGTTTTTTGAAGAGGGTAACTCACATTTAACAGCTCTTCCATGAACATTAGGATAGGCCCTGTGATATTTAAAGCAAAGTCAACAGATCCATTTTGTATAACTTGTTTCCGAGCCCAAATGCGAATCTGCGGGGAAGGAAAATACATTTTGCAATTAATGTCCTACAAATAAATATTGGATAGTATTTTAATGAAAAGCCCTTATGAAACGTTTTAAACATGATTTATTTGTATGTCCTACAATATTACTATATTATTCAAACAGATGGGAGATGCTGTTGCTTTTGTCTAAAGGCATCTGAGAGAAAAGTCCGCAGAGGGCAGGCAACAGATGGAATCATCATACCATCAGTTTTCTTCCTGATGGTCTTTGGTGGAACCAGGAGTTGCTTCTCAACATATCTTAGCTAGAGTGAATCTCTGCTTTATATAGGCTGGGGCACTGCCATGTAAAGGTTTATTGCTGGAAGGTGAATTAATGGTAGGGGTGAGTATGCACCTACCACTAGCAATTAGGCCACCAACGCAATATAATGGCCAGTCAAGGTCTCAATACATTGGCCCCTGGCTCAAAACATGGTAGTTGACAGCGAGCCAACTCAATAGACAGGTATGTAAAGCATTTAAATACACCAATACATTAAATAAGTAAGACACAGCACACAATAAAAATATTATACCAATTTATAAAAATAGGAGATATTTTTATCTTTAAAATGACACCAAAACAACAAAAATCCAACGAGGAAACCAGAGAGATGATGTTTTAAAGATTAAATAAAAAATGTGCTTTCTAGTGCATAAAAACCAATAGCGCCAACCGGGGACATCTGGTTGCGCTTGTCCGGACCATGTCACAATTTGAGGGTGACCACAATGGAGCCCTGCTCGGATACACTAAGCAGGAGTCCTCGTTCAAAGTTTCACCTTCGGACTTAGTTGTTTTTCTGGAGCTTTTTCTCTCATCGTCCGGCAAGGATACTCGCAGGCTTGGATCCAATACAACATCTTCGGTTTGGCTCAGTGCAAGCTCCCGGTCAACTCCTCGATGTCTCATTAACAGGGAAAACCTCCAGAACCTGGATTCAGGCCAAGCCATTGTTCATCATTGACAGCTTCACTCTCGACGACAGGTCGGTACACTTATGAAGCTTTTTCCAAAAGTTGCTCCAAACTTCTAGAAGTTTTTCCTGATGTTTCCCATGAGGGTTCAAAGTGTCCAAAACACAAATGTAAGGGGCTAGAAGCTTTGAGATGGTCATTAGATGTTTGGAACTACAATTCCCACAATGCAACTGGCAAAATCCTTAAAAGTCCACTGGATGTGCTCCAGGTTGAGGACATCTGGTGCAGAGAAGCTCTGTTAACCTGTTGCTTTCAGACAGTCTACTTCTTAATCATTTTGGAAGCAAGGCAAAGTCCTCAGGGCTGTAGTTTCCAGTGCAGCAGGAGCAGTCCTTCAGAGAGCAGTCCTTTGGGTGCAAACCAGGGTTCCAGCAGGAAAGTCCTTCTTCTCCTTGTAGTTTCAGGCAGCAGATCTGAGTTACTATGCAGCTCTCACATATTTTTTCAATTATATGGGGTGACAAGTAGGGGGCACCTCTGACCAACGAGGTGCATCGTGGCACCCAAAAGCATGACAGCTTCCTCCAAAGTGTGAAGTTTAAAAATCAAAGATGGAAGATTCCTCACCAGGAGAGCAAGACCTGGCTGAACCAACCCACTGGTGCTGCTCATTCCCATTAACACCCACCCAAGACCATCTGCAAATTCCATTCCTGGGCCTGCCATCTGGCTGAGGGGTACAGGGAGAGGGTATGGGCCTGGCAGGCATTCCTTACGGTCCTGTTGTCCTTGAAGCCCAGTTTGATTTACCCAGCCCCTATCTGGCCGTTGCTCTGCAGAGCTCCCCCCACCAGATAACTTCTGCTCTATGCAGGCTATTTATTACCTCTTCAAAGCAGCTTGGCTAAGCCTGTTAGGGCTGACCAATCAAGCTGCTAGAAGGCTGAATTTTGGCTCACAGAAAAAAAAGTCCTGTAACTTCTCTTCGGTACTAGTTATGATAAATTCAACAGTGGCAAGTTGTTGAATTTATCATTACTCATCTTTTGAGTCCTTAAATGACATTTCTAGTGCCTTCCTAACAATATTATACTCGAATAAAATATTCCAGTGTTGGCCTATGGGGCTAAGGGCCAGATGTAGCAAAGTTTTGCGAGTCGCAAATGGCCCAAATCGCTATTTGCGACTGTGCAAAATCGGAAATGGGATGCAAAAATCCCATTTCCGACTCGCAAAAAGCGATGCAAGCCGTTACTGACTCGCAAAATGTGCGACCCCATTTTGCGACCCGCAAATAGCAAGTCGCAATTTGCGAGTCGCAAACCTTATGCAAGTGCAACTCGCAAATTGCGACTAGTCGCAAAAAGCCCAGTTTGCATGTCCCATTTACCACTAACTCAGAGCAGGTGGTAACCATTACCAAAGTATAAAAGGAGACCCAGAAGGCATCTGGGTTACTCAAGATGGCGGAGATATACCTGATAGCAGTGAGGAGGAGAGTCCACGCAGCCCAGCAGAGGAGGAGGAGGAGCCAGAGACAGGAGAAGATTTATAGAACAAGGCAGACTCTGTTCCAGCAAACTGAGGAGGAGATATACGATAAATACCGGCTTAGCAGCGCAGCCATACTAGAATTAATTGATTTACTAAAACCACAGCTAGAACACCAGACTCTGCACGCCTGCGCCATCCCTACGCATGTGCAAGTGCTATGCTCACTGCACCTCTTGGCCTCAGGGAGCTATCAGGGGGTCATTGCTGTGGCAGGTGGGGTATCCCAAAGTGCAGTGTCAAGGTTCCTCAGGGCCTTCCTAGATGCCATACTCACACACATGTCTCACTTCATATACCTACCCAGGAATGAGGCAGAAATTAACAGCACCAAGCTGGACTTTTACCGGATTGCCAACTTTCCCCATGTCATAGGATGTGTAGATGGGACACATATTCAAATATGCCCCCCTGCAAACCTGGAACATCTGTTCCGCAACAGAAAGTGTACCCACTCACTCAATATTCAGGTTGTTTGTGACGCCCATTATGTCATCACTGGCATTGTTGCGAAATTTCCAGGCAGTACCCATGACTCCTATATTTTTAGGCACAGTGGGATACACCAATGCCTGGAACGTGGGGAGTTTGGAGACGGATACCTCCTAGGTAGAGCTGCATACACCTTGCAGACATACACACAGGTCAATGTGCACACCAACCAGGACTTTCTAACATTGTAATGTTTGTGCCCAACAGGTGACAGTGCATATGCTCTACGGCCATGGATAATGACTCCTTTCTTAACACCCAGCAATGATTCAGAGAGGCGATACAACAGTGCACATAAGAGGACCAGGAATCCTATAGAACGCACCTTCGGATTACTGAAAGCAAGATTCAGATGCCTCCACCGCAGTGGAGGTGCCCTCCAGTATACCCCCATTACAGCATTCAAAATTGTTGTCGCATGCGCCATCCTGCACAATATTGCCACCCGACGTGGGCTACCTCTCACCCCTGCAGACCCAGATCCTGAGGATGAAGAGCAAGAGCAACCACATCGCCATCATAGGGATCGGAGTATAGCTAATCAAGGCAGACTGAGACGGGAACACATCGCAAACCAATACTCTGGAAGGTACGTGTCAACTTCAACCATACTCACCTATTGACCAAAAACTCAATTTGTTAAGTGGAACAAAAAAACTATTTAATATGTGCAGAAATGCAACTATTTACAAATGCTAACTGTTCATGGTCATCTAAATGCAAACCATGCATGGGGCACATTGATGACATGTGCCACATCATCAGGGACAGGGTCATGTCTATGTTCTACGGTGGCCCCTGCCAGCCTGGCTGGTCCCTGGTGGTTCTGCAGTGCTCTGCCTGGTACTCCCACTCCGGAGCACCCTAGTGTCACTGGCAGAGACACTGCTCACTGTAGAGCCCTCCTCGCTGTCCTGGGGTGTTTCCCCTGTGCCCCTGGACAGATGCCGTGCCTTCATTAAGTCAATCACGTGTGTGATCCGGCCCAGGCCCCTAGCCACATCTCCTGCAAAATGGCCCATTTCGACTTGGAGGCCAACTGTCCTTCTCGACAGGCCAGTGGTGTTCACAGCCAGTCTGCCAATTGATGTGGCCATCCGGTCAAGCCTCTGTAGCAGCTGACGGTCCCTGCGCTGCCCACCCTCGGCCTGTGCCAGTAGTCCTGCCACCAGATCCCTCATGGACAGGGATAGGTCCCCAGTGTTTGTGGCAATAACGTCTATTCGGGAATTTAGATGCTGCATGCTGGCCTCGTTGTTTCTGACAAAGCGGTGCAGCACACCACTAATCCACCCTAATATATTGTTTTGTAGGCGCTGACCACGGAGCAGCTGTGCCTCGCTGTTGGTGGTAGATGTACAGCTGGACGCAGCCTGCAGCCCTGCTCTCCTGTACCTGCGTCGCCTGCGCAGCCGTGGCTGCCCTGTGTGCTCTACTGTGCCACTCCTGCCTGTTTCTGGCGCAGCCTACTGAAACACAGTTGCAGCAGGTGTGGACATCACAGGGATGGTGTTGGTCGTGCAGGTGGGAGTGGTGGCAGCTCCTGTGCTGTCCTCATGGGGCTGGCTGCTGTGGGTTGTGGTGGTGTCTTGTGGAAGACCTGTGGGACATGGGGAACAGACTGTCAGTGTCTACTATCTTTTGCACACTTCCTAATAAACATTTGCCTATGAACTGCCTACTTGACTACATTTCCCATAATGCATCATTCTGGTGTTTGCTACCCTGAAATGGAGCTATCTTGGTTGAGCATGCCCCTGTGTACATGGTGGGTGGGGGTATGGCATTGATAGGGGTACAGGCATATCACATGGTACTCACCGGTTGATGTAGTGGGCTCTGAGGTGTCCAGATCTCCAAATCCTGACACTGCCTCCTGCTCCAGGGTTTCCTCCACCCTTTCTTCCAGGGGTGTGGGTGGTGGTACAGATGATGGTCCCCCTCCTGTGCCTCTCATCTCCCGGAGCCTTTCAGCCACCCTCTCCTTGGTCCGGGAGCGGATGTCATACCACCGTTTTTTAATCTCTTCCACACTCCTGTGGCTCACCCCAGGGAGTTGATTTTTTCTTGTATCTCCTGCCAGAGTTGTTTTTTTGTGGCCTATGGCACATTGAGGGCTGCCTTTCCGAATAGTTCATTATAGTGCTGACAGCATTCATCTGTCAGCATCTCCAGCTCCTTCTCTGCGAATTTTAGTTTTCTTTTTCTAGGATTTTCTTCCATTGTAGCTGCTGTTCCTCCTATTTGCAGTTCAGCAGTTTACAATGGGTGTGGTCCTCCCTCCTCCCAGGTGTATTTGTAAACTTCCTGGCTGTGATGTCATCATCATGTGCCAGGAAGTGTTTCCAGAGTGTTCTGGAGTGGTTTCTGGAGTGTTCTGCAGCACCTGCAATCAATATACATGGTACTCGCAATTTGCGACACCCACTCGCAAATTGCGAGTTCGTTTTTTGCGCGGTCGCAAAAACGACCTCGCAAACAGCGGACTCGCTATCTGCGTTGCGACTCCGGGTGCGAGTCGCAAATTGTATACTGACATTGTACCTGCATTTCTATTAGCGACACGCAATTTGCGAGTCGCACATACTAGCAAATTGCGAGTCGCTAATTTTTTGGTACCTACATCTGGCCCTAAGTATCTACAATGGGGAAAACGAAATGGGCTGTTTTTCCCTCACCAGGGCAAATAAAACATCTTTTATATTGTTCCTGCTTATAGTTACATGGCACCTCACCCCTGGGGTACTAAGGGGAGACCTTATAGGTGACGTGTGTAAATAATAAGGCAGATTTCCACTTTGGAAGTATCTTTCATTCCAAAGACAAATTTGCGTACATTTACTGTTAAAGACAATCTGCAAAGCAGGGCTGTTTAAAAAAATGACAGCAGGCAACACAGCAATTAACATTCTAGTGCAGGAAATCGAGAAATCTACTAGGCCTCTACACCTCCCTGCTCTATTATATATTAGGGACTTATAGGTAGTTTAAATCAACTTTGCCTTACTATATAGTAAGGACTTCCAGGGATCTGTAATTGCCAATTGTAATTATACCTGAGTACCATATACCTTTTTAATCAGAGCACTAGCCGTGAGTCTGGTTAACAGAGTCAGAGTCAGCTACCGCCAGTATCAGTAAAACAAAATGGGGGTGAACAGGTCTAAAAGGATGACTTTCTCACATTTATGCATCCATATGAATATTTTAAGCATAATCCCAGAAGCCACTGATAGCCAATATAGATTACATTTAGCGTCAGAGGTATGTGTAGCGTTAAAAGGATCAAACACTGCTCTCACTGCAGAATTTTACAAAACATGCAGCATTTAACATTTGTTGTCAAGGGTCTGATCTGATTGCCTTGGCCATCCATTGTCATTGGTTCATCAAAATACATTGATAGCATTTTGACCTATGCTTTATTTCAACCTCAGAGGTTCTGACAGGGAAGGAACAGTATTCTGCCCTGTGGTATTTCAGCCACGGAGTGGTGCCAAACTGCAGATGGTCAATATTTGCACCAGTTAGGGTTAAACAATTCTCAATGGTCGACACTTGGACAGCATTGAAGACCATTACTGATCTCTATCTATCTGCATTGAAGTGACTTGATAGTGTGTGACAACTGGAATATTATCTGCATCGCAATGAAGAGTTACCTCCAGATTAACTACTCATGCAGTGGTTATACATAAGCACTGAAGAGAAGTGGAGCTAGACAAAGCCCTCAGGGACCCCAGAGATAACTTCATGGGCTCTGTATGACACTGATCCTTTTGAGGGTGTCAAAGGCCACAGAGATGTGCAGCAACATCAAAAGGTTTGTATCCCCAAACCAACAATGTGGAGAATGGTTGACTGAACAGCAATCAAGGCACATTCCATACCCCTGTGTGGACTGAAGCACCACAGTATATCCCCACTTCCATCTACTTCTGGAGATGCAAGAAAACTGCTTTTTCCGGAAATACAGAAGAATATAGATTTTAGCCAGGGAATGAAAGTGTAGGAGGTGGGGTTATAGCGCTTGGTAGGGGGTCAAGAAAATAAATTGCTCCGAGACTAAGTTACCATGCTTCAAAGTGGTTATTTTATTTTATTTACGTGATTTAGCCCCTTTTCCAGTCCCTGGGTTTGAATCTCTTTTATTGTCTCTTTTATTTCTGTCCTTTGGATGTTCTGTTTTCTTGTCTGTTATTCTTCTCTATAGTTATGACTTGTTATTCTCTCCTTCCTTTAGGTGTCTTCCATCCGGTGACATATGTCTCTGCAGTTCAAGTAGGACCAGAGGAGACAGCGGTTTTGGATGTTGGGAAGCGCAGGAAAAGAAAGGAAAAGAGACGGTAAGTGTGGATTCTGGGACCTGTGGGTTAGGATTAGTAAGGTGGTACAGCGTGGTGGGTGAGGATACAGGGGTTCCCTTTTCTTAACTCCCAAGCGATCACCAGCTCATGCTATGGCTTCTAGGTTCTTCCTTAAGAGAACCTTATTGGTGTGCTCTGTAGGGCTGTTAACTTCACAGTCCCTCTCTGTGAGGTTAGTGTGATGATCGGCGGTCCACAGATAAGTGGTGTAAAGACAACAAAACAAAAACAAAAAAACCAGCAACTCTCTCGGGTCTTCCTGAAAGAGCCCGTTATGTCAGAGGCCTTTCCCCAATATTCCCAGGTGCCCCGCTCCCCACCGGCCCCACTCCCACGCCTCCACCGAGTAGAGTATTGCAGTGGATGCAAAGGCAGGAACGTACCTGCGACAGCCATGTCCCTCCAGGAACTTGGCGGGAAAGTGCGTCCATCTGTTGCGGCAGGATCCGCGTTGCCGGGGTTTGGGCTCCGACGTCTTCTGTTCCTTCTTCCGGGGTTTGGTGTCTCTCTCTTGTCTCTCCTTTTGGCTTCTACAGTTTCTTCTGTGTTCCGCGCGTGTCCGAAACTCCCCTTTTGAGAAGTTCAACTCCCAGATATCCGGGATCGAGTCGTTTTTCTGTGGGTCGCTGCGCTCACCAGTGCCCCCGGGGCACTGGCAGATAAGGCTGGGGTCAGCCTCTGTAACCGGGAAACTCATAACCCGGTTACAGAAAGTTAGAAAGTAGCCATGCTTCTGCTTCTTTTTTCACCACAATCCTCTGAATGAATGGGGCCAGCTCAAAGCTAAACTGCCTAACCACAATTGAGCAACATGGCTCACCAAGGTACAATATACGTTTTGCAAACATCATAAAGGAGATTGCTTCTTTAAGGGAAATGTCTCTACAGTTGTAGCATGTAGGAGAGATATCAACCATTAAAAGTATCTCAGAAGAGGTGATTGTTTCCTGTCTCACTTTTATTCTGAGGGAACGCAGACTTATAGCGAATACATTCTGTTATCCCTGAAATGGTTTTGAACAGTAGAAAACCAAATGAGTGGCATACCAGAGTGAGTATCAAGAGTTTTGAGGGTCCCCAGCTCCTTATGCATCTGGGAAAGTGTTTTGCTGGAATTGGGCTCTCACTTGATTCTTTGAACATAAAAATCTTTTTTACCATCTTGAAAGGGCTGTTTCTAGGATTTCCTACAATAACAGTCAGCATGGAGTAAGCTGAATTGTACTACTTTACAAGCTGTCTGGTGGAACATGTTCAATGCAGATTCACAAGGGTACTCTATGTGATACTCTAAGGTTATATCTATGCCACGTAATTGTGCTTTTTCACTGTGGAGAAACGTAAGTATTTTGGGAAATTCACTATTTATGTGTGTAAAGTTACTCAAATGTTTAGACTCACATCTCTCCACCCCTTGAAACGGGATAGAGCCAAGTTTACCAATGTAAAGTTACAACAGCCAAAAAGGAACAGTAGTAGGTCCAGCATCACACATGGCCAACTACTGATACTAATAAGAGTAGGAACTTAAAATAAACCCCCCTAGGACATGATATTAAATTAAATTATTTAAATAGTTAAAAGTATACAAATTTCATTTAATATTTGAAAAAACTTTTTTTTTTTTAATATACTTTATTAAACTTTTTAGAATTTACAAAATAATGTACCATGTGTCATTAAAATATAGTTAAATAACTTTGAATCAATTCTGTATTTCACTTTTAAAAAACATAAATACATAATTAATTATTTCTAAAATTATTTTGGTGAGTTTTTTGTTAATAACGTTTTAAATAAAAATATTAATTTAATTTGATATATTTAAACTAATTAAATATTTATTCAAATTTAATTAGGAGTGATGTAGCTTTTTTATTTTGTTCTACATTAAAAATAAGGATATAGAAATACTTAACATTCATATTTAATATAAAAATGTTTTACTAATGGTTTTCAGGTTTATTAAGCTCTTTTAATTTTCCCTATACTACACAGGGTATGCTCCACCTGGTAGGGGAGAGCTAACAAAGTTAGCATAAGTTAGCAAAGCAAATATATTTCCTGATGAAGCTGTTAGATGGTAAAGGTGCACCCAAAACGCAGCATTTATACACTAGAAGGCTGACTCAGATAAAGTTTGAATTATTTTTGACATTTTCGCTGAAATATATGTAAAAGGCAATATTGTTTAGACAAATATTCAAATGTGAAAAATCTGTTTCAAGCTCTAGAAAGGTAAGACCAATGTCAGCAAGATGAAGTGTGATATGCGCAATGTGTAAATAATTGATGTGATTTTGTGAGATTTATGTAATAGATACATCTTTCAAGTCAATACTGTTTTAATGGAATGTTAGAGCATCATGTTATTATTTAAGCTTTTTTATATCCCCAGTCTTTTGTTATGTGGCAAAAGGTACCTTTTGCCAAGTACTTCACTGGTACAATAATTGAAAATCTACTACAGTGAATGGTTTGGAATGCACCTACCATAATGCTGTGGGATTTTCCTTGTGGAAAACACACCTCAGAAATATACAAAGAGTTTCTTCTTAGCAGGAGAAAATAGAGTAGGTTGTCTAAACCTGTGGGACTCACCGCTGCTTAGTTGGGTAATTTCAATGCAACCTCTTATATCAAAATGAAAGAAACCACAAATGAAAGGAATACTCGTCTTTACTGAGTGACAAGAACCACAAAGCATGTGTCAGAAGATATCCAGCACAGGCTTAGCAAATAATTAATTGGTAAGGTTATTGAAATGTGGGTAAAATTAACTGATTGAAGAACAGCTACCATAATCTGAGTTTAATCTAGTTGGTTTGAATTTAAAGATCTATTTTACAAACATCGTGTAGCACAAATCCCTGGACTTATGCTAAAAGGGTTTCAGAGAATGAGATCATGACAGCTTGCCAAAGACTGCTTCACTGGTTTCTACAAGAGTAATTAATAATGTTTGGTACAGGCAAATAAAAGCACTGCATCGATTTACTATTATAGAATCCTGCAGGCGCAGTGCAAAATTGTGCCTTGTAAGCACCCGCACAACCGTAAATCCAGTTGTGTGTGTTATGTATTACACCTTTAATACCCATTGATTTTCTTATAAAAGGAAATAAATCCAACTTTATGATCTCCAAAATTAGTTGTAATTCATAGACCAAGGTCATTATGTTAGTAAACTTGACAGCCAAGCTTGGCATAGAAAAATGTCTGTGCACAGGCTAAACTTATCTCAAACCACTGACATCATGTTACAAAGTTCAACAACTTCCTCGTTTTGTACCTTCATGTCCAGTCAGAAAATGGCCTTTAAATAGACACGGACGGTCAGTGAATCTGTACTTTATCAGAAAATAATAAGGACTTCTTAAGGAAATTTGAACTCCAATAAATTGTTTCAATGAAGAACAGACCATCAAGGATATCTGTAGTGTTAGACATAGTAAGCGTCTAATGTTTCAAGATGATTTTCTCCACAGTTTAAATAACAGGCTTCAACACAGAATTCAGGCAATTATCAATGAAATGGTATAATGAAGCATAAACATAATCACAGCTTATTACAACTAAATTATTTCTATTTTGCATCAGTGGCATATTTCTGTAATTATCCGTTAACCATTACAGGGGTGTAAAATTCTTATCGTGTGGGACTTATTGTTTGGGGTCAAGGGCAACAAGTTTTCATGGTTATTTTGTCCTGTAGCAAAAACCCTTTGGTTGCCAAATTACAGGTAAGAGAACTGTCGGCAGTTGAGATAACACATGTGCTCCTATGTTAATGCTGTTCAAATTTGCATATATGGTTCATTCATGAAAAGCCTTCATTATTAGGGAGAGCAATGTAAGTAAACGTTTTAAAGTTGGGCTGCACTACTAACGGTGGTTCCAGTAAACCAAAATATTTTTTAAAAAGTGTACACGTTTGAAATGTTTTACAATATGAGGCTAAGTATAATGCTCCCAGAATGCTCTCTGATTAGATGCAAATGTTTGCATAAGCTTGTAAGCAAGAGGGATGATTCTTTGCTTTCAAAATTAAATGGTCAGAAAGAAATGCAAGTATGAAAAAAACGTTTTGCTACTATGAAATTTTAGGTGCTGTTTCTTTGAAGCGTCTTTAGTAAAATGCTAGTATTTCCAAAAAATATCCCTAATTGAAAACAAGTGTAACCATTTTCAACAAGATTATGGGAATGATGAAAATAACCAGGCACTGGCAAAGCCAACCGATCTGCCATTTTTTAGTGAGTCTTTTGATTTCATCAATGTGTGTCTTGTTTTGACATGTGTTTTGTTACACTTTATTGTTGTGGGAGCTGCCAGGTCCTCACCATTTTAACAAACACTGGCAAACAGAAAAAAAGTTTTTAGTCTCAAGAAGCACACAGTGGAGTAACAAAGGCTCCCCAGCCTCCCCCCCCCCCCAAGCACAGCACCTGCCCTGGGGGCCTCCATTATCTTTGCAGGGGGGTCCCCTCCAATATTATTATGCCACTGATTGCCACGGTAGTTCCTGGCACTGAACAAAACTACTTTGTGTGCCACTATGCTCCTTGTGGAAGAGCAGAATATGATCACTCAAAGCCAGCCAAAGATAGAGAGAGAAATAGAAGTTTAATAAAAACAAAATGTCTTTGTTAATGCCAGACCTAATTAGGGACCCAATTCGTAAAATGCACCTATGATATATGTCTTTGAATTAGTGGCTTTCATGAATTCCCAAGAACTTACAGAAGTAGACCAGGAAATCATACTTCTAGAAAATATTTGTGAACTGTATTTTAGCAGAAGCAAATATGCATGTGTAGATTTGCGCATGTGACAATCTATTGAGCGTTTACAAGTTCAGTTTTCCTCCAACCACTTTTTTCCCAACCCTGGAAGAACTTCTACTTCTGCTGGTGCCAGGAGTAAACTTCCAGCCTATCTCATGGGAAAAGATTAGAGAAGAGCTGGGGAAAATCTGTAAAACATGCAAGTTAGTAGGTTTGCAGACTGAAAGGCATTCCAGCACTGGAAATGTTACAGTATGTAGATCTGCGGTAAGGTGGCAAAATAAGGAAATTGCTAATGTAGGGATTGAAATTGCAAGTATTCAAGCCCTACTATAGTAGTAGTCCTGGCATATTCAGAGACGCTATTCTCAGAGCTCTTAGACAATGAGATTGCTGCCATAATTTGTTGCCGCAGTACATGGCACCAAAAGGACAAGTAGATTTTTTTCACAGGACAAGTACATTTAACAAGCAACCTGTCCCATTGACAAGTAGATTTTTTATTAAATTCTACACCCCTCCATTAGTAGTTTGTAAACATCTCATTCAGTGGTTCTTATATGACAGTTAGCAAGTCTCTACCATTCCGTTTCAACTAAAATGTTATATTTGATAACATGGAGCATAGACCGATATCAGCATTAATTTTACATTGTCAAGCTTTCACTATTAGCTGTTGCTAAAAAAAAATAAAGTATTATAAACATAGAAAGAACAGATGGTTAAGTCTGGTGTGACTACACAGCTTTTAGCAGCTCCCAGGTAATCACCAGAAAAAAAGCTTTATAAAGCTCTACTGAGACAGTGGTTAGGCTCCCCCTACAGGTTTGTTTCTTCTCCTTAATGCTTTTGATTGTACAGTAGTTGTGCCTGTCACCATACAAAGGGGTTCTATTGCCTCTGTTCTGCAATAATACGTTGTTCCATGTACTGCTTTAGCATTATTAACCGAGGACATAGGCCAGTTTGTTATTGCTGCAGAGGCTTAAGAGCAAAGGAAAGAATTAGCATATGTGCTTCCTTATTTGTTAAAGATAGTTTTTCCTTTGTGCAAGACAGCTGCTGCCACGTTTGGTGTGATGATACAGCAGAATTATTTTTTTGGTTTTATCCAGAACATGAGTCCTTTCATCCATGGGCTCTGAGGTGTTGCTGACATGCTGAAGTGCAATATTTGTAAATGTGTTTTCTTAAGGAGGCATCTGAGAACCAATGTCTTTGTTCCATTACTTAGACAGGGCAAAGTTACTTTGTGATGTCAGGCTGTTCATCATACATTGATCCCACCTTCTTGGGTGATAGCCATTGTTTAGCTGTACAGAGGTATTACAATTACTATAAGTTGCAGCAACGTGCATTGACCGATACCTCCGAATAGGTTATGGACAGCAGGGTAGAGGAGATAGCTTTAGTGCTGCCACCAGGCAGACTTCTAGGAGCTCATTTAGACACACAGATTAATGTTTTCCATGAGACACCAACCATTCAGATTTAGAGCGTTAGAGTCCCACATTTGTGTTGATAGAGATTAAAATGTAGTGATGTCTCTAGTGTCACAAAAGTCATCAGGATGTGACAGTTTAGGTTGATGAAAGTGAAAGAGTGAAAAAAGGGACGTAAAAAGCTGCACTGACACACAATTTAAATGTGTAATTGCTTGTATTTCAGATTTCTACTTAGGTGTATTTTGAATTAAATCATATGTTAGAAGGATAACACTTATGTTAAAATGCAATTGTGACTCTAGACTAACTGCATATAGAAACAATAGTGAATTTTTTGTGATTAGTAAATGATTAATGAGTTTAAAAATATGTGCAAGTGAGAGAAAAGCAGTTCCCTGTTGTACTTAATCAAATGCAGTAACAAAGCTTTTCATTTTATATGAAATGTATTATTCATATTGATGAAATATTATTAGTGGTAAATTTATAATTGGCATTTAACGCGTGTTTTGCTAAAATGTATTAATTAAAAACATTTTGTATTTTCTCTTGTGTTAGCATATGTGAGGCCTCTTGAAGCTTGTAATTAGTGACTGTGTTATAAATGCTGATTCATTTCCTACTGTGAACTTTCTTCTAGGTTATATTCACATGAGTAGTTTAGCTAGTTGGTAATAGATTATATTGTTTGAGTATAGCAAGAATGTAGCTTAGTGTCCTTGATGGAAGAATAGTGTGAAATATAAACTGGTTTCGTATACAAATATTTAAAATGCACGTGGAGTCACACAGATGGGAGACCTGACAGACCTGAGAAGAAACTGGACTGTTTCAATTTGGAGTTATACTATGAATTCTAAATGGTTGAAGACTATTCAACGTGACATGAACTGACACCTTTTACAGATCAGAACGGTTTGTGAATTTTATAATATTGATGGACATTTGAACATTGAGCAGTCCTGAGCAGTTCCAAGCATCTCGCGTGAGAGCCCCTGATGTTTGCAGATGCCTTGCTGATCCTGATGCTTTGCTTTTGAGGATTCCCTGAATGCTGTACCCTGGGAGAGCTATCTTCCTCTCTGCAATTTGCGGCTACCTTTGACTTGCCCTTTTTAGACTTAGAAATCATTTTATTTTCCCCATTCAGAAGGCTCTTGAGCAAGCTTCTGATATGCTGACGCTTTCTCTTTGTACGTATATTTTGTCAAACTTGGTTAGTGGCCTGCAGTCCGACATTATTTTTTCCCAAATTAATTTTGTCCTTTTTATGTTTTTTATGTATTTTGCCCGCATATGTTTATCCCCACACATTTATTCCCTGATTTGGTTAGATGTAGGGTTGATCTGTGCCCAGCCAAAGATTATTCACTTTGCTAAATTTGAATTGATCAATGATCGTAAATTCTGAACAACGTATTATCAGTGTCTCAGATATTTTTTATTGATGTTAATCATTATTTTTAATGAATGCCCAGTTTTGTTAATGCTAGTTAGCCTGAATGTATTTCAACGCCTTAAGCAACCCTTTGTGATTATGTATCTTTCTAATTTGGTCTTGTGCATTGTCTACATTCACTTTGAGCTTGTGTTTGTAATAAACTCTTTAAGTATATTTTGATTGGAGTTTTCCGTTGTTGTCCGCATTGGTCATGGTATTTAAATTGCCTGAGTTGGTATTGAAATTAGGTTGTTCACTACTTACTGAGTCCAAAGATTCATCGATCTCAGTTTGCATTTGATTCCTGCGAAGGACGAAAAATGCTACAGCAGTGTACTATGGCAAAAATAGAAATTCTACAATTGAATCGGAACATGACAATAGCACATACACCTATTGCAGGCTCCTTCTAGTACCTGAGAAAACTATGTGCCAACTCAAGGCCTCATACACATACCACAGGGAGAGCTTCACTGATGCTACTCCCACTTTCACCATTTCATGCTGCACAGTGTACTTTTAATTTTCCTTTTGCCTGCAGTTGGAGCTCCCTTTGAAGCAAGAATGTTTTAAGTCCATCCCTGCTTATCAGAAGTAATTTTAGAATTCTCCTAGTCTTATTATTTGCAGTTCTGCAGTGTCCAACACTGATAGATATTGTTTTTTCAGCACCAAGGGCTAGAGATTCCAGCCCCACTGTAAGCCCCCTTATTGTGAGTGGCCAGCACTGCCCTCTCCAATTACTGCCCATATGTGGCAGGAGTACACTCCAACCCTTGCTAAAACCTCTGGGACTCCATGTCTCCCACTACTCTGCCACCCATCTCAACAGCCACAGGAGTCAGGAGAAACATTGTCTAACCCTGACTACAAGCCAGCCTGCTGCTGCCAATGGAATATTACCTCAGCAGTGAAGTGTGGATGCCTGGGTGCTGCTTACTTTTAGTCAATCCCAGCCTCTCACTTCACTCACTTTATTCTTTTTCTCTACTTTCAATATCAGTATTGCCACTTATATGTTGGTGATTATTTAAGAAGATGGATCAGTGGGTTAATGCAGCTGCTGTTGAATGTTCCGAGCAAGATGCAAGTTACACAACACAATCTTAGTAGTCTTTTTGGCATTTAAAGGTGGTTTAAATGAGTATAGTTGAGCTGGGTATTAGTAGCACTGCTTGTAGCATGATCTTCAGTCAATTAAACCAGCATACTGTTTTTCAAGAACGCATATTTGTTGTATATCGGAATATGTCTCCTATCACCGTGCTCATGACCACCCTCTGACATTGATGCTGACTTCCAGCTCTGGTTCAGCCCCTGGACTCTCTACCAACTCGCTGTTTGCTAGCATCAGGACTTTCAGCTCTTCTGAGGGTTTTTGAACTGTCTCTCGCCACCTTTTTTGCACATGAAGATCTGCGTTGCGCAGACTAATTGGGTGGGGTGGTGTCTCAGCAGTGGCTGTAATGGAGAGGTGCTGTTGCAAAGGAGGAAACCGAAGGAAGGAAATTGCTAGCCTCAGACGCTGCACACTAGAAGCCAGTACCACACCAAGGGCGGCCCACTGGAGAAGCTGAATACTAGGGACATAGTGGATGGGGCGTATGAGGGGCACTAAGTAAAAGCAATTTAATTTAAAGTAATTTATTTAATCTAAGCAGTTCACTTAATCTCTGCCCCGTACGTTGCAGCATGTACTAAGAAGCTACACCAGCCTTTTCCTAGGGCCCACCAGGCTGGTAGCCCTTGCAAGACTTTTGTGATCTGCGCTCCCTTGTGGTGCCTCATTTCAACTTCAGTTTCCTCACCAGCATCGAATGACGTTGGCCGTGAGCTGGCTCTGATTTCACCCCCAGCTTTAGTGCCATGATGCGAACAGTCACCTCTTGCCACCGCTGACCATTGTCTCCATAGGCAACCCATAAGCACTCATTCAACTGAATAGCATTTGACTGGTGGCAAGGTCTGAGACAGAAGAACACTGCTGGTGAGAGAAACAGTGGCATTAGGAGGAGCACAGCATCATGAAGGCAGTCCCACCACCTAAGGGTGCAGCTTGTGGTGCTTGTGCAAAGCTACGGCTCCACATTACAGATTTTTGTTTTGTCTTCTGTCTCAACCTCCTTGATCCCGACCTATTCAGCTTACACATCTCTCACAGTTTGGGGGCCATGCACACAAGCCAGGAGTGGCAATGGTGACACGTAGCTCATTTCTATTACAGGCTCCAGCAAGAAAAAAGGGGGAAGGTCTTCAAGACAAAACAAGCAAAGCAAACACTAAGAGGTTCAGGTCATCCCACCAAGCTATCAAGCAAAGTAGGACCTTTTCTAATAGGTGTTATGCCTGCTATTCCTCAGATACTGTCCAGTGTTGAAGTAAAGCCAGAGCAGTCAAACTGCTTAAACCAAGATAATGACATTGGGTACTACCTTAAGGGCACCCCTAGTGACCCCCTACTTGAAATACATTTAGATGGGAGTCAAGAGAAGAAAGAAACAAGCTCTCTCTATCAGAAAATGAAGGAAGATCTCAGCCCTTTATGCAGAAACCAGTCATTTGAACCTGTTTCATTAATGGCAACAGCAAGGCTGGTGGGAAAGAGAGGGATGCAGTGGACAGTGATGTCCTAGTATGCCTACTATCATACACTATAATAGTAGAAAGCAAGCAGACCAACGGTGCATGTGCAACAAATATAGAACACTTGACAAACAGTCACTATAAGGGAGAAAGGGGCCATGAAATTCAGATACTGGCAAATGGTGCTAGTATCAAAGGGCTAATGTTATTGTCAATTTCAATGACAACAAGAACCGAGCCCAAACTCCTGAGATGACGCTCTAAACTAGTCCATAATAGACCATGAGCTTTCCCTTGCCTTGGACGTATTTGCCCAACAGAGCAGCCCTTTGTCAAAATTGCAATAAACTGCCAGCTAGCACTTCTAATTTACATCTGTCTTCTATAAATCAAGAAGGTTCCAACCAGCAAACTGAATATCAAGGACTGTGGTGTGGCCAAGTGGAAAGAACATTGATGATGATCGGTCAAGCAACAAGAATGGACGCTGGTAAACCGAATGTGCAAACCTCGGTACTGCAAGCATTGGCTACTTACACAAGAGCAATAGACTTGAAACTAGAAAAACTAAACGATCTTAAAATTAAAGCTCAATTGGGACTAAGGTACCAGAACCCTCATGTAATCGTATCCACTTAATGGATAACCTAGCTAGTCTCCCAGAAAAAAAACCTAAAAACAAGTTACATTCAAGATTTGAAGAGCAATGTCCCAACATAAAAAGAGGAAAATCCTGTATGCATGAGCCAAGAATGAGAGATTCCAGAGGCGAGAAATGATTTGCATCTGAACCAGAGTAACAAGAAAAAATTCACAACACAGTCTGTTCAAAGTTGAACACCTATCCTCAGCAGAAAGAGGACAAAATAACAGAGGACACTAAAGCCCCTCCGGTGCTGTCTAGAAAAAAACAAAAGATTGAAAACATTTAATAAAAAGGGGAAAAACCCTACAAAATAGAATGCTGTTTTTTCCCCTGTTTAAGCAGGCAGATTCACAGAGGGTTCCACCTGATAAATTGGAACAGGAGAATGATCATAATATCAACATCATAAAAGACATAGGGATAACAACAACAGATGGAATACCACCTAAAGGTCCTATAGAAAAATCAAGTAAGCCTTAAATGGAAAAAGCCCAATACTGATTGAGTGCTTGAAGGAGCATGTGAAGAAATTAGAAAGCATGCAGCACAGCAATTTAGTGTTACCCAAACTGATAACTCCATACTAATCATCAAGGGAAACCTAAGTAAAAATAATGAACAGAACACCACGCAGGCAATTATAAATAAGTCCTATTTGTCGGAGCCAACAATTTCTGCAAAACCTATACCGACAGGGATGCAACTGCCTAGTGGGAGTGCGATTAACAAAGCAGCAGCCAACTGGAGCAAGGCAAGTTGAAGTTAAGAGAAATAGGCCCATATTTATACTCTGTGCCGGAATTGCGTCATTTTTTTAAACGCAAATTAGGCACAAACTGAACTCCATATTTATACTTTGACACTAGACCCGTCTAGCGCCAAAGTTATAGAGTTTGAATCATTTTTTGTACGTGAAAACCTACCTTTCGCTAATGTCATGCAAGGTAGGCGTTCCCGTGCAAAAAATGACTCTAAGGCATGTGCGCCTTATTTATCCTCTGGCGTCAAAATGACGCACAGGAGGAGGCGGGCCTTAAAACATGGTGCCCAGCCGGATTTGTGCCATTTTTTAACACCTGGGTCAGAGCAGGCGTTAAGGGACCGGTGGGCTCATTTCCATGGTCAGAGACCATGGAAGCAGTCCACAGGTGCCCTTCCCTGCGCCCAGGCTCACCCCTGGAGGATACCCATGGATGGGGGTACCCATCCATGTTGAGTGCAGATAAGTATATATATTTTTTTTTAAGTGGCATGGGGGGCCTAACTTGGGCCCCCTTACATGCCACTGTGCCCAATGCCCATGCTCAGGAGACAGAAGTCCCCTGGGCATGGCCATTGGGCAGGGGGGCATGACTCCTGTCTTTGCTAACACAGGAGTCATTTCCATGGGGGTTGTGTGTCAAAAAATGGCGCAAGTCAGATTAGAGCCAATATTTTTGACTCTAACCTGACTTGCAACATTCTTTGGCGGACAACCCCCAGTCTTCCCTTCACCTCTGCTGCCCAGTTACCGTAATTTATTTTGCTGCAAACCAGGCCGCAGCGCCGGCTAACGTCATTCCATAAATAAGGCGCATTGGAATGGCGTTAGCCAGCGGTAAACTTTTTGACGCAAATCTGCCCAAGCGCTGATTTGCGTCAAAAAGTATAAATATAGGCCATAAGGAGGGCTGCTAAAGGAACTGGGACCGAATAAGAGTATTCCAACCCACAACTACAGAGACAATCCCAGGAGAGAGACTCTCATCACAAATAGCAGACCATCACCAAGTAACATGCCAACTGACAAAAGAAGAATATGTTCCCTTAGTATCCAAAGCAAGGAAAACACAATATAATAAAGAGGGGGATTTGTTACAACTGTTCTCGGCACTGCAAGGCCTGGAGAAAATCTTCTCGACTGATTGAAATTAAATGAAATTGGAGATATCAATAAATACACAAATATCATATTGTCTAGCAGTGAGTTTAAAGCCAAAATATTATCTCACAAGGCAGCTCTTGAAGCATGAGGCATCCGGATAAGAACCTCTCCGGGTATTCAGTATCCAGAAGTGTTCTCTTGATTGGCCCAGAAGGAGCAGCCATCAATGCTATAGGATCAAAGAAACCCCTTAGATTATAATACTCAAGTTAGATCTATTCTTCTGAAACCAAAGGCCCTGAATTAATTGGTAATCCTTCTAGATGAATGCTTTGTGAACACGGAGTTCATCACTAATACCAGTTTCTGTCAACCCAACCATCATCAGCGCCATTAACGCCCATCACATAGAAAGTCTTCCATGTACTGGTGACCAAAATAAAAACTCGGACTCAATCTTAATTATTGTGTCCTGGAATGTCAGAGGCTTGAACAACACGATCAAAAGATCTGATTCATAAAATAATTGCAACAAAATGAGATAATATTCCTTCACGAAACCTGGCAGCGACCAGAAAGTTTGTGGCAAAATCATAATTAATAATATGTCCCAGCCAAACCATTGGAGAAATGGGGACACCCATCAGGTGGAGCGGCAATATACATACAAAAGAGCCTCAAAGTAGAAGTCACTGTATTACATAGAGAAGGTGGTGATCTTGTTATTTTTAAATTACACTCCTCCGCCATTGTTCCACTTGTACCACCAACAATAATCTTTGGAAATGTGTATACAAATCTGCACCCCACAAAGTAAAAAGTCTATAAAAAAATGTTAGTGGGGTAGTACAAAATAACTTACTGATCTATTCGCGTGCAGTGGGGCTCCTCAGAAGCGACTATAATTCAAACCTGCTCGCTCAAACATTCAAAATCTAGTGGAAACAAGTACTCTGAGATGGGAGTCCCCTAGCTAATAAAGAATAATTCCAAGGAAGTGCGGCAAGATTTTCTGCTGACCAGCACTTTGAACAATTTAGGATTCCGTGCAATGATTGGCAGATTTACAACTAATCAGGCCGCTTCAGACTCTCGTATCTCCGGAAAAGAAGATTAAATACTTGACTGCATTTAGATCACTGAGGCCCATTTCCTGAGGACAAAAACATTTAAAGTTGTGTATACTGGCGATAGTGTATTAAATACAAAAGAGGGACAGGGAGATTACTGGTCCAGTGTACGGTCTCCCAAGTAACCTATTATAAAGAAAGGTACACTGTTCCAAACAACAACCAACCTGTTTAATATATAGGAAAGCGAGGTCGAGTGAAGTCAGAGATACAGAAAGTATCAGGAGAGCCCTCAAGCACCCATTAGGGTGACATGTTTCATCACTGGGCTATCTCCTCGTCAGACCGGTGCTGCAATGTCTGGCGGACCACCCACAGATAGGGATGGTACTCAACCGAAGGCAATTTGCCAGGTGGAGGTCTGGAATGAAAACTGACTAAAAAGATAAGTAAGGATGTGTAAGTGAAGGAGAGTGAGACTTGACTAAATAGACAGGATTAGGCGTACTACCCTTCCTTCTTTATAGAGTATAGCGGGACATTATTCCCGCCAAGACTCTGAATGTTTTTAATCTTGGCCTGAACCTTTCCTCTGATTCATTAAAATGATGTTTTAGGCTCAGAGCCAATTTTATTTTATTCTCACTCTCCTTCACTTACACATCCTTGCTTATCTTTTTAGTCAGTTTTCATTCCAGACCTCCACCTGGCAAATTGCCTTCGGTTGAGTACCATCCCTATCTGTGGGTGGTCCGCCAGACATTGCAGCACCGGTCTGACGAGGAGATAGCCCAATGATGAAACATGTCACCCTAATGGGTGCTTGAGGGCTCTCCTGATACTTTCTGTATCTCTGACTTCACTCGCCCTCGCTTTCCGATATATTAAATAGGTTGGTTGTTGTTTGGGACAGTGTACCTTTCTTTATTACTGGCGATAGTGGCCATGCGATGCTTCGTGCCAAATATTGGTGAGCTTGTACTTGTGGGATCCCATTCAGCCATTAGGCAATCAAACTATAATTACAACCATTAAGAAAATCAGATCAGACATCACCAAACTGAAAAATTATTTAGTCAGTTTGAGCAAGTTAAACTGAATCTCGACAGCAACTTGGCCAATTATCATAAACAGGATGTGAGAACGTTTTCAAAGCACCGGAGGTCCCCCGGTGGATACAACCAAGCCGGAAGCCGAATCTTCCCGCAATGATATCAGGGAGATTATTTCATCAAAAAGAAGAGAGAGTTGTGATGCCAGTTATCTGGCAAGAAATAGAAAGAGTCTCAGTGGATTGCACTAAGATCTGAACAGAGAGAATACAGAAAGAAGAGATGTGAATTAGATCCACTTTGAGGAGAAAAACGGTGAATAAAGCTACATAAAGCAGCAAAATCTACGAACCTACGCACCTTCTGGGTGCTGGTACATGGGATAAAGACCCTGAAGAACCAACAAGAGTTTGGTAATATTACAGCAGCATCTTGGTCGACATTTGTTGCTAACTTTTATGTGGCCAACCAACAAGTGGAAATATTAACGGCAATATGTATGTACACATTTTCCCATTGATACAGAATGGGTAAAGCCCTTTGACACATCTGACCCCAAGTCTTTTTAATCTACCAACTCATGAAGAAGTAGACAAGAGCATCAGGTCTGTAGTGTCCTGCTGGACACGTTCTAGAGGCCATACATCTACACCACACATCCACCCAACACAGGCGTCACCAGTCAGGTGACCCGGCCAATAAAAAAGACCTGTGCGCACGTGCCTGAGGCCAGTTCCTACTACCCAGCTACTGTGTCTGTGTCCATTATTTTAGTAGCATGAGTGCCTAGGCCCCCAACACTACAAGGTCCATACAGTTGGCCTGTAGCACTGCTTGTGCCCTGCAAAGTCTCAAGACCGTGGCAAGTGTTGTGTTTATAAAGGTATTATTATTTTTTTAAACTGATAGTTACACTTTCTAAAGCTGATGGGGGCATCCTGCGCATTACTCCTTAAAAAATAGAAATGCGGTCTCATGCTTAGGGTACCAAGCTTCACTCTCAGCACACCATTGGCCCGTGTGTGTAATCCTAAAGGGGTGAAAATTTGTATTCTTTTAAAGTTTTGCTTATGCGTGTATGTCACAGGCAAATGGTGCCATCGACCTGTACAGCTAGATGCCAATTGTAGATATTGGGATAGGCAGATTCATATCTGGCTCCAAGTGAAGATTTTAAAGGCGTTAAAGTTTGAAGCAGTATCATAGAAAATACTCTAATAGAGGCAAAGAGGAACCTTACCTGAAACTGCTGTTGCAGCTAAGCGGTTAGAGATAGACATATATACAAGAGAGTGCAGGAGCCCAGACCTCACTGTGTCCCAAGTCATGTGTGCCCCACTCCACCCCTAGGGTTTTTGCTGGGAAGAAGTCTGTGTGTGTTTGCTTTCTGAGCTAAAACTCTCATCTTTAGTGAGGGAGTCTGTGGTTAGAATAAAGTGTCTCTGATATTTAAAGCAGGGAATCAAGAGCTGATGGTAGCCTACAATAGGTGTGCTATATTGCTGTGGTTGATGGAAAGGCAACAGCCTGTGTGTGTGTGTGTTAGTGTCTGTGTAAGTGCGGGGGGAGGTGTTCATGTGTGTGACAGCAGGGTGAAAGTTGGGCCTGAGCGAGTGCAGGGTGCGCAATTTTCCCTTGTGAGTGCAGGAGTTGGGTGAATGTATGTGAAGGTGTGTGTCTGTGTGTTTGTGGTATGAGGTGTATCATTATGAGTCCAGGGTGATCAGTGTACCTGTGTTACTGCAGGGTGATCAGTGTAGGGTGATCAGTGCACCTATGTGAGTGCAGAGTGAGTGGTGTGCCCATTTGAGTACAAAAGGGTGTGAGAGTGTTGTCAGTAGTACGAGGTTGGTAGTCCATGTAGGGGTGTGAACCTGCTTTCAGGAATGTATGACTGCTATTCTATGAGGGATGTAAGAGTGCTGCCTGTTCTGTGATTACTATTCTGTGATGGGCATGAGAGTTTAGATTCTTACTGCTAGTGCTATGGGTCTTAGTGCAGTCAGTAGTGTAAGACCACCACTCTGGGATTTAAGTGAGACCGCTTGACTGTGAGGTGTATGGAAGTGCTGTCTGTTGTGTGAGACACTACTCTGTGAGGGGTGTGAGGGAGCTTATCAGTAGAGAGAAACTGCTTGTTTGTGGAGGATGTGAATGCTGGTTGTATTGTGACTCCACTATTTTGAGGGGTGTGAAAGTGCTGTATGTAGTGTGGCTGTGAGGAATATGAGTGCTGTCAGAGAGTGATGAGAGTTTGTGAGATGGTAGAATTCTGTCAGTGTGAGAGGTAGGAACCCGTTTTTTATAGTGACTACTAGGGTATGAGTTAGGTAAGAATGTTTTTGGTACTGTGTGACCGCTACTCTGAGGGGTGTGAGATTGCTGTCATTAATGCAAGAATTCAAGTCTGTGAGAGATGTGAACTTTCAGTAACGTGACTGTCAGCATGTGAAGGGTTTGAGAGTGCCATCAGTAGTGAGAGAATGATACTCTGTGAGAGCTGTGCACGTTCTGCTGGTAGTTTGAAACTAGTAGTCTGTGGGGTGTGAGAGTGCCACCGGTGAAGTCAGACACCCAGTGTTAGAAAGTGGTCATGGTATTGTGAGACTGTGATCTGTAATGATGCCGCTGCTCTGTGAGATTCCTGTCTCTAGTGTGAGATTGTGAAATTGTGAGGGTAATAGGGGCAGTCTATAATGTGAGACTACTAGTATGATGGGTGTATGAGTGCTTCTGTTGTGATGAGTGAGAGAGAGCAGTCAGTAGCGAGAGACCACTATTCTGTGAGGAGTGTGAGAGTGATGTTTTTCCTTGTGAGATCTACGATGGGAAGGGTGTGGGAGTGATGCTGTCATTGTAAAACTGCTAGTCTTTGAGATGCACCAGTGATGTCGGTAGTGTAAGACAGCTATTTTGGGAGATGTGAGAGTGCTGCATATGAATGCTTTCCAGTCTGCTACAGACTATAGTGTTACCTGCAGCACTGGGCCACTCTCATAACCAAAAATGCAACTGAGGCCTTGAGTAAGAGATTTCCTGTCCACGTTTATTGTGTGCCTTTGGTGACAAATGTGCTCCACTTTCACACCCACGGGCTTCTACTGCTGACAGCCCACAGTGAGGAATGGGCAGGGAAGGCATTACAGTAGTGGCTGAATTGTAACTTTCCATTCATTTCCCTACAGTAATAAGGTAAGCTGTAGCTGAAGAGCGATGCTTTAAGGTGAAGAAAGTGGCAACATGAAAACATATTATTAGTGCAGAAGTGCAACAGCACATCCTGCACTTTTACTACGGTTGTCACTTTTCTTAGAAAACAGTATCATTCATTTCTTTACATTTTTGCTATTTGGAACAGAAAAGAGCTGGTATGGGAAATAGAACTGGAGTAAAATTGTCAGGATTTACTTTTGCAGTTTTTATATACCATGAACTTGGCTCAATGATAATAGAGCACTTTAAATAAGCATCAGCTTACATTATACAAGGATAATGTTTTTAGACAGAAGAAGGTAAAGTGGTTTGCCCAGAATAACAGGATGTTGAACCAATGCTGGGACTTGAACCTGGTTTCATTACTGAAGTATGGAAAACTCAGCGTCCAGTTTGTAGCTCTACATCTTTGCAAGATACTTACTACTGATCTCTATATGGGGCTTGAGAACAGCTTTCAGTAATGCTTCAATTTGCTTCTGGTTGAATCAACTCAAAAGTGCCCAGAGGTAGAGAAGCCTATATAACTGGAGTTACCGCTTCACTTTGGATGCTACCATGTTTTTTGTCCTGGAGATGTCTCTTTCAAAATAAGCTTACAAGGGTCAACACTTTGACAAATGCACTAGAGGACTGATTTCAATTATGATGTTGTACACACCATACTCTGATTCCAAGTTGTTTTATTGAAGCATACTTATATCACAATCTAGTATTGTACATATGCTTAGTGTATAGCAGTTGCACACCTTAATACACTCATTGACTTTCACGGGGTTGTTTGGTTGGATCACCTTTCTGTAATGCAATGTGTTATCATTGTTTTTAGATTATTCACAGCAAAAAAAAATTATTTTCCTGATTAGCCAAAACTATGATATTGTAGTCACTAAGTGGATAATGATTGGGAGTTGAGGAGTCGCTGAAGAATATATGTGACAGTTTCCACAGATGATGAAATAGATGATTGCTAGATCCTGAATTTGACTCCATATTTTATTAATTATTGTTTGAGCACAGAATATTTAATTTAATGATGTATGTTTTTAACTTTGGGAAGGTTGTACATGGATATGACATATATGAGAAACAAATCATTTATATGAGTCTAGTTATAGTCACAAGCCACACCATTTTCTTCATGTTGTAGCAGGCCTACCAGGATTGAATAGTTCCCTTTAAACTGGACAATCAAACCATATCTGGGTACCAATGGTACAGAAATACCTAACTTTCTAACTCCTTCATGTCCAACCCGAGCCCTTCTTTAAACACTCATTTTCTGAAAAAAGCAGATTTACACCAAATTACAAACAGTACACTTCCTGAATATATTCATGGATTTTTGCCAAATGTGGTGTGGTTCTGTACAGCCATTATTTTTGTATAAGAGAAAAAACATCCTAAGGCAATTAACGTGGGAAAGCCCTTGTTTTTGTGTTCCCTGATTGATGGATCAATGCAAAACCTTCCATTTAGAGGGCTATGGTTGATGAACTTCTTCGAACATTTTGTGCAGATTCATCAAACGGACACTTTTTTAATTGGAAATGGGCCATAACTTGAGAGACCTGGTTCTTATTTATGACAAAAGACTACCTGCATTGTAAGCCCTTAAAAATCTTTTGAGTCATCCACCTGTGCTTTGTGTCTGTAAGCATCAACTCTCAAAAGACTACCAGGCAATAGAAGGGATCAATCAAAATACTGTTTGCAAACCTGTTCAGATTAGTCACGTTAATGTAATTGTTTGAAAAAGCATGCATCAATTGCCCAAAATTTGTAAATGAAATGTTTGAATGACAGTGAATGAATAAGCCTAGAGAAAGAAGCAGGATAAAATGATATTATCAGCTGGTGATTACAGAAGTGCCACTAATAAATAAAATAAATACATTTCTTTTTTATTTAATTTGAAGTACCTAATATCTTCTTCGCTTTAAATATATCTTGCTACAAATGTAATTTCAAGAAAACATTCTATAATATGAAATTAGGATTGGAAGAGCAAGAGCTTTGGCTGCTTCTCAAATTTGCTGAACCATAGGATTTTTCCCAGATGTTGTTATTATACCAGCTGATGGATGTGAAGAACACAACCTTTTACACTTAATAGACTAAATTGACACTCAAACCTTGCAATCATGCCATACACCAGCAGAACAAACAGCAGCATTTTAAAAAGAAAAATTTGTAAAGGCGGGAGGTCTGGTGTCAGCACCAGCCATTTGGTTTCATCAACGCTTGTTTTGTTTTGTCATGTTTTTTTAAAAACCTGATAGTAGGGGAGCAGCCAGGCCCTTGCCAAAAAGCAACTGGCTAAAAAGAAAAATATTTTTTGTTTAAAAAAGCACACATAGCCATAGCAGTCGCTTGCGACAAAGGAAATTACTTTTATGCGCAGATGTTCACCTTGTGCAAGAGCCGAACGCCATCACTCACAGTGACGTTAGCCTGTGGCTGTAGAAGACTGACCCATTGCTCCAATTTGTAGTGGACGGAAGGCAAAGAAGGCAAATGTGAATGGCAGAACAACAGACCAATCAATCAAGAGGGCTGGCTGAAATCCCCTATACGTGAGTAAATTACTTATATATTTATAGTAAAATCAAAAGGTCTTGGCTAACCCTAGACATAAGGAATGCCAGACGTGGCTATGCTTTTTATTACTCAAAATACTGTCAGATATGCTGGAACCCTGGTCTAATGCACTTTATGTAGACAAATACGCCCTGGTCCATTAGGTTGGCATGGAAAGCCCCATTCCCATTTACCTTACAGTTAGCAAAACAAAAAACTAACTAAGCGATCAACTACAGATTGTTAGGCAGGAGATCTGTCATGCTCCACAGTTAGAAGACCATTTTCCTCCCATCTCCCATATGAGCAAAACATATTGGAAAAGGTACCCATCTAGCATACATTCAGCCACTGTACAACTCTGATGGACACAATACATGTGAGACATCATCAGTTACTTCTGATTAATTTATCTACTTCCACGTGTTTGTATTATCATCTCCCTCAGCACACAAAATATCACCTAATAGTTCTCTGAAACAAAGCTGTAGCAAGTGCTCTACAGAAAAATGAAAAATTCCACTGTTGGAAAGATGAACATGATGTCACCAGGCAACTATATTCATTTGTATAATCCTCTGTATGTATCACTTTACCTCCCGTCCTCTTTCATCTGTCTTGTTGACGTAATCAAAGTCACAAACAACAAAAGCAGTTATGTATGTTGCCATTTTCAAAGTGGTGTTGAACGTCGTAACTGCCCATTTTGTTCCGTTGTCATCTTCCCTTTCGGATAAAGCTAGATGAAAGAAAGGCACTTTTATATAACATAATTTTCATGCAATAATGGTTTAAATAAGAGACACTTTGTATTTGTAATCTCACATAATACGCTCACAAACTTGTTATTAAAAAAAGTACTGCACTCACTACAAGCACCCATTCGCAATGTTCATACTCACAGAAGGACCAAACCTGCAATAATTTCAATGCTACTATTTACATATGCACGTTAATTTAAAACTTTCATCTGAAAGCAAAAATATTTATGCAAGCAGCTGCCTGGATTTTTGTGAATGCTATTGAAAGACTCAACCCATGTATGTGTGCTTGTTTTAATATATTTGACATAACATGTTCCAAGACACTATTGCGGGGGATCAATTCCGTGATATTTACCACTTAAAATATTTGTTCACAGTTTTAATAATGAGGAGGATGAGGTTTTTATGAAAAATCTTTGTGAACTTGTGGACCATTCAGTTTCTAATTCTATTCATAAAGTGGTTCCTTCATCATTTAGAAGTATGGCCACGGATATAGGAAATTCCATGGCAAATGGTTTAACAAGCCTTTTAATTCCTGTGGATGGCAGGTTACATTCCCAGAAAGGGAATTATGTAGTCATGGTGACAAAATAATGACGAGGACAAATTATGTTTTCCCTGCTGGGCATGAGAGAGATGAAAATGGTAGTGGTTCAGTTCTACAGGGAGATAATGACTTGATCTCAATGTAGCAAAACACTTTTGTGTGTAACATGGGAGGCCCATGTAAGAGGCACTATGATGATTTCTGTTCACAGAATTTCAATGAATACTACGAAAATTATTAAAAGGATGCTTGTGGTAGTAATATCCTGAAAAATGATGGAAACTGGTGATAAGAGTCATATTGTTATTTTGGACGAGGGAGGCATTCTCATATTTGAGCCTGGGCTCATTCAGCATCCAAAGTGAGTGGAGTGGGCTCCTCCGCCATTTACTGATCAATACAGTAGGTCTAAGATAAAACATTCAGTGGACAGGAGTTTTAGATCTAAAATAACAGTGGAGTGCCCAAGGCCAACAATATCTGAGAAAGTGTCCATAACTTAATTATCAATGTGGAAAAATCATAGTTGGTGTCATCAAGAAAGATGCAATTCTTGAGGATTCTGAGAAGAAGACTGTTCTGTTGC
Source organism: Pleurodeles waltl (assembly GCF_031143425.1). Taxonomy (NCBI): domain Eukaryota; kingdom Metazoa; phylum Chordata; class Amphibia; order Caudata; family Salamandridae; genus Pleurodeles; species Pleurodeles waltl. The sequence goes on along the minus strand of NC_090436.1, from coordinate 639,150,414 downwards.
CAGAAGCAAAATTAAACATGATAAAACATTCAATTTCTCTCCACCAGTTGATGAAACTAGTGTGACTGCACTCATTCTCAATTTAAGTGATTTGTTTCAGGACCCCTTTAACAGTGGTGACCAGTAGATTTGGCATTGAGGGGGGATGGATGGGCTACACACACACAAATACACTCACTCACTCACTCACACCCATGCATTCACAAACACGCACATACACCCATTTTACAATGTCAATTCAAATTCATACATTTATACATACTTGTATGCACCAAACATTCCAAAAACATAAAAGTTGCTTGCCCTGAAGATCCCGGAGAGGAAAGCCAGTAGGGGCTCCAGAAGGGTTGGGACTTCAGCCTTCTCCCATTGGCTGACCTCAGGTGAGCCAATGAGGGGAGGCAGCAGTCCTTCACGTGTCACAGAGTGGGTGTGTTCATTGAGACCTGCTGACCCCACCCCACTCTATGAGGTGTCACTGATTGACACTCTGCCCTGGGTACTTCAGGGCTTAAAACTGACGTGCCCAGGTTCAAGGCAGTCAGTGATGTTCTCCCTTGTCATAGGGGAAGGGGCTTGGGGCAATTTTGCTAGTCTGAGGAGGTCACAGCTACTGGGCTGTGAAATTCTCATCCTGGCAAAGTTTAGCTCAGGCAGCCTGGAGCCTTCACATTTAGAGCATGTCTAACTCTTGGCTCCCTGACGTAAAAAAGAAGAGTGTCAGTCAGACTGACCTTTGCTCAGCCTGACAGACACTCTTTTTCTCTTGAAAAGGGTGATGGGGTGTGACCCCTTTGCCCATATGATTGGGCTGTGGCTGCCCTACAATTACAGGGGTGTCCAGTGCCTGAAGATCAGACACCATCAGAGAGGTCTATAACACAAACAATCCCATAAGATCATGAGTCAAAAGAAGAGGTATCATGGTGGCTAATACGGGTAGATGCATTTCATGGGCAAGCCATCTTGCCATCCCCAGATCTTGTCTTAGAATCATGTGTAAGTCTGTGGGGCTGGAGGCAAGATGTGGCAGTTCTTTGACTGGAAGACCTGGAGACCAGATCCTCAAGCTCTGTCAATGGATGCTTTCCTTCAAGATTGGTCCAGTGGTAATCCTTATGCTTTTTCACCATTTAGTATGATTTCAAGGTGTGTTTCCCAGATCCGCAGACGGTTGGCCAGGATCACATTGGTAACTCCATTATAGAGGGTGCAGCTTTGGTTTTCTTCACTCCTAGAATTGTCAATCAGTCACCCAATTCTTATTCCAAACTTTCCTCAGCTGTTGAGTGACCTTCTGGGTTAGTTTCACAACCTGGGTTTGGAGGACATTTTCACTTTGATAGCATGGAGGCCGTTCAGGCATGTTGGGCTTTTCAGAATCTGCTTCTACTTAGATCAGAGCACCCTGGGCAAAAAATAAAACAAGGGCCTTTTATAAGTCTGCATGGGATACCTGGTGTATGTGAAGAGATAATGATCCAGTTTTCTCTGATGTCATGAGTATTTTAAGTTTTCTGGCACACATTGCGGCAGTAGTACTGTCAGTCCATGAAGGTGCCCTGAAATATAAACAGAGCTGACCAAAGGGCAAATGGCTTTGCATGGCAGTGCCAGTTTAGCACTGCTGCTGCAAAGACGGATCCGATCTAGGTCAGTCAACACACTGTGTGATATTTTATTTTTAAGCAATAGAGGTGACCCTTAGATTGGTAAATCTGCAGTTGACTTACTGCTAAAACAAGCAGCTAGGCATTTTTATGAAAACGAAAAAAAGGCTGCAATGGCTTCTAAGGCATTTTTTGCTGGGCAAGGTTGGAGGACATTTTGAGAATTGCAGATTGGTCAAGAGTTTCTACATTTAAAACTGTCTTTTCCAAACCTATGAAGCATGCAGATTTAGCAGCTGTGCAAAGGCTTTGAACCTCCATAATATACCCGCCTTTCTTGTAATAAATTGCAGAATGTCCTAGATAATATTGCAGGGGGTCCCGATTTTTGTAAAGACAAATGAGGCGAATAGTCAGAGTCTATAGTCCATAAAAACTGATAATATCTCCTTCAATATTATCTAGAAGAGTGTATATATCTGCAAAGTTACATTTTCTTTTCTCTAATTGTTTTGGTCACAGCAATAATTATTGTCCAAAAATGAGCCAGTGTACCACGAGGACATACTACAAAACCTAATTTATTGCAGTAATGCTTAGTTAACAGTATGAGTGTTTTATACTTACATATAGCAGGCATGTTAGACAGGGCCACATAGTTTGGCGGATGCACAATTCTAGTATCAAAAGTTGCTTTCATGGCAGGCTCATCAAAGCACGGAAACACTGATCTTGCATATGTAGGTTCCAGCTGAGAAGCAACGATGACCCTAAAATGGTATGGCAAACATAATAAATACCATGATATTTCCTGCAGGTTCAACCACTCCCTTTTTTTAATCACATCCATTATGAACTGTACTATATTTTCACATCTACCTTTCACTCTAAAGAGCAACAACAACATTCACAAAGGTTACTGTGAAAAATGAAGGTAAGAGTATCGCAGGGCAGTCAGAAAGTACTGGACCTCAATTTTATCAAGTGTTTTGCTTTGGGTATCCCTGGGTCTCAGTAGTATGCACACACAACTACTAACAAATATATGAAGACTTTCAGGTGGTAATGCACCTGGGGACATCCTTTCATAAGCCATACAACCTTCAGGAGATGCACTTAAAATGCCATAAATTTGCCATGGCCCCCATGTTGGAAGCACCTTTAGCAGCCTGGGCACCTGCAAGCTTGAACGTCCATTGCTCCTCACAGTTCGATGCACATTAAAGGGTAGGGTGGCATGCAGGGGCGGGGAGGGAACCATTTATTTTTTGAAAAAGTAAAAACTCACCTGCTCCCCTGCACAGCTCCTCTTTTCTGGTCACTGCAGGCAGGCACAGGCTCCCAGCCTGTCCTGCTGCCAATCCTGACGCTGCTCAGAGTGGCTTTAGGATAGACTGGACTGTTCACAGCCAGGGTGCTTCCAGGCAGAATGTGAGCCTGTGCCTACTCTCTCCAGCCTGGCAACATAGTGCTGGGCTGGAGAGAGCACAGTGCGCCTGTGTGTTTGGCCGGCCCGAGACGGCCGGCCAAACACACAGGCGCACTGACTGGAGTGTACAGCGCACTCCCCTTATCCCCGTCATCCCCTTTGGCCCCGCCCCTTCAACAAGAAAAGAATTATAAACACAGTTTATTATCCTTTCATTGTTAAAGTTTTGCAGCTGCTGCTCGCTGGGGGGAGTGACGCTCCTCCGCTATAGCAGGGGAGCCGCCGCTGCTGCAAGCCCTAACTCTTAAAAACACATTTTGTTCCCCCAGCTGCAAAACAGCAGGCGTGCAATATTAAACAATCGTGCCTAATGACTTTGTAATGGTGTCACCATACTTACCAAATGCAGAGTATAAGCCCTTTCTTTGTAATGCTTTTCAACATTAAATAAAAATACAGGAACTGCTGGAAATATTCAATGACTGTAACTTTCACTGTTAGCAAGATTCTGCAGTGATTCTAATCCTCATTTGCACGTAGTAAAAAAGCATAGGAACATTGAAAATTTCAGTGTCAGAGTTTTATTTCTACATTTAGACAACTGCCTAGAAATCTCAGAGAACCTACAAATAATGGCCCATCATGACAGAGCCACATGGCAAAAGGATCATCTCCATGAGTATTGGGGGATGAGAAGAAACCTCTCCCAGGCTTATGCTCTAATGGCTGTATGAGACCTAGGATGTAGCAATATCCCAAAATAGACTGGGACTGTGGGAGGCTGGCAGCTCTCTGGCAGGTCCCTAATTGCAAAACAGATGCTTCTGGTGGTACCCGTGCTCAGTGGGGTAACGTCAAATTATGTCCCCAACCCCAATAGAATGTGGTGTGGGGCCACGAGTTTCTCATAGCTCACAGATAATAATTTCCTTGGGCTGAATGGGGCTCAATAAAAGATTGGGGGCTCCCTGGAGTGTTGTGGGCCTCACTCCACCACAGGGGTAGCAAGGTGTTGCATAACATCCCTACCCCGACTACTCCTGGAGCACCACAAAAGCACTATTTGATGCACTCCGTAAGGGCTTCAGGGATGCTTATTTTGCCTGCAGTGGTTTCCTTTACCTTGGTGTTTTGGAGAAGGTATATGTTTTCTTCTTTTTAACTTTTTCATACACAAGCAGGTGAACCTACTCATGTGGACACTTGTGACCTCAGTGTTGGGGGATGCATTAGAGCCCCTCAAGAACTCCACAGCCTTTGCTCTCCTGGATGGCTCCATGCCTCCTTGAATTTTCTCCTTTGTTCCAGTAGGGGAGCTGTCTCTTTTCCTTCTGCCTACTTCTGTCTCTCCTGTTCTCTCCTGCTGTAGTCTGCACTGCTTGGGGGGAGTGAGATGGCAGCAAGAGACTCACTGCAGGCTTGAAAGTCCAGTGCTCCTCACAGGCCACCATGACCAGGCCCAGCGGCTTCCCAGACAAGCACTTCCCACTGGCCGGCCCCCACCTCTAGATGGGAAAAGTAAGTATTAAGTGCAATTGTGCTCCAAGTTCTGAAGATCCCCTGGGGTGCGAGCTTTCCCTGTGGTGATTTAAAAGTCCTGCCTGGACTTGATGACACAGTTCAATGACTATGATCCACATGGTACTACTGGTGACAGATACACTGCACAGGAGCAACTTATTAGAAGGGGGCTATCTCTGGCCACAAGGAACCAAATTCCATGGGATTGTTAGTATTTTGCGCTTGGTGGTGTGGACCAGCCACTTTGAGTGTTAATTTAGGGCCTCCTAGCCACTGCATTTTTGGGTGTTTTTCTGGAGCTTGTTGGGGACTGTTCTTCTTTCCCTGAGGAGAGCTCAAGAGGCCTACCCTCCTGCCCCCTGTTCGTCATAGTTCCTTGGCACACTTTCTTACAGTAGTAGCACCCCACAGCTTTTAAGGCAGACTACACTGCCTGCGTGCACTCCCTAGTTCTCATAGTCCTCTGGTGACTTGCAGAGAACCTGTGTGTCTTGCAGTAGTCTTGGATATATTTTCCCAAGGCATCCTCAGCTAGAACTGGCCAAAGGAAATCCCAGGGTTCTCTCTGCCTCAGGGTCCCTTGCATGTCTACCCCACTGCTCCCCAGATGTAGTGGAATAGGCAGGGCCACTGTCCCTGGAAATAAAGTCCACAGATTCAAAGAAGTCCAAGCCTAGAGTACTCTTCAGGAATGAGTGTGTCCACATGGTGAGCCAACCCTTCCTCTTTCTAGTTCCAACTTCCCTCCAAGTCTCTCTCTCTTATTCAGGGTTTTACAAGTGGAGATGGAGAGTTTTAGAAGGTGGCAGTCTCTACCCAATACAAAGATTCTACTTCACCTCTCTGCCAAAGATAGACAAAATAGTAATTGTCCTAGCTCCTCCTGTACCTGATTCTTTCCCTGTAAGACTTTAAAGAGAATCCCTCATAAAACTGGTGACAGAGTTCTTCCTGTTTCCCCCGTTGCCCCTGTGAGAAGTAAATACTCAGACTTGTCTGTTAACATTAGCTAATCACCCAATGTAGGTTCCTCACTCATTTCCTTTCCCTACCAGGAGACAGTTAATCTCACACAAATGACCCAGCTCTCTACGGTTGTTTTAGAAATGTCAGCTGACCAGCCAAATATGTAACTTAGCCCAGTGGAATAGTTCAAAACTGAAATCTCATTAGATTTGGCTCAGAGAAATATTACAAAAACCAAAAAGCATAAAGGAATGGAAATAGGGCCAACTGAATATTTTATTTGCATTCAGGAAATTTATAAACATGAGAAAATTGACATTAAATATTTCTCTATGTTGACCTATCAAAAAGAAATGCAACATTTCTTTTTTAAATGCTCAATTACATTATAAGACCCAATTTATGCGGGGCTCTGTCTGCAACAGGTTACCTATGTGCAGATACTAGGCTGAGTCAGACTGAAGTCTTTCTTCCTTCCTCAGTGTGCAATAGTGTGCAGGAGACTCTGTACTTACAGGTCTAAGGGACCTCTAGAGACAGCACTTTCATCCCAAATTTAGCTGGCCTGTAGATGTATAATTTTGAAAAGCAGAATATCTTGGATGACACTAACCGCTATACTAATGAAATCAAACGTTGGCTGTAATATATTAATGACATTTTGGTCACGTGGAGAGGCTCAAGGATCATTTTGAAGAGATTGTGAAATGAGTAAACACACTGTATCCTTACCTAAGGTTTACTCACACTACATCAGCAGAAGAAACCCCTTTTATGGATGTATTGATAATAGCCTTCTGTTGGCGAAGACCTTAAATAAAAAGATGGACCACAATAGTCTCTTACTTACTGGAAGCTATCACTCAAGGGCATTAACAATTAACTTTACCCTACGGCCAACTTATGTGCCTCCATAGGAACTGCAGCAATATTATGGGCATCAAAACACAGTCCTTGGACCTCACAAAGAAACTCAAGAAACATGATTAACCAAAATTCGTCATTCATAGAGCCAAAAAACAAGCAAGGAACAACAACAAGAACACTTTACCAGACATGGGGCAAAAGTGGAATCATCAAGCTTGACGTGAGTAACAAACTACACCCCTCATTTCAAATAACTTCAAGAAGAGACAGGGCATTTTGAATTACGGTTGTCTGGTAAGCGAAAAACCCTTATTTTCATTCAAAATATTCAGCCACTGCCACTCAGTCGCAAGCCTGAGATCTGTGCAGTTTCTAGAAACCTAAGTGCGCATGTGTGTTTGGCTGGCCTTAAACAGCTGGCCAAACACACTTGCGCACTCAGTGCACTCTCCTCTCTTCCCCATTCCCCCTCCCACCTCCCAGTGGCTCAGCCCTGTCCCTCCCTGCACCTGCTGGCTGAGCCAGCAGATGAAAAATGAAAAATAAAACAATAGCAACCTATTGTTTTATTTTTCATCTGCTGGCTCATCCATGGGGGTGACACCCTTCTGCCACTGTGGATGAGCCGCCCCTGAATATAACACAAATTTAGCAATTCAAGAAATTTCTTGCAAGGATGAAACTCTATCATTATTAGTCCTGCAATGATTCTACATTCTTTGTCAGACAAACTGATTTTCCAGTCTCCTGAGTGTCCTCTTGGATTAACGCTTCTTCCATTCTGTTGTTCCAGGAATCATCTTTTGCAATTCTAAACAGCAATTCACTTAAATGTTTGTGCTCTATAGTGAAACAAATTGTATCGCAGACACTTATTATATAGTTGAATAGCCCAAATAACTTTCTTGAATGGAAGTGTTGAATTACACTCTTTAACTATTGAATTTTTATTCCACAGTATGAAAATGCAAATTAGGGAGAATTGTATAAAAACTGCATTAACGTTTTAGGTGAGCATTTTGCACAGGCATATTAGAATATGCGTTTGGAAACATACCAACTTAACACTGATTCAAAGAATCAGGAATGCTGGAATTTTGCATTTGTTAGGTGCATTTGTAAATGTGGAACCATTGCCATTTTTAAGGTGGGACTAGGAGTTTAACAGTTCCATATTTCATGGTGGTACAGTAGTAGTAGAATTATCAACGAGTAAAAGTCTTTTGTCCGTGAACGAAAACAAGGTGGGCAAACATTTGCATCACATTTATGATGTAGAATTTTGTACATATTAGAAATTCTGCCTAAATGAATCTTACACATAGGAATGCTCAGATACATCTGTGTCTGTTGTAGATTTCTTGGGATACTCCCACAATTCTTCATAAATGCCTCAAAAGTTGGAGATCTGACTAATTATAGAAGTAATCCTAGTGAGGCAAATTTCTAACGTCTTCACTATGGGCTTTGGGTATCAGGGGGAAGTGGTTTGAGAAGTTCAATGCAAAGGCTGGAGCAAAATATTTAAGTCGGCTTATACTCAATTCAGCTGAAATTCCGTTGGTATTGACTAATTATTTTGCACATTCATCGCTTGATTTATAAAACTTTTTGGATTAAAAGCTGAGAACTTCATTTTTAGAATTATGTCACAGTTAGAGTACATTCTGAACTCCTTGTAATTTACAAATAATTCCAGAAGTATTTCTACAACTCTGCGACTGTCAAGATTCTCAGAAGTATCCATTTGCATTTTAAAACAACGTTTTTTTCTTTTTTCTCCCCGAGGATTTATTTTTCCTGGGTAGTAGAAACTTACTCTAGACACCAACATCAATTGTGGTGGTCCGCCCACTCCATCCCCAATTAGAATGCTGCAGTTACACTACCTCTCGACAGAAATACATTAACTAACACATTTTGACCATAAATGATTTTTAAAATGCACCCCAGGTAATCTGCCCCTAGTCTCTCCAGCTGTTTGCATCTCTCTCTAAAAGGAAGAATGAAATGCAGCTTTAAGAATAATCAAAAGCATTTAAACAGAATAGATTCTGCAATTTAATGACCCAAAGGGCCAGTTGGGACGCAAGAGAAAGTTTCCCATTGGAAAACTACTTGCATGCACAGTTTTCACTGTGATTCTTTATGGTTTCACCCCTGTCTATAATGTGCAAACTCACTGTAGTGTTTGGAACTCCTGACACCAGTTTGTTGTAATAAAATACTCAACACAGAGTGTGAATGTTAATGGGTCGTAAGGCCCCAGGCTGCAGCTATACGGCACTTGCACAGCTAATATATGCGTGCTCTCTCGAGTCGTGCTGATGTCTGCCACACCCCTGGCCACACCCTTTTATTTATAAACTGGCACCATGTGACTGTGAACATACCAGAACATGCAGTTACAGTAGGGGAGAATAAATAGTTAACAGTGGAATGTTTCAGCCCCTCCATTCCCACTTACAATGGTAGTGTCCGGCAACCAGTTCCGTCACTGGTCCGCGACACTACACTCACCTACCTGTAAAAAGCAGCACATTTAGACAATACCATACCGTGGGAATGGTATATTCCCTCACTGGAAAAAACGAAACTGAACAATTGAATGAGCACAGATTTAAAATAAAATGTATTAGATAAAGGCAGAAAATTACAACTGATCATATCTCTGGCATTCTTAAAGTTGGTTCCCAATATCCGCACCATGCACTTTTACTGAGCATTTTCCTAGCTCTTTTTTCTAAAAAGTTACAAACATATTCACACGGAGGAAATCTTTCTCCTGTCTCTGTGATGTGTATAAACTGGCAATCACAGGTGCTTTATGTAAAGTGCCATAACTGGCAACTGTGCAAATCCAAGCAGAACTACTAACAGTGGAATCCGCTTAAGTGGTTTAAAGTACTGGGGCTATCTACAAAAGTTTGATGAATCTTTGTGAAACTTTCCAAAAAAAGTTCATCTACCTCAGCTTCTTCCTGGAATGCTTTGAGGTGATCCGTCAACTGGGGTCAGAAAAATATGGGGGCTCTCAAAACTTGTTTTCCCTATGCAAATTTGAATGAGAAAATTAGACACACCTACAGCCAAAACGGATAAAGAGAACAACACGAAATTTTACAGAAAGCCAGATTTTGGTGCCGCAAGCGGCCTTAAGATGAGATGCAAAAAACTGCATTTTTTAAATTGGTGCTGCAGATCCAAAAAGAATAACAAATAAAAAAAACAGGAACCCATCAATTTTAAACTTCAGCCCCCTTCAGGGTAGGCCTGGGAATCAGCTGGTTTAATTTTGTAGGAAGGGCAGCCCCACTCTCCAAACCTTTTTCCAGGCACTGGGGATTCTAATGATTAACTTCATTATCTTCGATATTTCTACAACATTCCATTGACATTAGTTTCTCACATTTTCCCTAGTATGGTAGTTAAGTTGTTTTATTAAATATTTAGCATTTGTACCTAAGCTAATTTTGATCTTTCAGTTCTTCATATAATGATTGTATTTTTTTACTAGTTTTGAAACCAAACCACAAATATGTTTGATGCTTGAGTAAAGATCCCATGAATCAAAAGAGGATTCCTTAAATGTTTCAGGCCCATTCTGAGGGTCAGATTGTTTGGGTCTGTGAAAATGTAATTCACAGCCTGCATCAAGACTGTTGAATATGTCTCTCACTCACTAGGGCCAAAAACGTAGTGACCTAGTGAGGTATCCGTGTTGTGTTCTAATTTGATCTGTGGTTAAATTTTAATTTCCAAAGCCTTGTGTTATTAGATGTTTGGGTGTAAGTGTGGGGTATGCAAGAATGCATAATCCCAGTTGCAAATCAGTTCTTCTATGACCCACAAAGTGATTAGGTGCCAAACACTCCTGCAGTTTAAACCTACACAGTGGAATAAATAGAGCTTTATTTGATGTACTAAAGGGCAACTTAAGCTTCCAATGAGGTTGTGTCTATTTACATTTTGTTCTTCAGATGTATTGAGTTCTGCAGTAACAGTGAAACATCTGCACGGGGCACCTCCCTGATTCTAGGGGCGGATAGGGGGCTGGTAGGTTGCTTGCAGCACTGGTCCCTTGACAAGTGTGTGCCTACAGGGAGGTGCACCTGTGGCATATCCAGATATCCAGGGTACAAGACCAACCCAAGTGAAGGCTTTATCCATGACATGACCAGTCAAATGTGATGATTTCAACATCTCACCTTTAAGCATGGACTGCATTCAATAATAGGCAGGGATAGGAACAGCCCTGATGAAGGACCCTGATTCTCTGGGCTTAAAAGAAGGCTGAAACATGTTGGCTAATTAGGCTGGATGAATGATCCACTGGTTTAATCCAAAATCCACAAGATGACATGCTTTGCCCAGTTAATAAATAGGGAAACCTTGTTGTTATACACTGAGATATTGTTAAATGTAAAAATATTTGGATCCCTCCACTTATACAAAATGATTTATCAAGAACTCCTGATTAGTGGTTGAGTCCGCCACTGAGATATTTACCTACCATGGTGTGCATAGGTCACCATTGATGAAGCATACCACAAACTATGGGTGAGGTGACAAATCCAAGTCTTATAGGACTCCAGCAAGTATATCAATACAGCAGAAGTATTATTCCTCTGCTATAGTGATCTTAGTACTTGTTGTGTGGTTGTCAATTCAGGACCGTTCCAAGTTCTGCCAAATGTTAGGTTGTCTGGTGAAGAAGAACAAGTGAGATATTAGGATTTGGACTCCCCACAGGAGGTTCCTCTTGCTATTTATCGCACGGTCAGAAGTCATAGCAAAAATGCAGTAGATGATGAATAGTTTTGTTGAGGCCTCAAAAGGTGGGCATCTCCGTCGGGTGAAGATAAAAAGGTAAATGTTTGACATGGTCGGGAAAAAAGGCATTTGAGCCCAGCATTTGTGATGCTGTGTAAATGGTCTCACCTTTCCATTATGGGTGCTGTTTATGCACAATCTATTGCTTGTTTTCATTTGAATATGTATTAACATGTAATGATGTATGCATAACTAATTAAATACATGCATAAATATAATACATTTACACATGTCCCAGTGGTCACACACAACTATATGATGTTTAGATTCTAGGAAGGGATCATATATGAGATGCTAAATGGAATGAACATTCATAAGTACTGATTGGGTGATGCAAATACATTATGTGACTTTCTTAAAGCTTGCATACTAAAAATGAGTGCTACAATGTTTTAATGATGATATAGAATAGGACTGATGCTACTTAAAATTTTGATAAAAGCAGCAGAATTGTTTCTTTACATAGGAAGTAAGGTGACAAAAGGTTGACAATTTCATAAATAAAATATGATTTCCTCTGTTTATAAAATGCTTAGCCTAAAAATCATTTGAGGAATTCAAATGTAGCTGTCTTCCTGAAACACCACTATGGGGAACAGTTTTCACACAGGAAGTGAAGACCTTTTAACGGCATGAATAACATTCAAGAAGACTTTTAGGTTATTCTTCAACAATTGCTTACCTTATGTACATTAATTTTTAGAGCCCTACCATTGATATACAGATGTGTCTTTACATAAAACACCATTTTAGAATGAAATCCGTGAGGAATAGGGCAAAATTAGGATACAATATCCTTCTATTTACTTTATTTGTGATATGGAATGGCTACCTACAACAAATTGTTCAGTGTACTATATGAGGTGGTATAATTGAGGATATTTTCACTACAATTGTATGACCATGTTTTAATTACTAAAAGAACAGGTTAATAATTTTAACTCAAATGTAAACAAAGCAACTATCAGAGGATTGATGCTAAACAACTTTCTGAGCAAGAGGTAAATGTGCTATTTCTAATTACTTTGGTATTGCTAAAGACTAATTTGATTAAAAAGGAAAAACTAGACATGAAGATACTTTGGCTAGCTGATCAGTTTCAGCATTATGCATATTATAAAAAGACAAACTAAATGTATTCTAATAATTTAAAGCAAAGGCAGATATTCACAAAAGTAAACTTACACATGAGTAAATCTACACATGTAAATTCACTTACATTATTGAAGTGAAATTACTACATTAAGATATTAATCATTTACAAGTGTAAATTTATTACAAAGTGTAGGCTTACATGTCTTCTTCCCCTAAAATCAGGACGTGGAGCCTAATTTACAAGTGTAAAATTACTGTTTGGAACTTTTCACTCATAGGCGGAGATCTCTGCCACTTCGGCAGAGATCTTCTTTTGATAAAGTTTATGAAAAGTTTAAAAATTTATGAACGTTTTTAAAAAAGTATTGAAAATATTTTAAGATAAATGTTAATGTAAATTATTTTCCTATTTTGTATTTGAATATAGAAAGAAATCCAATATTTTAATATTACATAAGGTAAAAAATGTATATTTATACAACGTGTTAATAACTATTAATTGTGTAATTTATTTAATATTGTATTGGTTAACTTTTACAATGCTGTTTGGGACTCTGGCTGCCAAATTGTGGTCCTTTTTTCTGTCTTGCAGAAATTGAAGTGTAGAGTGGAGGGTTTCGGGTTAGATTTCTGTGCTGTGGTGTCAGGGAATTTCAATGCCAAACTAGGGAGTTACAGTACTACAATGAACCCTTTTGAGCAGGACCATGAGATACACTCAGATGAGGGATCACACGATGTGAGGGGTGGGGATTTGGTCAAGGGCCTAAGGAGTTTGGGTCTTTTGAACATCTGTGACCTGGAAGCGGTGGGTACACTTCAGGCCCCTACTTTTGTAGGTAGGGGGACTGGAACAACAACTGATCATATTTTTGTGTCCCCACCTATAAGGAATATGGTCAAGGATGGAGAAGTAGTAGTGCAGTATCTTAGTGATCATAATCCCTTTAGGATTTATTTTAATTTTCCCGAGATAATGCGGAAATCAGTGTGGGGTGGGCCAGTCCTGGTGAAACCCAAAGATCAGGGTAGACGACTTGGCTGGAAACAGGTAAACATCCAGCAAGTAACAGAGACGGTGGTGGGAAAAAATTGAAATCTGATTTTAGGCACTCTCTTGGCAGACTCCTCCAGTCCAGGGGAAGTCATGGATGCCATATTGAAAGTTAACGATGCTATCAAAGAAGGGATGACCGCAGCTGTCCAGCCTCTGTGTAAGCAACAGGGTGGTTAATTTAGTAAGCCCTGTTATGAGGCTAAGAAATCTCTGAGGAAGGCATTAAAGGAACAACCGAGAGACACAACTCTTCTAAGAGATGCGAGGGACGATTATAAATCTGTCTTGAGGGCCAGGAAACAACAGGTTAAGGAGCTGGCCTGGGAGGATTTGGAACGAGCATCGTTATTTAAGAACCCAGGCCTGTTCTGGTCAACAGGGGCTCTTTTGAGACAGAAACTACTGAGGGTTTGGGCTGTAATATCGCCCATGAGACTTGGGTGGCCCACTTTTGTGGGATTTTTTCAGGGGGCCTTATAGGAGACCAAAAGGGCAATTGGCATGGACATTCCCCTGATTTAGCCATTAGATTTAACCTTGAGGAGGTACAGGAGGCGCTGCAACGCAGCGCTAGCCATAAAGCCCCGGGCCCTGATACTGTCCCTATGGATATACAAATATTGCCCACAGCTCTGGGCTCCTATCTTGCTAAATGTCCTCAATGCAGCAGTTAGTGTAGGAATCCCAGCTACTTGGAGGTCAGCCTGTATAGTACCTGTCTATAAAAAGGGCAATCATAATGACCCGAAGTTGTACCGCCCGATCTCACTACTTGATTCCTCAGCAAAAATTTTGGGGCGGATTATCGTAAGACGTATTGAGGACTGGATGTCTGAAAATACAATTTTGAGTAGGGTTCAGCACGGCTTTAGGGAAGGGTTGGGCACTTTGGAGCAGTGCCTAAACCTGCTTATGTTGATTGGCAAATATACACAACCTAAGAGGGGTACCCTGTATCTCGCTTTTATGGATTTAAGTTGTGCCTTTGATAAGGTTAATTGTAGTAAGCTCTGGGATAGGCTAACCCGGTTGGGCATGGATTCACACATTGCGGAGCTGCTTCGTTATCCCCACTCAGGAACCAATGCAAATGTGAGGGTTGGGCAGCATGGGGAAAGCTCGGAATTGTTTGAACTAAACAGGGGCGTACCACAGGGGTGTGTTTTGGCCCCTATCCTTTTTTTGCTATATACAAATGAGCTGTATGATTTTTTAGCTGAAAGATGTAACGACGCTCCTAAAATAAATGGAAAAAGCATCCCAGTACTGATCTACGTGGACGATGCAGTTCTTATGGCCTGCACCATGAATGGACTATGTTAGAAATGGGGTTTCTGGTTGGCTAGGGTATGCACCTCAGCCAGGCAGAACTTACCCACTCTAGTCAGGGCAAGGGAGTTACACGTCCAAGATAACCCCTGCTCACCCCCTTGGTATCTTGGCACGAGCAGTCAGGCTTAACCCGGAGGCAATGTGTAAAGCGTTTGCACAACACACACAACACATGTGACGCAAAATCCCCACCACAAAGGAAACACCACACCAGATTATATGAAAATATACTGTATTGTACACAACGCAATTATCAGACCAAACATCACATATCAGTACTATCCTGCTACCTTAGCAGTTGTCAGAACGTTACACATTAGTTACTCTGCAACCTAGCAGTAGTCACACATAACACACAGGTTACTCAGTATTCTGCAACATAAGCAGTAGTCAGGAAAACATGTTATTACATCACAGCACTTGTCATAAGAATATCATAAAATGCCCATAGTAGGAACATTAGAAAACATATGGCAAGTTAGAAAAACATATTAGCAAGCATGTCCATAAAAGGAACATTTGCATACACATATGAAAAAACATCAAACGCAGGTAGGTAATATATGAATCAAACAAAAGTCTGTAGAAAGAACTTTGGATTGCAACTATATTGGTCCTTTAAACAGTACCTGGTTGGATGAAGGCACCTCCAGTGCCTAGAAGGCGAACAATGGGGCCCCCGGCGCTCCTATGCGCAAAACGGGGGCCTCCCTTATACTCTGGGGTCAGAGGAGGGCGACATGCACCTCCTCTCTTTTATAGACCAGCCCCTCTGGGGACCGTGATTACTGGGGGCCCCCCAGGGCCTCAACCGGCCCTCACGAGGGGTGCCAAAGCCAGCAAAAACAACTTAGGGCAGGAGGGGGGCACCACGCACCCCCTCCGGTTTAATGACAGGCCCCTCCCGGGACCCGCGATCTCTGGGGGCCCCTCCGGGCCTCCACAGGCCCTTCCACCAAGGGGGGGGCCACAATAATGCCCGTTTTACCTAACAGCAGAAAAGGAGCGTCCTGCTCCTAACGCAGAGGCCAGGGGGAAGGGGGCATTCCCCGCGCCTTCCCCTGGTCCTGCCGTGAAGCCACAAGAAGATCGGACCCCTCCTGGGGCCCGAGCAGACACTCGCCTGCACCCGATGCGGTGCACGAGTGTTCTTCCAGCTTCCTGGGCCGCTGCGGTGATCTTATTTAAAGGGGCACAATGCAGCAAGGAGCCTACGAGCTCCCAAGGCTCCAGAAGCGCGCTGCAATCAGCGCTATGGCAGCCGCAACCACGGAGAAGCACCCCTCGTGAAGAAATGGATGCAGGGGTCGGGGCCACAGCACCCTGCCGCTGGGGAGCAGAATCTTAAGACAAGGTCCTCAGGTGGAGGGCCCAGCTACAGGCCAGCACAAGGGAAAGGCAGCAAGTGGCAAGTCCTTCACAGTGACCAGGCAGGTCACAGGTCACCACAGCAGCAGCAGTCCATGGCGGTTCCTGGTGAGTCCTTTCAGCCTTTGGTGTCCAGTTCCAAGATGATTCCAAGAGTCTCCAAATTGTGGGGAAAATTCCCCTGTACTTATAGTCAGTTCTTACAGTGTTTTACAATGGTAGGGAGAGGAGGTTCCAGCCAGTGACAACTGGTTCTGGGAGTGCCCCTCTCTCCTTTCAGCACAGGCTCCAAACATCAGTGGGGAGTTAACGACCCTATTGTGTGAGGCCAGGGCACAGTCTTTACAAATGCAGGTGTGCCCCGCCTCTCCCTTCTCTCAGCCCAGGAAGACTATTCAGTAAGCAGATGCACCTCTGTGACACCTCCACCCTCCTTGTGTACAGGCTGTCTGAAAAGTATGCACAAAGCCCCAACTGTCACTCTGCCCAGATGTGGATTGGAGTCAAGCTGCAAAACACCAGAGTCATAAGCACTGATAAATGCGCAATTTCTAGAAGTGGCATTTCTGTGATAGTAATAAAAAATACACCCACACCAGTAAGCAGTATTTATTATCACCATCACAACCATACCAAACACGCCTACGCTACCCCTCATAAAGCAGACAATACCCTTTACACATAAGGCAGGGCATTTCTAATGCAATCCTATGAGAAGGTAGCACTCACAGCAGTGAGACACCAAGTTAGGCTGTTTGTCACTACCAGGACAGGCCATGCAATATGGCACATGTCCTGCCTTTCTACATACATGGCATCCTGTCCATAGGGCTAGCTAGGGCGTACCTTAGGGGTGACTTACATGTAGTAAAAGGGGAGTTCTGGGCCTGGCAAGTAACTTTAGATGCCAGGTCCATGTGGCAGAAAACTGCGCACACAGGCCCTGCGCTAGCAGGCCTGAGACAGGTTTAAAAATCCACTTCAGTGGGTGGCACAAGCAGCGCTGCAGGCCCACTAGTAGTATTTAATTTACAGGCCCTGGGTATAGAGCTACCACTGTACAAGGGACTTATAGGTAAATTAAATATGCCAATTAGGTATAAGCCAATCATACCAACTTTAGATGGGAGAGCACCTGCACTTTAGCACTGGTCAGCAGTGATAAAGTGCTCAGAGGCCTAGAGCCAACAGTGAGAGGTCAGAAAAACCAGGAGGAAGGAGGCAAAAAGACTGGGGATGACCCTGAGTAAGGCAAAAAGTCCAACACACTACGTGAGGCAATCAAAGATTATGAAATATTTATGTTAGCCCTAGACTTAGAGATAAATTGCAGCAAATCACATTTTATGGTTTTTGGTAAGCCATTGAGTAGGGTTGGTGCACTGCAAATAAAGGAGCAGGTAATTGGAAAAGTACAGGATTTCCCTTATCTAGGGGTGAACTTTGATGAAAAGAGCTCCTGGAAACCATGGATTCCTAAGAGAGGGAGGCTTTTTAACTCCAATGTAGGCACCATGTTTGAGTTTGCTGCCAGGGTGGGCAATAAACCTATTAAGCCCTTGCTTGAGGTCTATAGGCGTAAATGCCTGCCAGTTCTAATGTATGGGGCCCCACTTTGGGGCTATACGAACAATAGGGCCCCTGCGATTGAGGAAAATCGTTTTTGTAGAAGGTTACTAGGGGTGGGCCAAAATATTCCTGGATTTTGCTTGCATGTTATGCTGGATTTGGATTTTATAGAAGATGCCATTAAAATAGCTCCCTTTTTATTGTGGATTTCAATCTGGACTAATGAGTTTGCGTCCCTCAACAGGGAAATCCTGCAAGATTGTTTGCTATGCGTTCACGCAAAGGAAATTCATTGGTTGGCTTATGTAAAAATGGTAGCCAGTGTATTGGGGCATTCAGATATTTTTGATGCACCAGAGGGCTTAACCAGCTCGGACAAACGGTGGGTGAAGGAGAACTTCCTAAAAATTCTAGGGGCCAAGAGGGAGGCGGTGGAGCTAAGGAAAAAATCAGTGAGTGACTTTATTATGATAAAGATTGGGGTGGACCCAGAGACTTACCTCTTGGAGGTTAAAAATGTATGGGAAAGGACCCTTATCACGCGATTCCGTCTGGGAGCAATTAGAAGCAATTTGTGTTTTCCGCTAGGGCAGTTTTACCAAAATTCCATAAAATTGTGTCCGTGTGACGGTGTATCCCCACAGACCTTAATTCACTTTACTATGTTTTATGCACCTTTTAGGAAACGCTATTTAGTCCCTCTTTTGAGGGACAAGGGTTTTGTTCAATACCGCCCAGCCTTTATGTGGTTGTGTATGACTTCCGATGCGTTGGTGTGGCAAGGGATAGGTTCCTTTTTAAAGGATATAATAGTGAGCATTATTGCCACATTAGAGGCATTCTTGGCATATGGTGACCATTCCTGGTGTGTGATTGTAAAGCCTACATATTTGAAGCAGATTTTGTACATGTGAAACATTTGTACAGGTGAGTACTTGATGTAAATGAAAAGCTGATGTTTGGAGACCATATGTTTACTAAAATTATATCTGGTATTTTGAAAGCAACATTTTTTTTTTTAAATTGGAAACATTGAGTTTGTTTGCCCAAACCGGAATTGATATTTGACCAAAAATATTTATTTTCATAAACTGGTAGCCTGATAAAGACAATTTGGTTGCATTTCCAAGACATATTGAAAGCTGGAAGCTCAATTTGTAATTCAAGTGGAGTTGGAGAAATGTAATGCTATATCCTTTGTGCCTGAGGATGTGTGCTGCTTTGCATGTTATTTCTTTAGTCATGTGGATGCACTTCATATTGATAAAGCTTTGCCTGAAGTTTCTGCTGATAAACCCAACTTAAATGTATGGGCAATTACTAGTGTAGTGTTAGCGGATGCAGTCAATATTGGACAGTGATAAAAATGTATTAGTAGCTCAGCATGATCTTCCTTTAGCAGACATAGCTCTTGTGATAGAAAAAGTTAATGAACCATGTCTTATGTACTATTCTCATGACACTCAAGTAGCAGGACATATAGGATGTAGAAAGATGTGAACTTCTTACACTGCATTTCTGGTGATTAGTGGGAAAGGATGGCTCAAGATGTGAAGTAGTACATATACTATTGTGTCACCTATGCTGAAGGAAAAACACATCACAATAAACCCAGTGGTCTACTACAACCTTTGCCTACAGCAAGTCAACCCTGGATTTGTATATATGAATTGACTTCAATATTGAGCTTCCTAATGCTGAATAATACACTACAATGCTAGTTGGCATGACTAACTAGCCAAGAGTGCTGCACAAGAGTGCTTATTTTCTTCCACTTAATAAGATACCTAATTCCTTTGAATTAGCCAAGGTTTTTCTAAAGGAGTTGTTTAAGTTCATGGACTACCAGAGGACATCATTTCAGATAGATAAATCCAGTTTCCTTCTAAATTTTGGCAATAATTAACCACTGTGTTGGGCAAAATGTACTTCCATTCCACTAATTACCACTCTTAGAAAGACAGGTGGATGGAGAGAGATAATCAATCTGTATAACAATATCTCTGTTGTTTATTAATGAATTAATGAACTACCAAGAACACTGGTCACAATGGCTTACTCTAGCTCAGTTTTAGTATAACAATTCCCTCCACAGTGTTTTATGTTTTATCCTTTTTTGCTCTTAGGTTATCGTTCTCATATCTGGCCAAGGAGTTTTCACCATCCTCAGAACCTACTGTACAGAGGATTCCGAATAACACAACAGACACTCAGCAAAGGTCAATATAAAATCTTCAGAGAGCCAAAGCAGACTATAAGAGATGTGCAGATAGGAACAGACAGGCCGATCCCTGGTACAAATGGCATAATATTGTCTAGCTCTCCTAATAGACGCTACCTATCCTTGGTTCCCACCTTCCCTAAGTTTCTTGCCCGATCTTTGTGTCTTTTCAAGATCGCAGGCTTGGTCAGGAAATCGGTAACACACCTAAAATTACGATCAAAATGACACATATACTCAGTAGTTCACAGATCTAGAGTTACAACCAAAACATACAAGGTGCCACTTTGTTGAATAGATGAATCATCTGAATATGAAGTGGAGGATATTTTTGTTTCCTGCCACGTCAGAGGGCAGTTACAACATCTAGTATCCTGGAAGGAGCATGATGCTTAAGATAGATCTTGGAACTTCAAGTCATTCATTCAGGCATGCTACTTAAACCAGTCATTCCATAATTATTTCCTTAATAAACTAGGTGCTGATGTAAGATATTGTATGCAGAGGGCATCTATTTTCAGAAATCCTGTAGTTTGTGCTCTCTGGGATAGTGTTCAGTGTTGCATTGATGCCGTCATATTTCTCAAATACCACAATACAAGCTGGCTGTGGGCTGGCCTTGGACACATTGGCAGACCATCTGGTGGCAACTGGGGAGGTGAAAAAAAGTGGAGGCCCTGGTAACACAGAACAGAACTTCTGGGGTAAAGTGGAAAGAACCAGAACATTCAGGAGCAGTCTGAACATTCTGGAATTAGTAGAACATTCTGGAAGGAACTGAAAGCTCAGTATCAGCTAGGAAGATTTAACTACCAGTCACAGTGTTACACTTTGCCAGGCAACAGCGCTTGATGGTTTTTCTATCCCGGTAACATAGTTTGTACTGTGTATGCTCCTTGAACCCTCCTTGTTCTGCTTTAGTTCCCTCGGGTGGTTAGGGCAGTTCAGGTTAAACATTATTACTTCCAATACTGGGATTTGCTTTCTTCCATTTCAGAATTCCTGCTCCGACTTCAAACACTCTAAGTCATCCAGGCTCTCTGCATTTCTACTACTGAAAGAGGGCGTTCATGTTCAGTCCTCCGACTGTATCCTGGTCATGTGGAGGCTAGACACCGCTTCTCTGCTTCCATACACTGGTCAGCCATTCAACTGATACTCATAAGACATTGTATCCTGTATAACTAGTTTAAGGGTACCTTGTTTTATAGTATTACAGGTGTTACAAGTCAGTCCATTGCAGACCGAGAGTCCTTTCCACACGCCTTCCACAGCCAGTGCTACCATGGTGAGTGGGATGAGATGTTTACATAGTGTTTCTTTTCTGTGTATCTCACTTTATCTTTCCCCCCTGTTCAATTATTTCAGATTATGGTGTTCATTACAGAAAGAAGAAGTAGTAAGTTTAGCATCTGAATCCTTGCCTGAATTCCAGTACAATTGAGACATGAGGAAGCAGTACATAACAAAACCGAGAAAAGGGTGCTGGCTATAAATAAAGAAAATTAATTGGGATGTAGTAAAGATAAAGGCAGCGTTAATATGGATGAATTAAGGCACTGGTTTCTGTGGTGGGATTCTTCATTTCTAAACTATTGTTGTGCCCCAAAACATGGAAAAAATATCTTTATGGACTGCTAGACTTATAAATACATTGTTGTGTTTTGCAGTTAAAGATAATTAGGATAACATTTGATATTTCAGGTGCAAATAATTAGAACCACTGATATCGCTATGTTGGCATTGCATTGGGGAAAAGGCTTACATTTAAATATTCTTTGACTGATTTTTATAGCAAAGTAAGTTTAAAGAGCTTCAGACTGTAGCAAGGCTTTGTTATGATATTAGTAGGACTGTAGCAATCCCTTATTATGGAAAGTCCCGGGCATTACCGGGCTCTCTAGAAATACCAAACATCCATTATGATGCCCTTAATACTTTGACACGATCAGCAGGATATCAGATTTGAAAAATGTATTAGAGGATGTCAGACTTCTTCTGTGGGGAAAAATAGTATCTAACTTCTCCAAATTTAACTGTGTGCAAATGCTACACTAAAGATGGAACGTTATCAAGAAATAGATTTCTTTTGGGGAAGACAATTGATGGTCTAACTGATCTGCCATGAAGTGGCCAAGTGGTATAATAAGTTAAAAAATAATTTTTAGGAGTACTTGAAGGCACCTGAAAAGGTCTGGGAGGGATGCTTACCAAAACTATAGACTTTAGGCAAGTATCTATAAACTTTTTGTATATAATTATGAAAGATGCACCACTAAATACACAATTTCTAAAGAAATCATTTCTTTACCATGCACAAATAAGACTGGACACCTGGGATATTAGCAACATTTGGATAGACTCAAGTGATACAATGTCCGAAATTTTAATATTACATTTATATTCCTGAATTGGACAGCTCTCCATGCCTTTTGGTAAAAATCTAAGTACTATTTTGGGCAAAGATATAGAAGTAAGCGACATTTTGCTTGTTACTGGTACCCCGAGTCAATATCTCTGTCTGCCTTCTAGTGAAAGAAAGTTCTTAATTTATTTGATATTTCTGGCAAGGCAATCCATTTGCAGGTGCTAGATTAAGAAGCCTGCCCCGACCATAGCACAGCCACAGATTGTGCATAGAATGGTAATATTCATATTTTGTAGCCTGCCAACAATGTATTGTAAAGGTTAATTAATCAATACCTCAGTAACTTCAAATAAATAAATACCTTCAAATAAACAAGCAAATAATTGATAATTCATAACAAAATAAACATACTAGGTTTCGCACTCCCACAGCATGTTTAACAAAGGAGACATGACATATCACAGAAATTTCACAGTTCTACTTAAATTCAGAGGGGATTTTGAGTTTAACGATAGCTAAACTGAGTCTTCGCAGGTGTGTACCCCTTTTAGCAACAATACTCTGAAACAATTTTATTCTTTTAATAAAGCCTTGCAAACAAACATTTTTATCAGTCAAGCTTTCCTTCCCTTCACTGCATAGCCTGTCATAGGTCTCTTACCTACCATGGGGTTAAGACTATTTGGTTTTGGGAGGCAGCACCACTGCGTCTGGGTGACTGAGTAAGTCCCCTCACTGACTGGAAGCTGACCTTCTCGGCTAGCTAGCAGAACCTCAGCCAAACCTACAAAGTAAAGGTGATTTGTGGCAGTCTGACACATGACACTCTGACTCCTCAGGGAAGTCGTGGTGGAACAAAGCTTACCCCTTTCTCTCATTTGCAAAAGTCTCAGACATGTGAAGGTAGACAAAGAGATGCAGGATAAGTTCCAACACATTTATTGAAAGAACAACATTCTATGATAAAAGGCATGAGCTGCAATTATTGGGAAGATGAAACATAACACAGTAATAATTATGACAGTTATAGTAAAACATATAAACAGTCTTAGCACCCTGGAATAATCATTAGACTAAGAATTCCTACCTATGATTCTAACATCTTACGTGAGAGCATAGCAGTGTTAGCCCTTCTTCCTATACTAGTCTATGGAAGGAGCCCCTGACTCCATATCTGGAAAACAGGGATCTGCCTGTTGATCTGCTGGCAGTCCTCCTGGTTGACCGGAAAGACAAGGCCAAAGTCAGCAAAGCTGCAATGAAGTGGCACACAGCTTAAGATGGCTGGCTAGAATGTCCCCTCTGCCCTCCTTCAGCCATTTTGGTGTTTTTATAACACAACATATTGTGTTCTGAGAATAGGCCTGAGGTGATAAGATGTCTAGGTTTAGAAGGTTGGCTCTGTAACTATTGGACTGGCAAACCTAGGTAAACTAGGCACAGGATGAAATGTCATGCAAAAGAACTGACAACAATGCTTTTGCAGAAATGCAGGTGAATAGAAAAAAAACAACCCGGCTGAAAAGCAAGCCATACTAAAATATAATAAAATGAATCAATGAATGAAATGAGTATATATGTAAAAGGGAGTTAAAATAAGGGTGCCCAAGCAAGGCTCTAAAATAAACCCTTGACAAGCCTACATAAGCCTCATCTGTTTGAGAGTGAGTGCCAAATGCCAATACAGTCCCATATAATCATTAAAGGAAACCAACATTACTCCTGACTCCAGGAGCAATCCTGGGGCAAATTACCATAAACTAGCATTAGGCACGTTTAATTTCATTCACAATGGGAACACCATCCATCTTACTATATGGATCTTCAAACAAAACACGTTTCTGATTCTTCTGTGATTTTTCAAAAAGATGGGCCACAGACAATCTTACTTGTATAATTGGGTTGTGGGACCAGTCATGACAAAATACTAGATGAACTGTTTCAGGGAGCCTTCAGTACAAGTCTGGGATTTGCAATAAAAAAATGAAAAAGTCCAGCAAGATATTGTTTCTACAAACGGAATTGCAGTTTTACCTGATACTTTTTTAGATTATTATTATTTAGAAGTTTGAGAATTCCCCTTTATGCAACTCAGTGACTCATGTTGATTGGATACGAGTTCAAGGGAAAATGTATCATTAGCAATGTGGCAATCCTATACAGATTGGCTAGAAACCCACTAAGGATGCGTTTGAAGGACTGATATGGTTAAAGCGGCTCTAAGGCTATCCCTTACATATGTAAATGTCAAGGGGGCTGCACGCAAAAAGAGCTTAATATATAACAAAAAGGATCAGATAAACAGTGTTTGAAGGCTGTTTGAGGACGAAAAAAGTTAATCTTCTCAGGGCTGATGTTTCCTTGCTTAGCTGAATGAAATTATGAAGCAGCTAATGTATCTTTTCAGTCAAGTAGACAGTATGTCTTATCTGTGTTTACTAAGCTATGAAATCCTTCAATAACGTGGTAACATAATAAGAAATGTCCACTAGTAGAAGTATATTTTATAACTGATGTGACTGATGTGAACATTGTTTAAAGCTTTGTCTTAAATAGTTGATTCAAGACACTGACCTATGCTCTGTTGTTTTCAAGAAACTAATTAAGCCCCGAAAAATGCCATAATGGAAAAAGAGACAGTCAGAACAAAAATCCAAGAACCCTTTGGTGTGCACATTGTAATATGATACAATAGTTTGCTGCAAGGTATCTATTTTTACACTTCCAGTAACTTAATCAGATACATTACTAAGCACTGGTACAGCAAATAATCTTGGCCAAAATACTCGTTTCCACTGGCAATATCAATAATAATGTTGTGTCATGACACATACGGTTGCATATAGGGCCATTTTGGAATGATTTGTCTAATGAAAAAACATTAGGAGAAGGCCTTCCATGTGCATGAAGGATGCACATATGTGTTAACTCTCTGCTGACCAATTTGGCATATTTTGAAATACCTTACTTTACTGTTCCAATATGGCCAAGGGCCAACTAGAGTAGTGAATAAATAATATGTGCTTGATACCTTGCAACCAGAAAGAGACAAGCTGCCCTGTAGAATTGTGCAGCTGGTCTACCCTTGCCAAATCAAATTTATGTTCTTAATTTTAAATGAATTAAAAAGCATGGCATTAGGTTGGTGTGGGCTTAAAGAAAGTGGAAGAAAGGAAGGATGCAAAAGGAAGTTAGCAGATGGGAGTGAGTTCAAATGATAGGCATGTTATGGTAAGTGCAACACGAACACCAAAAGCGGATAAAATAGAGATTTATTGAACAATAACTGACATGGATGAAATCACCCTAGCCTGCTCTAGGGGATGACTGCAACTGCCAACTCCTGTCACTTACAACATTCTAAGGAAAGCTAACGTCCCCACATTCCACAGTAAAACTCTCACTACACCCAATAACAAAGGTGCTTGGGTAAACATGGGCACATTGTTACCCAAATACTGCACGTGTATTCCCTTGTTGTGCTGAAATACAAATAACCATTTAGGTCCTTATTAATACTTTGGCGGGTGGAAATGCCTGTCCACTGAAGTCCCGACAGGTGGGTTACTGCCAGTGTGGCAGTCTTCACGCTGGGCCCATTACAAGTTTCTCACTGGGTCAGCAGGCAGAAACACAGTTTCCACCCGCTGGCCCAGCAGGAAACGGCCTGCAGCATTGTCTCCGGCTCATAATTGAGCCGGCAACAATGATGTAGTGCATAGGGTACAGCAGCAACCATCACAATGTCCACTGTCTGCAAAGCAAAGCAGTCAGTGAACATTGCGACGGGGCTGGCCAGGGAGGCCCTGCACTGGCCATGCCAAGTGCGTGGATACTGCAACCCCCCGGGACACCCTGCACGCCCTCTCTACCTGCCTTTTCATGGCAGGGTTATCGCCATGAAACCTCTGGAGGAGAAGGGGGTTGTAATACCCAGGGTGGCACTGCCTGCAGCGTCGCCCTGGTGGATTAGGACCGACCGGCACTCCCACAACGTCGTGTGAACGAAAAGTGGCAGTGCTGGCATTCCAACCGTGGCGCTACCACTGTGTTCGTACTGTGGCAGTCATTGAACCGCCAGGGTCAAAATCAGGGCCTTAGTTCTGTGGTTTCGGCAGTGGAGGGATACAATTCATCCAGTCAGAAACATGGTAAAGAAGAAGTGCATCAGAGACAAACAAACACAGAAACAGGGAGAAAAGTCATTGAATCTGGAACATGGAACTGAGAAGGACATGAAAACCATGAAATCTTGATCAAGGGACTGACACAAAGCCCTCTCTTTTTACGATTTTATAGTATTGTATACAATAGGTCTTTGACACACGGCAGCCAAAGCGACCTGCAGACGAAATCTAAAATTGATGGGTTTTATTCAGCATTTCCTAAATACATTTCAAAACCACATTATTTAACAGCTGTATTCAACTCTTTCCACTAAGAAACAGCTGTTCAGAACAGACGGCTCTATTCCATATCTATAATGTATGTCTCAATGCACTCTGAGAACTTTAAGAACTAAAGACATCAGACAAAAAAGTAAGATATGTGTGAAAATTTGACACTGTGTGCCCTCTTGAAATAGCTGCTGCTTGAAGTGTTTGCAGTAAATAGCAACTGCAACATTTTCACGACAAAGATTTTTCTCCCACCCTGTTCGAATAAATATTTAAGGCTTTTGTTGTATGCTGCTGACACCCTTAACACAGTCCATCAGTTGGGGATGGCGATACCATCTCAGGAAAACTATCACTTCTTTATTTGATTGTATAAAGCAATTGATAGCAGTGGTGGTGGAACAATGTTCATGTTAGGGTGCTGCAATTAATATCACTGAAATCATAGTGAAAAATGAATGTGTCACACAAAGATCAAGTGCAGCAAATGTGCCAAGGAAATTCGGCAGGAGAGTTGTAAGGGTGTGGGATGTTGTTAGTGGTGTGTTTTGGAGCACTGAAGTGGTAGCAGACTCATTTACAGAGAGCAGATTTTGGGCCTCATTACAACTTTGGCAGTCTTTTGGCAAGACCGCTGCAGTGACAGCTGCCAAAAGACTGCCATGTTTTCAGTTATCTGACCACCGTATTAAGAGTCACACAGTGAAGACCGCCAAAAAACAGCCACAAATCCGACACTGCCGGGACACTGGAGGGTGGGAAACAGGCAGTTCCACCTCTAGCACCGCCAGCCCAACAACTATCCACCCACCAAATTACGACCCACAAATTACCACAGTGGTTCTACCATGGCAGAAAATCACTGGCGGTCTGAACCGCCGCACTCAAAAACTCACCTCAGACAGAACACAACACCACACTGGTTAGTTCGAATACCCCACACCTGAAACACATATACATACCAGACGCAACCACTCACAGAACTATATAACACACCCCCACACACCCCACAGTCCTTTGCGACAAAAACCACATACACAGACAGCGGGGACCCACAAACTCAATACTCAGTACATCTACACCACACAACTGCACAATCAATAATATACACACATCACAACTGCACACTAACACCATGGGCTTGTAGGTAACAAGGGATACACCATGCACACCCATGACAAGCAATCTTACATACACACAAATACCCCTCTTCCACTTGGACACCATGTTGCAATGTACAGCCAAGCCCACTTACAACTAGGAAGCCTGCATTGCCACATGCTAACAGGGCACAACTGTCATGTGAACTTTCACACAGGAACAGAACAGAACCCACCGACCTAAAGTTACCAAGCCTGACCGACAACAACCCCTATGGCGCATGGTACATATGTCACAATCCAACAGCCGCTGTTGTAGCTGTGTTGCACCTGCTATTACCACTGCTTAGAATCAAGTCAAGCCACTGTCTCCATCAAAGACACAACCATTCATACCTCCACCATTGAACCATCTCTCACTCCATCCACAGGTACCGCTGCCAGTGCCACCATGGATAGGATACCAGAGACTGCCAGCCCTTCTCAAGATGAAGGCCCCAGTGAGGACAACGCCGCTGGATGTCTGGACACTGACGACCTGCCTGGCCCATCTGGGACCCCTGGTCAGTCTACCACTCCCTGCCTCACCCTGCCCAGATCAAACCCCCCTACCCTGTGGTGTCAACATCACAGCCAACCCTTTGTCCTCAAACCTGTGTCCCAAGGACTGTTCAATCAATAGTGTGCCCCACAGTACAGGGACCTGAGTCGACCCCTCACACCCAAGACAATGAAGGTCCTGCTGACACTGGGAGTGGGCACACCATGCCAGGGCACAGGCACATGGGGCAGGGGGCATGGGAGGGAACGTGTGGGCCAGAGGACAGGGCACCCAAGGCAGTCATCTGACCAGGAAGCCATCTCCCAAGTCCTAGGAGAATACCATCAATCCCAGGACAGGACGGGCCAGATCATCAACATGTTGGGGGAAAACCAAAGGTTGCAGAGGTAATACCACCAAGAGGTCATGCAGCAGTGGCAGGCCCACGATGCCACCATGGCCGCCATTGCAAGGGTGCTCAAGGACATTATCACCAACCTGTGTGCTTCCTCCACCCACGAGAAGGCCCCTTCCACTAGCCACATCACATCTGAGCCCTCAACATATGCGGCAGCTAATGGAATGAAGGCCCTGTCAGAGGAACCACAGCCCACAGGCACCCCTCCCTCTGTAGTTGAAGAACACCCCTCCCCCCCACAAATGTGGATGTCCGTCCAGCCATCCGGCTGCAGCAGACAAGGCAAACCCACTGCCAGGAAGTGACTCTCTACTGATTTTTTTCTCTCTTGTGTGCCACGGAGACACCCTGTTGACTGTTCATTTACATTTCTCCATTTTCCCATGGACCTGTTACGTGCAGCTGTGCCACCTGCTCTGACGATTACAACCACCATGACCCCACTCATCACATGTGTGACAATTAATGCACAATAAACACTGTAGATCACTGCGAATGCATGTGTCTTAATCTGTACATATATAAAAGAGTAGTCAGCAATATGTTATGTAGGTATGGCCCCCTAAACCAACAGGCAGTGTAATGGACAGCAGAGGGAGGTATCCTCTGCAGGAGACACAGAATAACAGACAGGGTAGATGTAAGGGAGTCACTAGTCCAGCCACACACCACAGGATATCCACTGATCAAACCTGCAAAAAAGCCATGACAGAGACTCCCATCAGAATAGTAGGCATGGTGGCACACTAAGCACATATGCAGTTCATAGTTGTCGTGCCCAGTGTGGATTGCCAAACAAACAGGGCACACCAGATGACACTACTACATCACCTGTCTCAGGAAATACATCACATACTTCTATAGCTGGCATCTGTCATTGGCTAATCTCTACTCTGTAAACAAGAATGCTTCAAGCAATATGTAGTTGAGACACAGATTCACAGTACCAAGTGACATGCTGGAATAACATGAGAACAAGAGAATGCTGGACACATAGCACAATACAGGCCTGTCCATAGGGGATGTCAAATTTGCAACCTGCATAGAGTACATATGTTAGAGAATGGGCACCATAACTCTGCACCATATATGCAACCAGTCACCTCCCACAACCCACTCATAGGGATAGGAACACATTACATCATCACTGATGATTCTAATCAGGAGGACCCTTTACACCAAACAGTGTCGAAATACAACACTTGCAAGTACAAATACAACATACCTGTATGTTACTGGAAGTACTGATGGATGAGCTCTGTCCTGTAGTCAGCTGCACCTTCCTAATCTGCCTCCTCACCACCTTCCATGTCTGCATCACCAGCCACTGGTGCAGCTGCCTTCTCATCATCGGCTAGTAATGATATCTGACGTCTCAGGGCTAGATTGTGGAGCATGCAGCAGTCAACAATGATCTGGCATGCCTTTTGGGG
Source organism: Pleurodeles waltl (assembly GCF_031143425.1). Taxonomy (NCBI): domain Eukaryota; kingdom Metazoa; phylum Chordata; class Amphibia; order Caudata; family Salamandridae; genus Pleurodeles; species Pleurodeles waltl. The sequence continues at coordinate 639,120,289 of NC_090436.1, read as the reverse complement.
AGTGTAGAGGAGGGCACCTCCAGAGAGGTCCAGACACCTGAATCTCGCCTTCAGTAGGCCAAATGTCCTTTCAATTACACACCTCGTCCAGCCGTGGGCCTCATTGAAACGGAGTTCCCCTTCAGTGGCAGGGTACCTCACTGGTGACAACAGCCAAGGAAGGTTAGGATAGCCACAGTCACCTGTGTGCACAGAGGTGGGACCTGTCACCAATCAGGTACAGACACAGTAAAGATTGTGATGGCAGGTACCAAAACAGAACACACATCCAAATGCATACATATCAATGAGCCAAGCCCTCTATCTCTTTAGACGTGCCATAGTGTGTGGAACATTGCTGTTCCTCAGAATGTAGGAGTCATGCACTGATACAAGAACCTTTGCTGTCACTTGAGAAATGTACTGGTCTGCCACACACACCACCTGAACATTGATGGAGTGGTAGTATTTTTGTTTCTTTACACCTGTTCATTGGCTCTGGGAGGGATCAAAGCTATATGGGTGCCATCTATGGCCCCTATCACATGAGGGATGTATCACATCTCACAGAAGTCTGCCTTCACATAGGCCAAATCTGCACGTTGGGGGAACCTGTTGTGGCTGTCCAGGTGTTTCAAGAAAGCACACAGTACATCCCTCAAAACAAGACTGAACATGGGCTGTGACATCCCTGCTGCCAAGCCCACTGTATTCTGAAAGGAGCCTGTGGCAAGAAAGTCTAGCACTGACAAGACTTGGACTGTGGGAGGGATGGCATAAGGATCGCACACATCTTAACACTGTAGACATGCCTCGCACTGCTGACACACACTTTATTGGGCATGCTGTGCGGCATGGGCACCATCCTTGCTGTACATTGCTGACCCAGATCAATAGTTTGTGACACACATCACTTGTGTAATGTTCCAAATTTGGTACACTGAGCTATCCTGCACTGAGCATGTATATAGTCATGCTATATACCTATATGGTTACACTGCCCATAAGGCTCAGAGCATCTGGACATGCACGTCATGTGACAACCGGCAATATTATGTCACTGTGTCCTGCATTTCACATGTATCAGCCTAACCATGGCCTACTACGCATTCTGGTCAAAAAAACGTGCGTGGTGCATAGATATTGGTTCAGCAAGGCATGATATGTGCATAAAAGGGCAGCTGCCTGTCCTGCTGCACAGGACAGTTGGAAGTGACCTAGGTCCACCGGCGTATGTCGTCGTGGCAGTAGGCGGTTACAACCACTGTGCAAATTCTCATTGGTTAACATTGCTGCCTATGGGGGACTGAGGCCAATGGCGATCACTTCTGGCGGTGACGGTCCTGTACGTGGCGGCTGTGACTGCCATTTGCTGTAGCCTTGCTCACTTGACTCCTGACACTCTTGCAAGCACGACCTCCACAACGTGAGCTGCTGTGTACTGTCTCTGGGAGCCATCATGTCACATCCTAAAGGTGATAGGGCCCCAGCCTTCACCCAAGAAGAGCTTGAAAAGCTGGTGGAAGGGTCCCTACCCCTGTATGGACAGCTGTATGGGGCACCAGAGGAGCAGGTGAGCCCACTGCCATAGTCATGTGTAGAGGGGTCTGTGTGAGGGTGAATGGCGTAAGTGTGGCACTCTGGGAGTACATGCATGCAGGGTGCACGTAGTTAAGGCGTGTAAATCGTGACGATGGGTATGTGTAGGCATTTAGTGAGTCTGCTGTTTATAGTCCACTGCTGTTGGTAAGGTGCTAGTCTACATGACTTTCTCCTTCTGTCTGTGTCGCCCATGCAGGTAATCGCTCATCAGAAAAAAGGGATCTGGCGTGCCATCACCAAGCAAGTGTGGACCCTAGGTTCACCCATGGGCCAGAGCACCCATTGCCACAAGCAGTGGGAGGACCTGAGATGCCGGGCCCGGAAGACCATAGAGGCCCAGCTGGGGATGTCCTCCAAAGGAAGGAGGGGTGCCGTTCAGACTCTGACCCCACCTAATGGCCCGCATTTTGGCAGTGGCCTACCCTGAGGTGGATGGACGTTTGAAGGAAGAACAACAGCCACAAGTACTGACTGTATCCTGGAACTTTGCTGTCCTTAAATAGGATTGGGTGCCTCACTGCAGGCAATTTGACATTGTTGTTTATGCTACATGTTCATCGTCAATTGGCAATGGGTATTTGGCTACCTGGCAGAGTATCTTTGGTAGATGTGTTGTCACGCTGTACTGTCAGTGGATGTACATCTCACATTTCTATTCCCCTCCATGCCTGTAATGTGGATATGCACTCAGGACACAGGCACACGTCTGACTCCATCCTGGCCATGCAATGGATGTGAGTGTTTGGATCACCCTAAGCATTGTGTATGACCAGCTCCACCCATCTGCATTAGTGGCTCTGAGGTGTCAGGCCACTCCCATCCGTGTAGCCAACCTGTAAATGCTACTATGTGACTCTACGTTTATCACTAGGACTATGTACATCATGTACCGTATCTGGTACAGGTTGTGGGGCTACCAATACAGTTCCACCACAGAAATGGCCCTTATGGGACAGGAGTATAGGCCTGATAGCTGACTAGGCATATATGAGTGATATGCTGACTGTAGTGTTTGTGTAAGTAGCCTAACTGGGATACTGCAATATGTAGAATATATGTGGCATGAATATACAGATCATGCATTCCTTGGAGCTATACTTTGAGGTATGTGGCCCTCACACCAATGGAATGGTACTAGAAGTGGTAAGTGCAATCATTGCATGTATGTCACAGTCCTAGCAATTCCTATGCTGCAATGCTGAGTAACTGCCTACATCATGTCAAGATGGATATTTGGGGGCACATCTGGTGGCCTGTGACTATTACAGCTAGACTTGGGCAATTGGTAGTGGCAGATAATGAGTGGTTTGGGTTTGCATGACACATGGCGTGTTGATGTGATTCACAATTTGGATTCAGCCTCCTCAGGTTGCCTTATGTAATAGTGGGATGAGTAAATGGTGTACAGTGATGTCCATGTTTGCCTAATGAATGCTAAACCTAGCCCTCTTAGATGTGTGTTGTCTGGCATCTATGACAGGTTTAGCCATATGTGGAATGATGCGTGTGAAGCTGGAGTTGTCATGGTGCGTAGTCCAACTGGTGTACCTGCATGTGTGGTGGCACTGGAAGTGGTCCATGATGTTACGTGTGTTCCAGTCTTACTTCTGTAGTGATACTACACTCAGTGGATGTGTATGGATGTGTTATATGAGGTACATGGCCCACTGAGGGTGCACCTAGCAGTGTGCTGAGTAGTGTTATATGTGTTGGGTGTCAGCTGCACTGGCTCTGTGATGGGTTTGACTGATCACATGGCTATACCACACATTCACATGGTACACATCAGATGCGAAAGTGTCTGACTTGTATTGGCAAGCTCAGAGTTGTATTCCATAATGGCATCATGTACTGAGTGGTCAGCCATATACTGTGACAGGTAGGTGCAGTGTGGACTGTGAGTGGAGTTGTCTTCATTGTGGTTGATGTGTCACAGAGGACATGGACTTTTCAGGTTTTGTTACTTTAGAGGCCTGATGGGTTGTGTTCAGTCAGTGCACATCCGATGGGTGTGATGGGTATGGGGAGCTAGGATGTGTATTCAGGCATGCTATTGACAGTGCATCCAGGCCATGCTGTGGCAGCTTAAGGGGCTTTGGGTGGCATCATGGAGTTGACTCTAGTAGTGCTGTCTTAGGTATTGATGTTGGTGTGAGGGATGGCATACAAGTGTGGGTAGAAGTGACATGCATACAGATGAAGTGACATGATACAGATTAAGTGTAATTGCAATTGGCATTGGCTAGCTATGATATGTATTGTCACAAATAAACATGTTTTGCCGTGTCTATGGGAGGTAAATGTAGACCTTCCCCCCCCCCTATCTGTCTCTTACCCCTCCCTCCCCCTCTCTCTCTTTGTGTGCATCAGCATTGTCTGGCTAAGGAGAAGAGGCACAGGAGAGTGGGCAAGCAGCAGCCCATGGGACCCAGGAAGCTGGCACCAGCAAGAGCGTGGGCCCCAGTGGGATGGAGGGTGAGGGGAGTGCCTTGGGGGATCTACCACCTCTTCTTTGGAATCCTCCTCCAGTGGACACTCCCTGGCGGTGGTGGACCCATCTGGGACCACGCCAGCACCATCTGTGCCCACCACCCCTTTACTACCACGGCCCTCGCAGTCCCCACCGAGTTGCCCGTGCCCACTCACCAAGAAGGGTGGGCATCTCCTTTGCTGCAGGCACCTCTGCCCCTGCTCCAGTCAGTCCTGCTGCCCTCAGTGAGGAGGCTATTGACTTCCTGAGGTCCATCTCTGTGTGTCAGTCGACCATTGTCAATGCCATCCAGGGACTGGCAGCTCAAGTCCAACAGAGCAATGCATTCCCAGAGGGCATTCATGGCCAGATCATTTCAGACTCTGGCCTCCACTCTGACAACAGTCAGTGTCCCTTTGTCTTCTGCCCCCCCTCTCCAACTATCTCTACCCAATCCCAAACCCCTCTACCAATGCCCATCCTAAGCACATGTGCACACAAGCATGCATCTACCTCAACAGACAAGACTAGCTCAGACAAGCACAAGCACCACAAGACCCACCACCGGCATGAATACAAGCAACACCACCACTCCCTGCACTGACTCACCGGCCACCCCCTCCTTCATAGACACTACACCAGACACACCAGCAGCCACCACACCATCATTCATGGATCCTGCCACCAGTCCTATCTTACCCACAGTCAGCACAATAGCAGACCCACAGTCATCCACCCCAGTCACCACATCCACATCCACCACAACCACTGACACCCCCACATGCAGCACATGTACCTTACCTGCAGACACCACCCCAACAGACAGTCACCCATCCACCACAGCATCTCCCTGCACCTCCTCCCCCCTCCTCACAAGGCACCTAAACACACTCACCCACCCAACCGACACTCAGCACCCACAAGCATTCCACACACGCACCTGCCCCAAGACACATCTCACAACTACTCCCTCTCCTTGCACTTCCAAACCGTTTTGCCATGACTGCCCCGTGTGTCAAAGAAACACTTCCTCACTAAGGGCCAGATGTATCAAAAATTTGCGAGTCGCAAATGACCCAAATCGCAATTTGCGAGTCGCAAACCATATGAAAAAGCCACTCGCAAATTGCGATTAGTCGCAAAAAGCCCATTTTGCACACCCAAATTACCACTAACTCAGAGCAGGTGGTAACCAGAACCATAGTATAAAAGGAGACCCAGAAGGCATCTGGGTTACTCAAAATGGCTGAAATATATGTGATAGCAAGGAGGAGAGTCCACGCCGCATAGCAGTGGAGGAGGAGGAGCCAGAGACAGGAGAGGATATACAGAACCAGGCAGACACTATTCCAACAAACTGAGGAGATTTATGATAAATACAGACTCAGCAGTGCAGCAATATTAGAATTAATAGATCTACTCAATCCGCAGCTTCAACGACAGACTGTGCGCGGCAGCGCCATCCCCACACATGTACAAGTGCTATGCTCACTGCACCTCTTGGCCTCAGGTAGCTATCAGGGGGTCATTGCTGTGGCAGGTGGGGTATCTCAAAGTGCACTCTCACGGTTCTTCAGATGTTTCTTAGATGCCATACTCACACACATGTCCAGATACATATACCTACCCAGGAATGAGGCAGAAATCAACAGCACCAAGTTGGAATTCTACAGAATTGCCAACTTCCCACATGTAATAGGGTGTGTGGACGGGATACATATACAAATCTGCCCTCCTGCAAATCTGGAACATCTGTTCCGCAACCGTAAGTGTACCCACTCACTGAACATCCAGGTGGTATGTGACGCCCATTATGTAATCACTGACATGGTAGCCAAATTTCCAGGGAGTACACATGACTCTTACATTTTCAGGCACAGTGGGATACACCAACTCCTAGAACGTGGGGAGTTTGGAGACGGATATCTATTAGGTATTGCTGCAGACACCCTGAAGCCATACACACAGGTCACTGTAGAAACCATCCATGCCCTGCTAACATTGTTCATTTTTGCCACACAGGTGACAGTGCATATGCGCTAAGACCATGGATACTTACCCCGTACCTAACACCCAGCAATGAGAATGAGAGGCGATATAATAGTGCACATAGGAGGACCAGAAATGTCATAGAGAGGACCTTTGGACTGTTAAAGGCAAGATTCCGATGTCTCCACAGAAGTGGAGGTGCGCTCCAATATGCCCCAATAACAGCTTTCAAGATAGTTGGCGCATGCGCTATACTGCTCAACATTGCCACCAGACGTGGGCTACATCTCACCCCGGAAACCCAGATTCTGAGGATGATGAGCAAGAGCTACCACATCGCCAGCCTGGGGATAGAAGCATTGCAAATCAAGGCAGACAGAGACGGGACCACATTGCAAACCAATACTTTGGAAGGTACGTGGTAACTGTCACCACACACACTAATGTCACACACAAAGAGCCCAGTTGTGAAGTGGATCAAACAATACTTTTTATTAAGTGAACCTAATAAGTAAAGAACTGAACTTTTGTTAAGGGGCTGTAAATGTCTACCCTCAATGAGGACCCATTTACTCCATGTGCCTCATGTGTCCTGCAGTGCTTGGGCCTGCAACCTCTGCCTGGGATGCCCAGCATGGCTTGTGCTAGGTGTGTCAGCAGACCCCTGACGTGCACTGCCACTCTGCAAGACACGTGTGTCTGTGGCAGATGCGCTACTGATGGTGGACCCCTCCTCACTGTCCTGAGGTGTCTCTGCCGTGCCCCTAGCCACCTGTCTAGCCTCCAGCATGTCCACAGCGTGGCTAATGCGACCCAGTCCCCGAGCCACATCCCTTGCAAAGTGGCCCAAGTCCACCTGCAGGCTCATAGTACGGCGCGACAGCCCTGTGGTGTTCACTGCGAGACGGACGATGGATGCAGACATGCAGTCCAATCTGTGGACCAGTTGCCGCTCACGGCGCCTTGCACTCTGTCTCTCTGACACCAGTTCTGTCACCAGTTGCCGTATGGATAGAGCAAGGTCACCGACATTTTCGTTCAAACGTGTGAACTGTGTGTTCACTTGTGCCAGCCCATTTGTGAAATTATGCTCCATCCGTTGCATTGCCCCAGAAATGATTCTCATCTGCCTTGTTTGCAGGTGCTGACCAGATATGAGGGCTGCCTCAGCTACAGATATGGATGAGTCACCTATATCCTCCTGGGACACAGCTTGGACATGGAGTCTGCGACGTGGTGGTGCTTCGGGGTCCTGCTGTCTGACACTGTGGCTGGGACCAGGTGCTGTGTCTATTTCCACCATGTCCATTTGTTCACCTGGAGGGAACTGTGGTGGTGTGGTGCTGGGCCCTGTAGTGGCTGCTGCAGACTCCTGCCCTGCCTGTTGGCTGCTTTCTTCACCCTAGACGGTGTGGCTGGTGGGAGTGTCTTGTGGGAGACCTGTGGGGCATAGGGAACACACTGTCAGTATGTAACATCTGTTGTAGTCCTCCTATTAAACAGTTGCCTATAAGCTGACTACTGTACTACATTGCCCATAATGCACCATTCTGGTGGTTGCAAGTCTGGAATGGAGCTAGTTTGGTTGTGCACGCTGCTGTGTACTGGGTGGGTGGGGGTATAGCATTTATGGGTGTACATGCATGTTTCATGATACTCACTTTTTGATGTCCCTGGCGCTGACGTGTCCAGTACTTCCATTCCTGACACTGCCTCAGGATCAAGGGTCTGTTCTACCAGTTCCTCCATGGCTGTGGGTGGTGGGATGGTGGATGGGCCTCCTCCTTTGCCCCTCATCTCCCTGAGGCGCTCTGCCACCCTCTCCTTTGTCCTGGAACGCAGGTCATACCACCGTTTTTTGATTTCCTCTATTCTTCTGTGGCTCACCCCTATGGCGTTGACCCTCTCCTGGATGTCTTGCCAGATTCTCCTCTTTTCCGTGTCTGGAACACTTAGGGCAGCCTTTCCAAACAGCTGGTCATGGTGCTGGCAGCATTCCTCTGTCAGCACCTCTAGTTCCTTTTCAGAGAACTTCAATTTTCTCTTCCTGCCTGCACTGCCTGAGTCTTCCATTGTTGCTGATGTTCCTCCAGGTGGTTGCTCATCAGTTAGAAAAGGGTGTGGTCCTCCCTCCTCCCAGGTGTATTTGATGTCTTCTTGGCTCTGATGTCATCAGCAAGAGCCAGGAAGTGTTTTTCAAACTGTTTTGCTGCACGTGCATGCAATTTGCGGCACAGTCGCAATTTGCGATACCCACTCGCAATTTGCGAGTCCGTTTTTAGCGAGGTCGCAAAAAGCGACCTCGCTAACAGCGGACTCGCAATCTGCGGTGCGACTTCATTTTTGAGTCGCAAAATGAAGTCGCTTTTTCTTGTTGGATACCATTTTGCGAGTCGGAAATTGCGAGTCGCAATGACTCGCAATTTCCGACTCGCAATTTTTTGGCTTCCTACATCTGGCCCTAAGTCTTCCCTGTTCCCTACCCCCTCTACCACCCATGAAACCCCCAAGCGCTCTGTGTCCCTCCCCAAGTCCAGCCCTTCCACTTCTAAGTCCTCCCCTGCCGCCGGGTAATGCCAATGCCCCCTCCCCTGCCAAGCAGTCGGCCCCTCCCATGCCCAAGGCCAAGGATCCTCTTCCAAGCCCAGACCCAAATACAAGGACTCCCCTCCCAAGCCCAAACCCCCCTCCCTCCACACACCCCTCATACCTGAGGTGCCTGCCTGTCCCCTTGATACCCCTATCCTGAGAAGGTCATTTTACAGTCAGGAGTCAAGTAGGGGCACAGTGAAGTGCCATTTGTGTCTCTGGCATGATGAACACTGGACTGGCCAATGGCCTTAATATTGTAAATAGTTATTTACTTTTTATTTCATTTCACCTTAATAATATATCTGGGCCAACCTGGTGTTGGATTTGATAGAAGCATACTTGTCTTGCCTTTCTTTCTACATGGCTGTTTAGTGTTTGTGAGCTTTGGTTTGTGTGTGTGTGTAACATGTGTGTGTGTTGGTTGTGCTAGCTGTTGTGCCTGGGCAGTATGTGTGTGTGCGGCCCCTGCCATTAGTCACGCTGTCATTGCTGTGTATTGCGTATAGGATGTCTGTATTTGGGACATGCATGTGTGTAAATCAATCGTGAATTGTTGGTGTTTCCATGTGTTATGGTGGTGTTGTGTATCCTTGTGTAGTTAGTGTGTATGCGTCTGTGTGTGTGGTGATCTCTCTGTCATATGCGTTGTGTTGTGGGGGCGTTGTGTGACATAGGGAACGTTCTATGCATTGTGCTAGCATTGATTGGTCGTGGGGTGTTGTTACGTGTTGTTGTCACTATGGGCCTCGTTTCAACCTTGGCGGGCGGCAACCGCCGTGCGGCCGCCAATGCGGCCGCACTCCCACTGTGCCCATTTTGACATCCCCCTGGGCCGGCGGGGATGTCGGCCGCAACATGGGAGCCGGATCCTAATGGAGCCGGCGGTGTTGTGGCCGTACGACGGGTGCAACTGCACCCATCGCTCTTTTCACTGTCTTCTGTGCAGACAGTGAAAAGCAGTGTGGGGCTGTGCCAGGGGGCCCCTGCACTGCCCATGCCAAGTGCATGGGCAGTGCAGGGGCCCCCAGGGGCCCCTGCTCTGCCCTTCACACCAGCCTTGCCATGGCGGTTCCTACTGCAATGGACAGGCTGGCGGGAAGGGGATTTAAACCGCCTGGACGACCGTGGCGGGAAACCGCTGAGATGACTGTGGCGGGAAACCGCCGGTCCCGGCGCGGTGCGACCGCGGCGCTTCCGCCACAGTCGTAATCGGCAAAATTGTACTGCCAGCCTGTTGGCGGTACAATCACCGAAACAGCCCTGGTGGTCTTTGACCGCCAGGGTTGTAATGAGGCCCCATGTGTTGTCATGTGTAGGTGTGCAGTGTCATTACTTGGTGATGCGTTTGTGTAGTTGTGGTTGTGATGTAGTTGTGTGACTTGTGGTGTGGTGTATGATTGTGTTGGACAGTGTGTGTGTGGGATGGTGTGTGAATGCCACGTGTGTGTTGACCGTGTTGTGTATATTCTGTGTGTGTGTGCATGTGTGTAGTATATGTCTGCGTGTGTGTATGTAGGTGTGTGTTCATATGGGTGTGTGGTTATGAATGTGCGTGGCTGTCGCAGGTTATCCTGGGGGCGTGTGTTGTGTGTGCATGCGTACTAATGCTTTTCCCTCCAGTGTGTGCTAGGTGGGTGTACTTACGGTTGTTGTTTTTGTCGCCGTCACTGGTTCCAGAGTCATTGTGCGAGTAGGAGCAGTCGGAGGACTTCAAGCTCAGGTTCCATGGTGGCTGCAAACATGTATGGCTTCCTAAAGGTGAGTGTCTCCTTTTATTCTGTTGGTTTCCGCCAGGGTTTTGGTAGCGGTGTGACCGCGGCGGAAAATTTGGCGGTGTGCAGCATTGTAATGTGTCTGGCAGAAACATGGTCCCCACTGGTCAAAAGGTGCTTACCTCCGTCCATGGCGGCCTGACCGCACTGGCGGTACTGGAGGTAGTTTGGCTGTGTTCTGTTGGAAACACTGCCATGGTCGTAATATCGCAGCCTTCACCGCTGGGCTGTCGGCGTTACGACCGCCACCACCAATATAGCGGTCGTGACTCCCTTTGTGTTGATATAACCACTTCATTTGCTGGGAGATGCAGTTTTTAGAACTTATAGTGTACAACTAATAATGTGTGGAACTTGAGTTTCTGCAAATATTTATCTTTTGTGCAACCCTAAGTAAAGTGTCTTGATTTGTTTTGATCCTATTAAAATCTTTGTTTCCATCACATTTCGGAACTACAAGAAATGTGCTTTACTAATTGCCAATATATTTTGAAATATGGGAAGAGTTCACTTACAGGTATTTAAATGTTGTGTGTTACAAAATAAATACCATCCTTCTGCCTTTCCTTTCTCTTCCTGTGCTGCAGCAAGACTGACACCTACATAACTTTTTTTTAAATCCTCTCACTTTGCAGTAAGGGAAATAAAAGCAAACATCAATTTCCAAATAAGCAGCGATTTGTCAGAAGACATAGCATGACATTTGATCACTGCTTTTGAACTCACAGCAAATGGCTAAGATAAACGCAAACTTTAAAGGCTTCTTTATAGTTCATTCCTTTCTGAACTCCAGCATTGCAATTGTGGGGGGTTATACACCTCTACTTCCAGGGCCTGTGATTTACAATGCAAGAGGTGATTAGCTAAGTTGTTCCAGTGTCAGACATTTGTTGCACTCGGTAGGCAGTGTTTTTAATATTTTGATCTGTTGAGCAATAAACTACTTTTCTGTCAAAATCTGCAAAATAGGCGGCAGCTAGTTGAGTTTCTGTCGAATGCAGCAAAGCCATGTTTACATGCAAAATGAAAATTCCTTTGGCCCTGCATACAGGCAAGTCGCTCTATTAGCCAAGTATTTGTGGATGTTACCAGTGTCTTCGAAAGGATTTTAAGGACACTGGACAAGTCTAATTTTGGGGGGGCTTGTATGAAACAAACTTTAATTTTATTACCCATTTCCTGCTAATTCAATCCTACATGATGTCAAATGAAACTAAATTTTATGATAAAGGAACGCATTGCAATATGTTTTGCTCAGGAACCCAAACATCCTTAAATTGATGTAGGATAGTGGGACAGAGTCAGATGTAAAGGTAGGGAGAGATGGAGACGCATTTATCAAGAGGCATAGGATAGAAAGAGGTCAAATATCGTGAAAAGCCGCATTTCCAGGGGGCCCCTTAGAAGGTAGTGGCCTTAGGCAGTTGCCCACTTTGCCCTTGGCCTCAAAACATCTCTGGATTTTACTCTCATAAAGGGCACCTCGGTCTCTGAAAAGCAGTCTACAATTTAAAAAACTCAAACCCAAGTGCCATTTTATAAATACAAGCAAGAACAGGTCCTTCCGATGTGTATAGTTCAGCACACTGAAACATATGCATCGGAAGGACATGCACTTGTTTGGATGCAGCACTAGTAGTTGGACTTTGAGAGTGGACAAGTGGACCATGTAAACAGTGACACAGAGAATGACCTCAGTCAATGTCTACATACCTCTGTTAAAGTATGGCATTATGGTCGGTATCAGATGTTCCAAAAGAAAGATAAAGTATTCAAGGGTAGGTCGCTCCCCCTGCCGCTGCAGCTCCTCCAAGTTCCCGAGTTCCCGAGTTCCTGTGTTCCTGAGACCCACCTAACTGTAAGTACCCCCCTCCTCCCAGCCCCTCGCCCTGCCCCGCGCCACTCACCTTCTCTCCTGCTCCTGCTTTTTTTCCTCCTCTCTGTCTCTTCCTCCTCGCTCCCCCTCTGCAATCTTCTTCTGTGTTCTTCTGTTCTTCCCTTCTGTTCTTCTGTGTTCTTCCGGTCTTCTGTGTTCTTCTTCTCTGTTCTTCTCGGTGCTTCTGTGTTCTTCTTCTCGGTTCTTCTGTGTTCTTCTCTGTTCTTCTCTGTTCTTCTCTGTTCTTCTGCTCTTCCGATCTTCTGTTCTTCTGTTCTTCTGTTCTTCTGTCTTCTGTTCTTCTGTTCTTCTGTCTTCTGCTCTTCCGGTCTTCTGTTCTTCTGTCTTCTGTTCTTCTGTCTTCTGTTCTCCTGTCTTCGGCTCTTCTACCTCCTCCGTCTTCTTCCCCCGAGCCTGCCCTCCTGCTCCTTCCTCATCCCCCTCCCTCACTCGCCTCCCCCTCTCTCACCCCTAGCTAACCCGTTCGCTATCTACCTCCCTCACTCCTCCTATCTTCCTATCTCTCTAGCTCCCTATCTCACTATCTAACTCCCCCACTCTCCACCTCCTCCTACCTATCTATCTGTCTATCTATCTATTTCCATATCTATCGACTTCTCTATCTATTTTCTCTATCTATTTCTCTATCTCTCCCCCCCTCCCGCCACCCCCCTCTACTACCTATCTCCCTATCCTCTCACTCTACCTCTCTCCCTCACCCACCTCTACAACCCCCCCTCCCCTATCTTCACAACCCTACTCCTATCTCTCTCCCTAATCTCCAAACCTCCTAACACTCACCCTCCTCCACCCTAAACCCCCTCCCCCAGCTCCTCTCACTCTACCTGTCCCCCCCCCCTCCCTCGCGCTTTCCCGCCGCGACCTCCTGCACGCCCCCGCCCCCCAGCTCCCATTCGCCCCCAGCTGACCCCTCCCCCCCCCTCCTACCTCTTATGGCGGCCGCTGCGCGACAGTGGTAGCGACCCTTGACCCAAGGGTAGGTCGCTCCCCCTGCCGCTGCAGCTCCTCCAAGTTCCCGAGTTCCTGTGTTCCTGAGACCCACCTAACTGTAAGTACCCCCCTCCTCCCAGCCCCTCGCCCTGCCCCGCGCCACTCACCTTCTCTCCTGCTCCTGCTTCTTTTCCTCCTCTCTGTCTCTTCCTCCTCGCTCCCCCTCTGCAATCTTCTTCTGTGTTCTTCTGTTCTTCCCTTCTGTTCTTCTGTGTTCTTCCGGTCTTCTGTGTTCTTCTTCTCTGTTCTTCTCGGTGCTTCTGTGTTCTTCTTCTCGGTTCTTCTGTGTTCTTCTCTGTTCTTCTCTGTTCTTCTCTGTTCTTCTGCTCTTCCGATCTTCTGTTCTTCTGTTCTTCTGTTCTTCTGTCTTCTGTTCTTCTGTCTTCTGCTCTTCCGGTCTTCTGTTCTTCTGTCTTCTGTTCTTCTGTCTTCTGTTCTCCTGTCTTCGGCTCTTCTACCTCCTCCGTCTTCTTCCCCCGAGCCTGCCCTCCTGCTCCTTCCTCATCCCCCTCCCTCACTCGCCTCCCCCTCTCTCACCCCTAGCTAACCCGTTCGCTATCTACCTCCCTCACTCCTCCTATCTTCCTATCTCTCTAGCTCCCTATCTCACTATCTAACTCCCCCACTCTCCACCTCCTCCTACCTATCTATCTGTCTATCTATCTATTTCCCTATCTATCGACTTCTCTATCTATTTTCTCTATCTATTTCTCTATCTCTCCCCCCCTCCCGCCACCCCCTCTACTACCTATCTCCCTATCCTCTCACTCTACCTCTCTCCCTCACCCACCTCTACAACCCCCCCTCCCCTATCTTCACAACCCTACTCCTATCTCTCTCCCTAATCTCCAAACCTCCTAACACTCACCCTCCTCCACCCTAAACCCCCTCCCCCAGCTCCTCTCACTCTACCTGTCCCCCCCCCTGCCTCGCGCTTTCCCGCCGCGACCTCCTGCACGCCCCCGCCCCCCAGCTCCCATTCGCCCCCAGCTGACCCCCCCCCCTCCTACCTCTTATGGCGCCCGCTGCGCGACTGCGCAGCGGGCGCGCGCAGCGGGCACGCCGCTGGCGCGCCGGAGGCGCGCCAGAGGCAAGCCCGTCTGCGCCCGTCCGCGCCTGGCCCGCGCCCAGCGCCACGACCCCTGGTCCCCAGCTCCCCCAAGCCCCGCTGATCCGCTACGACCCCACCACCCTCCACGCCCTCAACCCAGGGCGCTCCAAAACCTGCTTCCTAGCTCACCCCAAACGCACCCATGGACCCTTCGCCTGCAACTCCTGCAAACGCATCTTCCACCACGCAACTACCACGACCACAAGCCCACGCGCCATCAACCACCTCAAGTGCATCCTGATCAACGCTCGTTCCGTCCACAAGCACGCCGTTGAACTTTGGGACCTCCTGGACTCCACAGCCCCGGACGTCGCCTTCATCACGGAGACATGGATGAACGCCTCCTCTGCTCCAGACATCGCTACCGCCATCCCCGAAGGCTACAAGATCTCCAGAAAAGACCGCACCAACCAAGTAGGAGGAGGTGTCGCCATCATCTTCAAAGACTCCATCAGCGTCACCACCTCCACCGAAGACCCCCCCCTCGCCGCTGAACACCTGCATTTTTAGATTCGCACCGACCCAAGGACCACCCTCAGAGGATCCCTCGTCTACCGTCCTCCCGGACCTCGCGCCTCTTTCAGCGACGCCATCGCCGACTTCATCTCCCCGCACGCCCTCGCCTCACCGGACTACATCCTCCTAGGCGACCTCAACTTCCATCTGGAACAAAACAACGACCCCAACACCACCACCCTGCTCGACAACCTCGACAACCTCGGCCTCAAACAACTGGTGAACACCGCCACCCACATCGCCGGACACACGCTCGACCCTATCTTCTCCGCCAGCAAACACGTCTTCTTCAGCCACACCTCTGCCCTACACTGGACCGACCACAGCTGCGTCCACTTCACATTCCGACGCGAGACCTCCCACCTCCGCACTCAACCCATCCCTCATCGACAGTGGAACAAGATCCCTGAAGAGCAACTCTTCTCCGCTCTCGCCGCCAACCAACCCACCCTCACCACCGACCCCAACGACGCAGCTCTCAACCTCACAAACTGGATCTCCAACTGCGCTGACAACCTTGCTCCCCTCAAACGCACGCATCGACAGACCAACACCAAAAAACCTCTCTGGTTCTCTGACACCCTCAAAGAATCAAAGAAAACTTGTCGTGCCCTTGAGAAGGCCTGGCGCAAGGACCACACCGCTGACAACATGACCGCCCTCAAGAACGCTACACGCGAACACCACCACCTGATCCGCACTGCCAAAAGGAACTTTTTCACCGACAGACTAGACAAAAACAGCCACAACAGCAGAGAACTCTTCAGCATCGTCAAAGAGTTCTCCAACCCCAGCGCCAGCGCCAACGCCGTCACGCCCTCACAGGATTTGTGCGAATCCCTCGCCACTTTCTTCCATCGCAAGATCAGCGACCTCCACGACAGCTTCGGACACCAGACCCAACCATACACCACTGAACCCGCTTCCCCGGACATCACCCTCAACAACTGGACCCACATCAACACGGAAGAAACCAAATCCATCATGAACTCTATCCACTCCGGCGCCCCTTCGGACCCCTGCCCGCACTTCATCTTTAACAAAGCCGACGACATCATCGCCCCGCACCTCCAGACCGTCATCAACTCTTCTTTTTCTTCTGCTACCTTCCCCGAATGCTGGAAGCACGCTGAAGTCAACGCCCTACTAAAGAAACCTACGGCTGACCCAAGCGACCTGAAAAACTTCCGCCCCATCTCTCTTCTACCTTTCCCAGCCAAGGTAATAGAAAAGACCGTCAACAAACAGCTGACCACCTTCCTGGAAGACAACAACCTGCTCGACCCTTCACAAACCGGATTCCGAACCAACCACAGCACGGAAACCGCCCTCATCTCAGTCACAGACGACATCAGAACCCTGATGGACAACGGTGAAACAGTCGCCCTCATTCTCCTCGACCTCTCGGCTGCCTTTGACACCGTCTGTCACCGCACCCTAATCACCCGCCTACGCTCCACCGGGATCCAAGGCCAGGCCCTGGACTGGATCGCCTCCTTCCTCGCTAACCGCTCCCAAAGAGTTTACCTCCCTCCGTTTCGCTCAGAACCCACCAAGATCATCTGCGGCGTACCTCAAGGCTCATCGCTCAGCCCGACACTCTTCAATGTCTACATGAGCCCCCTCGCCGACATCGTACGCAAGCACGACATCATCATCACCTCCTACGCCGACGACACCCAACTTGTACTCTCCCTCATCAAGGACCCCGCCAGCGCCAAGACCAACCTACAAGAGGGTATGAAGGACGTCGCAGATTGGATGAGGCTCAGCCGCCTAAAGCTGAACTCTGAAAAAACGGAAGTCCTCATCCTCGGCAACACCCCGTCCGCCTGGGACGACTCCTGGTGGCCCACGGCCCTCGGCACCGCACCGACCCCCGCAGACCACGCCCGCAACCTCGGCTTCATCTTGGACCCTCTTCTCACCATGACCAAGCAAGTCAACGCCGTGTCCTCCGCCTGCTTCCTCACTCTCCGCATGCTCCGCAAGATCTTCCGCTGGATCCCCGCCGACACCAGAAAAACCGTGACCCACGCCCTTGTCACGAGTCGCCTGGACTACGGCAACACCCTCTACGCCGGGACCACCGCCAAACTCCAAAACCGCCTGCAACGCATCCAAAACGCCTCGGCCCGCCTCATCCTCGACGTACCCCGCAACAGCCACATCTCCGCACACCTGAGACACCTGCATTGGCTCCCAGTCAGCAAAAGGATCACCTTCCGTCTTCTCACCCACGCACACAAAGCCCTCCACAACAAGGGACCGGAATACCTCAACAGACGCCTCAGCTTCTACGTCCCCACCCGCCCCCTCCGCTCCGCTGGCCTCGCACTTGCTGCCGTCCCTCGCACCCGCCGCTCCACGGCGGGTGGGAGTTCTTTCTCCTTCCTGGCGGCCAAGACCTGGAACTCCCTCCCCACCAGCCTCAGGACCACCCAGGACCACTCCGCTTTCCGGAGACTCCTAAAGACTTGGCTGTTCGAGCAGCGATAACCCCCCCTTTCCCCCCTAGCGCCTTGAGACCCGCACGGGTGAGTAGCGCGCTTTATAAATGTTAATGATTTGATTTGATTTGATTTAGGAGCAACAGGTATTCAAGGACAGTAATCTGGTGTTAACAAAAGCTACAGACTACTTTGAAGGGTACCCTTTGTGTCCAGAGAGTTGTCCTGGAAGGCGCAGGCATCATTTATTTTTTGAGGTGAGGGTGATGCTATGGTAAGAAGATAAATCAAGATTCAAGAAAATACACCAACAAGAACACGGGGAAGCTTAAAAAGGCTTGCAAGAGGCTGAATTGGGGAGTCTACCCACTGCACAAATGTATATTCAACCTGCAAACCACAGGTTCAGGAGCAGGGATTCTTTTAAAAATCCCTACTTAGGTAGAAACATTACTAGAAACTAGATAGAATCTTCTGAGACTAGGATGAGATTTTGTAACCTGAAAGTAAGGTTTCCATGTGACTAAGTTTGGAGCACTCAGAAAGTGGCTGAATGCCGACTTGAAGCACCAAACAGCTGGCCAAAGCCGCACTCGCAAGCAAAAAATGTATTCTTGATTTCAATAGCATTATTATTTTGTAACATTTACAACAGTGAAAAAGGCAATTTTCAGAAAGTCTACTTTATTATATAGTAAGTTCAAGCAGCATCAGTGACACTACTTTGGTGCTCACTGCTGGCAAACACATTCTCCTCCCTGCCTCCTCCTTCCAGCCCTACGACTGACCACTCTCAGCCTGTGGTTCTAACTTCATTTAATTCTATTACGGATGGGGCACATGGAATTAGGAATGAGAAATGCTCGACTTGTTGGTTTATACGCCCCCTTGAACCAAGAAGAAATTTTAAAAAATGGTAGTTTAGGGAGAAAACAATACAACCTGGTGATCCTTTTTTGAAAGGAAGGGTGCTTTTGCATAAATTTCTGAATGTGAACCTTTACTGTAGTACAAGCACGGACAGTTGCATTAACTCAAAATAATGTGCCAAAATATGTATATGTATCAAACACAGCACATCAACAAACCTTTCTCTAAGAATATAATTCACATAAAGACAAACTCATCAGAAACCTTATTGCACACCTTCATAAACATGCTCCAACATCTCCCTAATCACACTTAATACCTTCCAAAAAGAATCTAAAATGCACAGCTCCCTTACACTGAGAAATGTTCACCAAAACAATGACACAAAGTCAGTGACCCAGGCCTACACATTACAGAGACAGAACTAAAAATATTAACACACACTTTCATCAAGTATCTTTCTGAAAAACGAATCCAATCCTCTTCAAAAAAACAAACTTTAAAACCAATACAACAAAGATGTTTTAAAATGCAGCATATAAATATGAATTTATAAACACAAACTGATTTACACCGACTCATAAGCAGTTAGGCACAACACATGCACACCTTCCTCCAGAAAATCAGCATCCTTCTTGCACAGCACAAATATTCACCCTAAGAATGTGGAGAATTTAACCATCAACCAGATACACCTAAACAGTTTCCACCATCTTGAAAACTTTCACCGACAGTGATGGGTGTTATCTAACATTTTTGATTAGTTTCCTTCCAAAACACAAAGTAACAGTTTGGAAAAACACAGGAACTCTGCTATCGACAAATCGAATGCAGGAAAAGTAATTTAAGAGGCAGAGTCTAGCCCTTAGAAATGATAAAAGCGTGCTCAAACGCTACTCTCCACCTATTATAACACAAGTGCACATTTCAAAACAGTGAAACATTGTTGAACTGTAGTGCTTCGGATATCTTGTGTTTGTGTTGCACTGCACAATCCCGATTTGGGCTGCAAACCAATGTTAGTGTTACAAAGTGAGTGGGTGGGGGGGGGGGGACACTAACACAGCGAAAAATGCTAGTTGAGCCCATGGTCTTCTGGGCTGTCTAAAAGTCTTCATACTTTGTATCCAACCAACTGACATTTGCTTAGAAAAATACTCTGACTAGGTTTGAGGCCTTCCAGAGGACAGTAAGACACAAAGAGCTGAAGGTGGATGACAGCAAGTAATGCATACCACAGTTTAAAAAACTCTACCTGGGACAAGTGGCTCTATGCGCTCTATGGCTGAGTTTGTGAAGTTTTTAAAACTCTAAGCGGAAACACAGCTGAAACCTACAGCTCACATACACCCTCCAGGGATCAATAGCGGTACCTTGCATTCACAAAAGCATTAGGAAACCTATTGGCTTTACCAATACCCTTTTTTTAATAAACAAAAACCCATTCTGCATTGGATACCATGAATGAACATGCATAGTGGCATTCTTGGAATTGGTTTTGATAACAAAAGGCGCATTCTGAAACATTCAGTACTAAGGTGATTGCTAGATCCGCCAGCTTTGACATGGTTATGCCCATACCTTTTTGTCTTCAGAACGTCTGTTTTGCTGACTTCATTTCTGCTGGCCTTAGGACTCTACACACTTTCCAGTGCTACCAGTGCTAAAGAGCTTGTGCTCTCTTCTTAAAAAATTGTAGAATTAGCTTACCAAATTCCCCACTTTAGTTTACTTTTAAGTCCCTAGTACAGTGGCACTACATGTACCCTGGGCCTGTAAATTAATTGCTACTAGTTGGACTGCAGCACTAATTGCGCCACCCACTTAAGTAGCCCTTTAAACATGTTTCATTGCAGCTTGTGTATGCAGTTTTAAATTGCCATGTCGGCCTGGAAAAATAAACCTTACACCTGTCCCAAACCTTCCTTTTAGTAAGTCACCACCAGGGAAAGCCCTGAACAACCCAGAGTGCAGGGTAAAGTATATATAAAACATTAGACATGTACCTTTAAGTCTTACATGTCCTGGTAGTGAAAGCCCTCCAAATTAATTTTTCAATACTGCAAGGCACACCTCTCCCAAAGGATAACATTAGAGTTACCTTATTGCATTTAATAAGCTGTAACTTGCAAATGGGAACAGGTAACCAGTTCATGTGTGATGTCTTTGGAATTGTAATGAGAAATCCTCTCTTACGGTAACATTGCATTTTAAGTTACAACTTGAAAATGCTACTTTTACAAAGTTGGCATTTTCCTGCTTACCATTTAGTGCCTGCAGCCTGTCAATAGGTTACATGACTGGGTGTAGCTGACAGATGGGCTTTGTGTATTCCCACTAGACAGCCACACCAAATAGAGGGCTTAGGTCTGCCTTGGTGGGCCTTTACTGGCAGGATGGGAGGGCAGAGAGGGGCACAGCCCAACTTACACTTGAATAGGTTGGTCCTACCTCCACACAAGGGGCTGCATCTCCCCTGTAGTTAGCATGAAGCCAGTGCAGGGAGGTAGGAAACTTCAAAGGGAAACCTCTAAAAAGGAGGCACTTGGTACAAATATTGAACCTTAGATACCAACTCTTCACTACATTGCCAGAAAGAAGGTCTGCTGTGCTACTGAAAGGACTGCCACTCTGTTGGACTGCCGCCCTTCTGGACTACTGTCTTCCTGGACTGCTGCCTTGCAGATTGCTGCCCGCTGCCCTTCTTCCAGAGACAAAGGGATTGGCCCTTCACCCAACCCCAGGACTCCCAGGATGACTCCAAGTGCTAGTATGCTGGACTCCTGTTCAGTCACAGGGATCTAACAGGTTTCCCAGCACCTGAACCAACATCCAGATTCAGCTGGAGCAATCCCCTGACCCCCAAGTGGTGCCCCTCATGTCCTGGACCTTTGGTATGGCCTCAGTGAGAGCTGATGTTTTTGAGCTAATCGGCCAGCTGATGCCAAAACCTTGTAACTCGCACTGCCGGCCGACATGAAGTTCTGTCAACCCAACCCTTGGTGCTACAGCACTGACCACTCCCAGGGAGTGCCTCTGTGAAGCGCCGGCCCAACTATCCCCAATGACAACAGGATCATCACCCTACAGCAATGACCATCTGCAAAACCAGGTCTGCTCCTTCTGCTACATGGATGACCACCCAAAATGCTTCAGTGCTCCTTGTGGCCCCCTCAACCATGAACAGAACTCTTTGTGCTTGACTGAGAAGGTAACTTTCCACTGGACTAACTTGGTCCCTATATCTGACCTGTGCTCCATCATGGTCAGCTTGAACTTGTAATTTTCTCCTGGTCTCGCATGACCAAACAGCCGTAAGTGACACTGGCCTTTTTGGTGCTATTCTCCCTTAAATCTTTATTATTGCATATCTGTGGTTCTACTGATTTGATGTTTGTCGTTTTGGTATTGATTTACTTATTAAATGTTGCTCTATTTTTCTAAATTGGTGTGGGATTTCTCTTATGTTGTGTTTTCACTTTATTACTGTTTGAGGTGCTGCATTAATTCTTTGCACATTGCTAAGTTAAGCCTGCCTGCTCTATGCCAAGCTACCAGAGATTTGAGGACAGGTTAATTTGGGGTTTGTTTGTGCCTCACCCTGACAAGGATTGAGGCTGCTGCTTGAGTAGGGTTTCACCCCTCCCGACTAGTGACCCAATTGCTCACCGTGACCATGTATGCAAATAATTTTAAAATAGTTCCCTGCCGGTCAGCAGATGAAACAGGGAGCGAGAAAGTAGGTGGAGGGCAACAGGACCTTGAGGTGCAGGAAGTGGTCTTATTTTTCATCACAAAAAGGCAGCAGGAGGTCAGGAAAAGATGGTGGACCTCGGACAACAGAGAAAGAGGAACACTAAACTGTCCCTCATGCACTGCAATAGATGACTTCAGCAGCAAAGGATAAATGGCATGCATTCAAATGAGACCGAAATGCACCCAAGGGGGACAAACTCTAAAATACAGATGAATGCCATTGACCCAGGGGTAGGGAAATAAGAGTGACAAGAAAGCCATAAAAGTTTGAGAGGCTGACCCAAAGCCAACTTTGTGTACTGTATTGTGCACAATAGGTTTTCAAACTATTAGGCTAGGCCCAAAAATTCTATCAATATTTAATTGGCCAATAGTTATCAAACAATATCTAATAAACTAACTCCTCATGTTAGTTTGATTTTCAACAGCTGAAGACAGCAATAAGTCAATGACTAAAGAAAGTATGTTCTGTAATGTTATGTTATGGTGTTATGTTCAATGCTGTTATTGAATGTGAAGTCATGAAACAATGATTGAAAAACACTCTAAAATGCAGGAACAACATTTTGCCACTGAGAGGTGACAGTGAATTTCACACCTAAAGTATGTGTTTATCAGCTAAACAACTACGTTATGACCTAACCAATAGCTTTTTTAAATCTAGTCACATTTATACTACATACTTTTACCACTTTTTAGTTTTACTGCAGAGATTCCAAAGCCTGCACTGTCACATGTTGTCTTGTCATGCTGTTTGTTTGTCCTGTCTACCTTGTTTCTATCCTACAGAGATAATCATTTGCCGAGCTTCTGCTTTTTCTATGATGAAGTTGTAGGATGCATCCATCCCTCAAACCCAAGATTCACCACACAACCATCCAATCAATACTTTGTAGATAGCCTTTAGCACTTGCACCAACAGTCTTTCATTGAACATACATCTACCCTTTCCACTCAGCAATAAGGCCACTCCCTATCATTTAAGCCACATCCACACAGGCATTTCTTAAACCGTACACACTTGTCATAACCGTTATACTTTCATGTTCACAGCACTAAAGCCATAGAGATGACAAGTGTTACACATTCAACAGCATTGCCCAACACCGTACAAAACTAGCATGCCCTCACACACATAACACCAATCACTACCTACCTAGATAGTGATTCATAGTTTAAACATTTTGGGATGGAAAAGTCCCCTGCGTGGTGACGGACGTGTACCTCTACCCTCAGAGCAACAGCTGTATGGACATTTGGAACCCTGGTACTGAGTTTTTGGTCATGGCTGAACATGGATCATGCTTGTGCGTCATGACTCAGGCATGTTTCATGGTAATGTGGTCTGGTTAGACTGAGAGGGGTCAGACAAGCATTATGCTCATAGTAGTAGAGGGCAACTGCCCTGGCAAGGAGTTAAGTGACACAAGTGTGGTGGTGGCAGCATACCTGCCTTGTGGCTCTTAAGAGTTAGTAGTGTGAATCAGCATTTTACCTGTGTCCCTGGAGTAGTAACTACCGGTCCACTCATGTAAAGTTCGACTGCTGTGTACTTAACTCCCCCTTGACCTACATGAAGACTGCATGCAGTAACGGGCAGCATGTGATGCTTGCACATGCATGCTGTGTAGTGTGCCTGTGCACTATACACACATGGAGGCCTGTCGGTTCCATTGTGGAAGCCCATTACTTAGAAATGTCATTTAGAGGTGAAGACTACAAGCCTAGGCAGGAGATGTGGATTGCTGACTGTTGGACATGGCTCTTCTTAGGTAAAAATCCTGAACCTTTTTATTTTTTTCCCTCTGCCTATGCTGTCTCCCTGTGCTGGCCCTTAGGACTCTAGACATTTTCCCATTGTCTGGCAAGGGGGAAGTGAGTTTCCTGCCCTCCCTGTTGTAGGAAGACATGGGGGATGATGTGGCAGGCACTGCATCCCGGTTAGCCCCGTAGAAAGGGTGTATTAGATACCTGGGGGAGTGGGTGACCCTGGTTGCCAGGAGACGTATGGGTACCAGTGTTGCCTGATTGGCATCCCCGTTAGCTATGTCCAAGGCCTGATTGAGTAGGCCTGCGGGGCCTGCAGGCATCCGAGTTCAGGGTGGAGAACCTTTGAAAGGAGGGTTCACCCTGAGTGGTGGGCCCTACACAATTCCCAGGAGGGCCCCAATAGAGGGGTCTGAGGACAAGGTAGAGCCAGGCAAGTGCATCCCAAAGGATGTGCTTGGGTAGGAAAGGCCAGCTAGAAACGGTCAATGCACTCAATGCAGAGCTAAAGAGTACACACCATCCATACGGATTGAGACTGCCACTGATACCAGGGTGCGGGTTAGAGAACCCAGGCAGAGCCAGGTATGGTTGTGGGTCTCTCCAACCTTGGGCGTACTGGTCACGGCAGGGTCGAGTGGTTCCCATAGGGGGGGCGCATGGCTGTAGTGACCATAGTGTGCATATTTACACCTGTGTATTTCCTAATAAGAACAGAGTCTGTGGGCTCAGGTTAACCCAGGGTGCACAAGCACCATGTTGGTCACTGAACCAAAGTGTCACCTGTGTTAGCAGGTGGGTGTGGGAGCCTGAGGCATGCATGCCTGGGAAGTGCTAAACACCCACATGTGTTCGCACTACCCATGAGAGTTACTCTGCCCATATAGTGATATGGGAAGCTGAGGCTTATTAAGTTTCGTTGCAATATTAGATTGCAGGGGAGCAGCGTCATGCTGTTTGGTATGGTTGAACTCAGGATGACAAAGTCCCACCATTGATCATGGTAGTTTTGATATCACTGCTCAAGAAGTATCACTTTGTGGAAGTAGGCATCTCTAGGATGAGACTGGTTCTGGTGTCGCATAAATTAGGTTTAATTCCAGCGTTCCCGAGGGAAGAGCACATCTGCACATTCCCCAGTTGTCCACTATAAAGCTTGGGCATCCAGAATGACAGATCCCTGACATTTGGTGCCTGGTCAGATGGGAGTAGAGGTTGTGACACTTGGCCTCCCAAAGCCAGAGCGTGGCACCCATAAAGATTCAGATCTGCATTCCAGGACCCTAGGGAAGCAGAGAGGAAATTTAGGGGAGACATCTGAGGATCAAAGGAATACCCTTTGAACCGCCTCAACTTCAAAGTATTTACCTAGTATAAATAGGGGTACTCAATGCCTGCAACTTAGAGCACCCCCTATGGATATGCGGGACCAGTGCAGCTAGACCATGTCAGTGTACATACAGTAACTGATGTTCAACGCAGTGGGGACTATTATCATGTGTTGCTTTCTTCATTGAGATTCATGCCCACTTTTACATTGTCTGTTATAGTGTGTTGTGTGCTCATTGACCTTTAGGCTGAGATCAC
Organism: Pleurodeles waltl; assembly: GCF_031143425.1. Taxonomy (NCBI): domain Eukaryota; kingdom Metazoa; phylum Chordata; class Amphibia; order Caudata; family Salamandridae; genus Pleurodeles; species Pleurodeles waltl. Next base: position 639,094,941 of record NC_090436.1, on the reverse strand, counting down.
ATTGTAATGGAATTTAGTTAATTATGCGTATGTGTTGAATACAAGTTTTCAATACACAGAACCCATGTGAAGTCTCCTTTTGGGGGTTGGTCAGGTGGGGTGCTGTAAAAATGTCCAAGGCTGTTGCTTTACACATTGCCCCTGAGATAAGCCTGACTGCTCTGTGCCAAGCTACACAAGGGGGAGCACACGTTATTTTTCAGGTCTGTCTGACTACCCCGGACAGGAGTAGTGGGTTCTGCCTGGCTGGGCTCACATTCATCCAACCGGGCCAAGCTGCCTACAACACTGACATTTCTGAGGGCTGTGGTGGGAATACTTACACTGGAAAAAGGGGAGCAGAGCATACCCTGTGCACATCAAAGATCTCTTTTATTCCACAAAAAGATACTGCTCAGTAGGGCCTGGGCTCATTATCAGATGAGATGGCGCATCTGATAAGGTTGGCACTGTAAGTACAGGGAATCATAATAAATGGAAAGGCCTAGGCCTTTGATCGTTTGTGAGGCATATTTCAGTGGAGATTGACAGTCAGGTGTGATTCCCAGTTACTATTTTGGACCTGTGTTGTGGGTCAATCAGAACTGCAGATGCTTCTGGCGTGGCAGACTGTCTCTTTGACAAAGGAAAGGACAAAGGAGTGGGCACTTCCATTTGGTTGACACACACAAAATGAATTTCAGAAGACCAGGCACTAAATCACATCTATGCCCGGAAATGGGTTATGAAAGAGGGAGCATGAGTCCCAGAGTGGAAAGAAGAACATCAAAAGTTTGAGCTACTGCCTCCAGGACTCGGGATCAAAACCTGCTAGTCTCCCTGCTGGGTGAGAGGCCATCACCCAGAAAGACAAGACCACTTGCGCTGAGCCTGGATCACCAGCCTTCTGACAGCCTGCCACGAACAGCAGATTTTATGAGGAGGACCCTGTTGAGTGGTTCCAGGTGAGTGAAGTGTTTCGACCTCTGGTCCAGTGAGGACCTTTGAGAGATTGTTGACTATTAAGGCCAGAACAAGACTTTGTCACATGGTGTCTAGCGTGGAGCAATTCTTAATAAAAGCAAAGTGGGGGCCTTGGAGACACTGGCCTAGATAATAGTAGTGTGCCACCCTTAAGAGACTCTGGATATAGTTAGTGTGTTGTTGGTATACTTTGTGTGTTTGTATTAAATACTACTTTTATCTCAAAAGTCAGTATTTGACTGGTCAGTCAGCTTTTTGTGTTTACTGTTTGTACTTTGACCTTGCACCACCATTCCCCCTAAGAAGCCTTGGACTGCAGGAACCACACTATCAGTGAGAATCAAGTGCTGAATGGGTAGTGTTTGACCCAACTGTTTAGGATCCATAGTAGATTAGGTCCTGGCACAATAGACATTAAAGGCCTTAACCTCCATGGTTGGACCCAGTAGCACGTGCCTGCCATGTGGCCTTCTGAAGGGGTTCTGACAGCAACCACTGTGCATTGGTCAAGCAAAGGACAACAGACCACTGAACTCCAAACACATTTAGAACAGTCCTTTGGCACACTCATCCACACGAGAAACACGAGACACTACTCGGACCTTCAGCTAGTTCAAATTCATGTTACCGTCACAATGGTCCACACAAACTAATTTGAAACAAAACATAAAAAATACTCTATTTAACCTTGACAACGAAACATAGTATGTAACAACATACAGAACCGCTTCTTATTCTGAGAAACCTACAAATATTCACCCAGAGTGCTACAATGGTGTACAAATGGTAAAAGGCGGTATGCACATATCAATAAAATAATATAATAAAACAGCATGGGTCGCCAATGCAATCCATCAAAGATGGTATCCTATGTTTCATGTAAAAGCAACAAGAACATTTGTGAAAATATTGAAAATGAATGCTACTACCACCTTATAATAATTTCCTCTCGTTAGAGGCAGCCTTTACCTCTTAAAAGGCATGAATTTCATGTCAGTGGCACTCAGAAGATAAGAATTAGGACATTAACGGAAGAACTGTATATATTATTTGAGTTTAGTCCAAATGAGGAGGCGACCTCTGTGATTCTGACAGCTAGCGATAAAAACGTGTTAGCCTAAGTCAGTATGCTAGCAGTTGTTTCGCTTATTAAACACATTTCTAAAGTCTACATTATATTTACTGGTAGAGATCTAAAACACAATACAAAAGGGCACATGTCACTGGTTCAAGTTGCTTCTATTGAGGATCTGTATCTCATTAGATTTCTAGAAAGGAAACTGTGTTCTGCATGGGCAGAATACATTTTCATGATCACGATATAAGAACTGTGAATTATTGATTAATAATTATGAAATACAAAGTAAAAGGAACCGGGATCGTTGTGTATTTTATTGACCCAGCAATTTTTAGTTGCGCCCATCCCCAGAACTCTATCTGAAAGTCATTAAAAAATGGTCTTTGCTGCCATTCATGCATATATCCTCCTCTGAAGTCAGGGTACACATTGAACTATGGACGCATTGGGCACCTGTGGTACTATTAATGCATTTTGGCATGGTATGCTATATTCCATGTTAAGGTTCAGTACTAGCTTCCCCTCTTGGTGCCTTCTGAAGAATGTGGACTACAGTTATTATTCATCAGTGCAGAGGTTCTCCGCTGAGATACAAAACGCTAGTTTTTGTCACCATGTTCTTTTGTACAGTCCTTACAAGGTGAAATCGGGGTTTCTGCAACCTGCGTCTTCAAGATTGCTACGCTCACATACGTCATCTCCGTTTTGTGTATGAATCATACATAGTTGACCCTTGGACGCACTGTATTGGTCACATCACCTTCCCAAACTAACACGCCCTGCTTGCTTGTCTGGCACTGTGAACGCGGCATTTTTCTTTCTCCGATGCCTCCAAAATGAAAAACGCTGCAGAAATCACTGTAGGAAACTGAAAGAAAAATCGGGTAGGGTTCAGAGATCACAAAACAGGCCTGCCAATAACTAACAGCTAAGTGCACTTTATTGATACGATATTAAGAGTTTGACTGTACTTCTCTACAGCACAGCAGCTAAATTGGCTGACTCATGCAAATCGAAATATGGAATAATTAATTTAGACACACTGGAGTCAGTGGAACCAGACATTGGCATACAGAGTATATATAAAGCTAATTAAATACTGGTGACCCCTGCCAGGTCATACAAGGTGTTCCCCTAGTGCTGTGAACAGCCCATTGCAGATGATGACAGCAAGTGTGTATCATTTAGGCATTTTTCAGGCACAAAGTTTGCCTCCTCTTTTTTGTAATTGATATCAGCCTTGACGATGTTGTGTTTAGAAGGCCTTAGAGACCGTCAAAGGTCGCTCAGTGAGGCTTTTGAGGTTGTCATTTACAGTGTAAGTTCTGGGTTGGTGGTGTCCAGATGATCCTATGTTCTCCGCTCCTGTACAGACCCACTACCTTTAGGAGCGAGTGACGGGAGGTCCCTGTGGGAAACAGTCACAGGAGGAAGTGGCTGCAAGACGTACTCCTGCTATATTGTCCGTGTTATATTACATGACAACAATATCATGGACTTAGCTACTACTTCACAAAATAACGGATGTGGATGTAAAATTACTTTTTATAAATTAACTGTAACAGTGTAGAGGTGGGCAGTGTACTGCATGTGATATTACAGGAGATTGATATTATTGAACTTGAGATGCTGCCACACGATTGCCTGCAGGGCTTCTAAGGTCACACCCCTGTACTGGCTTGAGTAGGGTGACATTCATTATATTGCACAAAACTGGGTGACATGGAAAGGCTGTACAGACGCGGGGGAGACTGGCAGTTGAGTAGACTAAAAATCCACTGTTGGGACCTGTTTGACCACATGGGCATATCATTAAAATCAGTATTACAGAGCTGGGCAACAATAAAGATCAGTTATCTTCAGGTGGCCCCTCAGGGGTGAATTTACATTCGGCAAATACGGCAGGAATATTTTCTGGGTTTTGTGACTGGGAAGAGGATTGTTGATGTGGATGGGCAGGAAAATTGTGTGGAGCTGGGTAGGAAGGCTTAGTGTGTCTGGATCTCATGTGCAATGTGTTGGTAAATTTGAGGTGAGCAGAAGGAATGGCTTTTGTCACCATTACTAAAAGAATTATTGGTATTAGCATTGAGTAATAATAGCTATTCAGTTTCCTGCTCTTTAATTTTCCTGTTAAAGTTTTAAGATTTATAATGACTAGCAGCTCTATTACCTACAGCTCTGTATAATAACGGTTCATTTATGCATGGTTGCAATGCACAGTAAATTATTCCCATGAACGGACTCTACAGTATTATGTAATGTTTCCCATTCTCAGGTTTAGCCATTTTTGTTTGCGTCCTCTGTTTGAAAAAATATTCTTGCGCTAATGTGTATGCACAATGTTATACTAAAGTCTGACCAAACAAAAGCCCTGATTTAGAGTTTGGCGGGTGGGTTACTCCTTCACCAACGTGACGGATATCCGGTCCACAGTATTACGATCTCTATAGGCTATTATGGGATTGTAATATGGTGGACGGGATATCCGTCACATTTGTGACGGAGTAAGCTGTCCACCAAACTCTAAATCACGCCCAAAGTTCCTTTATAACAAATAGTGAACTGCACATCGAACACAACATAAAGCAGGGCAACAGTAGACAATTTGGCTGGGGAATCTGCAAACTGACAACTTAAAGGTTACTGTGACATCACGAAAAGAAAGCACATGTGGTCAGCAAACGCCAGCAGAGAACAAACACTTTATGTGATTTTTATATACAAGTAAACCAAAGTGCTAATCATAAATTTCTGCCATCAAGATAATACAAAGTTGAGTTGTTGCTGTTGGGATATGTTATGTAGAAAGGAAAATACCATTCAATTTAGTAAGGAAGAAACACTTAAAAATATGAAGTTCGCTGCCATTGAAAAAAGCGTTGTACAGCAGGGGTGGCTCCTCTGCAATGGCAGAGGAGCGTTGCCCCTCCGGCTAAGAGTCAGAAGCAGAACAATAAAAGGATACTTCACTATCATTTTATTTTTCTGCTGCTGTCTCAGCCAGTATTTGGAGGGAGGGCTGGGGCTGGGCCATGGGAGGGGGGAGGAGGAATGGAGTGCACTAACTGTGGAAATGTGTTTGGCCGGCCGTCTTAGCCCGGCCAAACACACATGCACACTTGGGTTTCTCCAACCCAGCTGTGTTGAACAACCAGGCTGGAGAAACTGCACAGACCCCAGGTCAGTGTCTGAACTACAGTCCAAGCTGCTCAGACCAATCCTGATGCTGCTTTCATGCTAGGTTTAGCATGAGAGCAGCACCAGGATTGCTGGGGAGCCTGTGTTGTGTCTCAGTGAATGCAGAGGTGCAAGGCGGCAGGACACGGCAGCGTTGTGAACGGCAGTGGCCGCCACTGTTGTGCAGGACTGCCCAATGCAAAGTTGAAAGGAAGGTCATGTATCATAATGTCCATGTCTTTGTATGTGCTTATTTGTGTAAGGTATTAGCAGAGCATCAATCTAATTATATGTCAACAGAGGGTGATAAATTATTATGAAAGTGTATAGCTCACCAAAGGGTGTAATTTGAGAATACCTCCTCAAAAATTCACAGGCGTATGTGCAAATCTGCATTATTAGGGATCGACTTTGTACAGGAACCTCTCTGGGTTTCAAATATTTGATATATACAGTAAGATTTTAAGAATACGCCACCATTGAACATTATGGTCAGTAAGGATAGGATTATCTCTCTCCAGGTCATTATGGACACAGTTTCCAGTTATTCAGTCCTGGATTTTTTTGCGAATGTCTTAGGCATTCTGGCTGTTGCAGTTTTTTTGCTTCTATGAACTAATAAGACTAACAAACCTGAATCAATGATTTGTAGATGAAAGGTTCAGGAATGGGAAAAAATATATTTTTCTATCAATCCTTGGGAAATTCATTACTTTATTTTCTAGGAATAATCTTGAGAATGCTCTCGAAAAAAAATAATTATAGAAGAGAGATACTTTATATAATAAGTAGCATGTTAAAGTACCTCAAATGCAACAGTGTAAATTAAGTGCTTTTGAAAAAATCCCTTCTGTTGTCACACATTATAGGGGACCTAACCAAGAAATGCTTATTAATTACAAAATGTCAACAACACTTAAGAGTAAAACCAGAAATCACTAATATTAGGTTTTGTGGAAAAATGTAGATTTCTTTGGAGAAATTTTGAAAATATATCGTTTTGGAATCACTATTTTTTGAAGGCCCTGAACTTCAACCAAAAAGCAGATGATAACTGTTCATACACCTGCTGGCATCATCATGTTATGTGTAACCTCAGCATCCACTCCTAGTTTTTAATCCAACGGCAATTTGCAATCTTGGATATCTGATGTTTAATTTCAAACTTCCAAAGGGTAAAATTCAACTACAAACTCCTGAATATATAGTATCATTGTCCAAGACGCCAAAACCTGGCTGATAGTGCTACATACCATGGGCTATCTGGATTGGCATTAAGAATTCCCTGGAGGGATGTTTGCGAAGACAACACCAAACCACAAGATTTATAGCAAAGAAACCAGCAGACATGGATAACAACCTCCTCATTTGGTTAAATTGTATGATATTGAACAAATTACTTTGCACCTTTGGCTTCATTCCCTTCCATAGCAAAATTAAAATGTGCTTCTTTTTTGTAATGTGTGACACACAAGGACTGCACCCATGCACTATAAGTTGATCCAAAGTTTGCTCAAACATCAGAAATTTTCCCAATCAAGATATGAATAATTCATCCATTTCTCTGTGTTCTTAGTATTTTAGTTCTTATATTTTTGTTTCTTCTTATCATAAACGTGGGAATACAGGTAAGGAATACAAAGAAAAATAAGGAAAACTGGAGGAACTATTCACCCCTTGGACAACTTGAGAATTCTGAGGCTCCACATACCCATGACCGAGATAATTTTTGTATTCTAAACAGTGACAATGATGGGTCCAATATTTTTACATTGGTGAATAACGTATCTTAAAATATGAAAATGTCACTGGTCAGACATTTTCGTCGAATTGCACTAGGTTTCAGTGAAAGAAGGGTGCATCCACAGCTCTACAACACCTGAATGCACATCATGTAGTCCAACCTGATGAGTGACTTTGCACTGCCTGGTAGTGTAGAGAAAAATAATTAAACTATCTTTCAAAACATGTTCAAAGTGATCTGAGATTCACACCACCCATGGCATCTTAGCATGACCTAAACAACTCCAACAATTTCAGCTTAACCTCAGAAATATATTGTTTAATGGCAAAGAGTAAGCATCCACTACTGACATCTGCATGACCTGCAGGTCACAAGTCCAAATCCCAAGTAGGCCAACCGAGACTTTCAACCTTCTACTTATGTTTAAACTACGGTATTATACATTATATAGAAACCAAGCTACTAGCAATAACAGGGAAATATTACCATCATACTGTGTGCTCCAAAAGCTTAGGCCTGAGCTCGAATGAAAACAGAGTTTAGTGGATATCATGAAGTCAACCTGGCCTGTTGACAATTTTGTTGGATGTGCAATTATTGTTTGGACCTTCGGTTATACAGGAACAACAGGATCACAGCACAACCACCACTGCCTAATTTGAGCTAGTGGTTGCCAGTGGGAGTAACTAGCACAGATTATTGGGGACCAGCACTTATTTTCTTGCATTAGACATTGATTCAGGACAAGAAAGGGAAAAGCACATAAAATTGAAAGACGTACAAAAAATGTCACTAAGGGGGAAACCAGGAACCTGCTGGAGTACAATCCTGGTATTCAGGAGCCAACATTTATTAGAACATGCTGTGGGCTTCTGAGCAGAGCTTTGGGCACCTGCCTTTATTCTTTTACACATTAAGCACTAGCATCTACCCTTCAGAGCATTCAAATTGAGGTAGAAGTCCTCATTGCCCCGGCCCAAAATCAACACCAAGTCCTTGTCAATTGGAACTGCTCCTCCTAATGGGCACAGAGATCATCATGTTAATTGCCATTTTGGTATCCTACCTCTTCATGGTCTCATCATCTTGGTGCATATGACAGTGGAGCTTCAATCAGCAGTGCATTTTTAAGTGATAAATAGCATACTTACAAAGTAATGCTGTATATTACTCAGCTTAGCATTCTCAATATTTCACTGGAATATACAACAGTCTTTGTTTGTCTACACACCTATAGGGATTTAGAGGTATTTTGGGTTTGGTTGATACTACTAAATTTTAGAGGCAATCCGTATCCCTCTAGAATTTTAGTGTCTCCTATGCCCATCACAAGTATAAATATATTGCAGGGACGCTAAGATCCTAGTAGTTGTCGGGTGCCCCACAGTAACCAAAATCCAATATAACACAGTATAAAGCTGTGATATGAGAAAACCACGTTAAAACTCCAAGCATATATATTACAATAATCTGTGTGACTTCTGGGAGGCACTAGTGAGGGTGTGGTCTTAACAGGACAGTTTGGATCTAGTTAGTGCTCGTGCACAGGAGGTGTAGGGAGCTACCAATCTAGGCAAAAGATCAGTGTCAGTTTAGAGATAGATTGACAAAGCCTCGCTGCACTTCCTTGCGTTGTATCTAGAGCAACAGTTGAAGGATCTTCGGGCCACATGTATGATTCTGGCCCATTGCGATTCGGTAATTGCGATTTTTAAGAAATCGCAATTACCGACTCGCAAAGGGCCATGTATCACATTTGCGATTCAGTAATTGCGATTTCTTAAAAATCGCAAATGCAATTACTGAATCGCAAATTGCGATACTGGCCCCATTCGCAGCTATGGGCCTGTTGGCCCATAGCTGCGAATTTTTTGCATTTCCTAAATTGCGATTTCTGAACCAGAAATCGCAATTTGGGAAATGCAAAAGGCCAGGGGCCTAAGGCCCCCTCTCCTGCACCCCCAAAAAAAATGTTTTACCATGTAAAGTACACACATGCCAAAAGGGCATGTGTGCTTTACAGATTAAATTTAAAAATGCAGTTTTACTGCATTTTTTAATTTTGCACCAGGTTACCACCTGGTTGCAGACAATGGTATTTTGCATGTGCAAAATACCATTCTGCGAAAAATCGCAATTTGCGATATTTTGCAGAATTGCCTTGCGACATTGCGATTCGCAAAATCCAGGTCACAACGCAGAAAATCGCAATTTTTGCGATTTTCATTTTGTGGTCTGCGAATGCCTTTGATGCATTGCAGACCACGATTTTGCACTCGCAAACGGACGATTTCGCCGTTTGCGAGTGCAAAATATTTTGATACATCTGGCCCTTCCTTCTTAATTGCAGTATGTTGGTGCATATTAGCATGAAGTGGATTATAGCCTCTTGGACATCTGGGATTCACCTGTGCCTGATACGTTTTTTTACCATTTGCTCGGATAAGCCCAAACCAGCAAAATACCTAGTTGGAATTTTATGGAGAGGCTTTATCTCTCAGCTGGAATCAGAATGCTTAGGTACAGTTCAAAAGCAATTAATCGCTTAAGTTCAAAATGTGCTTTCATAAGGTGACCACCCTTCAAAGCCCATTCTGCCCTGGTGTAGCCGAAATATGACTATTTCATGATTTTAGCCTTGTCTCAAGACTTTGAGTTGTGATTAGTCCAGAATCCAAGACCTCCTACATTGTTTAAGATAGCAGCAACATAATTAAGCCACAGCAGCTTAGTTGAGCCTCTGTTTTCCACAATGTCCGAGATGAAAGATCTGTAGCTAGTTGCATTCTTGTTTGCCCAGAATTTGATCCAATCTAAGCAGGGCTTAAAGGAAACTAGGGGCTCTATCTCAGCAAGGCTTAGTTCAGCCTTTAAGGCCCTCATCAGAGAGACAGGACCTGGATGAAGTAGCTGCCTCAGGAATGTGTTTTTGTGGGGGTTTTTAATGTAATGCAGGTCCGGTGCCCCGATAATTCAGTGCCATAAGAAGCAGCCATCAGGACTTTTGCTTCTTAGACGCTGATGACCAGTTCAAAAGATCTTCTTCGGATCTTGTTTGCGAAATGGATTATTGCATCCAAACTTTGTCTCATCAAGGACTCGCTCTTGGAGATCTGGGCCAACAAAGACAAGTTCTCATCAAATTGTATGCCCAGATAATTGCAGTGATTTACTCTTTCTAACTTGACTCCCTGGATTCTAAAATGTGATCTCAAAATTTAGAATACCTAATACAATGACTTTTGCTTTAGAGATGTTTGTTATACATTTTTTGTTAGAGCAATGTTTTTCTATGCCCATGAGACGTTGATGTATTGATCGTTCTGTATGAGAAAGAATAATCACATCACCGGCAAAAACTAATATGGGCACGTTAGTGCCAACCTAATTTTGCGACATCAACACCCAAATCAATGAGAGTTTTGCCCAAGTAATTGATAAAGAGATTAATAAGCAAACAGGCGATAACACAGGGTTGCCACACTCCAGGATCAATGTTTATGTCATGAGAACATTTGCCTCTCATGCCATAGCAGATCCTTGCTGTGTTCCTCCTGTGTTAAAGCCGTTGGTTTCTCTAGAGAGGCTCCATAACATGATACTATTTACTAAATCAAATTCAAGTTTGAAGTCAATGAAGACCATAAACTCAATACAGTCAATAACCTTTTTGATTAGAATGTACTTCATATATAAGAAATAAAGCCTCATAGCCCGGTGTAAGATCCCAAACCCCTTTTAAAAATTAGCATGAAAATCGGAAAAGATTTCATTATCCTCCACCCTTTAAGCTATTAAGAAGAAACTTTCCATAGATTTTGACAGATGCCTCTAGCAGGGAAATAGGCCTATAATTAGCAGGGTCACATTGTGGGCCTTATTTTGCAGATAAGGATTATGATAGGCTTTTTCCATGAAGCCAGAGTTTCCAGTCGTAACCGGAAATCCTGTGTGAATACTGAAGTCCAGGTGGAAAGATTACACCTAGAGATGTCACAGAACAATTTAGCTAGTCTTTCTGGGCTTCTAGCTCAGAATCGCCCCACGTACTTCAGCATCCATGAATTCATAAGATTCACAGATGGAGTCTCCTGGAATTGCAGGGGTGGGGGTTATGGGAAGAGGCTTTGCAAGGGGAATCTTCCTGGGCAGATGGGTGGTTAGAATTATTTATGACTGGCATGTCCCTGTTCTTTATCGAGGTTGGAGCAAGGTCTCTTGGTTGGTTGATGGAAGCAAAATGGCCGGCCCAATCAATACCAGTTTCCAGATTCTTTCTTGCATCCCCATCTCACTAAATCCCAGAATTTAGTTGTGCTTTTTGCCTTAATTGTCGATTGTAGAAGAAGCCATACAGTATTCCTTAGTGGGGCTTTTTTCACTTTGATTAGATGCTTGCATAGCTTCCTGATGTGTTTCGTCCTTTTTGTAGGAATGCCTTTGGCTTAATGAGCATGCTAAAAGTTTCTTCAGGAGCAAGTGCTGCCAATCAAACCACTTCAAGGTTGGTTCGCTGGTTCTGCTATTCCAGCTGACATTTACTTTGGCCTCTATTGTGGTAGTCAGGGCCAACAGATACTCAATACCCTGCACAGCTCCCGTATTTTGTTTCCTGCACCTTAGTGCATGTGGCTGTGGGGCTTCAATCAACAGTGAATTTTGAGTGCTAAGTGGCATACCTGCAAAGTAGTGCTGTGTATTGCTCTGTTTTACAATCTGAATATGTCACTGGAATATGCAACAGTGCTCGTATTTCCACACGTTTATACAGGGAGTGCAGAATTATTAGGCAAGTTGTATTTTTGAGGATTAATTTTATTATTGAACAACAACCATGTTCTCAATGAACCCAAAAAACTCATTAATATCAAAACTGAATATTTTTGGAAGTAGTTTTTAGTTTGTTTTTAGTTTTAGCTATGTTAGGGGGATATCTGTGTGTGCAGGTGACTATCACTGTGCATAATTATTAGGCAACTTAACAAAAAAAAATATATACCCATTTCAATTATTTATCATTACCAGTGAAACCAATATAACATCTCAACATTCACAAATATAAATTTCTGACATTCAAAAACAAAACAAAAACAAATCAGTGACCAATATAGCCACCTTTCTTTGCAAGGACACTCAAAAGCCTGCCATCCATGGATTCTGTCAGTGTTTTGATCTGTTCACCATCAACATTGCGTGCAGCAGCAACCACAGCCTCCCAGACACTGTTCAGAGAGGTGTACTGTTTTCCCTCCTTGTAAATCTCACATTTGATGATGGACCACAGGTTCTCAATGGGGTTCAGATCAGGTGAACAAGGAGGCCATGTCATTAGATTTCCTTCTTTTATACCCTTTCTTGCCAGCCACGCTGTGGAGTACTTGGACGCGTGTGATGGAGCATTGTCCTGCATGAAAATCATGTTTTTCTTGAAGGATGCAGACTTCTTCCTGTACCACTGCTTGAAGAAGGTGTCTTCCAGGAACTGGCAGTAGGACTGGGAGTTGAGCTTGACTCCATCCTCAACCCGAAAAGGCCCCACAAGCTCATCTTTGATGATACCAGCCCAAACCAGTACTCCACCTCCACCTTGCTGGCGTCTGAGTCAGACTGGAGCTCTCTGCCCTTTACCAATCAAGCCACGGGCCCATCCATCTGGTCCATCAAGACTCACTCTCATTTCATCAGTCCATAAAACCTTAGAAAAATCAGTCTTGAGATATTTCTTGGCCCAGTCTTGACGTTTCAGCTTGTGTGTCTTGTTCAGTGGTGGTCGTCTTTCAGCCTTTCTTACCTTGGCCATGTCTCTGAGTATTGCACACCTTGTGCTTTTGGGCACTCCAGTGATGTTGCAGCTCTGAAATATGGCCAAACTGGTGGCAAGTGGCATCGTGGCAGCTGCACGCTTGACTTTTCTCAGTTCATGGGCAGTTATTTTGCGCCTTGGTTTTTCCACACGCTTCTTGCGACCCTGTTGACTATTTTGAATGAAACGCTTGATTGTTCGATGATCACGCTTCAGAAGCGTTGCAATTTTAAGAGTGCTGCATCCCTCTGCAAGATATCTCACTATTTTTGACTTTTCTGAGCCTGTCAAGTCCTTCTTTTGACCCATTTTGCCAAAGGAAAGGAAGTTGCCTAATAATTATGCACACCTGATATAGGGTGTTGATGTCATTAGACCACACCCCTTCTCATTACAGAGATGCACATCACCTAATATGCTTAATTGGTAGTAGGCTTTCGAGCCTATACAGCTTGGAGTAAGACAACATGCATAAAGAGGATGATGTGGTCAAAATACTCATTTGCCTAATAATTCTGCACTCCCTGTAGAGACTTAGAGGCACGTTGGGTTGGTAGTACTAATTTGTTTGACGCAACCCTTATTCCATCGAATTTTAGTATCTCCTACGCCCATGACAGATACATTACAGGGACGCTAAGAACCTAGTAGTTGTCAAGATAATCCACAGTAACAATAATCCAATAAGTGCAGTATGAAATCTTTCTTCGAAAAGTGTTGTGACACTCATTGGGCTTGGGTCGACTATGTAAAACTGCTAAATAAATAAACTCGTTGCACATCAATTTTCCATCTTACTAAGCATCACAGGAAGCTGCCACTAACCCATCCATGGAACTGTTTTGTGAATAAACATCTATTAAATTGAAAGTACAAAAACACAATTGTCCTTCCAATCAACTATAGGTGCAGGTCAGTCCTGATTGACAAAATATATCTGAGGCGGCTCACATATGCGTTTATTCATATGCTTTTCAACAACTGCTAAGTGTAGGCCCTGTGCCCAATTAGGCTGTTCATTGCTCTATGTACAGCTGCATACGGTTACATTGTTTTCGGACGCATAAATCACCAAATGCTAATGATAATAGGGTAATGGGCAAGCCAATAAAAGTGCACCAAAACCAGAGAATAGCAATTATTAAATTCCGTGGTTCACATTACTAACTCATTTAGGATGTTAGTGTGAGGTAATACCGTTATCAAGAAAGACTGATTTAATGTCCATGCAAAGCAGAACAAAACCACACACATGCTGGCTAGGTAACTTATGTCAATAAAGACAAACGTGACTGCTTGAATAGATCACTACGATTCTGCATTATTGTACTAACACATCACGCAAAATATAACAATGGTATTACATATAGATAATTAAAGCAAATGGTGTCAATTTTATGCTGTACCCTCCGTTCTGTCTAGAAGGTGCTTTAGAAGGTACTTCTTTGAGCCACGCACTGGATTAGGCAAAGGAATATGCTGAAGGCCAAATTTATTAAATTTTTACACAACGCAGCAAGGGACGTTGCTTCACTGCATTGCTTCAAAGGGAGGGAGCAGAAATGCAGAATATCTATCAATATGTGGCCCATCTCTGCGCCATTTCCTCTGAGATATGGCGCAGTTCTGCTCATTCGTAGCCCTGTCACACTTCTTAATGCCTAGCGCTAGCACATCAACCTTGTCCCAAGATGCAAGGGTGCCTAAGTGGAGGTCAGAATAATATTTGTGCAGGCCCTTCTTTCAGGGACATGCAGATGTCATTCTGGACAGAGATTTACCTTGTGATTAATTGGAAAAAGAAGTATACATCATTTTTGATCCAAGAATCACTTAAGGGGAAACGTAATGTTAATTTAAATAGAACACACCAAGTTTCTGAATCACATACCCAGTTGCCTAACTTTAGGGATATAAACCCTAATGTAAGAGGGCCTAACGCCACTTTAGCGCCGCCTTAGTGTCATTTATTTATGCTAAGGTGGCGCTGAGGTGGCCTTTTCCCCACGTCATATTTACAAAGTGGTGCAATGCATGCATTGCATCACTTCATAACCCTTTGTGCTACATTATGTATGAGCCATGCATAATGTATGCAAAGGAGGCGTTACCCTGTTAGGTGGGGCCGAATTTCTGTGTCATTTTTTGGGCTCTTTTAACGCTCAGAGCAGGCGTTAAAAGGGGGCACACCATCGGTTACAATGGGCCCCTATGTACTGTTCAGGGTTAGCGCCAAAGTTTTGGTGCTAACCCTGAACAGTACATAAATAGAGTAAAAAATAATAACGCTATTGCCCCCTACCCTGCGCCATGGTGCGCCATACCTTAGAGACGGCGCACACATGGTGGTGGTCGGGGGGCCCTAATAGGTGCAGGGAAAGTGGCACTGCACTAGGTGCAGCACCACTTTCCTTAAATCTGCCTCATAGTTGCTTTTGGCCCCCACCTCAGCTCGGGCATAGAGAACCAGAGCCACTCATGACTGTTCGGGATGTTTGCACTGATTAGAAAGGATTTAGAATAAATGCTCACACACAGCTAACATTGTGCAAAAGATTAGTACTGCCCCATGACAAGTGAGATTAGAAAGTAGTACAATGTCTGAAAAACACCTCCTAGCCCATGAACATGAGATGCAATGGACCTGATGTACAATATTACTTATTCTAGAAAATGCATATAACAGATGTGAAATGTATCTAAAAGAGGGCACCTTATATACAATTTTCCCATTAGGAAGGTGTCCCTTCCACATAAAAACTATTCTTAGAGGCTTAGCTCTCTTTGTATGTATGCTGCAGAATGCAGTACCTATGCAAAGAGGAAATAACAAGAAATAAAGATATTTCTCTTCATTAAGCTAGTCTTGGATAGGCACACCATTTTGGTGAAAACCAATTGTTTACAGACTTTAGTAAATATGGGATTGCCTCAAAATACATGAGTGGCTGCATGAGAACATCCAGGCCCCACCCATGTATCACCTCCCCGATGCAAGGTAACACAAGTCTCTGCTTTGCGTTTCTTTTGGGACAAAATCCCATGTAAAGTCACAAAAATCTTGATTTAAGTGGCTTACGTGGCTTGATAAATCCAAACATAAATTTTGTGTCGGGCTGCCTCACAAATGTGGCACAACCCTGCTGCAAAGTCTTAGCAAATCTGGGTCTGAAATCATTTTTCAGGTGCGCTTTTTAAAAAACATTTTGAACATTTCTGCTGGTAAAACTGCTTTGGGAATTAGCTACACTGCAGTCCAGACAAGTTTTCCGGCCACCAGCGAACCCTCTGCCATGTATGCCCCTCCGGCTAAACTACAGTCTCTACTGCCCCTTACCCACCTTCCCCATCATCCTCCCTCCTCCTTTCACCCTGCAGTGGCAGCACCCCTCAACTCACACTCAGGGCCTGTAATAAATGTGAGCGATAATCACCACAGATACAGGAATACCTAAAGGATTTCTGCCCTGTAAAACTGGGTCTGCATGGTTATTCCCCATTCTGTGGAGATAAACTTGTAATTGCATGCTACTGGTCGGGTATTACCACATTGTAATGATTTTTATGAGTGCACATTTAGGAGCTCGCAGGTAGCTTGCAGCTCCTAAACAGGTCCTTAGTGGGGAACCAAAAAGTGTGACTTACTCCACCAAAGTCAATAATTTCTCAAGATAGTCTACAGCAAATCTTCAGAAAAGCAATCAACATTATTCGTACAGCCCCTTCTTTCCAGTACAAGAATATGTAACTACCTAGTGAATAATTGGGAAAAAATACAGACGTCACGATTGGCCCAAGAAACATAATACTAATATAATAAGAACCAACCAAATTTCTGAATCACATACCCGGCCGACTATCTTTAGGCATACTGAACTGCTCCTGGCCCCCCTCCAGTTCAGGGCAAAGAGCACCAGAGTCGCAAAGAAGCTGTTTCCCTGCAACCTAAGCTTCCCTTCGGGATTTTTTCACCCATTAGAAAGGATTTGCAATAAATGTTCTTACACAAGTTACACTGTAGCAGAAATAGCACTATCCCAAAACCAATGATAATAAAAAGCAACATAATTTCTGAAAATCACCTTCTGGCCCATGAACATGAGATGCAAAAGACCCACTGTATAATAACAATTATTCTAGAAATTGCTGATAACAGACGTGACATTCATAAGAAAAAGAGAAAACGTATACTCTAATGTCCCCTTAGATCTTTGGTGTAGGTATGTGCTTCACTGTTTTGGGGTCAATCCATAAAGACTTTTCAATTGCTGTGCCAGACTCACTGCTGGAAAAAGATATAATTTAATCAGACAGAACTGAACTGTGATTCACAGAGCAACAAACGTCTAAATTATACATATGTAAACTCAAGAAAATCTAGGTTTAGAAAATGCATGATCATTGCGTAACTATTGTCTGACTAAGGTCCAAGTACAAGTCTATGGCTGTGGAGTATCAAGGGGCCTCATCCTTAAAAAGACAAGGTCAGTGGCGCAGTTAAAGATATACAGTGTGTGAGAAATCACAAAATTGACTTAAGGAGTCTTCATGAAGGTTTAGGAATGGTCCTACACATACACAAGCTTTGGAAAATGATAGTTTGCAATTAAACGGACCTGATTTAAACTGAATAGAAAGGAATAGAAAGGCAGAATATGTGTTGGCAGGATGATCCATCTTTGACTTGATAGGGGGTTGAAGCTGTCACCTACCAAACCTGCACATCAGAAAGGCTTTGCCTGAGCACCCTCACAAATGGTTTGACACTAGTTTTAGTTTCTCCAGCCGAGCTGCAGCCAGAACAGGGAGGCAGGTAATTCCAAACACCTCTAGGGATGGAAACCTTCAGACCCTTCTCCTACTTCAAAGCTGACAACAAGTATAAATATTGGGCCCTCAGACCTAACTCTTGAGTACAATCCTGCATACTACAAAAAACTGTTGTGCTGCTTTGCTGCAGGAAGGGCTTCCACTCTGCTGCCCTGTTGCCAATCTACCCGCTGATCTGCTTACTGAGAAGGAAGACTTGACCTGCACCCTTCATCCCAGGCTGAAGTGACTCCAAGGGTCAGCTAACTGACCTCCTGTTCTGAGCTGCAGAGACATAACAGAGGCTCCCCTGTATCTGCCCCCATGACCTGTTGCCTGGACTACAACTGGACCTTCCTGAGCACTGGTGGCCTCTCCTGGAGTGCATTCTTGATCCCCAAGAGGTATCCCTCAGATCCTGGACCCTTGGTGTGGCATCAGTTAAGCTCTGCCTTCAAAGAAAGGAAAAATCCTGAAGTTTTGTGTTCTTCATGACAGGACCTACACTTGCCAGGATCTTGCCACCTGTGCTGCCTGCCAACATGAAGCTCCGGGGTACACCAGCTCTTTGTGCAACAGTGACCATCAGCAATGCCCAGCAACATGATATCAGCATTTCGCACTACCGCACTGACAGCCCGCTCTGACCGCCAACATAAACCTACAGCAATGACTGTCTGTGACATCTGCCAGGTTAATCGCACTACAGTGAAGACAGTTTGTGACTCCTGGCCTGTTTTTAGCACTACAGTTGTGACCTTCTCCCAGACACTCTCCCAGACCATATTGAGAGGGGTTGTATATTGTTTGTAAGTTGTATTTTAATACACATTTGTAATTTTATAACTGTGTGCATAATGGTCACCAGTTTGTGTGCACTTGAATAGACCGGTGTTGGGTAAAGTGTAAAGCCAATGTTAAAGGGTAAAGTCTTCATCAGTTCATTGGGAAAAACATGCCAGATTTCATAGTTTGATCTGTTTATTATGAAACGTGTTGACAAAGCCGGTAGGCCTGATCTACTTTATTTTAAATAATTTTGTTTAAGATAATATGCTTTTAAGGATGGTTTGTTATTACAATGTGGTAAAGCCTGTAGGTAGGTACTTTGCTACTTGGAATTTCACAGATTACTGTTGTAGGAAAGGGTTCTGGTGCGATCTACCAGAACAAACTGTGATAATAGAAAGTATGCACAACAATAATCCTTATCATGCTCTGTAAGAAGAAATAGTATTTTGCTTTGCCAACTGCAGTTTTATACATTTGTAGTTTTGTGACTGTATGCCGGATGGTTGCCTTGTGGAATGGTTATGCTCAGTACAATGGGTATACGTTGGTTATGGTGATGAGCCAATGATAAAGGGTGTATGCCTGATTGTTTGTTATGAAAAGTTACTATAAAGGTAGTAGGTCTGGCATTTTGATTGCTAAAAACATAGGTTAAAGCCATTAGGCATTTAAGGGAGAATTGTTGTTTCTTTGAATTAAAGTCTATAGAGTTGTTTGTTACATGGAATCTCATAGACTACCTAAGTAGGAAAGGATTTTGGTGTTGGTTACTTCTCTGACAATCGATGAGTATAGAAGATTTGCACTGTGAGAATCCTTGTTAATCCCTGTTTTGAGAGATACTATGCTGCTTTGCTAACCGCAATTTTGTGTACATTTGCAATTTAATGACTGTATGCCTGATGGTTGCCTTGGAGGAAAGCTTACACTCAGTACAGCAGGCCTGAGTCAATTATGGTGACAATCCAATGATAAAAAGTGCAGGCTTAATTGGTGTGCAGGAAATGTTATGTTCAAAGCCGTTGGTATGTCCTGTTGTGTGGAAGGTAAACAGCTCTTAAAGGTTGATTGTTATTACAATGTGCTAAAAGCTGGGTCTGATCTGTTTATTATTAAAAGGCATGATAAAAACATCAGGCTTAACAAATTGATTGTGAAAAGTGAGAGAAAGTGGATTAATAGTTGGACTGGATGGTAGTCCCCCACAAGTTATATAGGCACTATTTTTGCCATTCCAGTAAAGGTTTCAGTAACTGAAACCTGAGTTCAGCCCCTGGTAGCTATGGAACAGAGCAGATAGGCTTTGCTTAAGAATATGTGTAAAGGATTTAGAAGTACCAATACAGTTAAAAAGTTGAAACACAATAAAACTCCTACTCTAATTCATAAACATAGAGAGCATTTTAATGAACAAAATGACACCAAAATGACAAGAAAATGCAATGAGAAGAACCAGAGATATGACTTTTTAAACTTTTAAATACAAATAGTGTCATAATGTGCTAATTGCCACATGCCGGGCAATTGGTCACATGAGAACAGGATAAAGGTATGGTTTAAGGCCAACTAGGATAAAGCACGGGTCGGATATGAAGACGAGGTTGGTCCCATTGAAAGAGTTATTGTGTTTTCTTAGAAACAGTTCTGGATGAAAACGGATCTTTTATGAGTTTGTTGGTGCTGACAGCAGTAGGCGGAAGTCTAAGATGGGCTTGATGGAGAAGGATAAGGTCCCAATGGGGTCATTGACAAAGGCAGGAGAAGTTCAGGTTTCCATGTCCTTGAGGTAATTGGCATTGATCTGGTCCTTGTCAAGAAAGCTGCAGGATGGAGTAGAAACAGCCTTGCATAGACTTTAGCTGAAGGTACAGAGAAGTCAGAACCACCAGTGATGTACCCTTGGTGGATCAGCAGGCAGGTTGGTTCCAGTCTCTCAGTCTCTGTTCTCCAGGCAAAGTGTTTGCAGAAAGTGCCTACGTCCCAGGTTGAGAGTTTAGGCAGGAGGAGTAAACTCTGACACCAGCCAAGGGTTACAGAACCTCAGGACCAACACCTTGCTGGGGTCAGGACTCACTCTAGCAAAAGCCACAAGCAGGGTCCATGGTAGGTCCTGATTAAACTGGTCAGCTGCGCTTCTTCCGGGAAAGTGGGCTTCATGCAGTCTTTGTGTCCCTTTAGCTTTACAGGAGGTCAGCCAACTGATTCTTTCAGTCCACTTCTTTATCCTGGTTATACATGGGAGTAGGACCAGCCTTTATGGTTCTCCTCACAGGCCTCAACAGCAGGTGCCATCCTTCTTTTGTCTTCTACAGGCCCAGCAGTGTTCAGAAGGTGCCCAAGGGTGCCATAATTATGCCTGGCACTAGCCTGTGGGTGGGGGTGACTCTTGGTCCCTCCCTGATAAATAAGCAGAAAGTTCTCAGGGATAACCCAACCCACTTTTGCAGCAGTTCCTGTGTGCCCTCCTGCACACAATCCCATTGTACCCCTCTCTAACTAAAAGCACCATGGCATAACCTTTCCTCCCTTTTGCAGAGTTCCTGTGCTCACCCAAGAGGTGTGGCCAGAGAAATTAGTAAATTCTCCCATGTGGTCACTTAAAACTGGTTCTGGGGCAGTCCCTCTTCCACTGGGATTGGTACATGGCTGAACCTGGCTGGCTAGAAGGACAATGGAGGAGGCGGGCCCAGGTGTGAGCTAAATCTGCTTGTAAAATAATTAAGTTCCTGGGCACTAACAAGGTGGTCATCCTGTTGGAGGAACAGGACACCTCTCCACACCTAAGTCCTTCGTCTCAGCTCTGGAAGACAATTCACACCTAATGAAGGAGTTATTCAAATCCTGGATGACAGCTGGAAGCTCAGCCAAGTTGGCTTCTAGTAGCTTTAGGCAGGCTGACAGTCATTTTTTTAAAGTACCTTTTACCAAATATTTGTTACAAATCCAACTTTACCAATGAATTGAATTTGTAATAAATAATTTTAAAAAGCCAAGAATTACCTTTTTAACTGGTTCCTAGGTGGAGATAACTTTATTACCTTTATTAAAGCACCCCAGTTTTTCCCTATGAAACAGCTAATGCTGCTACTGTGGAAATAGCATTTAGGGCATTGTCACTGTGAGGACATGTTTTAACATTTTACATTTCCTGCTTTTAAGTACCTTATGGGCATTTAAAGCCTACTTAGGGGTAACAGTAATATTTAAAAGGAGGTCTATGCCTGTTTGAAGGGGTTATCTTGACAGGTCTTATTTGCAGTTTAAACATGCACAGCCAACATACTGACAGGAGGACTGCAGTCATGTCTTGCAATGTCACTTTAGTGGTGACACATTATGTGCTGCAGTGCATTGGTGGCATTTAACAAACAGGCCCTGGATACACTTTCTACCATGTAGTAGGTACTTATAGATAAGTTAAATATGCCAATTAGGTGTATACCAATGCAACATGTTTTTAGGGGTCAAAGCATATACACTGGGCACTGGAAAACCGTGCCCCAGTGTGCAGAGTCCAAAAACCAACAGACAAATCTAGCAAAAAATGTGGGTGACCACACAAAAAGAGGTGTTTAGCCACAAAAAGCATATGTTAAAATCAATAGGCCTACAAGGGTTGATTGCTATTTCCCTGTACTAAAGGCAGCAGGTGGGTGTTCTGTAACACAAAATGAGAGATTGACTCTGTAAGGAATAATTTTGGTGTTTGTTACTACCTCTGACAAACCCCAGGAGGAGAAGATTTGCACTTTAATAATTCTTGCTCGAATCTCTTCGTAGATGGCTGTCAGGATCTCATAATGAAACAAAAACATGAATAATAGATACATCTATACATGGATTTATGTACCCATAGAAAGAGGGCCCTAAAGTCCACTCTGTTCCGCCATTGATCTGTCTGAGTGTCATTTACACTATGCTTCCATCCATGATAGCAAACCTCCTTGGGTAATGGTTTTGTCTGTCATTGGCTCTTTTGCTCTGTGAATGATGGCATTTTCCCATCACCTTTGCTGTTCCACCTGAAAATGAGTGTGTTTCAGTATCTGGGGCAGGTGGCCAGCCCTTTAAAAAGCCTACAGATGTGTATTTTGTTATGTGGCATGTCACAGATTACCTTGGTAGGGAATGTTTTTGGTGTTGGCTACAGCCTCTGAGACACCCTAAAGGGGAGGAGACTTTCACTGCAAAAATTCTTGTCAGATTCTCTTCTTAGCTATCTCCCAGGATCTTGTAACACAAAATAATTGAATAATACATACATGTACATATATATATACTTATATATCCATATAGATACATAGAGAGCCATTGGACCAGCTCCATTCTGCCACTGGTCTGTCTGAGTGATATTTATACTATACTTTAATCCTCCATCACATTGTGCTGCATGGGATAATGGCTGAGTCTGCGTCAGTCATTGGCTGTATCACCCTAGAAATGACTGCATTTTATGATCACATGTGTACAACCACCTGAAAAGGAGTGTGCTTCAGTGTCAAGGCTAGTTGGCCTCTCATTTAGTTTTACATTTTCTCCTTTTATGGATACCATGTTATTTCTTTGTTTGTACTCTTTTTGTTTTGCTGTTTCTTAAGGGAATATTACAGCTGTCCCGGCAGTGGTAACTGCTCACTCGGCGTGTCATCTGCAATGCACTATATACCATGTGGCCTCTTCCCCTAAACCAGGAAACTGTTATGAAATGCTATCGTCCATAGTGTATCACTGTTTTACCATTCCAAGCTGGACAACATGTTGGTTCTAAATGTGTCTCCTATGCTTGTACTTTAAAAAAGCTATAGACTATTTAAATACATTTGCAAGACTGACACATGCTGCTATATTTAGTTTCGTTATTGCAAGCTTATGCCTCTGTGTTTAGACAGCAGCATGTTTTTATTTTTCCACTTCTATTCTGTGTGTTTTACTACAGTTGTGTCAGAGGGTGAATGCAAGAATGAGTCGGTGGATGGCTGAATGAATCGATGTGTGCAAAGATAAGTGGCTAAACCTAAGGACACAAAAGGTACTTTCATTTATAATCCAGATATATGGCATTGTCAGTGCTTGTTTTATACAGCTTTGCTCACTTTTACCCACACAGTGCTCACATAATAAGCGGTCACCACACGGAACATACAACCACTGGTGTTTCTACATTTACATATGTGCTACCTAGCACACTCTTTGGTACTGATTCGTCCATTTTGGGTCACTTTCAATGGTAGTACTGTAGGCAAACTTTGTTATCGTATTAGACCTGTCTTTTTAGTGCACTGTTCTGGCTTCATGCACATATTATCTGGCTTGGAACTTTTCACATAAAGTCCTCTGTGTTGCACTTTCGTGTAGCTATTAGACTTATGTGCATACCCTATACATGCTCTGCCATCCTGACACACTGGTATTATGTAAACGTTCAGCTATTCATTTAGTTGAAAATAATTTACTGTAATTGTTGTGCAGTCGTAGTGATTTGGTGTTATACTAGGTTGACTATCCTTTATTTTAATGGTCTTGTGTGATTCTTCATTTGATAAATGAATATTGGACTAATTTTTATTGCATCACCATTTTAATCATATGAATCCAGCTATGTTGTATATGATAATCTAGTGCTGAGGACGTTCAAGGGATAATGCCCCCACTTGACCAAACACGTGCTGGCTGAAATCTACTTAGGAAGAAATGAAACAAGATTGCTGTAGCCTGGACTTTAGGAGACACAAACTTTATTTAAAAGACTTCTGCAAACGTAGAGATTTATTACCTAACTGCATGTTTAGAAAGTACACAATTGTTTATGGACTAATGTGTTTAAGAGCAACATATTGTGTCATTTGTACATAGTCAAATAATGTAAATGTGACTGTTTTGAAACTTACACATGTAACAATTATGCAGTTGCCAAAGATGTGAGAAGTGGTGTAGCAATGATTGGTGCAGCTGGTGTAGAGGAGTCAGGGCCCAGGTAGGAGGAGCCCACTGCACCAGCAGCTTCACTGCTGTGTTCTTTAGGAGACCAGCTGGCCTGAAACAGGTGGGGTGATAGGACAGCAGTGGAAGAGCACTTGAATGTCTGCGTGCAGCCATCCCAGTGCAGAAGTCCTGATGCCTTCCCAGATGAAAAAATCATCGCCCATGGTGGAGGGAGCCTGGTAATGGGCTCAGAGGCAGGGGAGGCTCACATATAGGAACTGTGAGGTGAGGGCCCCTCAGCATTTACATCTTAGAGCAGCATCCTTCCGCTACCCCACATCTCTTCCGCCCCTGCCCTGTCCCCCATATTTCCTCTTTCTGCCTCCACTCAGTCTGTATCCTTGCCCGTCGTCTGCTGGCCCCAAGGCTTAAGAAGGAGAAAGTTACAGCTTGCTACTCCTAGGTCTAGAAAAGCAATGCTGTATGTGTTAACCCGTTGTACTTTGCATGAGCGGGTTTGGTTCCCATTCTCTTAACCCGTGACATTCAAGAAAGATGGCACGCCTGATAAAGGTAAGGGATCAGCAGCTCCTTTATTACTCACCCCACAGTGCTCTCAGAGCAATTACTAAATCTCAAACCCATGCAACTCTCATAGAACATCAGAATCTACAGAAAATGTCCCATCTGTGGAACCCAGCAATAGGTGTGTCTCTTGGCATGAGTGTCTGAATGTGTGTGTGGGGATGTGTGTGTGTGTGTGAATGCTCTCACATTTAACACCAATCCGTGCATATGGTCAGCAGCAATGGCTCTACTTGGCATTAGGTAGTCAGACTAGCTTTAAATGATCATTCCTCACGTGGTATAGGCAAGCCTGCATTTTGTGTTTATTCCTAGCATTGGATTGCAATTGCTAGCTTCTGGCGTTCATTGTTGGGGTGGGACCAAAATCTCTGGCAACAGTTAGCATTTGGCAACCTTTCCATGCATGGGATGCCCAACTCCGATATCTGGTGAAGATCCACGGCATATGATGGACTTCCAGGCACACTGCGATCATCTTACCATATACTAGACCTCGATGCTATTTGGTGACAACCCCTGGCATGTGGCACATGCTAATATATTTTATGGCCCTCCCTGACCTCCTTTGACTATCAATATGATCTGATGGTTATTGCAGCAAAGGTGGCATTTCGCTGTTACACTGGTGACCCATTGGGGCCATTATATGAATTACCATCCCTAAGGACTGACCCCCTGATCCCATCCTTAAAGGTTTCCAGAAATCAATTTGCTCCATTCTGTACCTATTTTCTGTGGAATGTGTCATATAACAAGCATTTGAAGGGTACAAACACGTGCAAGTGTCAATGTGCATGCACTCCTGTCAGCAGTCGTAGACAGTGTGCTATGCAATGACCTGCCTAGGCTCTCTTAAAAATGCTGTATTTGATGTTACATATCAGCATTATCAGTTTCCTGCAACACTGATCATCATTTTGAAGTCAGTGTGCATTGTCTAACACAGATGACGAGCACTAATCTACACTAGTTTATGCATAAATAGCTGTATGTGTCAAGCAGACCACGTGCCTCCAGAACATTCACACATTTTTCAGGTTAGTCTTCAGAAGACCTGCCAGGTGGTCACAAAGTGGATTCCCTTCCTTCTGAGTCAGCAACTTTGCAAATATATCATAACTTTTAGATGCCAAAGGTTTGAGAAAACAGGAAGGATAAAACCCTTGATCTTACAGAGCCGTGTTATCCTACTTTGCTGCTGCAGTGAAAGGATTTGCATATACAGAAACATCTGTTGCTTGAGTTGTAACGCAAAATCTATATATACTAGGGCCTGAGTCACAAAGGTAAATGTACAACTTAGTGTAAGTTTATAATTGTTTGCTATTCACAAAAAGGACTGTGGAGTGTCCGTACATAAGAAGATGTGACAGTTCTTCAACAGTAGGGCTCCTATACCTTACGAGAACGAACCAGCCAACCAGCTCATCTTTTAGGAAATTACATACTTTGAATTGGACAGTACCAATCTGTCTCGGAAGGGTAGCTCTACGTTACCGCCAACACTTCAGTGATGGGTTGCTGACAGTACCAGCACATCTCTCATTAAATTGAAACACAGCACTTCATTTCTCAGCATGAATAAAAAAATACTTGTAGTGGGACAGTGTCAGCAATCCTTGGATTGGATGCCCAGCGTTTAATGATACTGCTCGGGCGCTTATCAACAGGCAGTTGCACATTTACTGGAGTGGTGTCAGCACCTTTCAGCAGAGCTGGGGCACTTTTAATGGAAATTCTCTGCACTGCTGGGAAGGTAATTCTTACTCTAAGTCAGAGCAGTACCTTGATTTTTCATATCACATACTGGCATTTTAACCAGAACTGTGAAAGAATACCTGGTTACTATTTAACAGTGAATTGATATACACGCCTGCCATTCTATCGTCATTCCTCGTGTCCCGTGAGGGCACTACTAGTAGAAATGGAGTCCACGTAGAGGACTAGATTGATAAATCTTCAAATGCAGGAATGCTTAAAATAACTCAAGGACGATATGGACGGATATATAAATTGTTGATACTCATCGAGAAACGCTTAAAAGTGAACTCTGAGTGAGACAAGAGTGCCTCCTGCCAACACTTACTTATTCTGGCCCTGGTCGGTGTAGTGGGAGATGAAGAGCCCGACCAGCGCCCGGCTCAGGTGGCCCAGGTAGTGCAGCTGAAGTCGGTAGCGCTGACCGGGCCGCAGGGGCTCCAGCAGCTCCAGCACCAGGTAGTGGTGGGTGGCCGAGTGCCAGAGCCGCTCGATGCCCAGCTCCCGTCCCCGGCTCTCCTCCTCCAGCTCCAGCAGCGCCGCCCGTGTGATGTTCAGCTCCAGGCTGTGCAGCAGCAACACCGAGCCCTGCTCCTCCGAGCTGCAGCGCAGCGTGATGTTCACCTGCCCCGAGAAGGGGAACGCGCCCTGCGCGTCCGGCTCCAGCCGCGGCCACAGCTCCAGCTGGTAGTGCTCGGGCACCGGGCTGGGCGGCAGGCGCAGCTGGTTCCATATCCCGGGACGCTCGGTGCTTCCGCTCGCGGTGCCAGCGGCGTCCTGCGTGCTCGGCGGTGTCGGGGGAGCTGCGCTGCCCCCTGTGGTTTGTGCGCCCTCTGCCGCCGTGGCTGTCTCCTGCAGCTCTGCCGCCGTGGCTGCCTCCTGCAGGCTGCGGGCGTAGAGCGCAGCCAGCACTGCCAGCGCCAGCAGTAGCGCCCCCAGGAGCAGCGCCAGCAGCAGCGCCAGCGCCCGGCTCAGGTAGAAGCCGGAGCGAGACTTGGGACCCATGGTGCAGGCGAAGATCTCTAGTCCGACTATGTCCCCCGTGCGTGTGAGGGCCCAATCTGTGCACAGCAGCGCGGCACATGAAGGGGTGGAGAATGAGTGAGCTACCCTCCGAGGGTCGGCGTAGGCGGAGCTGGAGGTCTGGATGAAGATTGGGAGGGAGCAGGGGAAACCCAGACCGGTCGGGGAGGGATGTCTGCGAGTGTGAATTCCAGTAGTGATGCGAACCCCTCCAGCTCTGGTCCACATCTGCACCGTACACCCGCTGCCCTCGACTGAGCAACTCACGCAGTCCCTTTCACTACCCGAGCTCTCGTTATTCGAAGTTTTCAGAGCCCTTTAAGACGACAGTGGCAAATCTTCTACTTGGCCCAACCTTGTACCTCGTTAATACCCAATGTCCACCTCACTTGCAAAACTTTTGTTAAATAACTTGGCACTGCGCATACGTTGCTGGACCTGCGCTTCCCAAATGAAAATCACGGCTACCCAGGGCAGAATACAGTGTTCCTGTTTACACGCGTCTTAATGCCAAAGGTTTAAGGAGCAACACCCCAAAATGGAACACTTATCACTCCCAGTGCATTCTCGGACTGGGGCTACATTTAAATCTTTTTCTAACCCCTTAGCAAAGAGTGTGCAATTTCTGCAGCATTGAATAAAGAACCACTTCCAGCGAGCAACAGCCCAAAAGACAGGCATTTAGAACAACCGCGGACAACCGAAAATTCCCTACACCCTACTCTGATCACATGTTGGGGAAACCCGAGGACATTTTCAGCATGAATGCGGTAGCAACAATATTAATAGTTCTAGCCTACAAAACACATCTGCACCTCCCAAAGAAATAAGAACTATCCACCACTAAACCTAAGTCGCCGGCATCTGTTTACGGGTCCCCAAAGGGCGTGGATCGCGCACACGAAATTTTACATTAAGGAAATTCATAAAAGTAAGAAATTTGGGGAATCTTATTTTCCTGGAAGACAAAAGTTGTTCAATGGAATTCTGCACACATAATTTGCCGGCCTGAGTCCTGCTTTGGGAACAGCCTCTGTGGTACATTTCCTTTTCTAATTGTAAGATCAACTTAAAACATATGTCTTGGGATCCGAAGACTTAAGGAACATATAGATGTCCTTTTGCACTGTAAACAGAAATATCACTGGTAGAAAATGGTGTCTCGTGTTTACTTTCTCACTACAAACATCATTCTCATTCACCGCTTCTCAAGGCAACCTACTAGTATCGTTGTCTTGTTTGTAAATGTATTTTAAACTTCTGTTTTCCTAGGGGCAGCATGACGCACGCAAGCCTGTTATGGCGCCTAATTCTGTTGCTGCTTTTACTTTGGATTCGAGAGTTGTAATTTATTTGCAATGGAAATATTTATTCTTTTCGCAATGCTTTGTGTTTTCAAGACAAGAGAGAAAAAAAAAGATAATCGTTTGCAGATCCTGGCTCAGGCATTAAAAACTCAGTTCTAGGGAGAAGCAGCATTTGAATGTGAGGGTCTCTTTGAACGCCATTTCCTATTGCATTAAAAGTCCATTTCAAACCATGTACGCATTTTTGCCTACCTACCAGGGAGAATTATGTGCTGATAGATATGTGTCTAGAAAATAAAATAAATATCTTGTTTCTAAACAAGAAAGCATCACATAAAAGAGTAATTTAAAACACATGGTTACATTCACATCTGTTATCTATCAAACGACCCTGATATGTTCATTGAGGTCACCAACTTTTCTAAGGACTCGAGTTTTTTGGACCTTAAAAGTCTCATATCATGCTATTTCGTTTCCATATATAAACTTACCAATAAAAGTGGCTATTGTGGCAATTAACTTGTATGCATCCCAGAGAAGGGTATAGTCTGTTACATGACATTACTGCACACGAGCTTCCAATATCAGGGTCAACATCAACATCTAAGAGTGCGATAAATGATCAGTTCCGGACTGGGAACCCAATGTAGTCCTGGCAATGTTGTCGGAGCAGCTCCCAGGTTCAGGGGGTGGGAGGCTGGTGTGCAAGTGTGAGCGTGCTGCCGCTATTGCAGCACCTCTGCAAAACCGGCCCCCAGTCACAAAACCGGCACCCCGCACTGCAAAACCGGCCTCCACCCTTCCAGCCACCCGTGAAAATACCTGATACCTGCTACAGCCAGTCCAGCCCTGCAGATGATATTCTAGAGGTAGAAATGGACATGGATTCAACTCTAATGAGGAAATAGGTAAGTAAGAGGCTTAGAGAGCACACCAATGCCTGTCAACACCTTGGCACTAGAGTCCATAAAGAGCCCTTCAAAGATGAAGAACTATTTAACCAAGGAGGAAAAAAGGCAGGTTTTCAGCTGTTTTGTAATGTAATGTAATGTAATTCGAGATTTATAAAGCGCGTTCCTACTCAAAGAGCATCGAAGCGCTGGGAAGAAAGCACGTAGTAAAAAATAGACAGAAGATAAGAAAAATAACAGAAATAATGAAGATAGAAAGAAATCCAATAGAAGAAACTGAAACAAACTGAATCAAAGGCCCTGATCTTGATGTACCAAGAAATCAACGAGGAAAGAGCCAAGTTTTCACCATTTTCCTAAATTTCATATAACCTGATTCTTGCCTAATATTCTGTGGGAGAGAGTTCCATCCTCTGGCTGCAGCTACTGTAAAAGCTTTGTCTCCCCATTTGGCTTTATGTGTGCGAGGGACCTGAATCAAGTGAGCTTGGTAAGACCTCAAGCTTCTTTTAGGTACATGCAGGAGGAGTCTGGAAGTCAGGTACCGTGGTCCTATTCCATGAACTGCCTTAAAAGTAAGACAGAGCGACTTAAACTGGATACGCTGCGCCACTGGTAACCAATGTAATTTCCTGAGACTCTCTCTAACTGATATACATCGTGGGAGATTAAGAACCGCTCTGACAGCGTAATTCTGAACTAATTGGAGTCTTTTTATCAGCCCCTTATTCAGATTAAGGAACAGTGCATTACAGTAGTCTATCTTGTGACCCTAGGCAAATCAGGCTGGACTCTGAGATGGCAAGGCAGTGAGTTCCACATTTTACAGGTGGAGTAGGAGAAGAATAGCCTCCCAATGAAGCATTATTGATTCTGGGTATCACTGCCATACCCTGCAGCTAACTCCCCTAACCACCCAACCCAGTGTTGCGCATGGACTTTGGCTGTGTGGCAGGAGTTGGCCACAGGGACTGTCTCTCTGGGTGTGGGAATAGGTGTGAGAGTGGGTGTGAGAGTGTCTGGGTGTGAAAGGGTACATGTAGATGTGACAGTGGGCGTGAGAGTGTCTGGGTGTGAAAGTTGGTGTAAGAGGGTGTCTCTGGGTATGACAGTGTGGGTGAGAGTGTTTCTGTGAGAAAGTGTGTGTCTGTCTGGGTCTGTGAGTGAGTGTGTGAGTGGGTCTGTGAGTGGGTGCATGAGTCTCTGAGCAGGTCTGTGAGTGGGTACATGAGTCTTTGAGTGGGTCTGTGAGAAGGTGTGTGAGTCTGAGTGGGTCTGTGAGTAGGTGCATGACTGTGTAAATGGGTCTGTGAGTGGGTGCATGAGTGTCTAAGTGGGTCTGTGAGTTGGTACTTGAGTCTCTGAGTGGGTCTGCGAGTGGGTGCATGAATGTCTGAGTGTCTGAGTGCATCTGTGAGAGGAAGTGTGAGTGTCTGTGTAGGTGTGTCAATAGTTGTGTGAGTTACTCTGCCACAATGGAACCTCACCTGTTATCCTTTTAACCAAGAGTCCACAGCTTTGTATGAAATATCGACACAAGTGGAGTTCTTTCTGCCTCTTTGGGTAAATGTCTATTAAGTATTCTACAATACAGCTGAATAATGAAGGACAAGGAAATGTCAGCAGTGACCTTGTGTGCGTTTGGCAAAGTGATTGTTCCAAATACATCTTTTTTAAAAATTCTGTGATAACATCAATCTTCCTATAGAGGGGCCAAAGAGCTACAAAGATGTAAATCTCCACCAAACCAGGGTCCTTCCTCCTATCTATATGAAGTAAGTGCTTCTATGTTTTGTGGAGATATCCTCATATTACTCAGCATCAAGAACGCACCATCAAAATTGGTGGGAAATGCACTGAGGGCCCTTTGGAAAGCTGCCCATCATCCTGGCAAAAGGGAGGAAGACATATGCATAGTACTTAGGTAGACAGTGCGGTGCCAAGTGGGCACAGCTTCTAAGTGATTTGCACATTTGCATACTCTTACCAATTTAAAGGGAGAACCATGGGTAAAGGGGCCCTGTGGCCCTGCTCCCTGGCTGATTTTGGCCCTGGGGATCCCATCCCCCCGGGATCCACCACTATTCAATGGGGGTGTGCGGTCACCCTCCTCAGGCCGATTTTGGCCCCTGGGACCTCATCCCCCAGGGACCGGCCATCTGTCCTGGGTGCAGGGCACGCAGTGTGCAATGGGATTGCGTGGGGAGCCTGGAGGCCCCTGGGGCCCCAACCAGCATCCCACCTCATGCAGGAGCCGGCATTGCTTTTGCTCACAGGGAGCTGCTAAAGATGCAGCTCCCTGTCTGCAAAAGCAATTGTTTCCTCTGTTTCTGTGCCCGCATCTCTGCAGGCAGGGAAACAGAGAAAACCTCTTCTTCTAATGGGCAAGAGCACTTTGAAAGCTTTCACCGCTGTTGCTGTCAAAGCTCCTGCCAAGTCAGAGCAATCAGTTATGTCCCGGAGGTGGGCACCGCCGGACATAGCAGGAGCCGGCCCTGGGTGGGGGCAGTCTCCAGGGCCATTATTGGCTTGAAGAGGGGGGCCATGTGGCCCCATCCAATCTTTAAATAGCCCCGGGGAGGTGGTGGTCCCTGGGGCCGGGTGTTTGTGACAGACCCCCTTTATTTTTTAATTTCAGCCCAGGGAGATGCCGGTCTCTGTGGCTGTAGGGGGGATGCATGGCTCCCCTTAATTTATTAGATTGCCCCAGGGAGGTTGCGGTCCCAGGGCTGCAGGGGGAGAGGCCACGTGGGCCCCCGTGCATTCATTTAACTTTTTAGACCCGGGGGGGTGGTGGTCAGACTTGCATCAAAGGTGGGCGCTCTCTGTGCGCCTATACCGACCGCTTCAAGCGGTCCTCAAGGAGAGGTCGGTATAGGCGCACAGAGAGCGCCCACCTTTGATGCAAGTCTGATTATAAGGGGACGCTCCCTCTCCAGGATACCAGAGGCCACTAGCCTCGAGTGTTAGGGTCCTCCCCAGGTATTCCCTTGGTTAAGGTAGGCCCTTCCTCCACCCCTTTTCTAATGTGATTATTTCTGCAGCGCTTAAGAAGCAATTGCAACAGGGATCCAACGCCCTGATGAATGCCCAGAGACCCTCCATAGCTCAATTACAAGGGCAGAAACATGTCGGCTACTCCTTTTAGATAGGTGACCTTGTGAGTCATTGCTCTCACACCGGTTCCCCATTCCTTTTTAATCACACCACACAGAACCCTTTATTAAATTTACCCGGGTATCTGAGTAGGTGTTTTTATTTCCCTAGCATAGCTGGATCCCATTTTCCAGAAATTAAATTAATTTACGCACTGCCTCCTGTTCCTTTAACAGTGAGGTTGAGTCCGCCCAGGTGGCACTGTCCTACCTGGGTGGGGCTAGGTGGTCATATGATGAAGCATGACACTATATAGTGTGTGAGACCACCTAGTCCGTAAAGGAAACCCCCCTCTCAGACCATACACCACTCCACAGCTCACCCACATTTCACCTCTAGTCGAGGTATACGAGTGGTCTAGTGTCACAATTGATACACTACGACCTGCTTACGTTACAAGAACCCCCGTACTCTCATTTGTGATTTAGTATTGTTTTTTGGGAGTCGAGTATGGTGTGTGTTCCTCTTGCTCCCACATACTCTCCCTTTGTGTAATGTAACCCTCCAGACACCACCTCCAGTCGCAAGGAGGAGCACGCATGTAGTAGCCATTCCTGAGGACCCACCCACCTCCCCAATAGTACGACATGCCAGCTCAAACACAGATGAGGACTCTGATGACACTGGGACCACCTTTGAGAGGACAGTAGTGGGAGTACAGCGGGAGCTGGCCAAGGTGGTGCGGGTGGGGATGCAAACTATGGCAGCCAGCCTTGAGGGGATGCGCATGTGCATGATGACGTCTGCCGAACAGTCAGCAGCCATACAAGTCACACAAACCCTACTGCAAGGAGTCCAACAGTGTGTGAAGGACCTCACCACTGCTGTGAGGGAGTTGCCACAACACCTGCCCTCCCAGTCTTGCAGCTGCATGCATGACAACAAGCTGGACTCCCTCAAGGCAGACATACCACAGGGATGTTGCTGCAATACTCAATAATCAGCAGATCCTCCTTGCTGCAGTGATGCCATATCTAGTTTCACAGATGGCAGCTGCCGGGAATTTGGAGTCCACTTCTCCAACCACTCAAGTGTGTATTGCCCCCTCAAATTCACTACCACCACCATCAAGGGCAGAGGAGACAACACACACATCAGAGAATGAAGATGTGGAACAATCATATTCTTCCGTAGGAGTACCCGGTGGCACCAGCCCATGCCACATGGGCACTGATTTTCCTGTGTCCTGTGCTTGACAGCATGCCAGTGTTGCTACAGTTGGTCACATCCACTCTTCACTGACACACTGTTAACCTTATCACTATGGACTGCAATTGTTTCTCACTACTCAATTGGCAATTCATGCTCCTCTGCTCTAAATTACACTTCATCTCAGCATGTCCAATTACGTGTCCCTCAACCTTGCACTTGTGTTGCGTCACAATAGAATGCTTTACACTAATGGGCTCACAAACCTGGACTATGTAATATTGCACTACAGCACTTTAAAATAAACAGCACCCACACAACCACTTTGCCTCTGTGTAATGTGACACATCTACTTTGGTGGAGATTTGTGATGCATGTATCATGTCAATAGTCACAGAGTGTCAATACCGGAGTGCAGAAATAATGTGGGCAGATATTTACGCACAAGGGCCATGACTTCTACTTCTTCTGCGCTGCATTTGCCTAATTTTTGAAGTAAAAGCAGCACAAACGTACAAAATATCATTGTAATTTGTAAGTTTGCGCTGCTTTTGCGTAAAAAAATTAGGCAAATGCAGTGTAATAATAGTATATTTCTGGCCCAAGGTATCTACAAGATGAAACTCAATGCTGGCCACATCCCCTACAAGAAAGTCCTTGTGTATGTGACATTTTCTTTATAACATACATGCCTCACCAACAACATACAGCAGGAATGGCTGTGTAAGAGTGTTTGGCCAATAATGTAAGCTGGGAGTACAATTAAAACACATAGGCGTAAAATTTGTATACTTGACCTCATCAGAAATTGACACTATTCAGTTTAGCAGTGTTCACATGAACATCACACTGCAGGCAGACGTCCCACAGTGCCCAACATTCCAACACAAGACCCAAACGATGACAGCTTTAAAACCACACCTACATGTCCAATACATGGGAACCATAGTCACGTTGAGTGGTGGGTACAATGGATGGCAGATGCATAGAGATTTAGATTTGTTGTAGCTGCGAATGTGACAGCTCATTTGGAAGTGGGAATTAACATGTCAAGAGTGGAATGTGGATGAAAGGACGGAATACACAGGCCAACAGACAGTTGGCACTGTACACTCATGTAAATACCCATATTCCCAAGCATATGACACATGCCGTAAGGGAGTACCTAAATCTTTAATAACTATGTACAAAACAGAACTTAAAACTATGTAACACACCTATACTAACCTAATCTATCCTAACTATGCATTACCCACAACTGGCCCTAACTACCCCATCTACCTTACTTACCACATTTAACAACACACTCTAAACATTTGCCCCCCACACCCTCTTATATGATGAGACACATGTACGCCAACATATACTAACCTAAACAGATACTAACTAATACTAAACAAATATATATTTTTTGTATTTTTACATTATATATATATATATATATATATTTTAATTAAAATACACAAAAGCCCCAACATTAACCCCCACGCACCCACCCACAAACTAACATGTGATAATATGAAACCCCCACCTACTTATCCCATCTAAACTACTACCCTACTATAACCTGTCACTAAACCCCCTAAACCCACTAAAAAACTGGATAAGGAAAGAGGAGGGGGGGATGGAATTAGGGGTGAGGGAAGGCAGGAATTCAGAGGTTTGCCCTCTTCAGAGTTTTCTTAATAGATTTTAGCCTCCAGCTATTTCTGTCCACATCCCGCTGGAGAGTGTCAAGCTTTTTCATGACTTTAAGCATGTCCCTCTGGAGCTGGGAAATGGTGGTCATGTCCAAAGCAGCAGATGTGGTGGTCTGTGTCCCAGTCGTAGTTGCTCCTGCAGGTGTTGTGGTCGGTGGTGCTGAAATGGAAGGTGCAGCAGGTGTGGTGGGTGTTGGCTCTGAGGTTTAGGGTGCAGCAGGTGGGGCTGATGTTATGGTGGCCACTGTGCTACTGGCTGCAGTTGTGGTGGTGGCTCCATCTGTTGTGGCCAATGCTGGTCCCCCGGAAAGCCCGCCATTCTCCTGTGGCTCTCTCTCTCCGATAGCGCCTTGCCATCCTCCGGAACCTAGACTCGACATCCAAGATGTGTCTGCACCTCACTGGCCGCCTCTGGAAATCCCTGATCTCCGCTGCATTCATGTTGATAGCTGTAAAAATTATACAGGCAAACATCAGTGTCATCATTGTGTGATGCATGTACAGATGATAATCTAAGACTCTCCCTCAAATTGCACATGCAGTCCAAATCACAGTACAGATGATATATCGAACCTGACAAATGAAATAGCAACGCTGCCTAACCATCAAGTATTTAATAGCACAGCACAGCAAAGCACAGCAAAGCACAGCAAGAGGTGTACCAAATAAAGTGATCTGTACATTGAGGTAGTGCAATGTGTCACAATGCAAATGCAGCAAGTACTTCAAATGGGCCAGGCCGAATAATCCTTATCATCTGAGTCAACTTCAAGGCACCCAAGACCAGTGATTTGTAGATGTAATTGGCAGGATGGTATGCAGTTGCTAATCATAAGAGGTCAGTGTTGTATGGGACACATGCATTCTTGAATTAGATGACTGTCATCTACACTGTGACCATCACATCTACCTAAATGTATGTTCTTTCCTTACCCCTGTGCCTCAGGGGGGATGGGCATGCAATACATCATCACAACTGTTGAGGACAACCACAAAGCCATGCCCACTTGTACATGATATAGTGAGTGAAACACATGTGAGGAGGGCTGCCACCTAGGAATGAGGTATCCATAGGTCAATCACACCTACATTCATGTTTCCATTTGTGGACAACCATCAGCACCCGATCTGCCAACACAATTCCAAAATCAACCACATTGATGCCAGCACACAACTGGCCTTGACCTGCATGCACGGCAATTACATACCACATAAGCGTCACGTAAATGGAGTACAATTTATGGGACTAGATGCTGGGGGACAGTTACCGATACAGTCCTACATGTACATTACAATACAGGGATGCGCAAGTTTGTGCGGAAAACTGATGCATCACTGTCTTGTGAAAATGAGGTCATGACTCAGTGACAATATTCTGACATTGGAGCACTTCCAAAGCAAATGTGGGCCAACATGTGGCTACTAATCACCTTGCTCACATGCTGCTGCCTATTGCGCAGCACAAGACTCCCAAGATATGACTCTCTGCCTGTGAATGTCCAACCCTTGTATGGAACACTATGTCAACATCCATCCAAGTAATATATCAGATCATATGCCAGCTCATCATATCTTGCAATGAGTGTAACACACAAGAGTCACTCACACAACAGCTGCAATCACTACACAGGACAGACATTATCACACTTACTGTATACATCTGGGTCCTCAAATCGAGCAACTTTCCCGATGGTATAGGGTGTCGGTCCACCTGTAAAACATAGAAAGGAAATATATGCGCAATGTCAGATCACTATACAAACGTTTGGACAACATATCACAGTGTGTAACATTTTATATGAGTGAGCTGCTGATCCTGCATGTAGACACTCCGGCAGACATACCACTACAAACTCGCATTGACACTGACACTCCAGTGAGTGATAGACACACATATGTACAAATGCACTGGGCCTAACAATCATCTGGTGCTAAACCTGACTACTAACATTTGTGGCTAATCCATTTCAGATTACTCTCCATGTCATGATTTGTAATTGGGTGACAATTTCAATGGCTCTTCACTGGTGCACTGCAATATAAGTGACTCAGGTATTGTGGCTTGCGCACATAGGGACAATGAGTAACTGTGTGAAGGACATGTGGGTACATTTTCAGTCAGCAATTATTGTGCATTCAGTGGTCCATAACAGATGTGGCACAGTTACATGTAGGTAACAAATGCCCCATTGGCAGTGTCCCCTAAGCTGTATATGCCCCTTTGCCAACATGATGTCAGGGATCATGTATGTGTAATGATGAGAATGTAGCGCTAAACATGGACAACCCACTTTGCTGTACCAATACTGTGAAATGTGGTATGCTGACAGTGTTGTAGCTGATCATCATTGACAGAATGCATAGGCACAGGTGTTGTCATTGAACCTGAAATGTGTTACTCAGGGCCACATTTACCAAGATCATGTTTTGTGAGTCACACATTGTGAGACTTAGCAACTAGCAATTTTCAAGTAGGATGATCTGAGGTACAACACTGTCAATGACACTGTTTGCAATTCACAAATGGGGTAGCAAACAACCTACCTCATGAATTTGGATGAGGTAGGTCTCATTTTGCAAACCCCTCCTTTTTGCAAATGGGTTAGCACTAACTTGAAACAGATGGTAACTGCAATTGTTTAGTGGCAGCATTTGTGGTCAAGAAAGAATCAATCAGCTGACTACGACTTGCTAATAGGAAAGGAATGCCCCTTCCTAAATGCCACTAACAAACCCTGTTTTGTGATTTGGCAATGTGATAGCAGAATGGCAAAATTGGGGGTATGCATTTGAATGAATATTTTTCCTGATGTACACACAAAAAATCTGAAAACTAGGCCATTTGTGAGAATTAAAAATAGCTTGGTACATGTGGCCCTAAGTAATAGTCAGACATGACTCAAGAAAGCTCAGGACTTCATTGTTAACATGTATGGACATGCGGAATACATCTCAGTACTGGGACACTAACAGTTTGTTCTACTTGCATTCAACAGGGCCACAAACATCGCATGCAGCACGTCAAGACATCTGCTACTGTCACTCAGGAGCATTCTACTGTACACATTTGTCAATGTGACACTCACCAACAGGGCCACTGATCACCACACCCAGGTGGTCCAGCAGGTCCTGTTCTCTGGCCATCATGTCAGCCTAGCGATGCTTCAGCTGGTGCTCATTCCTTGTTGTGTTAAAGACACGTTTGAGGTGGTATAGCACCTTGTCCCAACGCAGCCACCTTACCTCTGTGTGATACCCCGGTATCACACGTCCACTCAACTCCGGCATCATTGGCAGAAAGTTGCAATCAGCAAACAAAGGCCTTAGGCTCCTCCTCACCCGTGGGGGTCAGCCTCACCCTTCCAGACATGTTAGTGCACAACAATTTAAACAGAAAAATGGAAAAAGGAAGGAAAATAAATCTGAAAAAGGAAACTTACAACCAAAACACAAACCCCAACTGACCCAACTAATCTAACCCTCAAACAGACACCCAACAGTGCAAATACAATCCACAAAACACTAAACTACACAAAAACATTTAAACAGGTACAATATACAAATATAATTCACAAAAAGACACAAGAGAGACACTACAAGATACAATAAACGCAATCCTGACATGAACAACACCAAGACATAGCCACACAGTCAAGAAAAAGCACAGACTGTAAAGTGAAAGTGAAAGTACACCCACAGTACCATGTCTGTCAACAGGATTTCCTATTACATCACTTCCTGTCCCCTTTGCGGCCCGTTTTCTATCGTGCATGTATTTGTTTTTACGCATACGATGTTTGTGTGAATATCGACGAATAACCTACATGTGCGGCAAAATACCACGCATTACCGGGAAACTTCTATTTTAATGGATATACGCATGCCTGGGGTGCGTTGGTGGAATTAAAGCTAAGGGCCCATGTATGTTTAGTTAGCGTTTGCGTTGTTTTTAGATGCATTTGCGTCCATTTTTTTTTTACTCAAACTGTGTTTGCGTGATTTTCAATTATTTAACATGCATGCACCCTGTATCATGATGGAGCTAGGATGGTATGGCCTGCAGTGTGTGGTATAGTGGTTGGCCACAGGTGGTAGAGCATGCAACTGCGGCCTAGATTTATATTAACTTTGCGTCGCATTTTCTTTATTTTCTGACCCAAAAGCAGCGCAAACTTACAAAATACAATTGTATTTTGTAAGTTTGTGCCGCTTTTGCATCAATAAATGACAGCAATGCAGCACTTCCAAAGTATAAATCATGGCCTGTGTGTTTTGTGTGTGAATGAACTGTGACAACAATATGTGTGCTTCTGAAGGAATGGCATGCAATACATTTGACGTAATGCTCATGTATGAATGTGTTACAAATGAGTATCTACATCAGATGGCAATCAGTGATGTACAACAATCATCATATGTGTTTGTAATATGTGTTAACTCATTTGATGTGTGTAGTTGTTGAACTTTGGGGACATTACATTTCCCACAACAAACAAAACACAGGGATGATTGAGGATGGCTGCTGAGGGCTATGTCGGATATGTTACCCCTCATATGTCATTAATTGTTGGCTACGACTTCATTGTGACTTGTGTGTGAACTACCCATATGTCGGCCATTTGTACATGTTTGGTAGGTACAGTATTTGCGACACTGTGCCTTAATTCCACTCATAAAATTGATATGTACACGTCAGTTTGACTCATGAAAATTACCTATGCGCCAGATGTATGAAAGGTTTTTTCCCATTCTGTGTCAATGGGAAAATGTGTTCGTACAATGGCCCTATGTTACTAATGTTGCTGTGGTGGACCTGCTGCCCTGGCTGCATGTGTTCACATATTTTCAGATGTGCATTCCACAGACGTGTCCAGTTCAAGTGTGTTGGCATGTGTACCCTGTGACAGTATTGGTCTCCATGGTGTTACGGTTTTGTACGGGTCTAGTCAGGAGTCTGTTGGGGCACCCCTTGAGTTCACAGAGTATCTTGCAAGGAAGAAGTGTACCAAAGCAGAAGAGCAGCTAAAGGCATACAAGGGGATAGGGCAGCTATGGTAAGGCAGATAATACAGAAGAGTGAATACAGAGCAATCTTAGTGAGGACAAGTATGGAACGGGTCAGTAATGGACAAACATGCAGGGCTTATCACTAAGATTGTACACAGGGTAGGGCTCAGAACTTCCCATAGCAACAGGGAATGTCTGTGCCTCTGTGCAGATTAATCTCACAGCTAGTCACCACGCAAGCGCCATAGAAAGGTGGCAGCAGAAGTGAATCTGTGTGTGGACCCTTAGGGCACATACAAGGATTGTACTTACATATACGAGACTAGCTATTGTAGATCGGGCTGGAGACACAGTAACAATTCATGGAATACAGCCATAGCACACTGTCACTGTTAGGCACTAATCACTACATGCGGTGACTAGACAAAGGATGGGGGCTGGATTAGCCTCCTGTAAACCAGGTGCCAGAACAAATACAAAGTTAAACACTTCTAGACAGGTAAGGACAGATGGTACACTTACCAGACACGATACTCCAAGACGAAACAGAAAGCAAGGAAACCAACTAGTAGGCAAAGCCAGGGAAAAGGCTCTGGTTGAAGGATAGGATGGAACAGGTCTGGGTAACAGAAAGCAGGCTGTGGCAGAAACAACCATGAACAAGGCTGAGAAACAGGGAGCAGAGTCTGACTGGAACAAGCAGGAACAGCACTGGGTAAACAGAGAGCATGTTCAGGGGTAATCACAATCCAACAAGGGATCTGGAACACGAATGAATCGTACTCCAATGCACGATGAGGAGCTTCAAGGAATGGCAGCTTCTAAGCAGTTCCAGGCAGCAGCAAGGCCAGGGCAGAGTCACATGGGTGGGCTGCACAAGAGAAGTCACAGGTGTGTGCGGCTTCAGTCTCTAACAAGCCCTGGAGGAGAGAATCTAGTATAAAGGGACAACCAGACTTTTCCCATAGGAAGCAATGGACTGAAGATTACAGGTCTTACCGACTACCAGGCAGTGCAGAATGGGACCTGAAGTCCATGCAGGCTAATGTAGTTCTTCTATAGCATGCCATATGGAAAAGGGAAGCAAGCAGGAGTCAGACTGGTAGTCTGGGTGACTGCCACCTAAAGATGGGAGGGCAGAGACTTAACACATGGCAGTGGCAGGAATTATTTCCAGGGATGGACAGCGCAGGGCATGTGTTGTGAACATTGCTTGTCATGCCTGAGACATTCATGCTATCACTTTTCAGAAATTGTGCACCTCTGGTGACACAAGCTCCGTGCAGAGATAGCAAATGTCACACTTACTAATGTCAGGGGTCTGTTCATACATTCCTGTTACCACTGATATTTCACATCCACTGCCTCATGTATGAGGCGCTTATTTACAGTAGAACAGGTTGGCAATGTGGATGGATGTGTGTCATATGCTGTGGTCCTATGATTTTGTCCTTTCCATGTGAAATTCAAAAGATGATTTTTGTTTATATGTGTGTGATGTTTGCTATACA
Organism: Pleurodeles waltl; assembly: GCF_031143425.1. Classification (NCBI taxonomy): domain Eukaryota; kingdom Metazoa; phylum Chordata; class Amphibia; order Caudata; family Salamandridae; genus Pleurodeles; species Pleurodeles waltl. Next base: position 639,052,540 of record NC_090436.1, on the reverse strand, counting down.
ATCATACGCATCACATGTGATGTTGCATCAGAAGGTGTCAGATTTGTCTTAGTGACATGCTCCCTGAGGTAATACTCACATTCCTAAAGAACATGTGATGGAGAAATAAGTAACCAGAGGAGGATTGTGTGATAAAGTGAGGTGTTTAAATACATATCCTAACAAGGTGTTTAGAGTGACTATTGGTGAAAAATGTTTTGAACAATCTGCTGTCTGTTGCACATTCCTGCAGCTGTGTTTGGATGTTCCCCCTCATTTTCCCTGGCACCATCCTCCTCCTCCTCCTCCTCTGCAGGCAGTTCTTGCTCGGGTTCATATAGGGGATGTTCCTCCTCACACAAATGTTGTGCAGGATGGCACAAGTCAATATGATCTTGCATACCATTTCTGGGGCATATAGGAGGCTGCCTCCTGTGATGTCCAGGCACCTGAATCTGGACTTCAGGATGCCAAAGGTCCTTTCTACAATGGTGGATGTCCTCCGATGCGCCTCATTATAGGCACGCTCTGCTGCTGTGCTTGGGTTGGGGAATGGGGTCATGATCCATGGCTGGATCTCGTAACCCTGATCAGCTGAAAAATAAAATAGGAGTAAGTATTTTGTAAGTGCTTGCACCAGGAATGTCATGTAGCATGGCAGTTGAAATCTTGTGTCGTCTGTGACTCATATGTGTTTGTGGTATTGTGTGAGATCCTAGGCTTCCGTGAGGTTTTTTCTGCAGTGGGTTTCTTTGACTTGTCAACTTGTGTCTGGCTCATTGACCTGATTTCTATGATTTTGTTTCAAAACTGCTGGTCAGTATGTATGTACCATGTGTTGTGTAGTGAGCAGCATGTTCTAGTGTGCTTTCCCTGGAGGGGACATGATACTTCCACACACACAATAGATTCCGATGTGGTGGTAACATGGTTGCACTACATGGCCTAGACATCCCATCCAATTAGACATATGTCATTGCAGATGAAATGCAACAGTGAGGCCCTTTGATTAGGCTTGGTGATAATGCACAACACATCTCCCTAAGTTGGCAGCACTGAGGTGTTCAGTATTGACAATGCACAATTGTGCCATGTGTGACTTGGTTCTATGCAAACCTTTGTAATTCCCTCTGCCAGTGGCTCCTGTGCAACCGTGCACCTACACTACCAAACTTGCTTCAGGTAACCTGACTAACTGCCTTGTGGAGGTGGAGGTATCTGTGCAGGAAGGGCCATCTTCCTGTATATCTGTTATTTTGATGGACAATGGCTCTTTCAGTGTGTACAGCAGTGTGCAGTTTGCATTAGTGGCACATCAATATGTGTTCATAGCACAGTCCACTTCCTTATTGCTACCTGGCAACGGCATCCCAGGTGTGATGTATGATGTTGGGGCTGCCTTGGTATTTCCATTTCACCTACATGTGAGTCTGCATCATCATGCTATGTGTCTCATGGTGTTTGACCTGCAGCAACATACATTGCACACCCCTTCCACAGTACATATTACTTGGCAGGGTGTGGGATTGACTGTGTGGCCTAATGTAAAAGTAAATGGTTCATCTTCCAAGTTGTACTTCCAGTGCAGGCCATGTCATTGCTACTGTGTGCTTTGACATTGGTCCCTTGTAGCTCTAGGGTGGCAGCTTGTTAGAAATGGGGTCTTTCGTTGGCAGTCAGGTTACCCCCTGTCCAAGCAAGGACCCTCACTCTAGTAAGGGTAAAGGAGAATCACCCTTAGTTAACCTTGCTCACCCCCTTGGTAGCTTGACACAAGCAGGCAAGCTGAACTTCAGAGTCTAGATGTAAAGTATTTGTACCAACACACACAGTAACTCAGTGACAACACTACAAAATGACACATCACAGGTTTAGAATAATAGAAAATATTTATCTAAACAAAACAAGAAAAAATCCACCATACATAAGTCAAGTTATGAATTAAAAAGCAAAAAGAGTCTTAAGTCCTTGAAAAAACAGTAAAAACACTGTTAGCATTGAAAAGTACCTGGCTAGCGTCAAAATAACACGCACGGGCGAAGGTGGGATGGAAAAGGCTAGCGATGTGTCGATTTCTCACCCGCAAGCAAGACCGTGTGTCGTTTCTCCTCCTCCTGTTGCATCGGCGTGCGTCGTTTCTTCTCTCTGCAGGAGAGCGATGCGTTTTTTTTTCAGAGATGCCCAGAGATGTTGCGTCAAAAATCCAGCCGCACGGTATCAGGAAAACCGCGCTGTGTGGGTTGCAACCTTATCAGCCTCCGTCAGCAGGTGTTGCGCGTCGTTTCTCCAGCTGCGTGCGTCGATCTTCCAGCCGCGATGGAGGTGGAGTGTCGATTTTAGCCGCGAAGCTGGCGGTGTGTCGTTTCTCAGCTGTGTCTTGGAAAGTTGCATCAAAAGTTTCCCCACACAGCGGTCTGTGCGGGGATTTTCAGTCTCGATCTGCTAGCTTCACCTTCCAAGGCCCCAAGGACTGGATAGGGCACCACTTGGCATGGCAGGAGTCTTAGTAGAGTGTCCAGGTGCTGGCAGGCAAAGTCTTGGATGGCCCTGAGACTTCAACAACAGTAGGCAAGCTCAGGACAAGCCTTTGGAGATTTCTTCACAAGCGGGAATGTACAACAAAGTCCAGTCTTTGTCCCCTTGCACAGGCAGAAGCAGCAACTGCAGGATAGCTCCACAAAGCACAGTCACAGGCAGGGCCGCACTTCTCCTCAGCTCTTCAGCTCTTCAGCTCTTCAGCTCTTCTCCAGGCAGAGGTTCCTCTTGATGTCCAGAAGTGGTCTAGTTTGTCAGGGGTTTGGGTGCTCTTATACCCATTTTGGCCTTTGAAGTAGGACTATTTCAAAGGAAAGTCTCTCTTGTTTGTGAATTCCTGCCTTGGCCAGGCCAGGCCCCGGACACACACCAGGGGGTTGGAGACTGCATTGTGTGAGGGCAGGCACATTCCTTTCAGGTATAAGTGACCGCTCTTCCCCTCCCTCCTAGCACAGATGGCACATTAGGATATGCAGGCTACACCCTTTGTTTTGCTGTCTTGAGAGAGGGTCAAACAGCCCAACTGTCAAACTATCCCAGGCAGGGAATCCACCAACAGGTAGAGTCACAGAATGGTTTAAGCAAGAAAATGCCCACTTTCTAAAAGTGGCATTTTCAAAAATACAATCTCAAAACCAACTTTACTAAAAGATGTATTTTTAAATTGTGAGCTCAAAGACCCCAAACTCCATATGGCTATCTGCTCCCAAAGGGAACCTACGCTTTAATCATTTTTAAAGGCAGCCCACATGATAACCTATGAGAGGGATAGGCCTTGTAACAGTGAAAAACTAATTTGGCAGTATTTCACTGTCAGGACATATAAAACATATTAGTATATGTCCTACCTTAAACATACACTGCACCCTGCCCATGGGACTACCTCGGGCCTACCTTAGGGGTGTCTTACGTGTAAGAAAGGGGAAGGTTTAGGCCTGGCAAGTAGGTACACTTGCCAAGTCGAATTGGCAGTTTAAAACTGCACACACAGACACTGCAGTGGCAGGTCTGAGCCATGTTTACAGGCCTACTCATGTGGGTGGCACAACCAGTGCTGCAGGCCCACTAGTAGCATTTGATTTACAGGCCCTGGGCATCTCTAGTGCACTGTACTAGGGACTTCCCAGTAAATCAAATATGCCAATCATGGAAATCCAATTACTATACATTTTACACAGAGAGCATATGCACTTTAGTACTGGTTAGCAGTGGTAAAGTGCTCAGAGTTCAAAAGCCAACAACAACAGGTCAGAAAAACCCAGGAAGCAGGAGGCAAAAAGATTGGAGATGACCCTGCAAAAGGAAAAAAAGTCCAACACAGCTAATGTTTTTGGAAGCCGTCATTTGTCCATAGGTGTGTATCCCATTGTGTCAGGGTGTACAACATAACTACCTGTGTCACACCTCAGTGACTTTCTGCCCACTTGTCAATGTAGTGGTATATGTATTGTGTGTCCTACAGGGTTGCTGTGCCGTGTGTATATTGTTAGGTTTATGGACTTACCAACAAAAAGGCCATTGCCATATCGTCCGTCCTGGAAGTGCTGATTGATGGTGCTGCTGTGAAAGATGAAGGAATCATGTAGCACCTCCATGTTGTCCTTATTGAGCAATGATGTTGCTTGTGTGTGTTTTTCTTAAGTAGTGGTGTGTTTGCCTCATTTTAACTCCTGGCCTGACTTAGGTGTTAAAATTTGACGCAAATCGGGCTTAGTGTCATTTTTTTGGTCCGCCTCCCACCCGTGCGTCATTTTTGCCCTTTTGGATAAATATGGCGCTAAGGTGTTTGAGTCAATTCTTGGACGGGAATGCCAACCTTGCATCTCATTGACGCAAGGTGTTTTCACGCATCCTTAAAAGGACGCAAACTCCATATTTTTGACACTAGGCATGTCTAACTTCAAAATATAAATACGGAGTTAAGTTTGCACGGGATTTGCATTAAAAATGACGCAAATCTGGCACAAACAGAGTATAAATATGGGGCTAGGTTTTAACTATAACTACCTACTACCGACTGCCAGTAGGTAATATATATACTCACTTAAAAACAAAGTTTACAGGGACATTATAGTTAGGCTCACATTTTAAATGTATAAAACCATAGAAATGCACCTGTTATTGTTTGAGTTATCTCAAATACCTGAAGCTTGTGCCCTAAGGTGACTATAACTCACATCCCCGCCGTGAACAGGTTTTTTGTGAACATTTTTGCTGCAAATATTACCTTGATATTATCAATGATGTTATCAAAGATATCATGTGTGCTGTAATTTGTGGGGTAATTAGCAGTGCATAGCGAGTGCGCCGGGGGTTAGCCTCAGGGCCTGGCTGCCAGCTCCCTATAATCACCCAATCCCGTGGCCGTGTGCAGTGGGGGCTGGGTTTCAGCAGCAGACAAGAAAGAACCCACTTGTCACAGTCACTACATGAGATATTGTGCTCTAAAAAGGCAAGGAGGCCAACATCTCCATCAAGGATTACAGATAACGTTTCAAGGTGGAAATGCAGAGCAAACACACTTCTTTTACCTTGGACATGCTCACAAAGTTAAGGCTGATTAGTACTTTACAAAAAGGGAGCTTCAACCTGGGCATCTGCTTTGTTTGTATCTGTAAGTGCTTGCCACTGAGGTTTAATTTCTGTGAAATGAGCTTTGTGCTGCCATGCGTATTTATCCAAGAAGACACTACTGTTTTGTGCAAAATGTCTACTCAATTGCAATACTTTCTACTCGCTAATTAGTGAGTGTTGCCTTCTTGGGTAAATGTATTGTGCATCTCCTACACTACAGCTGAGTGAAAAATAGGCCGGGGCAGAATGCTGGAGTTGCGCGTAACTCCACTGGGTGCCAAAAAGCTCTGCACCGCTATGCAGAGTGCCACTGGCCGGCAGAGGTCCTTTTCACGCCTGTTCACTTTGTATTTTACATCAAACACAAAGCAAAGTAGGTACTTGAGTTCAAAGTCACGTTCAAACGGCACCACGTGGTTTGCATGGGCATGGCTAACTTTGTTTTCACACTGTTTATGATACTGGGCCTGTTTGTTTTAATCCCTTAATAATCTTTCCAATCCTCCACCTCCTAATTAATCTACCCCTCATTTTTATTTGTTGTATTAGTGTGTCTTTTTGTGTCTGTGTACTTTAAAGTTGTTTTTTTCAACTTTTTTGTGCTTTTTGTGACTTTTTGTATTTTTGTTTACTTTCCCTTTACTTCCCTGGTTATTTCTTCCTTATTTCCTTCTCCTCCTGTTTCTTTTCTTCACCCCACCACCCAGTACCATGGCAGAGAGGGTAGTGCAAGCGAACAAGGGAGCAGCAGCAACAGACCCTCTGGACATTCAGCAGCAGCTGCTTATCTGGTTGGCGGTGGTGCCGCCAACGTGTGCTGTCCTGGCCCAACTGGTTTTCTGCGTGCAGCGCCACATCCCCTTCATGCTGGTAGCAGGCCAGGGAGAGATTTCCTCCTGTGGGAGGATTATCTGCATTGGGCTAGGGTGGGCATGTGTGTTTGGGGGACCACCCTGGTCCAGCGCACTACCAAACAGCTGACATAACTCTAGGCAGATATCATTGACTGCAAGCAGGACCTGCATGACCTGCTAGACGTGGAGATTTCAGGGCTGGGTGAGTATTAACTATATTATTGTGCTTGTGTTCTACAATGCTAACTTTTTTTCCAAATAGCATGCTGCTCACACTCTGTGGTAAGTTACGTTTACATTAAGAATATTATATATTCTGTGATCAAGTTAGAGCTAGGCAGGTGCTGAGCGCTACATCATTGTACTCGTATGCATTCACTTTGACTGATTATTTAGGAAGTCATTGAATGCAGACTCCTCTGTCCTCCTGTCACCATAGTGTATTAGTGATATCAGTGAGTTAGTATTCTCTGTGACTTTCTTTATGTAGCTTGTACAGTTCTAAGCAATTTCACAGTGATGTATAGTACTAGTATCCATCTATGCACTGCAAAAAAAGGAAGGCTGAGTTGGTCCATCAACGGGGTTGAGAAATAAGAATAGAATCGACGATCATTCACTACAATGCATTAGTTTCAAATTTAGATTTTGTTAAGGAAATTTGGGATAGGGATTTTAGGAGAATAGCCAACTGAACATTAGTTGATCATACTAGTACCTAAGGCAATTTAATTTAAGTACAATCTTACTGCGTTTTCATATATAATATAATTATAATAATTTTGTGGAGCTTAACTGGACAACCAGTCTATTTTTTAATCTTCTTTGTTTCTTACATCAGCACCCAAGAGCAAGAAGAGGGACACCACAGAAGCAGATTCGGCAGGAGCTGGGGAGGCACTGACCACCAGCGCCAATGTAGAGGGCTCTGCTCATCCCAGTAAGTCATATTATTTAATATTATTATTATATACTTAACTTTTACCTCTGCCATCTATTATACTACTTTAAATTTTGCCTTTTATACTTTTTTATATTGTTTCCTTTTTTTTCCAGCTCCCCTATCCAAATTTTGTTTAATTCTTGTTAAACATGCAGTATCTTTTTTTTGTCTTTCAGTGACCATTTCTATTCCACTTCTTCAATGCGCTTTACTGATTCTGAGGCATCATCATCATAGGCTATAGCTCTGCCTCATCCAATATGCAAAGTTTTTCTAAGACTGTGAACCAATAAAATACCCAGAGTGATATTTTTGATATTGTAGTGCCAACTGAACTGTAACTATGTATTGCGGTTGCAGTTTTTTAAATAAAAAATTAAGGGGAGGTGTACCTGGCATCTAAAAATTGCATAATGCTTTTTTCTAGCCACACCAACCACGAGTGGAGCCGTCTCAAGTTTGGCTGCTGGAATAGATGGAGCAGGGTTGAGGAGAAAGCAGCGGCCGAGACGGGTGGTGGTAAGTCACATTGATTTCTCATTGGACAATTACTATGTCTCACTAGCTACAAGGGCATCATCATGATTGTGATTGAACCCCCAGGTTACAGCTTCAGGCTGTTTGGATTACTTATGGCATCTTATTTATATCAGCAACTCAGCAAAAGCAAACATAATGTATGCCAAAAAATAATTGATGGCTTTATGGAAACGGTAAAGAACGGAAGGTTAAAAAAAGGTTGGGTGAAATGAATGAAAGGAAAGGATGTGTGGGTGGGTGAAAGGATGCAGGGGTGAGTATTGGGTAAATAGATGGATGGGTAAAAGGTTGATTGAAAGAAAGGGTGGATAAGGGATACTGAATGGATGGATAATGGATTGTGAATTTCGATGAAAGACTGGATGAGCTTAAATCATGGTGGCTATGGGTGAATATATATTAGGGAGATTGAAAGGATGATTGAATAATTGCTTAGATGAATAACCAAGGGAGCTCTTCGGTAGAGGGGCATGATGCTCATCTACTTCGCTTACTTTGTGTTTTATGGTTATCAAAGCTATGGTTCAAAGCGGGGAGTATTTTAATTTGTGTTCTAATCCCTTGAATCACTGTATTTGCTAAACAAGGCAGATATGTGCCTGACCCATTATCATTCATCAACTCCCTCCCTACCCATGCCATTTCACCACCTATGACCAAAGAAGTGCAGTATGGTTCAATTTGTGCCTGCAGTGTTAGCTGTGCAATATGCGTCTGCTTCAGTTAATGCGGAATTTATAAAGTTTTGCATGCATTGCAAACTGAACACACAAGGTGTGTTGTTTTCCCTTCACCCACTCAGTTACCTCTTAGTACTCCACTCCTTTATTCTTTCCTAAATTCTTCCATCCCAGCGTATCAAATACATTGAAAAATCCATTCTTGGCATGTGCCACACATTTATGGCTATGTGAAGTGTTTCCAAAATATAATAATTGGTTTTCCATAACAGATTTATTTTACGCCTGTTCAGATTTTTCAGACATTCAGACGTTTGTCTACATAGTGACTGAATAAGCCAAAGCTTCGGCACATGAATAATCGATGGTCAGTGACACCCCTCTATTCTTTAGCAAAAGCTATACCTACCCGCCTAATCCATTTGTCTTGCTCTGCAGTAGAGTAAGTCAAGTTTCCTTTCCTTACTGCCCAGTGAATGAATTTGTTGGAAAGAGTTTGTGGTAGTGGGCAAGGCCAGTGAGTAAAGTGGGACTAGTAAGTGCTGATTTGATTTCAAGCTTAGCGTAAGGGATACTCTGTGATGAACGTGCCAAATACAATCTATATAGCCCATTCCTTTCCTTGTGGTGCAGTACATTGTTTTCCTCACCTTCTACTTACAGCAGACAGGATAAATATATCAGCACTTTATACATGATATGTGTGACATATCTTAATTATTCATCTGCCTCTTTGGATTCAGGGAGGAAACTAAGTGAAAGGCATGATAGGAAGAGCAGGGCCATTGTAATTAAAGATAGATAATTGTCAACTACAGCTGCCCCAACTGCAGTCAGTAGCAAAGTACTCTAAATGCTGGCTAGCCTGCCTCCATTTATTTGGCACATCAACTTGTACTCCATAGTGCATAATGTCTTACTCATAAATGAGATGTAATTCATTTTTATTTTTCCACTAAAAGTGTCTGTTTAGTTACTAGAAAAGCCTTTAAAAGAAAAAAAATGAAATCACTGTTTTTTTAGTCTGGTGTTATTCTACCTTAATTCTTTTCTTCCAGACAACCAATGCTTTTTATGTGAGTCATGTGTGGATGAACAAATAAAATTGGCCCTGGGACTCTCCTAATCATAATCATATCAAATTCCAATGTCCCTAGGGGACCAGCAATGTAGTGTTACTGTGCCACCCACTACCTAATTTTGAAGAAGTGTTTGTTCAGAGCATTGTTTACAATTTGTCTTATTTATTTTTGTTTTTCTCAATATAGTGACTCCTGCTGGACAACCACCAACCAGGCAGGAGTTATTGTTCCGTCTAAGGCAGCAGAGGCTAGAGAACATACAAGCTGCATACTGGCAGCTGGTGGTACTGCAGAGGCTGAAATATCTGTCTCGGACCCAGGAACCAGCACCCAGCTCAGCAGCACGCCAGCCCCAGTATCCAGCCTCTCAGCCACTACATCGCCAGTGCTGCCACCAGCTATCAGAGTCCCTGACTGCACCTGCTGCTGACCCCTCCCGCTCTGATAGGGTATTGCTCCACCATATCCTACAGCGGATGGACCGGGTAGAGAGCCAGCTCTCTAGGATAGAGCAGAGCCTGGACCAGCTCTGGACCCATATAGACAATGCCTTCTTCTTAACCCTTTTTTTATTTTTTGTTTTGGTGGAAGGGACTTGTTGTCGGTGGAGAGGGTGGGGAGGGAGTTGGGGCGGGGTTTTCAAAAACTTTTCATATTGGATTTTTTGTTGGACTTTTTGGGGATGGGCTTTTTGTTTGGGGGAAAAGGATGGGCCTGCTGTAGGTGGAAAGGGAGGGTTTTGTATTTGTTAAAAATAAAAAGGTGATAATTTATTTTACTTGATTTATGCCTTAAATGTTTATTTTGGTGTTTTAGTTTGCACTGCTGTTATTTAGTGTAGCCTGTTTTTTAAATCTGCTAAAAATGAATATCAGTTACTTAAACCCTTGCTCTGTTGCCCTCTGCAACTATATTGACCACTAAGGGATGATTGCCATTGCCTATTTTGCCTAGATACACATAGATAACATCTTTAGTAGGAGTTAATCACTAACTAAACAAGTTAACTTCAATCCATAGTTCTTCTCTTTCCTGAATACATGAAGTGAGTGTGTCTTTTTACTGCAGGGTTTTTCCCAAGGTGGTATCTTAAAGTAGCAGGATAGTGGGCTAGCAGGGAAGACAGAAGGTGCCAGTCCTATCTATGCGAACTCCAACTGCAGGATTAATCGAAGGGTTATCCATCACTGTCAACTAGATTGAAAGAAAACAGAGAGTTAGTGGGTCATATTATAGCATAACTTTAGGAAGGCTGAGACCAGACTACCACAATGACATTATTTGACACATAATAAAGAAGACCTGATATGATAATAAAAACTAGCAATAGAAACTTCTTCTGAGCAATGGGGGGAGGGAGTATTTAAGAACTAAACTTAGGAAATGAAATCATAGAGTCAAGAGAAGTGGGCTCAGAGTTAAGAGTGGTTGGACAAGATTAAGAGTTTACCCAAACACACAACACAAGGCCTTAATGATGATGTTGATTGGGCTGGTGTGGAATATTACTCAGGTAATAGAAGGTCATGCAGTGAGTTGGTGTCGCTTTCACCACATCCGCCCCAGCAAGTGTGTGATACACTGATGGTGTAAAATGAAGTCACACCTCAAGAATCACACAGCCCTGGGGAAGGTGGCTAAGGGCTCCATGAATGGACGGGAAAGGGGAGTTGGGGGAAGGTGTGACAAAGACAAAACTACACAAAATAAACCATGACAATATTCATTGGGCGCCGAGTAGCACACCATCATCAATCTGTTGTGGAAGGAAACAATAATGGTATACCTATGACACAGTTCAGTTAAATGCATTGCAAATGCTCCTTCTGCCCCAGAAATACCCAATATAGTATATTTCCAAATCTTATGACTTCTAGGTCTGAAAAATACAAATTACGGAAGATTGAAGTTAACCCACCCAGTTCTAAAAAATATGATTGCTAAAAGGAAAAAGATACTGTATTGCCAAATTGGGCGGTACATCTCTATTCTTCTTGGAATGTTCGTCACTCTTGGGTGCCTGGCTGAACCTATCTGGGAGGTATGCGGGAGTCTTGAGCTTTCAGCAAGTTTTGTTCATGCAGGAGAGAACTAGGAGAAGGCTGTGTATTGAAAAAAAACAGTAATTGTATTATAGAGTAAAGGCAAAGGACAAAAGGAAGCAAGGTAAGCTTCATGAGGACTCAGAAGTGTACCGAAAAGACTCGGAGGCAGCACAAAAACCTAAGAGGAATTTGAAGTTTGAGCCAGCAATGCAGAAAATACATACTAAGCAGCATTTCCCAACAACGCACCTCTCTCCAGTCCACAGAGCTGAGTGAGTACTAGGCCTCAGAGTCTTCGTCATCATCATGGATTCTCTTTGAAGTCAATAACTTTTTCCTTCTGGCTGTTAAGGTAGTCCCACCCTGAGTCCTTCCATCCTCTTCCTCCTGTTTTTGAGGAACTCCGTCCCAGTCTCAAACCAACCGAGGTAGACCTCTGTAGTCATTAGTGCACTGCTGTTGAAGAACAAATAGAGAAACAGAACTGGAGTATTTTGTGTAGATTTGTTTTTGGTAACTAACCAGCCACCACACACATCATCAATCAACACTCACAATCACTCAATATAGCACCACTCAATGGTGCAATAGTTACTAGTTACTTCTTCCAATTCAAGCATGGTGATTTAACAAAATATTATCTCCTCCATTGGTAGTAAGTAGCAATACATTGGAATTTGGCATTGGCACTGGCAGTCTTTTAATCAATGATCTTCTGGGACAGCCCTGCTAAGTGATGTTAAAAAAAATAAAGGATAGGCAATGGCATGTGAGGGAGGCAGGCATCCTTCGGGTAGGTCGCTTCCCCGCCGCTGCAGCTCCACCTGCCCAGGCCCCTGCCACTGGTCTGGTAAGTCCTAGGTTCTTTTGTTTTGCTCCGCTCTCATCCTTCTCCTTTTCTCGCTCCTTCCTCCTTTGCCTCTCCTGTTGTGCTTTGCTTTTCTCCGTTCCCTCTCCTGTTGTGCTTTGCTTTTCCCCTTTGCCTCTCCTGTTGCGCTTTGTTTTTTCTCCTCTTGCATCTCCTGTTGTGCTCTTTCTTTTTTCCCTCTCGTTCCGCTCTCCAGACGCTCCCCTGCCCCCCGCTCTCCCGCCTCCCGCCATCCCGATTTCCCGCCGCTGCTTCCCGTGCAGCCCCGCCCCCCCTGCTTCCATTCGCTACTCTCCCTCCCGCCTCCCAGCTGACCCCTCCTCCCCCCCTTCCCTCTTATGGCGGCCGCTGCGCGGCAGAGACAGCGACCCTTGACCCTCGGGTAGGTCGCTTCCCCGCCGCTGCAGCTCCACCTGCCCAGGCCCCTGCCACTGGTCCGGTAAGTCCTAGGTTCTTTTGTTTTGCTCTGCTCTCATCCTTCTCCTTTTCTCGCTCCTTCCTCCTTTGCTTCACCTGTTGTGCTTTGCTTTTCTCCGTTTCCTCTCCTGTTGTGACTCCGCTTTTCACCTTTGCCTCTCCTGTTGTGCTTTGCTTTTCTCCGTTTCCTCTCCTGTTGTGACTCCGCTTTTCACCTTTGCCTCTCCTGTTGTGCTTTGCTTTTCTCCTTTGCCTCTCCTGTTGTGCTGTGCTTTTCACCTTTGCCTCTCCTGTTGTGACTCCGCTTTTCACCTTTGCCTCTCCTGTTGTGCTTTGCTTTTCTCCTTTGCCTCTCCTGTTGTGCTTTGCTTTTCTCTGTTTCCTCTCCTGTTGTGACTCCGCTTCTCTCCTTTGCCTCTCCTGTTTCGCTTTGTTTTTTTCTCCTCTTGTGCTCTTTCTTTTTTCCCTCCCGTTCCGCTCCCCAGACTCTCCCCTGCCCACCGCTCTCCCGCCTTCCCACTTTCCTGCCGCTGCTTCCCGTGCAGACCCGCCCCCCCTGCTTCCATTCGCTACTCTCCCTCCCACCTCCCGCCTCCCAGCTGACCCCCCCTTCCCTCTTATGGCGGGCGCTGTGCGGCCACGCTGCTGGCGCGCCAAAGTCAAGCCCGTCTGCGCCCGTCCGCGCCTGGACCGTGCCCAGCGCCAGAACCCCTTGCCCCCAGCGCTCCCAAAACCCCCAGCTCAGATACGACGCCGCCTCCCTCCGGCACTCAACCCCGGACGAACTACCACCTCCTACCAAGCCTCCTACCTCCTACCAAGCCAGCCCCAAACGCACTCATGGACCCTTTGCCTGTCAAACCTGCAAGTATACCTCCCACCGCGCCTGCAATCCGTCCACCGGCCCACGATCCAACAAACACCTCAAGTGCATCCTCCTCAACGCACGCTCCGTCCATAAGCAAGCCATTGAACTATGGGACCTCTTGGACTCAACTGTACCTGACGTCGCCTTCATCACAGAAACCTGGATGAACGCCTCATCGGCTCCCGACATCGCCCTAGCCATCCCAGACGGCTACAAGATCGCCAGGAAAGACCGCGCCAACCAAATCGGAGGAGGAATCGTCATCATCTACAAAAGCTCCATCAACGTCACTACCTCCACCGAAGACACCCTCCTTGCCGCCGAACACATGCACTTCCAGATCCACACCAAACCCAGGACCACCCTCAGAGGCACTCTCGTCTGCAGGTCCCCTGGCCCACGCGCCCTATTCAGCGAATCCATCACAGACTTCATCACCCCGCACGCCCTAGCCTCGCCTGACTACATCCTCTTCGGGGACCTGAACTTCCACCTGGAGAAGAACAACAACACCAACACCGCCACCTTGCTCGACAACCTCGCCAACCTCGGACTCAAGCAACTGGTGAACACCCCCACCCACACCGCCGGCCACACGCTCAACCCCATCTTCTCCGCCAGCAACCACGTATCCTTCAACCACTCCTCCGAGATACACTGGACCGACCACAGATGTGTCCACTTCACCTTCAGATGCAAGACCCACCACCTTCGCACACAACTAATCACCTGCAGACCCTGGAACAAAATCTCCACAGAACAGCTACTCTCCACTCTCAACCATAACCAACCTGCCATCACCCCCGACGCCAACAACGCAGCCCTCAGCCTCACACAGTGGATCACCAACTGCGCCGACAACCTCTCCCCCCACCGAAACCTCCCAAGACAGACCGACATCAGGAAACCTCCTTGGTTCACAGACGCCCTCAAAGAATCCAAGAAAACCTGCCTCACCCTCGAAAAAACCTGGCGCAAAGAACACACTGCAGAGAACATGTCAGCCCTCAAGATCGCCACCCGTGAACACCACCAGCTGATCCGCTCCACCAAAAGGGCATCTTCCAAAGAGAGACTCGACAAGAATACCCACAACAGCAAAGAACTCTTCAACATCGTCAAAGAGCTCTCCAATCCCAACGCCAGCTCCAACACCATCACGCCCTCACAAGAACTCTGCAACTCCCTCGCTACTTTCTTCCATCGAAAGATCACCAACCTACACGACAGCTTCGGACCCCAGATCCCACCGACCACCACTAAACTCACAGCCCCAGCCATCACCCTCAACACCTGGACCCCCATCAGCTCCGAAGAGACTAGAACCACCGTGAACACCATCCACTCCGGCGCCCCCTCGGACCCGTGCCCCCATCACATCTTCAACAAAGCCGACGCCATCATCGCCCCCCACCTCCAGAGCATCATCAACAGCTCGTTTGCATCAGCCACCTTCCCCGAGAGCTGGAAACACGCGGAAGTCAACGCTCTCCTGAAAAAACCTACGGTGGACCCCAACGACCTGAAGAACTTCCGCCCCATCTCGCTCCTCCCCTTCCCGGCCAAGGTCATCGAGAAGGCAGTCAACAAGCATCTGACCAACTTCCTCAAAGATAACAACTTGCTCGACCCCTCCCAGTCTGGCTTTCGGGACAACCACAGCACGGAAACCGCCCTCATCGCAGTCACCGACAACATCAGAACCCTGATGGACAACAGAGAAACAACCGCCCTCATCCTCATTGACCCCTCGGCTGCCTTCGACACCGTCTGCCACCACACTCTAATAACCGGCCTCCGCTCCACTGGTATCCAAGGACAGGCCCTGAACTGGATCATCTCGTTCCTCTCGGACCGAACCCAAAGAGTCTACCTCCCGCCCTTCCACTCAGAACCCACCGAGATGATCTGCGGCGTCCCACAAGGCTCCTCGCTCAGCCCTACTCTCTTCAATATCTACATGAGCCCCTCACCAACATCGCTCGCAAACACAACATCAACATCATCTCCTACGCCGACGACACCCAGCTGATACTCTCCCTCACCAAAGACCCAGACACCGCCAAAGCCAACCTGCAGGATGGAATGAAAGACGTTGCACAATGGATGAAGCTCAGCCGTCTAAATCTGAACTCAGACAAGATGGAGGTCCTCATCTTCGGAAACTCCCCGTCCGCCTGGGACGACTCTTGGTGGCCCACAGCCCTGGGCACCGCACCAACCCCCTCAGACCACGCACGCAACCTCAGATTCATCCTGGACCCCCTTCTCACCATGACCAAGCAAGTCAACGCCGTCTCGTCTTCTTGCTTCCACACCCTTCGAATGCTCCGAAAGATCTTCACCTAGATCCCCACCGACACCAGAAAAACTGTTACCCACGCCCTCGTCACAAGCCGCCTGGACTACGGGAACACCCTATACGCAGGAACCACCGCAAAACTTCCGAAATTTCTTCAGCGCATACAAAACGCCTCTGCACGCCTCATCCTCGATGTACCATGCCACAGCCACATATCCGCCCACCTGAAACACCTGCACTGGCTCCCCGTCGACAAAAGGATCACCTTCAGGCTCCTCACCCACGCACACAAAGCCCTCCACAATAAGGGCCCCGAATACCTCAACAGTCGCCTCACCTTCTACACGCCCACCTGTCAACCAGCCTCGCTCTCGCCACCGTCCCTCGCATCCGCAGAACCACTGCTGGAGGTAAATCCTTCTCCTACCTGGCAGCCAAGACATGGAACTCCCTTCCTGTCCACCTCAGGACTACCCAGGACCACCTCGCCTTCAGGAAGCGCCTCAAGACCTGGCTCTTCGAGCAGCAGCAACCCCCCCCCAGCGCCTTGAGACCCTCACGGGTGAGTAGCGTGCTCTATAAATGCCTTGATTGATTGATTGATCCTTTCCAATGTCCTGAAGGGAATGTGGGGTATTCTTCACTGCACATGGGTCCAACACCAATCCGGCCATAATATGTGACTAAAAAATGGTGGGGCAGCATAAATCCGACACAGATATAGGTGGTCATTCCAACCTTGGCGGTAAAAGGCGCTTACCGCCAGACAGAAGACCACCATAACACCGCCGCGGTCACGGTAAACCGCCACGGTCATTCTGACCCACACTAGGCAAACCGCTAAAATACCGCCATCCACAAAAGTCCGCCACACCAAAGGTCAGCGATAAACGGGCGATGACCAAACCTCCACCGTCACGCCAACAGAAATACGCCCATGCCATTACGACCCACAAATCCACGCGGCGGTCTTTCAACCGCGGTATTCTATTGGCGGTACACACTGCCGCGGTCGAAATACACATACACCTACAAAACACTACCACATTGGACAATTCGAAATACACACACCTGATACACATACATTCCCACACACCCAATACATTATAAAACACACACCCACATCACCCACAAACCCATATGACCAGAAATTTCAAACGAAGACCAGAGAGAGACACCACAATCTACAAACAAGCATCCACAGGCACACAATACCAATACCCACAGAACTTCCACGCACCTCACACAACACTAAATAGCACCCCACCTATCACTACACACTCCACCCCACACATCATCCACACCACCCCATGGCACCTCAAAGACACCCCAGGTTCTCAGATGCTGGACTCAGGGTCATGGTGGAGGAAATCCTACGAGTAGAGCCCCAGCTGTTCGGGACACAGGAGCAGCACACCACCATTGCCAGGAAGATGGAGCTATGGAGCAGAATAGTGGACAGGGTCAACGCTGTGGGACAGCACCCAAGAAATCGGGATGACATCAGGAAGAGGTGGAATGACCTACGGGGGAAGGTGCGTTCCATGGTATCAAGGCACAACATCGCGGTACAGCGGACTGGCGGCGGACCCCCACCTCCTCCCCCCGAATTTACAACATGGGAGGAGCAAGTCTTGAACATCCTGCATCCTGAGGGCCTCGCTGGAGTAGGCGGAGGAATGGACTCTGGTAAGTCTCATCTTCACTACTTCATCCCCCCCACCCCACCTGCATGCCAACTCATACCCCCACCCTCACCCCCTTCACAACTACCCCTTGCAAATGTCTCACCATCACAACCCACCCATCCCAAAACTTAGCCCTGCATGCGGCCCCAAAGCATGGACACCCATCACCAAAGCATGCTCAATTCACATACCCATCACCCACCCTCCCCCAAAACACCGTCACAACAGCCCCCACAAAGGAATGCCAGCCCTGGGGTACACGGGCACCCACCCATTGCACGCCATTGGCACACACAGAAGCAATAACCATACTTTTATACCCCTGCAGGACCCGAACGCCAGGTCACCGTGCAGGAGGGTCCACAAATGTCCCCTCCACCCCCAGAAGAGGCCCACAGTGATGACAGCAGCTCTGTCTCCCTGGATCTAGATGACCAGCCCGGTCCATCGGGGACCTCTGGACAGCCGGTTCCCCTCAGACAGGCACAGGTCACAGCAGACCTTCCCCCCTCTGGGAACACCAGCACAGCACCCACCCAGCGGGCCCATACCTCTGTCCCCAGGACATGTCAATCAGCGGTGTGTCCACCACTACAGGGAACCCAGGCTAACCCACCACCCCAACAACAACAGGGACCTGGGGGCAGTGGTAGTGGGCACACGGTCCAGGGGACGGAGGCCCAAGGAAACAGGGGAACTGGGAGGGCAGCTGTGTGACAGGGGGGACAGGCCGAGGGAACCCACTCTCCACGAGGCCCTCTCCTCCATCATGGGAGCATACCACCACTCCCAGGAGACGATGGCGACGGTCCTGGCCAGGTTTCAGGAAATCCAGCTTCTGCAGGAACAACAGTATATGGGGTTCAGGGAGGAACTGAGAAACATCAGTACCGCCATGGGTACCATCGTAGTAGCCCTGAATGAATTAATCTCCACATTGCGGACCACTGTGGCACCTCAAAGGGCCCCTGACACTAGCATGGACCAAGAACAGGCTACCACCTCCGCCGGCGCTAGTGGACAGGAGGCCCCGACAGAAGACCAACAGGCCACCAGAACCCCACCCCCTGCAGAAGGAGAACCACCCCGCAAGCGGGCCCTGAGATCCAGGAAGAAGACAGAGTAACATGTCAAGACCCCCGCCAGCAAAGGATACCGCTCTGATTGTCATCCCACTGTCCCACATTGTCACCCTGTCCAACCTTAAACTGCCCCTGCTCCACTTCCCACAGGCATTTGGACAATGCACCTGTGAACCTGATAGTCTGGACTCTGCCATGGACAATCCTCCACCATCACCCCTCACCGATTTGCAACCACCCATCCAAATTAGAGCACTTGAATAAAAACACTTATTGCACATAAACAATCTGGAGTCTGTCTGTGATTTTAACAAATGTATTAGACATGACAGTGCCAAAATTGTTATTCACATTTTGATGCCAAAAAAACGCTGTCACACAGCTGTAGTCCATGGGGAAACTAAGCAGATGTCACGCAGTGGGGTCCATAGCTCTGAAAACGGAAGGGAAAGTCACAACACAGTTACCATACACTGGGGGAAAAAGTCAGACAGTAGAGAGGTAGGAGTCTTGAAGTAAATGTAATATGCCGGTGTCTACTCTTACCTGTGTGTCACTGAAAGTATTGCTCTATTACTGTGTTCCTGTTGTCTATGTCGTCCTCTTCGGCTTCCTCTTCTTCACTCTCCACAGGCTCCACAGCTGCTACAACACCACCATCTGGACCATCCTCCTGCAGAAAAGGCACCTGGCGGCGCAAAGCCAGGTTGTGAAGCATACAGCAGGCCACGATGATCTGGCACACCTTCTTTGGTGAGTACATTAGGGATCCACCTGTCATATAGAGGCACCTGAACCTGGCCTTCAGGAGGCCAAAGGTGCATTCGATCACCCTCCTAGTCCGCCCATGGGCCTCATTGTAGCGTTCCTCTGCCATGGTCCTGGGATTCCTCACTGGGGTCAATAGCCAGGAAAGGTTGGGGTAACCAGAGTCCCCTAATAGCCACACACGGTGCCTCTGGAGTAGCCCCATCACATACGGGATGCTGCTATTGCGCAGGATGTAGGCGTCATGCACAGAGCCAGGGAACTTGGCATTAACATGTGAGATGTACTGGTCTGCCAAACAGACCATCTGTACATTCATCGAATTATAACTTTTCCTGTTCCTGTACACCTGTTCACTTTCTCTGGGGGGTACCAAAGCCACATGGGTCCCATCAATGGCACCTATGATGTTGGGGATATGTCCAAGGGCATAGAAGTCACCCTTCACTGTAGGCAAATCCCCCACCTCAGGGAAAACGATGTAGCTCCGCATGTGTTTGAGCAGGGCAGACAACACTCTGGACAACACCTTGGAAAACATAGGTTGAGACATCCCTGATGATATGGCCACTGTTGTTTGAAATGACCCACTTGCTAAGAAATGGAGTACTGACAGCACCTGCACTAGAGGGGGGATCCCTGTGGGTTGGCGGATGGGTGACATCAGGTCTGCCTCCAGCTGGGCACACAGTTCATGTATAGTGGCTCGGTCAAGCCTGTATGTCAGAATGACATGTCGTTCCTACATTGTCGACAGGTCCACCAGCGGTCTGTACACAGGAAGATTCCTCCATCTCCTCGCATTGCCAAGCGGACGGTGCCTAGGAAGGACAACAGCGAGCACAGAGTCAATCAACCCACAGGTACGTTCCCACAGCTTGCACACAACACGATTCACTATGCATTGAATGGTGTGTATGAGTGTTGAGGAAAGGCCTAGGTATGTGTGAAGCAGTAGAAATTAAGCCATGTGGGCCCTTGAAATGGCGGCTGCCTGACCTGTGAAGTGTTACAATGGGATGTGAGGTCAATGCGCTGGCGTGGCACACCGTGGCGGTAGGCGGTCGAAGACCGCGGCGCAAAGCCGCATTGGTACACATTGAATCCTATTGGTTTCAGGAGGCAATAACGATGTGCGCCGGAGGTCGCGGTACGCACCGCCGCGGAACGCACCGCCGCGAGCGTGACCGCCATTTTCTATCAGCTTAATCACTCGATACCTGATCTTCCACAGGAGAGGACCTACACTGCAAGTGCTGCTGTGACCTCGGTCTGGAAGAGACAATGGCTGCTGCGACTGGGGAAAGGGCCCCTGCCTTCACTTCTGAAGAATTGGAGAAACTTGTGGATGGGGTCCTCCCCCAGTATGCGCTACTCTACGGTCCTCCAGACCAACAGGTAAGTACACTGGGACCAGGCTTAGTGGGCAATGCCTGGGTTGAGTCGGTTGGATGAAAGATGGTGGGGAGGGGAGCGATTGAGTCATGCATCAGACGACAGATGAGAGCATGTGCCACATGGCAAGTGCGGGGATGGGGGGCCACTCACATTGAGCATGCAGAAGGTGATGAACATTTGTCTCTCCCTGTACATGTCACATAGGTCAGCGCCCACCAGAAAATCGTGATTTGGCGTGCCATCGCCCAGGATGTCCGGACCCTGGGGGTCCACAACAGACGGGCACCCACTGCCGGAAGAGGTGGGAGGACATCCGCCGCAGGAGCAGGAAGACGGCGGAGGCTCTGCTGGGGATGGCCTCCCAACGTAGGAGGGGTGCCAGTCGTCAATTGACCCCCCTGATGTCCCGGATCCTGGCGGTGGCCTACCCCGATTTGGATGGGCGCGTGAGGAAATCACAGCAGACACAAGGGGGTGAGTACAGTCTCATTCTGGTGACTTTGCGCGCAGTGGAGGTGTCTGAGTGGGGGAGGAGGGCTGTGGGTCTCCCTAGGCCAGGGCGAATTCTGTAGGCTAGGCCCCTCCGTAAGGCATGGCCCTGTGCCCCCGCCCCCCACCTCTGTAGGGTGCCAAGTTCAGGTATCCATGGCCCTGTGTCATCTATGTGTGCAGTTGTCGTCGATAGGCTTGTAGGCCATGACCCACGGATTGCGTAGTGGACCCCAAGTGCGCGGCATAGTGCAGGGGGCTTCTGTGTCTGTCTTGTCCGCCAACGGTAGCGGTAATCCATGCACTCAACATGTCTTTATTTCTCCCCCCCCCTTTTTTGTGGCCTTCCTGTTCATGTGTGCATCAGCATCATCAGGCGGAGGAGAAGTGGCATCGGAGCACGAGGGAGCTGCATCTCACATGGCCATGGCGGGCCATGCAACTGAGTCGGATTTCACCAGTGAGACGGAGGGCGAGGGGAGCTCCACAGCGGGGACTCGTGCTGATGTCAGTGGCAGCGACTCGTCCTCTGAAGGGAGCTCCATTGTGGTGGCGGCAACATCCGTGCCCCCGCAACAACAGGTACAGCCGCCACCCAGCGCACCAGCACCGCCCTCCCAGCAGCCCCTCAGCCTTCGCCCCGTGCCAGCTATCCCAGGAAGGTGGGCATCTCCTTCGCCCCAGGCACCTCAGGCCCTGCCCCAGTCACCCCTACTGCCCTCAGTGAGGAGGTCATTGACCTCATGAGGACCATCATTATTGGGCAGTCTACCCTTTTGAATGCCATCCAGGGTGTAGAAAGGGAGGTGCACCGGAGTAATGCATACCTGAAGGGCATTCATTCGGGTCAGGCTGCCCATCAGCGATCGTTCAACGCACTGGCCTCAGCACTGACGGCAGCAATTGTCCCTGTCTCTAGCCTCCCCCCTCCAACTTCCTCCACCCAGACCCAATCCCCAGTACCTCTGCCTATCCCAGACACACCATCAGACCAGCCCGCACACACCTCAACACCCAAGGGAAGCTCATCCAGACATAAGCACCACACATCACACAAGCATTCACACAAGCAACATCCACATGCAGACATACCAACAGCCACTGCCTCCACTGTGTCCCCCTCCTCCTCGTCTCTCTCCTCCCTCCCTGTGACGTCTCCACTCACACTTGCATGCACAACATCTTCAGCCACTACGTCCATCACCAGCACACCCACCAGAACACTCCGCACACGTGCAGTCACCACCCCCACTACCATGTACACGTCCCCTGTGTCCTCTCCCAGTGTGTCTGTCACCCCCTCTTCCAAACCACACAAACGCAAGCAGCCACCCACCCAACAGCCATCCACCTCACGACAGCCTCCAGCCCAAGCACCTGCACCCAAAGACACCAGACTTCACACTCCTACAACCACATCCTCTTCCTCCACTCCCATACCCAGTACACCTACCCATCACTCTCTTTCCAAATTGCTTTTCCTTGCCAACCTTAACCTCTTTCCAACAACTCCCCCACCCCGTCCATCTCATAAGACTGCAATCAGCACCTCAGCCACCACCAAACCAGGACCTATCTGGACTGTTGTCCAAGGACTGTGGAGTCCCCCACCCTCAAGTGCAACAACTCCAGCGAGGAGCCAAGGCACGCCCAGCCCACCCCCGGAAAAGCACCCAAAAGTGAGCAGTGCCCGGCGCGAGAGGCCACGGACACCAGGGACCAAAATCCCTACCCTGGCTCCGTCTGGAAGTGGGGTGCCACCTGGCACACCGCCAAAGGAGTCAAAGGGCCACAGACGACCAGGGAAGGGTGGGAAGGGCAGCACGCCCGACAAGTCCGGCAGCAGGCCAGCTGCCCAGGAGTCCCCCACAAGCCCCCTCCTTGGTGTGCAGGAGGACACCCAGAAGCCCGGTACGGCAGCCCAGGAGGGCCCCGCAAGCCAACGGACAGATGGGCAGGAAGGCCCTGCCAGCCACATGCCAGGTGGCGAGTGACACCCATGCCTGGGCCGGAACCGCTGATCTGGGCCCTTTCAAACAAGTACCGCTGAACTGGGCCCTTTCAATCAAGCACCGCTGAACTGGGCCCTTTCAAACAAGCACCGCTGAACTGGGCCCTTCATCTCAAGCACCGCTCCGCTGGGCACCGCCGTCTCAAGCACCGTTGAACTGGGCCCTTTCAAAGAAGCACCGCTGAACTGGGCACCGCCTTCTCAAGCACCGCTGAACTGGGCACCGCCGTCTCAAGTACCGCTGAACTGGGCACCGCCGTCTCAAGCACCGCTGAACAGGGCACCGCCGTCTCAAGCACCGCTGAACTGGGCCCTTCATCTCAAGCACTGCTCCGCTGGGCACCGCCGTCTCAAGCACCGCTGAACTGGGCCCTTTCAAACAAGCACCGCTGAACTGGGCACCGCCGTCTCAAGCACCGCTGAACTGGGCACCGCCGTCTCAAGCACCGCTGAACAGGGCACCGCCGTCTCAAGCACCGCTGAACTGTGCACCGCCGTCTCAAGCACCGCTGAACTGGGCACCGCCGTCTCTAGCACCGCTGAACAGGGCACCGCCGTCTCAAGCACCGCTGAACAGGGCCCTTCATCTCAAGCACCGCTCTGCTGGGCCCTTCATCTCAAGCACCGCTGAACTGGGCCCTTCATCTCAAGCACCGCTGAACTGGGCCCTTCATCCCAAGCACTGCTCCGCTGGGCACCGCCGTCTCAAGCACCGCTGAACTGGGCCCTTTCAAACAAGCACCGCTGAACTGGGCACCGCCGTCTCAAGCACCGCTGAACAGGGCACCGCCGTCTCAAGCACCGCTGAACTGGGCCCTTCATCTCAAGCACCGCTCCGCTGGGCACCGCCGTCTCAAGCACTGCTGAACTGGGCCCTTTCAAACAAGCACCGCTGAACTGGGCACCGCCGTCTCAAGCACCGCTGAACTGGGCACCGCCGTCTCTAGCACCGCTGAACAGGGCACCGCCGTCTCAAGCACCGCTGAACGGGGCCCTTCATCTCAAGCACCGCTCCGCTGGGCCCTTCATCTCAAGCACCGCTGAACTGGGCCCTTCATCTCAAGCACCGCTCCGCTGGGCCCTTCATCTCAAGCACCGCTGAACTGGGCCCTTCATCTCAAGCACCGCTCCGCTGGGCACCGCCGTCCCAAGCACCGCTGAACTGAGCCCTTTCAAACAAGCACCGCTGAACTGGGCACCGCCGTCTCAAGCACCGCTGAACAGGGCACCGCCGTCTCAAGCACTGCTGAACTGGGCCCTTCATCTCAAGCACCGCTCCGCTGGGCACCGCCGTCTCAAGCACCGCTGAACTGGGCCCTTTCAAACAAGCACCGCTGAACTGGGCACCGCCGTCTCAAGCACCGCTGAACTGGGCACCGCCGTCTCAAGCACCGCTGAACTGGGCAACGCCGTCTCAAGCATCGCTGAACAGGGCACCGCCGTCTCAAGCACCGCTGAACAGGGCCCTTCATCTCAAGCACCGCTCCGCTGGGCCCTTCATCTCAAGCACCGCTGAACTGGGCCCCTCATCTCAAGCACCGCTCCGCTGGGCCCTTCATCTCAAGCACCGCTGAACTGGGCCCTTCATCTCAAGCACCGCTCCGCTGGGCACCGCCGTCTCAAGCACCGCTCCGCTGGGCCCTTCATCTCAAGCACCGCTGAACTGGGCCCTTCATCTCAAGCACCGCTCCGCTGGGCCCTTCATCTCAAGCACCGCAGAACTGGGCCCTTCATCTCAAGCACCGCTGAACGGAGCACCGCCATCTCAAGCACCGCTCCGCTGGGCACCGCCGTCTCAAGCACCGCTGAACTGGGCCCTTCATATCAAGCACCGCTGAACTGGGCACCGCCATCTCAAGAACCGCTCCGCTGGGCACCGCCGTCTCAAGCACCGCTCCGCTGGGCCCTTCATCTCAAGCACCGCTCCGCTGGGCACCGCCGTCTCAAGCACCGCTGAACTGGGCCCTTCATCTCAAGCACCGCTGACTCATTGGCGGAAGGGGCAGGCCCGCATCTGTGTCGGGCAGGGCTGCAAGAGGCACTCTGGGCACTAGTCCCCCTCCAGTACCAGTGGAGACTGTTATCCACTTGAGAGACTGTGGCTTTGCACTCCCCAGGATGGCACAGTGGGCAAGCCACCCACTGTAGAGACTTGAGAGACTGTGGCTTTGCACTCCCCAGGATGGTACAGTGGGCAACCCACCCACTGGAGAGACTTGAGAGACTGTGGCTTTGCACTCCCCAGGATGGCACAGTGGGCAACCCACCCACTGTAGAGACTTGTGAGACTGTGGCTTTGCACTCCCCAGGATGGGACAGTGGCCATGGAGGCCCCTTGTGGATCTGGCGTCGTGTACTCATGTGGCTGAGGTGCCCCCCCTTCCCTTCCCCCTGAGGTGCCTGTAGTTTTTCTATCTGATGCCCCTGCAGTGTTCTCTCCGTTGGTGTCAGGTATCTTGTGTGGGCCTTGCCCATGTGATTTGGGCCCAGTGGTCCACGGACAATGACAGCTAGAATTATCGGACTTTTAATATTTATGTATATATTAGTTTTAAATGTGTGATATTTTTATATGGCATTAATACAGTATATTCAACTATTTATGACCTATTCCTTTTGTCTTTGCATTCTTTCGGGGGGGTTTGGGGGTTGTAACAGTGATGTATTGCTATGCATTGATGTGTGTGTTGTAGTGGGTGGGGGTGTCGCGTATGTATGTCCCCGTAATATTTTCTCCTCCCCCCTCCCCTGTGTCGTAGGTGCAGTACTCACCGTTGTCTTCTGCGCCGGCGTTCGTGCTCCTGGTAGAGGAGCAGGAATACAATAGCTGGTAGGATGTGTAATTCGGGTTCCATGCTGTCCAGATTCCTCGTGGGGTGTATGGAGGTGAGCGTTTTCGGTTTGAAATGTCTGTTTCCGCCGTGTTTTTATCAGCGGGGCTACCGCCAAGGAAAAGGTGGCGGATTGGTGGGTTGTGATAGGGTGGGCGGTACATTGTCTCCCGCCTGTCTGTTGGCGGTGACCGCCGCGCTGTTTGTTTGTCCCGCCGTGGCGGTCGGAGTGTTAAAGTGGCGGTCTCTGTTGGCGGTTTCCGCCAGGGTCAGAATTCCATTTTTTTAACCGCCAGCCTGTTGGCGGGTTAGCCGCCGCTTTAACACCGACCGCCAGGGCTGGAATGACCCCCATAATGTTTCACTAGGATTTTTTTTGGCAAAGAAAAAAAGAAGTTCAACAAGAAATAATTGAAAAGTTATATTGTGGCACTAGCATACTCAGTCCAAAAAGTAGAGTTTGTTTTAAAATTCTGGTGGTTCACCCACAAGTTGGTCAGCAAGCACAATTAGGCCCTCATTACAACCCTGGTGGTCGGTGTTAAAGCGGCGGTAAGACCGCCAACAGGCCGGCGGTAAAAAAAATGGAATCACGACCATGGCGGAAACCGCCAACATAGACAGCCACTTTAACACTCCGACTGCCACGGTGGTACAAACAAACAGCATGGCGGTCACCACCAACAGACAGTCAGAAGACAATGTACAGCCCATACTATTATGACAGGCCAATCCGCCACCTTTTCCGGGGCGGGTTCAATGCGAATAAAAACACGGCGGAAACAGGACTTGGAAGGGAAAACACTCACCTCTACACAACCCGCGAGGAACCAGGACGCCATGGAGCCTGAACTCCAAATACTCCCTGCGATAGTATTCCTGCTCCTCTACCAGGAGCATTAAAGACGGCGGCGACGACCACAGTGAGTACTGTACCTACAACACAGGGGAGGGGGGATGGAAAAGAAAGTGACACATACACGCAACATACAACACCCCCACCCCCACCCACAACAACATACACACCAATACATGCTGCAACATTCCATTTACACTCCCCCATCCCCCTTTCAAGAATGCAAGGACAAAAGGAAATGAGTTGAATGACTGTAATCAATAAAAATCCATTAGTCAAAACTTTATACAGAGTATAAACAATTATGTACACCAACCAATCAAGTCCGGGTAGTGCACCATTCATAGTCCGTGGACCACTGGGCCCAAAATGCATGGGCGAGGCCCACAATAGATACCAGACTCGAAACGGAGAGAACACTGCTGGGGCATCAGATCGAAATTAAACAGGCACCTCAGGGGGAAGGGAAGGGGGGGCACCTCAGCCGGATGAGTGCACGACGCCAGCTCCACGAGGGGGCTCCATGCCCATTGATGTATCCTGGGGAGTGAAAAGCCACAGTCTCTTAAGTCTCTCCAGTGGATGGTTTGCCCACTGCTTTATCCTGGGGAGTGCAAAGCCACAGTCTCTCAAGTCTCTCCAGTGGGTGGTTTGCCCACTACTTTATCCTGGGGAGTGCAAAGCCACAGTCTCTCAAGCCTCTCAAGTGGGTGGGTTGCCCACTGCTTTATCCTGGGGAGTGCAAAGCCACAGTCCCTCAAGTCTCTCAAGTGGGTGGTTTGCCCACTGCTTTATCCTGGGGAGTGCAAAGCCACAGTCTCACAAGTGTCTCAAGTGGTTGGTTTGCCCACTGCTGCATCCTGGGGAGTGCAAAGCCACAGTCTCTCCAGTGGGTGGTTTGCCCACTGCTTTATCCTGGGGAGTGCAAAGCCACAGTCCCTCAAGTCTCTCAAGTGGGTGGTTTGCCCACTGCTGCATACTGGGGAGTGCAAAGCCACAGTCTCTCAAGTCTCTCCAGTGGGTGGTTTGCCCACTGCTTTATCCTGGGGAGTGCAAAGCCACAGTCTCTCAAGTCTCTCCAGTGGGTGGTTTGCCCACTGCTTTATCCTGGGGAGTGCAAAGCCACAGTCTCTCAAGTCTTTCCAGTGGGTGGGCTGCCCACTGCTTTATCCTGGGGAGTGCAAAGCCACAGTATCACAAGTGGATGCCTTTCTCCACTGGTTCTGGAGGGGGCTTTGTGCCCAGAGTGCTTCATCCTGCCAAGGACTGAGGTAGTGGATATGATACTCCACTGGTTCTGGAGGGGGCTCTGTGCCCAGAGTGCTTCATCCTGCCAAGGATTCAGGTAGTGATGTGATACTCCACTGGTTCTGGAGGGGGCTCTGTGCCCACAGTGCTTCATCCTGCCAAGGACTCAGGTAGTGGATGTGACACTCCACTGACGGTGGTGCAACATGCAAGCTGCCAATGCTCCTTGAACTGACCACCAGCCTCGTACGACTGACCACTGAGGATGGCAGCCATGTTTGCGGTGGTGCCACTGGCTCAGGATGTTGCGGGGCCGCTGGCGGTGCTGGCGGCGGTGTCAGTAGCGGCGGTGCTGGTGGCAGGCTCACTGACGGCGGTGCTGGTGAAGGGCTCAGTGTCTGGGGTGCTGGCGCCGGTCTCTGTGTCGGCGGTGCAGGTTGGCGTCGACGTGGACCTGCCTTTGATTTTCAGGCCCTTCCCCACCTTGGATGGTGGCGCAGCTGTCTTGCCACTTTCAATTTTTGTCTTGACTGAGCCCTTGGTAGCAGGTGTTTTGGCCTTCACCCTCTGGGATGTGGGTAACTTTTTCTGTTTTGGAGGTGGCGGAATGTCCTTGTCCTCGCTCCTTGGGACGCTGGCAGCCCTGTTGCTTGGCGCACTCCAAAATCCCGTTATTGCTGGCACCACTGTGCCCGGTGATGTGGTGGCTGAAGTGCTGGGTTGGGACATGGAAAGGCGGGCCCTAGGGGATGGGCGGGGGGGAGGTGTAGGGAAGAGGTCAACATTTGATAGGAAAGGTTTTTTAGACACACTGGGACGGGTAGATGGAGGGTGTATGGGAGTGGAGGAAGAGGTAGTGGTTGTAGGAGGTGTTCATTTGGTGACTTTAGGTGAAGGTGCATGGGCTGTAGGCTGTTGTGAGGTGGATGGCTGTTGGACTGGGGTGTGACTGCGTTTGTGTACTTTGGGAGGAGGGCTCACAGACACACTGGGAGAGGACACAGGGGATGTGTGAATGGTAGTGGGGGTGGTGATTGCACGTGAGCGGTGTGTGGTGATGGGCGAGCTGGTGATGGAGGTAGTGGTTGAGGATGTAGTGCATGCAGGTGTGAGTGGAGACGAGACTGGGAGGGAGGAGGGAGACGTGGAGGAGGGGGACACAGTGGAGGAAGTGGATATTGGTATGTGTGAATGGGTATGATGCTTGTGTGAGTGCCTGTGGGATGTGTGGTGCTTATGTTTGCCTGAGCCACCCTTGTGTGTTGAGGTGTGTGCATGCTGGTCTGATGGTGTGCTTGGGATAGGCTGAGGTACAGGGGATGTGGTCTGGGTGGAGGAAGTTGGAGGGGGGAGGCTGGACACAGGGACAATGGCAGCCATCAGTGCTGAGGCCAGAGCCTGAAATGCTCTCTGTTGGGCTGCCTGGCCAGAATGAATGCCCTCCAGGTATGCATTTGTTTGCTGCAACTGCCTCTCTACACCCTGGATGGCATTCAGGATGGTAGACTGCCCAACAGGGAGGGATCTCAGGAGGTCAATAGCCTCCTCATTGAGGGCAGCAGGGCTGACTGGGGCAGGGCCTGAGGTGCCTGGGGCGAAGGAGATGCCCACCCTCCTGGGTGAGCGGCCACGGGACACACGCTGAGAGGCTGCGGGAAGGCGGAGCTGGTAGGGGGGGTGACGGCTGTACCCCGCCATGGAGCTTCCCTGCCCTCCGTCCCACTGGTGACTTCAGACTCCGTTGTCTCGCCCTCCAGGGCCATGTGGGATGCAGCTCCCTCCTGCTCCGTTGGCACTGCTCCTCTGCCTGATGATGCTAATGCACACAAGAACAGGGAGACCACAAAAGGGGGGGGGGGGGGGAAAGAAGAAAGACATGTTCAGTGCATGCAATACCGCTACCATTGGCGGACACTACAGACACAGCAGCCCTCTGCACTACGCCATGCACTTAGAGTTCCCTAATTAATCACAGGGACATGGGGTACAAGGCCTATGCCCGATTGCTGCACACATGGAGGTCACAGGAGCCTGACTACGTGTAGATGGCTCTTACCACTGTTGGGGTGCCACATAGCATGCCCCACAATAGGGTCCTTGCCTACAAAGCTCGCCCTGGCCTAGGGGAACCCACTGCCCACCTCCCCCAACCAGACACCTCCTAATGCGCACAGAGTCAGCTGAGTGAGAGTGTCCTCACCCCCTTGTGGCTGCTGTGATGCCCTCAAGCCCCATCCCACTCCGGATACGCCACCGCCAGGATCCGGAACATCAGGGGGGTCATGGTGCGACGGGCACCCCTCCCACATTGGGAGGCCATGCCCAGCTGGGCCTCCGCCGTCTTCTTGCTCCAGCGGCAAATGTCCTCCCATCTTTTCTGGCAGTGGGTGCTCCGTCTTTGGTGGACCCCCAGGGTCCGGACGTCCTTGGTGATGGCACGCCAAATATCCTTCTTCTGGTGGGCGCTGACCTAGAGGAATAGTACAGGGGAAAATGTAAAACTGTAACCGTCCGGACCGTCACAGTCATTGACCTATGTTCCCACCCTTGGCCTGATGCACATACAAAAATGGCGGTCACGTCCGCGGCGGTTCGTACCGTCACCGCCGGCGTACATCGTCATTGGCTCCTGGGACCCATAGGGCCCAATGTTAACCAATGCAGGATAGCGCCGCGGTCTTTGACCGCCTACCGCAACGGTGTACAACGCCAGCGCAGTTACCTCATATCCACTAGTCCCACATTACAGGTCAGGCAGCCGCCATTTCAGGGGGCCACATGGCAGTATTTTTTAATGCGTCACACATATCTAGGCCTTGCATACACACAGAGACAGGCACATAGCGGATTGACAAATGTGTGCAATAAATTCTTTTTTTACTACCCCAGTGTTGGCTGACTCTGTGCTCGCTGTTCTCGCCCCCTGGGCACTTCCGCTGGGGCAGGTGAGGAGATGGTGGCATCCTCCGGTGTACAGACCGCTGGTGGACATGTCTACAATGGAAGAGAGACATGTAATAGTCACCTACAGACTTGATCGTGCAACAATCCATGAACTATGTGCCCAGTTGGATTCAGACCTGATTTCAGCTATTTGCCATCCCACAGGAATCCCCCCTCTAGTGCAGGTCCTGTCAGTACTACATTTCCTGGCAAGTGGGTCTTTTCAAACTACAGTGGCCATAGCATCAGGGATGTCCCAGCCTATGTTCTCAAACGTGTTGTCCAGAGTGTTGTCTGCCCTGCTGAAACACATGCGGAGCTACATAGTTTTCCCTCAGGTGGAGGATTTGCCTACAGTGAAAGGTGACTTCAATGCCCTGGGACATATCCCCAACATCATAGGTGCCATTGATAGGACACATGTGGCCTTGGTACCGCCCCCCGCAGGAGTGAATAGGTGTACAGAAACCGGAAGAGCTATCATTCAATGAATGTGCAGATGGTGGTTTTGGCCGACCAGTACATCTCCCATGTGAATGCCAAGTTTCCTGGATCAGTGCATGACGCTTACATTTTGAGGAATAGCAGCATCCCTTATATGATGGGGCAACTCCAGAGGCACCGTGTGTGGCTAATAGGTGAGGACAAGGACCCTATACTGTGTGAATAGTTGTCTGGGTCTGGGGTTGTCCCTAAGGGTTCGTGTGTGTCTAACAGTTGTCCCTTGACATTTGCAGGTGACTCTGGGTACCCCATCCTGTCATGGCTACTGACCCCAGTGAGAAATCCAAGGACAAGGGCAGAGGAACGCTACAATGAGGCACATGGGAGAACTAGGAGGATTATAGAAAGAACCTTCGGCCTCCTGAAGGCCAGGTTCCGGTGCCTCCATATGACCAGTGGTTCTCTGTACTACTCACCAAAGAAGGTGTGCCAGATCATCGTGGCCTGCAGTATGCTGCACAATTTGGCTTTGCGACGACAGGTGCCTTTTCTGCAGGAGGATGGTCCAGAAGTATGTCTTATGGCAGCTGTGGAGCCTGTGGACAGTGAAGAAGAGGAGGCAGAAGAAGAGGATATCGACAACAGAAACAACGTGATCCAGCAAAACTTCCATTGAGACACAGGTAAGAAGATATCACTGCCTCCTACATCTCATACAATTGTTAGACCTATCATATGTCTGTCACTTTCACCCAGTGTATGGACCCTGACCTGTCACTTTGCCTTTCCATTTCACAGATGTGGGTCCCACTGTGTGACCTCTACCATGTTACCTCATGGACTAGAGCTGTGTGACATAGGTATGTTGACAATACAATGGGCATTGCTATTTTCCTCAGTTATTGCAAATACACATTTGTGAAAGCACAGACTGACTCCAGATTGTTTTGTGACTCAAGGGTGTTTATTTAAGTGCAAATTAGTGGAGGGGGTTGGAAAATGGTCAGGGGTGATGGTGGAGGAATGTCCATGGCAGAGTCCAGTTATTTGTCTCACAAGTGCATTGTCAAAAGGGGCATAGGAAGTGGAGCTAGGGCAGTTTAAGGATGGACAGGGTGACGAAGTGGGACAGAAGGATGACGTTCAGGGTGGTCTCATTTCTTGGCGGGGGTCTTGGCATTGTTCTCTGTCTTTGCCCTGGATCTCAGGGACCGTTTGTGGGGTGGTTCTCCATCTGCAGGGGGTGGGGTGCTGGTGTCGTGGTACTGTGGCAGTGCCTCCTGTCCACTAGCTCTGGCGGAGGTGGTGGGCAGTTCATCGTCCAGGCTACTGTCAAGGGCCCCTTGTTTTGCCACAGTGTCCGTCCTGGTATTCACAAGGTCCTTCAGCACCCCTACAATGGTGACCAGGGTGGTGTTGATGGACTTGAGTTCCTCCCTGATCCCCAAATACTGTTCCTCCTGCAGCCGTTGGGTCTCCTGAAACTTGCCCAGTACCGTTGCCATCGTCTCCTGGGAATGATGGTACGCTCCCATGATGTTGGAGAGGGTCTCGTGGAGAGTGGGTTCCCTGGGCCTGTCCTCCCCCTGTCGCACAGCAGTCCTCCCAGTTCCCCGGTTTTCCTTTCCTCTGTCCCCTGAACCGTGTGCCCACTGCCCCCAGGTCCCTGCTGTTCTTGGGTTTATGGGTTTGCCTGGGTTCCCTGTAGTGGTGGACACACTGCTGCTTGACGTGTCCTGGGGACAGAGGTATGGGCCCACTGGGTGGGTGCTGTGCTGGTGTTTCCTGAGGGGGGAGGCTCTGTGGTGGCATGTGCCAGTGTGTGGGGAACCGACTGTCCCGAGGTCCCAGATTGGCTGGGCTGGTCATCTAGATGAAGTTGGACAGAGCTGCTGTCATCACTGTGGGCCTCTTCTGTGGGGGGAGTGGACATGTCTAGGACCTCATGTCCGGTGACGTTGGGTAGGGGTCCTGCATGGATGTAAAGGCATGATTATTGCATCTGTGTGTGCCATCGTGTGCAATGGGTGGGTGACTCTGTACCCCAGTGCTTAAATTCTTGTGTAGGACCTTGTGTGATAATTGTCTTGGGGTCTGTGTGGGTATCTGTAGTGGACATGCTTTGGTGATTGGTGTCCATGCTTTGTTGTTGCATGCAGGGCTTGGTGTTGGGATGGGTGGTTTGTAATAGTGGGACATATGTGAGGTGTTGGAGTGATGGGGGTGAGGGTGGGGGTATGTGATGGCATGCAGGTAGGGGGGTAGTAGTAGTATAGAGTTGACTTACCAGAGTCCATTCCTCCTGCTACTCCTGCGAGGCCATCAGGATGCAGTATAGCCAAGACCTGCTCCTCCCATGTTGTTAGTTGTGGGGGAGGAGGTGGGGATCCGCCACCAGTCCTCTGAACTGCAATCTGGTGTCTTGAGACCACGGAACGCACCTTCCCCCGTAGGTCGTTCCACCTCTTCCTGATGTCATCCTGTGTTCTTGGATGCTGTCCCACTGCGTTGACCCTGTCGACAATTCTGCGCCATAGCTCCATCTTCCTAGCTATGGAGGTGTGCTGCACCTGTGATCCGAATGGATGTGGCTCTACCCGGATGATTTCCTCCACCATGACCCTGAGCTCCTCCTCAGAGAACCTGGGGTGTCTTTGCGGTGCCATGGTGTGGTGTGGGTGATGTGTAAGGTGGTGTGTGTTGTGATGTGTGAGGGGATGTGTTTGTGTGTGTTGTGTGAGGTGTGTGGATGTTGTGTGAGTGATGGTGCTGTGTGCCTGTGGATGCTAGTTTGTTGATGGTGGTGTCTCTCTCTGGCCTTCTTTAGCAATTCTGGTCATAAGGGTTTGTGGGTGATGTGGGTGTGTGTTTTATATTGGATTGGGTGTTTGGGAGTGGTGTGTGTATGTGTATCAGGTGTGTGTATTTGGAATTGTCCAATGTGGTTGTTTTTTGTAAATGTGTTTGTATTTTGAGCGCAGCAGTGTGTACCGCCAATGGAATACCGTGGTTGAAAGACCGCCGCGTGGATTCGTGGGTCATGATAGTGTGGGCGTATTCCTGTTGGCGTGAAGGTGGAGGTTTTGTTATCGACAGGTTATCACTGACCTTTCGTGTGGCGGACTTGTGTGGGTGTCTAGATTTTGGCAGATTCCGGGCTGTAGGTCGTAATAGCTGTAGCGGAATTCTGCCGCCGCAGCGGTGTGTTGGCGGTCTTCTGCACGGCGGTAAGCGGGATTTACCGCCAATGTTGTAATGAGGGCCTTAATTCTGACCAATCATCCTCTTCCTCCTGCTGTTGTGTTTTGGGAACAGTGCAATTAGGTGGTATAAACTGATGGTTCATTTTGATCATGATTAATCTCTCCACATTTTGAGGCGAGAGGCTGATCCTTCTCACTGTAACAACTGCATCAGCTGCTCTGAACACACGTCCAGCCTGCTGAGCTCTAACTATTGGTGCATCTTCCCATACCAGTACACCAATGGGTTTTGTACCACATGCACCTCTTTTGGGTCATCTAGATACGCCTGGAACATCCTCTGAAGTGTCATCAATGCTGCCACTTGCTCCACCTTTTTTGCCTTCGTCTCTGCACAGGACATAAGTACTGCCACTTGAAACCAAGCCAATGCAGAGGTTGGGTCTGATTTTTCAGATGGTGTTGTTGCCGGTATTCTTGTAGCTGGTGTTGGCTTCTGTGAGACAAGACTACCCTCTCTGGAAGTTGAAGGTGGCACCCCAGAACTGCAGAGTAGGACTCTTCGTTCCAGCCGTTCTTCTTCCAGTTCTCTAGCTTCCTCAACAATCCACCTCTTGTATTTTGAAACATCCCCTTGAGAAAATGGAATCCAAAAGGAAATAATTTTTTTGTGGCGTGAATCAAGTAGGGTGGCACAGATGTACTTTTTGAATGTGATAATGTCATTTTGCAGCCTTGATTGCATGCCAAGCAAAGGATTAAGCTCTCAACTAAGGCATGCTCTTTGGGGTTTTCGTTCACACCTCCGAGTGCGAACCTTTCAGACACCTTCTTTAGCTGCTCCTGTAGCAGATGCAACAACGGGATAGGTTGGCCCATTGTACGGTCCTCCTTGCTAATTTTCTGCATGAAAACCTCAAAAGGGAGCAGCATCTGTGTCAGACATTTGACTATGCTCCATTTGTCCACACCTCTTAGAATGACATAGTCATTGATCTGTTTGCAACATATAATAGGTTGAGTTCCAACGTATTGGCACCTCCTGTATCAGGGATTGAACTGGTACTATGTTACCATGCTGAATAATCTGCAACTGCTTCTGGGCTGTAAAAGAGTGACTGAAATGAGTGCAGAGTCATCTGCAGGTGGTCAGTATGTTGCAGATTATGTCTTCTTTTTTCAGAATGTCTTGCACAACCAGGTTGATGCAGTGTGCCAACACAAGCACCTGAAATAGCCACTGTCTGCCATGGCCTTGACTATGTTACTGCCATTGTCTGTGGAAACATATCCAATTTGGAGACCTATGGGTGAAAGCCATTCAGACACCTTGCTATTAAGTTTGTCCAAGATGTTTGCAGCTGTATGGGATTTCTCTGTGGTGAACATGGCTACTGTTGCATGCAACGCACGCTCTTCAAAATTTCTTCAGACCTGTAGAAAGCTTTTGCTTTGCCCCACAAAAGAGATCCAGTGTGCAGTGATGTACATGTAATCAGTAGCCTAACAACTGGTCCACATGTCTGTCATCAGGTAGATAGTGTGGACAACACTTTGCTGCAAATCTTGTCCAACCAGATGCAGCACATCACGATGCAACACAGGAACAGCAACTCTGACAAAATAGGTCTGACTTGGAACCTTCCATTTCCAGCAGATGGCTGCCACAAACTCTAAGAATCCCACTCCTTCCACAAAAGAAAAAGGGAGGATGTCCAGCTAACATTTTGGCCAACTTCCCATTAAAAAAATGCACCATTTGGTGGTTGTGGTCGCAGGGCCCCTCCTGCCTATCTATGCTCATAATTATAGCCTGGATTTTCTTCTTTTGTGGGCTACTGACACAGGCGACATTTGAGGTGTAGGTGGTGGTAGACTCAATGTGCGCTGTGGTGCAGTCACCGTATGCTGTGGTGTCACCATCTGACTCTGAGTCTACCTGTGCCATTGTGAGGTTGTGGAGGCAGGTAATTCTGGTGCACTGCCGTGAGCAGGGCTGCTGTGCGTGAGAATATCACTCTCGTCTTCCTCATGATTTGACCAGTTGTAGCTAATGTTTCCCAGCTCACCTTCCCTTCACCGCGGCATCCAGTTTCAGGAATTTTTTAAAGGTGCTCCTCCCACTGGATTGTGTGATGTTTTTTCATATGGGTTTGCTGGCCTTCAGTACCATATTGTGAACCAGGCTTATCTCGATGAACACTCACGTGGCAACTGGAGCTTATCGTAATGTTCTCCTCTTTGCTAATCGTTAAAAAGACCCAAACGGGGGAGAAGTACTTTCTTATTGGGGCACTGCCAATGTCTGAAGAACAACTGGAGGAAAGTGGGTGTGTCAAATGCCTTTCTGAAGTGCATAATTCTACTGAGGTACAGGTTGGTGCAGGTCTCTGCTGGTGCCTTGCAAATATGGGAGCTGGTGGTACTGCTGTGCCACATTCCTCAGAGCAGGTTGCATAGTAATATCAAACTCCTCTGTGTCAGCTTCCTCAATGACTGGGTCATCGTCATCATCCTCCTCCTCATCACCCCCTTTCCCTAAGGCTTTCTGGAACTTTTCTTTATTCTTGCCTCTCCTGGTGTCTCCCGGACTTGGCCAGGGTCCACTCCATGTTCCTATAATTATCATCAGAAGTGGTGCTTTTAGAAGATGGTGGAGTAGCACCCTTCCTTTTTCTTGCTGGAGATCTAGGAGCCATTGATTCTAAAAGAGGACGTTCTTGCTCTGCAGGAAGCTCAACCTCCTGTTCTTCTCCAACTTCAGGATGATCTACTATTGCTGGCTGCAGCTGCTGTCCACTTTGCTCTGTTTCTTGAAATGATTGGGTACTACTTCGAGAAAGGGATAAATTCAATTCAATATCACTGCTTTGTCAGCGTCACCATGTTTGCAGTGACTGCCTCACTGACAGACATGGTCTGGGGCTTAGGTTGGGGTGGTGCTGTTGATGCAGGAGGGCTCCTCACAGGTTCCTCCCCGGAGGTCAGTCTGGCAGGCACACATCTCCTGAAAAAGGTTGTGGTTGGCACACCACTGTTGGAAAGCTGCTTCTTCTCACTGACCACTTTCTTGGGAGCAGCTTTCTTTGGGGCCATCTTAAGCTCTAAGTTGGTAGTGGCACTAAGATGTACAAGCAGAAGAGTTTAGAGGACCGAAGTAACTGTAAGACATTCTCTTTGGCAGTACTGCGGGCGATGTGAGGTCTCTTCTCTTGTGCACCTAAAAGCAACCAAGCAAGAAAAACATGTAGTTAATGAAATGTGGCATTGTTGCAGGTTGAAATAGAACAGACAAATGCAATCTTAGTGCATTTGGTTACTTATGAAATAAATAAATACCAATTTAATCAAACATTTTAAAGTCAAACCACATACCACACCATAACATTTCATTTCAAATCAGGCAGCACAACATGCAGATATAGAGCTTTGCTTTTATCTCTCTCTGTTTTAGAGGCGACACCCGGGGTAGTCTGAGAGAGGTTCATGGGTAAATGGAATAATCCTTAAAAAAACGATGACTGCAAGGTGGTCCAGGGTAAATTGAATAATCATTAAAAAATGAATTATGCTGCTGATTTGTCTGCAGTGCATTGTAGCCAGGGTGTCCAGGAAGAAATGGAATTATTCTACAATTAAAGAAGCCGAATGCTGTAGTGCGGCTGTGTGCCTTTGGTGGATGGATGGGTGGATAGACGGATGGATGGTTGGAGGAATGGATGCGGATG
Source organism: Pleurodeles waltl (assembly GCF_031143425.1). Taxonomy (NCBI): domain Eukaryota; kingdom Metazoa; phylum Chordata; class Amphibia; order Caudata; family Salamandridae; genus Pleurodeles; species Pleurodeles waltl. The sequence continues at coordinate 639,014,164 of NC_090436.1, read as the reverse complement.
GATGGATCAAGGCAAAAATCAGAATTAAATGAACTGAAATAAAAAAAAATAACAATCTAAGAAACTAGAATAAAAATAAAAATAAAATACTGGAAATTAAAAAAATAAAGTTAAAAATGTAAATTTACAATTTAAATAAAAAATAAAAAGTAAAAATAAAGAAATACAATAAACAATAACATAAACAATTAAAATAAAAAAGAAATAAAAATACAATACAAAATGATAGAATAAAAAAAAATTCAAATAGAAAATAAAAAAAATTCAAGTAGATATTTAAAATAAACAAACAATCAACAATTAACAATGCATCTAAGCCTATGGCAAGACACACTGGCTGGATGCACAAAATGGCTACCATCCACGGGAAAAACAGCAACAAGGAACAAGGAGGCATGGCAAACCAAGAATACATGCAAGCCTATGGCAAAGGGACACTGGCTGGATAGACAAAATAGCTACCAGCCACATGGTCAAACAATAACAATGAGTGAGGAGGCACGGCAAACAAAGAACACATGCAAGCTTATGGCAAAGGAACACTGGCTGAATGGACAAAATGGCCACCTGCCGGATGGTCAAACAGCAACAGCAAGGAGACATGGCAAACATAGAACACTTTCAAGCCCATGGCAAAAGGACAAAGGCTGGATGGACAAAATGGCCACTAGCCACATGGTCAAACAACAACGGAAAGAAGCAAGGAGGTATGGCAAACAAAGAACAAATGCAAGCCTATGGCAAAGGAACACTGGCTGGATGGACAAAATGGCCACCAGCCACATGGGCAAACAACAACAAGGAGCAAGGATTCATGTGGAACAAATAAAGAGCACATACAAGCCTATGGCAAAGGACCACTGGCTGCATGCACAAAATGGCTGCCAGCCATATAGTCAAACAACAATAACAAGGAGTAAGGAGGCCTGGGGAACAAAAAAAGAACACATGCAACCCTACTGCAAAGGAACACTGACTGCATGCACAAAATGGCTGCTAGCCACATGGTCAAACAACAACAAGGAGCAAGTAGGCATTGGGAACAAAGAAAAAACACATGCAAGCCTATGGTAAAGGAACACTGGCTGCATGCCCAAAATGGCTACCAGACACATGGGCAAACAACAACAACAAGGAGCAAGAAGGCATGGCAAACAAAGAACACATGAAAATGTACATCAAAGGGACAATGGCTGCATGCACAAAATGTCTGCCAGCCGCATGGTCAAACAACTACAACAAGGAGCAAGGAGTCATGGGAAACAAAGAATGAACACATGCAAGCCTATGGCAAAGGAACACTGGCTGCATATACAAAATGGCTGCCAGCTACATGGTAAAACAACAAGAAGAACACATGCAAACCTACAGCAAGGATGCACTGGCTGGATGCAGAAAATAGCCACCAGTCACATGGTCAAACAACAACTGCGAACACTGAGGCATGGAGAACAAAGAACATGTGCAAGCCTATGGACACAGACCACACAAAATAGCCCCTGGCCACACAACATGGAGAACAAGGACAAATGGTGGATGATGATAAACACAAACACACATACACTGACCATAAGGAGGCATGGTGGTGACACTGAAGAAAACACTAACATTCATTCAGCAATGCAAAACACGAAAATTAACTGAGCTATGAAAATTTCACAACAGTACACACATCCTCCTGTTCCATCAAATATTACCATACAACATATACACTTTTTGCAAAAAATGAAATGCACAAAGTAGCCAACATGTTTAATTTAACCCAATGCCATCCCTGTCCGTAATGAAGTTTTATAAACATGTACCACTGAAAGATTTATTTTATGCACTGATGACTTCTAGTACTGGGCCTACTGACTAGATGGCCCTTTGGAAATCTAGGCTACATAGTAAAATAATATTGCAAGTGTTACAAACGTAGAAAAGGACAGGTAGTGAGCTGTGCAACAATTCTCTTTTAAAAAAGATGAAAAATCAATAAAATGCTAAATAAATAGTTAGGGCCATACTTAAACTTCAGGTCATCCACCACTATACATTTTTAAAATCAAATTAAAGTACAAAGAAATATTGGTGCATGCCCAAACAAACAAACAATACTCTTATTCAATAGTTTTGGAACTTGTGTAATTTCACAAAAACAAAGTCCTTAAATCTAAAGGTATATCCAGGAGACAAAGAGAGTGATTCTTCCACCTCGAAATCCAAAATAAAAGTTACCAGGAGATATACATAGCACTGGAAGGAGCCTGCTGGACAGGAACAGAAATTGGAGTCTCTGGGACACTACCTTCCTGTTTGAAAAAAAAGGCTTCTCAATTTGAAAAACAACTTGAAGGGTCAATTGGAGTAGAAAATCCACTCAAAACCACTTTTTGTCCAGATTTAGATGTATCTGAAGTAGAAAATCTACTCCAGGTGTATTCAGGCTCACGAACAGGACTGTTTTGGCCACCGTCGTTACTGGAAATAGTGCGTTTGAATGCAAAGTCTTGCATGCGCACACTAGCGGCCTGGGAGTAAGGTGGCGCTCATGAGAGAGTGCCAAACCACAACCTTGACTTCGCAAATGAGCTCCGCTCTGCATTGGATTGTGGAATTTAGGAACTCCACACTACTCCACGTAGCTCTCGAATTCCGCAAACTCCCCGGGTGGAATGGAGTTCTACGTCTGGGCCGAGTAAAGAATGTTGAGGAAATGTCTCCAGTTCCCTTGTCTGTTTGTAACTTGCCAGTGTGATTGTTCCTCAGTCATCTTCATCAGATAATTATCAAGGTAGATCAGCAGTTCCTCCTTGAAAATGAGTGTTTTTAAAAAACAATTGGGGGGACCGCAGGAGCCCCTTCAAGGCTCCTGTGGTCCCATCCAGCTCCTGGCTACTGTGGGAGCTGGCATTGCTCCCACAAGCAGGGAGTTGCTTTAAATAGCAGCTCCCTGCTTCCGGGAGCAATGTTCTCATCTGTTTCCCTGCACGCATATTTGCGTGCAGAGAAACAGATGAAAACTATGCTTTGGCAAGCGGGGGCTGTTTGGCAGCTGTTGCTTGCAGAAAGCATAGTTATGTTTGCTTTTGCTTGGTGGGAGCTGTCAGCTTCCACCAAGCAAAAACAAACAGCTATCTCCCGAAGGTGGGCACCTCTGAAGGTACCAGGAGCTAGCCCTGGGGGATGGTGTTCCAGAGGGCCATCCATGGCTAGCTCCAAGAGGGGGGCCGCATGGCCCCCCTACAATGTTAATTTTAGCCTTGGGAGGTGGTAGTCCCGGGGGCCAGAGGTCTGCGACAGACCTCCTACGTTATTTTATTTGAGCACTGTGGAGGTGGTGGTCCCTGGGGCGTGGGTGGGCCATGTGATCCCCCATAAACTGTATAAATTACCCCGGGGAGGTGAGGGTCCCTAGGGTGCGGGTAGCCCCCACTATACATTTTAAAGATCACCCCGGGGAGGTGGTGGTACCCCGGGACTGAGGTTCTCTGATGGATTCCGTACATTAAGGTATTGCAGCCCTGGGGAGGGGGCGGTCCCTGGGGCTGTGGGGGACTATGTGGTTTTCAATTGCCTTGGAGAGGTGGCATTTCCCAGGGCTGCCTGGGGCCACATGGCCCCCAGATATAATACAAACAGCCTCAGGGAAGTAGCAGACCATGGGACCCGTGGGGCATCGGGACCCCCTTAAAATTTTAATAACATTTTGCAATAGGGAGATGGTGGTCACTTGGGCATGGGGGGCACGCAGCTCCCCACATACTTTTGTATTTTAGCCCCAGAAAGGTGGTGGATGCCGGGCCTACTATAAGCACTAGAAGGGGGGCCCTGTGTGCCCCCCTCCTTTTATCAGCCCCCATTGACCCCAAGACCTGGCCCAGCCAGTAGCAAAATTAAAGAAGAGCCCGGGAGACAGTGCTTTCTTTAAAAAGAAAGTCTTGGAAAAGGCCACTGATGCATCCACAGATTTTTCTGATATTTTAAAAAAAAATGATTTTTAGTCCTGGCAGAGTCCTTGGGGGACCCCTGGACCAAGGCTAGGAGCTCAGAGTATGCCTACCCTGGCCTCTTTTTCTTTTTTTAAATATTTTTTTGTGGGACTCAGCAGAAGCTGAGTCCCAAAATGGCTGCCAACACTTCCTTGTTGAATTGTTGGCAGCCAATCAGATATCAGCACGGGGACAGTTGGATCCGCGGAGGATCTGCGTCCCTAAATTCATATATTTTTTAACCTTTATTATCTCAGAAACTACTAAGTGGATTTACATCAAATCACAAAAAGGACAGTCAGTGCACCAAGATCTAGCTTCCTGCCAAATTTGATGTAATTCCGTTTACTGATTCGGGCTGTAGGCATGTCTAAAGACACAATGGGAAACTAATAGGGAAAATGCGTTCTGGGACTCCCTTATTCTCACCCCCACTTTACGGATCACCCTGAAACTCTCAAGACAGCAGCTGAACATATATATATATATATATATATATATATATGTACATATATATACACATATAAATAGAGTAAGGACTCATTGTGTTGGTTTGCAATAACTCTGGGTCCATTTGACAAATGTTCACAAAGTTTTCGAGCCGAAAGGGGGGATCCCAAAAACCATTTTCCACAAGCAATTTCCTACAGGGATTTTAGACACAACTACAGCCTGAACCAGTGGTTGGAACTACACCAAATTTGGAAGAAAGCTAGCACTTGGTCCAGAAAGAGCCCTTTTTGTCATTTGGCATGAATCCATTCAGTAGTTTTCGCGTAACTAGTGAAAAAACAAAATTGTATATCTATGAATGGAGACCCTCCGCAGATCCAAGAGATCTTACGCTGAGATCTGGTTGGCTGCCAACACTTCAACCAGGAAGTGTTGGAAGCCATTCTGGGATTCAGTTAACGAAAGAGAAGGGGGTAGGGTATGAATACCCTGACCTCCAAGGCCTGATGGTAGGGTTCCCCAGGTACCCCGCCAGGGCCAAAAAGCATTTTTTAAAACATGTTCCAGTGAAACCAAGGAGGATTTGCGGTTCATGGGAAATCTTTTAAAGAAAAATAGGCGCACTCTCCCTCGCTTGTTTAAAGTTTAGTCCCCTTGTGGGCCAGGTCCCTAGGGCATATACAATTATATAGTTTGAGGAGGGGTGCACACGCAGCCCCTGCTTCCTGTGTCCGATCTTCACCCTGTTGACCACTACCTTCTTGGGGCAGGCCAAATGTGTTTTTTATTGGAGTGAGGCATGCGACCCCCACCCAAGGCCCGTAAGAGTCCCAGGGACTGGAGGGGTGTCATGCGAGCCCCCATCCTTTGCCCAATAGGGCCCCGGGGGGCCACCACCTCCCGGGGGCCATGATTATCATGTAAAGGGGGCTAGCGACTTGGCGGCCCATCCTGGGACAAATTCGCCCCTAGGGACCACCACTTCCCCAGAGCTGGCCCTAAAAAACAAAGGAGGGGGCTGTAAATGGCCCTGGGGACCACCACCCCCAGTGCCGGCTCCCTTTGTCCTGAGGTGCCCACCCAAGCAAGAGGAAACTGTAATTCCTCTTCTAGCAGGTGGGAGCAGGAAAACTGCTCCCACTCGCTGAGAGCAGACAGTGGGCAGAGAAACAGATGAAATGATTGCTCCCACACACATGGAGCAGCATTTCTTGCCGCTCCATGCATGCGGGAGCAATGGGACCATGGGTGAACTGAGGCTGACCCTGTGGTCCACAAAAGTGCACACTACGTGCCGTAGGTGGGGCCAGGGCACCCAGGAAGAATTGGCCACCGCCAGTGGATTGGGTCCCTGGAGCCAAAATCAGCCTAGGGTGGGGGCCATGTGGACGTGTAGAGAACTTTCTCCACAGGGGGAGCCTGATTCCCAGAGACACCTACACAACCCAGGCAGCATCGCGGGCAGCATGGACCTTATGGTTACGTCCATGGCTGCGCCTGTGTGGCGCTATGGACGTAATCATTATGTCCACATACCGGCCCTCGGGGGAAGCGCTAGCGCTCCCACCAAAGGCCGCCCCCCCACCCCCCCCCCCCTGGTCAGGGCTGGAAGGGGAATCGCTTCCCCTTCCACCCCGACCCCCCTGACACCCCCAGTGACATCTGATGACATCAGCACGCAAAAGCGTGCTGACCTCATCAGAGGTCACCTCCCATTGTGCTGGAAGCATGCTTCCAGCGCAATTGCGCTTGGGAGGAGGGGGCCAGCAGAGACATGAAAGGAAAGGAAAGGTCCTTCCTTTCCTTTCATGTCTCTGCAAGCATTTCTGTGATCGGGCAGTAAAAATGCCCACTAGACACCAGGGAATTTGTTTGTTTGTGAAATAAACATGAGGGGAGCGGCTTCTTGGGCAAGGGGCGCTCCCCAGGAGGGCAAATACTTTTTAGGCCACTTCCCCCTAGACACCAGGGAGTTGTACCGCTTTCTCTTGGCCGCAGTGGAATACAGATATTATTGGTTGTGGTTTCCGCAGACTTTCATTTTGTATTGTAAAGTTTTATAATTCAATATGTCACATGGAATGCCAGATTAGGATTTTATTCTAAGCACTATGGATTCTGTTGGAAAGGGCTGCCGATAGGTTGGGCTGCTTTAATGTTTTTTTAGCAGGAGACTTTAACACCAAGTTAGGTACGGTTCCTACGGACGTAGATCCATTTCCTATGGAAGAAGGGGCATTGATTAGGGTGCCTCCTGACCCTAGAGGTAAGCTGCTGCTAACCGAATTGAGGCAGGCTGGTTGTTGCAACATGTTGGAGAGAGTGGCTAGCTGCAATATATACAAACCCACATTTTTAGGGTGGGTAAAGGGGACCATAATTGATTATATTTTTAACTCCAGCAGTTTTGCAGATTTCTTTACTAAGTGGTGGGTTCATGGACCATTGCAAAGTGATCATAATACCATTGAAGCTAGAATGGTTATCCCCACCCCAGGGATTAAGAATATGGCTCTAGGTGTGACTGGGCTGACCCCAAAGGATCAGGGTAGGAGGCTTATTTGGCAGAACATTCCGATTTCCACTTTACTGGTAGGGGTTGTTAAGAGATGCAGAAACATGGATTTTATCTCCCTCCTATTGTATGAGGCTCCACCAGATGTCATTCTGACAGACTTTCAGTTTTTGAATAGTACCCTTAGATCCATTATACTGGATTTGCAATGACCTGCAGGGGGACCAAAAAGAGGGATGGTGTGATGAAAACTGCTGAAGTGCTAGTAAGGGTTTGCATAAAGCCCTTAAGGATAAGCCCAGGGACACCCAATCTATCAGTTTAGCTAGGGCTGCTTATAAAGAGGCAATGAGACAAAGAAAGCAATGCCTCAAAAAAGAGAGGTGGGAGCAGTTAGTGGGTGCATGTAAGCTGGGGATTCAATGACGTTTTAGAACATAGTGAATGGCAAGCCTGCTTATCAAGTTGCCCCTGACAATGTAGGGGCTAACATATCCGTCCTAAAATGGGTTGCCCATTTTGAGAGGAATTACTGTCTGGACAGCACAGAACAACTGGCGGAGGTGGATGAAGTAGCTTCCTTCCCTTTGGGTCTAAATTTTAATTCGGAAGAGGTTCAGCACGCAATTATGGGTAGTCCCTCTAAAAAGCCCCTTGCCCAGATGGTGTTCCTATGGATATATACAAAGAAAATGTCATCATCTGGGCCCGTTGCTGACTAATGAACTCAATGCTTCCATGCAAACTGGTATCCCTAATTCTTGGAAGTCAGCAGTAATAGTGCTAGTTTTCAAAAAGGTTGTAGGCAAGACCCAGGTTGGTATCGCCCTATTTCTTTGCTGGATTCCACTGTCAAGATAGTGGGGCGTATTGTTCTTCTTCACATTGAAGTTTGAATTCAAGCAAATAATATAATTTTCCCAGCTCAGTTCAGATTCAGAGAGGGCATAGGGACAATGGAACAGTGTCTTAACATCAATCTACTGATGGGAAAATATGTGGTGGCCAAGAAGGGAGCTGTATATCTGACATTTATAGACCTTAGCTACACTTTTGATAGGGTTAATCGATCAAAACTACGGTCAATCCTAGAGAGCCTTGGGGTGCCCCAACCCTTGGTAAACTTTCTGTGGGCCCTACATCTTGATGTTTATTCCTCAGTAAGATTTGGAGGTATGGCAAGGGAATGTTATGAGGTTTTCAAATTGTCAAGGGGTGTTAGGCAGGGGTGTGTCGTGGTGCTAATTTTATTTTTACTATATATTAATGGCTTGAACTTGCACCTGGTTTCTCATGGCAAAGATTTCTTGAAAGTCAAAAACATCCCGGTCTCCTCACTATTATACACAGATGATGCGGTTATTCTTTCCTGCACGTTGAGCGGCCTCAAAGTTCTGGTGAGTCTGTTTGTTGATTTTATGGGTGACCGGGAACTGGATGTAAATACTTCAAAAACGCATTTTATGATATGTGGGAAGCGGAATCGGAAACTTAGACCTATTACAATCAAGGGTCAGGTGAAATCAAGGATGACCTCCTTTTTCTATCTGTGGATTACATTTTATGAGCACTGTACTTGGACTCAATGTCTCGGAAATCGATGTTTGCGTTTTGACCAGTCCTGTGGGTGCTTTTCAGATTTGCTCGGATGGCTGGGAGTAAACATGTCTTACTGCTGCTGCAGATCTATAAGATGAAGTGTTTACCTGTACTATTATATGGCGTAGGAATTTTGGGGGTATTCAAATTGTAAGTCTATTCAATGTGAAGAAAACCACTTTTGTAGAAAGTTATCAGGGGTGGGTCCCGCCAGCCTAATGTTTATGCATGGGGAGCTGGGTTTGGATTTTACAGAAGATCATGCAAAAATTGCCCCCATGATGCTGTGAATAACATGCTTGAGTGGGAAATCGACTACTTTTAACAGGGAAGTCATTGAGGATTGCCTAGGTTGTGAATTAGGCTATAATATCCCATGGCTCAATTATATCAGATCTGCAGCCCTATTATTGGGCTGCCCTGAACTATTTTAAAATCCCAAATTGCTAAAATGGGCAGATAGAAAGATTGTGAAGGAGAGGTTACTTGAGCAGTTTGGCGAAAACAGAGTAAACTTGGCCCTGGGTAGCCACTCAGCCAGGGGGTTGATGATTTTAAATACCACTCCCGGACTGGAACCTTATCTTTCCTTTATCAGAAGCCCATGGGAAATACTTCTTCTTACTAGGTTTAGATTAGGTTCTGTCTGATGTAACCTATGTTTCCCACCTGGACAATATGAGCGCTCTGCGAATAAGATCTGTCCTTGTGATAATGTTTCACCTGTTATTACGACCCATTTTGAAGATTACTCCTGCCTGATTTGAAAGCCAAAGGATTCTATCAATATTGGCCTGCATTTTTATACTTACAAATGTTGAATGAACCCATTGTTGCATTGGCAGTCTCCAATTTTTTAAAGAATGCATTACACTGGAATAAGATCATGAATTTTGGGCCTTACATTTTTTAGGTCTTTTAAACAATATATTGTATATCTGTTTAGAATTCATGACACTGATATGACAACGTTTTTAATGTTTATGGTTTTTTAATGGTTTTAATGCTTGTGATTATTTATTATATGAACATTCAAGTTTGTTATTTTTGTTTCTTTTTATGATTATTTTTTTATAATTGAAATAAAGGTCTAATCAACCAATCAAACTACACAATTCAAAAATTATAGTTACAACTTTCATTCACAATTTATACACAAAAGAACAAAGTTTTGTGGCCTACTGCTCTCTTCCTGAGGAATGCCCATTTGTATTCCATGCTGTGGGTTGTCAAGGGGGGTTGTGGGCCAATTTACCCCGAAACGAAGCCCATGTGATAGTGAGAAGGTTATGAACCCACTTTCATATGGGATTTTTGAACATGCAATTTATAATGTGAGATTCATACTCCGAGTCAGGTTGGTGAATCCAAGTCTGTTTATTATTGCCCTTTTTGGCTTGGAGATCTAGGAAGCCTGTAGATGTCTTTTTTGAATGAAGACTTATAGGCTTCAGACCGGACAGCTGACCCATAAAAAACGCACCCTCAACGCGCATGTCTGATAATGAGCCCTCATCAAGAACACCAACAGATCAGCATCCAATTAAAGTAAGCGCTGCGTAGAAAGACTTTCAGTGCACATTCAAAGAGACACTAGAGGCATCGAAACACAGGCTGCACACAATCCAGAACTGGTCTGAATGACAAAGACCAGTCACACTCCAGTTGTTCCAAGAGTGGTGCTCCACAATACTGCATCATGCGTTCACGACACAGTTGTGCGGGCGGTAGCGCTTTCAGTACTCCTTCCTGTGATGAGACAGCCATTGCGCAGAAAAACTAGCAACAGCAAAATGCCACCTAGTATAGACAAAGTAATCGGAAATCCCCAGAAAATATTAGAAATTATTGAATGTATGGCTGATGGTATTAAGCCGAATATAGAGGAGAAGGTGTGAAAAAAATCAGAACCAACAGCCTTAAATAAGTGGGTGATTCCAGTAGTACTGGATGCATTGAATATTCTTTCCACAAGTTCACCAAAGTGTCTCGGAAAGTTTATAGTTAGAAGGGACTGAATCCCTGCCGATGACCTAGCAATCAGAAGTGCATAGGTCTCACGTGCAAATGTAAGCGCCACATGTTTTTGAAACAATAAAGCCTTTAGTCTGCTTAACTTGTCAAAATTCACATCAGAAGTAGCAATATGAGGCCAAACGTCTGCTACTCTTTGAAACTGCGTAGGGGGAAAAAGGACATTCCAGCAGTATGTAAGAATTTGGGAGACCGAAACAAAATAAGATATTCTGTCTCACATTCCACAACAGCTTTCACTGCTAAGAGCACATAGCTGCCATTTGAGAGCACCTGGAACGCAGGTCTAATCAAGGGGCCGGGGACACCCATCAGATAGCAAGCCAAATTTGATACGGAGGCATTACATGCCCTGTGCAAGGACAGCGGTTTACAAACCATTCAATGGATCATAGAAGTCTCGCATTCACTACCGCAAACCTCCTACCATTGAAACATTTGTATGACAAAGGAAGCTTCCACACCTTGTGTATGTAACTATCTCGCAGCCTTTCATATCTACCCACTGGAATGTGTTTCAAACAGAATGTAAATTGAAGTGTTGAAATGGGCAGATTTATAACCCCATATATTAGCCATTCAGCAGAGGGTATTTCAGCCACAGTGAAAGGCAACTTTTCTAACTTTTCAATATTCAACATGACATATGTTGCTTCTTTCTTAGCCACTATCTGTTGTTGTCGCATTAAATTAAATGTGGAAAAAATCTCCCTTGCGTTCACATGTTGCCAGGGAACGCAATCTGCTTTCAAAGTCTGTAGTGTCCAACCTAACTGCACAATGGATCTTAGCTGACTTTGTCCATGTTGCAAAAATGATACATCACTCTGTACTATATCTATTGCAGAGGATACAATGTTATTCAAGATGTATATTCGGTCGGACTAGGTGTTAATCCCATGATATACAACGGCGAATGATTTCTGAACATTTTCCTGATCTATTTGTCTCAACCAGACGGCCGCTTCTTTTTGAGAAAGCTTCCATATTCCATTGTATGCAGCATCTAAGAAGCGTTTCCTGTGTTGTCTTCTGGGGCCTAACAGGAAATCCTATAAATCTGTTATTGGACAGGAGACTAAGATGTCCTCTGACAGCATCCAGCGAGGAACCCTTCAACCATTGCTGGCAAAGTTTCCCTACAATATATGTTGTCACTATACCCGAGTGTTCTGAGGACACATAGCGAGGGTCTGGCCTGTTCATTCTAAAACTCCCCGATGAGTTGACAAAACGCGTATGGCACCCATTGGTGTCTACAGGCCTCAATAAACACCCACCAGGATGTAAAAATTATGTGTTAAATGTTAAATGTACCATTCTGGACCCATGCATTGACCTGATCTTCGGACGCATTTGTATACTTTTGCCATTTGTAAAATTTAGCAGGCATGGGAATACTGGGTGCATTCAATTCCTTAATGTTTGCTAAGGCTAAACAGCTTGTTTGTTGTACTGTTTCATTTAAAAATATCATTTGAACAGGAATCATACATGCTCGAAATAAAGCTTATTTTTCTATTATTTGCCAATTTTTTGTTCCCCTACACACTCTTTAAGTCAATTGACTTCAAGCAGTACTCATAGCCTTCTATGGCCAATCAGTAAACAAAGGAATCAAAATAAATCAATTTTGTGTCTGTCAATAAAACATGTTGACTTTCCATTTCTGGCAATTAAAAATAATACGACTCAGCATTCTTAACATTGTGACTAGAAAAATATGCAAATTTGTCAGTATACGTTTTAGAACTGCCTACTGGTGGAGTTGGGCAGTGTTCCCATTATGTATATTAAAAAATAGTCTCTGGGGTACTTGCTCTGTGAATGAAATAATGTCCATAATAATTATAACAGAACATATCACCATAATTTCCTTTAAACAGGTGCACATCCTCATTTTCAAATACTGTATAATACTGTAGATCAGCCATCACAGCATCAAGAGTTTTCACATCCCAACAGAAATACGCCCACACTATCACGACACACGAATCCACGTGGCGGTCTTTCAACTGCGGTATTCCATTGGCGGTACACACCGCTGCGCTCAAAATACACACACACTTACAAAACACTACCACATTGGACAATTCGAAATACACACACCTGATACCCATACACACACCACTCCCACACACCCAATACAATATAAAACACACATCATTACACACACCACCCCACACATCACCCACACCACACCATGGTACGGCAAAGACACCCCAGGTTCTCAGAGGACGAGCTAAGGGTCATGGTGGAGGAAATTGTCCGGGTAGAGCCACAGCTATTCGGAGCACAGGTGCAGCACACCTCCATTGCAAGGACGATGGAGCTATGGCGAAGAATAGTGGACAGGGTCAAAGCAGTGGGACAGCACCTAAGAAATCGGGATGACATCAGGAAGAGGTGGAACGACCTACAGGGGAAGGTGCGTTCCGTGGTCTCAAGACACCACGTTGCGGTTCAGCGGACTGGCGGCGGACCCCTACCTCCTCCCCCACAACTAACCACATGGGAGGAGCAGGTCTTGGTGATTGTGTATCCTGAGGGCCTCGCAGGAGTAGCTGGAGGAATGGACTCTGGTAAGTCAAATCTTAACTATTACATCCCCCACCCTACCTGCATGCCATCACATACCCCCACCCTCACCCTCACCCCCATCACTCTAACTCCTCACAAATGTCCCAACATCACAAACCACACAGCCCAACACCAAGCCCTGCATGCAACAACAAAGCATGGACACCCATCACTAAAGCATGTCCACTGCACACACCCATACACCCCCAAACCATCATCACACAAGGTCCCACACAGGAATGCAAGCACTAGGGTACACGGTCACCCACCCATTGCACACCATGCCACACACAGATGTAATAAACATCCTCTTATACCCCTGCAGGACCCCTACCCAACGTCACCGGACAGGAGGGCCCACCCATGTCCACACCACCAACAGAAGAGGCCCACAGTGATGACAGCAGCTCTGTCCAACTGGATCTAGATGACCAGCCCGGCCCATCTGGGACCTTGGGACAGACGGTTCCCATCACACAGTCACAGGCCACTACAGAGCTTCCCCCCTCTGGAAACACCAGCACAGCACCCACCCAGCAGGCCCATACCTCCGTCCCCAGGACACGTCAATCAGCAGTGTGTCCACCACTACAGGGAACCCAGGCTAACCCACCACCCCAACAACAATAGGGACCTGGGGCAGTGGCAGCGGGCACACGTTCCAGGGGACGGAGGCCCAGCAACACAGGGGAACAGGGAGGGCTGCTGTGCGACAGGGGGAGGACAGGCCCAGGGAACCCACTCTCCACGAGGCCCTCTCCTCCATCATGGGAGCCTACCACCACTCCCAGGAGACGATGGCAACGGTACTGGCCAAGTTTCAGGAGACCCAGCGCCTGCAGGAGGAACAGTATATGGGCTTCAGGGAGGAACTCAGAGCCATCAATTCCACCCTGGGCACCATCGTAGGGGTGCTGAAGGAAGTACTCAACACCAGGAGGGACACTGTGGCACTACAAGGGGCCCCTGACACTAGCCTGGACGATGAACTGCCCACCACCTCCGCCGGCGCTAGTGGACAGGAGGCACCACCACAGGACCACCACACCAGCACCCTACCCCCTGCAGAGGGAGAACCACCTCACAAACGGTCCCTGAGATCCAGGACAAAGACAGATAACGATGCCAAGACCCCCGCCAAGAAATGAGACCACCCTGAATGTCATCCTTCTGTCCCACTTTGTCACCCTGTCCATCCTTAAACTGCCCCAGCTCCAGTTCCTATGCCCATTTGGGCAATGCACCTGTGAGACTAATAGACCGGACTCTGCCATGGACACTCCTCCGCCATCACCCCTCACCATTTTGCTAGCCCCTCCAATATTGAGCACTTAAATAAACACCCTTAAAGCACAAAACAATCTGGAGTCAGTCTGTGATTTCGGAATAGTGTATTAGCAATTACAGTGTCAAAAAGCTCTTTCATTTGTAATGTCAACATACCTATGTCACACAGCTGTAGTCCATGAGGAATCAAAGCAGATGTCACACTGTGGTACCCACATCTGTGAAATCGTAAGGGAAAGTGACAACTCAGTGACCATACACTGGGTGAAAACGACAGACAGTAGAGAGGTAGTAATGTTAAAGTACATGTAGTAGGCAGGTTTGTATTCTTACCTGTGTTTCACTGGAAATATTGCTCGATCACTGAGTCCCTGTTGTCCATGTCTTCTTCTTCTGCTTCCTCGTCTTCACTGTCCACAGGATCCACAGCTGCAACAACACCGCCATCTGGACCATCCTCCTGCAGAAAAGGCACCTGTTGTCGCAAAGCTAAGTTGTGAAACATACAGCAGGTCACGATGATCTGGCACACCTTCTTTGGTGAGTAGAATAGGGATCCACCTGTCATATGGAGGCACCTGAAACTGGCCTTCAGGAGGCCGAAGGTCCGCTCGATTATCTGCCGTGTACGCCCATGGGCCTCATTGTAGCGTTCCTCTGCCCTTGTCCTGGGATTCCTCACAGGGGTCAGTAGCCATGACAGGTTGGGGTAACCAGAGTCACCTGCAAATGGCGAGGGACAACTGTTAGACACACACTAACCTGTAGGGATATCCCCAGACTCAGACAACCATTCCCACTGTCTTGCTTCCAGGTGCTCACCTAATTGCCACACACGGTGGCTCTGGAGTTGACCCATCACATAAGAGATGCTGCTATTCCACAGGATGTAGGCGTCATGCACTGAGCCAGGGAACTTGGATTTTAACATGGGAGATGTACTGGTCTGCCAAACATACCATCTGTACATTCATGGAATGGTAACTCTTCGGTTTCTGTACACCTGTTCACTCCTGCGGGGGGGACCAAAGCCACATGGGTACCATCAATGGCACCTATGATGTTCGGGATATGTCCTAGGGCATAGAAATCACCTTTCACTGTAGGCAAATCCTACACCTGAGGGAAAACAATGTAGCTCTGCATGTGTTTCAGCAGGGCAGACAGCACTCTGGACAACACGTTGGAAAACATAGGCTGGGACATCCCTGATGCTATAGCCACTGTTGTTTGAAATGACCCACTTGCCAGGAAATGGAGCACTGACAGCACCTGCACTTGAGGGGGGATTCCTGTGGGATGGCAGATAGATGACATCAGGTCTGGCTCCAGCTGGGTACACAGTTCCTGGATTGTGGCACGGTCAAGCCTTTAGGTGATGATCACATGTCTTTCCTCCATTGTCGACAGGTCCACCAACGGTTGGTACACCGGAGGATGCTGCCATCACCTCACATGTCCCAGTGGACGGTGCCTATGAAGGACAACAGCGAGCACAGAGTCAACCAACTCAGAGGTACGTACCCACAGCTTACACAGAACATGAATCATAATCCAAAATGTGGCCTGTATGTGTGTTGAGTCTAGGCCTAGGTATGTATGACGCAGTTAAAAATTAAGCCATGTGGGCCCCTGAAATGGCGGCTGCCTGACCTCTAAAGTGGGACAATGGGATGTGAGGTAACTGCGCTGGCATTGTATACCGTCGCGGTAGGCGGTCAAAGACCGCAGCGCAATGGTGCATTGGTTAACATTGGACCCTATAGGTCCCAGGAGCCAATGACGATGTATGCCGGCGGTGACGGTACGCACCGCCGCGGACGTGACCGCCATTTTCTATCTGTTCAATCACTCGATACCTGATCTTCGACAGGAGAGAACGTACACTGCAAGTGCTGCTGTGACCTCGGTCTGGAAGAGACAATGGCTCGAATGTCTGGGGAAAGAGCCCCTGCCTTCACATCAGAGGAGTTGGAGAAACTTGTGGATGGGGTCCTCCCCCAGTACACGCTACTCTACGGTCCTCCAGACAAACAGGTAAGTACACTGGGAGCATGCTGTATGGGCTATGCCTGTGTGGAGTGGGGTGGATGTAAGAAGGGGGGGAGATTGAGGCGTGCATGAAACGACGGTGAGTGCATTTGCCACATGGCAAGGGTAGGGATGGGGGCCAATGACTGTGAGGTGCAGTTGGTAATAACTTTTCCTTTCCCCCTGTACAATTCATGTAGGTCAGCGCCCACCAGAAAAAAGATATTTGGCGTGCCATCGCCAAGGACGTCCGGACCCTAGAGGCCTACCACAGACGGAGCACACACTGTCGGAAAAGATGGGAGGACATTCGCCGCTGGAGCAAGAAGACGGTGGAGGCTCAGCTGGGGATGGCCTCCCAATGTGGGAGGGGTGCCCGTCGCACCATGACCCCCCTGATGTTCAGGATCCTGGAGGTGGCGTACCCGGAGTTGGATGGGCGCTTGAGGGCATCACAGCAGCCACAAGAGGGTGAGTACACTCTCATCCTGCTGATTTAGCGCGCAGTGGAGGTGTCTGGGTGGGGGAGGTGGGCTGTGGGTTTCATTAGGCCAGGGCGAGTTTTGTAGGCAAGGTCCCTCCATAAGGCAGGCCATGTGGCACCCCACCCCACCTCTGTAGAGTGCCTATTAACACCTAGTCATGCCCCTGTGTCATTCATGCGTGCAGATGTTGTCCATAGCCTAGTAGGCCATTTCCCAGGAATTGAACAGTGGAGCCCAAGAACGCGGGGTAGTGCAGGGGGCCTCTGTGTCTGTCGTGTCCGCCAACGGTAGTGGTAATGCATGCACTCAACATGTCTTTCTTCTGTCGTCATCCCCCTTTTTGTGGTCTCCCTGTTCTTGTGTGCATTAGCATCAACAGGCAGAGGAGCAGTGGCACCAGAGCACGAGGGGGCTGCATCCCACATGGCCATGGAGGGCCACACAACGGACTCGGACTTCACCAATGGGACGGAGGGCGAGGGGAGCTCCATGGCGGGGACAGGAGCTGAGACCAGCGACAAGGACTCGTCCTCTGATGGGAGCTCCCTTGTGGTGGCGGCAACATCTGTGCCCCCCCCATCTACAGGTACAGCCACCACCCCCCCTACCAGCACTGCCCTCCCAGCAGCCCCTCAGCCTTTGCCCCGTGCCCGCTCACCCAGGAGGGTGGGCATCACCTTCGCCACAGGCACCTCAGGCCCTGCCACTGTCACCCCTGCTGCCCTCAGTGAGGAGGCCATTGACCTCCTCACGTCCCTCACTGTTGGGCAGTCTACCATTTTGAATGCCATCCAGGGTGTAGAAAGGCAGTTGCAACAAACCAATGCATTCCTGGAGGGCATTCATTCTGGTCAGACGGCCCTTCAGTGAGCTTTTCAGACTCTGGCCTCAGCACTGATGGCAGCCATTGTCCCCGTCTCTAGCCTCCCCCTCCAACTACCTCCACCCAGACCCAATCCCCTGTACCCCAGCCTATCCCAAGCACACCTACAGACCAGCATGCACACACGTCAACACACAAGGGAAGCTCTGGCAAACATAAGCACCACACATCCCACAGGCAATCACACAAACATCACACACATGCAGACACTCCAACATCCACTGCCTCCACTGTGTCCCCCTCCTCGTCTCCCTCCTCCCTCCCAGTCTTGTCTACACTCACACCTGCATGCACTACATCAACAGCCACTACTGCCATCACCAGCACACCCACCACCACACCCCGCTCACATGCAGTCACCACCCCCACTAACATACACACATCCCCTGTGTCCTCTCCCAGTGTGTCTGTGACACCACCTCCAAAGATACACAAATGCAGGCACACACCCACCCAACAGCCATCCACCTCACGACAGCCTCCAGCCCATGCACCTTCACCCAAAGTCAGCAAACAAACAACTCTTCTCCCACTCCCAAACCCCCTCCAGCTACCCGTCCCAGTGTCTCCCAAAAACTTTTCCTCTCCAACCTTGACCTCTTTTCCACACCTCCCCCACCCCGTCCGTCTCCTAGATCCAGAACTAGCACGTCAGCCACAACATCTCCGGGACCAGTGGTGCCTGTAGTCACCGGAATCTGGAGTGCACCGGCCACCAAGGCAGCCAGTGTGGCACGGAGCCACAGCACGGACAGTCCCCCACCTGTGAAGCATCAAAAGTTGGCCAGTGCCAGGCGGGAAAGGGGGAAGACTCCAGCCACCAAAGCCGCTCCCAGGGGTCCCGGTGGGAGTGTGGAGTCAGCTGCGACACCTTCCAAGGTGGGGAAGGACTACAACAAACCAGGAAAGTCTTGGAAGAGCAGCACGGTGGAGGAGACCGCCATCATCCCCGCTGCAAAGGAGGCCACCGCCATCATCCCCGCTGCCCAGGAGGCCACCACCAACATCCCCGATGGCCAGGAGGCCACCGCCATCATCCCCGCTGGGCTAGAGAGGGCCGCCAGCACAATCCCCGCTGGGACAGAGAGGACCGCCAGCACAAGCCCCACTGGGACAGAGAGGAACGCCAGCACAAGCCCCGCTGGGACAGAGAGGACCACCAGCACAAGCCCCGCTGGGACAGAGAGGACCGCCAGCACAAGCCCCGCTGGGACAGAGAGGACCGCCAGCACAAGCCCCGCTGGGACAGAGAGGACCGCCAGCAGCTGAGTCACTGCAAAGGAGCCCGCCGCCTCAAGCACTGCTGAACAGGGCACCGCTGCTCCAAGCACCGCTGAACAGGGCACCGCCGCTTCAAGCACCGCTGAACAGGGCACCGCCGCTCCAAGCACCGCTGAACAGGGCACCGCCGCCTCAAGCACCGCTGAACAGGGCACCGCCGCTCCAAGCACCGCTGAACAGGGCACCGCCACCTCAAGCACCACTGGCCCATGAGCGCTAAGGGCACTGACGCTACTGAGTCCGTCACGAGCAGGATGAAGCACTCTGGGCACCATGCCCCCTCCAGAACCAGTGGAGAGATAGATCCACTAGCTCTTCCTTAGCAGGATGAAGCACCCTGGGCACAAGGCCTCCTCCAGAACCAGTGGAGTATCACATCCACTACCTCTGTCCTTAGCAGGATGAAGCACTCTGGGCACCATGCCCCCTCCAGAACCAGTGGAGACTGTCATCCACTACCTCTGTCCTTAGCAGGATGAAGCACTCTGGGCACCATGCCCCCTCCAGAACCAGTGGAGAGATACATCCACTACCTCTGTCCTTAGCAGGATGAAGCACTCCGGGCACCATGCCTCCTCCAGAACCAGTGGAGACTGTCATCCACTACCTCTGTCCTTAGCAGGATGAAGCACTCTGGGCACAAGGCCCCCTCCAGAACCAGTGGAGACTGTCATCCACTACCTCTGTCCTTAGCAGGATGAGGCACTCTGGGCACCATGCCCCCTCCAGAACCAGTGGAGAGATACATCCATCACCTCTGTCCTTAGCAGGATGCTGCACTCTGGGCACCATGCCCCCTCCAGAACCAGTGGAGAGATACATCCACTACCTCTGTCCTTAGCAGGATGAAGCACTCTGGGCACCATGCCCCCTCCAGAACCAGTGGAGAGATACATCCACTACCTCTGTCCTTAGCAGGATGAAGCACTCTGGGCACCATGCCCCCTCCAGAACCAGTGGAGACTGTCATCCACTTGAGAGACTGTGGCTTTGCACTCCGCAGGATTGAAAAGTGGGCAACCCACCCACTGTATAGACTTGAGAGACTGTGGCTTTGCACTCCCCAGGATTGAACAGTGGGCAACCCATCCACTGTAGAGACTTGTGAGACTGTGGCTTTGCACTCCCCAGGATTGAACAGTGGGCAACCCACCCACTGTAGAGACTTGTGAGACTGTTGCTTTGCACTCCCCAGGATTGAACAGTGGGCAACCCACCCACTGTAGAGACTTGTGAGACTGTGGCTTTGCAGGATTGAACAGGGGGCATGTGGCCTTCTCGTGGATTTGGCGTTGTGCACTCAACCGGCTGAGGTGCCCCCCCTTTCCCTCCCCCTGAGGTGCCTGTTTTCTTGCTCTCTGATGCCCCTGCAGTGATCTCTCCGTCATGGTCGGGGATCTTGTGTGGGCCTCGCCCATACCGTGTGGGCCCAGTGTTCCACGGACTTCATTGGAGCGCTACCTGGACTCATGAGCTTGGTGTATATTTTGTTTATGGTGTATATATATATATTTGCCTACTTGATTTTAATATATTACAAAGGTTACACTCATTTTCTTTTGTCTTTGCATTCTTCCGGGGGGTTTGGGGGTGTAACTATCATGGATAAATACGTATTAGTGTGTGTGTTGTAGTGGGTGAGGGTGTTGCGTGTTGCGTGTGTGTGTCCCTGTTTTTTCCCTCCCCCCTCCCCTGTGTCGTAGGTGCAGTACTCACTGTGGTCTCCGCCGCCGGCGTTCGTGCTCCTGGTAGAGGAGCAGGAAGACTATTGCAGGGAGAATTTGGAGTTCCGGCTCTATGGTGTCCTCGTTCCTCGTGGGGTGTGTAGAGGTGAGCGTTTTCCCTTCGGAATCCTGTTTCCGCCGTGTTTTGATCCGCGGTGAATCCACCACGGAAAAGGTGGCGGATTGGTAGGTTGTGATACTGTGAGCGGTACTTTGTCTTCCGCCTGTCTGTTGGCGGTGACCGCCAAGCTGTTTGTCTGTACCACCGTGGCGGTCAGAGTGTTAAAGTGGCTGTCTATGTTGGCGGTTTCCACCATGGTCGTAATTGCAATTTTTTTACCGCCGGCCTGTTGGCAGTCTTACCGCCGCTTTAACACCGTCCGCCAGGGTTGTAATGACCACCATAGTATTTGAATTACCTAAGTAGGCCCATATATATCGAATAATACTTTGTCCCAAACAATCCCACCAGGAATTGGTATAGCTGTAATGTCCACTAGGGACAAATCTCTGCAAATTTTGTGTGATGAAAAATGTGGTTTTAGGACCTCAACCACCAGTTCACCTGTGGAGCGTTAAGGAAGAAAATGACCATGCATAAGGAGAAAGAAAACAATAACAAACCTAATCCATAGGAGGAAGGCGAGTACAGTCAATATGAACCATAGATAAATCCATGGATGAATGAAATAGTTAATTTTAAGCCAATGTATCAGCTTAGGTGCTCTTGGCAGTTCTGTTGCAGTAGAAGCAGATGAGTCACTAAAGGTGTTGTTAACATCGACAAAATACCCAGAATCTGTTCTTGCAAAAACTGGGGCTGTGTTTTGAAGAGGAGAACTTGATGAAGACTCCCTTGGTGGTTCATAGTAAATGATGACATCCATTTGTGTACAATTTGTAAGAACTTGCTCATTCTTTTCATTATTGATTGTAGAAGTAGTTGTAAGTGGAACTAATGAAAGCTCAATTTCCACCCTCTCCAAGCTAGGAGAGGTATTGCTGTTGAAGACTTGTAGCAGAACATCCTGGTCTGTAGTGGGAGGGATTCGGACACTACCCAGGATTCCTCTAGGTCTACTGTGCAGGATCAGCTACATGGTGTAACTTGACATTGTTGATGGAGACAAAGTGATTTTCTTTAGAGCCAGGCAGCAGTGGTAGAATAACAGTTCTGGTATAGTGTATTCCGAGGACTGGAACCGGTGCACGATAAGAAGGACAGGACTCCTTTTTCACAGCAATCTTTTCACGCACTAGATCCCTAAGTTTAGGAATCCAGCCGGTAGATGTTACTGGTACATCCCTAATTCCAGAGGAGGCAGCATTGGCAGATGCGTTGTCATCATGGAACTGTTGTAAGCCCTGCAAGACAGTGACATGTTCATTTACGTCAAAGGGTGTATCCAGCGCCTCCACGCCAGGACTATCAAGATCTGGAATATACATTCAAGTTCCAAAGAGCCATTCGTATGATGTACGCCTCCCAGGAACCTTTTGGGCAGATTGTTAAGTGCTCTCTGGACTCTATATAGGTGTGTAAGCCAACTACGACCCGTGCCTAATACTCCAGCAGTTAAGGATTGCTTTAAATCTTGGTTTCATCACTCCACAATACTATTTCCCTCGGTATGAAATGGAGATGAGTAATGCAGTTGGACCCCTAATGAAGCCATGGTGTCCCTGTAAACCCTTGAGGCAAAAGCAGGTTCCCGGTCCGAGTGAGAAGCCGCAACAGCATATGTGTTGATTAAGACTTGCAAGTCTTTAAGAACAGTTTGAGCGTCAGCCGAGCGTTGTGGCCAAACCCACAGAAATCTGGAGCATTAGTCAACAGTGGCCAAGATGTATTTGTATGCACTGTTTGGAGTCAGTGGACCACAATGGTCTAAGTACACACATTGTAAAGGTTTGTTGGAAATTAGGAGGATTGTCTGCAGTGGGCTTACATAGCTATACCACAACACTGGAGTGGGGCAGTGTAGAGTGGAGTATAGTATCATAGAGTGCAGTGGTGTGTTGTAGATTACAGTGGTGTGGAGTACAGTAGAGTGGAGTGGCTTAGCATATAGATGAGTACAGTGACATATATTGGAGTACCTGTGTTGTACAGTAGACTGTAGTGGGGTATTGTACCATATTGGAAAGTGATGTAGACTACAGTAGTGTTGCATTACATCTAGTTGATTTTTGTAGAGTAGAGTGGTATAGAGTACAGTACAGTGTACAGTGTGGTGCAGTGGATTGCCATAGAGTGCTGTAGAGTAAACTGGCATTGAGTGGGTGTTAGAAATTGTGTTTCTGGTTGCCAGATGTATGCACCCTGTCCAAGCAGGAACCACAATCCTAGTTAGGGTGAGTCAGATACACACTAAAAGTTAACTTGTGCTCACCCTCTGGTAGCTTGGAACAGAGCAGTCAGGCTTAACTTAAGAGGTAGTGTGTAAATTATTTGTGCAACACTTCAAACAGTAAAACAGTGAGGACACCACACAAAAAGACACCACATCTAGTTAGAAATATAAAGCTTAATTTTAGGAGTAAAACAAGACCAAAATGACAAAAATTCAATCAGTAGAAGTCGAGATATATATATTTTTTATATTAAAAGGTCGTATAGTGCTTAGCAGCACAAAGTGCCAACCGGGGATATCTGGTCGCGCTAGACCAGGGTAAATTAAAAAGTTCAGGGTGACCACAATGAGGCATGAGTCGGATGCAGTCCCAGGTAAGTCCTGCTGAAGTTTTACCTTCGCAGAATTGAGCCAAGAGTTCTGTTCATGGGGAAGAAGTTTAATGGGAGCAAGTAGAGCATCGCTGGCTGTGGTCAGTGGGCGCAAAGAGTGGGTAAGGCACTGTGGAGAAGGAGACGGGCGCCTTGTGGTTGCACACGGTGATACTTGATGTGCAAAGAGACCAACTATTGGCTGCTCACACTGTTCACAGTCACAAAGAGCACAAAAGCTGGATTTCAGGAGCCACAAAACAACTTTCAAGGTTCCAGAACTGGAGGGGCACCTCTTGAGGATCAGGAGCTGGTTGAAGAATGGGTCCAGGAGCTGTAGCAGGTGACTTGGAAGTCTATTGTGACCCTGAGTCTTCAGAAAACAGGAGTCACTCTGGTTCTGGGATGGAGAGATGCAGGTCCAATCCTTCTCACTCCAAGGCAGAAGGGCAGCAGACAGTAGGTCAGCTCAGCAAAGCAGGAGGCTGGCAGATTAGCCACTCAGCAGTGTGGCAATCCTTAAAGCAGCACTGCAGTCCTTCTTCCTGGGGTAGATCCACAGGTCCAGAAGTGTAATGAGTTGGTGGTGTCAGAAGTCCAGCACTTGTACCCAGTTGTGCCTTTGAAGTGGAGGAGACTTCAAAGAAAGGTTCTGAAGTGCATAGAGATTCTCTTTCTTAACCTTGCTCTAGACTCACTACAGGAGTATGCAGCCCTTTGTGTGTGGCAGGACACTGCCCATTCAGGTGTGTCAGCCCCTCCCTCCAAACCTGCCCAGGATGGCCCATCAGAAAGTTGATGGATTATCAGTCACACATCAGCTCCCTTTGTGTATGGCTGTCTAGAGGGACATCCACAAGCCAACTGTCACCCCACCCTCGACGAGTATTGGAGACAGGCAACAGGCAACAATTGGCTAAAGTAAGAAAATGCCAACTTTCCGAAAGTGGCATTTTCAGTATTGCAATTTACAATCTGACTTCACCATAAGTTGTAATTTTAAATTGTGAGTGCAAAGACATCAAACTTGAAAAAAAATTATCTTCCAGTTTGGGAATTATATGATGTAATAAGGTGATCACAATGTTATCCTATGGGAGGGATAGGCCTTGCAGTAGTGGAAGACTGAAAAACAAATTTGATAATTCTTCCTTACCAGGGCACATAAAATTGTCCTGTGGGTCATATAGGGCCTACTTTAGGGGTGCATATGTATAAAAAAGGGAAGGTTTAGGCCTGGCAAGAGGTTTAACTTGCGAGCTTGACATGGCAGTTCAAAACTGCATATACAGGCTCTGCGATGGCAGGCCTGAGACACGGCTAAGGGGCGACTTAGGTGGGTGGCACAATCAGTGCTACGGGCCCTATAGTAGCATTTAATTTACAGGCCCTGGGCACATGTAGTGCACCTTAATAGGGACGTGTGACTTAATTAAATATGCTAATTGGGTATGAGCCAGTGTTATCATGTTTTTAGGGGAGAGAGCACAAGCACTTTAGCAGTGATTAGCAGTGTTAAAATGTAAAGCCAGCAAAAACAAGGTCAGAAAATGGAGGGAGGCAGGCATAAAGTTGGGGGTAAGACCACCCCAATGCTGTTAGGTCTAACAGTGGTGTAGAGTCGAGTGGTGTGCAGTGGAGTAGTGAAGAAGAATGGAGTACTGTGTCAGAGTAGAGCGGAGTAAAGACGGGTGCAGTGGCATACAAGGAGTTGCATGCAGTGTTGTATAGTACAATCGAGTATCATAGAGTAGAGCAGAGTGTTGTGCAGAAGCATACAGTATAGTAAAGTGTTGTACTGTGGAGTGAAGTGGTATAGACAGGAGTTAAGGTTCAAAAATGGCATACAGTATAGTAGAGTATTCTAGAGTAAACTTGCATAGAGTACAGTAGTATGTGAAACAGTGGAGGTGCGTAGAGTCGATTGTTGTATCATAGCGTACAGTGAGGTAAAGTCTTGGACAGTGGAGCCAATCAAGTGTATTGGTGTGTCATAGAATGGCATGGAGTAGAATGTATTTGCGTAGTGCAGGTAGTAAACTGTTATAAATTGGAGTGGGGTCTCATAGAGTAGAGTGGAATGCTGTGTCTTATAGTGAAATAGAGTACCACACTTTGGAGTGGACGGACATAGAGTGGAGCATAGAGTTGAACAGTGGAGTGTACAGGGATAGAGTGAAGTAGAATGGTGAGGAGTGCCATTAAGTGTGTTAGATGTTTCTAGAGTGAAGTTATATAGAGTGAAGGAGAGTGTCTTACAATGGAGCAGCGTAGAGTAGAGTGGTGTACACTGTAGTGGCATAGAGTGGATTACTACAAGATTGAGTACCATACAGTTGAATAGCAAACAGTGGAATACTCTACAGTGGAGTGTAGAAGACTGGAGGGGCACATAGTAGAATAGCATAGAGTGGTGTGGTGTACATTGGAGTGGTATAGAGTGGAGTAGGGTACAGTGGTTTAGATTTGAGTGGGGTGGCATACATTCAATTGGTGTACCATGGACTTGAAGAAACTGTTATAAATTGGAGTGCTGTGTTGTACAGTGTTGGAAACTGTCATACAGTGAAGTAGAGTGTTGTACAATAGAGCGTACGGCATTGAGTCAAGTGAAAATTTGGACAGTGGAGTGTATGGGGTCAGAGTGGAGTAGAGTTTAATAGAGTGGTATAGACTGTAGTAAAGTGGAGATATATAAATTGGACGAGAGCACAGAATGGAGTAGAATATAGCGGAGTGGCATACAGTTCAGTAGTATACACTGAGGAGGCATAGAGGGGACAGTGGCATAACAAAACTTGAGGGGGGCCTGCAATGTACATGAGGGGGGCCCCTCTGGACTTATTCAGGAGCTCTCCAGCCCAGTTACGGTGCTATGGGGGCCCACATTAGCTCGGGTGCCTCCTGCAACTCGGGGGCTGTGGGGGCCTTTGTTACACCACTGAGAGGGAAGTTGCATACAGTGTAATGGCGTAGAATGGACTGACGTAGAGTGGAGTCGTGTACAGTGTAATATTGTAAAGTGGAGTGGCATAGAGTGGATGGTTGTACAGTGGAATGGAGTAGAATGTAATAGTGTTTAGTGAAGTAGCGTTCTGTGGAGTGGCATATAATGGAATGATATAGACTGGAGTGGCGTACAGTGGCGCACAGTGGGGTAGAGTGTAATACCATACAGTGGAGTAGCGTACATTGGAATGGGGTCCAATCAAATATTGTAAAATGAAGGGGCTTAGAGTGGAGTGCCTTTCACTGAAATGGTGTAGAGTGGAGTGGCAAACCGTGGAATAGCATAGAGTGGAGTGGCATA
Organism: Pleurodeles waltl; assembly: GCF_031143425.1. Lineage (NCBI taxonomy): Eukaryota > Metazoa > Chordata > Amphibia > Caudata > Salamandridae > Pleurodeles > Pleurodeles waltl. The sequence goes on along the minus strand of NC_090436.1, from coordinate 638,987,283 downwards.
CAGTGGAATGGTGTAGAGTGGAGTAGCATTTACTGGTGAGGAGTATAGCAGAGTAGGATACAGTGGAGTGGCATACACAGAAGAGTCATAGAGAGGAGTTGCAGACATTGTAATAGCCATAGTGGAGTATCATAGAGGAGAATGTTGTACAGTGGAGTGGCATAGAGTGTAATAGTGTATAGTGGAGTAGCATGCAGTAGAGTTGCACATAATGGAGTAGTGTAGACTGGAATGTTGTACTGTGGGGTAGAGTGTAATAGCATGCAGTGAAGTGATGTATATTGAAGTGGCGTAGAGTGGTGTGCCACACACTGGAGTGGTATAGAATGGAGTAGCATACAGTGGAATGGCATACAGTGGCTAGCATGCAGTGGAGTGTTGTAGAGTGGAGTGGTATACAGTAGAATAGAGTAGAGTGGAGTTGTGTACAGCAGAATGCATAGAGTGCAATAGCATATATTGGAGTAGCGTCCATTGGAGTGGCATACAGTAGAGTGACGTAGACTGGAGTGGCATGAGTGGTGTTGCATGCACTGTAATAAAATTGAGTGGAATGGCATGGAATGGTGTCTCGTACAGTGGAGAGGAGTAGAGTGGAGTAGTGCGAGTGAAACAGCATATAGTGAAGTGGCTATAGTGGTGTGCCATATGGATATATGTAAAATTTAGCAGCAATGTATATTGTCGTGTGCAGAGTAACACAAATTAGCAAATTGCACTACCTTGTGTTTCTCCAGATTTATCAATCAATGCAGGGCCAAACTGGTGGCCTTGCATTCCTTGGTAGATCTGACTTAAGTTTTGCATTGCCTGTGCAGCACCATGAGTGATGCAAGGGTACCACAATCCAATAATACTGCTAGGCCTTAGTTGTATTTTGGGTAATGGTATACTGTGATAACTTTGCAGTATACAGTGGTACAAGGTGATGACAGACTAGTATATAATTTGGAAATGGCTCTTTTTGGAGAATGAAAAAACAGCCATATTGTGTTTCCTACACTTTGGCCCTCATTACCTCATTGACGGTAAATCCCGCTTACTGCCGTGCAGAAGACCGCCAACACACCGCTGTGGCGGCGGAAATCCCACTACAGCTATTACGACCCACAGCTTGGAATCTGCCAAAATCCAGACACCCACACAAGTCTGCCACACCACAGGTCAGTGATAAACCGGCGATAACAAGACCGTCACGCCAACAGGAATTCGCCCACACTATCACGACCCACGAATCCACGCAGCGGTCTTTCAACCGCGGTATTCCATTGGCGGTACACACCGCCGCGCTCAAAATACACACACATTTACAAAACACAACCACATTGGACAATTCGAAATACACATACCTGATACACATACACACATCACTCCCACACACCCAATCCAATATAAAACACACACCCACATCACCCACAAACCCTTACTACACAAATTGCGAAAGAAGGCCAGAGAGAGACACCACCAGAAACAACACTAGCATCCACAGACACACAACATCATCACTCACACAACATCCACGTACCTCAGACAACACACACAAACACATCCCCTCACACATCACAACACACACTACCCCACACATCACCCACACCACATCATGGCACCACAACGACACCCCGGGTTCTCAGAGGAGGAGCTCAGGGTCATGGTGGAGGAAATCGTCCGGGTAGAGCCACAGCTATTCGGATCACAGGTGCAGCACACCTCCATTGCTAGGAAGATGGAGCTATGGTGCAGAATTGTCGACAGGGTCAACGCAGTCGGACAGCATCCAAGAACACGGGATGACATCAGGAAGAGGTGGAACGACCTACGGGGAAAGGTGTGTTCCGTGGTCTCAAGACACCAGATTGCAGTACAGAGGACTGGCCGTAGACCCCCACCTCCTCCCCCACAATTAACAACATGGGAAGAGCAAGTCTTGGCAATACTGCATCCTGAGGGCCCTGCAGGATTAGCAGGAGGAATGGACTCTGGTAAGTCAACTCTTTACTATTATATCCCCTACCCTACCTGCATGCCATCACATACCCCCACCCTCACCCTCACCCCCATCACTCCAGCACCTCACATATGTCCCACTATCACAAACCACCCATCCCAACACCAAGCCCTGCATGCAACACCAAAGCATGGACACCCATCACCAAAGCATGTCCACTACAGATACCCACACATACCCCAAACCAAATATCACACAAGGACCTAGACATGAATGCAAGCACTGGAGTACAGGGTCACTCACCCATTGCACACAATGGCACACACCGATGCAATAATCATGTATTTATACCCCTGCAGGACCCCTACCCAATGTCACCGGACAGGAGGTTCCAGACATGTCCACTTCCCACACAGAAGAGGGCCACAGTGATGACAGCAGCTCTGTACACCTGGATCAAGATGACCAGCCCGGCCCATCTGGGACCTCGGGACAGTCGGTTCCCCTGACACTGGCACAAGCCACCACAAAGCCTCCCCCTTCAGGAAACACCAGCACAGCACCTACCCAGCGGACCCATCCCTCTGTCCCCAGGACACGTCAAGCAGCAGTGTGTCCACCACTACAGGGAACCCAGGCAAACCCACCACCCCAAGAAAATCAGGGACCTGGGGGCAGTGGCAGTGGGCACACGGTTCAGGGGACAGAGGCACAGGAAAACAGGGGAACTGGGAGGTCTGCTGTGCAACAGGGGAGGACAGGCCCAGGGAACCCACTCTTCACGAGGCCCTCTCCGACATCATGGGAGTTTACCGTCATTCCCAGGAGACGATGGCAACGGTACTGGTCAACTTTCAGGAGACCCAGGGGCTGCATGAGGAACACTATCTGGGGATCAGGGAGGGACTGAAGTCCATCAACACCACCCTGGTCACCATTGTAGGGGTGCTGCAGGACCTTTTCAACACCAGGAGGGACACTGTGGCACAACAAGGGGCCCCTGACACTAGCCTGGATGATGAACAGCCCACCACCTCCGCCGGTGCTAGTGGACAGGAGGCACCACCACAGGACCACGACACTAGCACCCCATCCCCTGCAGATGGAGAGCCACCACGCAAATGGTTCCTGAGATCCAGGAACAAGACAGAGAACATTGCCAAGACCCCCACCAGGAATTGAGACCCCCCTGAATGTCCTCCTTCTGTCCCACTTAGTCATCCTGTCCATCCTTAAACTGCCCTAGCTCCACTTCCTATGCCCCTTTGGACAATGCACCTGTGAAACAAATAGACTGGACTCTGCCATGGACATTCCTCCACCATCACTGTCAACATCAGGGCAGTGCGTGCTCTACGGGTGTCCAGAATGCAAAAACCTAACGATTTCAAGCTAACATAATTTGTGCATTGTGTGGATATAATGTTGTTTAACCTTTTGCATTACAGAGTTTCATCCTGAAGACTTATGTTCATCATGCATATAAATACTTTTCACATGTAATGTACTGCTGCAGGCTTTCAGGCAGTGTCAGGGTGTGGTCCCCTTCCAGGTCCTTCTAGAAGCTTCCCTGCAGCATGCCTAGGTGTGGTTGGTGGGCTGGGCTAAGACTCTATAAAAGGGAACTAGCCCAGCTCCACATGCTCACTATTCAGAGGTCCCGGTGCAGAGCAGCAGCAACTTCCTGAGCTCCCGTTCCAGAGGCCTACTTGGATCTTCCAGACCTCGCCCTTTCACTATGCTTGGTGATTCTTGATCAGGGCGGTAAGACGGAGGTCGGGCTGGGCCCCCGATTCCGTTCTTGAAGGAGTTCGAGTTTTTGGGCCTAATTATCATGATAAAATCTTTTGACTCTTGTGCGTGTGAAAGTGTGCTTGATGTTTACTGGGCATTTACACACTGACATTCGAATCGGCTAGAAGCGCGATTCCTTACTCGCGTTTAATTCATATTATTCAATGTGCGTTACCATTTCTAGGCATACATATGGTGACATTCGAATCGGCAAGACGGGCAATTCTTTCCTCATGATTTAACTCTTGATATTCATTGTGCGTTACCATTTCCAGGCATACATATGGTGACATTCGAATCGGCAAGACGCGTGATTCTTTCCTCATGATTTAACCCTTGAGATTCAAGGTGCGCTATCATTTCCTGGCATTTACATGGTGGCGTTCAAATCTGCGAGACGCGCGATTCATTTCTCGTGTGTAACTCATGCTGTTCATTGTGCGCTACCATTTCCTGGCATTTACATGGTGGCATTCAAATTGGCGAAACGTGCGATTCATTTCTCGTGTGTAATTCATGCTATTCATTGTGCGCTAACTTTTTCTGGCATTTTCATGGTGACATTTGAATTGGCAGGAAGCACGATTCTTTTCTTGTGTTTAATATCACGGTGTTCATAATTTGCTACCTCTTCATGACATTTACGAGGTGTTTTTTTAGCCGGCAAGACGCGTGATTTATTTCTCGAGTCAAACCTTTGTTATTCATGGTGCACATGTCACTGTTTCGGACGGGTCTGATCAGGACTCTGGTTGGGACACCCCTTGAGGTCACCGAATATCCTAAAGAGGTAGTGTACTAGGGCAGAAGAGCAGCTAAAGGCATACACGGAAAGGACAGCTATAGACAGGCACAGGAAACAGGAAAGTAAAAGCAGAGCAACCCTTGTGTGAACAAATAGAAACGGATTACCAGTGGACAAGCACGCTGGGGTTGTACACAGAGTAAGGCGCAGAACCTCCCACAGTGACAGGGAATCTCAATGCCTCTGTGCAGTTTGCTCTTACAGATAGTCACCCTGCCAGCCCCATAGAAAGGAGGCAGCAGAAGTGATTCTGTCTCTGGACCCTAGAGCACAAACAAGGATAGTACTTACATACACAGGACACGCTCTTGTGGGTCCAGCTCGAAACACAGTGGCGATTCCTGAGAAAACAGCAATAGCACACTGTCACTGTTAGGCACGAAATACAACGTATAACACTGGACAAGGATGGGGGCTGCAATTGCCTCCTGGAAACCAGGAGCCAACCCCAGTACACAAGAGGACACGTATACACTGGTGAAGACTGATAGAACACTTACCAGACACAAAGAACCAAGAAGAAACAGAAACAGAAGGGAACAAACAAAGAGGCAGAGGCAAGAACTAGGAACAGGCTCAGGCTGAAGCAAAGGCGGGTCTAGGACTTGAAAACAGGGCGCAAACTTCTGGCTGGGACAGACAGAGACAGGACTGGGAAACTGAGAACAGGCTCTGGCTGGAACAGGCAAGGACAAGACTGGAATACAGGGAGTAGGAAATGAGCAGTAAACAGGACTGGGAAACAGAGAGAAGGTTCAGGCTGAAACAAGGCAGGAACAGGGTAGAGAAACAGGGAGCAGGCTTTGGAAGAAACAAACAGGTACAAGGGTATGAAGTAGGGAGCAGACTCTGGCTGGAACAATCAGGAGCAGGGCAGAGAAACAGGAAACAGGATCAGGCTGGAACAAAACAGGAACACCATCCGACAAGGGGTCTGTAACACAAAGGAATTGAAGTCCGATGCACAACAGGGATCTTGAGGAAATGGCTGCTTATAAGCAGTTCCAAGCTGGGCTGCACAGGAGAGGTTTCAGGTGTGTGTGGTTTCGGACACTTGCAAGTCCTGGAGGAGAGGATCCAGTGAAAAGGAGCAACTGGACTTCTCCCATTGAAAACAATGGGAAACAGAATCCGGGTTTTCCTGACTACCAAGCTGTGCATTATGGGATTTGCAGTCCCAAGAAGCAAATGTAGTCCTACACAAGTGTACCATGGAGAAAAGAGAAACAAACAGGAGTCAGCTAGGGACTCTAGATAGGTGTTCAAGGTGATTCCCAGGCTTCTGACAGTCCCCTTACAGCACCCCCTGGAAATGGGACGACCGAGTCGTAACAGTATACCCCCTCCCACCAGTCCGCTCAAGAAGAGAAGGTGATCCTTTGGCTGAAAAAAGTTGAAGAAGAAAAGCCAAAGCAAGAACATCCAACACCAACCTTGGTTGATAAGTTTACAGTCCTGCCACAGATGAATCATCCCATGAGCAAAGCATGTATTAACACCCATATGGGCTCTGATGTCTTTCCTCTTTATTGTTTGAGTGATATGGGAGGAGTGCATGGAGTTGGTTTCTGGTGAAGTGGATTCAGGAGCAAGGAGATCTGGAATGGCATTACGGGCGGTATTCTTCAGTACATTAGTTTCCTGTTCAGTACTGTCTTCTTTGGAGGAGATAATTGGCGTATTAGTAACTGTAAGGTCTATAACTCCTTCCGACAAGCAGGATATGTCTGTTTCTGCAGCAGTATTTGCATTGATTGTGGTCTGAGGCTTGCAAAGCATAGAAACTTGGGAGACATGGGTAACTGGTGTTCTCAAGGTGAACATGAAAAATTCAGAATTTTCTTTAGTTTTGGATGACTTCGGAATATCAATCACAGGATCAACAAGAGTTTTTAAGTCTTTAGAAACTGGATTAACATCTGAAAATGTAGAAGTTCCACAAGCTAATTCTTTAGGGTGATCTTTAGACAAGACTGGGATTTCTTCATTGCAAGTGCTCTGTGGTGTGTTCGTGGTATCAGAAATGGTTTCTTTACAAGGCGTTTCTCCTACAGGTAGTTGATCTTCAACTCTGTTAACACTGAAAGGTTGTTCTTTGGAAAGAAATGGAACCGGAGTCTCTTCAGAAATCGCCTTTACATTGCTATCTACATTTTCAGCTCTTGCCTTTGAATTGATTATGGTTTCTTGCAATAAAACACTAAGAACAGTACTTATCATCAGATCTTCGAATACAAGATTCAAATTCAAGTCTTTAGTTTTAGTGGGAAATATTACATCTTTCAGCACTTGAGCTTCGTTTTCAGATTGCTGGTTTTCAGGAGTCTTTAGTTTCAGGGACACAGCAGGTGACGTTGGTGTGGCTGATTTTACATCAAGATCAGATACCGGTATATCAGAGATCTGTTCTTCACTAACCATTGAGCTGGAAACAGGATAAACATTGGCAGGGATCAGCAGGTCAGGATCAGTGGTTGAGGCTGCAACTGTGTCCAGTTCTAGGCGAAGGCTCTCATTTCTTATGATAGGCTGTTTAGTTTCAGATTGCTGGCTTTCTTCCTTTTCTGAAATCTCCATGATTTGCTTTGACACAGAAGAGATTTTTAAACTTTCTGAGAAGTCCATTACAATCTTAGTAACTGCGGGTATTTCTTCACGGTCAGAAAAATCCATTAATTCACTTGAAACAGGAACTGTCTCTTCATTATCTGAAAATTCTGTGATATGGTTTGAAAGGGCAGGAGTATCCCCACAATCTGAAAATTCTGGTGTGTGCGCCATTTGAACAGCACTATCTGCAGGTTTGTTCACGGCAAGGCAGGAACCACTTTCATCACTAGATTCAGATTCTTCAACACTGTTGCACAACTTGCCATTAATCTCCAGAAAAATCATATCTTGGTTTCTTAAGGTGCAGCTATTGGGGTCTGCATCAGAACTCTCTTCTTCCTTTGGCTTTATTTGTTCTGACAGAGGGGCTGAGACACTTCCTTCTGAAGACTCTGATCCATCCTCTGAATCAAAAGGTGTCAAATCTCTCAGAGATGTCAGAGATTCAGTCAACTGTACAGGATTTTTCACTGGAGAACTACTGTACAGGCTGAGAGAGAGTCTGAAGAAGAGGCTGATATATTTATAACTGGAGCTGTCTTTTGACTGTCATTAATAGAAGGGACAATCTGCTCTATAGAAGTCTTTGGAGAGGCACACAAAGTAGCATACTGTTCTTTAAGCCAAAGCTGGTGATCATTTTCTTTTTTCAGGTTTTCAAATTGCCTCCTTGCAGTAGTTGCCATCAGCTGCTCTGTTACTTCTTCTACCTTATAGATAAACAGAATGTCTGGTTCTGGCAACAGTGAAATATGCATTGATGAAAAGAGCCCACGGGCAAGATTTCTAGTGTATGTTATAACATATTCATCATAGAAGTCCAATATCTGCCTTTTAATCTGCCAAAACTGCTCTTTTAGTGTGTGTATGTCCATATTGTTTTCAAACCCACTCAGAAAAGAAAAGGGTTTAGCAGAGCTTTTAGGGATTGAGACTGGTATATTATCATCTAGTTTGGGAAGAGCACAAGCCTTATGAGTGGAACTAAGGAATCCCACAGTCTTTACTGATCCATTTGATACAGGTTCTATCCTGCTGACTTGAAAGCACTGAGGGACTGGTAGATCCTTACACGAGTCAGCACAACACTTGGGAATTGAGACTGATGTACTGTCATCCAATTTGGGAGGAGCACAAGCCATTTGAGTTGAACTAAGGAATCCCACAGTCTTTACTGATCCCTTAGATACAGGGTCTAGCCTGCTGACTTGAAAGCTCTGAGGGACTGATAGGTCTTTATAAGAGTTAGCACTGCACTTTGAATTCTGAGAAACTGGCCTAGATCGGCTGAAGCACTCAACAGAAAACAAGGGAATCCCCAGTGTGGCTTCTTGAACAGTGTCAGGGTTCTTTGTTTTGGCAGAGTGCTGGAAGTGAACTTGGGATGCGCTAGCATGAGGCAAGGAATTAACCAGTTTTTCTTGAGTATGAGTGTCTTGTGCAGAGGTAGCAAAAGCACTTCCACGGTTACAAACATTCTTACTGGCTTCAGCTAATAGATATTGCAAAAACTCATTACGTCCTTGTAATTCTTCTACAGACAGGGACTGGGGGTCATAGCCACAAATAACATAATAGTCTATCATTGAAAGATTAGCAAGCCACTCAGTATAGTACTGAACTTGCAAGTTATGGTTTTCTTTAACAAGTCTATCCTTTAAACTAAGGTCTTTTTTAGAGGATTGCAGAGAATGTATAGGCTTAGAAAGGGGTGTCTTAACATGATAGGAAAGCCCTTTAGGTTTGTGTGTGCCTTTACTTCCAGGGGAGCTTGAAATGTTTGGGTCGTGCATTCTGTCACGGTTTCGGACGGGTCTGATCAGGACTCTGGTTGGGACACCCCTTGAGGTCACCGAATATCCTAAATAGATAGTGTACTAGGGCAGAAGAGCAGCTAAAGGCATACACGGAAAGGACAGCTATAGACAGGCACAGGAAACAGGAAAGTAAAAGCAGAGCAACCCTTGTGTGAACAAATAGAAACAGATTACCAGTGGACAAACACGCTGGGGTTGTACACAGAGTAAGGCGCAGAACCTCCCACAGTGACAGGGAATCTCAATGCCTCTGTGCAGTTTGCTCTTACAGATAGTCACCCTGCCAGCCCCATAGAAAGGAGGCAGCAGAAGTGATTCTGTCTCTGGACCCTAGAGCACAAACATGGATAGTACTTACATACACAGGACACGCTCTTGTGGGTCCAGCTCGAAACACAGTGGCGATTCCTGAGAAAACAGCAATAGCACACTGTCACTGTTAGGCACGAAATACAACGTATAACACTGGACAAGGATGGGGGCTGGAATTGCCTCCTGGAAACCAGGAGCCAACCCCAGTACACAGGAGGACACGTATACACTGGTGAAGACTGATAGAACACTTACCAGACACAAAGAACCAAGAAGAAACAGAAACAGAAGGGAACAAACAAAGAGGCAGAGGCAAGAACTAGGAACAGGCTCAGGCTGAAGCAAAGGCGGGTCTAGGACTTGAAAACAGGGCGCAAACTTCTGGCTGGGACAGACAGAGACAGGACTGGGAAACTGAGAACAGGCTCTGGCTGGAACAGGCAAGGACAAGACTGGAATACAGGGAGTAGGAAATGAGCAGTAAACAGGACTGGGAAACAGAGAGAAGGTTCAGGCTGAAACAAGGCAGGAACAGGGCAGAGAAACAGGGAGCAGGCTTTGGAAGAAACAAACAGGTACAAGGGTATGAAGTAGGGAGCAGACTCTGGCTGGAACAATCAGGAGCAGGGCAGAGAAACAGGAAACAGGATCAGGCTGGAACAAAACAGGAACAAAACTGGAACACCATCCGACAAGAGGTCTGTAACACAAAGGAATTGAAGTCCGATGCACGACAGGGATCTTGAGGAAATGGCTGCTTATAAGCAGTTCCAAGCTGGGCTGCACAGGAGAGGTTTCAGGTGTGTGTGGTTTCGGACACTTGCAAGTCCTGGAGGAGAGGATCCAGTGAAAAGGAGCAACTGGACTTCTCCCATTGAAAACAATGGGAAACAGAATCCGGGTTTTCCTGACTACCAAGCTGTGCATTATGGGATTTGCAGTCCCAAGAAGCAAATGTAGTCCTACACAAGTGTACCATGGAGAAAAGAGAAACAAACAGGAGTCAGCTAGGGACTCTAGATAGGTGTTCAAGGTGATTCCCAGGCTTCTGACAGTCCCCTTACAGCGCCCCCTGGAAATGGGACGACCGAGTCCTAACAGCACATTCCTTCTATGGTATTTACAACCTTTTGTGAAAGTATACAAAGTGCACAATTCATGTTTCCTACAGTTTTGAGAGAACTAAATGGCAGAATTCTAGATGTGATGTAGTGTGTATATAATAATGTTTTTCTTTCCTTGATCCTCATGCAAAAGATAATGTTTGAATCTGAATATTGCATTTAACCATTCCTTGATTTCCTCTCAGGTATCCAGTAATCTTGAAGCCTAGTTGTTTAAGTCCATTCATAGGTTGTCTAGTATTTCAGTACAATAATGCTTAGAGTTATAATCTAGTACTGATTCATATGATATAATCTTGTTATTGTGTGTTTTAACCTTTTTGCTTCCCACAGGTCTCCTTCCCAGCTGTTCCCTTCCTAATCCCCCTTTCCCCACTTGGACTCTCTTAGACTCTGTGATAATTCTAATCAGAGTATTGGAGCTGTTTTGTGGTGGAAGTGTTGGGAACGTGCACAGACCCCGAGGATCTGGTGACTCTGACAATCACCCCTGACCATTTTACAACCCCCTCCACTTATATGCACAAAAATAAACACACATCAATCACAAAACAATCTGGAGTCAGTCTGTGCTTTCACAAATGTGCATTTACAATAACTATGGAATATAGCAATGTCAATTTTATTGTCAACATACCGATGTAACACAGCTCTAGTCCATGAGGAAATATAGCAGAGGTCACACAGTGGGACCCACATTTGTGAAATGTAAAGGCAAAGTGACAAGTCAGGGTCTATACGCTGGGTGAAAGTGACAGACTTATGATAGTTCAAACAATGGTATGAGATGTGTGAGGCAGTGTTATCTTCTTACCTGTGTCTCACTGGAAGTATTGGTGGATAACGTTGTTTCTGTTGTTGATATCCTCTTCTTCTGCCTCCTCTTCTTCACTGTCCACAGGCTCCACAGCTGCCACAAGACCTCCAGCTGGACCATCCTCCTACAGAAAAGGCACCTGGCATGGAAAGCCAGGTTGTGCAGCATACAGCAGGCCACAATGATCTGGCACACCTTTTTTGGTGAGTTTTAGACAGAACCACCTGTTATATGGAGGCATCGGAACCTGGCCTTCAGGAGGCCGAAGGTTCTTTCTATAATCCTCCTAGTTCGCCCATGTGCCTCATTGTAGCGTTCCTCTGCCCTTGTCCTGGGATTTCTCACTGGGGTCAGTAGCCATGACAGTTTGGGATACCCAGAGTCACCTGCAAATGTCGAGGGACAACTGTTAGACACACGCTAACCCGTAGGGACAACCCCAGACAACTATTCACAGGGTATAAGGTCCTTGTCCTCACCTATTAGCCACACACAGTGCCTCTGGAGTCGCCCAATCACATAAGGGATGCTCCTATTCCTCAGAATGTAAGCATCATGCACTGAGCCAGGAAACTTGGCATTCACATGGGAGATGTACTGGTCGGCCAAACACACCATCTGCACATTCATCGAATGGTAGCTCTTCCTGTTTCTGTACACCTGTTCACTCCTGCGGGGTGTACCAAGGCCACATGTGTCCCATCAATGGCACCTCTGATGTTGGGGATATGTCCCAGGGCATAGAAGTCACCTTTCACTGTAGGCAAATCCTCCACCTGAGGGAAAACGATGTAGCAGCGCATGTGTTTCAGCAGGGCAGACAACACTCTGGACAACACGTTGGAGAACATTGGCTGGGATATCCCCGATGCAATGGCCACTGTTGTTTGAAAAGACCCACTTGCCAGGAAATGGAGTACTGACAGGACCTGCACTAGAGGGGGGATTCCTGTGGGATGGCGGATAGCTGACATCAGGTCTGGCTCCAACTGGGCACACAGTTCATGGATTGTTGCACGATCAAGTCTGTAGGTGACTATTACGTGTCTCTCTTCCATTGTCGACAGGTCCACCAGCGGTCTGTACACCGGAGGATGCCGCCATCTCATCACCTGCCCCAGCGGGGCAAGAACAGCGAGCAGAGAGTCAGCCAACACTGAGGTTTCACAAATTGTCATTAGCACACATTTATTAATCCGCAATATGCCTGTTACTGTGTGTATGCAAGGCCTACATAGGTGTGACGCAGTTATTATTCTTGCCATGTGGCACCCTGAAATGGCGTCTGCCTGACCTGTAAGGTGGGACAAGGGGATAAGAGGTAACTGCGCTGGCGTTCTACACCGTCGCGGTAGTCAGTCAAAGACCGCAGCGCAATCCTGCATTGGTTAACATTGGACCCTATGGGTCCGAGGAGCCAATGACGATGTACCCCGGCGGTGACGGTACGCACCGCCGCGGACGTGACCGCCATTTTCTCTCTGTTCACTCACTTGATACCTGACCTTCAACAGGAGAGGACCTACACTGCAAGTGCTGCTGTGACCTCAGTCTGGAATCGACGATGGCTCATGTGTCTGGGGAAAGGGCCCCTGCCTTCACTTCGGAGGAGTTGGAGAAGTTAGTGGATGGGGTCCTCCTCCAGACAAACAGGTGAGTACACTGTGAGCATGCTGCATGGGAAATGGCTGCTTGGAGTGGTGTGGATGGAAGATACATGGGGGGAGGACTGAGGCCTGCATGTGCGGACGGTGAGTGTATGTGCGTCATGGCAAGGGTGGGAACGTGGGCCAATGACTATGACGGTCTGGACGGTGAAAGATTTACCCTTTCCCCTGTACTATTCCTCTAGGTCAGCGCCCACCAGAAGAAGGATATTTGGCGTGCCATCGCCCAAGAAGTCCGGACCCTGGGGGTCCACCACAGCCAGAAAAGATGGGAGGACATTCGCTGCTGGAGCAAGAAGACGGCGGAGGCCTAGCTGGGGATGGGCTCCCAACGTGGGAGGGGTGCCCGTCGCACCATGACCCCCCTGATGTTCCGGATCCTGGCGGTGGCGTATCTGGAGTTGGATGGGCACTTGAGGGCATCACAGCAGCCACATGGGGGTGAGTACAGACACATTAATCTGACTCTGCGCGCATTACAAGGTGTCTGGGTGGGGGAGGTGGGCAGTGGGTTCCCCTAGGCCAGGGCGAAGTTTGTAGGCAAGATCCCTTGTGAGGCAGGCTATGTGGCACCCCAACCCCACCAGTGGTAAGCACCATCTACACCTAGTCAGGCTCCTGTGACTTCCATGTGTGCAGCAATCAGGCATAGGACTTGTACCCCATGGCCTTGTGAATAATCTAGGAACTCTTAGTGCATGGCGTAGTGCTGAGGTCTGCTGTATCTGTTGTGTCCGCCAACGGTAGTGGTATTGCATGCACTGAACATGTCTTTCTTCTGTCTCCCCCCCCCTTTTTGTGGTCTCCCTGTTCTTGTGTGCAATAGCATCATCTGGCGGAGGAGCAGGGGCACCGGAGCAGGAGGGAGCTGCATCCCACTTGGCCCTGGAGGGCGAGACAACGGAGTCTGAAGCCACCAGTGGGACTGAGGGTGAGGGGAGCTCCAAGGCGGGGGCAGGAGGTGACAGCAGCAACAGCGACTCCTCCTCTGATGGGAGCTCCCTTGTGGTGGTGGGCCCCTCTGTGCCCCCCGCATCCACAGGTACAGCCACCACCCCCCCTACCAGCACCGCCCTCCCAGCAGCCCCTCGGTGTGTGTCCCGTGCCCGCTCACCCAGGAGGGTGGGCATCTCCTTCGCCCCAGGCACCTCAGGCCCTGCCCCAGTCAGCCCTGCTGCCCTCAGTGAGGAAGCTATTGACCTCCTGAGATCCCTCACTGTTGGGCAGTCTACCATTCTGAATGCCATCCAGGGTGTTGAGAGGCATTTGTAACAAACAAATGCATACCTGGAGGGCATTCATTCTGGCCAGGCAGCCCAACAGAGAGCATTTCAGGCTCTGGCCTCAGCACTGATGGCAGCCATTGGCCCTGTGTCCAGCCTCCCCCCCCCAACTTCCTCCACCCAGACCCAATCCCCTGTACCTCAGGCTATCCCAAGCACACCATCAGATCAGCATGCACACACCTCAACACACAAAAGTGGCTCAGGCAAACATAAGCACCACACATCCCACAGGCACTCACACAAGCATCATACCCATGCAGAAATACCAACATCCACTGACTCCACTGTGTCCCCCTCCTCCACGTCTCCCTCCTCCCTCCCAGTCTCATCTCCACTCACACCTGCATGCACTACATCTTCAGCCACTACCTCCATCACCAGCACGCCCATCACCACACACCGCTCACGTGCACTCACCACCCCACTACCATTCACACATCCCCGTGTCCTCTCCCAGTGTGTCTGTGAGCCCTCCTCCCAAACTACACAAATGCAGGCACACACCCACCCAACAGTCATCCACCTCACAACAGCCTCCAGCCCATGCACCTTCACCCAAGTTCAGCAGACGTACACCTCCTACAACCACTACCTCTTCCTCCACTCCCAAACCCCCTCCATCTACCCGTCCAGTGTGTCTAAAAAATGTTTCCTGGCTAATATTGACCTCTTCCCTCCACCTCCCCCCCCACACCCGTCCCCTAGGGCCAGGCTTTCCAGGTCCCTACCCAGCACCTCTGCCACCACATCACCAGGCACAGAGTGCGCCAACCATCAGGGCTGCCAGTGTGCCTCGGAGCGAGGGCAAGGACATTCCGCACCTGCAAAACTTAAAAAGTTGCCCACATCCCAGAGGCAGAAGCCGAAAACACCTGCCACAAAAGGCTCAGGGAAACCGAAAGGGGATAGTGGCAAGACAGCGCCGTCACCATCCAAGGTGGGGAAGGGCCAGAAACTAAAGGGCAGGTCGGGAGAGGGCATGGTGGCACCAGTGAGGGACCAGTGTCACACCTTCTGTCCACGTCGACGCGAACCTGTACGGCGGAGAAGACCGCCACCTGCACCGCCAACTGCACCGCCACAGAGCCCGCCACCAGCACCGCTGTCATTGAGCCCGCCACCAGCACCGCAGTCACTAAGCCCGCCACCAGCACCGCAGTCACTGAGCCCGCCTCCAGCACCGCAGTCACTGAGCCCGCCACCGGCGAGGCCGTCACCAGCACCCCGGCCACAGAGCCCGCCGCCAGCACCACTGCCACAGAGCCCGCCGCAAACACCGCTGCCGCAGAGCCCGCCGCCAGCACCGCTGCCACAGAGCCCGCCGCCACCTCTGCTGCCACAGAGCCCGCCGCAAGCACCGCCGCGACTGACACCGCCGCAAGCACCGCCAGCGGCCCCGCGACATCGTGAGCCAGTGGCACCACCGCAGACATGGCTGCCATCCCAGTGGTCAGTCGTCCGAGGCTGGTAGAGAGTTCCAGGAGCCTGGGCAGCTTCAATGATGCATCACTTTCAGTGGAGAGAAACATCCACTACCTCTGTCCTTGGCAGGATGAAGCACTCTGGGCACAAAGCCCCCTCCAGAACCAGTGGGGAGATACATCCACTACCTCTGTCCTTGGCAGGATGAAGCACTCTGGGCACAAAGCCCCCTCCAGAAACAGTGGAGAAAGACATCCACTACCTCAGTCCTTGGCAGGATGAAGCACTCTGGGAAAAAAGCCCCCTCCAGAACCAGTGGAGAAAGACATCCACTACCTCTGTCCTTGGCAGGATGAAGCACTCTGGGCACAAAGCCCCCTCCAGAACCAGTGGAGAGATACATCCACTTGAGAGACTGTGGCTTTGCACTCCCCAGGATAGAGCAGTGGGCAACCCACCCACTGAAAAGACTTGAGAGACTGTTTCTTTGCACTCCCCAGGATAAAGCAGTGGGCAAACCACCCACTGGAAATACTTGAGAGACTGTGGCTTTGCACTCCCTAGGATGAAGCAGTGGGCAAACCACCCACTGGAAAGACTTGAGAGACTGTGGCTTTGTACTCCCCAGGATAAAGCAGTGGGCAAACCACCCACTGTAAACACTTGAGAGACTGTGGCTTTGCACTCCCCAGGATGAAGCAGTGGGCAAACCACCCACTGGAAAGACTTGAGAGACTGTGGCTTTGCACTCCCCAGGATAAAGCAGTGGGCAACCCACCCACTGAAAAGACTTGAGAGACTGTGGCTTTGCACTCCCCAGGATAAAGCAGTGGGCAACCCACCCACTGAAAAGACTTGAGAGACTGTGGCTTTGCACTCCCCAGGATACAGCAGTGGGCATGGAGCCCCCTTGTGGAGCAGTGGCGTCATGCGTTCATCAGGCTGAGGTGCCCCACCCTCCCCCTGAGGTGCCTGTTTATTTTCCATCTGATGCCCCTCCAGTGTTCTCTCCGTTTGGAGTCAGGTATCGAGTGTGGGCCTCATCCATGCATTTTTGGCCCAGTGGTCCACGGACAATGATTGGTGCACTATCCGGACTTGTGTAGTTGGTGTACATAATTGTATATACTGTATTTAGAGTTTTGAGTACTGGATTTTTATTGATTACATTCGTTCAAATCAATTCCTTTTGTCCTTGCATTATTGAAGAGGGGGTAGAGGGTGTATATGTAATGTTGCAGCATGTATTTATGTGTATGGTGTTGTGGGTGAGGGGTTGGTGGGGGTGTTGCGTGTTGAGTGTGTGTGTCACTTTCTTTTTCCTGCCCCCCTCCCCTGTGTTGTAGGTGCAGTACTCACTGTGGTCGTCGCCACCGTCTCTGGAGCTCCTGATAGAGGAGCAGGAAGACGATCGCCGGCAGGATGTGAAGTTCTGGCTCCATGGTGTCCTGGTTCCTCGTGGGGTGTGGAGAGGTGAGTGATTTCCCCTTCTGTGTACTGTTTCCGCCGTGTTTTTGATCGCATTGGTTCCGCCCCGGAAAAGGTGGCAGATTGGCATCTTGTGATGGGGTGGGTGGTACATTGTCTTCCGCCTGTCTGTTGGCGGTTACCACCGCGCTGTTTGTTTGTACCGCCGTGGCGGTCGAAGTGTTAAAGTGGCTGACTATGTTGCCGGTTTCCGCTGTGGTTGTAATCCCATTTTTTTTCGGCTGGCCTGTTGGCGGTATTACTGCCGCTTTAATACCGACCTCCAGGGTTGTAATCAGGGCCTTTGTCTGTGTTCAGCATTAGGGGCATAGATATAGATAAGTAATAGATCCCTACATAGTACAACTTCATTTAAGTGGTGAGAGGTAGGGAAATGTATTTATATTTTTAAGATTTTTTATAATAAATTTACAACCATGTATTACAGTAGTTTCACAACATTTTGCGAAATTCTGTGAAAGATATCAATAAGTTTAAATGCCTTCTAACTTAAAAATACTGCTTAACTACAGTACCCAAAAAACACAATCTCTGTAATGTATAATCCTGCCAAATTCCATGCAAATCCATTCAGCCATTTATGCTGTACTTCAAATACAATAGTCTATGGAAAATGCATTGGTGAAAAAACACACTTTGGGATCCCCTGTTATCTTTGCACTCCCTTAAGAATTCACCACAAAAATTTACATTATCTAAAATTTAGGATTGTGTAACAGATCAAGACCTAATGTGAATGAAAGTCAATTGTTGTTATAAAAATTAAAATTCTTTGGGGCATATTTATACTCTGTTTGCACTGAATTTGCGTCAATTTTTTACGCTAATTCAGCGCAAACTTAATCCATATTTATATTTTGGCGTTCGACATGTATAGTGCCAAAATATTGGAGTTCAAGTCATTTTTGTCCTGCAGAAAACTACCTTGCATCAATGAGATGCAAGGTAGGTATTCCTGGGCAAAAAAGGCTCTAAGCACAAATGGTGCACGGGAGGGAGATAGGCCTAAATAATAGTGCTAAGCTTGCTTAGCGCCATTATTTAACGCCTGGGTCAGGGCAGGCGTTAGGGGACCTGTGGGCCTATTTCCATGGTGGAACGAGCCAACAGGTGCCCTCCTCAGCCCCTAGGGACACCCTCACCCATGCCAGAGGGACAGCAGTGGATGGGGGACCCCATCTCAGGTAACTATTGGTAAGTAGTGGTAGGTATTTCTGTATTTTCTTAAAAGTGCCATTGGGGGCTCTGCAATGGGCCCCCATACATGGCACTGGGTGCAATGGCCATACCCAGGGGACCCTTGTCCTCTGTGCTAGCCATTTAGGTGGTGGGCATGACTCCAGTATTTTGTAAGACAGGAGTCATGTGATATGGTAGGTTTAGCGTCAATAAACAACGCTAGGCTGGTTAGTCATCTTTTTTTACTATAACCAGCCTAACGTTATTTTTAAACACTATTCCCTCTACTCCCATACCGCCACCTCCACCCAGCTAACGTCATTCTCCATGATGTTAGCCCACCCTTTGCGCCCGGCCAGCATCTTGGAATGGCGCTAGCTGGCGGTATACTTTTTGACGCTAAACTGCGTTAGCGCAGTTTAGTGTCAAAAAGTATAAATCAGGGCCTTTGTTTTTCCTAATGGCAAAATATCATGTCCTCCATTTGTGTAGCTCACTCCTACATCACCTTTACATTTTGTTGCACAAGAGTACATCAGGAAGTTGGCTTTTGTTTAGCTTGTTGGGCACAGTTTTATTTTGTGAGCCAGCGAGCATACAAAGAAACGTTAAGTAGAGGTAAATATATTCTATTTGTTATGTATTTGTTTATAGATTTCCATTACCGTGTGTCCATAAACGGGGCTTTTAGTGTTGTACATGTAGTAAATTTAAAACTTTACATTTATAGTTGAGTTTGCTACTTTTTGTAGGATTTTGTTGCATATGAAGCCAAAACAAATGAAAGGCAATCATTGTAATTGTTATCATTTTTCTTAAAATTAGTTTTATTGAGGTTTACAATAAGACAATATATAACCAAGGACAGCAAGCTTGTTACAGTAAGCTCAACAGTATACAGCAATACCCATTTATCATATATGTCCTAAATAGGGGAAAGGGATAGTGGGAGTTTTAGACCTGACAGCCTTAGGGTGGTCACCCCTAACTTTTTGCCTGCCTCCCTCCACTTTTTGGACACTGTTTTTGCTCGCTTTAGGACTCTGTGCACTTTACCACTGGAAACCAGTGCTAAAGTGCATATGCTCTCTCCCGTTAAACATGGTGACATTGGTTCATACCCAATTGGCTTATTTAATCTACTTGTAAGACCCCCGTAAAGTGCACTACATGTGCCCAGGGCCTGTAGATTAAATACTACTAGTGGGCCTGAGACACCGATTGTGCCACCCACATACGTAGCCTCTTAACCATGCCTCAGGCCTGCCACTGCAAGGCCTGTGTGTGCAGTTTCACTGCCACTTCGACTTGGCATTTAAAAGTACTTGCCAAGCCTTAAACTCCCCGTTTCCAACTTATAAGTCACCCTAAGGTGGACCTTGGGTAACTCATAGGGCAGGGTGCTATGTAAATAAAAGGCAGGACATGTACATGTGCAGTTTATATGTCCTGGTAGTGTAAAACTCCTAAATTCGTTTTTACATTGCTGTGAGGCCTGCTCCTTTCATAGGCTAATGTTAGGGCTACCCTCATATACTGTTTGAGTGGTAGGTTTTGATCTGAAAGGAGTAACAAGGTCATATTTATTATGGCCAGAATGGTAATACAAAATCCTGCTGACTGGTGAAGTATGATTTAATATTACTATTTTAGAAATGCCACTTTTAGAAAGTGAGCATTTCTCTGCACTTAAATCCTTCTGTGCCTCACAATCCACGTCTGGCTAGGTTAATTGACAGCTCCCTTGTGCATTTCACTCGGACAACCCCAAACACAGGCTGCTCAGTCACACCTGCACACATCTGCATACTGAATGGGTCTTCCTGGGCTGGGAGGGTGGAGGGCCTGACACTTACATTTGAAAGGACAGTGGCCTGCCCTCACACAATTGGACACAGCCAAGAAGCGTGAGCTTTGGGGAGCAGCCGAGAACATGTCCCATGATTTCCCTGATGTCATCGAGGACCTCATTGTAGAAGCTTGACACCTGTGGGCAATTCCAAGCCAAGTGCAGCAGGCTGGCAGCTTGAATCAGCACTCAGACACATTCTATACATCTTCTTTTTCATGCTGTGCACACAACTGTGTCTATCTGGGTGTGCGGTGTCCTAGCTGGGAGGTAAATACCCATGTGCAATGGGTAGAGGGCAGCATGGACATGCTTGGGCACCATGTGTAATAGAGCTGCCTGCAAAAGGAAGCCAGAAGTGGGGTTAATGAAATAGTACACAAATTTTGGGAGGACCACCATTTTCTCTATAGCCGGTCTCCCTGTTAACAAAAGGAGGAGTTTATTCCATCCCACCACCTGGTCACCCATCCAGGTGATCAGTTTGCAATAGTTTGCACTCCAAACATCATCAAGGTCCCAGCTAAGCCAGATCCCCAAGTATTGTAGGGGTTCCTGTGCCCATTGCAGGGGGAATTCTGAAGTGAACTAGTGGGTCACTGCTGTTCTAGTACATGTGATGGATTTGGCTCAATTGATATTGATGCCTGTGATAGCCGCAAAGTTAGTAAACTCTCTGATCAGTAGGTCGAAGTTGCCCTGCGGGTCTCTAACATACAGAGTGACATCGTCCGTATACACAGACACTAAGGGCCTGATTTAGAGTTTGGTGGATGCGGTTACTCCATCACAAACGTGACGGATATACCATTCTTCTTATTATGATTCCATTATGTCCTATGGACAGCGTAATAAGGCGAACAGGGTACCCATCACATTTGTGATGGAGTAACCCATCCGCCAAACTCCAAAAAAGGCTTTAAGACTCTGCCAGTCTGCGGTGAGCATGGTACTGCCTCGGGTGAGCTGCCAAGGGCTCCATCACAATCGTAAATAATATGGGTGAGAGAGGGCAGCCCTGCCAGGTGCCCTAGGACACTGCAAACAGGGGAGGAATGAACCCATTAACTCACAGTCTAGCTACTGGCTGGTCATGTAATAGCCTAATCCATCTAATCAACTTGTCCCTTACCCCGAGCAGCTCCAGAAGCAGAAACAGGTAGGGCAATTCAAGTGAATCATTACATTGGTTGCCTCCAAAAACAGTGCTGCAGTGCTGAGATGGGAGTCAGTGGTATGTAAAAGAGCAAAAAAAGTGTTCAGGTTGTAGGCCATAGAGCGGTCTGGTATGAACCCTGATTGGTCCAGTAGGGTTATGCACAGCAAGAGCGGAAGGAGTTGCAAGGTCAGCAGTTTCACCAGGACTTTAATACCTGTGTTTATCATAAATAATTGTCTGAATGAATCGCAGTGTTGGGGGACCCTATCTAGTCTTAATATAGTGACTATCAAGGCATCCCTCAGGGATGGGGGAGCTCACCAGACGCCAGTGACTCCTCATACTTTTTTACTAGGTGCAGTACAAGGAGTGGGGCATACTCTTTGTAAAAAGTGGAGGTAGGGCCATGTCTCCAGGCACCTCACTGATAATTTGCATAACTAACTTCCTTCTCCATGTAAGGTCCATTGAGGAACCACCTATGACCCTCTTCAAGCCAAAGCAGTTGCACAGAGCCCAAGTAATAGTCTAGGGCAGGGGAAGACAAGGACCTTGTTGATGTATATAGGTCAGAGTAAAAGGCGGTCATCATGTGTTGTACAGCTTTCATCCCATCATGCGCAGTCTGTTGATTGTTCATCAATTTGACACTATAATTGCTGGCCCAGGGCTTGCGCAGCAGATTAGCGAGGGTCCTATCTGCCATGTCACCCTACCCATATCCCCTAGCCCTTTCTCAGATAGTGTGTCTCTCTATGTGGTGCTTTGTCATACTCTCTGAGTTATTTGCGTATGGATGCCAGTGTGGTATTACTAATGGAGTGAAAGTATTGGAGTTCTAGATCATGGATCTCTGACTCTAACCTCAATAGCTCTCCGCACAGAGTCCTAAGCACGCCCGCCTGCTTTGCTATGCAGATCCCTCGGATCACTGCCCGGAAAGCTTCCCACACCCATAAACGGCGATGACACAGATGGTGCATTGTGCTCAAAGTATTCAATCATACCCATCCACACTTCACTATGGAACACCTCATCACGAAGGGCACCGGCTGGTGAACGCCAAGAGAAAGCATGCATGACATATTCCTGGGGGCCATTTCTAAGAAGACTGAGGAATGACCAGACAGTGTTCTCAGGAGGTGCTGGACCCCAAAGGTCCAAATGTCCACATCTTTAGTTTCCAGTCAGTAGTCAATCCTAGACCATGTATTTTGTGTGGATGCTATACATGTACCCTTAATGCTATATGCATGATAGGACTGCCAATAGGTCAGTAAGGTCATTGTCTGTTATGAGAACGCGCAGTTGGTCTGTGCCTTTTGCATGCGGGTGCCGCAAGTCAATAGACCTATCTGCCCAAGCCTCCAGAGGGTCACTCCCGGGCCCACTACCCCTACCTATAACAGAAAAGAGTACACTGTTACAGAGAAGGCTGTCTATCAGGACGAAAAAAGTCTCAGTCATATAGTAGGAGTGCCCTCAAGCATCAAAATGCGACGCAAGGCATCATCATTGGGCTAACTCCTCGTCAGACCGGCACTGCAACATCTGACGGGCCATCACACAAATGGTGGTGGCTCTAGACCGAAAATTGTGATGCAGATTCAGTGGAATCTGCAGTACATGCTGACAAGGAAAGAAAAAGGAGAGTGAAGAGTGTGTTAAAATTGGCTCTGAACACCCAGTGTGTCAGTTTAATAGCTCAAAGTGAGGGTCAGGCCAAGATAAAAAATACATAAAGGAGTACTTAAGGGGAATAATGTCCCTGTGCTCCTAAAAAGGTGGAAGGGTGGAGATGTGCTCTATCCTATCAATAGAAGGTCGACATGTTTCGCGCCTGTGCGGTCAGAAATTGATCCAGTGGCGCTTCCTCAGGACCGTAAATAGTAACTTCTCCTTAAAAAACAGAACAGAACAGTAAGTGTTGGAAGGTCACTTACAGTACGTGGACTAGTTGTCACCATCAGTCGATTAGTTGGTCGCCCATCCCATGTAGAGACAGGGCATCATAGGGATGCGTAAACCTCAGACCAAAGGGAAGTTCATTGATATCTCCCCAGGGTCCGCCGTAAACCTACCCGAGGTCGCGTGCCACTACCCCTACCAACCTCCAGAACTCCGCAAAGAAGAGAGGCTCATCATTATTTGGGCCATACACTGACACTATCATCAGTGTGTGGCCCTGTAGCATGCCTGCCAGTATAATATGGCAGCCCGGCCTGTCACATGCACCATGGTACCCCTTTACGGATCAATATTGCCACTCCCGTGCAAAATTCGAGTAATACGCAATGTACCACTCCGCAATGGAGCCAATCCACAAGTGTTTCTGAGTTTCCTCTGTGAGGAATCGTTCTTGTAGTAGACAAATGACAACACCATGCCTCTGTAAATACACCATCACATATTGAACCCCCATATAGTCCAAGTTATACATTTATTTGGCGACATGGAAGACTATGAATTTAAATGGACATGCAGCCATATGGTTGGTGAGGGCCTATATGGTGAGTAGGTATTATCATACTGAGTGGCAACAAGACGGGGAGGGACCAAACACCGGTTGGAACCAATGCATTTTAGCGGTAACAATACCCCAAAAATCCACCCACTTCCCACCTTGATCCCTCAATTGGGCACAAAAATACCACCCTACCCAACACACTGGGAAAGAGGAGTGATCAAGAGGCCCCCAACTCACTCCCAGCTGGGTAGAAGCTGGGGCCAGAACAGGAAAATGTTAAGAGGGTCAAGGCTTACTCCAGCGGTCATCTGGTGTTTTCCCAGGTACAGGCTCTGCCACCAGGGTTCAAGTCAACAGTTGAGCACAACTTCACAATAAGAAAAAAGAGTCAATAGGGAAGGCCAGAGCTTCCCTCTATGTGGCTGCCTCGTCATCTCACCCACTAGATCAAAATGCTCCCCTTCAGTACTTATCACTGAGGAGTCCTCATCCCACTCCCTTGGGGGAGGACTGAGCTAGCATTCTTCACTGGAATACCTCTGATTAACTTGCCAGCAGTCTCAGGGTTGGTGAAGTAATGTGCTTTTCCTTAATGATAAATTCAGAGCTTCGCAGGACAAATTAATATGTACTTAGTGTTGTTTTTTGCAAGGTGCATCTAACAGGAAGAAAGCCTCGGCTGGCCACCTGCACAGAAAGCATGAAACTGAATAAAAGGAGATCTCATTGTCCTGATATTGAAGGGGTCGGAGATCCTGTGCCAAGCAGAGTGTAGTGTCCCTATCTGGATAATTTAATAGTCGGGTAAAGATCGGACATGCAGGCGCGTCCAAGGGGAGGCCGCTGGCCCAGCGACCTGTGGGCTCATTTAACGGTAAGCATAGGGGGGAGGGTATCCCTAAGATGGTTTACACATAGCCTTCCATTTCATCCATCGCTGTTGACTCCGGCAGACCTAGCTAGGATTCATAAATTATTCCTTCTGGGTCGGTGTTAGAAATGGGATATCTAGTTGGCAGAGGTATACACCCTTATCCAAGTAGGGATCACAATACTAGTCAGGGTAAGCCACAACACAATCCAAATTATCCTGTGCCCACCCTCCGATAGCTTGGCACTGAGCAGTCAGGATTAACAGCAATGTGTAAAGTATTTGTGCAATAACTCATACAGTAACACAGTATAAATACCACAAAAATACCCCACACTTATTTAGTAAAATAGATAATATTTATCTGAATAAAATAAGGTTGAAACGATGAAAATACAATGTACACAAGCAAAGTTATACATTTTTAAAGATGAAACCCCACTAATAGATCCAACTGGGGCTATAACGGATGGATTTGTTCCCAATAGTCTGACACCATAGGCACCAGTCACGGAGTCGCACGTACCCCTAGGTACAGTACCTTTGAAAATTAAGAAACAAAGATGTCACACAGGTGTGGAGGTGGGGCGTCTCTGAGGAGGGTGTGGCGTCATTCACTTTACAGCGTCTGGGTAGGTGAGGCGTCGGTTTCGCACTGCGAGGCAGGGGGAGTTGAGGCGTCGGTTCCGTCCAGTTGCAGGGGGGAGCTGGTGCATCATCTGTGGCGAGTTGTCAGTCCTTTGTGACCTGGCGGGGTCGATGGATCCTGTCGGTCAAGATGCAATGTGTTGACTTCACAGTGTCGTGATAACACTGAGGGCGTCGCGGAAATGTCGGATTTGTGTTGCAGGCTGCAGCTGGGTCCACGGGACTGGAGCAGGCTGTGGCGTCAGTGCTGGCATCGCTGAAGTCATTCCTGGTGTCACTGAAGTCAGAGAACTAGCTAAAGCTAGTAGATGAAGTATTTCCTGTCCCTGAGGCTTCAGAACAGGAGGCAATCTCAATCCATGACCTTGTAGAGCACGTTTGGGGGCAGGCAGAGTCCTTCCAGCACAGTCTGAGGCCAGCAGGCATCAAGGCAACAAGCAGGGCAGCAGTCCCTCTCAGCAAAGCAGTCCACATGAGTCCTTTGGGCAGCCAGGCAGTTCCTCTGTCAGAGTGCAGGTGTAGATCCAGAAGTGTCTGATTTGGTGGGGTCAGAGACCCAGCTGATATACTCCAAAATACCTTTGAAATGGGGGAAACTTCAAAGAGTGTTTTTGAAGTGCACAAGTTCCCCTTTCAGCCAGCCCTGTCTGCCCAGATCCCTGTGGGGGTTTATCAGTCCTTTGTGTGAGGGCAGGCCACTGGCCTTTGAAATGTAAGAGAGAAGACCCTTCACTCTTCCTGCCCTGGGAGACCCATTCAATATCCATATGTATACAGATGTGACTGAGTGTTCTGTGTTTATGGTTGTCTGGGTGGAATGCACAAGGGGAGCTGTTAACCAACACAGACCAGACGTGGATTGGAGAAAGGGCTGTAAGGCACAGATGGCAGTAAGTGCAGAGAAATGCCCACTTTCTAAAAGTGGCATTTCTAAAATAGCAATATTAAATCCAACTTCACCAATAAGCAAAATTTTCTAATACCATTCTGGCCATACTAAACATGACAGGGCTACTCCTTCAAGATCAGAACCTACCACTTAAAAGAATATAAGGGAAGTTCTAATGCTTGTTTATGAGAGGAGGAGGCCTCACAGTAGTGGAAAACAAGGTTGTGGGTTTTTCACTACCAGGACATGTAAACCACTTAAGTACATGTAAGGCCTTTTACTTACATAGCACCCTGCCCTATGGGTTACCTAGGGCAATCCTTAGGGGTGGTGTATATGAAGAAAAAGGTGAGTTTAAGGCTTGGCAAGTAGTTTGAAATGCCAAGTCAAAGTGGCAGTGAAACTGCACACACAGGCCTTGCAATGGCAGGCGCAAGGCATAGTTAAGAGGCTACTTATGTGGGTGGCACAGTCAGTGCTGCAGGCCCACTAATATCATTCAATTTACAGGACCTGAGTACATGGAGTTCACTTTACTAGGGACTTACAGGTCAATTAAATATGTCAATTGGGTAGGAACCAATGTTAACTGGTTTAGGGGATAGAGCACATGCACTTTAGCACTGGTCAGCAGTGGTAAAGTGAGCAGAATCCTAAAAGCAGCAAAAACTGTCAGAAAAATGGAGGGAGGTAGGCAAAAAGTTGGGGGATGACCACCCTAAGACTGTCAGGTCTAATAATCGCATTTACATGTCTTCATTTTTGTTGCTGATAACCACCAGGACTTTGCTGTTCATGGGTGTTGGTAGGACTTTCACTCACACACACACTCTTCTGGGTGCACCCTCACTAAATAAATCAGCATGTATGAAGAACAATGAAACATGTCATGAATGTGTTTACAGCACAGCACTTCCACTTCCTGTAACATGTGAGAAACACTACATTGCATGTTTGTTTATATTGATAAAAACAAGTGTTGTTCCATTTGTGAACTGTGTGCCAAGTGGTTTATGGAGACATCGAATTCCTTCATAGGAATCATCAGAAGTGATTGATGACTCATCACCAGTGTATAAATAGAACTGCCAAGGTGTTTCCTGTGCTTGGCTTCGAGTCTTCCTTTGCTCGCAGGTGTTCCTGGTTCAGCTGGAATTCCGTGATTCTTTCAGGAGTCATCTTTTCAGTGCGAGGCTTTGTCGGAGCTTCCCTCTGGAGTGGATTACTTTTGCAGCGGCTGGAGAATTTACGAACAGTATTCCATCTGCTTCAAATAATCGAAAACATTACAGGTGAAGTTGGTTCATGAGTCATCCCTCTCTCGTTCCCCTGTTTTTAACCTTCTCAAGGTTAGTGATCTTTTGGTGCATTATGAAAAACATTTGTCATGGCTGAGAAAACCGTGATACAAGACTATTTTCCAAAAACAGCTTGAGAAGTATTTTTAAAGGCAGCATTGAAGTTAAGTGTTGTGAACTCCTGAAAGCATTGCTCGACATCTATGCAAAATTAGACGTTTATTCTGATGATTTTTGGAGCGAGTCTATTGTGTGAAAATTAATACTTCATAAGTTTGATTTTATAACAATTTTGTTGTGAGTTACAAAAGCATGTTTAATAGTTGAGCAAGTGCTAATAATTATTGTGATTTTGCTGAATGGTTCGGTGATTGCTCAATTGAATGATAATAATTATTGTTATGTTTCTGATACACTCTGTGATATTTGTAGTTCTGTTGTTTTTGATTTGTTTTTGGACTTGAAAATTCCTACACCAAACTGTGAGGGAACTTTCTTAGAACAAAAGTGACACTCCTTTGTGAACCAGTGTTTTTTTTCTCTTCCCTTCCCAAATCCCTGTTCCCTATCCCTTTCCCCCAGAGACTATTCGCTCATTCTCTGTTCAGTTCAGATATGAGAGAATAGTGTTTAGGGGTGAGGGTTTTATTCTCTTCGCTCCTGCGGAACATGGCATTCAGGTGAGTGGACATGGTCTTGTCAGGTGTTCATGTTCTCCTGGAGTCAGTCGAATCCGTCAGTCAGCATTCAATTTTGGTGTCTATGACAGTCAGGCTTTACTTACGGTCTAGAAACATGTAGCGAATGTCTGGTTCTGGAGCCGGGCTCTCACTGTTCCCTAGGGCCGAAGCCTAGTCGTCAGAAGGTATTTCTGTTGTGAGGGTTTGTCTGCAGGTGTCAAAGGACAGCTGTGATTGTCTTGTGTCAGACTTTCCTATCGTGTTCCGGCCGCTCACAGATCAATAGGACAGTCGTGACTTGCACACCTCTAACAGTAAGTTCTCAGTGCCCCTCCAGAAGACCCTGGGCCCCACCACACATGCCGGTACCACAGGTGGGGGCATAAGCAGACCTCTTCAGACAGGGGGGTATTTACGTTGTGTACAAGTCCTGGCACGTTTCACCTGGGAGTATGTCAAAGTGGTTTCTGAAGTGCCATTGCTAGGATCGCCAAGTCTGGGTCCTGCCATCTCCAGGGACACAAGCAGACCTTCACGCAGCCGGTGGGCCCAATATCTGGAGAGCTCGCAGTGCACGTGGCCTCTCAGCCTTCCCAGGTCACTTTAGTGGAGGGGCAGATGATTGATCTTTTCAGGACCAGTTGAGCACAGCCCGCAGTTTTGGCAACCAGTCATCTAACAGTCATCCACTAGGTTCACTAAGCTCTTCTCCTACTTGAGGCCTCTCAGGCTCCTCTCATGGTGCCTCAATCGGCAGCCAGGCCCCTGCCAATTTTGCAGGTGTCTGCCTCGGCCTATGACCTGGCTCAGTGTTTCCGGGGGGCCAGCACAAGGTTACCTTCACCTCGGCCCCTCTCAGGACTCTCACATGGCTCCACAGCCGACAGCCTGGCTCCCTACCCAAGCCTCAGTTCAGGCCTACATTGAGCCTCAATGTCTCTTGGGGCCCGTCACGGGCTCTCCTCTTCCTCTGTACCTCCTAGTCTTCTCTCCTAGCTTCCAGCCAGCAGTCGGGCCCTCCGACATTACTCCTCCAAGAGTGGGGCCTGGGCAGATGAGATAGGCCCACCTCACAGCCTCAAGGCCCAGGCACCGTGCCTCAGTGCAGCAGGCTTAGGCCGCAGGTAGTGGTGAACACAGAATGTCCACACACAGGTGGCCCGCTTGAGTCTTCTTACACAGTTGTCACCAAGAATCCACTTGCCTGACCCAGCTCCACATGTTAGCAGCTGGGGAGTGCTGGCTGAGAGTCACTTACCACCTCATTATAATTCTCCCTCATATGCCTGCCAGCAGTCACTTAATGAGTGCACAATGTTGTCAGCAGGCCCAGACAGGGCTGCAATGCTTATCTGGTGCAGCAGGGTATCAGAAGCCCAGACGCCATCAGAGTGGCCCCAATGTCCCCTTAATGAGTGGATAATTGACAGATGTTATGTTCCAGCTGACAGAGCCTCGATATGCAGCGGCCATCTTGCAGCCGGGCACCCTAGCTCCCACACTATTGGAATTGTTATAAAAATTGACATTATTATTATTAATATTCCCGAGTGGCCATTTATAATGTCTTCCAAATGGAAGTTTGTGTGTCTCACTGCTAGGGAAGTTTTTAAGTTTGTTGCCTGGGGGTGCATGAGAAAGATGATTTTTTGTTTGCCTCGTTAGGCCACTTTTATTTTGTGAGTCAGGGAGCATGCAAATAAAACTCATGTAGATTAAGATATAGGCCCTCATTCCGAGCCTGGCGGGCGGCGGAGTCCGCCCGCCAGGCTTCCCCCCTCCGAAATACCGCTCCGCGGTCGTAAGACCGCGGAGGGTATTCCGAGTTTTCCCCTGGGCTGGCGGGCGGTCTTCACAAGACCGCCCGCCAGCCCAGGGGAAAACTCCCTTCCCACGATGACGCCGGCTCGTAATAGAGCCGGCGGAGTGGGAAGGTGCGACGGGTGCAGTTGCACCCGTCGCGTATTTCAGTGTCTGCTTTGCAGACACTGAAATACTTTTAGGGGCCCTCTTACGGGGGCACGGGCACGGCAGGGGTCCCCAGGGGCCCCGCGACTCCCCCTCCCGCCATCCGGTTCCCGGCGGGAGAACCGCCAGAAACTGGATGGCGGGAGGGGGAGTCGGAATCCCCATGCCGGCGCAGCATGCTGCGCCGGCTTGGAGGATTCCTTTGGGGCAGCGGGAAACCGGCGGGAGACCGCCGGTTTCCCTTCTCTGACCGCGGCTGAGCCGCCGCGGTCAGAATGCCCCGCGGGGCACCGCCGGCCTGTCAGCGGTGCCACCGCGTCCCACGGCCCTGGCGGACTTGTTCCGCCAGGGTCGTAATGACCCCCATAGTCTACTTGTTATGTATTTGTAGGTTTCCATTAGCATGTGACCATAAATGGATCTTTCAGATGTTCATGTAGAAAGTCTGAAACTTTACACATGCAGTCTAGTTTATTTTTTGGGCTTCCTTGCTCCTTTTAGTAGTATTGTGTTACACGATATCACTAAGCTGAAAAACCTTAAAACATGAGAATTGCTTACTCTTCTTACCTGCAGTACCCAAAAGAATGATCTGTGCACTCCAATATATAACATCTAATGCTGCCAGATTTCAGCAAAATCCAAAGTACGTAAAGTACGTAAAGTGCACTGGATTTGAAGCCCTATTTGGAACCCCCATTTGGAACCCCCTTTTTTCTTTGCATCCCTCGACCAAAAGCTGCAAAACGTTCAGTACTCTGACAATGATATAGGGGCAGTAGGTCTGCAAAGTTTCGTAGACATTCGTCAAATGGGTCCAAAATTACTAAGGAACAAAAATCCAAAACATCTCTATCTCTGGTCCCCCTAACTATAGCTACAGAGTGGCTACTACCACTCAGTAATATATAAATTCACTGAACAAACTAACAGTTAAAGTAACATTATAGTTAGGAGAATATGTCAGTGAAAACATTAACATTTTGAACTAAGAAAAAACACAGATATTCACCAGTTTCAGTTAGCAGAGCTAACTATAATTTGTGCATTCCACGTGCTGCTCATTACCTCACATATTATATCACTCATGATGGTGGGGGGGGTTGGCCACGGGACCTTATGTTTTTTACAGGGAAGGGGGTCTACGTGCCCCACCTGCCTGAGCCTAATTAGGCCCTGAACACCCCATTCCACATGCTCTTTTTATTTAAAGGGGAAGAGGCCAACTGGCCACACTTTTGAGCATTATCCGGCTTTGGTGACCTCATCCCTTAGGGCCTTTTTAATGAAAAGGGAGGGGGCTCTTGGCACCCCTCCCTGAGTCTTATTAGGTATTGTGAACCCCATCCCCAAGGCCTTTTTTATGAAAGAGGAGAGGGGCCAATTGGCACCCCTCCCTGGGCATTATTGGTCCTGGGGACCCCCTCCTCCAAGGCCACCACTTAAATTAAAGAGGAGGGGGGTGCATGGTCCCTCTCCCCAAGCCTTGTAAGGCCCTGAGGACCCTATCCACCAGGGCCCTTTTTGAAGATTTAAGGGGAAGGGAGCCACATGGCTCCTACTCCCGAGTCGTGTTATGCCCTCAGAACCCAATCCCCTAGGGTCATTCATTTTAATTAAAGGAGAGGGGTCTGTATGGCCTCCCCCAAGCCTCGTTATGCCCAGGGGACACCACCCTCATGGCTTTTTTTTCAATGAAAAGAGTGGGGGGCATGCCGCCTCCCTCCCTGAGCCTTGTTAGAACCTGGGGTACCCTGGTGCCAATCTAAAGGACCCACACTATACTCTATGGTGCTGCAGAGGGAGTCCCAAGGCACCCATGGTCCCAGCTGCCTCCCAACATGCAGTGGCAGGCAGGAGCAATATTTAGAGTTTTGTCCCTTCCTGCATCACTGAGGGCAAAGAAACAGATCGAAAGTCTCCTCCTAGCCAGCAGGAGCATTGTTAAAGCTCCTGCCGGTTGGGAGCAGACATTGGGCTTGATTTAGATCTTGACGGTAATACTGCTGTCCTGCCACTGCAGCAGTCCGAGTACTCCATCAAATTGATGGTGTTCTGACCGCCGTATTTAGATCTATGGTGGTTCAACCACCATGTTTAGATCTATGGAGCTTCAACGGCCGTCCACATGGACGGAGTGTACTCCATTGCGTTAGCTGTATCCCACAGCCCACATGGCGGACTCCAATGCTGGTGAGTATCACTTTGGTGCGTTGGGACGGTGCATTGCGCCAACCATATTTAGATAACACAGTCATGCTGGCGGTGTACCGGCAACAGTTCCATGACAGCAAGAGTGTTGGATGGATGCTAGTAGCCTACACCTGGTGTATATTGGACACTTGTGAGCACCTGCAAAACACATTTTAAAACACACTCCATTTCAGACCTGATCCTTTGCCATTCCCCAGCAGCAGAGCATTTTTGCATGTTTTGTTCATTTAATTTTCTCCCTCTGTATTATTTTTACTTTCACACAATTGTTTTATTTTACATCAACTTTTGGGGCACCAGTAATCTTCCTTAGACATTCACTATGGCAGAGAGGAGCAATCCAAGTTTTACAGAGAGAGAACTATCAGTCATGGTGAATGGAATTATAACAGTGGAACCACAATTGTTTGGAGCACAAGTACAAAATACAACCACATCTCAGAAAAGGGAAATGTGGACCAGAATAGTGATCAGAGTGAATGCTATAGCTAACAATCTGTGCACACAGGAGGAAATTAGGAAGAGGTGGAATGACCTGTGGGGGAGAGTGTGCTCTCTTGCCTCCAAGTATCACCTGGAGGCTGAGAGGACTGGTGGTGGTTCTCCCATCCACCCTTACAACTCTTTCCCTGGAGGGGAAGGTCTTGCAGATCCTACATCCTGAAGGCTTTACAGGAAGCCCGGGTGGAGTGTAGACTGGTAAGTTGAAATTTGCAATGTCTCACTAATCACAAATTGAGTTTTTGTGCTTAAGTTACCTATTCAGAATGTTCAAGACCCTTATCAAAGCATATGTATCTAAACTCAGGTCTCCAAAATAGCTTGTTTCGTCCCTATTACATTCATGGTTGAATCACTCTTGAACAATATATTTTGTCAGATTGCGTGTTGTTATCCATGGATCATCCCTTTACATTTGCCTAGTCGATTGCTTAATCCCAATTTAGGTTGCTCTTCTCCAACAGACAGGTTCTAAACTCCAACTATTTGCACATTAAGGTATAGTTCTTGTAAGTGGTATTTTCACCTATTCGCATTATACACATCTTTGTATACATATTGTAAATGTATATTCATTTTTACTTAGGTAATTTAAATAGGTATGTGGAACCCACTTTTGAACAAGTTTTGACAATGGTGTTAAAAAATGACTACAACAACCATGATGCCCTGTTCTCGTCTATAGAAAACATTAGTGCAATGTGATGTTGCCCAACTTCCCT
This sequence comes from Pleurodeles waltl, assembly GCF_031143425.1. Lineage (NCBI taxonomy): Eukaryota > Metazoa > Chordata > Amphibia > Caudata > Salamandridae > Pleurodeles > Pleurodeles waltl. The sequence goes on along the minus strand of NC_090436.1, from coordinate 638,953,751 downwards.
TTTCTTCCATATATGCACAAATGTCAGTTTTATGTATTTGTCATTTACCATTTCATCGCATGTCCGAAAATTTCATCTGCTGTGTTGATCCAGTATGTCATCTTCTTGTTACTACACTGAATTGATCCTCTTGCTTGCATAAATTATAGTCTGTTGATTCAAAGGTTTCCAATCATGTTTCGTGGCATGCTGAATATAAGTATTGATACACAATGTACTGCGCACTGTTCATATGATGACCAATCCCATTAATGCTATTTAGTTGTATCTTAGTTTGTTTTTGAGGTTGCTATGCCTTGAAATGGTTCAGTTCTCAAATCTCCTCTATACTGTGTTGAATTGCATGTCTGGTACATGTAATGTGCACCTTCTAAATGCCATTTTACATTTCAGGACAACTCTCCATCATTGTTAGTGAAGTTTGCATCTGTGTAAATTAACCTTCATGTGTAAAAAGTTTAAATCACAAAAAGGCCTAATAATTCATTTAATTATATTTATCTTTTTTTAGGTTGCTTCATGTGTAGCTGAAGACACATTTGAGGTACACTACAGACCTTTCATTTCATTTGCTTGCAATTCATCTTAAGTCCAACACCCAGGACTACTGGACCACCGTCTGCAACAGAAGTCACTCCCCTCTAGACCAGGATCAAGCCTTCAGTGAGGATACCACTCGTGCAAGTCTGGCGGATGTAGACATGCCTGGTCCATCTGCTCTGTTTGGGCACAGACCTTCAGTGAATCATACTGGGCCCACACCTACATCTCCCACCCCACCTGCTACAACAGCTCAGCCTCAGGATACCTCCACTTTCTGTGTTCAAAGGAATATAACATGCATCTTATGCCTCCCCCCCAGTCCTGGCTACTGTTGAGCAATCACCAACTCCCATTGTGCCAGGACCCAGCGCGATGGGCCACACTGTCTCAAGGACACAGGGTAGTAGGGACAGGGAGGTGGGAGGGAATCTGTGGGCCAGCAAAGTGAGGCCGCTGGCATTACTGTCACCCAGACCACCATCAACCATGATGGGCTAGGTTGTAACATAGCTCCGTGACAATAAGCAGGTGCAGAGGGAGCACAATGTTGAGATGCAGAACATCAACTCCAATTTGTGCTCCTTGACTGGGGTGATCTTTGACATCTGTCATCATATGTATGGCACTTTTCCTGTACCATCAACCCCTGTCTGTGGTCCTTCAACATTAGGACAAAATACACCTACCTCAGCCACAGAGAGGGAGGCCCTGCCACAACAGGAGACTGTTCCATCCACTCCAGTCCCTGCACCTGGCCTCCTCCAGGAAGGGGATGTTCATCTGGACCATCAGAAGAGGATAGTAAGACCTCCACCGCCACCTCCAAGAGGTGCTAAAACTAATTTCCTCCAGTGCCTACCATTCATTATGTGGACTATTTTATGGACACATTTACCTTTTATGAGGACAGTTGTATTCTGTACCTTGAACTCGAAACAATTTTTGCTCAACACATACAGTTTCGTTGACCAAGATGGACTTAAATTTTTTTCTTCTTCTTCTTTTTCATTCTGGTTTCAAAGATATTGCACTTATCTATTTTGTTTTAATAAATGCACATAACACAAAGTCGAAGACTGGTGTAGTATTTACTGTGGTAATTCCTTTTCTATGTCTTTCATACACCATGATTTTTAAACCTCTCAACAAATATGGTTCTAAACAAATAATAGATACCCACCTGGGTATGTGTTTCTTATTTAAGAAATAAAGATAGAAAAAGAACAATGAAATCTCAAAGTATTGGTGTCATAATTTTGTTGGTAACAAGTCTTTGACAAAATCAAGGATGATTTTCATAAACCATGTATAACCAAAATAGTCGTAGCCATTTAGAAGTTGACACACCACAACCGCGACTCCATGAAAGAAAGGGAAAATTTCATAAAACCAAATTAAATAGGCAAACTATTAATGATTCATCACCTCAGCTGGAGCCAGACATCCTGCCATCATAATAGGAATCCCACATCAATAACAATAATAGTCAACATCATGGTAGTAACAAAAGTTGAGGTCACATGCCCTTTTCACTACATTGTGGAAGTATCTGGTGGAATGTTACAACCAACGTCCAGTGGTGTGCTATAAATAGTTCTTCCAAATATGAGGAGACATATCAACAGCTTCATGTACTGAAAACAAATTTAAGATTTAGGCAATGTGAAGGGATATTTGTATGCTATGGCTTGACATATATGTATGGTTAGAGCAAGTTAAGCAGCACATTTTGCCCTGGTGGCAACATTCAACAGAAAACAGGTCTAATACAATCTCAAGAACTTCCCTTCAATCACAGTGCAAGTTGTCTCTGTACAATATCTGTAAAAGCAAAGTGGGTGTCTGTCCAGGGATCAACCCATGTTCCCTTTGCACTACATATCATTGCAAATGTCACAACTTTGAAATGTCCAAATGAAGATGAGATGGGGAAGGATCCTAAAACAGAATAACAAGGGAAATTAATTATTTCACATAAGCAAATTTGTCTCAAATGATAAGGTAGGAGGCCACATATACTTAGCACAAGCAAAGATAATCTATGTCAGTAAACACAGTAGTCAGTGTAAGGAAACTTTGATCTACAAACATCTTTGCCTCGGTCTTTCATGTTCTGACCATTCCTACTAAATTACCATCACATACTGGTATGTTCAGTATGTCAAAAGTTGTTCTGACATTGAATGTTACAATATGTAAAGATATACTTCCACTCAGGTGAAGAAGTGGCCAATAACATCTTGACATAGGTAAATTCCTTCATCTTCACCACTGTCATCTTTATTGGGCATTTCAACATCCTCACCCAGTGGCTCTTCATGGTCTCCATCCTCTGTGATGATTGGGACGTTCCGCTGCAGGGCGATGTTGTGCAACATGCAGCAGGCAACCGTGAGTTGGCATATCTTATTAGGTGAGTAGAGGAGGGCTACACTGGTCTTTTCCACACACCAAATGCTGGCCTTTAGGAGCCAAAAAGCCTGCTCCACTCGCCTCCATGTTCTTCAATGGGCCATCATTGAAGCGGTCTTCCCCTGGTGTTGTTGGATTCCTCAACGGTCGGTTAGGATACACTGAGGGGCACATTACAACCCCAGCAGTAAAAACCACCTACCGCCGCGGTGACGCCCGCCAAAAGACCAACGCTGCAGCTACCAGCCGTCAGCCAGATTTTGATCACAGACGGATTTTCGCCAGAAGGATGGCGGAAATCCGGCTGTGGCCATGCCGGCGGATGGTGGTAAGGTGGCGCTGCTGCTGAAATAGACCACTGCAAACCGTATCATGACCGGCGGTGTTCTGCTGGCGGACGCTGCTGCTGGTAGCAGCTCCCGTCCCGTCTCCTGCCGGAGATAAATCGGGTGCTCCGAAAGGGGAGGGGACTGGGGGTGTTGTGTGTGTGTGTGTGGGGGGGTATGTCTGTGCGTGCGTATATGCAGGTGTGTGATGCGTGTTGTCTGTGTGTGCATGTATGGATGTGTGAGTGCCTGTATGTTGTGTTGTGTGAATGCGTGTGTGCTTGAATGTATGTCAATGTGAGTGGATGTGTGTGTGAATGGATGTATGCATGCATGGATGAAAGTAGGTATGAGTGTGTGTATGCATGTGTTCGTGTGTGAATGAAGGTGCGTGTATGTCGGGGTAGAGGGAAACCGGGGGGGGGGGCAGGGAAGCCCCCTATCAGTGACAGGGAAGGGATTCCCTGTCACTGATAGTGCCTACCGCCATGGTTTTCCTGGCGTTAAGGAAGCCACGAAAAACCATGGTGGAAGGCGGGGTCATAATTCCGTGGGCAGGCTAGTGACCGCGGTGTGGTGCTTGAGCCAAACCGCCAATGTCTTAATATGGAGAAATGTACCGCCAGCCTGTTGGCAGTACTTTCCTCCATATTAACGCCCTCCGCCGGGGTCATAATAACTCCCTGAGTCTCCTACATGGAAGCAATAAACTGATAGATTAAAATCATATCAAGCCAATGTACATTTCTTAACTTAACATTTCTTAACTAGGATTAAAGCAAATGATCTTCAAGTCATATTGACCTTAACAAAAAGCCAAGCCTTCTCAGGTACAAGTTGTGACATTTGAAGGGGTATGGTGCTGTTCCATAGTACAAAGGAATCATGTGTTGACCCTGGAAATGGGGCACACACACTTGAGGTGTACAAATCAGGTAAGCAGCCAGCTTGCACATTGATGGAGTGGAAGTTCTTCTGATTGCAGTAGGCCTGTTCCCTGGCATGTGGTGGCATCAGGGCAATATGTCTGCTATCAATTGTTCCAGCTACATGTGGTAGACCACCAAAAGCATAAAAATCTTCCTTCATATTGGCCAAATCCAGATGTTTTGGAAACTGGATGAAGCTATTAATGTGTTTCATCATTGCAGCAAGGAGGTCTTGTAGCACACCACTGATAGTTGGTTGTGCCATGCTTCCAAATGCTGCAACTGTGTATTGGAAGGATCCAGTGGTTCCAAAATGAAGTAATTACATGATTTTCACAATTGGTGTAATTGCTGTTGTATTCCTTTGGCGAGGCAGGGGATGAGGCTTCAGCTGGTCACATAAATCCAGTATTTTTTGCTTATTTAATCTGATTTTCTTTATGATGTCCCTTTCCTCCATGGTAGCAAGGTCGGGAAATGGTCAGGACTTGAGGATGTCGTGCTCTACCCCTCCCTGTGTTCATATGTCTGCATTTAATGAAAACAAACTATCTCTTAAAACGGTCACAACATGCATTGCTAATTAATAGACATCTTCTGGCTTAGTAAAACCAGTAATCTTATTGTGCCATGTATGTACACATAATTTTTGCATAATGTTGCAACTTCAAACCTCTCTTTTAAACATGTTTGATATTTTTAACTAATACTGTTTAAATGATATATTATTTTTTTATTTTATATTTTTAAATTACTGTCAACTGAATTATAACGTACACCTTGGCACTAACGATGTTAAACACAGTGGGCCCAATTCACAAAGGTAAACTTAGAACAGAAGTTTAAGTTTAGACCTAAAATCTAACTTTGCTATGAGTAAAGTTAGACTTTTGGTCTAAATTTAGACTTTTGGTCTAAGTTTAGATCAAAAGTCTTAACTTAGGCCAAAGCATTTGGTCTAAACTTAGACCAAAAGTCTAAACTTAAATCAAAAGTCTAACTTTACCATTGGTAAAGTTAGAATTTTGGTCTAAACTTAGACTTTTAGTCTAAATTTACCTTTGTGAATCGGGCCCAGTAATGGTACACTTTTTAATATGTCATATATTTGCAAATTCACAGTTGTACGTATCTAACATTAGTAAACAAATTATTCACCATTTTGAGTAGTGGTGATGCACAAACAATTTGAAAATACAGTGCTTCACAACTTAAAATGGCGGGTGCCTGACCTTGATGTCAGAACATTGGGTATCTGATGGCTGTCGGCAGACGTTGAGCATGTAGTAGGTATAACACTTCACGACAGACACAGCCATAGGCTGATGTGCGTCACGACTACACACGAAAGCCAATGGCTGTGTCCATTACCGTTGCAGATCACGTATGCTGTGTACTTGTACCTAGCATTTGAAAAAAAAGCTCACTTGCCTCCTGACACTGCAGCCAATAACACCTCCTCAGCATTTGCTGCTGTTACCAACCTCTGGCAGCCAGGATGATAGGCAAAGCAGGTGACAGGACCCCTGTCTTCTCCTCTGAGGATTTTGATCTCCTGTTCTTTTATAGCCAGCTTTATGGGAACCCAACGGAACAGGTACGTGTCTGGGTGGGAAATGTTTTACTAAGTAACTTGTTCCTTCTTTATACACTGGCTAATTTGTCCCTCTTTGTTCATGGGTGAAGCGTTGTGATTCGACAGTGTTGAAATGAATAATTTAGCTGGGTAGAGAATGTTGTTTGACAATGTTAGAAATATCTGTACATTTAAATGAAAAGGCATCTGAAAAAATAAGCTCACTTGTAAATGTTACTCACAATTTAATATTTCATTAGACAAACTGCAGGGGCCTTCCTTCCAGTGGCCAGTAGACATTGTACCACTAGTATAAGTGAAAATATACAGCCCATTTTGAAATGAGAGAAATGTAAAGTGCAAGAAGGATCTTTTAAGAGTATGGAGTTGTCTGATTAATTTATTTCAAGTTAAACTACAGCCCATATTTTTTAAGAAGGGCATCTTTATGTTTTCAACATGTGGGGAAATGTATTTCCTGTGCTGCAAGTCTAAATGACACAGGCTCTCACAACACTATACAAGTATGTCCCAGTACTACACATACTTGTTCATGCATCCCCAAACTCTATTCTCTCTCTGACATATGACAGCGCTTCCAGACTGCCCTTAGTCACTGTATGGTGTTCAAACCATAGCATATGGTTTATATAAGATTAGGCATTAAGCCAATGTAACTGTGCATTGGGGTATGCACAAATAATGTACAGGTTGTTTAGCTTTTAGTAGCTCACAATGATTTGGAATGATCAGGAGTATGTCTCACTACAGGAAAGGTTTCATAGCCCTGCCACTGATGATGTTTGTGGCCTGGATTGCTAACATGAGGAGATAGAAAGTGTTGAGGGTACTCAATAGATCACTACAAATTAGTATTTCCTAGGATATGTTAAATGTTGGTAAATAATCTGTACTGCCTGCTTTAGAAAGGCACGTGAGAGATGCAACAACATTGTGTCATAGCACTACACACAAACAAAATCACTCAAAACGCATTTCATTTCTATTTTTTCTCATCCATACAGGTCAACGCACATCAAAAGTGTGATGTTAGAAATGGGGTCTTTGATTGGCTGTCAGGTTACCCCCTGTCCAAGCAAGGACCCTCACTTTAGTCAGGGCAAGTCACACACAATCCAAATTATCTGTGCCCACCCTCTGGTAGCTTGGCACTGAGCAGTCAGGCTTAACTTAGAAGGCAATGTGTAAAGTAGTTGTGTAATAAATCTTGCAATAACACAGTAGAACAACACAAAAATACACCACACAGTCTTTACAAAAAATATATAATATTTATCTGGTAAGATGCAGGTGTAGGAAAGTACCCTCTTGCCTGGCATGTTACCCCCATATTTCACTGTATATATGTTGTTTTAGTTGTATGTGTCACTGGGACCCTGCCAGCCAGGGCCCCAGTGCTCATAAGTGTGCCCTGTATGTGTTTCCTGTGTTATGACTAACTGTCTCACTGAGGCTCTGCTAATCAGAACCTCAGTGGTTATGCTCTCTCATTTTTCTAAATTGTCACTAACAGGCTAGTGACCAATTTTACCAATTTACATTGGCATACTGGAACACCCTTATAATTCCCTAGTACATGGTACTGAGGTACCCAGGTTATTGGGGTTCCAGGAGATCCCTATGGGCTGCAGCATTTCTTTTGCCACCCATGGGGAGCTCTGACAATTCTTACACAGGCCTGCCACTGCAGCCTGAGTGAAATAACGTCCACGTTATTTCACAGCCATTTTACACTGCACTTAAGTAACTTATAAGTCACCTATATGTCTAACCTTTACCTGGTAAAGGTTGGGTGCTAAGTTACTTAGTGTGTGGGCACCCTAGCACTAGCCAAGGTGCCCCCACATTGTTCAGGGCCAATTCCCCGGACTTTGTGAGTGCGGGATATTACACGTGTGTACTATACATAGGTCACTACCTATGTATAGCTTCACAATGGTAACTCCGAATATGGCCATGTAACATGTCTAAAGATCATGGAATTGCCCCACCAATGCCATCCTGGTATTGGGGAGACAATCCCATGATTCCCTGGGTCTCTAGCACAGACCCAGGTACTGCCAAACTGCCTTTCCCGGGGTTCCACTGCAGCTGCTGCTGCTGCCAACCCCTCAGACAGGTTTCTGCCCTCCTGGGGTCCAGCCAGGCTTGGCCCAGGAAGGCAGAACAAAGGACTTCCTGAGAGAGAGGGTGTTACACCCTCTCCCTTTGGAATGAGGTGTCAGGGCTGGGGAGGAGTAGCCTCCCCCAGCCTCTGGAAAATGCTTTGATGGGCATAGATGGTGCCCATCTCTGCATAAGCCAGTCTACACCAGTTCAGGGATCCCTCAGCCCTGATCTGGCGCGAAACTGGACAAAGGAAAGGGGAGTGACCACTCCCCTTACCTGCACCTCCCCTGGGAGGTGCCCAGAGCTCCTCCAGTGTGCTCCAGACCTCTGCCATCTTGGAAACAGAGGTGCTGCTGGCACACTGGACTGCTCTGAGTGGCAAGGGCCAGTAGGTGACGTCAGAGACTCCTTCTGATAGGCTCCTTCAGGTGTTGCTAGCCTATCCTCTCTCCTAAGTAGCCAAACCTCCTTTTCTGGCTATTTAGGGTCTCTGCTTTGGGGAATTCTTTAGATAACGAATGCAAGAGCTCATCAGAGTTCCTCTGCATCTCTCTCTTCACCTTCTGCCAAGGAATCGACTGCTGACCGCGCTGGAAGCCTGCAAAACTGCAACAAAGTAGCAAAGACGACTACTGCGACCTTGTAACGCTGATCCTGCCGCCTTCTTGACTGTTTTCCTGGTGGTGCATGCTGTGGGGGTAGTCTGCCTCCTCTCTGCACTAGAAGGTCCGAAGAAATCTCCCGTGGGTCGACGGAATCTTCCCCCTACAACCGCAGGCACCAAAGAACTGCATCACCGGTCCTCTGGGTCTCCTCTCAGCATGACAAGCGAGGTCCCTTGAACTCAGCAACTCTGTCCAAGTGACTCCCACAGTCCAGTCACTCTTCAGTCCAAGTTTGGTGGAGGTAAGTCCTTGCCTCCCCACGCTAGACTGCATTGCTGGGAACCGCGTGTTTTGCAGCTACTCCGGCTCCTGTGCACTCACCGAGGATTTCCTTTGTGCACAGCCAAGCCTGGGTCCCCGGCACTCTAACCTGCATTGCACGACCTCCTGAGTTGTCCTCCGGCTTCGTGGGACCCTCTTGTGCAACTTCGGGTGAGCTCCGGTTCACTCCACTTCGTAGTGCCTGTTCCGGCACTTCTGCGGATGCTGCTTGCTTCTGAGTGGGCTCCTTCTCTTGCTGGGTGCCCCCTCTGTCTCCTCACGCAATTGGCGACATCCTGGTCCCTCCTGGGCCACAGCAGCATCCAAAAACCCTAACCGCGACCCTTGCAGCTAGCAAGGCTTGTTTGCGGTCTTTCTGCATGAAAACACTTCTGCACAACTCTTCACAACTTGGGACATCCATCCTCCAAAGGGGAAGTTTCTAGCCCTTGTCGTTCCTGCAGAAACCTCAGCTTCTACCATCAGGTGGCAGCTTCTTTGCACTCACAGCTGGCATTTCCTGGGCATCTGCCCACTCCCAACTTGATCGTGACTCTTGGACTTGGTTCCCTTGTTCCACAGGTACTCTCGTCAGGAAATCCATCGTTGTTGCATTGCTGGTGTAGTTGTTTCTGGCAGAATTCCCTTATCACGACTTCTGTGCTCTTTGGGGAACTTAGGTGCACTTTGCACCCACTTTTCAGGGTCTTGGGGTGGGCTATTTTTCTAACCCTCACTGTTTTCTTACAGTCCCAGTGACCCTCTGCGAGCTCACATAGGTTTGGGGTCCATTCGTGGTTCGCATTCCACTTCTAGAGTATATGGTTTGTGTTGCCCCTATCCCTATGTGCTCCCATTGCATTCTATTGTGACTATACATTGTTTGCACTGTTTTCTATTGCTATTACTGCATATTTTGGTATTGTGTACATATCTCTTGTGTATATTTGCTATCCTCATACTGAGGGTACTCACTGAGATACTTTTGGCATATTGTCATAAAAATAAAGTACCTTTATTTTTAGTATATCTGTGTATTGTGTTTTCTTATGATATTGTGCATATGACACTAGTGGTACTGTAGGAGCTTCACTCATCTCCTAGTTCAGCCTAAGCTGCTCTGCCAAGCTACCATTTTCTATCAGCCTAAGCTGCTAGACACCTCTTCTACACTAATAAGGGAGAACTGGACCTGGTACAGAGTGTAAGTACCCCTTGGTACCCACTACAAGCCAGGCCAGCCTCCTACAGCAGGTCAAAACGATTAAGATGCAATAAGTATATGTTGAAATATCACTGTAAAAATGATAAAAAGTGTCTTCATTCTTTTAAAAGCAACACGTCTCTTGCAAGCACAAAGTACCTGGTTTGCATTCAAATTCTCTGCAACAGACCGCAGAGAAGGAGATGCGTGGAAAACGGGGAGGTGTGACTGGAATCCTCTTCGGGTTGCGAGGTTTTCGGATGCCTCGGGGACAATACATTGAAATCGGATGCTTGCAGGACAAAGTCACAGGCGGTGCATCGATCCGGTGGGCGTTGCGTGGAAATTTCTACTGCACGGCAGGCGGTGCGTCGATTCCTCTCAGGAAGTCAGGCTGCGTCGTTCTGGCTCGGCTTTGCGTTGATCCAGTGGGCCGTGCGTCGAATTTCCAGTCGCTACACTGGCGCAGCGTCGATCTTCTCCTTGTGAAGTCAGGCTGCGTCGTTCCAGTTCAGCGTGCGATTATTTGCTCACCACGATGCAGGCTATGCGTTGTTTTTTGCAGGCTGTGCGTTGATTTTCACCGCACAGGGAGCTCTCTTGCAGGAATGAGGTCTTTTTTGGTCCTGAGATTTCAGGGAACAGGAGGCAAGTTCTATCCAAGCCCTTGGAGAGCACTTCTCAGCACAGTCAGAGAGCAGCAAGGCAGAAGGGCAACAGCAAGGAAGCAGTCCTTCTCAGAAAAGTAGTCACATGAGTCCTTTGGGTAGCCAGGCAGTTCTTTTTGGCAGGTTGCAGGTTCTGGTTCAGGTTCTCTTCTCCAGGAAGTGTCTTGATGAAGTAGAGTGTCTACCTTAGAAGTGTCTGAGTTGGTAGGGTCAGAGACCCTGCTTAAATACCCAAATGTGCCTTTGAAGTGGGGGAGACTTCAAAGAGTGGCTTATAAGTGCACAAGGTCTACTTCCAGTTCCATTCTGTCTGCCAGGGTCCCAGTAGGGGGTGTGGCAGTCCTTTGTGTGAGGGCAGGCTACTGTCCTTTGACATGTACGTGTCAGGCCCTCCACCCTCCCAGCCCAGGAAGACCCATTCAATTTGCAGGTGTATGCAAGTGTGACTGAGCATCCTGTGTTTGGGGTTGTCTGATCAACTAAACCTAGCCAGATGTGGATTGGAAGGCATAGAAGGATTTGAGTGTAGAGAAATGCTCACTTTTTAAAAGTAGCATTCCTAAAATAGTAATATAAAATCCAATTTCACCATTAAGCAGGATTTTGCATCACCATTCTGGCCATACTAAATATGACCTGGCTACTCCTTTCAGATCAGGATCTACCACTCAAACAGTACATGAGGGTAGCACTAATGCTATCCTATGAAAGGAGCAGGTCTCACAGCAGTGTAAAACGAATCTAGGAGTTTTACACTACCTGAACATATAGAACACACATGTTCATGTCCTGCCTTTTACCTACATAGCACCCTGCCCCATGGGCTACCTAGGGCCTACCTTAGGGGTGACTTATATGTTGAAAAAGAGGAGTTTAAGGATTGGCAATTACTTTTAAATGTCAAGTCAGTCGAAGTGGCAGTGAAACTGCACACACAGGCCCTGCAATGGCAGGCCTGAGACATGGTTAGGGGGCTACTTATGTGGGTGGCACAACCAGTGCTGCAGCCTACTAGTAGCACTTAATTTACAAGCCCTGGGCACATGTAGTGCACTTGACTAGGGACTTACAAGTAAATTAAATAAGCCAATTGGGTATGAGCCAATGTCACCATGTTTTAAGGAGAGAGCATATGTATTTTAGCACTGATTAGTAGTGGTAAAGTGCGCAGAGTCCTAAAGCCAGCAAAAATGAGGTCAGAAAAGAGGATATGGAAGGCCATCACCAAGAAGGCGCAGATCCTGAGTGTTCATAAGCTGCGCAGCCTACATTGCAGGAGGAGGTGGGAGGACCTTTGACACTGGACCAGAAAGTCAGCAGAAGTCCCACCTAGCCAGTCCTTCCAACAAGGCAAGTATGTGTGCCACACCCTGAGCCCCCTAGTGGCCCCCATCCTTGCGGTGGCCTACCCTGAGCTTGATGGGCAGTTGAAAGCCCAACAGCAGCATCAAAGGGATGCATTATTGTTTGTTGCCATTCTAGTTTTTTAACCTTTTTTATTTACAGCAATGTCTTATGGCGTAAACATGACGGTAGAGACACAGCAAACCCACATGAGGATTTCTGGAGGTGTTAGTTTTTCAGATGGTGTCTGATGCTGTGTTTGGGGTAATAATTTGTGCTAAAGGTTGCCACTAGATTTCTCATCATACACAAAGTACTATTTAGAACAAAGACATGGCTGTATAAGAAAAAATAGGTACTTGCATTTTTTAGATGTTATGAGGGACAGTTGTTCCAAACAGGCCCATTTGAGGATTGGGTAAGGTGCGATGCTCCATTACAAATATGATTAGGTAATGTAGGCCCTAATACAGGTGACATGGCATACTAAGCACTTATGATACATATCATTTTTCAGACTTTACATTGGTAAATTGGTACAATGACCAAATAATGCTTAGGGGGTCATTCTGACCCCGGCCGGCGGCGGTAGCCGCCGGCCTGGCTGGGACCGCCAGAAGACCGTCCCGCGGTCAAAAGACCGCGGCGGTCATTCTGGGTTTCCCACTGGGCTGGCGGGCGACCGCCAAAAGGCCGCCCGCCAGCCCAGTGGGAAACACCCTTCCACGAGGAAGCCGGCTCCGAATGGAGCCGGCGGAGTGGAAGGTGTGCGACGGGTGCAGTAGCACCCATCGCGAATTTCAGTGTCTGCTAAGCAGACACTGAAATTCAAGGTGGGGCCCTCTTACGGGGGCCCCTGCAGTGCCCATGCCATTGGCATGGGCACTGCAGGGGCCCCCAGGGGCCCCACGACACCCCTCACCGCCATCCTGTTCCTGGCGGTCGAAACCGCCAGGAACAGGATGGCGGTGAGGGGGTCGGAATCCCCCATGGCGGCGCAGCAAGCTGCGCCGCCATGGGGGATTCCTCAGGGCAGCGGAAAACCGGCGGGACACTGCCGGTTTTCCGGTCAGAATGCCCTCAGGAGCACCGCCAGCCTGTTGGCGGTGCTCCCGCCGACCCCGGCCCCGGCGGTCAAGGACCGCCAGGGTCGGAATGACCCCCTTAGTATCTGGACCAAAAGGATTGAAAACATGAGTACAATGTCATCATTCTTTATAAAAAACATGTTAGAAATATGTTTTCACCTCAAGATTCAATTCAGTTCATGTGGACAGTAGCAGATTGGCATGAAGCCCTAGCCCTCCACAAATGTGCATATAAGCCAGTTTGTTTCATGACTTTTTTAGCCAAACTGTATTGAATGGAACAGACAGGATTGTGTCCACATTGGTGGCAGAGTTATTTGTTATTTGTACCCCACACAACATTTTAGTGTCCTTAGTTTTGTCCAGATGAAAAAGCAATGATAGTAAGAAATATGATACTAAAAGGTACATTTGGAGATGGAAGTTACATCACATACACATATGTGTTGGAATATCCCATCCTGAAAAATCAGTATCAGTCCCTAATCATGACTCTTTTGGAAATGTGACAATGTTTTTGCTCTGTACTGAAGTGGGTTTGAAATGTATCCAGGCCTATGTACTTCCTCATGTTGTTGTAGCCATTTTTCAATCCACCTGAAAATTGTTTCACAAACTATATTTGACAGCATAGGTATATACATAGTGCACTAATACATTGCTAAGCTAAATCAGTACAGAGTCCACATGACATATACTACATTTGAAGTATGCTTTAGTTACTTGAAGTACGTGTTACCATTGTGACATTGTCAGACAAATGAAACAGGCTTTCAGTTCATAGACCTATTGGTACAACATTGCAGTATTTGGGGACACACATTGATCCATATTTAAGTGTTGGTGAATGTAAATGATGCTGATTATTTGACCTTGTAAACACACTGTGCAAATGTATATCTGGTTAGTGTAATTTTTGGAGACATAAGTTCAGTATTCTAAACAACAAAGCCCTAGCAATGAGAGGCGTGAAACAGTTCATGCAGAGAAATAAAAGTGGATAAGAGACAAGGGCATACATGATATAGGGAAACAGTGAGTTACCTTTGGTGCCAGCGACAATAGGGGTGATTTTCACCTTGGTACAGCAACAGCAGCAAAGGTAGGACTTGTATGATAGGATTCATGGTGGCAGGAAATGAGGAAACGTGAAAAAAGGTGAGTTTTGTCCTTTTATTTCTCCCAACCCGCCAACTCAGGTGGTTAGTCAACCGCCACAGTTGCAATGGCGGGAAAGCACATTGTGATTGGCTCAGCGGTAAAAGTGGCTGGAGTCCCGGCGCCAGCTGCTTGCGCCTACGGCTGTCGACACGGGTGAAGATTACTGGCAGTGGCGGCTGTTCGTCTGTGGTCTTTTGTCTAGGGTACCACCAACATCTAAATAGACTAGGTGGAGAACCAAGGCAGCAGACGGGTTTTCTGACGGAAAACCAATGGCGGGATCGTTGCTGCCAAGATCTAAATCAGGCCCTATCTGTTTGCTCCCACTTGGCAGTAGATTAAACAATGCTCCCACCAAGCAGGACCAAGCATAGGTTTCCCTGCCCGTGTGGTCAGAGAAACCGCTATGTCCCATTGGTGGGCTCCTAAGGGCATAGGATGTGAGCCAACCTCAGGAAATTGGGTCCCCTGGGCCATTAAAGTAATCTACCCGGGGGGGTGGGCTCTCTGGGACCGTTAGTGGCTCAGTGAGGGTGCCCCTCAGCCCCCTTCTCTATTTTAAGTAATTTGACCGTGGGGTAGGTTCCCTGGGTTCCTCAGGAACTCAGAGAGGGGGGCCCTTTTCCCCATATACACTAATTTCAGCCCCAAGGTGGGAGCCCTGGGGTCTTGGGATGCTCAGGGAGAGGGGCCACATGGGGCCATTCGGCTCCCCTCCCCTTACATACAAATGTTATCCCTTCTCTCTTTATTGAATATGGCTGTGAGGGTGGGCTTCCCGGGGCTTATAATTAATGAAAGTAGTCACCCTGCCGCTTTGGTTATTTTTCAATCTCTTGGGAGTCCTGTGAGGTCACGGCATAAATTGCTAATTTTTCAATTTTGGCCCTGGGGGTGTGGTAGGGTCCACCTGGATCCCCCAATGGGAACTAGGAAGTCTGGGCATCCCTACCCTGCCTTTTATATAACTTTTTATTTTTTACTTTAGGACAAAAGGACCAAGGGTCAGATGTACAAAGCTTTTTTCTTGTTGCAAACGGCCCGATTCTCAGAATCAGGCCATTTGCGACAAGTAAAAAACAGTTTGCAATGCACAGACCCAAATTTCTGATTCAGTAATCTATTTACTGAATCATATAAGGGGTTGCAGAGTCGCAATTAGGAAGGGGCACCCCCTTCCTAATTGAGAGTCGAAGTGCAAAATATGATTATTTTGTGACTGTGAATGCGGTCACAAAAAAATCGCAGTTAGCACCAATTTCAAATTGGTGCTAACCCATTCGAAAACGGGAAGGGGTCCACACAGGACCCCTTCCTCTTTGTGAATGGATGTGAAAATATTTTTCAGAGCAGGCACTGGTTTCACGGACCACTGCCGCCTCTGAAAAAATTAAAAGAAAACTTTTTTTTTTTTATATGAATCCCGTTTTCCTTTAAGGAAAATGGGCTGTATTTTTAAAAAAAACACAGTGCTTCATTTAAAAGCAGTCACAGACATGGTGGTCTGCTGTCCCCAGCAGGCCACCATCCCTGTGAGTATGGCCATTCCCAATAAGGTCGCAAATTGCCACTTACCTCATGAATATTTATGAGGTAGGTCATTTGCGACCCCATTGGGAATCGCAAACAGTGTCATTGATACTGTTGTCCATCAGGTTTTTCGACTCGCAAATTGCGAGTCGTTAGAACTCGCAATTTGTGAGTCGCAAAACCTGATATTTGTATATGTGGCCCCAAATCCCTGAGTCCTGTAATGGCTGCCAGCAACATTTTTCTCGTATTCCTGGCAGTCAATCAGACTGCTCGCTCCCCCAGAAGTATTACTTTCACAGGAGTAAAATGACTCAAGGGAAAAAATGTTCCCTGGGCCAGTAGGAACATACTGTTTTTAAATTGGTGCCCCCGTGAGAGTCTCCCGAGACTCTCTCTGACCCAGCCATCCACATATAAAATAAATTTTCAGCCTTAATTTCCCCAAAACTATGAAACGAACGTACACCAAATCCCAAGAAAACACAATCTGCAAACCATGATCTAGCTTCCTTCCAAATTTGGGGAAATTCCATTCAGCTGTTTTCACGAGAGAGAGAGAGAGAGAGAGAGAGCTATATTTACCTTACCTTACCTATATTTACCAATATGAGGTAAGGATCATGACTGATTTGCATATTGCTGGGTCCAAACTGAAATGACATTGTGTGAAAAATTAAGATGAACTGGAATGAGGCCTGAGTAATTACCAATGTCTGAGATTAATTCAAGCATTCCATTCATCACTTTTTGTCTGCTATAGTATGTCACCCTAAGTAGGGCAGGTATGCCCAGACGTGGGTCCCGTTCACACTGTGCCACTGAAATCAAGCTATAACTGGCTGGTGAGCCCTAAATAGGGCCAAACCTGGCATTTCAGCCTCTGCTGTTCCCACTGGAGCAGGGTTGAGACTGATTTGCACAATGGTTGGGTCCTAACTGAGGGGCATAGTGTGCAAAATAATGATGGGCTGGGATGCAGCCCCAAGTCATTACCAGTGGCTGTGAATAATGCAAGTATTCCATCTATCAATTTTTGTTTATTTTGTTATAGGGATCTAAGTGGGACTGGTATGTTTAGACATGTGTCCTGTGTACACTATGTCACTGGAGTCAAGCTTTACCTAGCTGGTGAGCCATAAATAGGGGTACACTGCTTTAGGTTGTTTGTGTTCTGGTTCAGGGAGGACCTGTACTTGTAGTTCAGGCTGACCTGTTCCCATTGGAACAGGGTCAAGACAGATTTGGAGTGCAAAATAATGATGGACTAGGATGCACTCCAAGTAATTACCAGTGGCTGAGGTTAATGCATGCAATCCATACATCCCTTTTTGTAT
This sequence comes from Pleurodeles waltl, assembly GCF_031143425.1. Lineage (NCBI taxonomy): Eukaryota > Metazoa > Chordata > Amphibia > Caudata > Salamandridae > Pleurodeles > Pleurodeles waltl. The sequence goes on along the minus strand of NC_090436.1, from coordinate 638,936,577 downwards.
ACATTAGTATTTCACCCTAATTACCAATGGCTGAGGTTAATTCAAGCATTCCATACATCCCTTTTTGTATACATTAGTATTTCACCCTAAGTAGGACGGGTATGCCCGGGATGGTGCACTCCATGTCACTGGAGTCAAGCTACACCTAGCTGATGAGCCCTCCTAATTAGGGCCAAACAGGTCTTAGTTTGCTTTTATTTTGGTTCAGGAAGGACTTTGCCTGGCATTTCGGGCTTGACTATTGCTATATATATAAATGTAAATATACATATATATATAACTATAACTATAACTCGCACCCTCACCATGCACTGCTAATTACCCCACATAATGCATCACTCATGACACCTTTGATAACATCATAGATAATATCAATGTAACATTTGCAGTAAAATTATTTAGCCCAAATCTGTGCATAGCGGGATGCGAGTTACGGTTACCTTAGGACACAAGTTATAGTTAATTGAAATAACTATAACAGGTGAATTTCTATGGTATGATACATTTAAAAAGCGAGCCTAACTATAACGTCCCTGTAACCTTTGTTTTTTTTCAGTGGATATGTATTCACTGAAAAAAACAAAGATTAAAAGGACATTATGGTTGGGAAATAGAAATAGAAAAAAACCTTACAAATTCACTGAAAAAGCAGAGATTAAAGGGATATTATAGTTAGGTGAAAATATCAGTTAAAGCATACTATTTTCCACATGCCATCTCACATAGGGATTTTACACACGACTACAGCCCAAACCTTTGAACGGAATTACACCAAATTTGGCAGAAAGCTAGATCTTGGCCCAGATAGACTGATGTTTGTAATTTGGTGCAAATCTGTTCAGTAGTTTTGGGGTTATTAAAGGAAAGATACCTTTATATTTCTAGGGATGCGAATCCATCGTGGATCTACTGCGCTGGATCCATGGCTCCATGCATCAACAGCAATGCCATGCTTGGCTGACTGCAGTCTGTGGGGAAAGTTGCGGTCACCATTTTAGATATTGGGACACGGTCCTGGGGCCTAAAAATACAATTGAAAAGTAACAGAACTGTTCAGGGGGGAGGTGCCCTGACCCCATGTGATAGAGGGGTTGTTGAGGTATCCCAGATGGGCAAGAAATTGGCCAAAATCATTCCATCCAGTGTGCTGTTCAGCACAGCTCTTGTATGAATCCACAACAGATCCGCAGAGCCAGCCTGAATTGAAAAAATACACATACTCACAGATCTACCTCTACACTATCTCATACCCCAACACTACCACTCATACACCCACTCACACACCCATGCATCCACTCATAGACCCAGTGACACATACACCCCCCACTTTCGCATCCAAAAACCATTCACATTCCCACTCACACACCAATCCAGTCTATGACACACACCCACTCACACAACTCGACACGGCCACTCACACACCCACCGAGATATCCACACACTTACACACCCACAGAGACACTCACAAACCCACTCACAGATCCATGAAGCCATTCACACACCCACTCACACCCCCATACAGTAATTCACACACCCAGACAGCCACTCATACACCCACTTACACACTGACACTCACACACCCACTCACACACATATATAGCCGTTCATACCCCAGTTGCACAGTGACACAGCCATTCACAAACCCACTCACACTCCCAAACAGACACTAACACACCCACTGACACACTATAGAGCAACTCAGAAACCTACTTGACACCAATACTGCCAGTCACACACCCACTGAGACACCAACACAGGCACTCATGTACCCACTCACAGACCCACAAAACCACTCACACACCCACTTGTACACCCATTCACATACTCACACACCCACGCACACACCCATGCAGCCACTGACACACCCACTTAAATACCCCTTCACACATACACACCCACAAAATCACTCACATATCCACTCATAGATCAACACATCCAGTCACACACCCACTCACACAACCATACAGCCACTGACACACATCACTGAGACATCGGCAAAGAAACTCACACATCCATAGAGACACTCAGAAATCCTCTAACATACCCATACAGCCACTCACTCACACACCCACTCACCAACCCATACAGCCATGAACACATCCACTCCCACACCCATATAAACATTCATGCACCCACTCCCAGAACCATACATCCACTCACACACCTACTCATAGACCCATTCAGCCACTCACATATCCACTCACACATACAACCACTCACACACCCAGTCACTGACTCACAAAATCACCCACATACCCACTCACACACCCTAAAAACAACTCAAACACCCACTAATAAACTCATACACTACACCACTCACACATCAACAAAACCACTCACACACACACACTGACAGACCTATACAGCCACTCACACACCCAGTCACTCAACAATAAAGCCACTCACACACCCAGTCACACACCCATACAGCCACTCACACACCCATTCACAGACTGATACAGCCACTCACACACCCATACAGCCTCTCCCACACTCAGTCACAGACCGATTCACACACTCACTTATACTCCAATATAACCACTCACACACCCATTCACATACCCACTCATACACTCACATACCCACTAACAGAGCCATAAAGCCACTGAGATACCCACTCACATACCCATACAGTCACTCACACATCCACTCAAATACCCATACAGTCAATCACGCACCCACTCACTGACCCACAAAAGCACTCACACACCCACTCACACATCATCAAAACAACTCAAACACTGACTCAGACATCCATACAGACACTCACACAGTGACTCACTCATCCTGCAAAACCACTCACATACCCACTGACAGACCTTTACAACCACTTGCACACCCAGTCACATGCCTCTACACCCATTCACACACCCACTGACACATCTGTACAGCAACTCATGCTCAATCAGATACCTACTTCTACAGTGACATACCAATTCACAGACCTATACAGCCACTAACACCCCAGTGACAGACCCACACAACTATTTACAAACCTAGTCATAGACCCACACAGTTACTCAGACATCCATTCACAAACCCACTCACCAACCTTACACAGACACTGGCATATACTCACACACCCATGAGACACTCACATACCAATACAGTTACACACACAGACACTCACATACATACAGTCACTGACGTACTGAGTTACAGATTCACATGAGCAGTCAGACACCCACTGACAGATTCACACAGTCACTAATGCACCCAAGGAGAGACCCATACAGACACTCACACAACCACTCACACATTGATACAGACACTTCCACACTCATTGGTTATTTGGGAGTGCTTGCAGTGCTTGGAGGGGGCGGGACAGTGCGGAGGGAGGAAGGACGCGCGAGAAATAAAAATAAAATAAAATTAATTAAAAAAAATAAAACACTTACGTCGTTCCTCGCCGCGCCCGCGCTGCTCCTCTCCCGTCTTGCTGCTGCAGGCACAGGCTCCCAGCCTGCCATGCGGCCAATCCTGATGCTGCTGAAAGCAGCATCAGGATTGGCTGGAGCGACCAGACAGGGTGCTCCCAGACAGATTGGGAGCCAGTGCAGGCTCTCTCCAGCCCCGCAACTGTGCTGCTGGGCTGGAGACTGCCTTCTGCGCATGTATGTTTAGCTGGCCCGAGACGGCCGGCCAAACATACTTGCGCTGTGAGGGGGAGCTGCTCGTCACCCCCATGGCCCACCCCTTCAGAAGAAAAGGATAATTAAATCAAAGTTTATTATCCTTTTCTTTCAAAGGTTTGAAGCTGCCGCTGCTGGTGGGGGGGTGACGCTCCTCCACCCTAAAGGAGGAGCTGCCCCGAGTGTTTGGCTTGTAATTGAGCAGTATATTTTACTGTATAATTCAAATGCAAAGCATTAACAGCAGATTGTTAAATGCGTTTATAAGTTTTCATTTGGTTCCGCAGATCTGCCACAAATTAACACAAGAGTGTTGCTCTGGGTACCACGATGGATCCACTGATCAGCCCAAAACCACTACCAAATTGGGCTTCTTACTAGAGACTTAGAAAGGGTGAAAATAGTGACCATTTAAAAGATGTGTGAGAAAAATAAAACATGAAAGCAAGGTTGTGAGTTTCTAAGTAGAACATTATCAGTGAAAGCACAGTGGGAAGGGTAGCCATTATTGGTACTATTGTACTGAGAGTGGAAGTCCATTGCTAAATCTCATACTTCAAATTTTCACTGACAAGAGATACTTAGTGATATTGAGATAAAATTGCAGACCAACAAAGAGATTTCACAGCGATGTGAATTAGGGTATACATTTAAAGAATATATGTAAATAAAGAGTTATACGTGTAGAAGATCATAAAGAAAATGTGTAGGTTCTAAACAACAGTAAAAGGGAAAAAACTGAGTGCTACTATGAATGACTGTGTTTGGAAGTAGAGATAGATGATTGATTAAAGTATGTAATTTAATAGTATATAATGTGCACCCACTCACACAGTCAGGGAAGCAGTCATACACCCAGTTAAAGTCCCAAAAAAACACTTATGTGCCCACCACCCATATGGCCAGACTGCAACTGATACACTCATAGATACCCCAATAAACGTTTTCACACATCAGTATACTTACATGTAGACCTGCTTACATAGTCACTCACAGAACCGTACAGGCACCATCACACCCACTCACACACCTATACAGCCATTTATGTACTGAAAACTCAGACAGTGACTTACATGTGCACCTAGTTATACACCCACTCACCCATCCATACAGCCGGTCACATACCTATTTACAAAACTATAGAGCCATTCACACATCCATTCAGACATCAACAGAGGCACATACACATTTACTCACACACTGATACAACATTTATGCATCTATCACTAACAGAGCCATTTGCAAAAACAGCTAAATACCCAAACACCCACTAACACAAACAGTCATCAATCCATACAGCCACTTGTATGCCCACATAGACACCCATGGAGGTACTAGGTCAGCCAGTCACATACTGACATAGTTACTTTCACATCCAGTGACATGCCAACGGATGCACTGATACAGTCATTCACATATGTACTCCAGTACTCACACACCTAGTCCCCCATCCGTACAGTAACTTATATACACATTTATACATCCATACTGACAGACTTACAAAGCTGACATAACCACTTATGTAGCTACTTACTTGCTTATAGTATAATGTAATACTAGGTAATGTAATGGTAAGTGCATACTTTATTTGTTTTTAAGACTATTTGTGTTGAAAGAGGAGGATTTACAATGCCAAGAAGACACAACAAAGAAAAAACTGAAGAAAGAATATTATCTGCTTAAAACAGAGAGTGAAAAAGGACAGGATCTGAAGAATGTGGTGGAAAAAAAGAAGTTGCTTGCTAGAGAACTAAAGAGCTTCTTAAAACAGTTTGTAGAAAAATACAAAATGTGGAAAAACTTGCAAATAAAAAGTGAGTTTTGAAATCAACTCAGAAAGGAGAAAGAGTAAGTGACATTGAAATTGAGAAAACAGCTAGTTCCACAAGGAGACAGAAACAATTTAAGGAAATATGAATAATAATGTTTCAAAGTATGGTAATACAGAATTTGGTACTAAATGTGAGGCAGTATGAAAAGAAAAAGGCAGCACTGAAGCTAAAAAACACCTCGAGAGTGTGGTTGATAAAGCGTTTGCCCTGAAGCACAAACTTTGTACCTTGATTCTAAACAGAACGCTGGATAAAGCAGTGTTGTCTATAAAAAAAGAAGCCAACAAAAAGCTAATTTCAAAGGAGAACGGAAGTATATATCTAGTACTGAGGTTTTCTTTAATGAAGAAAGCCACTTTCAAGAAATGCATTAGTGCATGCAGTTGAAACAACTGGCCAGTGCTGTGAGGTAAAAGATGGTACTCACATTGCAAAAGAGGAGATAGTTCATAGAATAGTAGAGGAAGAGATAGCTGAAGAGGTACAAGAAAGGCATAGACAAGCCCCTGTATATAGGTCAATCTACAGTAGTATTTTTAGTGTTCGACCAATTGATATATTAAGACATTTTCAATGTCACTTTTCAGATAAGAGCGTGAAGTGCAAAATTGCAATGTTGCAAGTGTTAGATCCATGCAAAGTGAGGAAATATTCCAATTTGCAAGGACACTTACTGGCATCTCTATCTAGGAAATTGTGCACAAGTACTTTTCATCATTTTAGAATGTTGGCTGTTCATCATTCAAAAATATGAAATTTAGTTAGAGGGCTCTTCTTTGTAAAAATTCCTGCATTGTGTTAAGGAAAAACAAACAAAGTACATTTGTATAGTATGGTGTCAGGGGTTGAAAAAGTTTGTGAAGATGTTCAGTTACGTTGCTTTGGTCCTGAAGTGGAGTCTGGGTAAAATGAGGAGTTGGTATGTTCAGGTGTAGAGGAGTAGAACATAGATATTTGATATTAGTACTGGTAACTTTGCTACAAAGAAACCAAACTATGTTTGTATTTATTGTCAACGCACTCACTACAAAAGCCAAATTTGAAATGTTGATGTGTTCTGGAAAATCGAGCAATAAAATAGAGATTAGTTGCTAGAATGTACTGTGTATTTGTTGTGGAGGAACGTTTCAATTTGTTGACACACCAGATCATATGTATGTGTTGCTATGACAAATTAGAGGAAAAGAAAATGCCTGACAGAGCAGAACACAAGTTACAACTGGCTGAAATTCCAGAGGAACTTTGACATCTGAATGGTTATGAAGGAATACTGATACAATCTATACATCCGTTTCAAGCAATAGTTTGTATGGAACTAAAGACTGGGAAATTGTCACCTAAGGTAGAGTTGTGTATTTACTTTTGGATTTTAAACTCAAGTATTGAAACAGTGGATGTACAGAGAGATTTGGATGAACTACTTGTTATTCTAGTGAATGATGTGCAAACGAGAAACAACAAAATTTGCCAGGAACTGTTGAATGTCAATAAAGCGAAGAAAGCTACATTCTATCTTAAACAGAATAATGTGTAATGTAAAGATGTAGATGTTTTTGCACATGGAAGTTGCATAGAGGAAGAAATGTTGCCTTCAAGTGGACAGTTTGAAAAAAGTGGGTAGAATTAGATCCAAAGAAATCTATGAGTACTATGGTATCCATCCACTGCATTCAAAAGAGGTTAAGGGGGATACCATTGAACTCTATCAGATGAACCATACTAAAGGAGCTCCAATGAGTGTGTGGGAAAAGAGTTTAGAAGCTTGATGTTTTCTTCAACAATTTCCAACTAGAATAGGTGGACATTATGATGACTGCCCTGTGCAAAGACCTGCATCGTAGTCCATGTCAACAAGATTATATTCAGAGCATCCTGGATTTTGCCAAAGTATTCTATACCTATTCCATCTGTTATATGAAAGTGATTTATCTGGACTGTCAATTCATGGTAAAGATGAGAAACCCGAATACAATTTAATAAATTTGATGGCATGCCATTGTGAAACCAATAAATATTGGTATCGTCATCATGGTGAGCTAAAGTGTATGTTGCGAACTTTAGGTAGACCAACTTGGTTGGTAACACTGAGGCCCTCCTTACGAGTTAGGCGGTCAGTGGACTGCTGCGGTGGAGATGGCGGTTGTACCACCACGGGACTGGCGGTATAGACCGTCATATTACAATTCCTGGGATGGCACCTGCAGAAGACAGTCAAGTTTCCGTCCGAACCGCCAGTGTGAACTGACCGCTGTTTCTGGCGGAGGGCCTCTTCAGGCCGGTGGGCAGACAGTTTCCGCCCACCGTATTACGAGGCTGCACACCGCCAGGACTTCCGGGTGGTCTAACCGCTGCAAAAACCATGGCAGAAACAAACAACATAAAAGGAAGCACCCACCTTCTGGAACACAGGCACGTAGGCGCCATGGCACGTGAATTGCAAGTCTTTCCAATGTTCCTGCCGGCCATTGACATTCAGGACCAGCGACGACGACATGTACACCGGCCGTAAATACTCCATCCTAGCACACACTGGAGGGGAGGACATTAGTACACACACACATGCACAAACTCAAGGTCACCATACTTACATGCGCAAGGAAAGGCAGGACAAGCTATGTTGCATCGACACCAACGGTGCCGTTGTATTTAATTGTTATTGGAAATATAAAAAATATAAAAAATGTCATGATAATAACTATTTACAAAATGCCACAAGGGCCAGTGCATCATTGTCCAAATGTCCTGGGCACACTGGGCATGTGAGGACTGCCCAACTTGACTCCTGACTGCAATGTGCAGACCTCCACAGGGCAGGGGCATCAATGGGGCATGCAGGCACCTCAGGGAAGGGGGTGTGGGTGGGTGTGATCAGGGTTTTGATGGGCGGTCCTTCCTATTCTTATCAGGCTTCCCCCCTTACTGTCCTGCTTTCGGGGGGACACCTTAGCCTTGCCCCTCTTTCCTGCCTTCTTAGGTGGGTCGGCGGTGGAGGCCACCACAGCAGGGGACCCAGATGGAGTGCTACCAGGGCTAGGGGTGTGAGGGGCAGGTGTGCCTGTTGTGGCAGCACTGAAGACTGCTGACTGCGGGGCATGGCTCAGCCCAGAGGAGGACAGGGAGATGGAAGGCAGGGGTCTGGAAAGGGTAGCAGGGTGTTTGGGGGGACAGGAACTGTCATGCAGGAATCTCTTTTTAGGGGCAGTGGGTAGGTCGTGGGTTAGGTGTTTGGGAGTGGAGGGAGAGGGTATGTATGATAGGTGTGTACGTGGACATGGTTTAGGGGCTGGTGTGTGGGTGTATGAAATGTGTTTGCTGGGTGTGTGTTGGGTGGATGAGTGTGGGTGTAAAGGTTTACTGGGAGGAGGAGTGGAGGAGACACAGGGAGATGGCAGGGGGATGTGTGAGTTAATGTTGGGGTGTTGTGTGCAGGTAGGGTGGATGTGCTGCATGTGGTTGTGTGCATGCAGATGTGGTATATGGGGTGCATGCATGGGGGTCAGCTGTTGTGGTGACGGTGGCAGTGACAGGGCATGTTTCTGGACCTGGGACTGATGATGTGGTGTCTGCATGTGTGAGTGGCGATGTGATTGTGAAGGGGAGCAGGTGGGGGAGTCAGGGTAGTAGTGGATGTTGGTGTCTGTGCGTCTGAATGGTGGGTGTGTGCATGGTGGTGGTGGCGTTTGTGGTGCATGTGAATGTCCTTGTGCTCTGAGTCTGTTGGTGGGGATGCATGCTGGTATGAAAGTGTGCTTTGGATGGGAAATGGGAGAGGGATGTGGAAGTGGGAACAGGTAGTTGGAGGGGGGACAGAAGAAGAAGGAACACTGGCTGCCATCAGTGAAGAGGCCGATCTCTGAAAGGCAGACAGGACACCAAGAATGCCTTCCAGGAATGCATTTGATTGTTGCATCTGGGATGCCAGTCCCTGGATGGCAGTCACAATGGCTGTCTCCCCAACAGAGATGGACCTCAGGAGGTCAATAGCATCCTCATTGAGGGCAGCAGGGCTGACTGGGGCAGGGACAGAGGTGCCTGCGGCAAAGGAGATGCCCACCCTCCTGGGTGAGTGGGCACAGGCAACTGGGTGGGGAGCTACATTGAGGGCGGGGCTGGTAAGAGGGTGGTGGATAAGGATGGTGCAGGCATGGGGCCTGAAGGTTCCGCCACCACCAGGGAGTCACAATCGGAGGAAGAATCAGATGATGGTGTAGATGTTCCTGTCTCCCTTGTCATGCTCCACTGGTTCTCCATCTCACTGGTCCCCTTAGCTACGCTGGTATCAGCCTCCTAGGTCCCGTGGGATGCAGCTTCCCCAATTGCCGGTGCCCCTTCTCCTTCACCAGATGATGGTGTCGCACACAAAGACAGAGGAGCAGAGGGTGAGACAGTGAGAGACAGGATGGGAGAAAGAGAAACAGGGATCAAGTGGTCAATGCCAACACAACAGCCACATACAATTCACTACAAAATACTCCAGTGCCATGTCATTACATGCCATGCCTTCACACACACAAGCCACTGCAATGACAGCCCATGCGTGCCACCTCAGTCATGCACATGATTTTCACACATGCTGACACACATTCAATCCTGTACAGGATGAAAGCCATACCCTCAACACATTTCTGACCCACCCCATTGGCTCATGGCTCTATACGATCACTAGACTCAAACTTTATACTTTACGGATATTTGGAGGCATACTTCCAAAGCCACAAAACCCAAGCACATATAGCTGTATGATGTGAAACCTCAGACTTTGCAGACTACACATACACCACATGCCAGCAGACAGCAGATAGAGATATGGCCCCAGCAACACTGATTGGATAGTTGTGAGTACAATGTGTGTGAACTCCAGAAGCAGGACCCTGTCCACAAATAAGACTCTGCTCATGTATTACACTGTTGCCCTGTCATCGATGCCACTTAGTAGTAAAGTTAATCCCAACTCACATCCTGCACGGCATATGAACACATGTATGTAGCACATCCGGCATCAATGTGTCCCAAGCCTAGTCATACAGTAGGTACCTAGCACACATTCTACAGCCTTCACACACTGCACCTATCACTCACTACATAACCTAAGTACGAATGTGAACTCACCCCCTTGTGGCTGCTGTGCAGCCCTCAAGCACCCATCCACCCCAGGGTGCGTCACCACCAAAATGCGGGACAGAAGAGGGGTCATGGTATGAGGGGCACCCTTCCCTCGTTGGGATGACGTCCCCAGCTGGGCCTCACCGGTCTTCCCTGCCCAGCGTCGCAGGTCCTCCCACTGCTTCCTGCAGTGGGTGCTCCAAAGGGCATGGACCCCCAGGGTCCGCACTTGCTTGGCGATGGCATGGCAGATACCTTCTTTTGATCGGTGCTCATCTGCATGGATAACACACAGAAAAGGAGACAGTCATGTAGCGTAGCATCTTAGGGACTACATTGGACACAATACATCCCCTGAACATACGCACATTTCAACCTTCCAGTTGTCCTCACAGCCCTCAGCCAGGTCAGGCCAGGAATGTGCATGCAGGACAGGCGGCTGCCATTTTACTTTTACATTGTGTACAGAGGGGGTTTATGAGGTGTCATGGATGTTTAATAGTGACCTGTGCACAGCCCGCTGCATCCACACAGTCCTTTATGCACATAATGATTGCCACTACCTCCTATTCCCAGGTACGGTGGAGGAATGATGGTGAGGAATGCTCCTGTCTAAAGGCCCCTGGTCGACCTTGCCACCCTTGAAGAGAGGCACGTCATACAGTGCTATCAGCTCAAACGTCAGACCATCATGCATTTTGTGAGGCTGTTGGAGCCGGATCTGGGGGCTGGTCTTCGTCATCCCAATGCCATCACACCCACAGTACAGGTGTTGGCAGGCCTCCACTTTCTTGCCTTAGGGTCCTTCCAAATAACAGTGGGCTGGGCTGCCGGAATGTCCCAGCCCATGTTCAGTAACATCTTGAAGAACGTCCTATGTGCCCTACTGAAACATATTGGCAGCTATATCAGGTTCCCCCAACGTGACGATCTCCCCTCTGTGAAAGCAGCCTTCTACGCTGTGGGACATGTGCCACATGTGATCGGGGCTATTGATGGGACCCACATTGCCCTGGTGCCACCCAGGAGGAATGAACAGGTGTTTAGGAATTGTAAATACTTCTACTCAACCAATGTTCAGGTGGTATGTCTGGCAGACCTCTACTTCATTCAAGTGACTGCCCGGCTCCCAGGGTCAGTGCATGATATCTACATACTGCGGAACAGCAGTATCCCACACCTGATGGCACCACTGCAAGGGGATCGTGTCTGGCTCATCGGTATGTATCTTGTCATATGTATGCCCCTGTCTTCTGCACACTCTACACCACCTTACAGATTTACCTACAGTTTTCAATATGCCAATTAGCTCTGAGTACACAGGTGACTCTGGTTATCCCAACCTGCCATGGCTACTGACACCTTTCAGGCATCTGACTACAGCAGCAGAAAACCATTTCAATGAGGCCCATGGTAGGACCCGACGGGTAATCAAACGCACATTTGGAGTGCTGAAAGCCAGATTCAGGTGTCTGCACCTCACTGGAGAGGCCCTACTGTATAGACCAGCAAAAGTGTGCCAGATCATTGCAGCATGCTGCATGTTGCACAATTTGGCTATCAAACGTCACATCCCATTAGTGCCAGTGGCTGATGAACAGGGCATGGGGAGTGATGAGGAGGAGGATGACGAGGATGCAGCTGATTCCAGAGCAGAGCTGATACAACAATACTTCCACTGACATACAGGTATGTGTCAGAGCCATGCTATGTAACCAGAAGCAATGACTGCTGTGTGCAGGGCTGATACCAGGGTTGTGAATTCAATGTGGGTATAGTGTGTACGCTGTTAACTGTATAACAGAACTTGTAAATGATTTCTCCTCCTTATGGCACTGTCACATATATTGGTAGGTCAATTATCTTCCTGTTACATATGTGATGGCTGTACATAATGTACTCATGGTAGATAAAGACGTAGACAGAAACTGTGCTCAAAGTTGTTTATTTTTATAATACAAGTGTTAGGGCTGATGTGTGCTTTCATGGCAAGTGGGATCATCAGAGTACTTAGTCCACCTGTGTGGAGTCGTTGTCCAGTATGATGGCCATTTGAAAAAGGTGTTATGACAGTGGGCAGTCAACAGGGTGTCGCTGTGACACACAAGGGTATATGTTCTGAAGTGGCTCACTTCCTGGCGGTGGTTTTGGTCTTGGCATCACTGGATGTCCGCTTGGATGTCCTCGCTTGCGTGGGGGCTCCTCAGCTACAGGGGAAGGGGTGCTGGTGTCCTGTGTGTCCTGTTGCAGGGCTTCCATTCCACTGGTTACGTCTGATGCGGAGGGCTCAGATGTGATCTGGATTACAGTAGGGGCCTGCTGGTGGGAGGTGGACTGATGCTGGATGGTGGCAAGTTCCATCAGCACCCTTGCTATGGCAGCCATGGTAGCATTGCTGTATGGCCTCCTGATGGTTCTCCCTCTGTAGCCTCTGGGTCTCCTGCAGGATCTGGGCCATGGTGTCCTGGGTTTGGTGGTAGGCACCCAGGACCTGGTTGAGGGCCTCCTGGCCAGTCTTATGTTGTTGCTGCCCTCTCCCTTGGACCACAGATCCCCTCCCACTAGCACTGGCCCTTGACTCAGGCCCCTTTACTGTGGGCCACACCTCTAATTGAATGGTCCCTGAGGCACAGGTTTGGGGAGGAGGGGCTAGCTATGGTGTTGTAGCCACACTGGAGGGTGACTTTGGGGTGTCTAGGTTGGGGATGCTGGAGGTGGACTGGCCAGTCGCCCCAGATGGCCCAGGCATTTCATCATCCTCCTTACATCAATCAATCAATCAATCACATTTCTTAAGGGCACTACTCACCCGGTAGGGTCTAAAGGCACTGGGGGCAGGGGGGAGTTACTGCTCGAAGAGCCGTGTTTTGAGGTGCTTTCTGAAAGTTAGGAGGTCCTGGGTCTTGCGTAGGTTGGTGGGGAAGGAGTTCCAGGTTTTGGCGGCGAGGTGGGAGAAGGATCTGCCACCGGAGGTGGTGCGCTAGAAGCGGGAGTCTGTTGCGAGGGCGAGGTCGGTGGAGCGGAGCTGGTGGGTCGGGATGTGGAAGTTGATTCATTAGTTGAGGTAGGCCGGTCCGGTGTCGTGGAGGGCTTTGTGAGCGTAGGTTAGGATTTTGAAGATGATCCTTTTGTTGATGGGTAGCCAGTGTAGGCATCTGAGGTGGGCGGAGATGTGCTTGTGGCGAGGGAGGTTGAGGATGAGACGTGCAGCGGCGTTCTGGATGCGCTGCAGTTTTCTCTGAAGCTTCGCTGTGGTCCCTGCATGGAGGGCGTTGCCGTAGTCCAGTCTGCTGCTGATGAGGGCGTGGATGACCGTTCTTCTGGTTTCTATTGGAATCCACTTGAAGGTCTTGCATAGCATATGGAGCGTGTTGAAGCAGGAGAACGATACGGCATTGATTTGCTGAGTCATGGAGAGAGACGAGTCTAGTATGATGCCGAGATTGTGTGCATGGGTGGTGGGTGTTGGGGGTGGTCCTAGGGTGGTAGGCCACCAAGAGTCGTTCCATGCTGTCTTGTTGGGTTTGAAGATGATGATCTCGGTTTTTCCTGAGTTCAGTTTGAGGTGTCTTGCTGTCATCCAGCTAGCAATGGCGAGGAGTCTGGCGTGTAGGTTGTTCTTGGCGGTAGATGGGTTCCTCGTGAGGGAGAGGATGAGCTGGGTGTTGTCGGCATATGAAATGAGGTTGAGGCCGTGAGGGCGGACGATGCTGGTGAGCGCAGCCATGTAGATATTGAAGAGGGTGGGGCTGAGTGAGGATCCTTGGTCTTGGTGGCTTTAGACCAGAATGGAGGGAGGCAAACTCTTTGGGTTCTTTCGGAGAGGAAGGAGGTAAGCCAGTCCAGGGCTTTGTGGTGAATTCCGGCGTTGAAGAGGCGTGTGCGAAGGGTTTGGTGGCATACGATGTTGAATGCTGCAGAGAGGTCTAGAAGGATGAGGGCGACGTTTTCACCGTTGTCCAGTCTGGTCCTGATGTCGTCTGTGCAGGCGATGAGGGCGGTCTCGGTGCTGTGATTTTTGCGGAATCCAGACTGGGTGACGTTGAGTATGTTGTTGTCCTCCTGGAAGCGGGACAGTTGTTTGTTTACTATCTTCTCGGGGAAGGGGAGTAGAGAGATAGGTCAGTAGTTTGTGAGGTCTTTGGGGTCTGCTTTGGGTTTTTGAGCAGGGCGTTGACTTTGGCGTGTTTCCAAATATTTGGGAAGGTTGCGGTCTCGAAGGAACTGTTGATGACGGCCCGGAGCTGGGGAGCAATGATTTTGCTGGCCTTGTTGAAGACGTGGTGGGGGCAGGGGTCTGTTGGGGAGCCTGAGTGGATGGAGCTCATGGTTTTGCTGGTTTCTTCATCGTTGGTGGGGGTCCAGGTGTTCAGCACGTTGGTGCGGCAGGGTGCTGTGGGGTTGGCTCCGTCGTGGGGTGATGGTGGGTGGCGACGATATGAAGCTTTCGTGTATGTCTGCGATCTTGCGGTGGAAGTAGCTGGAGAGGGAGTTGCAGAGGTCTTGAGAGTGCGGAGGGTCAATGGCGCAGGATTTGGGTTAGGTGAGTTCTTTAATGATGGTCAAAAGTTCCTTGCTGTTGTGTGCGCTGTTGTGTATATGTTCTTTGTAGAAGGATCGTTTGGTGGTCCGGATGAGCTGGTGGTGTTTGCGCATGGCTGATTTGAGGGCGAAGAAGTTGCTCACTGATGGTTCTTGGCGCCAGGCTTTCTCAATTTTCCGGCATTCTTGTTTGGAGGTCTGAAGTTCTGAGGTGAACCAGGGAGCTGTCTTGCTGATGCAGGTGTTGTTTTTTTTTTTGAGTGGGGCGAGGGAGTTAGCGCATACGTCGAGCCATTGTGTGAGGGTGAGGGCGGCGGCGTTGGGGTCGTTGGTAATGGGTGGTGTAGCTTGGACGAGGTTGGAGATCTTGTTCCACTTGCGGTAAGGGATAGGATGTTGTTGGTGGTGGGTGGTGCGCTTCAGGAACGAGAAGTGGACGCAGTGGTGGTCAGTCCAATAGAGTTTGCTGGTGTGAGTGAAGGCGCTGTGGCTGCTGGAGGAGAAAATGGCGTCAAGCGTGTGACCGGCTGAGTGGGTGGGTGAGGTGACCAGTTGCTTGAGGCCGAGGTTTGCGAGGTTGTCCACCAGAGCAATGGAGTTGCAGTTGCTAGTGTTCTCCAGGTGGAAGTTTAGATCGCCGAGGAGTTGGTAGTCCATGGAGGCGAGGGCGTGGGAGCTGATAGCGTCGGCGATGGTGTCACAGAGTGTGGGATGGGGTCCTGGTGGTCTGTAGACGAGGGTTCCTCTCAAGGTGGTGTTGGCGTTGATGTGTATCTGAAAGTGTAGGTGCTCTGCGGCGTCCAGTGCGTCATTGGTGTTGAGGCCCACTGAGGCCTTCATCCTGGGGAAGGCTGTCTGACCCTGGCATCCTCTGCTGGATGGCAGTAACAGCGTTCACTGTGGATGGAAAGGGTGAGAGGTATTACGTGGAATTGTCGTTGTAGTGTCATGGTGTGCTGCTTGCAGTGGGTGGAATCGTTACCCGGGGATGGCAATGACATTTGCAGCAATGCTGACACTGCATGGTGAATTGCCTTTAGGCCATGCTTGTCATATCAATTGTAGTTGTGGGTTTGCTGTTTCACATTGCTGTAATTGGCATTGGTAATGAGGTGATGTTGGCTAGCAGTCTGGGTGGGCTCTGGGATGACTGTCCATGCAGGTGCACCATTGTGAGGTGTGAGTGTGACTAGGATCCGGCATGACTAGTGATGGATTGTGGGAGTGGTAGTTGAGGAGATAGTGAAGGTTTAGCGTGCATTGTGCGGGGTGGGTGTGTGGATGGTGGAAGAGGGGTGGGGTGGCATGTAGAGTAGGAAGGTGGGGTGATAGTGGGGGGTGCATTCTTGTGGTTTGTAATATGATGGGGAACGGTAGGTGCCTGAGAGGCATGCAGGACTGGAGTGGTTAGTGCTCGGGGGTGTAGGTTCCTTACCATTATCAATCCCTTTAATGATTCCTGTCAGGCCCTCAGGATGCATGATGAGCAAGACCTTCTCCTCCCAGGTTGTCAGGTCAAGGGGAGAAGGTGGCGGTTCACCGCCAGTCTTGTTGAGGGCGATGTTGTGCCTGGACACCATAGAATGGACCTTTCCCCTGAGGTTGTTCCACCTCTTTCTGATGTCCTCCTTTGTGCGAGGCTAGCTGCCGACTGCGAACACCCTGTTGACGATCCTCTGCCATAGCTCGGTTTTCCTGGTGATTGATGTTTGCGGGACTTGTGCTCCCATCAGTTGTGGCTCGACTCTTGTGCTCCCATCAGTTGTGGCTTGACTCTGATGATCTCGTCCACCGCAACTCATTGTCGGTGAAGCCTGGGTGCTTGTGACGTGACATGTTGTAGGGGTGCGTACTATGCATGTGAGGTCACTGCGGGCAGATGATTGTTGTGGGGGTGCGTGCAGCATGTGAATTATTGCTTTATGTGCAGTGGTTCGTGGGTCATATATCTCTGGCTCGTGGTAATATTCGCAAGAGTTTTTGGGGGTGTGAGGGTGTGTGTATTATAATGCGGTGAACAGGTGTGTGGTGTGTATATATGTTTCAGATGTGGAGTATTCTGGCTGTCCAATCTGGTGTTGCCTTCTATTGGAGGTGATTTTCGAGTCCGCCGCAGTGCGCACCACCAATGGTTTACCGCCGTGCATGTTCCGCTGTGCTGATTTGTAACACATGATATGGTGGCCGGAATGGTGTCGGCGTGGCAGGCTCGGCGGACGGACAGTCACTCTTTTCCATCAATGGCACTGGCAGTGTTGGATTTCTGGCTGTGTTTCGTCAGCTTGGTGTTTGTGACTCATAATACGGCAGACACTGTACCGCCAACACTGGTGGGATGGTGGCATGATTTTGCATGGTGGTCTTTCCCGAAGACTGCTAAACTCATAATTAGGCCCTGAGTTGTGCAGAGTATGCATGGGATGATTTATATGAGTTTTTGAGAGACGCAAACTAATATTGAAGGAATCAAATTGAAGACACTGACAGAACCTTAGTGTTTAATCCTACAAATGTTTGCAGGAACTTCAACCACAGATTTCATGCTCTAATATCGTCTGCAACAAAAAAAATCCAGTACTTAGAGAAGTTACTGATTTTATTTGGCAAAAAGAGTACCAAGCAAGAGATATTCCTCATAGTCACATCCTGTTGTGGATAAAAGATGCACTTAAATATGGAAATGACACAGAGAAGTGTGTACTTTCTCTCATAGAAGAGTATATTACATGTTGCATCCCAAAAGACACTAAGGAAAAAGACCTAAAGCAACAAGTCCTGTGTTTCCAATAACATAGATGTGGGAAGTACTGCTGCCAAAAATACAGAGCAAAAGGGAAATGTTCTAAAAAAGATTTTGGATTTCCAAGACCTGTTACTTCAAAAGGAAGAGTGAACAGTTTTATGTCTGCAGTGAGATATACACTTACTCGTAAATCACCCAAAAACACCTATAATCTCAAAAGAAGAGAAGATTCAGACTATATTAATGATTGCAATCTTGTCATTTTGAAAATGTGGAATGCCAACATGGATATTCAGTTTGTGGCAGACAACTCTATAGCTGTTGCTCGTTATGTAACTTCATACATTACAAAATCTGAGAAGACGGAGATGAAAGATGTGTGAGAAAATATCACTGCTGAAAAGTCTCTAACAAAGCAATTGTACAGCTTCAGTTTGAATATGCTTCCACACAGGAAAATTGGATCCTGTGACTGCTGTGATTGGTTAAGTTCAGCTGGGTTACACTCTAAGTCAAGAGGAATTGTTTGAGTGAGTTTAGGCCTGGCATCAACTCAAAACAGAGTTTTGAAGTATTTTCCAGGAATTCAATATCTAGTGAATTTGAGCCAGACAGTACCGTCATTATAAAAATGAACATGTTGGACATTTACAATCCAAAACTGAGTCCACACCTTGAAAATGCTTGTCTCTATGAAGTCATATAGTATTATACATATGGAAACAATGTGACGGAAAATATAGATGAAGGGAAAGTCGCTGTAGTCGGCTGCAATGGGTGTTTGGTGCGACATAGCACAGGCAGTATAATTACCCATAGAAAGCTGAGTTGCCAGACTGCTGAAAAAAGAGAGATTTCTATTAGGCACTTGTGCAGCTGTTTATACCTTAGCTTTCAGAATGAGAATTACTGGGGGAGTTTGAGATCTATGAAGATTCTTTCAATGCTACAAAGGATGATATTCAGTCCTCAGCCTTTCATGGCTACTTGAATATGTTGAATGATGAAATTGAATAGAAAGATACAATTGCTGCTGAGGTAGCTTAGGAGAGTTCACAAAGCAGCCAAAGCTCAGGTTGTCAAAGTCAAGACCCACTTGGACAACCTATAATTGTAAATGAGGCTGCAATTGCAATGTATGAAGTGGAGACTGCAATGGAGCAAGTAAGACAGGTAACAATTGATTTGGCAGATTTAGTTGGACAGCTAAATGATGAGCAAATGGAAATATATATATGGAAGGGGAAATCACAGTTGAGCATGGATTGCTTCATGACAACAAACAGTGTGCAAGCTCAACATGTAAGCCTACACTGCTGTATGTCAGCTTACTAGTAAAACCATCTTAATACAAGCTCTTACTGCTTTCCTACAGAAGACTATAGACTGTAATTTATCATGTGTGGTTGCAGCACCTACTGGATTAGCTGCACACAATATCAAAGGTATTTCTCTGCACCAAGTTTTGATGCTGCCTGTGGTACATGACAACAAACTGGGAATACCAAATGTTATCTGGTGAAGTTTGTTATAAAGTGTCAGGGGTGTTAAAAAAGATAGAGCTTTTACTCATTGATGAGGTAAGCATGGTTTTAAACTTAATGCTTGGCTTTGTAGATTTGAGAATGCAAAATGTTCTGAGAATGGATTATGATGTCCTATTTGGAAGAAATGATTTGATTGTTTTTGGAGATCTACTGCAACTTACACCTGTAAAAGGACAACCCCTTTCCAAAACACTGCTCCATGATGAATCCTAGGAATTCTTTTGGGAGCATTAAAAATGTGAATATTTTGTTAAATTTTGAATACAAATAATTACTTAGGAATATGTGGCATGCTATGGACATTGGATATGAAAATATTAGAAAATAAATTAAAGTAGGTGCTCTTTCAAAAGTGGAAACGCGTGTTCTAGAAAGTCGTCTTCTTAAAAACTGTTTCCAATGACCAAGACAGCAGCAGAACTAATGTTCACTTTGATACCAGAAGGTATTGTGTGTCTAATGCCTACAGAAGAGGAGTGTGCCTTTTTCAACTAAGAATTGCTGGAATTGGAAAAGAAGAAGTTTTGTAACTAAAGGCAACAGGCATCATGGATCACCAGTGTATCATTGTATTGCTAAATGACAAGCAAAACTGGATTAATTAGAAAAATGTGATTAATGACCTGCAGGATTAAGTACATTTTTAAGTCTTTGCAAAAACTGTAGATTGATTTTGAATTAACATTTAAATGTTGAGAACAGTTTAGGCAATGGTGCTGTGGGTAAGGTTGTTCCTTTTATACATTTTCCTAGTAGGAGTGAGGTGGAATACCTAGTGGTTACATTTTATCAGATTGACAGTGCAACGCAGATTGGAAGGTCTATTGCGCGTTCCTTGCTAGTGAAAGATTTATATGGTTAACAAAAACAGTTTCTCTACAATATGCGCTTACTATTCATAAATCACAAGGTTTGAGTTTAGATATAGCATTCATTAATATTGGTAGCACCATCTTTAAGGAAGGTCTGTCACATGTAGCTTTGTCTTGAGTTTGGACATTGTATGGTTTATATCTAGTTGAATTTGATGAGACAAGAGTAAATGCAGATTTCAGCTGTGTTACAGAAAATAACCGTTTAAGAAGTCTATATGCTCCTTTTTCAGGACAGTATCCTGTTTATGAGAAACGTTCCATCTGTCCGAAGTGGAACATTTCAAATCAGTGTAGTGATGCTGTTGCAAAGAAGGAAGTGAAAGTGTAGAAGGAAGTTGTTAAGAAATAAAAAAGATAAAAACGATGGAGATATCGTTGGTTATCAATTGTCAAACCCCTCTGGTGAAAACTGCTATGCTAATGTTGTGGTAAACATTTTGTTTGCATTACCTAGTGTTGATGGTGCAATTCAAGAGGAACAATAGAAGGTATTGTGTTCTGCACTGTGGAGCTTGTTGAAATGTCTCCATATTAAGAGCAAAAAAATACATTCTGCATTGATGATGCATGACACCGTAGATCTGTGTAGTGGATCTGTACAGTTTACTCAAAATACTCAAGAGGATGCACAGGAGTTTTTAATTATGATATTTGGTGTCTTAGAAGAAGACGAAAAACCTGTGAATGACTTATTTGGACTTAGTGACTCTTGGCACCATGAATGTGAAGATTGTTCATATGCATTTACTAAAGAAATAGAATCAGAGCATTTTATTTATTTAACGTTATCAGGTTCCATAAGTTTAAGTCTTGACTCATTATGGAAAAAAGTAACTCAAAACAATATATGTCCCAATTGTCAAACAGATGTTCTGTTGACTTTACATGTAGCAAGAACTGGACAAATTTTTATTGTAATCCTAAATGGTTGTAAATTAGATCCAGAGATTGCTAACTTTAAAGCAGGACAAATAGCTATCTTTGGTAAAACGTATACTACTGTTGCTATCATTTGTCATGAAGGAGTTACTATTACATCTGGTCGTTATGCTACATATCTAAAAAGTAAAAGTGAATGGACAGAATGTAAATATAGGAACCACAAATTCAAGCAAAGATTGCTTTTTAAGTTTCAGATTCTTATCTGTTGTTTCTGGGACCAAAGTTCTAAGGAAGATTACAGTTGTAAAATTGGAATAATTTAGTTGTAGTAGATGCGTTATCAGTATCTATGATATCATACAGCCTATCGGGGTGATGTCTTTATAAGGCTTTGCACATGCTGCTGTGCCTTATATAGCTAGCAGTAGTTCTAATGATGAAGATCTCATTTTCAGCATATGTTTCATTTGATCAGTAGAGCAAGTATAGGTAAAATAATTGTATAAAAAATTGTAGTGAGTGCAATGCACAGTGCTGCTTATTTACAGTGACATGGTGTGCAGTTTTTTTTTTTTTTATACACAATATATGATTGTTTGTTCCCCACAGTTGTAGGATGATACTTTATATAGTACAGCAGTTATGGTGTGTAAGTATAAAAGCTGAGAACAGTATAAAAGGGAAAATAAAATGCTTATTTATTTATAACATAGGATGACAGCATAAGAAATGTGTAGTGATTTGTTCGTATATTGAAGCTCTGCATTGTTAAGATTTCTAAATTTAAATTATAATTGTATAAATTGTTTAATACTAATCCATATTTGTTGTTTTCTTTTTATACAGAAGAATGGCACCATCTATTGGAGTAATGTGTTTTTTTATTAATTGTAGTTCTTTCAGTGTTGTTCTATAAGATTACATTGTCAGGGTGTTCCAGATTACAATTAAAAAAATATACACCAATTTACACGGTCAGAAATCTACTTATACTTCCATATAGTTACTCACACACCCACTTACACACTGATTTAGATACTCACATACTCACTATTACACTGATACAGACACTCACACACCCACATACCCACTCCCACAGAGACACTCAGAAACCCACTCACACACCCATGCAACAACTCAAACACCCACTAACACACCCACAGACACACTGATATAGCCATTCACACACCCAATTACAGATTATTAGTAATGTCACTGGCCTTGTCAAGAGTGATATAATATGTAAGGTTATAAGCAGTGGATTGTTGGGGGGGGTAAGTTATAGTTAGCTCAGGTAACTATAACTGCTGAATTTCTATGTTTCATGCGTGTACAATCTGAGCCTAACTATAACATTCTTGTAATCTTAGGTGTTTTCAGTGTGTATGTGTATATATATTTATATATAGATATATGTATATATATACATATATATATATATGTTGTAATTTTAATTGTATTCATATATCGCTTACTACCCCTGACAAGGCATCAAAGTACTTTTTAGGGAGTAGCACACTATTTCAGAACCCAAAAGGATTAGTGTTGGTAGTGGTGGATTAGTATAGGTAATTATGAGTATAGTATTAGTATGGGGAGGTTTCTATATATATAACTACTGGACATCAGAGAAAACTTCTGGATGCACTATTTAAAATTACTGCATCCAGATGGACTGAACATCACTGACAATACCACCTGATTTCTGCATATGTGAGGAGTTCTCAGGACTGCATTGGTTCCACATTCCAATTGGAATCTTCACACATGATGCTTTTTGAAAATCCAGCAGTGTCAGCTGTGCAGCCACTGAGTAAACCATCTTGTACTATCTGAGGAAGGTGGAAGCGGAAACGTTGTAGTAGAAAAATATTTTTGTTTTTTGGTGAGATCATCTGTTTGAGTCACTTCTTTCTTGGATAGTTCATTTTCTTGTGACTTATTGTATCCTTTGGCATCCAGATGTTTGCTTTGGCTGGCTGTGGTTTTCTTGTGATCCTTCATCTTCTAATATATATATATTAACTGTGATTAAAATATACACTTGCTAAACAGGCCTAAAGAGTATGTATATTTTTTAAGATAGAATAGTTATTATACATATTTGTACAAAGAAATACACATATCTAGATATATACAACTGATCACATTATAAATATTTACATACACAGGGATATGCAGTACATTGCTGTCTGAGTATGGTCATTTAATAGGAAAGATTAAACTCTTCAGTAGTCTTCTAAGATAAGTTATACGTGGATCTTATATTTGGGAGTAATAAATGCCATAGTTTGGCCTCTTGAACAGCAAAACATGCGCTACCTATTGTCTTTATCTTATATGGTGGGGTTTTGAGGCAAGGTGCCACTCTTGAGCAGAGGTTCCTTTGTTGAATGTATTTGGCTACTTTATTCCTGATGAAAAGCGGTCCTGTTCCATGTATTGGTTTTTGGGTGATACAAAACAGCTTGAAGGTAGATTGTCTGGCAACCGGTAACCAATGGAGGCCCTCAAGGCAGGGGAGATGTGGGCTTGTGGCTTTACATGTAGGAGGAGTCTGGCAGCACAGTCTTGAATTCGTTGTAGTCATTTCATAGTAGATAGAGATGATCCATGGTAGAGGCCATTGGCGTAATCCATTTTAGACAGTACAAGAGAGATAGTAGCCTGGGCCTCGTGTGGAAATCTGAGGTGGAGGGAAATGCGTTGCAGAGTTTTCATGGTGATGAAGCTTGATCTTGCTAATTTGTCCGCTTAGACATTCATTGCTAACTTGGAGTCCTTGGTAAATCCAAGGTTTCTAACTTCTTTAGATACTTTGGGAGGTGGTCCCAGATTGCCAGTCCAGCAGCAGAGTGGTCATCATTTTTCCAATCGCCACCTGTGAGTATTTACGTTTTGGAAGCATTCAGTTTGAGATGGGTACATATCCACTGATCATGATCAATGGCTCTGAGGCGACTGAAAATTGTTGAGTTTCCATTGTGTTGGGGGCATTCCAGTTTAAGTATTTGTGTGTCATCTGCGTAGTTGAAGCATTTGAGCTGAACTTCGTTGACCATTGCTGGTGATGACTTTATGTAAATATAGAATAGCATGGGTGAGATGATTGAGCCTTGAGGGACTCCTAATTTTGTGAAGAATGGTTTAGATGAGAAAGGGGGGGTATGGATGACATTTGTTCTGTTTTGAAGGTACGATTTGATCCAGTCAAGAGCAGTCCCCTCTATGCTGGCTTCGTAGAGTCTTTGTATTAGGATGTCATGGACAACTGTGTCAAAGGCAGCTGAGAGATCCAAGAGAAGTAGTGAAATAACTCCATTGTGGTCTACAGTGTTTTTAAGGTCATCCAAGATGGCAATGCGTGCAAATTCAATGCCTCTTCCTGGGCAAAAGCCAGTTTGGTAGTCTGAAAGTATGGAGATATCTTCAATGAATTGTGAAATCTGAGCGAAGGCTGCTCTTTCTCTCAGTTTGCCCAGGAAAGGTAAATTTGTAATTGATCTGTAGTTGTTGGGGTCAAGCAGGCTCAATTTGTTTTCTTTAATAATGGGTGTATGTATACCTTGTTTGAGTGTTTAGGAAAGATTCCCATAGTTAAAGAACTAACAGTGATATTCTTACTGGTGTGGCAACAGAAGTAGATAAAAGAATGTTTTTGAAAATGTGTGGTGGAAAAAAGTTAGAATGGCAGCTAGAAGGCCTGCTTGCTTTGACCAGATTCATAATTCACTTTGTGATATGTGTTTGAAGGAATGCAGAGGCTGGGTTGGCCTACTCTTGGAGGGGATTTTGGTTTGGTTCTGGTAGTTTTCCTTTGCTTTAAATAGGAGTCAAATGTGTCTGCCTTGGTTGTGTAATTATTTGCCAGCTTGTCTGTGAATTCTTGAGTAATGAGATGAGTTCTTTCCATGCATTCAGGTTATCGAAA
This sequence comes from Pleurodeles waltl, assembly GCF_031143425.1. Taxonomy (NCBI): domain Eukaryota; kingdom Metazoa; phylum Chordata; class Amphibia; order Caudata; family Salamandridae; genus Pleurodeles; species Pleurodeles waltl. The sequence goes on along the minus strand of NC_090436.1, from coordinate 638,911,490 downwards.
TTCTGTGATAATTTTATAAAATTCTTTATTTGCAGATTTAGCATTTTGAATTATGACCGAGCAGTACCTTTTTTTTGTTGCTTTTTTGACTGTTGATTTGTATATACTATTAAGTTTGCATAGATGAAGTTTGTCTTGAATGCTGTTTGTTTTGAGCCAGGTTTGTTGTAGCCTTCTGATTTGTTGTTTTATCTTTTTTAGTTCTGTATTTCTTCAAGGTGCTTGTTTTCTTTTGTCCCATTTTGTATTTTTCCACTGTGTGCGGCAGTGTGCGGTCTCTGTGCGCTGCAGCCAAGGATACGTGCGCCAAGAAATTGACCATTCACGTGCGCGCAGCGCATAACTAGCCAAGATCTTTGGCATTAGCCTCTCCATACCACTAAAGCAAAAAAGGGATATCATTGCTCCATGCAATAGGGCATCAAGGCAGTTTTGTGACCTGGTTGCACACCCCAAGGACATGACCTGTTAAGTGCCCCACCTACACCCCAGTTAGAGAAAACAGAAATCAGGAGGTTGAACCATTATGAAACTTTAATGAATACTCTCAGAGTACTGCAGAGGACCCCGCACATCAAATACAGCCAGTTGTACAATTGGTTAATATTTACAGTTTGATGAACACACTGCTGATGAATGCCATGATGCCCCTGCCAAGATACAGGCTGAGAAATGTTCCTACCCCACCCACACACGGACTGTAGGAGAAGCCGAATCAGAGTTTAGACAAGTCAGGTGTCAACGTTAGATGTGTGACATGTTTGTTTTTCTCGCCGGTCCTTGCCATTTTTCCAGTGCTGATAAACTCGGTCTAAATCAACTTTCCCATTTGAGAGGTAAGCCTTTGTCCTCATCAGCATATCTAGGTGACTCTCCTCTAGTCTGTTTCTTAATTTGGACTTGATTGAGTTCATGAGGCTGAATCCTCGTTCGCAGTCTGCACTTGAAGCCTGGAAAGTTGCACAGATATCAACAAGCTGAGATACAATACTATACTGTGCAGCATTCCGCAGAGTGAAATTCACCATGTCTTGAAAGGTCCTAAACAATCTGTTTTTTATATGCGCTGCCACCATATATTTATAATCTCTGTACTGCCGAACAACATCACCAGGGGTGTCACAATCACCCAGGACCAAGACCTTCTTATACTTCTCAACAAGTCTTTGTACATTCTCAGTCCCAAAATCAAATTGTGATTGTGTTGTTACTGTATGGAAATCAAAGCTTGTCCATTCCTTCAATTCATCTTCTGGGAACCTTCTTTCCATGTGCTCACAAAGAAGTTTAATGAAAGATAACATCGGCTCACTATCATACTCTCGGTCCTCTCTGCACAAAGCCATCAGATCTCTTACTGTGTCGCTCCAAAAGACAGTGTCGCCAAAGTACTGTTCCTTTATTTGGGTAATGTTTGCTCTTGCATACTGTACAGCTTCAACGGTGGTCAAAGAGCTTTTCTGAAACAACTTGCACAAAGATGCAAGTTCACCCAGAATGTCATTTAGTGCTGCAAAGGAAATATGGTAGTTTTAATCCGATAGTTTTTTGTAGCAATATTTACCAATTGGGTCATTCTCCTCAACACTTTCATGATCAAAGTATTTGAGAGCAACCTCATAATTACGCAAGAGTGCACCAACAGCAAAATTCCTTGAAAGCCACCGCTCCTCATTGAGTGGCCGAAAGGAGACCGCTTCACATTCAGTGACCAAAGCAATTTCGTCCAGCTTGGACTTTCTTAAAGGTGAGCGGGAGAACACAGTGTAGACAGTCCTCAGTAATGTTTCCATTTCCCTGATCATCGGCACTTTTTTCCAGGCATCATCAACTCCCAAATCTTCTCTGTGCGCAACACAGTGCTGCTCAATTAGATGAGGAATGGATTGTTTGAGGCGGGTAGCAACACCATTGTTCTTTCCCAGCATCGCTGATGCACCATCTGATGTAAACATGACCATTTTCATAAGGTCCAGCTTATTGGCAGTGTAGAACTCTTTTACAGCTGTAGTGATAGACTCCGCATTGCTTGCACTCAGAGTTACAATTCCCCCAAACACTGTTTTGTGCTCTGTTGATGTTACAGATCGGAACTTGAAGTAGAGGATGAGCATTTTTGTAACTGAAATATCTGTGCTCTCATCAATTATCAATGTGTGATACCGAGCACTGCGAAGTTCTGCCATGAGGCCAGAGCGTATTACGCTGTTGATGGCCTCCAAAAACTCAAAGGCATAGTTCTTGCTCCTCCAGCTGTCTGGTATCTTCACATACAATGCGACGTGGTCATGGATGTCTTGAACAGATAACATTGATGTGTTAATTTTAACTGCTAGCAACACATTGTTGATGAGAATCTTCATCTCTTCAGGCAGGGATCTTTGCAGTTCAACTACTTCTAGTCTGTTTGCTCTGTCACTGGCGGTTTCCGTTAGCATGGTGCGCACTCCAAAACCCAGCCTGGCAGCGGCACTTTTATTTCTCAGTGCCACCAAAGCAGATACATGAACTCTGCTACATAAATGGCGTTTCAAGTAGTCCAGCTTCCAGCCATCACTCCATTTCTTCCCAGTAGAAAAGTCCCCTGCGATCTTTGCTTCTGCACATACTTTGCAAATCAGGCCTACTTCTGGATTGTATAGAAATAGCTCTCCCAGTTGTACGCAAACCTTGCTCCTGGACTTCTGTGTCTCAGTCTCCACAATTTCTTTCAGCCATTCTTCTTTGAACACAAGACAGCATTTCTTCCTTTGTGGTGAAGCACTGCTCTCTGATGAAGTCACAGCTTTGCGCTTGAACATTTTGGTGGCAATCAGTCTGAGCCTACTATGCCGCAAATCCTGCAAAAAAAAAAAGGACATTAATTCAAGTGAGGAACATTATTTAAAGTTGGTTTTTATGCTATTGAATGCAATCTACCAGACAAGACTGAGCTATCTCTTGGAAAATGTAGCAAGCAATTACCTGGGCCTTTCTGTTTGATCTCACACCTGCCTGTCGATGTAACACTGTCTAAGATGTCTGCAATAGAAGAAAAAACATGGTTACAGCACATGCTTGTGTTCAAGATGTACTGCAAGGGAAAACTACTAAATATTTACTTGGTCTTTCTGCTTGTAGTCACGTCTGCCTTTTCTAACCAATGTTATAACTGTCTAAGAAGGCTGCAAAAGAACAAAAAAAAGGGTTTAAGAATGTTTTCATTTTATAATGTACTAGGTGCATCACAAGTGAAATCTACCAAATAATGACCAGTACTGTCTGAGATGCCTGCAGCAAAAGAAAAGATGGTTAACAATTGGTTACATCATGTTGTCATATTATAATGTGCCAGGTGACCCAGATGGGTTACCTACCAAATAATTACCTGGTCCTTATGCTTCTACACGTCGGCCAATTCAAATATTTAACTTGCTCGGTCCGACAAACCTGTAATAGAAGCAAAGGTGTGGATCATGAACGGGATTTATGTAGAGATCCTTAATCCCACCTGGAACATCTACAGATTTACCTGGTCTTCCTTGGTACTCACGCCTGCCTGTTCAAATGCAAATGGTGACTGGCTGTAATTGGAAAGAAGATATTTAGCTTAGGCTATAGGAGTTACAAAAACATTATGCATGACAGTTCCAGAGCAATTGAGTAGTTACCTGGGCTTTCAGTTTAGATGAACTCTGGTTCCATATTATCGTCTATTTGGAAACCTACATCATGCGTTAGCCCTTCGATGATGCGGCCTTTGCAGGCCTCAAGTTATCTGCTCAGCCACTCGCTATGACTAATCGGATTTATAAGGGTGAGCCATTTTTAAGCCTACTGGCTCGTTCTGGCAAGCAGACAAAAAAAAGTGTTCTGTCCATTCAGACGGTGAATGAGCAATGAAGGTGCCTTTACGTCTTGTAGTTGTCTTGCCACATTTGCTGTGCATGATGCAGGGAGCGACGTTGCAAGAACGTTGCAACGTGCGCGCTTGCCAAAGGGGCCTGCGCGATGGGGGAAGGAAAGGTGCGCGCGCGCCTTACAGGGAACATTGCCCGCGGCCTTTAAACGCTGTTTTCATTGACTTCAATCCAGATTCAAATATGAGCATTTTCTGCAATAGGAGAGCACTACTATCGCTCTAAAAGGCTTATTTGCGCTGAGAAAGTGATAATGCATATAAACAACTATGAAGTATGACAATGATGGAAAATTTGATAACAGCACATTTTCTACTGTTCTGAAGCATTTCCTAGCTCACTAACCATTCATTTTCAACATAAATATCACTTGCTCGCTTGTATGCTTAAGTACGCCAAATGTTTAAAACACTCCCCGCGGCCTTTAAACGCTGTTTTCATTGACTTCAATCCAGATTCAAATATGAGCATTTTCTGCAATAGGAGAGCACCACTATCGCTCTAAAAGGCTTATTTGCGCTGAGAAAGTGATAATGCATATAAACAACTATGTAGTATGACAATGATGTAAAAGTTGATAACAGCACATTTTCTACTGTTCTGAAGCATTTCCTAGCTCACTAACCATTCATTTTCAACATAAATTTCACTTGCTCGCTTGTATGCTAAAGTACGCCAAATGTTTATAACACTCCCCGCGGCCTTTAAACGCTGTTTTCATTGACTTCAATCCAGATTCAAATATGAGCATTTTCTGCAATAGGAGAGCACGACTATCACTCTAAAAGGCTTATTTGAGCTGAGAAAGTGATAATACCTTACCTGCAAACCTGCGTCCTGAAGATGTCCTTCCTGCTCGTCGGCGGCAAAGAGTGACCCTGTCCTCGCGCTGTGTCTGTTTTGTAGACGCAGCGCTGACGTCCTCTCTGCCGCACGATGCAGGGAGCGACGTTGCAAGAACGTGCGCGCTTGCCAAAGGAGCCTGCGCGATGGGGGAAGGAAAGGTGTGTGCGCGCTCGCGCGCGCGCCTTACATGCAACATTGGTCTAGATATGTGTTAGCTATTATTTGTGTTTTTAATTATTCATAATTGATTTTGTTCCATGGTCGATATGTTAATGCATGTAAGGTGGTCCTGAGTGTGTTAATTTGTGGAGTTTTATGTTGGAACGCTACCAAATGGTCGTCTGACCATGTGACTGGTGTGATGGTTTGAAAGGTAACTAGTTCTGGGTTTGCAAAAATGACATCTATGATGTATCCGGTGATGTGTGTGGTATGGTGTGTGATGTGATGTAGGTTTAGTGTGACTAGGCCAGTGATGATAGCTTTTGGATGGGGCATATTGAGTTTGTCAAACTAAATGTTTATGTCCCCAAAAATGAATAGGTTGGATTATAGTGTTATAAGGTTTGAAACTGTGTCTAGAAATGTGTCTGGGAATGTTGAATTGCTAGGTGGTGGTCTGTAAAGGAGGAGGAAGTTACAGGAGGAAGTTGGTGTAGGGTTGCATCTGGTGATGAGAGTCTCACAACCTTGTATGGAAATGGCATCCATTTTGCTGATCTTTAATGTTTGCTTGAATATAACAGCTAGTCCACCTCCTCATTTGCCTATATGGTTTTGTGTGGTGGTTTGATAGCGTGGAAAAACAGCTTCATGCAACACTGGGGTCATATCATCTCCCAACTATGATTCAGTTGTGAAGAGCAAGTCAAGTTGTGTGTCAATAAGTAGGTTGTAGATATGGTGCTTGTTCTTAGAGAGTGATTGAGCACTTATTAGTAGGCAATTTAGAGATTGTGTTTTGGTGGTGTTGTAACTATGTTTTTTAGACGAATGACCAGTATATTTTGAGCTTGGAGTAGGTGTGTCATTAGTGCTGATGTTAACTGTATGAGGGTCGCAATAGTGTGGGCTTTATATAGTGTGTTTCTATATATTTTATATATAGTCACTAAAAAAACAAAGGTTACAGCGATATAAAACTGCAAGAAAAAATAAATTAAGGAGCATATTTATGAGGAAGTGGTGAAGCCCGGCACTGCGCCAAAATTGGCAGCGCCGAGCTGCATCACTTCAGAAACACAGGGATGTGCCGTATTTTCACAAATATGGTGCACCCCTGTATATTCCCTAGCAATGGCACTAAATTTAGCTGCATAGCACCAACACAGGCACCCTTGCACCATAGTGCAAGGATGCCCATGTTGCAGGGAATGATTGTCTAATTGCAGGAAGGTGTCCCTTCCTGCACATAAACAATCAGTAATGGTGATTTTTTACTCCTATGCGTGCTGCAGAATGAAAAATCCCATACGGTCTTTAGAAGCAACTACAGCCCGAACAGCTGAACAAAATGTAACCAAATTTAGCAGGAAGCTAGATCTTGGTGCGCAGATGGTGCTTTTTATTATTTGGTGACAATCCGTTCAGTAGTTTTAGAGTTAATAAAGGAAAAAGAAATATAGATGTCTGGGTTGAGCTTCGACACAGATCTCATGGTGAGATCTGAATGGCTGTCTGCACTTCATCCAGGAATATCTGCGAATCCAGAGAATAATTGGAAAAAAACTGCATTCAAACTCATGCTGCACACAGCCTTTGGCTGTGCGCAGCTTGGGTTTGGGTGCATGCAGGAGATTGCAAGGGGACAGGGCAGGAGCAGCAAGCTCACTATGGAGGACAGGTGGGATGGGCACTGAAAGCACAACACATCATGGAGGGCAACAGTGAGACTATAATGGCATAATGCAGACAATGGAGGGAAGATGGGAGGGCATCAGTGGCAGCAAGCTGACCATGCATAGCAGATGGGGGGAGCTGTGGTACCACAGAAGACCATGCATGGCAAGTGGGAGACGAGTTGGCAGCACAACGGCCATGGTGGGCAATAGGGAGCAGGCAGGGGAATGCACAAAGGACCATGGAGATCAGAAAGGAGGGGTAGGGGCTACACACAGACAAGAGAGGGCAAGGGAAGGTCACAACAGACTACGCAGGGCAGGCAGGAGGAGCAGTTGAAGCACAACAGAGCAGGGAGGGCAAAAGGGAGTGGTAGCAAAATGGATCATGGAGGATAGGAGGGAGGGGCTAGGGCATGGAATTCGGACAGGCAGGGAATAGGTGGCAGGAACAGGCTGTGGCCTGCTGTACATGCTAGGCTGGTGGGTGGGGCAGTGGCAGGCCAATGGAACATGGTGGGCAAAAAGGAGGTAGCACGGGCATGCATACAGACATCGTAGGGCAAGGGAAGGAGGATATGGGCACCAAGCTAAGCAAAGAGGCTAAGAAGGAGGGCAATGATGGGGTATAGAATTGGACGATGCAGGGCAGGAGGTGTGGGCAGGGACATCAAGCTAAATGGAGAGCAGTAGCAGCACATTGGACTATAACTCACACCTTCGCCATGCACTGCTCATTATCCTAGATACTGCTTCACTCATGACATCTTTGTCATCGTTGAAAATATCAGTGTAACATTTGCAGTAAAATTATTGATGAGAAAATTGTGCATGTAGGGGGCGCGATTTATAGTTACCTTAGGATATGAGTTATAGTTACTTGAAATAACTCCAACTATAACAGCTGAATTTCTATGGTTTTGTGCATATAAAATCTGAACCTTACTATAACGTCCCTGTAACCTTTGTTTTTTAGTGAATATAGATAGATAGATAGATAGATAGATAGATAGATAGATAGATAGATAGATAGATAGATAGATAGATAGATAGATATGTTACCTAGTTTTTTTTTTGCCTATAACTTTGGCGCCACTTGATGAATCTTCACAAACTTTTCAAAACTTATACTTTGTAATTTCAGCTGTTGTCTTGAAAGTTTTGGGGTGATCTATCAAGCGGGGCCAAGAAAAAGGGGGGGCCCCAAAACACATTTTTCCCAATTCATTTTCCCATAGGACCCTTAGACTTGGCTACAGCATGAACAGGTGATCGGAATTACACCACATTTGTCAGGAAGCTAGATCTTAGTCTACAAATTTGGTTTCTTGTGATTTGGTGTAAATCCTTTCTGTAGTTTCTGAGATATTAGAGTTTAAAATATATAGATATCTAGCACTGCAGATTGGATTTGTGGATTTGGGGGGGAGCAAGGCCCTGATTGGCTGGCCATAACCTGATAGAAAAGTTGCGGCCATCATTTTGTTTGTTCCATTGGCTTGAGGGTTGGAGATAATAAGTGATAAACACATTTGGGGTCGGGATACAGGTATCCTGACCCCATAGGACACATAGAGGAGTCCCTTAAGGACCCCTCAAAAGGCAAACAAATGCCCATTTTATTTTCCCGTCTGATCAGTGGATCTGCAGATCTACAGGTAGTCCACGGATTCATGAATCTGGTGGTCGGTCTGCGACTCCAGAGAAAAATGAAGAAATAAAATGCATTCAAACTCATGCTGCACACCTTTGGCCATGCGCAACTTGGGTTTGGGTGAATGCAAGAGGGTTGGCTGCAGGGCTAGGCCATAGGCATGCCCTGCACTGCTTATAGTTACATCTGTGCGTGCTAATAAAACATCAAAATACACTGAAAAAAAAAAAACAAAGGTTACAGGGTCTTATAGTTAGGTTCTGAATTTACTTGCACAAAACCTTCGAAATTCAGCAGTTATAGTTACAGTTATTTCAAGCAACTATATCTTGCACCCTAAAGTAACTATAACTCACCAGTATACCTTCTTCTTAAAGGGACTTTATTGATGGTGTGAAAAAAATTGAATGGTAAAGATGGAGGACCTAGTATGTAATGGGGATGCTAGATGTGATATCCTTGTATACCTCAATAAATCACAGTGATGGCATCTGCGTGTGTGAATACTTCCTAAGGGATCAACCAGTTGAATATCTTGAACATACCCGAATAGTGATTGAGATGCTAAGATTGTGTCTCACGAATAACATGTTCATATTTAACAACAAATACTATTTCCAACAACAAGGCATAGCTATATGCATCTCCTTTTCCCTCATCTACACAAACTTGTTAGTGGGGTGATTGGAAGAACTTGTTCATGGGGTGATGGGAGAAGGAGGTGGCCTGGGCTGAAGAGAATGATGATTACATTGGCAATGTTGTACTATGGACCAAATTCATCATTGAGCTGTTTATCCTCTGGGAAGGAGAATTACCACATTTGGAGGCGTTCATTGCAAAGCTGAAATTTAATTGATTGAATATTAAGCTAACTAGCACAATCAGTCAAGGCCACTGTGATTTTTTAAATGTGGAATTGGAACAGGGAATTAAGGACAAGAATACATAGGAAAGCAGCAGCCACAAATAAAAGTTTCCACACCAACAGTAGCTATCCTGCAGTAATGAAGTGGAGTATTCCATATGGCCAAATATTGAGAGCAAAAAGAATCTGCTCAACTGCAGAGGAATATGAAAAAGAGACAACTAAAATGACTGAAAGGTTCATTCAGTCGGGATGTCACTTCAAGATATTGAAAGAAGCTAAAGAAAGAGTTGACAATAAGATAGGAGAACAAGTACTATATCAGCAAAACGTGAACTTCAGTGAAACAAACAAGCAAGTGAAGAGATTATTTCTGGAGTTTTGTCTGGCACAATCAAGTATTTAAAAAGTTATGAGTAAAAACTGGCATATATTAGAGAAGGATGAACATATTAAGGGGATCATTGGTATGGCCCAAGAATAATATCTGAAAAAACAAAATCCTTGGCGGATATCCTCACACACAGTTTCCTTGATCCTAACAAAGGAAAGAACTGGTTGTCCAAAAAGTTGAATGGATTTATAAAATGTGGCTCCTGTAAAGCCTGTCAGCATGGACTGAATCAAAGAATTTATCAAACATATGACGGGCACACAATTATGATCCAGGACCATATAACATGTGACGCTGATCATTTGGTGTGTCTTAAAATGTGACTAACATAAACTATATTTTGGCAGTACAATTAATCGGTTGAGGATAAGAATACTGCAACATATGTGAGCCATAAAAAATGGAGACAAGAGTTACCCAATGGCTTGCCATTTTACAAAATGTCATAAACGATCACTTATAGGCTTTGAATTCTGCAGGATAAAACATATAAGAAAGAAGAGCTGAGGGTTTGATTGTGAAAAATAAATTAGGTGAGAAGAGTCTAGGCTAATTGTGACACTTGGCACAGAAATCCCCTGGGGCCATAATAGGGATGCAGAGCTTCAAATGCATTTGTGAACTGTTCTAGAGCTGTAGGTGGAGGAATCCCATCCCCCCATAAAGTGTTTGTTGAGCTGCTGTCATTTGCAGGGACACATCAATGAGTGAATTGTCTCTCATTTATTTGATTTACATCTTTGTCTTAGTAGATCACACTTTAATAACATAAGCAGTACTGTTTGAAATTATAGTTCCTATAAATAAATGCCAGGGGATGAGATTTACTCATATATGCTAATTTGTGACCTTCATGAAATCCTTTGATCTGCTCCATATGTAACATTCGACATTGTCCATTATGGGTGATATGAATGTTTGATATTCCATTTCAATCTCTTAATGGCTTTGATTATACTTTTAGAATGTGAGGAAGTCACCCTTTTAGCATGTTCACCCAAATATTTCTGACTGATACTGATGGTAACTGACCCTGACTGTGTCCTGGGCTCTGCTTAACAGGCCCAGGGCTGGTGCTCCGAATAAAAGGCATATGGTCAAATGATAATGTTATAATTCCAATTGGCAATGACAGACACTGTTAGTCCCTAGTAGATAATAGGGCAAGGGGAATTCAAACTGCCTCTAAGTCCCTAGTATATTATAGGGTCCAGAGGTTTAGAGGCCTAGTACATTTCCTGCACTAGATTGTGCACTGTTGTGTGCCTGCTGTCCTGTTTAAAGGCAGCAGTGCTTTGCAGACTGTCTTTAAAAAGTAAAATATATGCAAATTTGACTTTGGAATTTAAGATATTTCAAAAGTATTAATCTACCTTTTTACTACCTATAAGTCGCCCTCAAGGTCTCCCCTAGATGCCCCAGGGGTGGGATGCCATGTAACTATAAGCAAGGACATTATAAAATATGTTTTACATGCCCTGGAGCTAGAAAAACTGCATCTTTTCATTTTCCGCTATTGTAGAAAGTTAACTCCATAGGCTATAATGGCAATATGTTCCATAGCCTAAGCACGGCTAGGAAAAACATTAAAATGTCATAAGCGGACTCAAATGAATAGTAGTGATAAATGCAACAATGTGCCATTGTTTAATTTATCATGGCTTATACAGAAAAGTTATAAGACTTTTTTGTCTGTAAGTCAAATTCCAGCCTGCTAGGGGTCGCTCCTGATTGGTCAGCCCTAACAGGATTAGCCAGACTGCTTTAATTAGGTGATAAGTGGCCTGCTCTGAGCTTATCTGATGGGGGTGTGTTAGGCAGATGGTGAATCAAGCAAGGAAGGAGCCTGGGTAAAGCAAGCAGAGGCTTCAAAAGTATACCAGTTAGAAAATAATGTAAACAGGCCTGCCCTCTCACCCCTGTCCTCCACATATAGATGGTAGGCTTAAGAAAGGAATTTGCAGATGTCTAGAGGAGGAGTTAGTACAAATGAGCTACACCAGGGGGTTGGTTTAGTCAGGTGTTGCGCCTCTGGATAGAAATCCACCATTTTGAAATGTTAAAGTGCAGTGCTTTATGTGACAAGAAGATGCCACTCTTTGGAGGAAGTTCTCATAACTCTGGGTAGCGCCCTGCAGCTCATTGGACAGGAGTGCTCGCTGACTGTCCCCCAAGATGATGGAATAAAGGTGGCTGATCTGCATTGGAATTCAGATCTGCTGCCTCAAACCACAAGATGGACTGCCCTGCTGAAACGCTGGTTTGCAACCTAAAGGCCGGCACACTTAATGACTGCCTGTTGTACACTGGGACCACAGCTCAAAGGACTTTGCCCTGCTTCAAAAATACCTCAGGATTAGACTCCCTGAAGCAACAGATTAAAAGGGCTTCCTTGCACCAACTTAAACAAAAGTCCGCAGCCTGGAGTGCGTCCAGTGGACCTGCAAAGATTTGGCCAGGTGCATTGCAGGAATTGTAGTCCCAACGTCCCAAGGAGCAACTCAGAAATTCTGGAACCTTGGATTGGGATTGTGGACCACTTTCCTGCATTAAGAAACACTTCAGGAAGTAAGTGCAATGTGTTACATTGCAGGTGGCTAGAACTCTTGACTGTGTCCCGATCCAGTGCAACCTTCCCTCTAAGCACCATTTGCATCTAATCGCTGGTTACTTTTAACATTTAACAACTCATATCTCTGGTTCCCTATATTGGATTTTTGTCTTTTATGTCATTTTAAAGATAACAATATTTACTATTTTGATAAATTGGTGTGGGATTGTTATTGTGTGTTCTGTCTTGCTTATTTACTGTATTGGTGGATTTAAATACGTGTCTCCTGAGTTAAGCCAGTCCGCTCATTCCCAAGCAACCAGGGGTTGAGCCAGGGATTACTTTGATAGACCTTTACTAGGCACAGCCCCGTGCTGGGGCTGTATTGCTAGTGGTAGGTGTGTACTTACCCCTACCAATACCCAGCCTCTAACATTTAACATACACATAAAGATTCATCCGAATTTAGATTTCCTATGAATGCAGTCTCTAACCATGATTGGTCATGGATGACATGAGTGCATGGATTTTCACTTCAATCTTAAAAAAATTATTTGATTCAATATATAATACACATATAACAATTCATCCCGAATTAGAAATTATGCGGAATTTGTGTTGTTCATAATCCAGTTGAAGATCATGTTATGCCTAATTTAGAGCCAAATGTTGCATTACTAATACACTTTATTGGAGGATATGTCTGAGTTTAGGACTGGCCTCTGCATAAGTATTGTTGCCAGAATTTGAATGGGTTATTGACATAATTATTGCACAGAGCACATGGCACTTTAGTTAAATTACATTATGCTATCAAGCATAGACTATTTTTTATTGGGAATGCAGATTTTAGTTTTTCAATTTTGGCTAATATATGTCATCCTAATTTCAGGGTTGCTGACAATATTATACATACGAATTGTATGACACCCTAATTAGTTTATTTGGCTCTAGAAATCAGGAGTCATAGTAGTTTGGGACTGCAAAGTTCCATCTGTGATCCGTAGCAGCATGTGACACTTTATTTTTTAGGCGGTCATTACAACATTGGCGGTAAAATCCGCGTACCGCCGTGCAGAAGACCGGCAACACACCGCCGCGGCCACGGAAAACCGCCACAGCTATTATGACCCACAGCTCGGAATCCGCCAAAATTCAGACACCCACACAAGTCCGCCACACCAAAGGTCAGTGATAAACTGGCGATAACAAAACCTCCACCGTCACGGCAACAGAAATACGCCCACACTATCACGACACACTAATCCTCGCGGCGGTCTTTCAACCGCGGTATTCCGTTGGTGGTACACACCGCCGCGCTCAAAATACACACACTCATACAAAACACAGCCACATTGGACAAATCGAAATACACACACCTGATACACATACACACACCACTCCCACACACCCAATACTATATAAAACACACACCCACATCACCCACAAACCCTTACGACAACAAATCACGAACGAAGGCCAGAGAGAGACACCACCATCAACAATACAAGCATCCACAGGCACACAACACCATCACCCACATAACTTCCACGCACCGTACACTACACACCACTACATATCAGCACACTTATCACCCCACACATCACTTACACCACCCCATGGCACGGCAACGACACCACAGGTTCTCGGAGGAGGAGCTCAGGGTCATGGTGGAGGAAATCGTCCGGGTAGAGCCACAGCTATTCGGATCACAGGTGCAGCACACCTCAATTGCAAGGAAGATGGAGCTATGGCAAAGAATAGTGGACAGGGTCAATGCAGTGGGACAGCACCCAAGAAATCGGGAGGACATCAGGAAGAGGTGGAATGACCTACGGGGGAAGGTGCATTCCGTGGTCTGAAGACACCGCCTGGCGGTTCAGCGGACTGGCGGCGGACCCCCACCTCCTCCCCCACAACTAAAAACATGGGAGGAGCAGGTCTTGGTGATTCTGCATCCTGAGGGCCTCGCAGGAGTAGGTGGAGGAATGGACTGTGGTAAGTCAAATTGTAACTATTACATCCCCCACCCTACCTGCATGCCAGCACATACCCCCACCCTCACCCTCACCCCCATCACTCTAACTCCTCACAAATGTCCCAACATCACAAACCACACATCCTAACCCCAAGCCCTGCATACAACAACAAAGCATGGACACCCATCACTAAAGCATGCCCACTGTACATACCCATACACCCCCCTAAACCATCATCACACAAGCTCCCACACAGGAATGCAAGCACTGGGGTACACAGTCACCCACCCATTGCACACCATGCCACACACAGATGTAATAAGCATCCTTTTATACCCCTGCAGGACCCCTACCCAACGTCACCGGACAGGAGGGTCCACACATGTCCACACCACCAACCGAAGAGGCCCACAGTGATGACAGCACCTCTGTCCAACTGGATCTAGATGACCAGCCCAGCCCATCGGGGACCTCGGGACAGTCGGTTCCCCACACCCAGTCACAGGCCACCACAGAGCTTCCCCCCTCTGGAAACACCAGCACAGCACCCACCCAGCGGACCCATACCTCCGTCCCCAGGACACGTCAATCAGCAGTGTGTCCACCACTACAGGGAACCCAGGGTAACCCACCACCCCAACAACAACAGGGACCTGGGGGCAGTGGTAGTGGGCACACGGTCCAGGGGACGGAGGCCCAGGAACACAGGGGAACTGGGAGGGCTGCTATGCGACAGGGGGCGGACAGGCCCAGGGAACTCACTCTCCACAAGGCCCTCTCCTCCATCATGGGAGCCTACCACCACTCCCAGGAGACGATGGCAACGGTACTGGCCAAGTTTCAGGAGACCCAGCGCCTGCAGGAGGAACAGTATATGGGCTTCAGGGAGGAACTCAGAACCATCAATTCCACCCTGGGCACCATCGTAGGGGTGCTGAAGGAAGTACTCAACACCAGGAGGGACACTGTGGCACTACAAGGGGCCCCTGACACTAGCCTGGACGATGAACTGCCCACCACCTCCGCCGACGCTAGTGGACAGGAAGCACCACCACAGGACCACCACACCAGCACCCCACCCCCTGCAGAGGGAGAACCACCTCGCAAACGGTCCCTGAGATCCAGCAACAAGACAGAGAACGATGCCAAGACCCCGCCAAGAAATGAGACCACCCTGATTGTCATCCTACTGTCCCACTTTGTCACCCTGTCCATCCTTAAACGGCCCCAGCTCCACTTTCTATGCCCATTTGGGCAATGCACCTGTGAGACTAATAGACTGGACTCTGCCATGGACATTCCTCCGCCATCACCCCTCACCATTTTACAACCCCCTCCAATATTGAGCACTTGAATAAACACCTTCAAAGCACAAAACAATCTGGAGACAGTCTGTGATTTCGGAATACTGTATTAGCAATAACTGTGGCAAAAAGCTCTTTCATTTGTAATGTCAACATACCTATGTCACACAGGTCTAGTCCATGAGGAATCAAAGCAGATGTCACACTGTGGGACCCAGATCTGTGAAATCGTAAGGAAAATTGACAACTCAGTGACCATACACTGGGTGAAAACGACAGACAGTAGAGAGGCAGTAGTGTTTAAGTACATGTAGTAGGCAGGTCTGTATTCTTACCTGTGTTTCACTGGAAATATTGCTGGATCACTGAGTCCCTGTTGTCCATGTCTTCTTCCTCTGCTTCCTCGTCTTCACTGTCCACAGGCTCCACAGCTGCCACAACACCGCCGTCTGGACCATCCTCCTGCAGAAAAGGCACCTGTCGTCGCAAAGCCAAGTTGTGAAGCATACAGCAGGCCACGATGATCTGGCACACCTTCTTTGGTGAGTAGAATGGGGATCCACCTGTCATATGGAGGCACCTGAACCTGGCCTTCAGGAGGCCAAAAGTCCGCTCGATCACCATCCTAGTTCACCCATGGGCCTCATTGTAGCGTTCCTCTGCCCTTGTCCTGGGATTCCTCACTGGGGTCAGTAGCCATGACAGGTTGGGGTAACCAGAGTCACCTGCAAATGGCGAGGGACAACTGTTAGACACACACTAACCTGGAGGGATATCCCCCGTCCCAGACAACCATACCCACTGACTAGCTTCCAGGTGCTCACCTAATAGCCACACACACGGTGCCTCTGGAGTTGACCCATCACATAAGGGATGCTGCTACTCCACAGGATGTAGGCGTCATGCACTGAGCCAGGGAACATGGCATTCACATGGGAGATGTACTGGTCTGCTAAACATACCATCTGTACATTCATGGAATGATAACTCTTCTGGTTTCTGTACACCTGTTCACTCCTGTGGGGGGGTACCAAAGCCACATGTGTCCCATCAATGTCACCTATGATGTTGGGGATATGTCCCAGGGCATAGAAATCACCTTTCACTGTAGGCAAATCCTCCACCTGAGGGAAAACGATGTAGCTCCAAATGTGTTTCAGCAGGGCAGACAACACTCTGGACAACACGTTGGAAAACATAGGCTGGGACATCCCTGATGCTATGGCCACTGTTGTTTGAAATGACCCACTTGCAAGGAAATGGAGCACTGACAGCACCTGCACTTAAGGGGGGATTCCTGTGGGATGGCGGATAGCTGACATCAGGTCTGGCTCCAACTGGGTTCACAGTTCCTGGATTGTGGCACGGTCAAGCCTGTATGTGATTATCACATGTCTTTCCTCCATTGTTGACGGGTCCACCGACGGTCGGTACAGCAGAGGATGCTGCCATCTCCTCACATGTCCCAGCGGACGGTGCCTATGAAGGACAACAGCGGGCACAGAGTCAAACAACTCGTACGTACCCACAGCTTACACAGAACACCATTCATATTCTAAAAAGTGGCCTGTATGTGTGTTGAGTCTAGGCCTAGGTATGTGTGACGCAGTTGAAAATGAAGGTATGTGGGCCCCTGAAATGGCGGCTGCCTGACCTGTAAAGTGGGACAATGGGATGTGAGGTAACTGCGCTGGCATTGTACACTGTCGCGGTAGGCGGTCGAAGACCACGGCACAATGCTGCATTGGTTAACATTGGACCCTATGGGGACGTGAATGCCATTTTCTATCTGTTCAATCACTCGATACCTGATCTTCGACAGAAGAGGACCTACACTGCAAGTGCTGCTGTGACCTCGGTCTGGAAGAGACAATGGCTTGAGTGTCTGGGGAAAGGGCCCCTGCCTTCACATCGGAGGAGTTGGAGAAACTCGTGGATGGGGTCCTCCCCCAGTACACGCTACTCAACGGTCCTCCAGACAAACAGGTAAGTACACTGGGAGCATGCTGTATGGGCTATGCCTGTGTGGACAGGGGTGGATGTAAGAAGGAAGGGGGGAGAGTGCGGCGTGCATAAAACAACGGTGAGTGCATGTGCCACATGGCAAGGGTGGGGATGGGGGCCAATCACTTTGATGGTGCAGTTGGTAATAACTTTCTCTTCCCGCCGTAAAAATCATGTAGGTCAGCGACCACCAGAAAAAATATATTTGGCGTGCCATCGCCAAGGACGTCCGGACCCTGGGGGTCTACCACAGACAGAGCACCCACTGCCGGAAAAGATAGGAGGACATTCGCCGCTGGAGCAAGAAGACAGCGGAGGCTCAGCTGGGGATGGCCTCCCACCGTGGGAGGGGTGCCCGTCGCACCATGACCCCCCTGATGTTCAGGATCCTGGTGGTGGCGTACCCGGAGTTGGATGGGCGCTTGAGGGCATCACAGCAGCCACAAGGGGGTGAGTACACTCGCATTCTGCTGATTTTGCGTGCAGTGGAGGTGTCTGGGTGGGGGAGGTGGGCTGTGGTTTTCCCTAGGCCAGGGCGAGTTCCGTAGGCAAGGTCCCTCCGTAAGGCAGGCCATGTGGTACCCCACTGCACCTCTGTCGAGTGCCAAGTACACCTAGTCATGCCCCTGTGTCATTCATGTGTGCAGATGTCGTCCATAGCCTAGTAGGCCATTTCCCAGGGATTGAACAGTGGAGCCCAAGAGCGCGGTGTAGTGCAGGGGGCTTGTGTGTCTGTCGTGTCCACCAACGGTAGCGGTAATGCATGCACTCAACATGTCTTTCTTCTGTCGTCCCCCCCTTTTTGTGGTATCCCTGTTCTTGTGTGCATTAGCATCATCAGGCGGAGGAGCAGTGGCACCGGAGCACGAGGGGGCTGCATCCCACATGGCCATGGAGGGCCACACTACGGAATCGGACTTCACCAGTGGGACGGAGGGCGAGGGGAGCTCCACGGCGAGGACAGGAGCTGAGACCAGTGACACAGACTCGTCCTCTGATGGGAGCTCCCTTGTGGTGGTGGCAACATCTGTGCCCCCCCCATCTACAGGTACAGCCGCCACCCCTCCTTCCAGCACCGCCCTCCCAGCAGCCTCTCAGCCTTCGTCCGGTGCCCACTCACCTTCGCCCCAGGCAACTCAGGCCCTGCCCCAGTCACCCCTGCTGCCCTCAGTGAGGAGGCCACTGACCTCCTCAGGTCCCTCACTGTTGGGCAGTCTACAATTTTGAATGCCATCCAGGGTGTAGAACGGCAGTTGCAACAAACAAATGCATTCCTGGAGGGCATTCATTCTGGTCAGGCGCCCCTTCAGCAAGCTTTTCAGACTCTGGCCTCAGCACTGATGGCAGCCATTGTCCCGGTGTCTAGCCCCCCCCCTTCACCTTCCTCCACCCAGACCCAATCCCCTGTACCCCAGCCTATCACAAGCACACCTACAGACTAGCATGCACACACATCAACACACAAGGGAAGCTCAGGCAAACATAAGCACCACACATCCCACAGGCACTCACGCAAGCATCAGACACATGCAGACACACCAACATCTACTGCCTCCACTGTGTCCCCCTCCTCCTCGTCTCCCTCCTCCCTCCCAGTCTCATCTACACTCACACCTGCATGCACTACCTCTACAGCCACTACTACTATCACCAGCACACCCACCACCACACCCCGCTC
Source organism: Pleurodeles waltl (assembly GCF_031143425.1). Classification (NCBI taxonomy): domain Eukaryota; kingdom Metazoa; phylum Chordata; class Amphibia; order Caudata; family Salamandridae; genus Pleurodeles; species Pleurodeles waltl. The sequence continues at coordinate 638,892,475 of NC_090436.1, read as the reverse complement.
ACATGCAGTCACCACCCCCACTACCATTCACACGTCCCCTGTGTCCTCTCCCATTGTGTCTGTGACGCCCCCTCCCAAGATACACAAACGCAGGCACTCACCCACCCAACAGCCATCCACCTCACGAAAGCCTCCAGCGCATGCACCTTCACCCAAAGTCAGCATCAAACACCTCTGACAACCACAACCTCTTCCTCCACTCCCGAACCCCCTCCAGCTACCCGTCCCAGTGTCTCCCAAAAACTTTTTCTGTCCAACCTTGACCTCTTTCCCACACCTCCCCCACCCCGTCCGTCTCCTAGGTTCCGAACTAGCACCTCAGCCCCACATCTCCGGGACCAGTGGTGCCTGTAGTCACCGGAATCTGGAGTGCACTGGCCACCAGGGCAGCCAGTGTGGCACGGAGCCACAGCACAGACAGTCCCCCACCTGTGAAGCATCAGAAGTTGGCCAGTGCCCAGCGGGAGAGGGGAAAGACTCCAGCCACCAAAGCCGCTCCCAGGGGTACAGGTGGGAGTGTGGAGTCAGGTGGGACACCTTCCAAGGTGGGGAAGGGGCAAAAGAAAGTCAGCAAGTCTGGGAAGAGCAGCACGAAGGAGAAGACCGCCATCATCCCCGCTGCCCAGGAGGCCACCGCCACCAGCCCAGCTGCCGAGGAGGCCACCGCCAGCATCAGCACCAGCCCAGCTGCCCAGGAGGCCACCGCCAGCACAAGCGCCGCTGGGCCATGAAAGACCGCCAGCACAAGCCCCGCTGGGCCATGAAGGACCGCCAGCACAAGCCCCGCTGGGCCATGAAGGACCGCCAGCAAAAGCCCCGCTGGGCCATGAAGGACCGCCAGCACAAGCCCCGCTAGGACAGAGAGGACCGCCAGCACAAGCCCTGCTGGGCCATGAAGGACCGCCAGAACAAGCCCCGCTGGGCCATGAAGGACCGCCAGCACAAGCCCCGCTGGGCCATGAAGGACCGCCAGCACAAGCCCCGCTGAGCCATGAAGGACTGCCAGCAAAAGCCCCGCTCGGCCATGAAGGACCGCCAGCAGCTGAGTCACTGCAAAGCACCACTGAACAGGGCACTGCTGCCTCAAGCACCGCTGAACAGGGCACCGCCGTCTCAAGCACCGCTGAACAGGGCACCGCCGCCTCAAGCACCGCTGAACAGGGCACCGGCGTCTCAAGCACCGCTGAACAGGGAACTGCCGTCTCAAGCACCGCTGAACAGGGCACCGCTGAACAGGGCACCGCCGTCTTATGCACCGCTGAACAGGGCACCGCCGTCTCAAGCACCGCTGAACAGGGCACCGCTGAACAGGGCACCGCTGAACAGGGCACCGCCATCTTATGCACCGCTGAACAGGGCACCGCCGTCTCAAGCACCGCTGAACAGGGCACCGCCGTCTCAAGCAGCGCTGGCCCATGAGTGCCAAGGGCACTGACGCTACTGAGTCCGTCACAGGCAGAATGAAGCACTCTGGGCACCATGCCCCCTCCAGAACCAGTGGAGAGATCCATCCACTACCTCTGTCCTTAGCAGGATGAATCACTCTGGGCACCAAGCCCCCTCCAGAACCAGTGGAGAGATCCATCCACTACCTCTGTCCTTAGCAGGATGAAGCACTCTGGGCACCAAGCCCCCTCCAGAACCAGTGGAGAGATCCATCCACTACCTCTGTTCTTAGCAGGATGAAGCACTCTGGGCACCATGCCCCCTCCAGAACCAGTGGAGACTGTTATCCATTTGAGAGACTGTGGCTTTGCACTCCCCAGGATTGCACAGTGGGCAACCCACCCACTGTAGAGACTTGAGAGATTGTGGCTTTGCACTCCCTAGGATTGAACAGTGGGCAAACCACCCACTGTAGAGACTTGAGAGACTGTGGCTTTGCACTCCCCGGGATTGCACAGTGGGCAACCCACCCACTGTAGAGACTTGAGAGACTGTGGCTTTGCACTCCCCAGGATTGAACAGTGGGCCTACCACCCACTGTAGAGACGTGAGAGACTGTGGCTTTGCACTCCCCAGGATGGAACAGTGGGCAACCCACCCACTGTAGAGACTTGAGAGACTGTGGCTTTGCACTCCCCAGGATTGAACAGTGGGCAACCCACCCACTGTAGAGATTTGAGAGACTGTGGCTTTGCACTCCCCAGGATTGAACAGTGGGCAAACCACCCACTGTAGAGACTTGAGAGACTGTGGCTTTGCACTCCCTAGGATGGAACAGTGGGCATGTGGCCCTCTCGTGGATTTGGCGTTGTGCACTCAAGCGGCTGAGGTGCCCCCCCTTTCCCTCCCCCTGAGGTGCCTGTTTTGTTGCTCTCTGATGCCCCTGCAGTGTCCTCTCCATCATGGTTGGGGATCTTGTGTGGGCCTCGCCCATACCGTGTGGGCCCAGTGTTCCACTGACTTAATTGGAGCACTACCTGGACTACTATGCTTGGTATATATTTTGTACATTATGTATGTATATATTTTTGCCTACTTGATTTTAATTTATTACAATGGTTACACTCATTTTCTATTGTCTTTGCATTCTTCCATGGGGGTTGGGAGGTTTAACTGTGATGTATCATGCTGTATTAGTGTGTGTGTTGTAGTGGGTGAGGGTGGGGGTGTTGCGTATGTGTGTCCCTGTTTTTTCCCTCCCCCCTCCCCTGTGTTGTAGGTGCAGTACTCACTGTGGTCTTCGCCGCCGGCGTTCGTGCTCCTGGTAGAGGAGCAGGAAGACAATCGCAGGGAGAATTTGGAGTTGCAGGTCCATGGTGTCCTTGTTCCTCGTGGGGTGTGTAGAGGTGAGCGTTTTCCCTTCGAAATCCTGTTTACGCCGTGTTTTTATCTGCGGTGAATCTGCCCCGGAAAAGGTGGTGTATTGGCCTGTTGTGATACTGTGGGCGGTACTTTGTCCTCCGCCTGTCTGTTGGCGGTGACCGCCAAGCTGTATGTTTGTACCACCGCGGCAGTCGGAGTGTTAAAGTGTCTGTCTTTGTTGGCGGTTTCCGCCACGGTCGTAATTGCAAAAAATTTACCGCCGGCCTGTTGGCGGTCTCACTGCCGCTTTAACACCGTCCGCCAGGGTTGTAATGACCACCTTAGTCTTGATCTATCTGAACATGTTCCCCCCACAGATACTTGTTGTGGGTTACAATGCTTTTGGGATAAGCTGTGTCATACTGACAGATAATGTGTTTCCCTGTCTTAGAAGTGAGGTGTAGAATCTGTGGTGATGCTGAAGCAAATATGGACTCTGTCCCTCTTATCCGTGATGATGTTAGAGAACGAGCAACGCCTCTGAGAGTAACCACATATGGAATACAATACTTGTCACTTTAAAAGACACAACACAGAAATGTAGCATATGTAATGTTATGATGGAGGGTCATTCAGTGACATTTATATTTGGGATAGTGCAATATGTATCATTCATTGAATGGAATGGTAAAACTATATTAAGATTATTGTGATAGAAATGTAACACGTCTTAATAAGAAGCAGTTAGATTATGTGAATGATCAAAAAATGCTGAATTATGAAATGTGCTGCACTCAAAGTTGGGGTGATGTAATAATACATTCTGCTAACAGTTTACAATAGAGATAGATGAAATCATGGTATAACATTAATAGAGTGTGGATGGAGTGGCGCATCCTTTTGAAACCCTACGTTCTAGTGTTACCTGAGCAGCATAATGAAGGAAAGATTATAGAACTTCACTATCGATACCAATAGGGTTTGATAGGCCCAGTAGAAGTCATCACGCTGAAACGCTATGGCTATGAAATGTATTTTTAACTTGTGTACCTTTGTACTCAGAACTGCACAGCTTGGAGATGTTTTATGGGACTACAGAAATACCTTGAAAAAATCCCTTCAGCACCCGCAGTGGAATCTTGTGGTGTTTGGTGCTGCTGTGTCACACGTCAATGGAATGAGAACACGAGGAAGCATATATAAACCCTAGTGGTGGTCACCACAAGGTAGTTATAGTTAGGACTTAGTTTCTATATAAAGTGCTTTTTATTTGCCTATATCTTTGGCGCCGCTCGACGAATCTTCACAAAACTTTCCAGGGGAGCAGAGAAAAAGGTGGGGTCCCAAAACACATTTTCTCCATTCATTTTTCCATAGGGATTTTGAACAGAGGCAGCGCCAAAACTACTAGATTGAATTACACCAAATTTGGCAGAAAGGAAGGTCCAGGTCCAGAAGGAAATCTCTTTTTTGTTTTGGTGTATATCCCTTCAGTAGTTTGTGAGAACTGAAGGTGAAAAATAATTTGTATATATAGGGACATAAAGGATTCGCGATCCCTCAAGATCTTGTGCAGAGATCTGATTGGCTGTCGACACACTTCAACCAGGAAGCTGAGTCCCAGAAAAAAGATGCAAAAAAAAAAAAAAGAGGACAAGGTACAGACACCCTGACCCCTTAATTCTGGTGGTGAGGTGCTAGAGCTAAATCCCCAGGGCTAAAACGCATTTTTGCCTGGATTCACAGCGGATCTGTGATTCCGGTGAAACTTTTTTTAAAAACGTAGCGCAGACTTCTGCATCTTGTGTTTTTTAAGCCACCAGGTGGGCAAGTGCGGGTGCCGCCTGGCCCCCCATGGCCCGGGGACCACCACCTCCCCGGGCTATATTATAGCCCGTCAGCCTCCCCCAAAGTACTGGGGACCTCCACCTCCCTGGGACTGCACTTTCAGGATTGAAGCAACTGGAGTTTCTGAGTGTGCCGCCTTAGTGGGCACTGGCACAGCAATGGCTGGTTCAGGTGGATTTACTGCATGCGGCCCAGGAAGGCTGCAGTCATCGGCCGACGAGTTCATCACAAGTGGTCATGTAGCCGCAGCACCCTGTTGTCTTACAATAGTAGGCCAATGCCAACTGCATTCCCACAGATGCCACACAAGGTCATGCACACATCTATTTGTCACATACATACTGACCCAACAATAAGAGATGATGCTCCAAACTCCTTCTATAACAAAAGTGCAATAGCCTGGAGAAAGTGACATGGAAATACTCATGTCACACTGGAAGCAGTCCACTATGCATTCTTCACCAAGTGATATTTGTCCCAACAGAGTCATGGAGTTAGTACTAATTTTGCTCAGATAGGCCACACATGTGGCATGGACATGGACACAGTAGACATCATGTGCATGTGTCAGATAGAGATGTCTCCAAAATCCACAACACAATTAATCAGCAGGCCCCATGGCAATCACCACTTATGTCTGGCATCCCTTACAATGACCTACTCAGAGTGCATCAGTAGACGCCATTAGTCCCTTGGATGTTGGAGAGGCCCTGAGATTTGTAATTACTTCTTAAAGGCCCTCAACATGTTGCCCAATAGGAAGCTACATCATTGTCTCCATTATGGTCATGCAGACCCAGATGTCTGTCTGTTGAGGAATGCTTGTAGACAAACACATATGATTTCAACATAACTGCAAATCACTCCATGATGCATGCCAACAGTCAGGTCACAAACCATTACACATGTGCAGTGCACTTTTCTACATGCTGCCACATCAATGGCATAGAAATGCACATTGTTGCTCAAAGCTCTAGACCCACCCTTCATGTCCCTCATTGCTACTGCAATTGTACATGCCAAATGACATGCTATGACACATGAGGGAATGTGTCAGCCAATAAACAATGGTGACACACTCCTGTATGTGGCACAACATGTAATGTAACCCCATTATAAATGTCTTCTACCACACACAGGTTGCTATGTACATATATGTGAGGGAATACAGACGTCATCCCAACAACACAGGACCATGTGTTAGACCTGACAGCCTTAGGGTGGCCAACCCCCAACTTTTTGCCTGCCTCCCTCCATTTTTCTGACACTGTTTATGCTGGTTTTAGGACTCTAAGCACTTTACCACTGCTGTTCAGTGCTAATGTGTGCATGCTCTCGCCCCTAAATTTGGTAACATTGGTTCCTACCCAATTGGCATTCTTCATTTACATGTAAGTCCCTAGTAAAGTGCACTACAGGTGCCCAGGGCCTGTAAATTAAATGCTACTAGTGGGGATGCAGCACTGATTGTGCCACCGACATTAGTAGTCCCTTAACCATGTCTCAGGCCTACCATTGCAAGGTCTGTGTGTGCAGTTTCACTGCTACTTCGACTTGGCATTTAAAACTACTTGCTGAGCCTTAAATTCCTCTTTTTCTACATATAAGTCACCCCTAAGGTAGGCCCTAGGTAAGCTTTAGGGCAGGGTGCTATGTAGGTAAAAGCCAGGACATGAACTTATGTGTTTTACATGTCCTGCTATCTAACAACCCATAAATTAATTTTCCACTACTATGAAACCTGCTCCTTTCATAGACTAGCATTATAACTGCCCTCATATACTCTTAAGTGGTACATTCTGATCTGGAAGGAGTAGCCATGTCATGTTTAGTATTGCCAGAATGGTAATAGAAAATTGTGCTACTACTCGTGCTACTATTTTAGAAATGCCACTTTTAGAAAGTCAGCATTTCTCTGCTCTTATTGCCATCTGTGCCTTACAGCCTGTCTCTAATCCACATCTGGTTCTTAATGGTTGACAGATCCCATTGTGAATTCCACCCAGACAACCATAGACACAGGACACCCAGTCATTTCTGCATTCATCTGCATACTGAATGGGTCTCCCTGGGCAGGAAGGGTCGAGGGACTCTCTCTTACACTTCAAAGGCCAGTGGCCTGCTCTCACACAAATGACTGATAACCCCGCACAGGGACCCTGGCAGACAGAACTGGGCTGAAAGGAGTACTTGTGGGCTTCAAAACCACTCTTTGAAGTTTCCCCTATGTCAAAGGGATTTTTGGGTATATAATCAGGGTCTCTGACCTCACCAAATCAGACAGGTCTGGACCTACACCTGCATCCTATCAGAGGAACTGCCTGGCTGCCCAAAGGACTCATCTGGACTGCTTTGCTGAGAAGGACTGTTTCCCTGCTTGTTGCCCTGCTGCCCTGATGGCCTCTGACTCTGCTGCCATCCTCCTGAAGTGCTCTCCAAGGGCTTGGATTATGATTGCCTCCTGTTTCTGAATCTCAGGGCCAACAAAGACTTCAACTCCTCAAGAAAAATCAACGCAACACCAGCAGAAATCGATGAAGAACCTGCTTTGCGGCTGAGAAATTGCCGCACTTCCAACCAGAACAACGCAGCATCGACTTCCCGACTGGAAATTTGATGCAGTGCCTGCCTTGCGGCGGAAAATTCGACGCATCGCCTACAGGATCGATGCAGCGCCTTCTCCTTCTACCAGCTCATCAAGGATTTGCAACGAATAGTCCCTGGGTGTCAAAATATCCCCACATCGCAGTGAGGAACCAAGACTGTGTGCCTGAAAAATGACGCAACCCCTTGAAGCGTGGAAAGAAGTGACGCATCGTCTGTGCCGTGCCGGAAAATCCAACGCAACACTTTGTTTTTCCACGCATCTCCTCCTCTGTGGTCCCCGTGCATCGTTATTTTTGACATATCCCAGGTACTGTGTGTAACAAAAAAAAATCTTGATTTCTAAGGATTGAGACTCTTTTAAACCTTTTAAAAGTGATATTTCAACTTGTGCTTATTGTATCTTTGTCATTTTTACCTTATTTTATTCAGATAAATATTATCTATTTTTCTAAGCCTGTCTGGTGTATTTTTGTGGTGTTTTTGTACTGTGCTACTGTCTGATTTATTGCACAAATACTTTAAACATTGCCTTCCAAGTTAGGCCTGACTGCTCAGTGCCAAGCTACCAGGCGGTGGGCACTGTATAATTTGGATTGTGCTGACTTACCCTGACTAGGATTGGGGTACCTATTTGGACAATGGTGTATACCACTGCCAACTAGAGACCCCATTTCGAACACCATGCATGAAACAGCAACTTACAAATGTTTTGCTACTGAGAAAGTGACACGTGCTGACTTCTAGGCACAAGTAATGTTGGCAATAGTGATGGCACATAAATCATGTCAATGGACATTGCCCACTTACCAAGGGAAAGTATTGATCGGTAGCTACAACCAAAGTATAATATATGCTCTGTCACATGTATGATTGGCATCTTCACATTACAGATTGCCTTGAAGCACCAGCACCTGTCATACGATGAAGACAACTAGACTCTGGGTGGCAGATGCCAGTATACCCAGACACATGGCTGAGGACAGTGATCCATCACTTACTTACCCTTGGCCTGTAACATTGAGTAGTAGTGGTCTGTTGCATAGAATTTGCACACACTACAACAACAAACAGTACTTGATTGATCCCTTTACACAGGTACAGAGCCATATGTTTTTCCAGGAGAGCAAATGGTTTGTGGATTGTAGACAGTTGTGTCGTAGGTCCCTGGGCCAATAAGCAAGGCACATCAGTATACCACACAAGACATGTCTACACAAACAATCACTCATCTACTGTGTGACACATGGCTCATCCTTAATTGTCAGGGGGAACTGTCAGGACCTAACACATTCACTTGGTAATGTGACAGGCAGGAATATACCCTGTACTCACCCCCTTGTGGCGCTGTGCAGTACTCAAATACCCATCAAGGTTTGGGTAGGCCAGCGCCAGGATGCGGGCCATTAGGGGGGTCATGATTCGCCAGGCACCCTGCCCTGTTGGGAATACAGCCCCAGCTGGACCTCTGTGATTTTCTGGGCCCATCTTCTCAGTTCATCCCACCTTTTCCTGCAGTTGTCTTTATGCCGATGGTGGAACCCCGGGGTATGCACCTTCCGAGTGATGGCTCTCCATAGTGCCTTCTTTTGATGGACGTTGACCTGCATGGATACAAAAGACAAATCAAGAGGTTATAATCACAAGTTTCATCACAAGTGGTTGAGTCACATCAAGCTAGGACTTTCCTATTTGTCAATATCCCCAAGTGTGACACACACAAGCTAATGAGTGAAGGGACATGACTACAGACATCTATTTCTATCTGCAAACTAACCTACTACCCCGCTCATGACTTAAATGACTAAGCAAGCTTATTGGCATCAGGTAGCCCATAGTCTAGCAACCTGTACTGTGAAACACTACACACCAGTGTGGCTTCTGAAGCGTAAACTCCCTTTCTGTGACAATGACTCACTGTATGCAGTCCATACAGGCAACTGCCAGAGTACAAACTCCAACATTACATGAGTAACAATGAAGAGGCTAGCATGATGGGCACAGCAAGTGTCTCGCCTGTCCATGTGTGGGCATGTAGACTAACAAAGGCAGACTCATGCCACTTCAGGGGATGGGGCCCTGTGGTAGGTACCTCTATCACATAACACTCCTTTGGACCTATGTGTCCACCCATCAGAGATGGCATCCAACAAACAAAGGCATGTATTGTACAGTTCCTGCTATGTGACCAAGCTACTGACTCACATATCATGGCCTCCCAGGAGTCAACACACTACACTGTGGGACTGTCAGTAATGCAATGTGCCTGTACAGGACAAATATGACCTGTGTAAAGGTGATAACAGAGCTGTGGGAGTAAGAGACGTGTCATGAGTCTGAGACACACATTGACAATGATGCTAAATGCACATATGGACTACACTAATGATTTACTTTTGTACTCATTCCTAAACTAGTCAAAGGAATGAGGCATTCAGGGCAAGTTTTGCCACCAGAGCATTATATTGGCCACATGACAGGATCTGCTGGGGTACAGGGAGTGGACACAGTGCCACAGTTGCATAGCCACAGTGACTCTACCACAGCCTAGACTAGGTCCCATACTGTGCAATACATCTGACAGGCCCTGGTCTCTGCAGGCTGAGCAGACCTAACTTACATGACACTCTATTCCTATCACTTCCATGCATAACAGTACATCATGTAGCCAACAGCAATTTAGCATGTGGTGTGTATGGCAACCTGAAGGGAAGAGTGACTCATGATATGCCATACACACAACAGTTTAGCAAGTTCAGATGTGGCTTGTAAGATCTGTGGCACTATACACATTGCTCACATGAGGACCAGATGACTCATACAACATGCTCACACAGCTTATGCTGTCATGCACATACATGTTGTCTGATATTTACAACAATCATGAGGAAAGAGAATGTCAGTGGGTGGCAGTAATGTCTCCTTACCTAGTTATGTGCATCTGACACAAGAATGATCTAGGACCCCAAAAACCTCACATAACACAATGTGACTGAACCTAACATATGGTACTGACCACCAATACCTGGACATTCTATATCCCATTGATGCCTACCTGGCATTCATGGACACATTCTAGCAAGTGAAGAGGGAAAGGAAGGTGAAGTACAGAGAAAAATGTGCACACGAGTGACTTACCTGCTCCTTTGGTGAGCCATAGAGCTGTCCATTCAGGGGTAGGGCCTCAGACACTAGCCTCTCCAGCTCCTCTGGTGAGAAGGCAGGGGCCATATTACCTGCAGGATGAGCATTACTGCTCCCAGAGGCAGCACACAACTGCTCAGATCGCGGTGGTGTTGCTGCCAGCAGTGTCAGGAGTCAAATGAGTGAATCTGCAGATCATAGCGGTCATATCCGCCACGTACGCAGTTGTCACCGCCGGCAGACACAGCCATTGGCCCGCGACCACCACTGGCAACATTGTTAGGCTATGGCTGTGTCTGCAGCAGTTGCAACCACCTACTGCCATGATGACTTCCACTGGCGGACGTGGGCAGTTTCTACTGTCCAGTGGAGTAGGTCAGGCATCTGTCATTTTGGCAGCCTGAAATGCTGTTTTGGGCTGTTGTAACTGCGTCACACTTTCAAAAAAGGATTTTCGACCTCACAATCATCCTCATCCTGTCCCGTTATGTAGCTCCTACTATTCAAACACCATTGTAGTATGTTGCAGGTAACAGATGGCATTTACCAGTGGGGCACAGTCCACCACAGCCCATGGTCATTTTGGCAGTCCAGATTAACAGTCACATTTCAAGGGGACAATGTGTTGACATTTTTGAGTTTGGTCCACATCCATGTTTTGGACATATGAGTGGTAAATTATGGGGGGCACATGTGACCCTTGTGTTATTTGACACACACACACTCACATACTGCAACATGTACACCCATGCATTCACAACACGCATACTTCAGCCAGCACACACACTGCACGGCAACACTACACATTTACGCACAGCTACATGGCACAGGCTCAGATACACTGAAGGCCACACAACATTCACACACACAGCAACAACAACACATCTACTGCATGTAGACAAACACATTCCACACACACTCACCCAACAATGGCCAGGGACTGTCCACACATACAAGAGACATATACATCCATGTGCCACAGCACACACACAACTCCACCATCAAAAAACTCTGCAATGGACACACACACATCACACACATACATGGCACAATGCCATGCACAATACACAGAGAGAAAAATAGACAAAAGAGACAAAGCTCGTCACAACAACAATCCATGCACAGCTGAGATGGGAGCATCAAGATCATACATGAAAGGAGGCTGCACTGGGTCACATATCATATTGAACAGGGCGTCAAACAATATTCGCACAGGAATTGGCCCTAATTGGATCTAAGGGACAAGCAATACCAAAACCATTCATCAATGTGGAAGGGCAAGTCAACAAAGAACACACAACTCACACTCCAAGGGATATACCATTACACAAACCAGCTGCAAGGGACCCACACCTAAATGGACACATGCACACTCAAACGCAAAGGAAACTATCACAACTCAACAAACACCATGGGCCATATTTCTACTTTTTGACGCACAGCTGCGCCAACGCAACGTCAAAACTTTTAACGACGGCTAACGCCATTCCAAAGTATCGTGCGGGCGCCTTATTTATGAAATGATGTTAGCCGGCGCAGCTGACTGGTGTGCGTCAAAAAAAATTACCCACACCAGGCTGCGCCGGCGTAGGGGAAAATGGAGCTTGGGCGTCAAAAAATGGGGCAAGTCAGGTCTGTCAACCCGATTTGCACAATTTTTTTTACTCCCAACCCCCATTGAAATTACTCATGTCTTAGCACAGACAGGAGTCATGCCCCCTTGCCCAATGGCCATGCCCAGGGGACTTAAGTCCCCTGGGCATGGTCATTGGGCATAGTGGCATGTAGGGGGGCACAAATCAGGCCCCCCTATGCCACAAAAAAATAAAAAATAAAATACTTACCTGAACTTACCTTAAGTTCCCTGGGATGGGTCCCTCCATCCTTGGGCGTCCTCCTGGGGTGGGCAAGGGTGGCAGGGGGTGTCCCTGGGGGCATGGGAGGGCACCTCTGGGCTCCTTCCGAGCCCACAGGTCCCTTAACGCCTGCCCTGTCCAGGTGTTAAAAAATGACGCAAAAACGGCTGGACGTCATTTTTTTTGACCCGCCCACTCCCGTGCGTCATTTTTGCACGGGAGCTTAAATAAGGCGCACATGCCTTGGAGCCATTTTTTAGACGGGAACGCCTACCTTGCATATCATTAACGTAAGGTAGGTGTCCACGCTAAAAAATGACGCAAACTCCAAGATCTTTGGCGCTAGACGGGTCTAAAGCCAAAGTATAAATATGGAGTTAGCTTTGCGTTAAAAAAAACGACGCAATTCCGGCGCAAACAGAGTATAAATATTCCCCCATGTCTGCACTGACCAAAGTCAAAAACACAAACAATACATGTTGACATTAGCTGTATCAGGGGGACAAGTCCTACTCCATACATGCCCACATCGCACAACACAAACAAAACACATACCACAACAAATACAACACAATGCCATGACACCAATATTGCATTTGCACACACATATCCATCACACAACAGACAACCTTCCCTTGGGGGACAACGGCACTGCACACAAACTCACATACTGCAAAAAACACCACATGGAGCAGCAAGCAGGCCAGATACACACAACTAGAGGCACACAACCAATGTCAGCCAGGTACAACAGAAAGCTAGGAAAGGAAATGCAGGGCAAAGGTGTACCTAACAAAACAACAACTGGTTGGGTTTATTAAAATGTATTTACAGAAATAAAATACAAGGCCTCATGGTCAGTTGGAGCATGCTCCCAAAAGGCACAGTGTTGGGCCCTTACATGACTCCTGACTGCCATGTAACCTCCACAGGTTGGGGCATCAAGAGGGCAGGCAGGCACCTCAAGGATTATCGGGGGAGGGCTGATTTGGGGGGAATTGGTCTATGTTCAGCCTGGTCTTGAAGGATGTCCTCTGAGCAATGTTGAAACACCTGGACAGTTTCCACAATGTGAAGATTTTGCCCATGTGAAGGCTGAGTTCTCTGGTTTGGCACACATCCCACATTTGGTGCCCATGAAGCCTTGGTTCCACCGCACGGCAATGAAGAGGTCTATTGGAACAGGAAGAACTACCATTCCATCAATGTCCAAGTAGTTTGTTTGACGGACCTCTACATTACACAAGTATGTGCCCGTTACCCGGGCTCATGCTATGCATCATACAGCCATGATGCTTCATCATGCGGAACAGCGCTATACCATACTGATGACACGACTGTACCCAGAGAGGGTCTGGCTGGTTGGTAAGTAATATATGTCATGTGTGGTTGTATGCTATGTCTGCTGCTAGTGAGAGGATGCTTGGGACTTATGGTTGCACAAATATTGCTTTCTCTTACAGGGGACTCTGCATACCCAAACCGTCCATGGTTATTGACACCAGTGAGGAACCCAACTACGCCAGCGAAAGTCCGCTTCAATGAGGTACATGGAAGGACACAAAGTGTGGAGGAGAGGGCTCTTGGCTCCTAAAAGCCAGATTTTGTAGAATTGAGTGGTGAAGTCCTCCTCTACTCACCCAGAAAAGTGTGCAAGAACATTGTGGACTGCTGCATGCTCCACAACCTTGCTCTGAGGATAAACATCGCATACATCCCTGAAGAGGGGGAGCTGGCAGTGCCACCAGGTGAGCCTCCTTAAATGCCAAGTGAGGATGACAGTGATGAGGATGAAGGTGGAGCCATGCAGGCAGATCTCATCAATCACTAGTTCACTTGAGTGTAAGTATGTGATGGTCTGTGATTACTTTGACTGCATGGGGTACTTTAGGGGGTCAGGATTTGTTGAGATGGGTATCTCTGTCTACATGAGACAGGGCATCTCATGCTGTACATCATACAGCCAAGGCTTGCTGGCTACTTCAGACTTGAAGATGTGACTCTCTTGATGATCTCCTTTGGGGCAGTCACATTGTACTGTCAGTGAAACAATTGGAGTTTGAAATGGGGTTTGTGTCGCATGTATGCCTTTATCTGCCTAAACTCCTTTTATGTAACTTTTTCCTTCCAGGTGGCTTTATCATGCCATCATCATGTGGGCATTTCAAAGTTGTGTCATTGGCAGGTGACCGTTGCTGGTCTGATATGTGAAGTGGACATGGACTGATTCAGGTAATGTTGGTTGCAGCTTTGGGGTGTATGAGTCCTATGCCCAGGCTGCCTAGACAGTGGGAGGGCAGGAATCTGAGCTACACAATAGACCTGTTTGCCGTGGTGTGTTGGTCCAGTGGTCTCATGTGTGTGATCATGTGTGTGATCATGTGGCCTTGCAACACGTCACCCTGTGCAATCCACACATTCTACCTTCACATTGTGTTGGCATTGATCCTGTATGACCTCTTAATGGCTGTCAATATGGTTCCCTCATTGCTGGACAGTGTGCCTGTGCCACAACACTGAAAAAGGTTTAGGAAATTCCTCCAGATGCTTGCTCATTGTTTTGTGAAGGACCTGGGCTCAGGGTCTGTTGTACTGCCCTCTGTCTGTGCCATGGCGTATTTTAAGCTGGCAGGCCTGGTTTTGGTATGTGATAAAGGTCAAACTGGAGACAACATCCCATACTCTGTTTGCCTATTCTATGGGACAAGGTCTTACAAGCCCTTTCTGGTGAGGTCTGGGATATGGTAGTAATAGGATATCTCGTCTGACTCCATATGCCTAGGACGTTCTTGGCTATGACTGTGGAGACACCATATGTGCAAGACAGTACAATTAAACATTTGCTGTGACCAGACACTTGTGACATTATGTTGATAGTCATCCTCATCATGACACTACCTGAGACATCTCCCTCCATCCATTGTCTTCTTATATCTTAATCATGTACGTTACATGTGAATAGCGTTTAACATTCCAGTGAGTTATAAAAGAGAGGAGGTAGGCAGTATTATACTGGTGGGTGTGTTTATTTACATTACAACAGAACTCAACAGTGATAATGGAAACAAGAAACATTGATAAGGTGAAGGGATCAGTCATGGTGGATGCAATAGAGTGGAGGCTAAAACATTTGAGGTCCAGAGTCAATTGTCCTACTACCATGGAAAATGGGAAGTGGTTAAGGAACAGTCAACAGAGTGAGCCTGCGGTACATAAAGGGGTGACATCAGGAAGTGGTCGCTTGCTGGCATTGATTGGTGTCTTGACATCCGCACCTCCTGGATGCTTGGCTGGACGTCATTGCTTGGGGGGGTCAGAAACTCCTGGGACTCATGTGTCTGTGGTGGGTGCCTCCCTTTGCAGGGCCTCCCTTCCAGTGGCTGGCACCGATGAAGGGCCCGGTGTGGATGCCCCATAGGAAGAGGGTGGGATGTTGTTGCTTATCCCTGCTCAGGCTGCTGTGAATGTCCCTTAGCACCCCTGTTATGGAGGCCATGTTGGAATTGTGGGCCTCCCACTGTACCCGCATCTCATGATAGAAATCATAGTAGCTCCTTGATTTCCCTGAGTTCGGTCAGTTCCTGGCCCGTCACGCCTTGTGACTGTTGGTATGTTCCCAAGACCTAGCTGATGGTATCCTGGCCAGAGGCATCACCAACAGCCTCTTTCCACTGGGCCACATCATCCCTCCCACGCACCCTACCCCCACATGCCTGCACCCTTTGTTCAGCCTGCCCCTTCCACTGGTTCCAGGTCCATCATTGTTAGGGTTGGCAGGTTGTGACTCTGGAACCTCGACTGGGGGGCACACAATGTTGGTGACTGTTGTAGAGATGCAGGTCTGGGGGTGACTGGCTGTCTGCGATGTAGAGGCCATGTGGCTGGGAGGAGTCAGCATGGTCAGGCTGTCGTCTGGCCAGGTTGCCCAGATGGCCCAGATCCGTCCTCAACATCCAGTGGTCCAGGAGTGTTCTCCTCACTGAGGGCTTCATCCATGGGAGTAGTGGCAGTCTCCTCTGTGGTGTCGGTAGTAGCAGGTTCAGTGGCAGCACAACCTGTGGAGAGACAAAGTTAGGGGTTGTATTGTGAAATCTATCTCCAATAGTTGACTGTGACATTGGCCTACGGACAGGTTCCCATTGTCTTTGCTGATTTCCCTTACGTGACAGGTACACATATTTTCCTTTGTAGTACGCTGATATTGTTGCCACATACCAATTCCTGTTCAGTGACCTAGGCTCAGACAGTCTAGAATAATTAGTTGCTAGAGGGAAGGTAATAGACTCATATCTTGCCAGCAGTGCAGGTAAGGCATTGGCTAGGCAGCATATTGTTTGAGCCATCTTGAAAGCTTTTTGTTTGTCATGCAGGTATTGTCAGAACCTTGAATGATATGTGATAGTTGTCATTCTGTGGTCAGTGCATTCTGAATGTGACTGCTGCCAATGCCATACAGCAGACACAATTTGGGGCTTTTGATCTGTGGAAGAAGTTCCTTCCAGAAATTCTGAGTTGTCTTTCCTGTCTACACTATTATCTAGATTTATCTGGGTGTGTTATCACATCACAGGGTGTACCATGATCTGTATCTTTGTCCCTCCCAGGTGTGTCATGTTCATTAGTGGGTTTAGGGACTGTGACACAGTGTCATATAGACAGTTGCCTGGTGTTTGGGCTTGCATGGCCTGGTCCTCCTTGAATTTTTTCAGATGTTATTCTTATCACAACTAACAGTTCACATTGTCTGTCCTCTGAGGCGAGTGAACTTTCATAGCAAGTATACCAACAGGGATATTTGACCATCTGCAGAGTGGGCTAAGAAATTGGATTGGGTAGACAGGGCCTCCTGGCTTCAGCAGTTATGTAACTCCCTGCACTACATGCAGTTTTTCAATTTGACTCTCCCAGGTGTGTGCACATCCTGTGTGCGTTCCCAGGTAAATGTATTTTGGCAGGTGCACAGTGTACTGTTGCTTGGTGTGTGAGTAAGGGATCCTCCTATGAGTACTATCCATTTCACTCCCTGTAACACACACACTGTAGAGTTGTCCTCCTGTCAGGCGAGTACAGTTCAGTGGGTCGGGGGTGATTGTTTTGTATTGGGGGTACTCTGTATTGGCTGGGGTGGGTAATACTACATTTGCCTCCTGGCCTTGGCATTCCTGTCAGTGCCTGACCTACTCCCACACCCTGTGCAGTTGTCCTCTTCTCATGTGAGTACAGTTCCATGGGTGAAAAGAGGGAGAAGGGTGCTTTGTGTCTGGGTACACTGTGTTGGCTGAGGGTGGGTAACACTACATTTGCCTCCTGGCCTTGGCATTCCTGTCAGTGCCTGCCTTACTCCCACACACTGTAGAGTTATCCTCCTCTCAGCTGAGTAGCGTTCACTAGGGAATTGCAGGATATGGTAATCTTAAGTGTGGTACACAGTTTTGGTCTTACATATGGTATTACAGTTCCTCCTATGAAATGTCGTGCAGTAATTTCCTTGTGCTACACCCAGTATACAGAGACGTGGTTCCCCCAGGTGAATATAGTTCCCATGAGAGGTGGCAGACAGTGGTCTTTGGACAGGTAGTGACTTGGCTGGTGGGTGGGTGATAGTGAAGATGTCCAAAAGTAATAAGTGAGCATGCATGCCAATACATTTTGGTGCCATTTTTATAGTTGTGACTTACCCAACTCCATTCCCTCAGGCATTCCTGTCAAGCCCCCAGGATGCAGGATGGCCAAGACCTTCTCCTCCCATGATGTGAGCTGTAGGGAAGGAATTGGGGGACCACCACAAGTTTTCAGGACCACAAGCTGGTGCCTGGACACCATGGAACGGACCTTGCCCATGAGGTCATTCCACCTCTTCCTGATGTCATCTCTTGTGCGCAGGAAGCTGCCTACAGACTTCAATCTGTTGACTATCCTTTGCCAAATTTACATTTTCCTAGTGATAGTTGCTTGCTGGACTTGAGCTCCAAAGAGTTGTGGCTCTACTCTGATAATTTAATCTATCATGACTCATAACTAATCATCTGCGAAACAGGGATTTTTCTGGGGTGACATGGTGGGGATGGAAAAAAATGGGTAGGTGCTGGGTGCTAAACAGGTGAAGGGGAGTATGAAGAGTAGAGATGTGCAAATGTGTGTGATGTGGGTGTGTTGAGGAAGTGGGATGTGTGCTGAGTGAGAGATGGAGGCGTGCCTATTTAATTGGAGAGTTTGTATTGGTAAGCGCTGTGGATGGTGTATTTTGAGTGGGAGTTGCAAAGAATTGTACTGTGGGAAAGGGCGTGTTTTATAGTGTGCTTTGCAGGTGTGTCGAGTGTGGGAATGTGTGTCCAATGTGGTGTTGTGTATTACTTTGGTGACCGCCTACCACCGCGGTTCGAACTGCCATTGCACGACCGCCATGGCAGAACCGCCATTGCGATTTTCGACTTGTAATAGGTTTGGTGGTTGGTTGACAGGCTGACGGTGCCAGTGGTCGGGCTGCCTATTTCTTGCCCTCCAGAGTCCTGGCGGGGTTGGGTTTTTGGCTGTCTTTTGTCAGTCCTGCTTGTGTAACTCATAATACGGTGATCTGTAAGACCGCCAACATGGCGGTCTTTTGGCAGCCGCCACTATGTCAGTCTGGCGGTCCGACTGTCAAACTCGTAATGATGCCCTAAATCTTTTATATTATTAATATTGAAACCATTTACTGTTGCATTCATTGCAGTCGCATCCCCATCATTCATAGGTTTATTTTATATATGTAGCTTAATCAGTTTTAGTTTAAGACACAGGAGATAAAGATCAATCCTGAATTGAGTGTAATTGAAATGAGCTGTCCTGCAGAAGGAGAGCTGTGTGGCATTCAGTTTGTCAGGGTACACAATGATGTCATGGAATGCCAGGATTCTGAAGGTCCCCAGGAGGGTAGTTGAGCCAGACAGACCGGGGATGAGCATCTAAATACATCTGCTCCTAGTGTGATCCTTTATATATCTTTTCGTAACAATAAACCCTTTCCTAATATATTGGCACTGTCTGTGTATTGCTACATGTCAGCTTGCATCACAACACTGGCGACAAGGATAGGATGATGATTCCTCTTGGTATATACACTGTGACGGTGTGAAATGCACTCACTGACTTCCTGATGTGGGTATACAGCATGTTGAACTCTGAGGGGAGTCTTTTTGAACGGATACTCTTGTAGAATCAAAGACGCTCTTATGCAATCAGCTTGTACGTTCCAAGAAAGATTACAGAATGTGCGGTCTCCTCCCGGACACTGGTCACATGCTGTGTTTCCTATGATTCAAAAGAGAACCTTGTTTCACAAAGTGATTGTTCACATCAAATAAATTCCTGGATGCCGTGCACACTATCAAGGCATAATGGTGTGTCTAGAACCACACATGTGTCTGTCTCTTCTTCAAACACAGCACTCTGCACCTTGCCTGTCAAGTCTGCATGAAACATCTTCTCTGGTCTGTAAGGAGAATCCATTCTAACTTCATGAAACACATTTGTACTTTAAACAACTTCCTAAAGCATTGACAGCTGACAACTCCTTGTCACTTTGCCAGTCCCTCTCACTGGGTACAGACGGCAGTAGAATAGATGATAACCATGTATTCCTGGGCAGATGTAGAGGTGGACTGCTAACACACAGCTCCTAAAGTGTACTTTCGGCACCAAGAGAAATATCTTTCCCTTACTTGGCCCTGTGCAACAGTTGTTACACCCCTTGACTTTTCTTTTTACCTGCTTCAGGTTTCCTTGGCATATATGGTGCTGTGAAATGTTGTAGTCTGCTGTTTTTGTGGTCTGTGTTTTGTGTTTAAGATGGAGACATTTCCTTTTTGTTTCAAGAAAGGATGGAGATGTGTGATATCCTGCTTGTCAGGTTACCCAGTGATGTCAAGGAATGTCAGGGTAATAAGAGTTTCCAGGAGGATGGTTGAGCCAGACAGACCGGGCCTGAGCATCTAACAAAATCTACATGTAAACTTGCATCACAACAAGGCCCATTTTCAGAACCATTCTCTCCAAATTAGTCAAAATTCAATCAGATAAATTAATAAAAGTCTGCTCACCAATCACACTCATTTGTCATTCTTTTTCCATGACCTTAATCCTGGGACCTCCTCCTCCTCTCCTCGTTTTCCTTGTCCTCTGCATGCACAACTTTCTTTACCTTTTGTTTAGCTTCATCAAGGGGTTCCCTGATTCTGTTTTAACAATTGGAAATCCTGTAAAAAAGTGGACAGTTTACTTGTGTCAGTAGATGGGCCTGGAGAATCCTCAACTCCAGATTTTAGATCTGAACTGGAAGCTATGGATGAAAGTTCATGCTTTACATCAGTTGCCTTAATTTTATATCAATTAATATATTTATATGAAAGTATATTAAAACCATACAAAGCTTTAAAACACATACAATTTGTGCATCTAAAAGAGACAACCCAAGCATATGTCGGATGCTTAAGCTTAAAAAAGGGGTTCTAAAAATATTGACCAGATGACAGATCCGAGAATAGTTTTTATCAGAGGTTGCAGATATGCTGCATTTCAGCAGACACAGGAATCACTGGTAAAGTGCTTCCCTGCCACCCTGTCCATAAACTTCACAAAACACACCATAAATCTGTAGTCTCCTCCCTCAAAACAATGATCAATTGCATCCTCACATAAGCGAATGCTTAGCTCTCAAAATAATGGCTTGTGTCAAACTTGCCTTTCCTATGTAAACCCGGGGCAGGAACCTTAGCTGTTTTCTGGGTGCATTGAATTTTGTTTGGTGAAGGACAGAATTCTTTCTTCAGCATAATCCTTTTATCTCTAAGGAACGTTCTTAATTTCTTATTCTTGACCTCCTCATATTCTCCCAGTCTCTCATTAAATGCTGCCACAAAGCCCTTTACGTATTTATCCTCCTTATTTTGGTCCAAGTCTAATTTACCATATTTTACCAAAACTTTAAGCGTCCTCATAAATGTCTTGGCCGTGAATTGTGCCCATTCTTTAAGCAAATCAGGATGTGGGTTCTCATTGGTCAGAATTATAAAGGTATGTGAGCCCCATGGTAGCCTGTCAACCTAAATATAATTCTGGAGTGATGAGAACTCACCACCACTTATTGATCTCAAATTTGGATAAGTAATTGTATTGTGTCAATTTCTTTTTCATTGACAAATCCACTGATGTTACACCTGTATGTTTAATCAAAAAGAGCCTGTACCTCCATGGCTCGATTCTTATTAACCTAATTTGTAATCAAATACCATCTTATTTACAATAGATGGTACAGCCTATGAGAAATACTGTGGTCGGCCCTGTTCCTTCAGAGATGAACCGAGGCTGTCCATAAATCAATCAACAAATATGCACTGGCTGATCATGTTGCCAGTCAATCAGTCAATTTAATACCAACCAAAACAACATCAGCCTCCCTAGGGGATCAGTTAGTGCACAGACTACAGGCAAAGGCGGTAGAACTTAGTTCAAATATTCTTCAGTTTTATAATGCTATCATGGATTCCACTCCACATTTCTGTTTGTCCTAAGTGGACTCCAAGAATTTCAGTCCCAAGGCTGCCAGCGAGTCAACAAATGGAATATCCTAACATGCCATTACCGGACTTGTACTGGGAGTCAGCTGGCATGACTCGCTCGCCTGTGTTAAAGAAAGAAAAGGATTTAACCTATTATAATGTTTACAGAGGTGAGAAAGGGCGAAGTAAGAGGGATTCACCTCGTTTTCACGTTCCTGTTCTCCACGTGTTAAAGAGACTATTCATGGCAGTGGGAACAAAGAAATGCGAGTTGCTAAAAATGATATATAATGGAGTGCACGTGGCCACTTTATGAACGGGAATATTTGGCACCTTTAAATATGCAATTAGAAACTGTGGTGAAATAACGCTATTAAGCAATACTGAAGACTACACCATTGTTTTAAAGACTATAAGGATGCATTATGGGCATTGAAGTATTATACGCTAATGGCACGTGACTGAATGATATTTAAGCACCTATGTTAATTTGCAATCACCTGTGAACAAGGCAACAATGCCGAAACGCGTCAGGAAAGTGATCTCTGCTGTCAGTACTATTGAGAAATAAACGTGTGGCTTACATGGAATCGGAGCTCCTGCACTTTGTTTGTTTTATGGATCATTTTCACGTGATTCTCCGTTCCCGTGTTGTTGAGCCACCCCGCAGAGTTGGAGGCCCCCTTTAACGGAGTTTGCAGTGTGGAATATATATATATATATATATATATATATATATATATATATATATATATATATATATATATATATATATAAATATATATATATATATATATATATATATATATGTTTATAGACATATATAGATAGATATATGTATGTATATATATATACATACATGTATATGTATGTGTGTATATATATATATATATATATATATATATATATATATATATATATATATAATATATTTATATATATATATGTGTATATATATATATATATATATATATATATATATATATATATATATATATATATATATATATATATATAATATATTTATATATATATATGTATATATATATATATATATATATATATATATATGTTCCCAAAAAGTGGCGCTCAACCAAACTGCAAAACCCAGGATCAGTGATATATATGTGTATATATATATATATATATATATATATATATATATATATCAATACATATATATAAGCTAACAAGAATTGCTGCCCTCCCAGAGGGAGAGGTAAAGATTAGCAGATTCCATTTATTCACAGAGCAGCACTTCAAACACCACTACACGTTTCAACATTTCATCGTCCTCAGGTGGTTTTAATTTGTAGGCACACATGGTTCTCATTTATCTGCCTTATATAGACACTTGGAGACGGATAAAAATGAAAACTCCAAATGCGCCTTGCATCATCCTAAAATCAGTGGGGCATCCTTATAAAAATGTTTGGTGAGTTGAAGTCTTACAATTATGATGCCACAACACCAATGCAACCCTAACTGAATAACTATTCAGGGGAAAAGGGCCCGAGGCAATGCAGTAAATTACAATTTTATTATCACAGAGACAGGGGCCAAAGGGGCTGACAAAGAATTATTCTGGAAAGACTTATTTTGAATAGTATGCCTGCAGAGAAGCTTTACTGAAATGTTCAAACATAGGTCCTGCTAATTAATTAACTCTATGTGAATGTGGTCTTTATAATGGAAGTACAAGTATAAAAGCACTGAGCATAAACTACACAGAGACTTTTATGACCTCTCATAGTTTGTTTACTTGTGAAATAAGCAGAACACAAATATTGATTAGTAACATCTAAAAAAGGACTCTGAAAGTGGCTCTTTTGAAATATAACTCCCAGAATGCCCCTGTGTCTATATGAGGCAGGTAAATGAGAAACATGTGTGCCTACAAACTAAAACCATCTGAGGAAGACGAAATGTTGAAACGCGTACTGGTATTTGAAGTGCTGCTCTGTGAATAAATGGAATCTGCTAATCTTTGCCTCTGGACATATATAGATATATAGATATATATATATATACATATATATTTATATATAAATTTATATATATGCTGAGGTTACAGGGACTTTATAGTTAGGAAATAGAATTTGAAAAAAACATTCCGGACCCCTGGCCCTGGGGCACACCACCTCCCTGAGGCTAAATACAACATTGTAGGGGGGCTGCGGGGCCACTCTCATGGAGCCAATAATGTCCCTGGGGACTGCCACCCCCAGGCCCGGCTTCTCCTACGTCCTGGGGTGCCCACACCCAGGACATAGCTTTGACAGCTCCCACCAAGCCAGAGCAAACACTCTGCTCTCGCCTGCTGGAAGTAGATTTTTCATCAATGTCTCTGCCCACAGAGAGCAGGAAGGGAAAGAGAGGAAACTATTTATTTTGCAGACAGGGAGCTGCATGACTAGCAGCTCCCTGTGTGCAAGAGCAATGCTGGCTCCCACAGGAGGCGGGTAGCCGCCTGGGACTGCAGGGGCCTTGAGGCTCCCCCGTGGCCCCAAACATGCCCGGAGAAAGCAGTGAGAAGGAAAGAAAGGTAGGCAACATGCATGCACAAAACACAGGGGGAGCAACGAGAAAGCAGTGAGAAAGAGGGAGTGGCAGGCATTCACAAAACTGGGTTGAGCGCTAGAAGAAACCAGTAAGAAGGAGGGAAAGGAGGGCAGAACGTATGGACAAAAACGGACTTTGAGCAAGCAGAAAAAAGTGAGAAGGAGGGAGAGGCAGGCAGCAGGCATGCACAAAACCAGGATGAGTGCAAGATGAAAGCAGTGAGAAGGAGGGAAAGGCAGGCAGCAGGCATGCACAAAACCAGGATGAGTGCAAGATGAAAGCAGTGGGAAGGAGGGAAAGGCAGGCAGCAGGCATGCACAAAACCAGGATGAGTGCAAGATGAAAGCAGTGAGAAGGAGGGAAAGGCAGGCAGCAGGCATGCACAAAGCCATGGTTAGAGCCGGAAGAAAGCAGTGAGAAGTAGGAAGAGACAGGCAGCAGGCATGCACAAAACCAGGCTGAGCACAAGAAAAAAGCAGCGAGAAGGTGGCTGCACCATGACAACTGCTAGTCATCAGCCACAATTCCTCCATACTCACCTGCATGGAAGCGTGTCCTCCTTTTTTTGTTTCTCTGAGTGCTCAGCCTCCTCACAGAGTGTATTTTCTCTCCTTCAAAGACGTCGGGTACCTCTTATCCGTGCCGACTTCTGCTTGATAAAAAAATCCTGAAAAAGACAAGTGAAAGACATTATTAATGCGGCAACCTTACAGAGTGGAAACATTTACAATGTATGTTAAAATACAAAGGGCTACTTAGCTACGTCCCTATAACCTTTTTTCTAGTCCAAATATATAAATATATATTGAAAAAAAAATTGTTCAAGTAATGTTATAGTTAGGTGACTATGGGCCTGATTTAGAGTTTGGTGGAGGGGTTACTCCATCACAAACATGACGGATATTCCATCCGCCATACTAAGTCATATGTAACCCCCTCTGAAAAACTCTAAATCAGTCCCTATGTCAATGACAACATTAATGTTTTGAACTAAAAACAAACACAGAAATTCACAGCAGTTAGCAGAGCTAACTATAACTTGTGCCCCCACTATGCATTGCTTATGATCTCACATATTACATCAATCATTACATGTTCTTTGACATCATTTATGACATCACTGATGACATCTAAAATGACACCATTGGTTACATCATTGATGACATCAATGAAAACATCATCCAATTAGTGTTTTTTTTAAAGATTACATAGCTGCAGGTAGCTACCATATTATTTTTCTACCTAATTTCATTCGGCCTGTGCCGAGCTAACAGGTGTGTTTCCAAAAAACATATGCTTATAATGTATCATAGGTGTGTAGAGGTAATGAACATGTTATGAACCTTTGTAGTGAAGAGTAACCCTGTGTGCAGGTGACTGTTGACAACTTGTGTCCAGTATATTCCATGCAAGTTTTTGAGTTCTGCAGAAAAAGTTTCCAACAGGGCAAAGATTCCATGTATTAGATACTAAGGGTCTGATTTAGAGTTTGGCGGGTGGCTTACTCCGTCACAAACGTGATGTATATCCTGTCTGCCATATTAAGATCTCCATAGGTTATTATGGGATTGTGATATGGCGGTGGGATCTCTGTCACTTTTGTGATGGAGTAACCCCATTTGCCAAACTCTAAATCAAGCCCTAAGTATTTCAAGCAGCCTTGAGTTATTAGGCACAATTGTCTCAGCATTACAATTTCTACATAAGATATAAGACTGTGTGTACTAGGTACTAACCTATGTACATGTGCTTCTTTTGCTTCATAAAATGAGATATCTGTAAAGTTTACACCACTGTATGAAGGCTGCAAGTAGTATAATCTTTAGCACCTTCAGACCTTGGTCATTTTAAGTAAATTGTGTCTTTTTTTGACAAGTGGTGTATAGAGTGTACACTGTTCTTAGAAGATACTTTTTATTATTCTGTGGTATAGTTCACATGAGAGTTTCACAGTCTACAAACAGTGTGGTAAAGAGTAAACTCTCCCAATAGTGTAAACAGTTTTCTGCTCATATCAACTTCATTTCTGAATGTTGCTTCGGTGAATGTGAGACGTTGGATACAGAAAAGACTGTTGATAGTAAGTTATTAATTTGGAAGAAACGCTGAGAATCTTGAAGGGTTTTGCTTTGTCTGCACATGTGTATACAGATTGAACACCATACCCAATAAAGGTTTCACATATACTTGTGCATCAGTGTAGGCTGGAAAGCAGATAACTAGTCTGCTCCCTGCTGGCAGGAGCATTCTTAAAGCTTCCACCTGCTGGGAGCAGATTCTGTGTTTGCTCCTGCATGGTGGGAGATTTTAAAATGTTTCTGCCAGGTGGGAGCAAACTCATGTTTACCTGACCATGCTGGTGCTGGCAGGAGAACCACTGTGTCCCAGGGGTGGGCTCCCCAAGACACAGCTAGTGAGCTAGCCCCGGGGTTTGGGTCCCCAGGGCCATTAATGGCTCAGGGAGGTGGGCCTTTTAAAAACTTTTTAAAAGGTGATTGACCTGGGGGATTGGGTCCACAAGGCCTGTGATGGCCCGGGCAGGGGGCTGCACAGTTCCTCTCCCCTTATTGAATGATTTCAGCCATGGGGATGGGCTCCCCAGGGCCTGTCATGGCTCAGCGAGGGGGACCACACACCCCTACCCCTTTTTAGTGAATTTCAGTCCCGGGATGGGCTCTCCAGGGACTACAATGGCTCAGGAATGGGAGCCCACAGGGCCTTGTGTATTTATAAGGGGGGGAAGCACAGACCCCCTGCCTGAGCCATTTTCCACCCCATCTTCTGGGGCCCAATGTGTTAATTAAAGAGAGAAGGCTGCGCATCCCCACTCCCTGAGCCTATTTTGGTCCCAGGGATGCCATCCTGCAGGGCTTCTCTTTTAAATAAGTGGGTGCCCACCCAGGGCACTGACCATGCAGATTTTGTGGCCTGCAGGGAGCCTCAGGGACCTCATGGCCCAAGCCAGCTCCCTAAATAATGGGGAAGCCAGCATTGCTCCAGACCAGAGGGAGCAGCTATTTATCTTGCTCCCTTTGGGCAGGAGCAACTTGTTTATGTTTCCCTGTCTGCCTCAGTGCGGGCAGGAAAACAGATCATAAGTCCATTCCCAGCTGGAGGGAGCATTTTTAAAGCTCCCGCCTGCTGGGAGTAGAGTTTGCATTCACTCTCATTTGCTGGGAGTTTTAGAAGTGTTCCCCGGGAGGGCTCACCGGGACACAAGAACTGAGCAGGCCCTGGGAGATAGGGTCCCTAGGCCCAGTAAAGACTCAGGAAGGGGGCTGCATGGCCTTCCTGCCCTAAAAAATACATTGGACCCTGGGGAATGGGGTCCCCAGGGACAAATACAGCTCGGTGATTGGTAGTGCACACCTCTCCCCACCGTTAGTAATCCGCCCTAAGTGATGGGGTGCCTGGGCTAAATATGGCTGAGTGAGGGGGACACATGCCTTCTCCCCATATTTTTTGAATCAGCCTTAGGGAATGGGATCCCCAAGGCTGAATATGGCTCTGAAAGGGGGGCCTGTGCCCCCTTCCCATATTAATAAATCAGGCCCTGGGGGATGGGGTCCCTGGGGTTGAATACAGCTCAAGGAGGGAGGGCATGAAGCCCCCATCCCCTTAATTAAACAATGTAGGCCTGGCTACCACTTTGTTTTTAATCATAGCAGATATTGTTGTTTTATTTTCTGTTTTAGCCCCAGGCAGGTGCTTCTGGGTCCCCCATAGGGGTGAGGGTATCCCTACCCTGCCTCCTTATATTACTTTTTTTAACATCCAGGACAGGGGACTAAGGGCCTGATTCAGATCTTGGTGGTAAAACCGGCTGTCCTGCCATAGCTTTGGTCCCAAGTACTTCATCAAGCTGACGGTCTTCTGCCCACCGTATTTAGATGTTCCAGTTCTGCCAGCGTGTTCTGCCAGTGGATTGCTGACTGTGGGAGACCATCTTGGGAGCCATTGTACATTGTACAATGGCAGGGACTATGAAAGTGAGGTAAGTGACACACACACACCATTCCTTAGCCATATGTGCATATTTGCACAACACACTACACACCACACAACATACACACTAATATCCATTTCCATTACACCACAACACGTATGAACCAGAAACACACACTGCCATACTTCCATGACATAACATACATACCATTAATGCTACACACACATACAACACAACCACAACTACAAACAAACTGCGCCCTGGGGTGGTGGTGCATCTATAATTTAGGGGGAGGTCCCATGGCCTCCCCAAGTCTCTAATAGACCTCATGGACCCCATTCCCTAGGGGTGATATTTTAATGACGGGGCCCACATCGCCCACCTACCCAAGTCTCTAAGAGGCCCGCTGACCTCATCTCCCAAGGCTGATTTTTCAATGAAGGGGAGGGGAGCCACATGGCCCTCCTCCTTCAGCCTGTAAAGGCCCTGAGGACCCCCATACCCCTGGCTGTATCAACAAATAAGGGGACGGGGCACTTCTCCCCCTCCCAGAGCCTTAAAAGGCCAGAGGACCCCAACCACCTGGGCTGAACAAAATATAAAAGGATGGGTGGGTTGCATGGCTTCCTTCCATGAGCCTCTTAAGGCCCCTGGGGGACCCCATTCCCTGGGGCCGGCTCACTGACTTTGTCCTGCCAGCCCACCCGCGGCACACAGTTGTATCCCTGCTGACATCAGTGCAAACAGGGATGGCTGCTTGTAGGGGGGATTGGCTTTAAGTATTGGCTTTAAGTATAGAAACAAAATATTACTTTACATTAAAAAACCGTAGAAAGTCACAGAAAAAAACAAAGGCTGAAGTAACAATATAGTTAGGTGAAAATGTAAGTGAAAATGTACTGTTATAAACATACAAAACCACGGAATTCAGGGTTTGCTAAATTTTGCCTGGACCTAGAATGCGTCGTATGTATGCATAAATACGTCTACTATATGCATGTCTATCTATCTATCTATCTATCTATCTATCTATCTATCTATCTATCTATCTATCTATCTATCTATCTATCTATCTATCTATCTATCTATCTATCTATCTATCTATCTATCTATCTATCTATCTATCTGTCTGTCTGTCTGTCTGTCTGTCTGTCTATCTATCTATCTATCTATCTATCTATCTATCTATCTATCTATCTATCTATCAACCTTTAGTCTTTGTAAATGGGGAGTGTTTGTGGTTCAGTGACACTAGTGGGGCGTGTAAAGAAGGGTGTCAGTGAGGGATTTTTCCATTGGAGGTCTGGGTGTGGATGTCAAGTGAGTCCTACTGACTGGTATTGAGATTCTGTTCTTAATAAGGAGGGCAGTCAGATCACCAGGGTAGTGGGGCTATATAGTCTCCATCTCTGTAAGATGCTGTGCAAGATTTTTTAATAATTGCACATAGCTTTATTGTGACAATAGTGGAAATGTGTAGCTAGCAGAACACACATTGGCAGTAGCATTTGAATCAAGCTCTCTGCTAGTTCTCTTTTGTCAAAGTCTGTCATCATGGCTTTGGCAGTTGCATCTCCTTTCCTTCGTAGTACGTAATCATTGATAGACCTGTGCTGCTAAAACAGACATTTCAGCATGTAGGAGGTGGAGTTCCAACAGATTGTCGCCTCCTGTGTGAGAACTTTTACAGGGACTCTATTTAGCACACAGAAGGATCCACAACTGCTTCCAGGCATTGAACGAACGACTGAAATTAGTGCAAATATGGTGACAGGTGGTACATACTTTGTTCAAAAGTGCTTCTTTTTTTAGGAAGTCCTTCATAATTTGGTTGATTCAATGTGCTAAACATAGGAGTCAGCCATAGCTTTAACAATATTTCCCTCATCGTCAGTGGCAACAAATCCAGTGCTGAGACCTCTGGATGGAAACCATTCTTACTAGAAGTTGTCAGCTGTAAGTGATTTCTTCATGGAGAACATAACAGAAAAAACAATTTATTAACCATAAGAAATGTGTCTGGCTGTGAGAAAGTTAATTAACAAATTAAAAGTGTATTTGACATTTCTTTGCAGTTGCTAACACGATAGGCCTTTGAAATGTACATGACAAATAAATGTGCATGTGTTTCTTTCTCTCTAAAATACAAAAATATCTGTTAGTCTGTTGGATCTTTCCTTAGCTAACAAGATGTAATATTTTCAAGAATAACGTCTGCAGCGTGGTTTGGCTAAATTAAATGTTTACATCATCATTTTATGTGACACTTCCTTATGCAAAGAAATTAATTAATGCAATGTATTTTAAGGTTGTTATTTCACTACAGGTGGAAAGATTAACTGAACACGGAATGCTTGCACCTACAATTATAGTGTAATTGTATTTCGATGATGCAAGTGTCCAGACAGAAAGCAGGAGAAAATGTTTTCATTTTTGTGCAACTTCTTATTTACGCTACTGACAGAATGCTCTGTATTTAAAAATGTCACAAAAGCTGCTAAAAGAACGTTATGTATTTAAAAATGTCACAACATTGTTCTGTAATACATTAATCATTCGTATTGTTCAATAGATTAGAAGAGTGCTAAACTTTATGATCAGTTAGTTTATTTTGGGTTCATTTCATCATTTTTCTTTTTAGAGCTTATTGGATCATTTTTCATTTGGCAGGCTCACTTTAACTTACTTGGCTCGATTGTTCTTTTGACTTATGTTTGCTTATTTCCAGACACACTTCACATATGCAGATATTTTTACAGGCTCCCTGAGCGCACTTTGGACTTGTAGTGCAGAATCAATCCTCTGTGCTTAATACGAATGATTTGGCCTTTGAATGTGTTTTTTTAATTTGGCTTACTTATTGTTTGTTTATGTACTGTGAGCAAACCATTGATTTAATGATTTGTACAATTGTTGTTGGTTACATCACTGCTGTAATGTCAATTATACTTTGTGAATATATCTAATATTTAAAAGACCAAGGCCCATATTTACACTTTTTTAGCGCCACATTTGTGTAATTTTTGTACGCTAAACCGGCGCAAACTTACAAAATACAATGCAGCGCTAAAAAAGTATAAATATGGGCTCAAGTGAGAGCCTGTTTTGGAATTATTCATGACAGAGTTTTTGAATCCACGTTGCCTCATGCTGCTCCTGCAGATCGGCCTTTTTTGATAGAACAAAGTGTCAACAGCTACATGGGCCTTGACTCCCGGAACCATCCCACCCCTGGCCACCAACAGGATGTGCAGATTTAAAAAAGAACTAAGGCCCATATTTATACTTTTTTCGCGCCACATTTGCGCCATTTTTTGATGCAAAAGCGGAGCAAACTTACAAAATATAATTGTATTTTGTAAGTTTCCCCCACTTTTGCATCTAAAAAACGACACAACTGTGGCGCTAAAAAAGTATAACTATGGGCCTAAATTTGCAATAAATACAAGGCCATTAACAAGCACCTACACTAATAATAAAAAATGTCTCTAGCAACACAAACTGTGAGATGTGAAAAAATATATCACATGCTACAGCAGACTAGGCCCCAAAAAGTAAAATGCACAACAGTATAAAGACAGTCTGTACAAAATTCACAAACACACAAGGAAAATGAATAAACGTTGTTAACCTCAGGCCTCCACCATCGAAAAATGTCCATATTCCTTAATGTCACGTGGGCATGCATGCTACCTCCCTAATTTGTAATCCAGGCCATCAGCAACAAGGAAAATGAAAAACTAAGGAACAGAAACAGTGGCGTCTGACAGCACAAACATTTTGCAAAGAATTGCACTCAACCTCCCTAATTTTTAAAACAAAGTATAGACTCCAGTTTCCACGGTTGGATGAAGGAGTAGAGTTTGCAGGCAAATGAAGAGTGATGCTTTACTCCCGAATTTTAAATCCATAATAAAAGAGGGCTGGACAAAGCACTGTAATGAGTTTTCATGACAGGAAGAGAATGTTGGTACTGTCTGTACAGTAGCCTTGCCTTCTATGGCATTCCTCTGTGAAACATAACATTTTACCTTTTGAAAAAATGCATTTCATGCTCAAAATTCACTCAAACGGTCCACTCGGGGAAAAAGGTAATGCAAAATGATTTCCTGATGTATTTTATTTTTTGGGCAGTACAAAAATGCTGCTCGCATTTGGGTCTCACACACTAATCACATTTCCATTCTCCCTCAAGAGGATTTTTCCCTGAATAGACATCTAGCTTTGTGTGGCAGGATAATGACAAAATCTCAGGCATTACACACAATTTTCAGAATGCAAAATTCTCAAGATTATGTCAGATTATGGGCCTCATTACGACTTTGGTGGCCTTTTCGGAAGACCGCTGTGGTGGCGGCTGCCAAAAGACCACCATGTTGGCGGTAATCAGACCGCCGTGTTAAGAGTCACACACTGGAGACCGCCACTAAACAGCCATAAATCCGACACCACCATTGAAACAGGTGAGCGGGAAAGAGGCGGTTCCACTTCCAGCACCACCAGCTTGACAACTTTCCACCCACCAGATTATGAGCCACAAATCACCACAGCAGTTCTACCCTGGTGGAAAATCATTGGCGGTGCAAAACCAAACCGCTGCACTCACAAACTCACTTCAGACAGAACATAACACCACATTGGCCAGTTCGAATACCCCACACCTGACACACATACACACAACAGACACACCTACTCACAGCACTATATAGCACACCCCACACAGCCCACAACCCTTTGCAACCAAAACGACAATCGCATCCACCAAGAGTAGGCAAAAATTGGCAGATTTCACCCCAGAAGAGCTGGTGAAACTTGTGTGCGGGGTCATACCCTGTATGGACAGCTGTATGGGGCACCAGAGAAACATGTGAGCCCAATACCATAGTTATGTGTAATAGGGGTGTGTGTGATTGTGTAAGGGGTAAGTGTACTGGGGAAGGAGTACATGCATGCAGAGGGCATGAAGATGAGGTGAGCCGAGAGGAAGGCATGTGTGGGCACTTGGTGAGTCAAATGTGTATTGTCTAATGCTGTTGGAATGGGGCATGTGTACCTGACTTTCTCCTTCTGTCTGTGTCATCCATGCAGGTAAACAACCATCAAAAGAAAGGGATCTGGCGTGCTATCGCCAAGCAAGTGCGGACCCTGGGGGACCAGAGCCGGCAGAGCACCCATTGCAGAAAGCAGTGGGAAGACCTGAGACGCTGGGCCCGGAAGACCTCAGAGGCCGACCTGGGGCTGTCCTGCCAATGAGGGAGAGGTGTCCATCGGACCCACACACCCCAAATGGCCTGCATTTTGGCAGTGGGCTACCCTGAGGTGTATGGATGTTTGAGGGCAGCACAGCAGCCACAAGGGGGTGAGTACTGACTGTATATTGGCACTTGGCTGGGCTTAATAGGGATTTGGTGCCTCACTGCAGGCAAAGTGACATTGTTGTAATAACATCCTGTGTTTCGTCTATTGGAAATGGGTATTATTCACCCTGGCTGAGTATAAATAGTAGATGTGTTGGAATGATTTACTGTCAGTGGGATGTACATTTCCCATTCCTAGACCTCTCCATGCCTGGAATGTGGAGATGCTCTAATGACATAGGCACGTGTGAGACCATCACGCCTATGCAATGGATGTGAGTATTAGTATTACCCTAAGCATTGAGTGTGACCAGCTCCATACATCTGCATTTGTGGCTCTGAGGTGTCAGTTCCCTCCCATCTGTGTAGCATACCTGTATATGCTACTGTGTGACTCTACTTTCATCATAGGGACTAAATATATCATGTACTGGTAATGGTATTGACTGGATGTGGGGCTGCCATTAAAGCTCCACAACAGATATTGCCTTCATGTGACTGGATTATTGATTTGATAGCTATATTGCCATATATAGATGATCTGCTGACTATAGGGTATGTGAGGTTAGGCAATCTGGGATACTGATACATGTACAATTCATGAGGTCTGGTTGCAGACATCATGCATTCCTAGGTGCAATACTTGTGGGGATGTAACCGTTAAACCAATGGGATGGTACTAGAGGTGATAAGTGCCTTTTCCAGATCTCATATATGTCACCATGGTATGTATATGGGATGTATGACAATGCCCTAGCAATTGATATGCTGCGTTGCAGAGTAACTGCCTACACCATGTCCTAATGGTATGTTGGGGGCACATCTGATGGGCTGGGACTTTCCTGCTTGCCTTGACCAAGCTGAAGTGGCAGATTAGGAGAGGTTGGCCTATTGCATGACGCATGACATGTAAATGTGAATCTAATGTGGCATTTAAGGTCATATTTATACTCTACTAGCACCAAATTTGCGTCATTTTTTTACGCAAATTCAGAGCAAAACTAACACCATATTTATACTTTGACGCCTGACCCCGCAAACGTCAAAATTTATCAGTGTGCGTCATTTTCTGGATGTGTGAAACCGCCTTGCGTTAATGATATGCAAGGTAGGCATTTCCATCCAAAAAATGACTGAAACACCTGTGCGCCATATTTATCCAACCGGGCAAAAATGGCACACGGCTGAGAGGAGGAACCGGAAAATGACATAAATCCCGATTTGCATAAAAAATTAATGCCTGGGTCAGGGCAGGCGTTAAGGGACCTGTGGGCTCTTTTCCGTGGTGGGAGACCATGGAAGCAGTCCACAGGTGCCCTTCCCTGCACCCAGGGACACCCCCTGCCATCCTAGCCCACCCCTGGAGGACACCCATGGACCCATACATGGTGAGTGCAGGTAAGTATAATTTATTTATTTATTTTAAGTGGCATAGGGGGGCCTAACTTGGGACCCCTACATGCCACTGTGCCCAATGACCATGCCCAGGGGACCGAAGTCCCCTGGGCATGGCCACTGGGCAGTAATTTCCACGGGGGTTGTGTGTCAAAAGATGGCACAAGTCAGGTTAGAGCCAATATTTTTTACTCTAACCTGACTCACACCATTCTTTGACACACAACCCCCATTCTTCCCTACGACTCCGCTGCCCGGTTAGAACCATTTATTTTGACGCTAACCAGGCCGCAGCGCCGGCTAACGTCATTCCATAAATAAGGCACCTGGCTGGCGCGTTGGAATGGCGTTAGCCGGCAGTAAACTTTTTGTTCAATCAGCTGGACATCCAATGGGTGATAGGGGCATGGAGAGGTATGATGTGTATTCAGGCATACAATTGATACTTAATCCAGGGTATGCTGTGCCAGCAGAAATGGCTTTGGTAGTCATCATGTGGATGACTCCAGTTGTGCTGTCCAACTTAGATATTGATGTAGGTGTGAGGGTTGCCATACAGGTGTGGTAGTAGTGTGTTTTGGTTACATGATGTAGGTAATGTGTATTGGCACCTGCGATGGCCTAGCCGGGATAAGTATTGTCACAGACGTGCTTGTTAACCAGTGTGTATAAGAGCTATATGTTAACCCATTTTCACCCTATCTCTCTCTCTCCCCCTCTCTATTTGTGTGCATCCACATTGTCAGGCGAAGGAGAAGGGGCACAGGCGAGTGGGGAAGCAGCAGCCCACAGGACCCAGGAAGCTGCAACCAGCGAGAGCGAGGGACCCAGTGGGACGGGTGGTGAAGGGAGTGCCACTGGAGAGACCGAATCTACCACCCGTTCTTCAGAATCCTCCTCCAGTGGGCACTCCCTGGCAGTGGAGGACCCATCTGAGATCACCCCAGCACCATCTTTGTCCGCCACCACCCTTACTAGCTCCACCCTCCCTGTAGCTCCCCACCCAGTTGCCCGTGCCCGCTCACCCAGGGGGATGGGCATCTCCTTTGCCGCAGGCACCTCTGCCCCTGCCCCAGTCAGTCCTGCTGCCCTCAGTGAGGAGACTATTGACCTCCTGAGGTCCATATCTGTAGGTCAGTCCACCATTGTGAATGTCATCCAGGGACTGGTAGCTCAAGTCCAACAGAGCAATGCGCTCCTGGAGGGCATTCACAGTGCCATGGCTGGCCTCCAGAGGTCCTTTCAGGCTCTGGCCTCCACACTGACAGCAGCCATTCTCCCTTTGTCTACGAACCCCCCTTCACCTACCTCTTCCCAATCCCAAACCACTCTCCACAAACCCAGCCAAAGCACACATAGGCATGCATCCACCTCAAATGACAAGAGTCCCACTGACAAGCACAAGCATCACAAGACCCACCACCGGCATGCACACAAACCACACCCACCTGAAAACACACCCAAATCCACTACCTACAGTGACTCCCCCATAACCCCCTCTTTCACAGACACTACACCAGACACACCTGCAGCCACCACACCATCATTCACAAATCCAGCCACAACACCTGTCTTACCCACAGTCACCACAATATCAGACCTGCTGACATCTACCCCAGTCACCACATCCACCACAACCACCGACACTCACACATGCAGCACATGTACCATACCTGAAGACACCACCCCAACAGACAGTCACCCATCCAGCAATGCATCTCCCTGCACCTCCTCCCCTTCCTCCCAAGACACCTAACCACCCGCACTCACCCACTTAACAGACACCCAGCACCCACAAGCATTCCACACACACTTGCACCCAAGACATCCACACCAACACATTTTACAACCACTCCCTCTCCATCCACTCCCAAACCCATTTGCCATGACCACCCCCATGTGTCTAAGAAGCATTTCCTCTTGGAGTTATCCTTCTTCCCTACTCCTCTCCCACCCTGTGATACCCCCAAGCGTTCTTCAGCCCTCCCCAAGTCCAGCCCTTCCACCTCCAACTCCTCCCCTGCCCCCGCTAGTGCCCAAGTCCCTCCCCCTGCCAAGCAGTCCACCCCTTCCAAGCCCAGGCCCAAGGACCCCCCCCCAAACCTAAGCCCAAAGACAACCCTTCCAACCCCTTCTTTCACCCGCCCAATCCCTGAAGTGCCTGCTTGCCCCCTTGATGCCCCTACCCTGTGGAGTTTATTTTCCAGTCAAGTTGGGGCACTCTAAGGTGCCATTTGTGCCTTTGGCACTTTGGACTGGCCATTGGCCTTTTAATTGTACATATGTTTGTTCTTATATTTTTTTCTTACACAATACATCTGGCCCAACATGTCGTTTGATTTGATGTTGACATACTTGTCCTGCCTTTCTTTCAACATGGCTGTTTGGTGTTTGTGGGCTTTGGTTTGTGCATGTGTGATGTGTGTGTGTTGGTTGTGCCAGCTGTTGTGCCTGGGCTGTATACGTGGGTGTGGCCCTGCCATTTGTCCCGCTGTCAATGCTGTGTAATATGTGTAAGATATGTTTGTGTTTATCACATGCATGTATGTAGCAAAATTGTGTTGTGTTTGTGTAGAGATGTGTTATGGTGGTGTTGTATGCCCTTGTGTGGTTGTTGTGTGCACGTTCGTGTGTGTGGTGATGGCTATGTCATATGCGTTATGTGTGGTGTTAGTGTATTGTGACGTATGCTTTATTATATGGCAGTGTGATTGTGTTTATTGGTTGTCTGGTGTTGTTACGTGTTGCTGTTAGTATGTGTTGTCATGTGGAGGTGTGCAATGACATTGCTTAGTGAAGCGTTTGTGTAGGTGCAGTTGTGATGTCTTTGTTTGTATCAGTGCTGTTGTGGATGGCTATGTTAGAGAGTGCTGAGTGCTGTGTATCTGTGGGTTGGTGTGTGTATAGCATGTGTGTGTTGGCCATGGTGTGTGTAGTACGGGCCCTGGTATGTATAGTAAGGGTGTGCATGTGTGTATGTAGGTGTGTGTTTATGTGCATATGGGTGTGTGGTTACGTGTGTATGTCGCCGTCGTAAGCCGTCTCAGATGTGTATGTTGTGTGTGC
Organism: Pleurodeles waltl; assembly: GCF_031143425.1. Lineage (NCBI taxonomy): Eukaryota > Metazoa > Chordata > Amphibia > Caudata > Salamandridae > Pleurodeles > Pleurodeles waltl. Next base: position 638,854,413 of record NC_090436.1, on the reverse strand, counting down.
GTGTGTAGTGTCGGTTTTCCCTACAATGTCAGGTAGGTGTGTGTACTCACGGTTGTTGTCTTCGTCGCTGTTGCTGGTTCCGGAGTCATTGTGTGAGCAGGAGCAGTAGGAGGACTTCCAGTTCAGGTTCGATGGTGGCTCCAGTCGGGTATGTGTTCTAGAAGGTGAGTGTTTCCTTTTCTAGAGTTGGTTTCCACCAGGGTTTTCGTGGTGGTCGACCGTGGCGGAAAGCTTGGCAGTGTGTAGCCTCGTAATATTTCTGGCAGGAACATGGTCTGCCACCGGCCTGAAGGTGCCTACCACCATCCTTGGTGGCATGTCTGCACTGGAGCTACTGGCTGTTGTTTGGCTGTGTTCTGTTGGGAAGATCGCCATGGTCATAATTTGGCGGTCCTCACAGACAGCCCTATTGGTGGTACGACCGACAAAATGGCAGTCCTGGGACCGCCAAACTCATAATGACCCCCTATGTCTACATGAAAAAAATTACACATGGACATAGCCTGCATCAGTATTAGTGTCAGAGGCAGTGAGCACACAGTTCTGGTCCATTCCCTATAGCATTAACTTACTACACTATTGTATTCACTGCTTTAAGAACCAAATGTTTAACAGTTTCATGAGCAACACAACATTTTTTCCACTGCTGGTATGCGTTGTTTCAATTGGGGGTCACATTGTGTTGTACTTTGAACAAAAGTGGCAATTCTGCTACAGTTTATGGTGGATGCCTTTCAAATTTACCACCTCCAAAGCAAAGGTCATCTGATTTCTTTCATAATACTATTCTGTAAGGGTAAAATTTAGTTGCCATTGCGGGTGTTCAGGAAAGGGGCTCTACTTCCAGTTTCCATATTGTTCTAGCCAAAGCTGTTGCTTCATTATGAGACTTTCTTTATAGGATATCTGTAGGCACCACACGTACAGTAGCCCACCTATTACAACACCTTTCCTCTGAAAAAGATCTATTGGCTTAGCCAATATTTGAAAATATGTGTGTATTCAGAACTCATAATTTCCAAAATGTATTTAAAGCTGATACTTTACTGATAAATCATGCAGCACTGGGAGACTTGTTATTACCATGGTGTTAGTACCTAGGTGCAAGGGGTATTGCAGTTTACTGGTATATGTTAACCTTCTAGAAGCATTCCAAATTGACAAAGTCCTTTTACGTTACTGCTGGCAATCCTGCACTGAAGTGATCATGGATCACAATTTTGCATAGGATGGCCACTAAGGTAATCTTTTCTGATGTGTACAACATTGATAACATTAGTAGCTCAGGACTATTTTAATTGAATACAGTAGCTTTTGTTACTGAAATGGTTGGAGATAGCTGCTCTAAATGTTTTTCTTGTTTCAACAGTGGTTTCATTCAGACTTTAGATAGGTATAGATCCATCCATCCACCCATCCATCCATCCATCATCCCTTTACTCTCCATCCTTTCACTTGTTCATCCACATATCTATTCATCCCTTTAGTCTGGCATCCTTTAACCTGCCCATCCACTTAGTCAGCCATCGTTTTACTCTATCATTCTTTCACCTGTCCAGCCACCTATTAATTTGCTCATCCAACCGTCCATCCATCCGTCCCTTTACAGTGCCATCTTTTTACTTGTCCATCCATCTATCTATCCATCCCTTTACTCTGCCATCCTTTCACCTGCATATCCACTAATCCATTCAGCCAGCCAGCCAGCCATCCACTCATTCATCCATCCATCATCTCTTTACTCACCATCCTTTCACTTGTCCATCCACATATCCATTCATCCCTTTAGTCTGCCAACCTTTAACCTGCCCATCCACTTAGTCAGCCATCGTTTTACTCTATCATCCTTTCACCTGTCCAGCCACCTATTAATTTGCTCATCCACCCGTCCATCCATCCGTCCCTTTACGGTGCCATCTTTTTACTTGTCCATCCATCTATCTATCCATCCCTTTACTCTGCCATCCTTTCACCTGCATATCCACTTATCCATTCACCCAGCCAGCCAGCCAGCCATCCACTCATTCATCCATCCATCCATCATCTCTTTACTCACCATCCTTTCACTTGTCCATCCACATATCCATTCATCCCTTTAGTCTGTCAACCTGTGACCTGCCCATCCACTTATTCAGCCATCCTTTTACTCTAACATCAGTTCACCTGTCTGTCCATCTAGTCATTTGCTCATCCACCTTTCCACCCACCCATCCATCCATCCACCCATTCATCCACCCATCATCCTCCCATCCATTCATCCATCCATCCATCCATCTATCGTTTTACTTTGCTATCCTTTTACCTCTCTATCCACCTTCCCATCAGTCATTCTTTTACCCATTCATCCATCTACCCATACATATATCCACCCACTTATACATCCACTCACCGATTCATCCACTAACTCATTCCTCCATCCTCCCCTTCTTTCTTTTACCCTTCCTTCCACTCAATATTCCTTCCTTCTTTCTCTTTTCTATTTACCCACCTTTTGTTTTTCTTTGCCCCCTTGCTTTTCTTTTGATGCTGTATTCTTTCATTGACCTAATTAAGAAGTTTTGTCTGCTAAGATGCAGACAGAGGAGGCTGGTAAAGAGCCCCATCTGTGCTGTTGTGGCCGACCCTGCTGTAGCAGGTTCATGGCGCCCCTGTATTTGAGAAACAGCATAATGTTTGGCAGAAAAAATATCCACATTTACCATTTATTTAGTGTTTTGTGTGTTTATTTAATTATTTATTTATTTACTTAATTATTACACTAAAAAACAAGATATCAGCATGCTATCTGTAAGAAAGTCATCCTTTTAGCACTGTTCACCCCCATTTGTTTTATTGATACTGGTGGTAACTGACTCTGACTGTGCCCTGAGCTCTGCTAACCAGGCCACGAGCCAGTGCACTGATTAAAAAGACCCCTGTATGTCCCTAAAATACAATAAGGCAAAGGAGGATTCAAACTGCCTCAAAGTCTCTAATATATAATAGGTCAGGGAGGTATAGAGGCCCAGTAGATTTCCTGCACTGGAATGTGCACTGCTGTGTTGCCTGTCATGCTTTGCAGTCTGTCTGTAAAAGTATAATAGATGCAAATTCAAATTTGGAATTGAAGGTACTTCCAAAGTGGTGATCTACCTTATTTTTACACACACACCACCTCTAAGGTCTCCTGTAGGTGTCCTAGGGGTGGGATGTCATTTAAGTATAAGAAAGGACATTATAAAAGATGCTTTATATGCTCTGGTGAGGAACAAACTGCCCATTTCGTTTTCCCCATTGTAGACACTTAGCTTCAGAGGCTAACATTGGGATATTTTATTTAATTATAAATACCTCTAGGAAGGAGCTAAAAATATCATTTTAGGTCTTAAAAATTGTCACTGTTGAATTTATCAGAACAAATACAGAAGAGTATTTTTAGGACTTTCCTTTTCGGTGAGCCAAATCCAGCCTTTCCTGATTAGTCAGCCTTAACAGGCTAAGCCATGCTGCTTTGAAGAGGTGATAAGTGGAGTGTACAGAGCAGAGGTTTTCTGGTGGGGGGAGCTCTGCAGCTGCAGAGAACAGGCCGGAAAGGGGGTTGGGTAAATCATACTGGACTTCAAAGAGAGTAGGGCAGTAAGGAATGTCAGCCAGGTCTACCCCTCCTTCCTGTCCCTCCTACTTAGATGGCAGCCCCAGGAATGGAATTTGCAGACGATCTGGAGGGGGAGTGTTAATGGAAATGAGCCAGAACAGTAGGTTGGTTTAGCCGGGACTTACTCTCCTGGAGAAGAATCCCCAATCTTGAATTCTAAAGTGCAGTGCTTTGTGGGACAAGAATATGCCACACTTTGGAGGAAACTGTCATGCTTTTGGGTGGTACTCAGTACCTTATTGGATGGGAATGCCACCCGTTTGTACTCCCGGATCATTGAATAAATATGTGAGAGCTGGATGGCAACTCAGATCTGCTGCCTGAAACTACAAGGATAAGAAGGACTGCCCTGCTAGAACCCTGGTCTGCCCCCCAAAGGATTGTGCTCTGAAGGACTGCTCCTGCTGCACACTGGGAACTACAGCCCTGAAGATTTTGCCTTGCTTCAAAAAGGGTTAAGGAGTGAACTCCCTGTAAGCAATAGGTTAACAGAGCTTTCTTGCACCATCTCCCTCAAGAGGTCCCCAGCCTGGAGTGCGTCCAGTAAACCTTTAAGGATTTGGTCAGGTGCAGTGAGGGAATTGTAGTTCTAAACTTCCGAGGACCATCTCAGAGCGTCTAGAGCCTTGGGTTTGTGTTTTGAACACTTTGAACCCTCAAGGGAAACTTCAGAAAGAAGTTCCAGGCATTTTGAGAAGTTTTGAGCAACTTTTGGAAAAAGCTTGATAAGTGGACCGACCCAATGGATTTCAAATTCATCCTGTTGCAAGCTCCAGGGCTACGGACTTCCACGATTTGACCTGAGCCTCATGAAGGAGCAATCTAACGATGGTGCATTGAAAACAGCCTTCTGGAGGGGACAACACGACATCAAGAGAAAACCTTCCAGAAAGGTTTCTAAGTCCAAAGGTAAAATATTGACTGGAGCCTCCCACTTAGTGTATCCGACCAGGGGACCAGGGGTCCATTGCAGTAAGCCTCAAACTTTGACTTTGTTCGGGTTGATAGAGCGTTTCGTACTAGTAATTTACCTATACTTTGGACGCTCTTTTGGCCGATGAATCTTTTGGCTAAGTGGGACCCTCTCCACCCTTAATCAGTCAATTTAATCAAACCAATAATCAATAACGAACATAAGCAATGCCCTGATCAACATAACACTTAACAATTAATCCAGAATACATTTTCGGCGAACCCTGACCTTTCAGTCAGGAATAACCACACCAGTTTATTCAAAGTTAGTGAATTTATTTCCCTATATTAACAAAGCTAGCACAATATAGATGTGTCTCAACACCAAATGATAAACATATATGAACATTAATAGCTGTCCGTAACGGCGAAATAGGTGCAATCTATGCAGCATTTGAATAACAAGGCATTCGATAATAGCAATGCAAATCACTAAAACTATAATCTGTAATGAGCTAATTGCATACATTTAGTCAGCATAACAAGGTCTCAAATTGCATCGTGCAACAAAAGGAATCCTCATCTAACCTCAAATTAGCATCGGCATGTGGGACTTCATGCAAAAACAATTTACCAACATTAATTTAGAAAACTCCTAACTAGGGCTCTTATCAAAATCAGCAGTTGGTTACCTAAAAGAAACACAATGCAATTGTACAATTTCCTTTCATATTTACCAATTTCAATCAGCATTCAAGGAAGTCTTCGTCTCGCAGGTACCGTTTCTCGATCAGCATGGGACGGGGCAAAGGGGCAGGGGTGGACGGGGCAGTTGCCTCACGGCGGCAAGATAAACTACTACTTCATGCAAAGGGACAAATCAAAGTTAAATTCTCTAGGGTAAGAATCATTTAAGTCTCTTTCTCTCGATTAGAGAAAGCATCAAAGTCTCTTTCAAAATGGCGTCGCAGCAAGGTGGGCCATAATAGCTGCAATGTCCAAATGTTCGTAATCGCTGGCAAATGGCTGCTTTCTTCTCGTACACCTGGTTTAAATAGACAACAGTTCAAATCCAGTAGGGTCTTCCATTGGAGGGTTCATAGGTTAGCTTCAAGTTATCCAATCAAAAACAACAGTTCTCAAGCTTTTACTTAAGCATACATTATCCTTGGAGACGGGTACGCAAGTTGCAACATTTTATACCAATTAACTCATTTTCAGAGCTTCCATTGTCCGCACCTGCAGATTGACCTTGGAGTAAAGAGAAAAATGCCGGGCTGGCACGAAACCTTAAGATAAGCATGTGAACGATCTCAGTGGAAAAGTACAGCTTCAAGCAAGAATACACGTTTCATTAGCACATTGGAAAAATACGAGCATTTAAACCGTGAGACAAGGCAACTAGGCCGAAGCCTGCACTAAAGTAATGCTAAGCTAAAACATTTCAAACAAGCAAATCATAGCACACGTTTACGATTATGTCGGATTAGTGCAATTCTAATACATCACGTTATATAAAGCACGCTTATAAATGTTGGCAAACTATTCTGAGGGCACATTTTGTCCCCGTACAATCTTTATTAGTTCGTTTAAAGTCACACATGATTATTTCACACTACGTTTATGCGTTAATAAATGTAAAACCTTCATTTCTGCTTCATCAATCCCTCCTCTGATGACTACTTGTCATCACACCAAACCATGCCCACAAATTTTATTCCATTAAAATTCTGTCAGTTCTCTTTTCCTTTTAATTCCCCTAGTTTTCGCTTTGTATTCTTCTGCCATTCTTTTCATCATTTTCTCTTCCTTCCTTCTTCTAATTCTTTCCATTATCATTATTATTCCCCTTTTTATTCCCCAAATCCCAAATATGCAAATCAATACTATTAAAATTCCCTGTATTATTTTTAGTAATATTCCATTCCAAATTCCCCCAATCCAATTTCCCACTGAAGCAAGTCCCTTTCCGACCTTCTCCCACACTCCTGGTTCTTTCAATTCCTTCAAGTCTGCACTCTCTTTTGTTAGATTAGCAAGCATAGTTTTAATTTTCACACTGTTGTCCGGAATATATGTGCAACAGTGGCGCGCACCAAGCATTTTGCAAACGCCGCCATCCTTTGCTAAAAGAATGTCTAAGGCAAGCCTGTTTTGAAGAGTCATAGCTCTTTCCGCTGCAAGTTCAGCATCTATCAGGATTATAGCACCTGAAAACTTTGTCAACATGTTATCCACTATAGTGGACAACTTTCTTATTTTGATGGAATTCAACACGACTCCCAATGAAGGAATCATGGCTCCAAATATATCTCCTACCACAGCAGCTGCGGTTTCTCTTTTCTGGATACGATGGGATCCAGATGTCTTTGGAATCATCGATAGGTCATCCAGCTGATAAACCTTTGGGAACACTATACCCAAATAACATCTCCCCCACCATCCCTTTGGAAGACGATAATAGGCATTATACCCACAAATGTAATATACACCTGGAATGACAGGGTCAAGTCCGTTCATCATGAATGTCCATTTGGCCTTAAAGATAAACGTATGTTTACACTCACTCGCTCCTACGAAAATGTTATCATAATAAGATTCACCTCGATATATACAAAATTTCCCTACATGCCAAGCATCTAAAGCAATTCTCCCTTGTGTCTTTATTGCGGCAAAATCATAATTATCTACTGAAGTCCTCTTATGTAGCTCCTTTTCTAATTTCGCATTCATTTGTGCCCTTCTATCATCTGTGCGATCTAAAAAGCTTATTTCTACTGCAGAGAGCGAGCAGGTAAGGTTTTCCCTATGAGCGTGAGCCGTTTCAAAAGGTTGCATTGGCTCGAAAAATTCCCTCATTATTTTAGCATCCCAATCTTTAGCAATCTGGCTTAGCTGCGCTATTATAGGAACATATGCAAAGGTAACATCATAATTCGAGTAAAAATACTGTATGTTAGTCTGACCATAAAACCTAGACATTACTATACTACATGTAATCCCGTATGTAAGAGGCATGTGGTGATAAGTCACCCCTTCCTTTACTGATGTCGGTATCTGTGTACACACATAACAATCTTTTGCATCCATAGTCTCAACATATTCTGTTAGCAAGCGATAGAAAACATTATACGAAAGTTCTTTCTTATCATGCAAGTGTCTCTCATCTAATTCTAGTCTTTTCAATGCGGTTAGTTCAGTGACAGTAACAGGAGCAAAAGTAGAAGCATCAATTTTCTCATCCTCACCCTTACCATGCATTCCAAGCACTATTGCCATTATTATTAGTACACATGCAATTACCAAGCCTATACACACATATTTACAATATTTCTTTCTTATGTTTTGTGTAGCGTACCCAGTCATGATCTGTATAGAATCAGAGAGCTGGAAGCACCTGTAAAAGAAACTATTTAGCAATTCAGTTACAAAGCTGAACGAGCGCAATGTTTCACACAGTTTTCTTCAAGAGGCCAGTCACTTATCGGTTAGCAGCATTTGTCTCAATTCGGCAATAACTCAGGGCCTGATTCTAACTTTGGAGGACGGTGTTGAACCGTCCCAAAAGTGGCGGATATACCACCTACCGTATTACGAGTCCATTATATCCTATGGAACTCGTAATATGGTAGGTGGTATATCCGCCACTTTTGGAACGGTTTAACACCGTCCTCCAAAGTTAGAATCAGGCCCTCAGTCTTTTATCAGTTCAGCAAGTGTCTTATCCGGTTTAGCAATGTCTCAGCTGGTTGTTTGTATCCCGTTAGATTTATAGCAATCAATGTCATTTATTACCCTTTCAATCGACAGAGTCCATAAAACTTTTCTTTTCTATTGGTATCTCTTCTTCTTCGTTCTCGAGGCTAAGAGATACAAATTCGTCAGTCCAATCGTCATTGACTGCATATGCCCAATCTGGACTGGAATATCTCCTGTTTGGTATCCTTTTCCTTTTCAATTTTGCCTCTCTTTTCGATTCTGCCTCACTGGTACTTTCCTCTTTGGCCAAGTCTTTTCCTTCACTTGAGGATGGTACCACGACAGTCACTTCCTTTCTTTTCTCTTTCACTTTTGGCCTTTCTCCGTCGTTCAAACTTTCTTTAGTCCTCTGTTTTATTGGTGATATACTTAGTCTCCTCTTTGCACCGTGTCCATTTGATGGACCTGCGACCTTTTCTGTGGAAGCTTGAACTGTTTCGTTCTGTTCTGCCTTGTCCCCTCCTTCTGGGGAATCAATCACATTCTCCTTTTCTTTCTCTCTATCGTCTGCTTCTGGGGAAGCCCTCCTCTGATCAGGCTCTCCTGCTTTTTCACCTCTTTCGAGCCCTTTGTCACTGTTACTTTCTTCACATTCTTTATCACTTTCAGCTGCTTCAGGCTCTTTGTCACCTTCAGCTGCTTCAGGCTCTTTGCTACCCTCAGCTGCTTCAGGTTCTTTGTCACCTTCAGCTGCTTCGTCGCTGTCTGAACTTTCTCCTTGGTCACCCCCAAGCGAGTTGGTCTCTTCGTCCTCAGAGAATATCTCTCTCTCTTCCGTTTCTGCCTGTTCGCTTTCAGTTTGATTTTGCTCTGTCTCAGCGCTCAGCACTGTTTTATCAGGCACTGGCAGTTTCAGCGCTTCAACTTCCTCATCTGTGGGACACAACACTTTCTTTGTGTGACTGGCGTGAATCCAGTTGGGAACCCCCGCACACTTCACAGCGCTAGTTGTCGTCAGGATCACTTGGAAAGGTCCTTTCCAACGGGGTTCCAGACACGACTTTCTCACGTGCTTCTTTACCACGACCCAGTCACCTGCTTTCAGTGTGTGTCCTGGACCTTGGATCGGTGGCAAAGTGGTTGCTTCCACCTGGTGAGAGAAAGAGCGAACCACGTCAGCTAGACCCTTGCAGTAGTCTAACACCATATCATCTGTAATATTCAAAAGCGCGTTTGCGGGAACTGCAGGAAGTCTCATAGCCCTGCCCATGAGAATTTCGTGCGGAGACAATCCAGTCTTTCTATCAGGGGTGTTTCTCATTGACATTAGCACCAAGGGCAATGCGTCAGGCCATTTCAAATTTGTCGATGCACATATTTTCGCCATTCTTGATTTCAGTGTACCATTCATTTGCTCCACCAGTCCTGAGGCTTCAGGGCGATAGCTACAATGCAGTTTTTGCTCAATGTTCAGCGCTGCGCAAAGTAACTTTATCACCTCGTTATTGAAGTGACTTCCCCTATCTGATTCTAAAGAGATCGGGAATCCGAAACGTGGTATTAACTCCCTCAACAATAGTTTTGCAACTGTAAGGCTGTCATTTCTACGTGTGGGGTATGCTTCAATCCAGTGACTAAAAATGCACACAATCACCAACACATACTTCAAACCTCCATGTACAGGCATCTCAATGAAGTCCATTTGCATTCTACTAAATGGGCCACTGGCTCTGCCAATGTGGCTCGCGTTCACAACTGTTCCCTTTCCTGGGTTCATCTGCTGGCAAATAACACATCGATGGCAAACTGCTTCTGCAGCTTGATGGAATCTGGGGTTAAACCAATCAGTTTTGAACAATCTTATCATGGCATCTCTCCCTAGGTGAGCCTGCCCATGATAGAACCGCGCAAGCTGTGATAAGAGACTATTTGGCAAAACAAATTTTCCCTCATTTGAAACCCATAACTCATCTGGTCTTTTTATACATTGTGATTTAATCCAGGAATCTCTTTCGTCCTCCCTGACTTTATTCTGTAATGCTTTCAGTTCATCTATTGTATCTACGACCTTCAAGGCAAATGCTTCAGCTGGTTCGAGTTCTGGTTCACTTATCGAATTCCATTCATCTCTGAGTAATATACAATTCAAGGCACAAAATCTTGCGACTTGATCCGCATATGCATTTCCCAGAGAAACATAGTCCTGTCCTTTTGTATGAGCACTACACTTTACCACTGCAACTTCGGCTGGCATTTGAATGGCGTGTAACAATTCCCTTATTCTTTCCCTGTTTTTCACTGGGGATCCTGAAGAAGTCAGGAAACCTCTCTGTGACCATAGTTGTCCAAAATCATGCACAATCCCAAACCTGTACTGACTATCGGTGTAAATGGTGACTTTCATCAATGCAGACAGTTGACATGCTCTTGTAAGGGCTACAAGTTCTGCTACTTGTGCAGAATAGACTCCTTGAAGCCAGGCCGCTTCCAAGACACTTGTTACAGTACATACAGCATATCCTGCTTTTAAAATCCCCATCCCATCTCTTAGACATGAACCATCAACAAAAACAATTTGGTCATTTTCATCAAGCTTAGTATCCTTAATGTCAGGTCGAGGTTTTGTGCAAAATTCAGTCACCTGAAGGCAGTCATGCTCGATGTCTTCAGCGTCCTCAATTTCAGCATTTTCACCGGGAAGCAAGGTTGCTGGATTCAGCGTAGTGCACCTTTTCAGCTGCACATTCGGTGAGCCCAGAATTATCGTTTCATACCTTGTGAGTCTTGCTCCAGTCATGTGTTGCGTTCGGGAGCGGGTCAAAAGTATCTCAACTGAGTGAGGGACCATGACTGTTACTGGGTGTCCCATCACTATTCCTTCACTCTGAGTGAGGCTGATACCAACTGCTGCTACGGCGCGCAAACACCCTGGAAGTGCTGCTGCGACCGGATCCAAGGTAGCTGAAAAATACGCTACTGGTCTGTTTATGCCACCATGGGCTTGAGTCAAGACAGACAAAGAACATGCATCACGTTCATGACAAAACAATGTGAAAGGCTTTGTGTAGTCAGGCATACCTAAAGCTGGAGCCCTGCACATGCATTCTTTCAATTCAACAAAAGCATCCATCTCATCTCCTTTCAGCTCAATTTGATCCAAGGCATCCTTCTGGGTCAGCTTCAGTAAAGGCTTTGCTAGAGTTGAGAAGTTGGGGATCCACTGACGACAGTAGCCCACCATTCCCAAAAACTTCCTCACCTCCCTCCTTGTCTTTGGTGGACTCATTTGAAGTACACTCGTTATTCTTTCCTTCATTATTCTCCTTGACCCTTTCTCTATCTGGTGACCCAAGTATTTCACTTTCTTCTGACAGAACTGCAATTTGGAAGGAGACACCTTGTGTCCATTCCTTCCCAAATGGTTCAACAGAGCAATGGTATCGGCTGTGCAGCCACTTTCTGTCTTTGATGCAATCAATAAGTCATCGATGTACTGTACTAGGGTTGACTCGAATGGCAATTCTAATGCTTCCAAGTCTTTCTTTAGAATCTGATTGAATATCGACGGTGACTCAGAAAACCCTTGAGGAATTCGACACCAACTGTACACTCTGTCTAAGAATTAGAAACAAAAGAGAAATTGGCTGTCCTCATAAAGAGGCACCGAAAAGAATGCTTGTGACAAGTCGATGACTGAGAACCACTCGGCATCGCAAGGGACCTGGAACATTATCACAGCTGGATTCGGTACTACAGGGCAGCATTTGACTATGATGTCATTTATTTTCCTCAAGTCCTGCACGAGTCGGACCTTTCCACTCGGCTTTATTAGTCCCATGATTGGTGAATTACATGGACTGCTTAACACTTCTTTCAGTACTCCCTGTTTTACAAATTCGTCAATGAGTTGGGCAACTTTCATGAGGGTGTCTTGTGCCATGTGGTATTGTGGGGTCTGGGGAGAGGTTGCATTGGGCTTTACAGTCACTTTCACTGGTTCCACTCCTTTCATCAATCCCACCTCTTTCCCTGTCATATCCCACACTTCCTTTCCAACTGTTTCCCGTAATTCAGCTGGAATATCTTCTTCAGTTATCATCGGGAACAGACAAATCAGAGGATAATCTTCATCGACAGTTTCCATCTCATCCCCCTCTGCACTGTCCTCTTCTTCCCCATCACTGCTCGTCTGTATTTTTATTCCCTCGTTCGAACACATAATCGAACAACCCAATTTGCACAATAGGTCTCTCCCTAGCAGTGCTATCGGGCTTGAGTCACATACCACAAATTGGTGTAACCCTTGATAGTTACCAATGCTGACTGGTACCGGATCTGTAATTGGGTTTGTCAGGTGCCTGTTTGCTACTCCCACCACTTGAACTGTCCTTCCTGAGAGTGGCAAATTTGGTACTTCAATGCTCTTAACAGTTGAACGTGTGGCTCCAGTGTCAACCAAGAATGAGACACGATGACCCATTACTCTTCCCTCCACGTACGGACCCTTTTGATCAACTTCCAAGGATGCTGCAAGCACACAATCTCCTTCCTCCCCTGAACTTTCACTCTCCCATACATTGTTTATTCCACTCTCACTGTGTAATGGGAACTGTTGTACGGTGCCATTTGTATTCATTACCTGACCCGAGACCTGTGGAGGAACCATCACTTGCTGCTGACTCATTGGTGCCAAAGGTATTTGCATTTGCTGATTAGGTATCATGGGAAACTGCTGTTGCATTGGCTGCATTTGCGTCATCTGCATACGGGGCATCTGCATCTGCTGCGGCTGCATGGGCTGTAATCCCTGTAGCTGATTTATGGTCTGAAAATTTGGGTTTGGACCTCTCATTTTTGGTCCCCTCATTGTCTGAGATGCATTGACATCATTGTTTTGCTGACTGACACCTACACCTTCCTGCACCACCATCGGGCACTCGCGTTTCCAATGACCGACAATTCCGCACACGTTACACGGCATCACCTTCTTCATCGCCTGCACACCATTCACAACAGTGTTCAAATCCGGACCATTATTCACAAAACCTCCTCTGCCTCTGCCTCTCGCCTGTGGCTGAAACGCCATATTTCCCTGCAACTGCGGCTGCGGTTGCGGTGCCTGTTGTTGGAACCCTTGCAACCCTTGCAGACCTTGCAAACCTGTCTGAGCTGCCTTAAGATGCATCATCATCACTTTCTCTTTCAACCTTTTCTGTTTCACTTCAATTTCGTCGCTACAGTATTTCGCATAATTCAATACTTCATCAATAGGTTTCGACTGCCAACAAATCAAATGCGACTTTATCATCTGACTTATCTCTGGTCTCAGCCCTTCCACAAATCTGAACACAAAATGAAGCATATCCTTCGCCTCTATTGTCTCCGTGCCACTGTAGTTCTTAAACGCCTTCAACAACCTCTCATAGTAACTATGAATCGACTCTTTAACTTCTTGGGCAGTTCGATCGATCTTCTGCCAATCTACATTTTTCGCGGCAACCTTTGTCTTCAAATGCTCAATCACCTTATAGTACAGGCTCATCACCATAGGTGATGGTGCACCCGTATCCCTGTCTCTCTCTGGTTCACTTGTCGGCCAACCTACAGCTCTTTTGCAATCCTCCCACAAGTCTGCCGGAACCACAATCTCAAAGAGAGTATTCAGGTCTTCCCAGAGACATTTTGCAAGCTTCACAAACCTGTCAGTCTGTTGATACCATTCAATCGGTTTCTCTCTCAGTTTGGGAAAATCATCCGTAAAAGACTGAATGTCGCGTCTATGCCATGGTACATGTATTAATTTTCCCCCTGCTGTCTCCCTCATTGGTAACATGGTTACTGCATCACTACTCTGCGGTCTTTTCTCGTTGAGCTCTGGGACACTGTCTTTCCTCTTTTCCTTTCTCTTTACCCATCTGCTTTCCCATTTGTCTAAGCACCTCCACACTTGTGCACTCTGCAACAGTTCTCTAAGGTGCGCCTTCATGCCTGCTGACCTCATGTGTTCAAAATCTGTGGTCCCGAAATCCAACCTGTAGCTCCTGCTCAAGTGTTTTGTCTTGTCTATGTCAACCCCGTTTTTGTCAGCTATTTCCTGCAAGCTTTTATGTACCTTGTTCACTTCTTTCGTAATCCTGGGACATAGATACCTCAGCTCTTCTTCCGAGTAGGACTCTAACCTATTCACACCCATAGTCCCTTCCACCAATTCTTGCGCTTCCATGTTCAACCTGACCCTATTCAGATAATCTTCTCCCTTCCCACTGGCTGAGCTTTGTGTGGAATTCAGACTGTTGAACCACTGTGACAGCTGTTGCGCATTCAATCCCATCAGTGTAGCATTCACATCGACTGCCATTGATGGTTGCGGCAACTTTTCAGTGTTCGATGTTAGAGGTATTATCAGTGGGGGGCTCGACCTCATCACTGCCGACTGAGCACATATGGGACTAAACTCCATCAAGGACCCAGATCCAGTTGGTTGAGCCGCTATCGGAGTTATCCCTGGAGTGTTTTCTATGCACCTCCTTTCTGTCCCACTCTGCAGCATTGATCCCTGACCGCTCATACCTAAGTTAGGCTGACTGTACAAAGGTACCGGCGGACCTACAGTAATGGGTAGTGATATCGCGTCTGGGTTCTGTCCATTTCCCATGTTCTGAGACATGTTCATTCCCACACTATGGGTCATCATTGCCGGCATGCCCATCTGACTCCCGTCATCTGAGCATGTGCGTTTCCCCCCTGCATCTGCTTTTGAGGCATCAAAAACTGGGTTGATTCAGCTTGTGCCATTGTTGGGTTGTGACCATTCTGTCCTCCCATTGCTGTTTGATCTAACATCATTCCCGTACTGTTGTCACTGCTGTAGTACCTTGGGATTTGCGGCTGATAATTTTCTCCCGGTTTCAACATGGGCACATCTGGATATATTCTCCTAACCTGCGGTATCTGCGGGGTGAACAGTAAACTCGGGTCCTTAGATCCCGATGATGCTCCTGAACTCTGGGTTTCACTGTTCTGTACCGGTGCCGGAGGGGCAGAACTGGTACTTGGACCTTGTCCACTCTCTGCATAAGGTGGTGGACGGTCGTTCAGCAATTGCATGATTAACTCCTCATCCTCTAACTCCTCTTCTCTTCTCAACTTTTCCTCGTCCTCTCTATCCTTGGAACACCTCCTGTTTGTCTTACAGGCAGATTTCTTACCTGTCTCCTCTTCTTCTTTAGTAATTGCGGGATACAATTTTATCCCCTGCAATACATCTGACCTCCACACCTTCTGTGCATTATCCCACCTAGCGTCCGCTAGTGTCTTTTCTACCTTCCTTATCCTAGTCTCGAACTTATTTTGCTGCTGCTGTCTAGCCATTAGTTCCCAAATTGCTAGAGCCTCAAACTGTGCTGGCCTTGGAGGTACCTTCATGTCGTACATCGCGAATCTCAAATTCTCTAGGACCCTTATATTGAATGTCCCATGGATCGGGAACGCTACGCTCCCATGTTTCTCTGTCAGCTTGTGCCATTGCTTTAGCCAAAGGCACGGAGCTACCCCCTTTTCCTCCATTACAATGTAAGCTGGTGTACCTTTGGGTGGCGTCTCCTCTCCTACGCTCGCTTTAATATAAGACTCTCCCTTCATCGCACTCCTAAATGCTTTAAAAAATTTCATTTTCTCGTCTTTTATTTCACAAAGTTGTAATCAATAGGTGACTTTAATTCCCGGAATACTCTTCGCTTGCCTTTCCCCTTCCAATCGGGCCCCACGGACTGCGTCCAATCCGTGCGCGACCCTTTCTCTGCAACCAACCTATCCCAGCGCGGCTCCTAGTGACGTCACACTCACACCCACTGCGGCTGACAAAGCCTCGCGGCTTGTCCTCCTTCACTCAGCTCCTCTCGTAACAACTTCTGGCATGTATCGCGAGCTACCAAAAATATAAAACAGATCTGTCGGTTTACTACAGGAGGGGTAACACAATCGCTTCAGGACCTTAGGGATTTTTCACTAGCCTCGGCAGTTATTCCATCTTTCTCGGTCCCCACTTTCGCAAGCAAATCTGACCCGCAGACCTACTCTCAACTTGTCAATGATCTATTCTAGTGCACTTAGAATTTTGTCAAAGCCCGAAGTCGAAGTTTCTTTCACTCCCTTAACACACGTACCGACTCGTTGACCACGCCCGATCAACCTACTAAACCGAACAGACCACAACATAAAACAACATACTCCGGAGTCTCTTGACCTCGCAGGGCCCATCTCAACAACAACAACCACGTGGACCTTTTTCTGAATGAAGCGCCACATGCACATGAAGTTCGACGACTTCCCTACTCTCACACTCGGAGTCGCACCTCCGCTATTTCTATGAAGTTCGACGACTTCCCTACTTCTACACTCGGAGTCGCACCTCCGCTATTCTCTAAAATCCTCGCAACCTTCTCACACAATCTGCGGCAATAAGCTGTGCAAGCGCAAAATCCTAACTTCTCTCATACCGTCACTAGTACCACCAACGCCGACCTCACACCTCCATTCTCTTCATTCGCAAGCTCCGAGATCCCGGGAAAGTCGCGGTGGACTTAGCCCATCATCATTCTCTCAATCTGTTTTATCCAAGAAAAACCTAATTCAACTTCTCGAGTGGGGTCTCAAAAGGCGTAACCGTTAATTCAACACCATGTACTCTAAGTGTACGGGGTCCCAAAAGGCGAAACCGTCCTCTGCTACCATCTACTGATAGAGCGTTTCGTACTAGTAATTTACCTATACTTTGGACGCTCTTTTGGCCGATGAATCTTTTGGCTAAGTGGGACCCTCTCCACCCTTAATCAGTCAATTTAATCAAACCAATAATCAATAACGAACATAAGCAATGCCCTGATCAACATAACACTTAACAATTAATCCAGAATACATTTTCGGCGAACCCTGACCTTTCAGTCAGGAATAACCACACCAGTTTATTCAAAGTTAGTGAATTTATTTCCCTATATTAACAAAGCTAGCACAATATAGATGTGTCTCAACACCAAATGATAAACATATATGAACATTAATAGCTGTCCGTAACGGCGAAACAGGTGCAATCTATGCAGCATTTGAATAACAAGGCATTCGATAATAGCAATGCAAATCACTAAAACTATAATCTGTAATGAGCTAATTGCATACATTTAGTCAGCATAACAAGGTCTCAAATTGCATCGTGCAACAAAAGGAATCCTCATCTAACCTCAAATTAGCATCGGCATGTGGGACTTCATGCAAAAACAATTTACCAACATTAATTTAGAAAACTCCTAACTAGGGCTCTTATCAAAATCAGCAGTTGGTTACCTAAAAGAAACACAATGCAATTGTTCAATTTCCTTTCATATTTACCAATTTCAATCAGCATTCAAGGAAGTCTTCGTCTCGCAGGTACTGTTTCTCGATCAGCATGGGACGGGGCAAAGGGGCAGGGGTGGACGGGGCAGTTGCCTCACGGCGGCAAGATAAACTACTACTTCATGCAAAGGGATAAATCAAAGTTAAATTCTCTAGGGTAAGAATCATTTAAGTCTCTTTCTCTCGATTAGAGAAAGCATCAAAGTCTCTTTCAAAATGGTGTCGCAGCAAGGTGGGCCATAATAGCTGCAATGTCCAAATGTTCGTAATCGCTGGCAAATGGCTGCTTTCTTCTCGTGCACCTGGTTTAAATAGACAACAGTTCAAATCCAGTAGGGTCTTCCATTGGAGGGTTCATAGGTTAGCTTCAAATTATCCAATCAAAAACAACAGTTCTCAAGCTTTTACTTAAGCATACATTATCCTTGGAGACGGGTACGCAAGTTGGAACATTTTAAACAAAATTAACTCATTTTCAGAGCTTCCATTGTCCGCACCTGCAGATTGACCTTGGAGTAAAGAGAAAAATGCCGGGCTGGCACGAAACCTTAAGATAAGCATGTGAACGATCTCAGTGGAAAAGTACAGCTTCAAGCAAGAATACACGTTTCATTAGCACATTGGAAAAATACGAGCATCTAAACCGTGAGACAAGGCAACTAGGCCGAAGCCTGCACTAAAGTAATGCTAAGCTAAAACATTTCAAACAAGCAAATCATAGCACACGTTTACGATTATGTCGGATTAGTGCAATTCTAATACATCACGTTATATAAAGCACGCTTATAAATGTTGGCAAACTATTCTGAGGGCACATTTTGTCCCCGTACAATCTTTATTAGTTCGTTTAAAGTCACACATGATTATTTCACACTACGTTTATGCGTTAATAAATGTAAAACCTTCATTTCTGCTTCATCAGGGTCAAGCGCAACTACATGTCCCAAGTTGGCGCTATAGGTTTTTAAGCACTAGAAAGTACTTCATTTCTCCAGTTCCCTATATTGGATTTTTGTCATAAAGATAAAAATATTTCTAATTTTATAAATTGGTGTGAGATTTTTATTGTGTGTTGTGTTTTACTTATTTAATGTATTGTTTTTTTAAAATGCTTTACAAGCCTGAGTTAAGCCTGCCTGAGCGCAGCCAGCTACCAAGAGTGAACTAGGGGCTTATGTATTGAGACCTTGACTGGTCCTTATGTTGGGTTGGTGGCCTTATTGCTAGTGGTAGGTGCATACTTACCACTATTAATAATCCACCCTCCAACACTATTCATTTACACCAGTGGTTCCCAACCTTTTGACTTCTGTGGAACCCCACTTTATCATTACTGGAACCGAGGGACCCCTACTGAATCATATTTGGAATCCGGTGATCCCCCACTGAGCCATTACTGAAAGCAAGGGATGTAATCTGTTAATAATATATAATTTTCTAAGCAGTTGCGGACCCCCTGAGGAGGTTTCATGGATCCCCTGGGGTCCCCAGAGCACAGGTTGGGAACCATTGATTTAAACAACAATGATGCATGACGTTATGACAAGAAATAAGAACACTCAAAGAACAACATTTAACTATCTAAGAACCTATCGATATTAATGTAAGCAACATCAGAACAAATAGATGAATCAGAGAGAAACTTTAGTGTGTCGAGCAGATTTTATGACAGTAAAAGAGAACTGCAGAATGATATGGCTGAAATAGAATAAAATAACATTGTCTTTCAGTAGGTGAATCAAGTATGACATTTAATACCCTGTCATAAAGTATTTCTGATCTGGGTGCAAAGCGCAAAAGCAAGATTTTCACACAAATTTTAATGTGCATGTTTAGAACAGCAGTCATTGCGGATCACGCGCAGTATTTGGGTTCTTTGCCTTCCCAAGCACGGTTAGATAGGTTTCACCAGAACGATGTAAGTCTAGGAAACAGCCTGCGTCAATTAGATGGAAAGTAGACCTTTGAATCACTGACTATTTCAATATCCTTTGATTTCGTGTTTGATATTGAGGTTGACTTGAAGCTTGTGAGATATGTCAATTTGCGGACACAGATTCCTGGTTGCAAATAAACTGCGACCATACCTGTAGCCTGTAGAAAGTGAATGTTCTTTAATATGGATCAATGCCCCAGGCTGATCTGGCAGCTCCCTCATCCGAGCCATTTTTCTTTTGCATTTGACTTCCATTGAATTTTTCCTCTTTGTTGAGTATGAGGGGGTTACAACAACCCGAAGGACCCCCCACCTCCCACTTACCTGCATGTCTAGTCCTCGTTATGAACACCCTTAGTGCGCCCCAGGATTCAGAAGACCCAAATCTGCCTCCCAAACTTGTATTCTCAAAGGATGAACCCCACCTCAATCCCTTTGTCTATGTCCTGCCTCGTGAAAGCAGGTGCTCAGCTTTGGGTGAAGTCTTTTGGCTTCCTTATTTGATTAGGTCCAAGAAAATTTGGTAAACAAGGCTTCATTTTCTAAATTTTATAACGAGTCAAAATATTTGCAGATGTTATCTATAATACATGCCTAATAATGATCGGAACCAATGAGGACAAAAGGTCGATCTATATCATCCTCGGTTCACCTGTTGTTTGCATTAGCCTTAGATGAGCGCAAAAATGATTTTTAGAAACAGTGGGCTTTATTCACACAAGTAAACTTACACTTTTGGGGTAAATTTTCTATTTTTTTCCTATTCACAAACTACGAGTGTAGTTTTACCTCTAGTATGTTTATGATTGCAGAGACTGTCCTCACTTTTAATGTGATGAACAGACGTAAACATACTACACGTAAACCTACAGTTGTGTTTGTGAATAGCAAAAAAAATAGCAAACTTACACCAAAAGTGTAAGTTTATCTTTGGGAATAAGGCCCAGAGAAGGTAATTTGAAGGATGGCTGCTGCCCACAGTGAAAAAAAACAGTCTGTCCTCAACTAATTTCTGGTTCCTGTATCACTGTCTTTAGGATCTGCCTAGGGGAAATGCACAAGGTGGCCGCCAGAGCAGACCCTGTAGACCTGACTTGGTTTGATTTCTTCTAATGTACATTGGCCCCAATTTAAGAGGGCCTAGTGCCATTCCAACACCACATTAGCTTCATTTGTTTTTACGCTAATGTGGCATTGGAAGGCCAAAAGCACTGCGCCATATTAACCCCTTGCGCCACATTATGCCTGTGCCAGGCATAATGTATGGAAGGAGGCATTCCGGCGCTAGGAGGACGAAAAAATGGCGAAAGGAAATCTGAGAGATTTCTTTGTGTCATTTTTATAGGCATTTTTAATTCCTGCTAAGAGCAGGCGTTAAAGGGAGTCTCCCATTGATTTCAATGTGCCCCTGGGTGCTTTGCAGGATCAGCGTCAAAATTGTTGATGCTAATTCTGCAAATCACCTGACTAGCATAAAAAATTGTGACGCTAGTACCCTTAATTACCGTCATGGTGCACCATATTGTAAATACAGCGCACACATGGTGGCGTTAGGGGGGGCGCTAAGGGGCGCAAGAAGTGGCACTCTACTAGTTATAGCGCTACTTTTCATAAATCTGCCCCTCTGCATGCCAACTCCCTACAAAACAGGTTTTTACTAAAAACATGGAATCACTCAATCTGTCTCAGCAGTAATGGAAGATTCTTCCAGAATTTGGTGCCTAAGGTCTTAAATGACTGACCACCAGTGTGAACACTTTTCACAGTAGGAACGCTGGGTCTTCGACTGAAAAGTCGTAGAAGATATGTAGGGGAAGACATGGTGAGCTAAACAGTAATGTGCTGGGAAGACTTTAGGGAAGATTTACAAATATTTTGTGCTGTGTTAGAGTTACAGATTTGATGCTAACCATTTTCCATAATTTACTTCCCAGCGCACAACCTGTTTTGTGCTAGAAAGTACTCTAAAAGTAATGCAAAGCAGTGTGAAGCACTGCTTTGCATTACTTAGCACCAAGTGAATGTTACATGGACGTTTGCATGCAACCACCCATGCCTTTTGATGCAAAACCCTATCTGCAAACAATAGTAGACAGGATTTTGTGCCAAAAGTTGACGCCTTTTGAAAGCAGGTGTTAAAAGGAGAAATGTTTTCGTTTCTCCTTTCTTTTCCGACATGCACTGTGCAGCACAAAAACAATGTGGGAAAAGTTTCAAAGGGTTTCTATGCATACTATTTTGTACTGGAAGGATATCCTTCCAGTACAAAACCTATGCTAGACTTACGCACACACCCTTGCACTATGGTGCAAATGTGTGTGTGTGGCATACAGCAGCTAAAGTCAGTGCCAGCGATAGGGAGAGGGGTGGAGAGAGCCATATCTCTGTTGATATGGCACTCTCCTGCTCTCTCCCTGTCACGCAGGATACCATTTTTTGCTGCAGCACTGCGCTGCTTGACTATTTGGTAAATCTGGACCCGTAGTCAGAGACACTTGAACTGGAATCTAGTTTAACTGCAAACCAGTAAAGATGCCTCAGGGCTTTCCTACTGTCATATGGACACCAACCCCCAAAGTGAATTCTGGGTGAACTCCAGACCCTTCACCCACCCAAGAAGGAAACTTTATTTCAATCTGTCTGGCAGAACACTTAGACAACACATTTTAATTGGAATTCAGCTTGCGCTCTAATTGCCAAAGACAGACCATTTATTCAGGAGTCACTTTCAGCACAGACCTGTATGAACCCTCTTGCAGTGTTTACTTAATGTGGAACTGTGTACAGCCCATTCAAGTTGGTACGTTCCTGTCATGGGTTTCTTGCCAATGTGTTATTTGAAAAAGAGTTCTGTGACGAACGAATTTGAATCCAGATTACTTTGGATTAGCTTCCACTTATGGGGTGAAAACTTCTAGGTTCATGCCTAATACCTAATCCTGAAAGTTGTTTGGTGTTGGTGGCAACCAGGAGAAAATGTACCTTTGACAGACTGAATTTCAGTTAGGTGCTTGATATCCAGTTCTGGATTAGGCAGAGGCATGTTTTGAGTCTGTGAATGTTTAGGAGATTTTTAGAAAGATGTCTGTGTCATCAGTGTATTGACAAAGCTTGATGCTGATGTTGATAAGTATGGATCCTATTCATATATAAAAAGACTGAAGGTGATGAGAGAGAGGATAAATCCTTGGCATACTCTGCAGGAAAAGGTATGTTTCATGAATCATTAGGTTCATACCTGAATGAATTGATGGTGATTGAAATGGAATGAGGTGAACCAATTGCAGGACTGCACTAGAGAAGCCCATGCCTGAATCCATAATATTCTTGCCGGTTGACCACGTTGAAGGCTTCAGAGAAGTCTAACTGAAAGGCGAGGGTGAGTATATTTGTGTCACTGGTGAAGAGAGCATCATTGATTACTTGAAGGGTAATAGTTTCCATGCTGAAGCTTTGTCTGAACCTGTTTTGATAGCTCTTAAGAAGGCTATTGTTGTTGATATTATCCATACTTGGGTGTTGTACCACTTTATTGGTTGAATGACGTACCAATTTATCTGTCATATTTATATCTTGCCTACAAAAAGCCTTAGCTGTCTTGCGTTGAAAACCTACAGCAAACAGAAAAATGCACACATACAGAGGGCATTGAGCCAGCCCCTTTAGACATGATGGTCACCTCCCTGCTCCTGCTGATTTAAAGGAAGAGGAGCCTTAAGGTCCTGGAATTCTACTCATGTTGTATTAGATATTAGAGTGTGTGTAAGCATCCCCTTGATGGCATGCCTTTGCTCCTAATTCAATGGCTTTCCTCCCAAATTCTTGTGCTTGTACCACCCAGGAGCATGTCAGTCTTACCATGTTTTGATTGTGTGGCATGTATCCTTCCACTATTGACATCAGACCTTTCATTGCAGTGCGTATGAACGATTATTTTTTCTACCATTCCATGCCCTCCCTCCACCCCCGTGACTCCCCTTCCAATTCCTCACTGCTAACTCTTTATTAAAGACAAACATCCACCCTACCAGCACCATCATACTCCACTAGCTCCCTTACCCTTTGAGCACCATCCCCAGGCAGTCTTTTTAAATGCTTTCTTAAACATTTCAAGAGGACCCTCTATTTGTGCACATGCACGTAAATGCACCTTGGGCATGCATGGTGGCCAGTAATCTATTAATGTAATTTCTTAAAGTATAAATAAATACAATCATAGATGGATTCCTCGATGCACATGCATCTGCTGCAGCCATAGGGGTTTGGGAGGAAGCCTTGGCCTTTCACTAGTAAGACCTATTTGCTTTGCCAATGATTGTGTCATGATAGCAATCAGATTACGAGTCAGGGTAGAGAGAACACAGTCACACATGCATATATTTTCACATGTACAAAATAGAGAAAAGCACATCTGTATTACCAATTAACAAGATTTAATAAATAATCCCCAGAACATAAATTGCATTGTAAACCTTATATTAAAATTAATGGATGTGCTTAGATAGCCTAATCGCAATTCTGGGTGAAAAGATAAAAGGCGAGACATATCCTGGTAACATCCAGAGTGCTCTGTATTAAAGAGAAAATGATTAGCCAGGCAATACAAGGTATGCGAACTTTTCAGCATGGTGAAGATGTACTGGCACACACTTATGTGCAGATTGAAGAGATTCATGTGTCGCAGGTTTACCTCTTCAGAGCAGCTGCTGTAAAGTTGACTACTGTGGTGCTCACATTTTATAGCAAGTCTGATTTATGCATTTGTGCAACTTAAACTAAGAAAACGAGGCACTCCAATTACATGAGCACATATGTGCAAAGTGAAAGGCAAAGAGACCACTTTGTCCCTCTGACAGATGAAATTTAAACGATAACCAAAACTTTTATTTATGTTCTCAAACACAACATGAGAACCTCACTATAACTTCTTTGAGCGTTTCTCTTATTCAGGTGTGGCAAGAAAAATTGTGAAATAAGATTTCACCAATGGGAGGCTCACAATAAATTTGAAGAAGCGCTCAGAAAAGGACATTTTGATTTTTTTAACCCCTTCGCTGCCAGGCCTTTTCCCCTCAGTTGCCAGACATTTTTTGGGCTATTTGGGGCAGTTCGCGCTAAGGCCCTCATAACTTTTTGTCCCCAGGATCTACTCACGCCAAATTTGGGTCCTTTTTTCCAACATCCAAGGGATGCTAGCGGTACCCAGACTCTGTGGGTTCCCCTGAAGGAGACCAAGAAATTAGCCAAAATACAGTGAAAATTTCGTTTTTTTTTTTATGGGAAAAAATGGCTGCTGAAGAAGGCTTGTGTTTTTCCCCTGAAAATGGCATCAACAAAGGGTTTCCGGTGGTAAAATCACCAGCTTTCCACCTTTCAGAAACAGGCAGACATGAATCGGAAAACCACATTTTTCAACACAATTTTGGCATTTTACTGGGACATACCCCATTTTTACTATTTTCTGTGCTTTCAACCTCCTTCCAGTTAGTGACAGAAATGGGTGTGAAACCAATGCTGGATCCCAGTAAGCTAAACATTTCTGAAAAGTAGATAAAATTCTGAATTCAGCAAGGGGTAATTTGTGTAGATCCTACAAGGTGTTCCAACAGAAAATAACAGCTGAAATAAAAGAAATATTGAAATTGAGGTAAAAAACAGCCATTTTTCCCAACGTTTTAGTCTGCAACTTTTTCCTGCAATGTCAGATTTTTTAGAGCAATATACCGTTACGTCTGCTGGACTCTTCTGGTTGCGGGGATATATAAGGCTTGTAGGTTTATCAAGAACCCTAGGTACCCAGAGCCAATAAATAAGCTGCGCCTTGCAATGGGTTTTCATTCTATGCCGGGTATACAGCAATTCATTTGCTGAAATATAAAGAGAGAAAAATAGGTATCAAGAAAACCTTTGTATTTCCGAAATGGGCACAAGGTAAGGTGTTGAGAAGCAGTGGTTATTTGCACATACTAGCATGTGAATTACAGGGCATTTCTCAAATAGACATCTTTTTACACACTGTCTTACATTTGGAAGCAAAAAATGTAGAGAAAGACAAGGGGCAATAACACTTGTTTTGCTATTCTGTGTTCCCCCAAGTCTCCTGATAAAAATGGTACCTCATTTGCGTGGCTAGGCCTAATGCTCACGACAGGAAACACAACATGGACACATCACATTTTTACATTGAAATCTGACGTGTTTTTTGCAAAGTTCATAGCTGTATATTTTGGCCTCTAGCTCAGCCGGCACCTATGGAAACCTACCACACCTGTGCATTTTTTGAACCTAGACACCTAGGGGAATCCAAGATGGATTACCCAGAATCCTTTGCAAACCTCAACATTTGGCCAAAAAAACAATTTTTCCTCACATTTTGGTGACAGAAAGTTCTGGAATCTGAGAGGAGCCACAGATTTCCTTCCACCCAGTGTTCCCCCAAGTCTCCCGATAAAAATTGTACCTCACTTGTGTGGGTAGGCATAGCGCCTGTGACAGGAAATGCCCCAAAACACAACATGACACATCACATTTTCCCAAAGAAAACAGAACTGTTTTCTGGAAAGTGCCTCGCTGTGGATTTTGGCCTCTAGCTCAGCCGGCACCTAGGGAAACCTACCAAACCTGCACACTTTTGAAAACTAGGCACCTAGGGGAATCCAAGATAGAGTGACTTGTAGGGCTCTCACCAGGGTCTGTTACCCAGAATCCTTTGCAAACCTCAAAATGTGGCCTAAAAAAACACTTTTTCCTCACATTTTGGTGACAGAAAGTTCTGCAATCTGAGACGAGCCACCAATTTCCTTCCACCCAGCATTCCCCCAAGTCTCCCGATAAAAATGGTACCTCACTTGTGTGGGTAGGCCTAGTGCCCGTGAAAGGAAATGCCCCAAAACACTATCTGGACACATCAAAATTATCAAATACAAAACTGGCTGTTTTTGCGGGAGGGCACCTGCGTTTTTGGTCCTGGGCTCAGCAGCCATCTAGGGAAACCTAACAATCCCAGACATTTCTGAAACTAGACACCCAAGAGAGTCCAGGGAGGTGTGACTTGCGTGGATCCCCAATGTTTTCTCACCCAGAATCCTCAGCAAACCTCAAATTTAGCAAACAAATCCCATTTTTCCCACATTTCTGTGTGGGATCACCACACCAGAACATTTCCTACCACCCAACGTTCCCCTCAGTCACTTGGTAAAAATTATACCTCACTTATATAGGTGGGCCAAGTGCCTGTGACAGGGAAGAGCCAAAAACATGTCGAAATTGAGGGGGGAACCAAAGCGGGTCCAAAAGGGCAGTTTGAAAAAAAACATTTTTAGGCTGACAAGTGCAGCAGAATTTTTATCGGTATAGATGAGACAATGCTGGGTGGTAGGAATTTTATGGACTCCTGCAGAGTCCAGAAGGTTCCATCACAAAAATGTGGAAAAAAATGTGTGATTTCCAGCAAAGTTGGAGGTTTGCAGGGTATTGTGGGTAAGAAAATGGTGCAGGGTGCATGTGAAACACACCACACTGGAATCACCCAGATGTTTAGTTTTCAGATGTGTCTAGGTCTTGTGGATTTTTCTACATGGCAGTGTCCCAAAGTCCAAAAAGTGCAGCCCTCACCAGTCCAAGTGGGCTGATTTTGAGAGTTAGCCAAGCTCTCATGGCCCAAATGAAAACCAAAACCCAAAATAATCAAACGTCCTCTTGCTTGCCATGTGATAAGATGTTTTAGTGTGCGGGGGCAGAGCTGAAAGACTGTTACCCGCTTCAGTTGGGGTGAGGGTATAACCAGGCCCATACTGGTTGATAGCCACCACCCCACTATTTTATATATTTTTTTAATTCCCTGGCATGTACTATGCTTTCTGCCCCCCCAGGGAGTGGATCTGGGGTAATTGCCCCATCTGCCCACCGGTGGGCAGAACAACTTTGGCCCCATTTATTTGGGGTGGGGGTATGGCCATACCTCTGCCCTCCTATTTTGGAGAAATAAATCTTCCCTGGTCTTTGGTAGGCTTTCTGCCCCCCACAGGGGGCAGATAGACCTTCAAAAAATAGGCTGGGGGGGCAGATATGGCCAACAGTAATGTTCCCCCCATGGGTAGTGACCCTTGCCCAACGGGCTGCCACCTCAAACAAAACACACACATACACACACCAATCCCTGCTGCCTAAGTGGTTTCTGCACCACCCGAGTGCAGATCGGCCTAATAGCAATAGGCTGATCTGCCCCAAGGGGAGCAGAAATGGCCTAAAATAAATTCCCCCCCCCCCAGGGGAGCAACCCTTGCCTAAGGGGTCGCTTCCCTTGCGTGAAATTGGTGCAAGAAAAATAAAAATCCCTGGTGTCTAGTGGTTTCTGCCACCCTTGGGGGCAGATTGGCCTAACAAGATAGGATGATATGCCCCCAAGGGGGGCATAAATGGCCTAAAGACAATTTTTGCCCCCAGGGAAGCGACCCTTGCCTAAGGGGTCGCTCCCCACATATAAAAAAATAAATAAACAAAAAAAAATCCCTTCCCGGAACATAAACAACTCAAAACTGTGCCTAGGAAGCAATCTGCAATTAAGTAGAATCATCTGCTATTTTGATCTGTTTTTGTTTACTTTCTCTAACGTAGGTCCTCTTTTAACAACTTTAGGTTTCCAACATTGAGTTTGCAAACTCGGCAAGTGAGAAGGGCATTATTGAACTCTATTATGTGATAACAGCCCTCACCCACAGGCTGGTTGAAATGCTGCAGTTCCTCCGCAGAAAAAACTATCTGCTTAAACAATTCTCATGCAAAGGTACTGGCACGGTAAGACACAGATGGGCACAGACACTTTCAGTGTGCCAGAGGCACACCTGCTTCGCATCCGTGCCCCAGTACTCATTAAGTAACCAGGAACGACTGACAACAAGAGTGCTGACAAAGATGGTGTTTTTAGTTGTCCAAAAAGCAAGATTCTACGGTGAGCAAGACCAAGAATCGAAGTAAAAAATACAAATCAGCCCCTTATCCCACACCCACAGCATACACGCTAAGAACAATTCTAAAAATCAATGAAAACAATTCTAGCAGTGTTTGTGCAATTTCTGGCAGCATTTGTGCAAATTAAACAGTGCCAAATGATGTGTCTAGATGTCAGCAACCTGGTACTCATTAAGTAACTGGCCTGGGCTTGACAACTAGAGCGCTGAAAAATATGGCGTCTCTAGCTGTCCCAAAAGTAGGAACTTGCCGCTGAATATAGTCAAGAATCAAAGTTCAAAATAAAAATCAGCTCCTATCCATCGCATACACTCTAATGCAACCTTTCCCTGAGCCAGAAAACCTTACCACCCCTTATAATTCCCCATCCCTGAAACTTGAAAACCCATTACTACTCTTTAACACTACCCTTCCCTAAACCCTAAGAACTACTTACTACTCCATAAGACTACCCTTAACCCTAAAAACATCACTATTCCTTAATGCTTCCATTCCTTGAACAGTACAAACCCATTACTATCCCTTAATGCTACCCATCCTCGAAATCTGAAAACCATAACTACCCCTTAATGTTATATTCCTTGAACCCTAAAAAACCCTTACTACCCCTTAACACTATTCCTCCCTGAACCCTAAAAAAATCCCTCAATCCCTTACAGCTACCTATCCCTGAACTCTAAATCTCCCTAACTACCCTTTAATGCTGTCTTTCTCTGAACCTTACAAAAGCCTTAATGCTACCCTTCCCAGAACCCTACAAACCCTTTACTACCCCTTAACGATACCCATCACTAAACACTAAAAAATCCTTAACTATCCCTTAACCAAAGCCTTCTTTGAACCCTAAAACTGCTTACTACCCACTAACAGTACCCAACCCTAAAACCATACTGTCCCTTAACACTACAATTCCCTGAACCCTTAAAAACCTCCTACTGCCCATGAGTGCTACCCTTTCCGGAACCTTACAAACTCCTTACTACCTTTTAGTGCTACCCTTTCCTAAAAACTCCTTTCTATTCCTTAACACTAACCATTCCTGAACCTAAAAAATCTTTACTACCCCATAATGCTACCCTTTCCTGAATCCTACAAATCCATAGAGCCCCTTAACTACAAAGACTCTTAATACCCCCTTCTACTACCTTTGCTGCAGGCTGTATACGAGAAAAGTTCCAAGAGGTTGGATAGCCATTGGAGCAGGTTCTGCTGAAGCCCCGTGGTTTGAGCTGCAGCAGCTCAGGAAGGAAAAATTCAAATTCTGTACCAGAGAAGTCCTATCGCTGGCCGGAAAATGTGCGCGCCTTCACCCGGTCTAGATTAATACGTTTGGATTTAGTCTCTATTTCTATACTCCAGTGTTATAGGGTGTATCTGATAATGAGCACCACAAGACCAGATACCTTCTGGCCGAGAGATTTCTTAAATGGATTTGCTGCTGCAGAGAAGCTCCAAATGGGAGAAACCTGTTTTTCTTAGCGGGTTGGCTTGGGTGGTTGGTTCCGGCCATATGGGGATCTGGAATTCCAAAGATTTTATAAGTCCCAACATTTTATAGGTTTTAGGAGAGTCTAGTTAGACACAGCTTAAGGAACAGCACTTGGGGTTCAAGACTCACTCTATCAGAGGCCATCAGCCAGGTCCAGTCTCAAAGGCTAACTCTACCCACTTTTGAAGCAGTTCCTGTTTGTCCTATTGAAAATAATTGCACAGTGCACCTTACTCCCAAAATCTAAGATGGGGAAACCTTTAACCCATTGTGCAGAGTCTGTGTGCCCACTCTAAGGTGTGGCCAGGCTAATGAGCATTCCCCTCCTATGTCGTCACTCAAAACCGGTTCTGGGGGTAGCTCTCATTTCACTGGGTTTGGTGCCAGACTGACTAGTGGGACAAAGGCTAGTCCTCTCCTCATGTCACCTGACATTTACTTGTGGCAGGGCAGAGTCCTTTAAAGTTAATTAGGTTTCTGGGCCCAACCCTTCTGGTCTTCCTGCCAGGGAAAGAAAAAACACCTCCCACATGCATGTCTTTGTCCCTGCTCTGGTGGCAGTTTTCACACTTCATTAAGGCCAAACATTTGCTGGACATTTACTGGAGAGCTAATTCAAATTATCCTACAGGGGCTTCAGACAGTGAAACGGTAACATTCTAAAAGTTACTTTAGCTAAAAATCTGATTTCACTATCAAATTGGGTTTTTGATAAATATTAACAAGAGTGATTTAACTATTTTTCCAGCTGGTTCCAAAATGTTATTTTAATCTGTACTCTAGACTTTTCATAAAAAACCCAGTGCTTTCCACTGTTAAAATAGCTTTTGGGGGCTTGTCACTGGAGGGACATAATAATATTAAATGTCTGCATTTCTCATTTTTAAATATTATGCACCATACCTTGTGGGCTACAAGGCCTACATACTTATTTGTAGCAGTCAGACAACAGTGGTAGGCCAGAATCCATGTTTTCCTTGTCACACTAGTGGAGGGCACAATTTGCTGCACTGCACAGGTGACATTTATCTTTCTATGCAGTAGGTTTTTTTTTCTGCACCATATACAAAGGCCTTCCATGAAAGCTAAATAAGAAAATCAGGAGTTAGCCGATCTAACCAGGTTTTGGGGGTCAGAAAGCATACACTGGGGCCTGGACAGCAATGTCTCAGTACAAAGAATCTGAAAATCAGCAGCATAGTCCAAAAAAGTGTGTGAACACGCACAAAGGGACACTTTATTACAAATGATATTACATATTTGTTTGGAAGGTGTCACAGGATTATTTAAGAATTACCAAAAAGTCATAATTGAACTCTTAATGTGGGTATATGACTACAGTTTATTTCTGGGGGTTTTGTGAATGGGGCCCAATTTAAGGGATTCTGCACTATTTTTGGGAAAGTACTTTTATTTGGACCCTTCCATTTCCATTTATAAAGCGCGAAAAGGACCTGAGGTTTCCTGGTGCTAGTAAAAGAGTAAGGCAGTTAGTGACAAGAGCAGCTAGAAAAGCCAAGTTATTAAGGCCTTGTGGATTTTCAGATAACAGGAAATAGACCGGATCTCGAAGGGAAGAGTATTCCAGAGTGATGCAGCCCCGAAGGTGAAGGCACAATTGCCTTGCCGCTCTCTTGGTTTTAGGAATGCGGCACAAGAATCCATTCTGAGATCACATAGGACTCGCCCTAACATAAGAGTGAAAAAGTTGTGCATTAGTGGGAGGCTCTACATTGCCCTGTGCTTTAAAACAAATAGACTTTAAATTACACTTGTTTCTGCATGGGAAGCCAGTGTAGTCTTTTGAGACAGCCAAGGAGTGGTACTCAGCGAGGAATATTGATAACAGTTTGGCATAAGCATTCTGATAAATTTTCAACGGATGGTGGGTAAACACAAAAAGGCCGAAATAAAAGGCATTTACTTAAACCCAACATTTATGTATTCATCTTAAAATGGTTATCCAAAGGAAGAAACGGGGTACCTTTTTCATTTTTAAAGTAAAAAAGAGAAAATCCATTTTGTTAATATGAGGCTTGAACAAAAGTTTTATGCACATATAGACCTAGGTTTAGCTCCTTGAAGTTAAGCTAGGAGAGACCCCAAAAAGTCTGGTCACCAAGCAGTAGACCAGACCAGGATTTGACTACCCACCACTGCAAACCCGGTCTTACCAGCAGTAAACTACAACTAGTTGGCATTCATCCACTTTGCTGCTTCTGACAAACAGGTATGCAAATAATGGAAAGCAACATCAGAACTCCTATCCCTTCTGAGTATGAGTTGGGTATTAGACGAGTAGCACATAAAAGAAACACCACATACACCAAATAATTTTTACCAGTGGTGGTATGCATACATTTAAAAGCAATAGAATTAGTAATAAGCCCTGTGGAGAAC
Source organism: Pleurodeles waltl (assembly GCF_031143425.1). Lineage (NCBI taxonomy): Eukaryota > Metazoa > Chordata > Amphibia > Caudata > Salamandridae > Pleurodeles > Pleurodeles waltl. The sequence goes on along the minus strand of NC_090436.1, from coordinate 638,821,983 downwards.
CATGGTAAATGCTTACTGATGAAGATTAGAAAGGATGGAGCAAAATTCACTGTGTGCGTGTGGTGAGTAAGGAAGTAATGCAACCTGAGACCTTATCTCTGATGGATCTTCATAAGGTCTATTCATGAAGATGATGTGTGAAACCGTATCAAAGGCTGTGGACAGGCCTAGCAGCATAAGGGCAGCCACTCCACCTTGATCCGGGATCAAACATATTGCTTAGAGTGCAGCGTCTGTACTGTAACCAGGCCAAAGGCCTGCCTAGCACCCATCCAAGAGTTTATTGGTGGAGATAAAGGAAGCGAGTAGAATATTTGCCTCTTTTTGTGCCAACTTGGCAAGAAAAAGCAGTAAGGAACTGGGAAGACCATGTTGCAGAAAAATATTGTTCTTGGGCATTAATGGCTCGTATGAGTCAGGAGCAAAAAATGACTCCATAAGTATCTAGATCTCCTATTTAAAGAACCCTCTACAGTTCTAGGGAGAAACTTCCCAGCAACTGCTCAGCTTATCAACATTTGACATTTGGAATTATAGATAACAGATGTCTGTCGTGGCACGTGCAGCAAGTATCACTTAAGGGTATCCACACTATACATGTTAGCCACTCATATCAATAAACTTCAGGAAAAAGTAACTATTCTGTTTTAAATTACCAACGGAACGCCTTTGCTGGCTGGGTTGAAGCATCGCACAGGCTGGACATTTACAAAACAAACAGTACGTTTGGGAAAGAAAATAATCCCAAACTCCCCATTCAGAAACCTTCGCACAGAAAATATTGGACGCTTACCCTGGTTTCCAGTGAATGGTGGAGGTCCACATCAGCTCCTCTCACAAGCTCCCACAGTTCTCAAGTGTTCTTGATGATATATCATGTCTTCAGCTTCATATTCTCCAAACTCCTGGAGCTGTTCCCTTCCAGAAACTGCAGCAGAACACAAAATGGCTGATTGGGAAATAAGAGTTATAGGAGCACCGAAAAAAATAATTAATACTGAAGATCCATATATAATACAAAATCTACTGAAAGACGTTCCAAGCTCTGGATATTCCTTGTTTTTGAATGGTGAGGGAAAAACTTTTAAAACACAGTATGTGGGGGGAAAGGAGGTGCCATAATCTGCTGCTGTCACCCATTCTATGCGTAATTGCTGAGCAGCACAACACACTGAACAACTCCACAGAACAGTGGCTGTTCTGCGATATTGCTTGTCCCTGCCCTTTGACGGTACACATAAGGGGGGACAGTCCCTGACATTCTGGAACAGTTTGCCAAACCCCTTTACAGAGTGGCCATCAGATCCTTTTTGATCGGCATCTACAGGGCTGATTACCACACAGTCATATGTACTTCTTATGTGCTGGTGGCAGAGAAACCCCACCCAAAACTGGAGCTGAGGCAGGGCTCCCTGCACTGGGATGAAACTAATCTGCCACCATTTTGTGAATGATGGGGCCTATTTACAAAAACGTCATGAAGTGCAGCGCAGCGAGTCACCTCGCTGCACTGCGTCACAGAGAGAGGCCAGGAACCTATTTAAGGCAATACCGAACATTCCTGTCCTTTCCCCAGCACTGGCTCACAATGAGCTGCCTAGTGCCAACGCGGGCACCCTTGCAACTTGGTGCAAGAGTGCATCTTTTGCATGCAGGATTGTTTTTGTGAAGGAAGGGACACCTTCCTGCACAAAAACAAACCTGTGAGGCAGATTCAGCACACATAGAAAGAGGAAGTAACGGGGAAAACTAGAGATATTTCTTCTGGTTCCACCTCTCCTGTGAAGGCATATCTTTTTCGCACATTCCCAGGTTTACCAGTTCTGGTAAATCTCGAAATGCATCAAAAATCATGCGAGTTGTCTGGGAACACCTACGCAACATCCATGGAATGCCTTTCCAGGGCAAAGTAAGGCAACACAATGATTTGCACTGCATTGTCTTATTCCACATTTATGGAGCCACTCAGGGCCATGCAAGGTGGCCTTGTGTGACTTCATAAATCTGACTTAAGGTTTGTGCCGCTCTTGCGCCACTTTGGGTGGTGCGAAAGCGAGGCAAACAACCTCATAAAAAGGCCCATATGTGACTTCGACCCCCTGCGTGGTGGATTGGCCTGGCGCACATAGAACATGTGCCTGGCTCAGCAGGATTTCCTCCTATTTCAGAAGGGTGCCCTGTTCGAAGCAGATGATTCAGCATTCAGAACTCGTTCCTGTGTACACGGAGGAGATAATTTTAGTAACAGAAGGGCCTGTTTAGCAGCAACCACTTTCTGTTGTAGAAAAAGATGTGACCCTTAAGCAACAAATTGCTTTTATTGTCGTCTGCACAGGAGCTGCTTTTTGTCTTCATCTGCATATTGCGGGACATACATATTCTAACGGCACATTTACATTTACTCGTGTGTACGTTTACTACTGCATCTAGTTGTAAATGTACACCTTTTGACTATTCACTATTTCCGAGTTTATATTTACACCTCAGTGCAGACATGTGCTTCCATGCGTACAAAAGGATTTACAAGTTTCTAATAATGTCTTTTCAGGTGTAGGTGGAGATCGCTGCCACTGTGGAGACCTCAGGACAGGCACGATGGGCAAGGGGAGGCAGATTTAGAACTGGGCAACCCTCTAAATTCATAGGAAAAACCGAGCTGGTGCCTATCCCGGGTACTCGGCTCTAACAGCAAAAAACATATTGACTTCGCGAAGGAATAGCTGAGAATTTTAAACTTGAGGTGACAGACATGGGACCACATGGTTCCACTGAGACAGGGAGTGTGGGGTGGCACTTGGGTGGAACATGTAAATGGTACAGTACAAGATAGCATGCCCTTTCGCTGTTATTACTCATGTTTACATTACAATTGCTTGCAATTTGAGGCGCTATGAGATAAAAACAACTTGTGCAAAATCACGCGATGTTTTCCTCAACTGCCACGATTAGAACACAAGGCCCAACTTATATATATGCGCCTGGGTTGGTCAATTTTCCTCCATAACAAGAATCCCGATCAGTTGCATATGGTTGGTGTTTCATTTCACTGCCATGTGTTTGCTATTTTGAGAACGATTTGCTAATATCCACTGCATGCATTTGACTCAAGGAAAAGAAAGGAAACAGTTATAACTTTTCAGTGGAGTGGGTATACACGCTGTTGCTTGTAGTGGTCTGTTTTGTAGTCAAAGACAGTACAGCAGTGGCAAAGTGCTTGGCTCAGCAGCGCTTTGGTGATTATTGTATGCAAGTGTAAATGCCAGTTGAGAAGCAAAGTAAAACATTATTTAAACATGTTACCCTTTCTTTTACAGTAGTTTCTATTTGTAAACAATCACCAGCCTGTGCAATGTTTTTTAACCCCTTCGCTGCCAGGCCTTTTCCCCCTCCTGTGCCAGGCCTTTTTTTGCCTATTTGGGGCAGTTCGCGCTTAGGCCCTCATAACTTTTTGTCCACATAAGCTAACCAAGCCAAATTTGCGTCCTTTTTTTCCAACATCCTAGGGATTCTAGAGGTACCCAGACTTTGTAGTAGGCCAAGAAATTGGCCAAAATACAGGGAAAATTTAGTTTTTTTCAAAAAAATTGGAAAAAGTGGCTGCAGAAGAAGGCTTGTGGTTTTTCCCCTGAAAATGGCATCAACAAAGGGTTTGCGGTGCTAAACTCAGCAGCTTCCCAGCTTTCATGAACAGGCAGACTTGAATCAGAAAACCCAATTTTTCAACACAATTTTGGCATTTTACTGGGACATACCCCATTTTTGCAATTTTTTGTGCTTTCAGCCTCCTTCCAGTCAGTGACAGAAATGGGCATGAAACCAATGCTGGATCCCAGAAACCTAAACATTTCTAAAAAGTAGACAAAATTCTGAATTCAGCAAGGGGTCGTTTGTGTAGATCCTACAAGGGTTTCCTACAGAAAATAACAACTGAAAAAGAAAAATATTGAAATTGAGGTGAAAAAAACATCAATTTTTCTCTACGTTTTACTCTGTAACTTTTCCCTGCAATGTCAGATTATCGAAAGCAATATACCGTTACGTCTGCTGGACTCCTCTGGTTGCGGGGATATATAGGGCTTGTAGGTTCATCAAGAACCCGAGGAACCCAGAGCCAATAAATGAGCTGCACCCTGCAGTGCGTTTTCATTCTATACCGGGTATACAGCAATTCATTTGCTGAAATATAAAGAGTTAAAAATTGCTATCAAGAAAACCTTTGTATTTCCAAAAAGGGCACAAGATAAGGTGTTGAGGAGCAGTGGTTATTTGCACATCTCTGAATTCCGGGGTGACCATACTAGCATGAGAATTACAGGGCATTTCTCAAATAGATGTCTTTTTTACACACTCTCCTATATTTGGAAGGAAAAAATGTAGAGAAAGACAAGGGGCAATAACACTTGTTTTGCTAATCTATCTTCCCCCAAGTCTCCCGATAAAAATGATACCTCACTTGTGTGGGTAGGCCTAGCGCCCGCGACAGGAAACGCCCCAAAGCGCAACGTGGACACATCCAAATTTTTGGAAGAAAACAGAGGTGTTTTTTGCGAAGTGCCTACCTGTAGATTTTGGCCTCTAGCTCAGCCGGCACCTAGGGAAACCTACCAAACCTGTGCATTTCTGAAAACTAGAGACCTAGGGGAATCCAATGAGGGGTGACTTGCGGGGCTCGGACCAGGTTCTGTTGCCCAGAATCCTTTGCAAACCTCAAAATTTGGCTAAAAAAACACATGTTCCTCACATTTCTGTGGCAGAAAGTTCGGGAATCTGAGAGGAGCCACAAATTTCCTTCCACCCAGCGTTCCCCCAAGTCTCCCGATAAAAATGATACCTCACTTGTGTGGGTAGGCCTAGCGCCCGCAACAGGAAACACCCCAAAGCGCAACGTGGACACATCCCAAATTTTTGGAAGAAAACAGAGGTGTTTTTTGCGAAGTACCTACCTGTAGATTTTGGCCTCTATCTCAGCCGGCACCTAGGGAAACCTACCAAACCTGTGCATTTCTGAAAACTAGAGACCTAGGGGAATCCAAGGAGGGGAGACTTGCGGGGCTCGGACCAGGTTCTGTTACCCAGAATCCTTTGCAAACCTCAAAATTTGGCTAAAAAAACACATGTTCCTCACATTTCTGTGGCAGAAAGTTCGGGAATCTGAGAGGAGCCACAAATTTCCTTCCACCCAGCGTTCCCCCAAGTCTCCCGATAAAAATGATACCTCACTTGTGTGGGTAGGCCGAGCGCCCGCGACAGGAAACGCCCCAAAGCGCAACGTGGACACATCCACATTTTTGGAAGAAAACAGAGGTGTTTTTTGCGAAGTGCCTACCTGTAGATTTTGGCGTCTAGCTCAGCCGGCACCTAGGGAAACCTACCAAACCTGTGCATTTCTGAAAACTAGAGACCTAGGGGAATCCAAGGAGGGGTGACTTGCGGGGCTCGGACCAGGTTCTGTTACCCAGAATCCTTTGCAAACCTCAAAATTTGGCTAAAAAAACACATGTTCCTCACATTTCTGTGGCAGAAAGTTCGGGAATCTGAGAGGAGCCACAAATTTCCTTCCACCCAGCGTTCCCCCAAGTCTCCCGATAAAAATGATACCTCACATGTGTGGGTAGGCCTAGCGCCCGCGACAGGAAACGCCCCAAAGCGCAACGTGGACACATCCAAATTTTTGGAAGAAAACAGAGGTGTTTTTTCGAAGTACCTACCTGTAGATTTTGGCCTCTATCTCAGCCGGCACCAAGGGAAACCTACCAAACCTGTGCATTTCTGAAAACTAGAGACCTAGGGGAATCCAAGGAGGGGTGACTTGCGGGGCTCGGACCAGGTTCTGTTACCCAGAATCCTTTGCAAACCTCAAAATATGGCTAAAAAAACACATGTTCCTCACATTTCTGTGGCAGAAAGTTCGGTAATCTGAGAGGAGCCATAAATTTCCTTCCACCCAGCGTTCCCCCAAGTCTCCCGATAAAAATGATACCTCACTTGTGTGGGTAGGCCTAGCGTCCGCGACAGGAAACGCCCCAAAGCGCAACGTGGACACATCCAAATTTTTGGAAGAAAACAGAGGTGTTTTTTGCGAAGTGCCTACCTGTAGATTTTGGCCTCTAGCTCAGCCGGCACCTAGGGAAACCAGAATCCTTTGCAAACCTCAAAATTTGGCTAAAGAAACACATGTTCCTCACATTTCTGTGGCAGAAAGTTCGGGAATCTGAGAGGAGGCACAAATTTCCTTCCACCCAGCGTTCCCCCAAGTCTCCCAATAAAAATGATAACTCACTTGTGTGGGTAGGCCTAGCTCCCGCGACAGGAAACGCCCCAAAGCGCAACGTGGACACATCCAAATTTTTGGAAGAAAACAGAGGTGTTTTTAGCGAAGTGCCTACCTGTAGATTTTGGCCTCTAGCTCAGCCCGCACCTAGGGAAACCTAACAAACCTGTGCATTTCTGAAAACTAGAGACCTAGGGGAATCCAAGGAGGGGTGACTTGCGGGGCTCGGACCAGGTTCTGTTACCCAGAATCCTTTGCAAACCTCAAAATTTGGCTAAAAAAACACATGTTCCTCACATTTCTGTGGCAGAAAGTTCGGGAATCTGAGAGGAACCACACATTTCCTTCCACCCAGCGTTCCCCCAAGTCTCCCGATAAAAATGATACCTCACTTGTGTGGGTAGGCCTAGCGCCCGCGACAGGAAACGCCCAAAAGCGCAACGTGGACACATCCAAATTTTTAGAAGAAAACAGAGGTGTTTTTTGCGAAGTGCCTATCTGTAGATTTTGGCCTCTAGCTCAGCCGGCACCTAGGGAAACCTACCAAACCTGTGCATTTCTGAAAACTAGAGACCTAGGGGAATCCAAGGAGGGGTGACTTGCGGGGCTCGGACCAGGTTCTGTTACCCAGAATCCTTTGCAAACCTCAAAATGTGGCTAAAAAAACACATGTTCCTCACATTTCTGTGGCAGAAAGTTCGGGAATCTGAGAGTAGCCACAAATTTCCTTCCACCCAGCGTTCCCCCAAGTCTCCCGATAAAAATGATACCTCACTTGTGTGGGTAGGCCTAGCGCCCGCGACAGGAAACGCCCCAAAGCGCAACGTGGACACATCCAAATTTTTGAAAGAAAACAGAGGTGTTTTTTGCGAAGTGCCTACCTGTAGATTTTGGCCTCTAGCTCAGCCGGCACCTAGGGAAACCTACCAAACCTGTGCATTTCTGAATACTAGTGACCTAGGGGAATCCAAGGAGGGGTGACTTGCGGGGCTCGGACCAGGTTCTGTTACCCAGAATCCTTTGCAAACCTCAAAATTTGGCTAAAAAAACACATGTTCCTCACATTTCTGTGGCAGAAAGTTCGGGAATCTGAGAGGAGCCACAAATTTCCTTCCACCCAGCGTTCCCCCAAGTCTCCCGATAAAAATGATACCTCACTTGTGTGGGTAGGCCTAGCGCCCGCGACAGAAAACGCCCCAAAGCGCAACGTGGACACATCCAAATTTTTGGAAGAAAACAGAGGTGTTTTTTGTGAAGTGCCTACCTGTAGATTTTGGCCTCTAGCTCAGCCGGCACCTAGGGAAACCTACCAAACCTGTGCATTTCTGAAAACTAGAGACCTAGGGAAATCCAAGGAGGGGTGACTTGCGGGGCTCGGACCAGGTTCTGTTACCCAGAATCCTTTGCAAACCTCAAAATTTAGCTAAAAAAACACATGTTCCTCACATTTCTGTGGCAGAAAGTTCGGGAATCTGAGAGGAGCCACAAATTTCCTTCCACCCAGCGTTCCCCCAAGTCTCCCGATAAAAATGATACCTCACTTGTGTGGGTAGGCCTAGCGCCCGCGACAGGAAACGCCCCAAAGCGCAACGTGGACACATCCAAATTTTTGGAAGAAAACAGAGGTGTTTTTTGCGAAGTGCCTACCTGTAGATTTTGTCCTCTAGCTCAGCCGGCACCTAGGGAAACCTACCAAACCTGTGCATTTCTGAATACTAGAGACCTAGGGGAATCCAAGGAGGGGTGACTTGCGGGGCTCGGACCAGGTTCTGTTACCCAGAATCCTTTGCAAACCTCAAAATTTGGCTAAAAAAACACATGTTCCTCACATTTCTGTGGCAGAAAGTTCGGGAATCTGAGAGTAGCCACAAATTTCCTTCCACCCAGCGTTCCCCCAAGTCTCCCGATAAAAATGATACCTCACTTGTGTGGGTAGGCCTAGCGCCCGCGACAGGAAACGCCCCAAAGCGCAACGTGGACACATCCAAATTTTTGAAAGAAAACAGAGGTGTTTTTTGCGAAGTGCCTACCTGTAGATTTTGGCCTCTAGCTCAGCCGGCACCTAGGGAAACCTACCAAACCTGTGCATTTCTGAATACTAGAGACCTAGGGGAATCCAAGGAGGGGTGACTTGCGGGGCTCGGACCAGGTTCTGTTACCCAGAATCCTTTGCAAACCTCAAAATTTGGCTAAAAAAACACATGTTCCTCACATTTCTGTGGCAGAAAGTTCGGGAATCTGAGAGGAGCCACAAATTTCCTTCCACCCAGCGTTCCCCCAAGTCTCCCGATAAAAATGATACCTCACTTGTGTGGGTAGGCCTAGCGCCCGCGACAGGAAACGCCCCAAAGCGCAACGTGGACACATCCAAATTTTTGGAAGAAAACAGAGGTGTTTTTTGCGAAGTGCCTACCTGTAGATTTTGTCCTCTAGCTCAGCCGGCACCTAGGGAAACCTACCAAACCTGTGCATTTCTGAAAACTAGAGACCTAGGGGAATCCAAGGAGGGGTGACTTGCGGGGCTCGGACCAGGTTCTGTTACCCAGAATCCTTTGCAAACCTCAAAATTTGGCTAAAATAACACATGTTCCTCACATTTCTGTGGCAGAAAGTTCGGGAATCTGAGAGGGGCCACAAATTTCCTTCCACCCAGCGTTCCCCGAAGTCTCCCGATAAAAATGATACCTCACTTGTGTGGGTAGGCCTAGCGCCCGCGACAGGAAACACCCCAAAGCGCAACGTGGACACATCCAAATTTTTGGAAGAAAACAGAGGTGTTTTTTGCGAAGTGCCTACTTGTAGATTTTGGCCTATATCTCAGCCGGCACCTAGGGAAACCTACCAAACCTGTGCATTTCTGAAAACTAGAGACCTAGGGGAATCCAAGGAGGGGTGACTTGCGGAGCTCGGACCAGGTTCTGTTACCCAGAATCCTTTGCAAACCTCAAAATTTGGCTAAAAAAACACATGTTCCTCACATTTCTGTGGCAGAAAGTTCGGGAATCTGAGAGGAGCCACAAATGTCCTTCCACCCAACGTTCCCCCAAGTCTCCCGATAAAAATGATACCTCACTTGTGTGGGTAGGCCTAGCGCCCGCGACAGGAAATGCCCCAAAGCGCAACGTGGACACATCCAAATTTTTGGAAAAAAACAGAGGTGTTTTTTGCGAAGTACCTACCTGTAGATTTTGGCCTCTATCTCAGCCGGCACCTAGGGAAACCTACCAAACCTGTGCATTTCTGAAAACTAGAGACCTAGGGCAATCCAAGGAGGGGTGACTTGCGGGGCTCGGACCAGGTTCTGTTACCCAGAATCCTTTGCAAACCTCAAAATTTGGCTAAAAAAACACATGTTCTTCACATTTCTGTGGCAGAAAGTTCGGGAATCTGAGAGGAGCCACAAATTTCCTTCCACCCAGCGTTCCCCCAAGTCTCCCGATAAAAATGATACCTCACTTGTGTGGGTAGGCCTAGCGCCCGGGACAGGAAACGCCCCAAAGCGCAACGTGGACACATCCAAATTTTTGGAAGAAAACAGAGGTGTTTTTTGCGAAGTGCCTACCTGTAGATTTTGGCCTCTAGCTCAGCTGGCACCTAGGGAAACCTACCAAACCTGTGCATTTCTGAAAACTAGAGACCTAGGGGAATCCAAGGAGGGGTGACTTGCGGGGCTCGGACCAGGTTCTGTTACCCAGAATCCTTTGCAAACCTCAAAATTTGGCTAAAAAAACACATGTTCCTCACATTTCTGTGGCAGAAAGTTCGGGAATCTGAGAGGAGCCACAAATTTCCTTCCACCCAGCGTTCCCCCAAGTCTCCCGATAAAAATGATACCTCACTTGTGTGGGTAGGCCTAGCGCCCGCGACAGGAAACGCCCCAAAGCGCAACGTGGACACATCCAAATTTTTGGAAGAAAACAGAGGTGTTTTTTGCGAAGTGCCTACCTGTAGATTTTGGCCTCTAGCTCAGCCGGAACGTAGGGAAACCTACCAAACCTGTGCATTTCTGAAAACTAGAGACCTAGGGAAATCCAAGGAGGGGTGACTTGCGGGGCTCGGACCAGGTTCTGTTACCCAGAATCCTTTGCAAACCTCAAAATTTAGCTAAAAAAACACATGTTCCTCACATTTCTGTGGCAGAAAGTTCGGGAATCTGAGAGGAGCCACAAATTTCCTTCCACCCAGCGTTCCCCCAAGTCTCCCGATAAAAATGATACCTCACTTGTGTGGGTAGGCCTAGCGCCCGCGACAGGAAACGCCCCAAAGCGCAACGTGGACACATCCAAATTTTTGGAAGAAAACAGAGGTGTTTTTTGCGAAGTGCCTACCTGTAGATTTTGTCCTCTAGCTCAGTCGGCACCTAGGGAAACCTACCAAACCTGTGCATTTCTGAAAACTAGAGACCTAGGGGAATCCAAGGAGGGGTGACTTGCGGGGCTCGGACCAGGTTCTGTTACCCAGAATCCTTTGCAAACCTCAAAATTTGGCTAAAATAACACATGTTCCTCACATTTCTGTGGCAGAAAGTTCGGGAATCTGAGAGGGGCCACAAATTTCCTTCCACACAGCGTTCCCCGAAGTCTCCTGATAAAAATGATACCTCACTTGTGTGGGTAGGCCTAGCGCCCGCGACAGGAAACACCCCAAAGCGCAACGTGGACACATCCAAATTTTTGGAAGAAAACAGAGGTGTTTTTTGCGAAGTGCCTACTTGTAGATTTTGGCCTCTATCTCAGCCGGCACCTAGGGAAACCTACCAAACCTGTGCATTTCTGAAAACTAGAGACCTAGGGGAATCCAAGGAGGGGTGACTTGCGGGGCTCGGACCAGGTTCTGTTACCCAGAATCCTTTGCAAACCTCAAAATTTGGCTAAAAAAACACATGTTCCTCACATTTCTGTGGCAGAAAGTTCGGGAATCTGAGAGGAGCCACAAATTTCCTTCCACCCAGCGTTCCCCCAAGTCTCCCGATAAAAATGATACCTCACTTGTGTGGGTAGGCCTAGCGCCCGTGACAGGAAATGCCCCAAAGCGCAACGTGGACACATCCAAATTTTTGGAAGAAAACAGAGGTGTTTTTTGCGAAGTGCCTACCTGTAGATTTTGTCCTCTAGCTCAGCCGGCACCTAGGGAAACCTACCAAACCTGTGCATTTCTGAAAACTAGAGACCTAGGGGAATCCAAGGAGGGGTGACTTGCGGAGCTCGGACCAGGTTCTGTTACCCAGAATCCTTTGCAAACCTCAAAATTTGGCTAAAAAAACACATGTTCCTCACATTTCTGTGGCAGAAAGTTCGGGAATCTGAGAGGAGCCACAAATGTCCTTCCACCCAACGTTCCCCCAAGTCTCCCGATAAAAATGATACCTCACTTGTGTGGGTAGGCCTAGCGCCCGCGACAGGAAATGCCCCAAAGCGCAACGTGGACACATCCAAATTTTTGGAAAAAAACAGAGGTGTTTTTTGCGAAGTACCTACCTGTAGATTTTGGCCTCTATCTCAGCCGGCACCTAGGGAAACCTACCAAACCTGTGCATTTCTGAAAACTAGAGACCTAGGGCAATCCAAGGAGGGGTGACTTGCGGGGCTCGGACCAGGTTCTGTTACCCAGAATCCTTTGCAAACCTCAAAATTTGGCTAAAAAAACACATGTTCTTCACATTTCTGTGGCAGAAAGTTCGGGAATCTGAGAGGAGCCACAAATTTCCTTCCACCCAGCGTTCCCCCAAGTCTCCCGATAAAAATGATACCTCACTTGTGTGGGTAGGCCTAGCGCCCGCGACAGGAAACGCCCCAAAGCGCAACGTGGACACATCCAAATTTTTGGAAGAAAACAGAGGTGTTTTTTGCGAAGTGCCTACCTGTAGATTTTGGCCTCTAGCTCAGCCGGCACCTAGGGAAACCTACCAAACCTGTGCATTTCTGAAAACTAGAGACCTAGGGAAATCCAAGGAGGGGTGACTTGCGGGGCTCGGACCAGGTTCTGTTACCCAGAATCCTTTGCAAACCTCAAAATTTGGCTAAAAAAACACATGTTCCTCAAATTTCTGTGGCAGAAAGTTCGGGAATCTGAGAGGAGCCACAAATTTCCTTCCACCCAGCGTTCCCCCAAGTCTCCCGATAAAAATGATACCTCACTTGTGTGGGTAGGCCTAGCGCCCGCGACAGGAAATGCCCCAAAGCGCAACGTGGACACATCCAAATTTTTGGAAAAAAACAGAGGTGTTTTTTGCGAAGTACCTACCTGTAGATTTTGGCCTCTATCTCAGCCGGCACCTAGGGAAACCTACCAAACCTGTGCATTTCTGAAAACTAGAGACCTAGGGCACTCCAAGGAGGGGTGACTTGCGGGGCTCGGAACAGGTTCTGTTACCCAGAATCCTTTGCAAACCTCAAAATTTGGCTAAAAAAACACATGTTCTTCACATTTCTGTGGCAGAAAGTTCGGGAATCTGAGAGGAGCCACAAATTTCCTTCCACCAAGGGTTCCCCCAAGTCTCCCGATAAAAATGATACCTCACTTGTGTGGGTAGGCCTAGCGCCCGCGACAGGAAACGCCCCAAAGCGCAACGTGGACACATCCAAATTTTTGGAAGAAAACAGAGGTGTTTTTTGCGAAGTGCCTACCTGTAGATTCTGGCCTCTAGCTCAGCCGGCACCTAGGGAAACCTACCAAACCTGTGCATTTCTGAAAACTAGAGACCTAGGGGAATCCAAGGAGGGGTGACTTGCGGGGCTCGGACCAGGTTCTGTTACCCAGAATCCTTTGCAAACCTCAAAATTTGGCTAAAAAAACACATGTTCCTCACATTTCTGTGGCAGAAAGTTCGGGAATCTGAGAGGAGCCACAAATTTCCTTCCACCCAGCGTTCCCCCAAGTCTCCCGATAAAAATGATACCTCACTTGTGTGGGTAGGCCTAGCGCCCGCGACAGGAAACGCCCCAAAGCGCAACGTGGACACATCCAAATTTTTGGAAGAAAACAGAGGTGTTTTTTGCGAAGTGCCTACCTGTAGATTTTGGCCTCTAGCTCAGCCGGCACCTAGGGAAACTTACCAAACCTGTGCATTTCTGAAAACTAGAGACCTAGGGGAATCCAAGGAGGGGTGACTTGCGGGGCTCGGACCAGGTTCTGTTACCCAGAATCCTTTGCAAACCTCAAAATTTGGCTAAAAAAACACATGTTCCTCACATTTCTGTGGCAGAAAGTTCGGGAATCTGAGAGGAGCCACAAATTTCCTTCCACCCAGCGTTCCCCCAAGTCTCCCGATAAAAATGATACCTCACTTGTGTGGGTAGGCCTAGCGCCCGCGACAGGAAACGCCCCAAAGCGCAACGTGGACACATCCAAATTTTTGGAAGAAAACAGAGGTGTTTTTTGCGAAGTGCCTACCTGTAGATTTTGTCCTCTAGCTCAGCCGGCACCTAGGGAAACCTACCAAACCTGTGCATTTCTGAAAACTAGAGACCTAGGGGAATCCAAGGAGGGTTGACTTGCGGAGCTCGGACCAGGTTCTGTTACCCAGAATCCTTTGCAAACCTCAAAATTTGGCTAAAAAAACACATGTTCCTCACATTTCTGTGGCAGAAAGTTCGGGAATCTGAGAGGAGCCACAAATGTCCTTCCACCCAACGTTCCCCCAAGTCTCCCGATAAAAATGATACCTCACTTGTGTGGGTAGGCCTAGCGCCCGCGACAGGAAATGCCCCAAAGCGCAACGTGGACACATCCAAATTTTTGGAAAAAAACAGAGGTGTTTTTTGCGAAGTACCTACCTGTAGATTTTGGCCTCTATCTCAGCCGGCACCTAGGGAAACCTACCAAACCTGTGCATTTCTGAAAACTAGAGACCTAGGGCAATCCAAGGAGGGGTGACTTGCGGGGCTCGGACCAGGTTCTGTTACCCAGAATCCTTTGCAAACCTCAAAATTTGGCTAAAAAAACACATGTTCTTCACATTTCTGTGGCAGAAAGTTCGGGAATCTGAGAGGAGCCACAAATTTCCTTCCACCCAGCGTTCCCCCAAGTCTCCCGATAAAAATGATACCTCACTTGTGTGGGTAGGCCTAGCGCCCGCGACAGGAAACGCCCCAAAGCGCAACATGGACACATCCAAATTTTTGGAAGAAAACAGAGGTGTTTTTTGCGAAGTGCCTACCTGTAGATTTTGGCCTCTAGCTCAGCCGGCACCTAGGGAAACCTACCAAACCTGTGCATTTCTGAAAACTAGAGACCTAGGGAAATCCAAGGAGGGGTGACTTGCGGGGCTCGGACCAGGTTCTGTTACCCAGAATCCTTTGCAAACCTCAAAATTTGGCTAAAAAAACACATGTTCCTCAAATTTCTGTGGCAGAAAGTTCGGGAATCTGAGAGGAGCCACAAATTTCCTTCCACCCAGCGTTCCCCCAAGTCTCCCGATAAAAATGATACCTCACTTGTGTGGGTAGGCCTAGCGCCCGCGACAGGAAATGCCCCAAAGCGCAACGTGGACACATCCAAATTTTTGGAAAAAAACAGAGGTGTTTTTTGCGAAGTACCTACCTGTAGATTTTGGCCTCTATCTCAGCCGGCACCTAGGGAAACCTACCAAACCTGTGCATTTCTGAAAACTAGAGACCTAGGGCACTCCAAGGAGGGGTGACTTGCGGGGCTCGGAACAGGTTCTGTTACCCAGAATCCTTTGCAAACCTCAAAATTTGGCTAAAAAAACACATGTTCTTCACATTTCTGTGGCAGAAAGTTCGGGAATCTGAGAGGAGCCACAAATTTCCTTCCACCAAGCGTTCCCCCAAGTCTCCCGATAAAAATGATACCTCACTTGTGTGGGTAGGCCTAGCGCCCGCGACAGGAAACGCCCCAAAGCGCAACGTGGACACATCCAAATTTTTGGAAGAAAACAGAGGTGTTTTTTGCGAAGTGCCTACCTGTAGATTCTGGCCTCTAGCTCAGCCGGCACCTAGGGAAACCTACCAAACCTGTGCATTTCTGAAAACTAGAGACCTAGGGGAATCCAAGGAGGGGTGACTTGCGGGGCTCGGACCAGGTTCTGTTACCCAGAATCCTTTGCAAACCTCAAAATTTGGCTAAAAAAACACATGTTCCTCACATTTCTGTGGCAGAAAGTTCGGGAATCTGAGAGGAGCCACAAATTTCCTTCCACCCAGCGTTCCCCCAAGTCTCCCGATAAAAATGATACCTCACTTGTGTGGGTAGGCCTAGCGCCCGCGACAGGAAACGCCCCAAAGCGCAACGTGGACACATCCAAATTTTTGGAAGAAAACAGAGGTGTTTTTTGCGAAGTGCCTACCTGTAGATTTTGGCCTCTAGCTCAGCCGGCACCTAGGGAAACCTACCAAACCTGTGCATTTCTGAAAACTAGAGACCTAGGGGAATCCAAGGAGGGGTGACTTGCGGGGCTCGGACCAGGTTCTGTTACCCAGAATCCTTTGCAAACCTCAAAATTTGGCTAAAAAAACACATGTTCCTCACATTTCTGTGGCAGAAAGTTCGGGAATCTGAGAGGAGCCACAAATTTCCTTCCACCCAGCGTTCCCCCAAGTCTCCCGATAAAAATGATACCTCACTTGTGTGGGTAGGCCTAGCGCCCGCGACAGGAAACGCCCCAAAGCGCAACGTGGACACATCCAAATTTTTGGAAGAAAACAGAGGTGTTTTTTGCGAAGTGCCTACCTGTAGATTTTGGCCTCTAGCTCAGCCGGAACGTAGGGAAACCTACCAAACCTGTGCATTTCTGAAAACTAGAGACCTAGGGAAATCCAAGGAGGGGTGACTTGCGGGGCTCGGACCAGGTTCTGTTACCCAGAATCCTTTGCAAACCTCAAACTTTGGCTAAAAAAACACATGTTCCTCACATTTCTGTGGCAGAAAGTTCGGGAATCTGAGAGGAGGCACAAATTTCCTTCCACCCAGCGTTTCCCCAAGTCTCCCAATAAAAATGATAACTCACTTGTGTGGGTAGGCCTAGCTCCCGCGACAGGAAACGCCCCAAAGCGCAACATGGACACATCCACATTTTTGGAAGAAAACAGAGGTGTTTTTAGCGAAGTGCCTACCTGTAGATTTTGGCCTCTAGCTCAGCCGGCACCTAGGGAAACCTACCAAACCTGTGCATTTCTGAAAACTAGAGACCTAGGGGAATCCAAGGAGGGGTGACTTGCGGGGCTCGGACCAGGTTCTGTTACCCAGAATCCTTTGCAAACCTCAAAATTTGGCTAAAAAAACACATGTTCCTCACATTTCTGTGGCAGAAAGTTCGGGAATCTGAGAGGAGCCACAAATTTCCTTCCACCCAGCGTTCCCCCAAGTCTCCCGATAAAAATGATACCTCACTTGTGTGGGTAGGCCTAGTGCCCGCGACAGGAAACACCCCAAAGCGCAACATGGACACATCCAAATTTTTGGAAGAAAACAGAGGTGTTTTTTGCGAAGTGCCTACCTGTAGATTTTGGCCTCTGGCTCAGCCGGCACCTAGGGAAACCTACCAAACCTGTGCATTTCTGAAAACTAGAGACCTAGGGGAATCTAAGGAGGGGTGACTTGCGGGGCTCAGACCAGGTTCTGTTACCCAGAATCCTTTGCAAACCTCAAAATTTGGCTAAAAAAACACATGTTCCTCACATTTCTGTGGCAGAAAGTTTGGGAATCTGAGAGGAGCCACAAATTTCCTTCCACGCAGCGTTCCCCCGTCTCCCGATAAATATGATACCTCACTTGTGTGGGTAGGCCTAGCGCCCGCGACAGGAAACGCCCCAAAGCGCAACGTGGACACATCCAAATTGTTGGAAGAAAACAGAGGTGTTTTTTGCGAAGTGCGTACCTGTAGATTTTGGCCTCTAGCTCAGCCGGCACCTAGGGAAACCTACCAAACCTGTGCATTTCTGAAAACTAGAGACCTAGGGGAATCCAAGGAGGGGTGACTTGCGGGGCTCTGACCAGGTTCTGTTACCCAGAATCCTTTGCAAACCTCAAAATTTGGCTACAAAAAAAAATGTTCCTCACATTTCTGTGGCAGAAAGTTCGGTAATCTGAGAGGAGCCACAAATTTCCTTCCACCCAGCGTTCCTCCAAGTCTCCCGATAAAAATGATACCTCACTTGTTTGGGTAGGCCTAGCGCCCGCGACAGGAAACACCCCAAAGCGCAACGTGGACACATCCAAATTTTTGGAAGAAAACAGAGGTGTTTTTGGCGAAGTACCTACCTGTAGGTTTTGGCCTCTATCTCAGCCGGCACCTAGGGAAACCTACCAAACCTGTGCATTTCTGAAAACTAGAGACCTAGGGGAATCCAAGGAGGGGTGACTTGCGGGGCTCGGACCAGGTTCTGTTACCCAGAATCCTTTGCAAACCTCAAAATGTGGCTAAAAAAACACATGTTCCTCACATTTCTGTGGCAGAAAGTTCGGGAATCTGAGAGGAGCCACAAATTTCCTTCCACCCAGCGTTCCCCCAAGTCTCCCGATAAAAATGATAACTCACTTGTGTGGGTAGGCCTAGCGCCCGCGACATGAAACGCCCCAAAGCGCAACGTGGACACATCCAAATTTTTGGAAGAAAACAGAGGTGTTTTTTGCGAAGTGCCTACCTGTAGATTTTGGCCTCTAGCTCAGCCGGCACGTAGGGAAACCTACCAAACCTGTGCATTTCTGAAAACTAGAGACCTAGGGAAATCCAAGGAGGGGTGACTTGCGGGGCTCGGACCAGGTTCTGTTACCCAGAATCCTTTGCAAACCTCAAAATTTGGCTAAAAAAACACATGTTCCTCACATTTCTGTGGCAGAAAGTTCGGGAATCTGAGAGGAGGCACAAATTTCCTTCCACCCAGCGTTTCCCCAAGTCTCCCAATAAAAATGATAACTCACTTGTGTGGGTAGGCCTAGCTCCCGCGACAGGAAACGCCCCAAAGCGCAACATGGACACATCCAAATTTTTGGAAGAAAACAGAGGTGTTTTTAGCGAAGTGCCTACCTGTAGATTTTGGCCTCTAGCTCAGCCGGCACCTAGGGAAACCTACCAAACCTGTGCATTTCTGAAAACTAGAGACCTAGGGGAATCCAAGGAGGGGTGACTTGCGGGGCTCGTACCAGGTTCTGTTACCCAGAATCCTTTGCAAACCTCAAAATTTGGCTAAAAAAACACATGTTCCTCACATTTCTGTGGCAGAAAGTTCGGGAATCTGAGAGGAGCCACAAATTTCCTTCCACCCAGCGTTCCCCCAAGTCTCCCGATAAAAATGATACCTCACTTGTGTGGGTAGGCCTAGTGCCCGCGACAGGAAACGCCCCAAAGCGCAACGTGGACACATCCAAATTTTTGGAAGAAAACAGAGGTGTTTTTTGCGAAGTGCCTACCTGTAGATTTTGGCCTCTGGCTCAGCCGGCACCTAGGGAAACCTACCAAACCTGTGCATTTCTGAAAACTAGAGACCTAGGGGAATCCAAGGAGGGGTGACTTGCGGGGCTCAGACCAGGTTCTGTTACCCAGAATCCTTTGCAAACCTCAAAATTTGGCTAAAAAAACACATGTTCCTCACATTTCTGTGGCAGAAAGTTCGGGAATCTGAGAGGAGCCACAAATTTCCTTCCACGCAGCGTTCCCCCAAGTCTCCCGATAAAAATGATACCTCACTTGTGTGGGTAGGCCTAGCGCCCGCGACAGGAAACGCCCCAAAGCGCAACGTGGACACATCCAAATTGTTGGAAGAAAACAGAGGTGTTTTTTGCGAAGTGCCTACCTGTAGATTTTGGCCTCTAGCTCAGCCGGCACCTAGGGAAACCTACCAAACCTGTGCATTTCTGAAAACTAGAGACCTAGGGGAATCCAAGGAGGGGTGACTTGCGGGGCTCTGACCAGGTTCTGTTACCCAGAATCCTTTGCAAACCTCAAAATTTGGCTAAAAAAAAAAATGTTCCTCACATTTCTGTGGCAGAAAGTTCGGTAATCTGAGAGGAGCCACAAATTTCCTTCCACCCAGCGTTCCTCCAAGTCTCCCGATAAAAATGATACCTCACTTGTGTGGGTAGGCCTAGCGCCCGCGACAGGAAACACCCCAAAGCGCAACGTGGACACATCCAAATTTTTGGAAGAAAACAGAGGTGTTTTTTGCGAAGTACCTTCCTGTAGATTTTGGCCTCTATCTCAGCCGGCACCTAGGGAAACCTACCAAACCTGTGCATTTCTGAAAACTAGAGACCTAGGGGAATCCAAGGAGGTGTGACTTGCGGGGCTCGGACCAGGTTCTGTTACCCAGAATCCTTTGCAAACCTCAAAATTTGGCTAAAAAAACACATGTTCCTCACATTTGTGTGGCAGAAAGTTCGGGAATCTGAGAGGAGGCACAAATTTCCTTCCACCCAGCGTTCCTCTAAGTCTCTCAATAAAAATGGTACCTCACTTCTGTGGGTAGGCCTAGCGCCCACGAAAGGAAACACCCCAAAGCGCAACGTGGACACATCCAAATTTTTGGAAGAAAACAGAGGTGTTTTTAGCGAAGTGCCAACCTGTAGATTTTGGCCTCTAGCTCAGCCGGTACCTAGGGAAACCTACCAAACCTGTGCATTTCTGAAAACTAGAGACCTAGGGGAATCCAAGGAGGGGTGACTTGCGGGGTTCGGACCAGGTTCTGTTACCCAGAATCCTTTGCAAACCTCAAAATTTGAGTAAAAAAACACATGTTCCACACATTTCTGTGGCAGAAAGTTCGGGAATCTGAGAGCAGCCACAAATTTCCTTCCACCCAGCGTTCCCCCAAGTCTCCCGATAAAAATGATACCTCACTTGTGTGGGTAGGCCTAGCGCCCGCGACATGAAACGCCCCAAAGCGCAACGTGGACACATCCAAATTTTTGGAAGAAAACAGAGGTGTTTTTTGCGAAGTGCCTACCTGTAGATTTTGGCCTCTGGCTCAGCCGGCACCTAGGGAAACCTACCAAACCTGTGCATTTCTGAAAACTAGAGACCTAGGGGAATCCAAGGAGGGGTGACTTGCGGGGCTCAGACCAGGTTCTGTTACCCAGAATCCTTTGCAAACCTCAAAATTTGGCTAAAAAAACACATGTTCCTCACATTTCTGTGGCAGAAAGTTCGGGAATCTGAGAGGAGCCACAAATTTCCTTCCACCCAGCGTTCCCCCAAGTCTCCCGATAAAAATGATACCTCACTTGTGTGGGTAGGCCTAGCGCCCGCGACAGGAAACGCCCCAAAGCGCAACGTGGACACATCCAAATTTTTGGAAGAAAACAGAGGTGTTTTTTGCGAAGTGCCTACCTGTAGATTTTGGCCTCTAGCTCAGCCGGCACCTAGGGAAACCTACCAAACCTGTGCATTTCTGAAAACTAGAGACCTAGGGGAATCCAAGGAGGGGTGACTTGCGGGGCTCGTACCAGGTTCTGTTACCCAGAATCCTTTGCAAACCTCAAAATTTGGCTAAAAAAACACATGTTCCTCACATTTCTGTGGCAGAAAGTTCGGGAATCTGAGAGGAGCCACCAATTTCCTTCCACCCAGCGTTCCCCCAAGTCTCCCGATAAAAATGATACCTCACTTGTGTGGGTAGGCCTAGTGCCCGCGACAGGAAACGCCCCAAAGCGCAACGTGGACACATCCAAATTTTTGGAAGAAAACAGAGGTGTTTTTTGCGAAGTGCCTACCTGTAGATTTTGGCCTCTGGCTCAGCCGGCACCTAGGGAAACCTACCAAACCTGTGGATTTCTGAAAACTAGAGACCTAGGGGAATCCAAGGAGGGGTGACTTGCGGGGCTCAGACCAGGTTCTGTTACCCAGAATCCTTTGCAAACCTCAAAATTTGGCTAAAAAAACACATGTTCCTCACATTTCTGTGGCAGAAAGTTCGGGAATCTGAGAGGAGCCACAAATTTCCTTCCACGCAGCGTTCCCCCAAGTCTCCCGATAAAAATGATACCTCACTTGTGTGGGTAGGCCTAGCGCCCGCGACAGGAAACGCCCCAAAGCGCAACGTGGACACATCCAAATTGTTGGAAGAAAACAGAGGTGTTTTTTGCGAAGTGCCTACCTGTAGATTTTGGCCTCTAGCTCAGCCGGCACCTAGGGAAACCTACCAAACCTGTGCATTTCTGAAAACTAGAGACCTAGGGGAATCCAAGGAGGGGTGACTTGCGGGGCTCTGACCAGGTTCTGTTACCCAGAATCCTTTGCAAACCTCAAAATTTGGCTAAAAAAAAAAATGGTCCTCACATTTCTGTGGCAGAAAGGGCGGTAATCTGAGAGGAGCCACAAATTTCCTTCCACCCAGCGTTCCTCCAAGTCTCCCGATAAAAATGATACCTCACTTGTGTGGGTAGGCCTAGCGCCCGCGACAGGAAACACCCCAAAGCGCAACGTGGACACATCCAAATTTTTGGAAGAAAACAGAGGTGTTTTTTGCGAAGTACCTTCCTGTAGATTTTGGCCTCTATCTCAGCCGGCACCTAGGGAAACCTACCAAACCTGTGCATTTCTGAAAACTAGAGACCTAGGGGAATCCAAGGAGGGGTGACTTGCGGGGCTCGGACCAGGTTCTGTTACCCAGAATCCTTTGCAAACCTCAAAATTTGGCTAAAAAAACACATGTTCCTCACATTTGTGTGGCAGAAAGTTCGGGAATCTGAGAGGAGGCACAAATTTCCTTCCACCCAGCGTTCCTCTAAGTCTCTCAATAAAAATGGTACCTCACTTCTGTGGGTAGGCCTAGCGCCCACGAAAGGAAACACCCCAAAGCGCAACGTGGACACATCTAAATTTTTGGAAGAAAACAGAGGTGTTTTTAGCGAAGTGCCAACCTGTAGATTTTGGCCTCTAGCTCAGCCGGTACCTAGGGAAACCTACCAAACCTGTGCATTTCTGAAAACTAGAGACCTAGGGGAATCCAAGGAGGGGTGACTTGCGGGGCTCAGACCAGGTTCTGTTACCCAGAATCCTTTGCAAACCTCAAAATTTGGCTAAAAAAAACACATGTTCCTCACATTTCTGTGGCAGAAAGTTCGGGAATCTGAGAGGAGCCACAAATTTCCTTCCACGCAGCGTTCCCCCAAGTCTCCCGATAAAAATTATACCTCACTTGTGTGGGTAGGCCTAGCGCCCGCGACAGGAAACGCCCCAAAGCGCAACGTGGACACATCCAAATTTTTGGAAGAAAACAGAGGTGTTTTTTGCGAAGTGCCTACCTGTAGATTTTGGCCTCTAGCTCAGCCGGCACCTAGGGAAACCTACCAAACCTGTGCATTTCTGAAAACTAGAGACCTAGGGGAATCCAAGGAGGGGTGACTTGCGGAGCTCGGACCAGGTTCTGTTACCTAGAATCCTTTGCAAACCTCAAAATTTGGCTAAAAAAACACATGTTCCTCACATTTCTGTGGCAGAAAGTTCGGGAATCTGAGAGGAGCCACAAATTTCCTTCCACCCAGCGTTCCCCCAAGTCTCCCGTTAAAAATGATACCTCACTTGTGTGGGTAGGCCTAGTGCCCGCGACAGGAAACGCCCCAAAGCGCAACGTGGACACATCCAAATTTTTGGAAGAAAACAGAGGTGTTTTTTGCGAAGTGCCTACCTGTAGATTTTGGCCTCTAGCTCAGCCGGCACCTAGGGAAACCTACCAAACCTGTGCATTTCTGAAAACTAGAGACCTAGGGGAATCCAAGGAGGGGTGACTTGAGGAGCTCGGACCAGGTTCTGTTACCTAGAATCCTTTGCAAACCTCAAAATTTGGCTAAAAAAACACATGTTCCTCACATTTCTGTGGCAGAAAGTTCGGGAATCTGAGAGGAGCCACAAATTTCCTTCCACCCAGCGTTCCCCCAAGTCTCCCGTTAAAAATGATACCTCACTTGTGTGGGTAGGCCTAGCGCCTGCGACAGGAAATGCCTCAAAGCGCAACGTGGACACATCCAAATTTTTGGAAGAAAACAGAGGTGTTTTTTGCAAAGTACCTACCTGTAGATTTTGGCCTCTATCTCAGCCGGTACCTAGGGAAACCTACCAAACCTGTGCATTTCTGAAAACTAGAGACCTAGGGGAATCCAAGGAGGGGTGACTTGCGGGGCTCGGACCGGGTTCTGTTACCCAGAATCCTTTGCAAACCTCAAAATTTGGCTAAAAAAACACATGTTCCTCACATTTCTGTGGCAGAAAGTTCGGGAATCTGAGAGGAGCCACAAATTTCCTTCCACCCAGCGTTCCCCCAAGTCTCCCGATAAAAATGATACCTCACTTGTGTGGGTAGGCCTAGCGCCCGCGACAGGAAACGCCCCAAAGCGCAACTTGGACACATCCAAATTTTTGGAAGAAAACAGAGGTGTTTTTTGCGAAGTGCCTACCTGTAGATTTTGGCCTCTAGCTCAGCCGGCACCAAGGGAAACCTACCAAACCTGTGCATTTCTGAAAACTAGAGACCTAGGGAAATCCAAGGAGGGGTGAGTTGCGGGGCTCGGACCAGGTTCTGTTACCCAGAATCCTTTGCAAACCTCAAAATTTGGATAAAAAAACACATGTTCCTCACATTTCTGTGGCAGAAAGTTCGGGAATCTGAGAGGAGGCACAAATTTCCTTCCACCCAGCGTTTCCCCAAGTCTCCCAATAAAAATGATAACTCACTTGTGTGGGTAGGCCTAGCTCCCGCGACAGGAAACGCCCCAAAGCGCAACGTGGACACATCCAAATTTTTGGAAGAAAACAGAGGTGTTTTTAGCGAAGTGCCTACCTGTAGATTTTGGCCTCTAGCTCAGCCGGCACCTAGGGAAACCTACCAAACCTGTGCATTTCTAAAAACTAGAGACCTAGGGGATTCCAAGGAGGGGTGACTTGCGGGGCTCGGACCAGGTTCTGTTACCCAGAATCCTTTGCAAACCTCAAAATTTGGCTAAAAAAACACATGTTCCTCACATTTCTGTGGCAGAAAGTTCGGGAATCTGAGAGGAGCCACAAATTTCCTTCCACCCAGCGTTCCCCCAAGTCTCCCGATAAAAATGATACCTCACTTGTGTGGGTAGGCCTAGCGCCCGCGACAGGAAACGCCCCAAAGCGCAACGTGGACACATCCACATTTTTGGAAGAAAACAGAGGTGTTTTTTGCGAAGTGCCTACCTGTAGATTTTGGCCTCTAGCTCAGCCGGCACCTAGGGAAACCTACCAAACCTGTGCATTTCTGAAAACTAGAGACCTAGGGGAATCCAAGGAGGGGTGACTTGCGGGGCTCGGACCAGGTTCTGTTACCCAGAATCCTTTGCAAACCTCAAAATTTGGCTAAAAAAACACATGTTCCTCACATTTCTGTGGCAGAAAGTTCAGGAATCTGAGAGGAGCCACAAATTTCCTTCCACCCAGCGTTCCCCCAAGTCTCCCGATAAAAATGATACCTCACATGTGTGGGTAGGCCTAGCGCCCGCGACAGGAAACGCCCCAAAGCGCAACGTGGACACATCCAAATTTTTGGAAGAAAACAGAGGTGTTTTTTGCGAAGTGCCTACCTGTAGATTTTGGCCTCTATCTCAGCCGGCACCAAGGGAAACCTACCAAACCTGTGCATTTCTGAAAACTAGAGACCTAGGGAAATCCAAGGAGGGGTGAGTTGCGGGGCTCGGACCAGGTTCTGTTACCCAGAATCCTTTGCAAACCTCAAAATTTGGATAAAAAAACACATGTTCCTCACATTTCTGTGGCAGAAAGTTCGGGAATCTGAGAGGAGGCACAAATTTCCTTCCACCCAGCGTTTCCCCAAGTCTCCCAATAAAAATGATAACTCACTTGTGTGGGTAGGCCTAGCTCCCGCGACAGGAAACGCCCCAAAGCGCAACGTGGACACATCCAAATTTTTGGAAGAAAACAGAGGTGTTTTTAGCGAAGTGCCTACCTGTAGATTTTGGCCTCTAGCTCAGCCGGCACCTAGGGAAACCTACCAAACCTGTGCATTTCTAAAAACTAGAGACCTAGGGGATTCCAAGGAGGGGTGACTTGCGGGGCTCGGACCAGGTTCTGTTACCCAGAATCCTTTGCAAACCTCAAAATTTGGCTAAAAAAACACATGTTCCTCACATTTCTGTGGCAGAAAGTTCGGGAATCTGAGAGGAGCCACAAATTTCCTTCCACCCAGCGTTCCCCCAAGTCTCCCGATAAAAATGATACCTCACTTGTGTGGGTAGGCCTAGCGCCCGCGACAGGAAACGCCCCAAAGCGCAACGTGGACACATCCACATTTTTGGAAGAAAACAGAGGTGTTTTTTGCGAAGTGCCTACCTGTAGATTTTGGCCTCTAGCTCAGCCGGCACCTAGGGAAACCTACCAAACCTGTGCATTTCTGAAAACTAGAGACCTAGGGGAATCCAAGGAGGGGTGACTTGCGGGGCTCGGACCAGGTTCTGTTACCCAGAATCCTTTGCAAACCTCAAAATTTGGCTAAAAAAACACATGTTCCTCACATTTCTGTGGCAGAAAGTTCAGGAATCTGAGAGGAGCCACAAATTTCCTTCCACCCAGCGTTCCCCCAAGTCTCCCGATAAAAATGATACCTCACATGTGTGGGTAGGCCTAGCGCCCGCGACAGGAAACGCCCCAAAGCGCAACGTGGACACATCCAAATTTTTGGAAGAAAACAGAGGTGTTTTTTCGAAGTACCTACCTGTAGATTTTGGCCTCTATCTCAGCCTGCACCAAGGGAAACCTACCAAACCTGTGCATTTCTGAAAACTAGAGACCTAGGGGAATCCAAGGAGGGGTGACTTGCGGGGCTCGGACCAGGTTCTGTTACCCAGAATCCTTTGCAAACCTCAAAATATGGCTAAAAAAACACATGTTCCTCACATTTCTGTGGCAGAAAGTTTGGTAACCTGAGAGGAGCCACAAATTTCCTTCCACCCAGCGTTCCCCCAAGTCTCCCGATAAAAATGATACCTCACTTGTGTGGGTAGGCCTAGCGCCCGCGACAGGAAACGCCCCAAAGCGCAACGTGGACACATCCAAATTTTTGGAAGAAAACAGAGGTGTTTTTGCGAAGTGCCTACCTGTAGATTTTGGCCTCTAGCTCAGCCGGCACCTAGGGAAACCTACCAAACCTGTGCATTTCTGAAAACTAGAGACCTAGGGAAATCCAAGGAGGGGTGACTTGCGGGGCTCGGACCAGGTTCTGTTACCCAGAATCCTTTGCAAACCTCAAAATTTGGCTAAAAAAACACATGTTCCTCACATTTCTGTGGCAGAAAGTTCGGGAATCTGAGAGGAGGCACAAATTTCCTTCCACCCAGCGTTCCCCCAAGTCTCCCAATAAAAATGATAACTCACTTGTGTGGGTAGGCCTAGCTCCCGCGACAGGAAACGCCCCAAAGCGCAACGTGGACACATCCAAATTTTTGGAAGAAAACAGAGGTGTTTTTAGCGAAGTGCCTACCTGTAGATTTTGGCCTCTAGCTCAGCCGGCACCTAGGGAAACCTACCAAACCTGTGCATTTCTGAAAACTAGAGACCTAGGGGAATCCAAGGAGGGGTGACTTGCGGGGCTCGGACCAGGTTCTGTTACCCAGAATCCTTTGCAAACCTCAAAATTTGGCTAAAAAAACACATGTTCCTCACATTTCTGTGGCAGAAAGTTCGGGAATCTGAGAGGAACCACAAATTTCCTTCCACCCAGCGTTCCCCCAAGTCTCCCGATAAAAATGATACCTCACTTGTGTGGGTAGGCCTAGCGCCCGCGACAGGAAACGCCCAAAAGCGCAACGTGGACACATCCAAATTTTTAGAAGAAAACAGAGGTGTTTTTTGCGAAGTGCCTATCTGTAGATTTTGGCCTCTAGCTCAGCCGGCACCTAGGGAAACCTACCAAACCTGTGCATTTCTGAAAACTAGAGACCTAGGGGAATCCAAGGAGGGGTGACTTGCGGGGCTCGGACCAGGTTCTGTTACCCAGAATCCTTTGCAAACCTCAAAATTTGGCTAAAAAAACACATGTTCCTCACATTTCTGTGGCAGAAAGTTCGGGAATCTGAGAGGAGCCACAAATTTCCTTCCACCCAGCGTTCCCCCAAGTCTCCCGATAAAAATGATACCTCACTTGTGTAGGTAGGCCTAGCGCCCGCGACAGGAAACACCCCAAAGCGCAACGTGGACACATCCAAATTTTTGGAAGAAAACAGAGGTGTTTTTTGCGAAGTGCCTAACTGTAGATTTTGGCCTCTATCTCAGCCGGCACCTAGGGAAACCTACCAAACCTGTGCATTTCTGAAAACTAGAGACCTAGGGGAATCCAAGGAGGGGTGACTTGCGGGGCTCGGACCAGGTTCTGTTACCCAGAATCCTTTGCAAACCTCAAAATGTGGCTAAAAAAACACATGTTCCTCACATTTCTGTGGCAGAAAGTTCGGGAATCTGAGAGTAGCCACAAATTTCCTTCCACCCAGCGTTCCCCCAAGTCTCCCGATAAAAATGATACCTCACTTGTGTGGGTAGGCCTAGCGCCCGCGACAGGAAACACCCCAAAGCGCAACGTGGACACATCCAAATTTTTGAAAGAAAACAGAGGTGTTTTTTGCGAAGTGCCTACCTGTAGATTTTGGCCTCTAGCTCAGCCGGCACCTAGGGAAACCTACCAAACCTGTGCATTTCTGAATACTAGAGACCTAGGGGAATCCAAGGAGGGGTGACTTGCGGGGCTCGGACCAGGTTCTGTTACCCAGAATCCTTTGCAAACCTCAAAATTTGGCTAAAAAAACACATGTTCCTCACATTTCTGTGGCAGAAAGTTCGGGAATCTGAGAGGAGCCACAAATTTCCTTCCACCCAGCGTTCCCCCAAGTCTCCCGATAAAAATGATACCTCACTTGTGTGGGTAGGCCTAGCGCCCGCGACAGAAAACGCCCCAAAGCGCAACGTGGACACATCCAAATTTTTGGAAGAAAACAGAGGTGTTTTTTGTGAAGTGCCTACCTGTAGATTTTGGCCTCTAGCTCAGCCGGCAGCTAGGGAAACCTACCAAACCTGTGCATTTCTGAAAACTAGAGACCTAGGGGAATCCAAGGAGGGGTGACTTGCGGGGCTCGGACCAGGTTCTGTTACCCAGAATCCTTTGCAAACCTCAAAATGTGGCTAAAAAAACACATGTTCCTCACATTTCTGTGGCAGAAAGTTCGGGAATCTGAGAGGAGCCACAAATTTCCTTCCACCCAGCGTTCCCCCAAGTCTCCCGATAAAAATGATACCTCACTTGTGTGGGTAGGCCTAGCGCCCGCGACAGGAAACGCCCCAAAGCGCAACGTGGACACATCCACATTTTTGGAAGAAAACAGAGGTGTTTTTTGCGAAGTGCCTACCTGTAGATTTTGGCCTCTAGCTCAGCCGGCACCTAGGGAAACCTACCAAACCTGTGCATTTCTGAAAACTAGAGACCTAGGGGAATCCAAGGAGGGGTGACTTGCGGGGCTCGGACCAGGTTCTGTTACCCAGAATCCTTTGCAAACCTCAAAATTTGGCTAAAAAAACACATGTTCCTCACATTTCTGTGGCAGAAAGTTCAGGAATCTGAGAGGAGCCACAAATTTCCTTCCACCCAGCGTTCCCCCAAGTCTCCCGATAAAAATGATACCTCACATGTGTGGGTAGGCCTAGCGCCCGCGACAGGAAACGCCCCAAAGCGCAACGTGGACACATCCAAATTTTTGGAAGAAAACAGAGGTGTTTTTTCGAAGTACCTACCTGTAGATTTTGGCCTCTATCTCAGCCTGCACCAAGGGAAACCTACCAAACCTGTGCATTTCTGAAAACTAGAGACCTAGGGGAATCCAAGGAGGGGTGACTTGCGGGGCTCGGACCAGGTTCTGTTACCCAGAATCCTTTGCAAACCTCAAAATATGGCTAAAAAAACACATGTTCCTCACATTTCTGTGGCAGAAAGTTTGGTAACCTGAGAGGAGCCACAAATTTCCTTCCACCCAGCGTTCCCCCAAGTCTCCCGATAAAAATGATACCTCACTTGTGTGGGTAGGCCTAGCGCCCGCGACAGGAAACGCCCCAAAGCGCAACGTGGACACATCCAAATTTTTGGAAGAAAACAGAGGTGTTTTTGCGAAGTGCCTACCTGTAGATTTTGGCCTCTAGCTCAGCCGGCACCTAGGGAAACCTACCAAACCTGTGCATTTCTGAAAACTAGAGACCTAGGGAAATCCAAGGAGGGGTGACTTGCGGGGCTCGGACCAGGTTCTGTTACCCAGAATCCTTTGCAAACCTCAAAATTTGGCTAAAAAAACACATGTTCCTCACATTTCTGTGGCAGAAAGTTCGGGAATCTGAGAGGAGGCACAAATTTCCTTCCACCCAGCGTTCCCCCAAGTCTCCCAATAAAAATGATAACTCACTTGTGTGGGTAGGCCTAGCTCCCGCGACAGGAAACGCCCCAAAGCGCAACGTGGACACATCCAAATTTTTGGAAGAAAACAGAGGTGTTTTTAGCGAAGTGCCTACCTGTAGATTTTGGCCTCTAGCTCAGCCGGCACCTAGGGAAACCTACCAAACCTGTGCATTTCTGAAAACTAGAGACCTAGGGGAATCCAAGGAGGGGTGACTTGCGGGGCTCGGACCAGGTTCTGTTACCCAGAATCCTTTGCAAACCTCAAAATTTGGCTAAAAAAACACATGTTCCTCACATTTCTGTGGCAGAAAGTTCGGGAATCTGAGAGGAACCACAAATTTCCTTCCACCCAGCGTTCCCCCAAGTCTCCCGATAAAAATGATACCTCACTTGTGTGGGTAGGCCTAGCGCCCGCGACAGGAAACGCCCAAAAGCGCAACGTGGACACATCCAAATTTTTAGAAGAAAACAGAGGTGTTTTTTGCGAAGTGCCTATCTGTAGATTTTGGCCTCTAGCTCAGCCGGCACCTAGGGAAACCTACCAAACCTGTGCATTTCTGAAAACTAGAGACCTAGGGGAATCCAAGGAGGGGTGACTTGCGGGGCTCGGACCAGGTTCTGTTACCCAGAATCCTTTGCAAACCTCAAAATTTGGCTAAAAAAACACATGTTCCTCACATTTCTGTGGCAGAAAGTTCGGGAATCTGAGAGGAGCCACAAATTTCCTTCCACCCAGCGTTCCCCCAAGTCTCCCGATAAAAATGATACCTCACTTGTGTAGGTAGGCCTAGCGCCCGCGACAGGAAACACCCCAAAGCGCAACGTGGACACATCCAAATTTTTGGAAGAAAACAGAGGTGTTTTTTGCGAAGTGCCTAACTGTAGATTTTGGCCTCTATCTCAGCCGGCACCTAGGGAAACCTACCAAACCTGTGCATTTCTGAAAACTAGAGACCTAGGGGAATCCAAGGAGGGGTGACTTGCGGGGCTCGGACCAGGTTCTGTTACCCAGAATCCTTTGCAAACCTCAAAATGTGGCTAAAAAAACACATGTTCCTCACATTTCTGTGGCAGAAAGTTCGGGAATCTGAGAGTAGCCACAAATTTCCTTCCACCCAGCGTTCCCCCAAGTCTCCCGATAAAAATGATACCTCACTTGTGTGGGTAGGCCTAGCGCCCGCGACAGGAAACACCCCAAAGCGCAACGTGGACACATCCAAATTTTTGAAAGAAAACAGAGGTGTTTTTTGCGAAGTGCCTACCTGTAGATTTTGGCCTCTAGCTCAGCCGGCACCTAGGGAAACCTACCAAACCTGTGCATTTCTGAATACTAGAGACCTAGGGGAATCCAAGGAGGGGTGACTTGCGGGGCTCGGACCAGGTTCTGTTACCCAGAATCCTTTGCAAACCTCAAAATTTGGCTAAAAAAACACATGTTCCTCACATTTCTGTGGCAGAAAGTTCGGGAATCTGAGAGGAGCCACAAATTTCCTTCCACCCAGCGTTCCCCCAAGTCTCCCGATAAAAATGATACCTCACTTGTGTGGGTAGGCCTAGCGCCCGCGACAGAAAACGCCCCAAAGCGCAACGTGGACACATCCAAATTTTTGGAAGAAAACAGAGGTGTTTTTTGTGAAGTGCCTACCTGTAGATTTTGGCCTCTAGCTCAGCCGGCAGCTAGGGAAACCTACCAAACCTGTGCATTTCTGAAAACTAGAGACCTAGGGGAATCCAAGGAGGGGTGACTTGCGGGGCTCGGACCAGGTTCTGTTACCCAGAATCCTTTGCAAACCTCAAAATGTGGCTAAAAAAACACATGTTCCTCACATTTCTGTGGCAGAAAGTTCGGGAATCTGGGAGTAGCCACAAATTTCCTTCCACCCAGCGTTCCCCCAAGTCTCCCGATAAAAATGATACCTCACTTGTGTGGGTAGGCCTAGCGCCCGCGACAGGAAACGCCCCAAAGCGCAACGTGGACACATCCAAATTTTTGAAAGAAAACAGAGGTGTTTTTTGCGAAGTGCCTACCTGTAGATTTTGGCCTCTAGCTCAGCCGGCACCTAGGGAAACCTACCAAACCTGTGCATTTCTGAATACTAGAGACCTAGGGGAATCCAAGGAGGGGTGACTTGCGGGGCTCGGACCAGGTTCTGTTACCCAGAATCCTTTGCAAACCTCAAAATTTGGCTAAAAAAACACATGTTCCTCACATTTCTGTGGCAGAAAGTTCGGTAATCTGAGAGGAGCCACAAATTTCCTTCCACCCAGCGTTCCCCCAAGTCTCCCGATAAAAATGATACCTCACTTGTGGGGGTAGGCCTAGCGCCCGCGACAGAAAACGCCCCAAAGCGCAACGTGGACACATCCAAATTTTTGGAAGAAAAAAGAGGTGTTTTTTGTGAAGTGCCTACCTGTAGATTTTGGCCTCTAGCTCAGCCGGCAGCTAGGGAAACCTACCAAACCTGTGCATTTCTGAAAACTAGAGACCTAGGGAAATCCAAGGAGGGGTGACTTGCGGGGCTCGGACCAGGTTCTGTTACCCAGAATCCTTTGCAAACCTCAAAATTTAGCTAAAAAAACACATGTTCCTCACATTTCTGTGGCAGAAAGTTCGGGAATCTGAGAGGGGCCACAAATTTCCTTCCACCCAGCGTTCCCCCAAGTCTCCCGATAAATATGATACCTCACTTGTGTGGGTAGGCCTAGCGCCCGCGACAGGAAACGCCCCAAAGCGCATCGTGGACACATCCAAATTTTTGGAAGAAAACAGAGGTGTTTTTTGCGAAGTGCCTACCTGTAGATTTTGTCCTCTAGCTCAGCCGGCACCTAGGGAAACCTACCAAACCTGTGCATTTCTGAAAACTAGAGACCTAGGGGAATCCAAGGAGGGGTGACTTGCGGGGCTCGGACCAGGTTCTGTTACCCAGAATCCTTTGCAAACCTCAAAATTTGGCTAAAATAACACATGTTCCTCACATTTCTGTGGCAGAAAGTTCGGGAATCTGAGAGGAGCCACAGATTTCCTTCCACACAGCGTTCCCCGAAGTCTCCCGATAAAAATGATACCTCACTTGTGTGGGTAGGCCTAGCGCCCGCGACAGGAAACACCCCAAAGCGCAACGTGGACACATCCAAATTTTTGGAAGAAAACAGAGGTGTTTTTTGCGAAGTGCCTACTTGTAGATTTTGGCCTCTATCTCAGCTGGCACCTAGGGAAACCTACCAAACCTGTGCATTTCTGAAAACTAGAGACCTAGGGGAATCCAAAGAGGGGTGACTTGCGGGGCTCGGACCAGGTTCTGTTACCCAGAATCCTTTGCAAACCTCAAAATTTGGCTAAAAAAACACATGTTCCTCACATTTCTGTGGCAGAAAGTTCGGGAATCTGAGAGGAGCCACAAATTTCCTTCCACCCAGCGTTCCCCCAAGTCTCCCGATAAAAATGATACCTCACTTGTGTGGGTAGGCCTAGCGCCCGCGACAGGAAACGCCCCAAAGCGCAACGTGGACACATCCAAATTTTTGGAAGAAAACAGAGGTGTTTTTTGCGAAGTGCCTACCTGTAGATTTTGTCCTCTAGCTCAGCCGGCACCTAGGGAAACCTACCAAACCTGTGCATTTCTGAAAACTAGAGACCTAGGGGAATCCAAGGAGGGGTGACTTGCGGAGCTCGGACCAGGTTCTGTTACCCAGAATCCTTTGCAAACCTCAAAATTTGGCTAAAAAAACACATGTTCCTCACATTTCTGTGGCAGAAAGTTCGGGAATCTGAGAGGAGCCACAAATGTCCTTCCACCCAACGTTCCCCCAAGTCTCCCGATAAAAATGATACCTCACTTGTGTGGGTAGGCCTAGCGCCCGCGACAGGAAATGCCCCAAAGCGCAACGTGGACACATCCAAATTTTTGGAAAAAAACAGAGGTGTTTTTTGCGAAGTACCTACCTGTAGATTTTGGCCTCTATCTCAGCCGGCAGCTAGGGAAACCTACAAACCTGTGCATTTCTGAAAACTAGAGACCTAGGGCAATCCAAGGAGGGGTGACTTGCGGGGCTCGGACCAGGTTCTGTTACCCAGAATCCTTTGCAAACCTCAAAATTTGGCTAAAAAAACACATGTTCCTCACATTTCTGTGGCAGAAAGTTCGGGAATCTGAGAGGAGCCACAAATTTCCTTCCACCCAGCGTTCCCCCAAGTCTCCCGATAAAAATGATACCTCACTTGTGTGGGTAGTCCTAGCGCCCGCGACAGAAAACGCCCCAAAGCGCAACGTGGACACATCCAAATTTTTGGAAGAAAACAGAGGTGTTTTTTGTGAAGTGCCTACCTGTAGATTTTGGCCTCTAGCTCAGCCGGCACCTAGGGAAACCTACCAAACCTGTGCATTTCTGAAAACTAGAGACCTAGGGAAATCCAAGGAGGGGTGACTTGCGGGGCTCGGACCAGGTTCTGTTACCCAGAATCCTTTGCAAACCTCAAAATTTAGCTAAAAAAACACATGTTCCTCACATTTCTGTGGCAGAAAGTTCGGGAATCTGAGAGGAGCCACAAATTTCCTTCCACCCAGCGTTCCCCCAAGTCTCCCGATAAAAATGATACCTCACTTGTGTGGGTAGGCCTAGCGCCCGCGACAGAAAACGCCCCAAAGCGCAACGTGGACACATCCAAATTTTTGGAAGAAAAAAGAGGTGTTTTTTGTGAAGTGCCTACCTGTAGATTTTGGCCTCTAGCTCAGCCGGCAGCTAGGGAAACCTACCAAACCTGTGCATTTCTGAAAACTAGAGACCTAGGGAAATCCAAGGAGGGGTGACTTGCGGGGCTCGGACCAGGTTCTGTTACCCAGAATCCTTTGCAAACCTCAAAATTTAGCTAAAAAAACACATGTTCCTCACATTTCTGTGGCAGAAAGTTCGGGAATCTGAGAGGGGCCACAAATTTCCTTCCACCCAGCGTTCCCCCAAGTCTCCCGATAAATATGATACCTCACTTGTGTGGGTAGGCCTAGCGCCCGCGACAGGAAACGCCCCAAAGCGCAACGTGGACACATCCAAATTTTTGGAAGAAAACAGAGGTGTTTTTTGCGAAGTGCCTACCTGTAGATTTTGTCCTCTAGCTCAGCCGGCACCTAGGGAAACCTACCAAACCTGTGCATTTCTGAAAACTAGAGACCTAGGGGAATCCAAGGAGGGGTGACTTGCGGGGCTCGGACCAGGTTCTGTTACCCAGAATCCTTTGCAAACCTCAAAATTTGGCTAAAATAACACATGTTCCTCACATTTCTGTGGCAGAAAGTTCGGGAATCTGAGAGGAGCCACAGATTTCCTTCCACACAGCGTTCCCCGAAGTCTCCCGATAAAAATGATACCTCACTTGTGTGGGTAGGCCTAGCGCCCGCGACAGGAAACACCCCAAAGCGCAACGTGGACACATCCAAATTTTTGGAAGAAAACAGAGGTGTTTTTTGCGAAGTGCCTACTTGTAGATTTTGGCCTCTATCTCAGCTGGCACCTAGGGAAACCTACCAAACCTGTGCATTTCTGAAAACTAGAGACCTAGGGGAATCCAAAGAGGGGTGACTTGCGGGGCTCGGACCAGGTTCTGTTACCCAGAATCCTTTGCAAACCTCAAAATTTGGCTAAAAAAACACATGTTCCTCACATTTCTGTGGCAGAAAGTTCGGGAATCTGAGAGGAGCCACAAATTTCCTTCCACCCAGCGTTCCCCCAAGTCTCCCGATAAAAATGATACCTCACTTGTGTGGGTAGGCCTAGCGCCCGCGACAGGAAACGCCCCAAAGCGCAACGTGGACACATCCAAATTTTTGGAAGAAAACAGAGGTGTTTTTTGCGAAGTGCCTACCTGTAGATTTTGTCCTCTAGCTCAGCCGGCACCTAGGGAAACCTACCAAACCTGTGCATTTCTGAAAACTAGAGACCTAGGGGAATCCAAGGAGGGGTGACTTGCGGAGCTCGGACCAGGTTCTGTTACCCAGAATCCTTTGCAAACCTCAAAATTTGGCTAAAAAAACACATGTTCCTCACATTTCTGTGGCAGAAAGTTCGGGAATCTGAGAGGAGCCACAAATGTCCTTCCACCCAACGTTCCCCCAAGTCTCCCGATAAAAATGATACCTCACTTGTGTGGGTAGGCCTAGCGCCCGCGACAGGAAATGCCCCAAAGCGCAACGTGGACACATCCAAATTTTTGGAAAAAAACAGAGGTGTTTTTTGCGAAGTACCTACCTGTAGATTTTGGCCTCTATCTCAGCCGGCACCTAGGGAAACCTACAAACCTGTGCATTTCTGAAAACTAGAGACCTAGGGCAATCCAAGGAGGGGTGACTTGCGGGGCTCGGACCAGGTTCTGTTACCCAGAATCCTTTGCAAACCTCAAAATTTGGCTAAAAAAACACATGTTCCTCACATTTCTGTGGCAGAAAGTTCGGGAATCTGAGAGGAGCCACAAATTTCCTTCCACCCAGCGTTCCCCCAAGTCTCCCGATAAAAATGATACCTCACTTGTGTGGGTAGTCCTAGCGCCCGCGACAGAAAACGCCCCAAAGCGCAACGTGGACACATCCAAATTTTTGGAAGAAAACAGAGGTGTTTTTTGTGAAGTGCCTACCTGTAGATTTTGGCCTCTAGCTCAGCCGGCACCTAGGGAAACCTACCAAACCTGTGCATTTCTGAAAACTAGAGACCTAGGGAAATCCAAGGAGGGGTGACTTGCGGGGCTCGGACCAGGTTCTGTTACCCAGAATCCTTTGCAAACCTCAAAATTTAGCTAAAAAAACACATGTTCCTCACATTTCTGTGGCAGAAAGTTCGGGAATCTGAGAGGAGCCACAAATTTCCTTCCAACCAGCGTTCCCCCAAGTCTCCCGATAAAAATGATACCTCACTTGTGTGGGTAGGCCTAGCGCCCGCGACAGGAAACGCCCCAAAGCGCAACGTGGACACATCCAAATTTTTGGAAGAAAACAGAGGTGTTTTTTGCGAAGTGCCTACCTGTAGATTTTGTCCTCTAGCTCAGCCGGCACCTAGGGAAACCTACCAAACCTGTGCATTTCTGAAAACTAGAGACCTAGGGGAATCCAAGGAGGGGTGACTTGCGGGGCTCGGACCAGGTTCTGTTACCCAGAATCCTTTGCAAACCTCAAAATGTGGCTAAAAAAACACATGTTCCTCACATTTCTGTGGCAGAAAGTTCGGGAATCTGAGAGTAGCCACAAATTTCCTTCCACCCAGCGTTCCCCCAAGTCTCCCTATAAAAATGATACCTCACTTGTGTGGGTAGGCCTAGCGCCCGCGACAGGAAACGCCCCAAAGCGCAACGTGGACACATCCAAATTTTTGAAAGAAAACAGAGGTGTTTTTTGCGAAGTGCCTACCTGTAGATTTTAGCCTCTAGCTCAGCCGGCACCTAGGGAAACCTACCAAACCTGTGCATTTCTGAATACTAGAGACCTAGGGGAATCCAAGGAGGGGTGACTTGCGGGGCTCGGACCAGGTTCTGTTACCCAGAATCCTTTGCAAACCTCAAAATTTGGCTAAAAAAACACATGTTCCTCTCATTTGTGTGGCAGAAAGTTCGGGAATCTGAGAGGAGGCACAAATTTCCTTCCACCCAGCGTTCCTCTAAGTCTCTCAATAAAAATGGTACCTCACTTCTGTGGGTAGGCCTAGCGCCCACGAAAGGAAACACCCCAAAGCGCAACGTGGACACATCCAAATTTTTGGAAGAAAACAGAGGTGTTTTTAGCGAAGTGCCAACCTGTAGATTTTGGCCTCTAGCTCAGCCGGTACCTAGGGAAACCTACCAAACCTGTGCATTTCTGAAAACTAGAGACCTAGGGGAATCCAAGGAGGGGTGACTTGCGGGGCTCAGACCAGGTTCTGTTACCCAGAATCCTTTGCAAACCTCAAAATTTGGCTAAAAAAACACATGTTCCTCACATTTCTGTGGCAGAAAGTTCGGGAATCTGAGAGGAGCCACAAATTTCCTTCCACGCAGCGTTCCCCCAAGTCTGCCGATAAAAATTATACCTCACTTCTGTGGGTAGGGCTAGCGCCCGAGACAGGAAACGCCCCAAAGCGCACCGTGGACACATCCAAATTTTTGGAAGAAAACAGAGGTGTTTTTTGCGAAGTGCCTACCTGTAGATTTTGGCCTCTAGCTCAGCCGGCACCTAGGGAAACCTACCAAACCTGTGCATTTCTGAAAACTAGAGACCTAGGGGAATCCAAGGAGGGGTGACTTGCGGAGCTCGGACCAGGTTCTGTTACCTAGAATCCTTTGCAAACCTCAAAATTTGGCTAAAAAAACACATGTTCCTCACATTTCTGTGGCAGAAAGTTCGGGAATCTGAGAGGAGCCACAAATTTCCTTCCACCCAGCGTTCCCCCAAGTCTCCCGTTAAAAATGATACCTCACTTGTGTGGGTAGGCCTAGTGCCCGCGACAGGAAACGCCCCAAAGCGCAACGTGGACACATCCACATTTTTGGAAGAAAACAGAGGTGTTTTTTGCGAAGTGCCTACCTGTAGATTTTGGCCTCTAGCTCAGCCGGCACCTAGGGAAACCTACCAAACCTGTGCATTTCTGAAAACTAGAGACCTAGGGGAATCCAAGGAGGGGTGACTTGCGGAGCTCGGACCAGGTTCTGTTACCTAGAATCCTTTGCAAACCTCAAAATTTGGCTAAAAAAACACATGTTCCTCACATTTCTGTGGCAGAAAGTTCGGGAATCTGAGAGGAGCCACAAATTTCCTTCCACCCAGCGTTCCCCCAAGTCTCCCGTTAAAAATGATACCTCACTTGTGTGGGTAGGCCTAGCGCCTGCGACAGGAAATGCCCCAAAGCGCAACGTGGACACATCCACATTTTTGGAAGAAAACAGAGGTGTTTTTTGCAAAGTACCTACCTGTAGATTTTGGCCTCTATCTCAGCCGGTACCTAGGGAAACCTACCAAACCTGTGCATTTCTGAAAACTAGAGACCTAGGGGAATCCAAGGAGGGGTGACTTGCGGGGCTCGGACCGGGTTCTGTTACCCAGAATCCTTTGCAAACCTCAAAATTTGGCTAAAAAAACACATGTTCCTCACATTTCTGTGGCAGAAAGTTCGGGAATCTGAGAGGAGCCACAAATTTCCTTCCACCCAGCGTTCCCCCAAGTCTCCCGATAAAAATGATACCTCACTTGTGTGGGTAGGCCTAGCGCCCGCGACAGGAAACGCCCAAAAGCGCAACGTGGACACATCCAAATTTTTAGAAGAAAACAGAGGTGTTTTTTGCGAAGTGCCTATCTGTAGATTTTGGCATCTAGCTCAGCCGGCACCTAGGGAAACCTACCAAACCTGTGCATTTCTGAAAACTAGAGACCTAGGGGAATCCAAGGAGGGGTGACTTGCGGGGCTCGGACCAGGTTCTGTTACCCAGAATCCTTTGCAAACCTCAAAATGTGGCTAAAAAAACACATGTTCCTCACATTTCTGTGGCAGAAAGTTCGGGAATCTGAGAGTAGCCACAAATTTCCTTCCACCCAGCGTTCCCCCAAGTCTCCCGATAAAAATGATACCTCACTTGTGTGGGTAGGCCTAGCGCCCGCGACAGGAAACGCCCCAAAGCGCAACGTGGACACATCCAAATTTTTGAAAGAAAACAGAGGTGTTTTTTGCGAAGTGCCTACCTGTAGAT
The DNA here is from genome assembly GCF_031143425.1 of Pleurodeles waltl. NCBI lineage: Eukaryota > Metazoa > Chordata > Amphibia > Caudata > Salamandridae > Pleurodeles > Pleurodeles waltl. The sequence goes on along the minus strand of NC_090436.1, from coordinate 638,782,658 downwards.
TTTGGCCTCTAGCTCAGCCGGCACCTAGGGAAACCTACCAAACCTGTGCATTTCTGAATACTAGTGACCTAGGGGAATCCAAGGAGGGGTGACTTGCGGGGCTCGGACCAGGTTCTGTTACCCAGAATCCTTTGCAAACCTCAAAATTTGGCTAAAAAAACACATGTTCCTCACATTTCTGTGGCAGAAAGTTCGGGAATCTGAGAGGAGCCACAAATTTCCTTCCACCCAGCGTTCCCCCAAGTCTCCCGATAAAAATGATACCTCACTTGTGTGGGTAGGCCTAGCGCCCGCGACAGAAAACGCCCCAAAGCGCAACGTGGACACATCCAAATTTTTGGAAGAAAACAGAGGTGTTTTTTGTGAAGTGCCTACCTGTAGATTTTGGCCTCTAGCTCAGCCGGCACCTAGGGAAACCTACCAAACCTGTGCATTTCTGAAAACTAGAGACCTAGGGAAATCCAAGGAGGGGTGACTTGCGGGGCTCGGACCAGGTTCTGTTACCCAGAATCCTTTGCAAACCTCAAAATTTAGCTAAAAAAACACATGTTCCTCACATTTCTGTGGCAGAAAGTTCGGGAATCTGAGAGGAGCCACAAATTTCCTTCCACCCAGCGTTCCCCCAAGTCTCCCGATAAAAATGATACCTCACTTGTGTGGGTAGGCCTAGCGCCCGCGACAGGAAACGCCCCAAAGCGCAACGTGGACACATCCAAATTTTTGGAAGAAAACAGAGGTGTTTTTTGCGAAGTGCCTACCTGTAGATTTTGTCCTCTAGCTCAGCCGGCACCTAGGGAAACCTACCAAACCTGTGCATTTCTGAATACTAGAGACCTAGGGGAATCCAAGGAGGGGTGACTTGCGGGGCTCGGACCAGGTTCTGTTACCCAGAATCCTTTGCAAACCTCAAAATTTGGCTAAAAAAACACATGTTCCTCACATTTCTGTGGCAGAAAGTTCGGGAATCTGAGAGGAGCCACAAATTTCCTTCCACCCAGCGTTCCCCCAAGTCTCCCGATAAAAATGATACCTCACTTGTGTGGGTAGGCCTAGCGCCCGCGACAGGAAACGCCCCAAAGCGCAACGTGGACACATCCAAATTTTTGGAAGAAAACAGAGGTGTTTTTTGCGAAGTGCCTACCTGTAGATTTTGTCCTCTAGCTCAGCCGGCACCTAGGGAAACCTACCAAACCTGTGCATTTCTGAAAACTAGAGACCTAGGGGAATCCAAGGAGGGGTGACTTGCGGGGCTCGGACCAGGTTCTGTTACCCAGAATCCTTTGCAAACCTCAAAATTTGGCTAAAATAACACATGTTCCTCACATTTCTGTGGCAGAAAGTTCGGGAATCTGAGAGGGGCCACAAATTTCCTTCCACACTGCGTTCCCCGAAGTCTCCCGATAAAAATGATACCTCACTTGTGTGGGTAGGCCTAGCGCCCGCGACAGGAAACACCCCAAAGCGCAACGTGGACACATCCAAATTTTTGGAAGAAAACAGAGGTGTTTTTTGCGAAGTGCCTACTTGTAGATTTTGGCCTCTATCTCAGCCGGCACCTAGGGAAACCTACCAAACCTGTGCATTTCTGAAAACTAGAGACCTAGGGGAATCCAAGGAGGGGTGACTTGCGGAGCTCGGACCAGGTTCTGTTACCCAGAATCCTTTGCAAACCTCAAAATTTGGCTAAAAAAACACATGTTCCTCACATTTCTGTGGCAGAAAGTTCGGGAATCTGAGAGGAGCCACAAATGTCCTTCCACCCAACGTTCCCCCAAGTCTCCCGATAAAAATGATACCTCACTTGTGTGGGTAGGCCTAGCGCCCGCGACAGGAAATGCCCCAAAGCGCAACGTGGACACATCCAAATTTTTGGAAAAAAACAGAGGTGTTTTTTGCGAAGTACCTACCTGTAGATTTTGGCCTCTATCTCAGCCGGCACCTAGGGAAACCTACCAAACCTGTGCATTTCTGAAAACTAGAGACCTAGGGCAATCCAAGGAGGGGTGACTTGCGGGGCTCGGACCAGGTTCTGTTACCCAGAATCCTTTGCAAACCTCAAAATTTGGCTAAAAAAACACATGTTCTTCACATTTCTGTGGCAGAAAGTTCGGGAATCTGAGAGGAGCCACAAATTTCCTTCCACCCAGCGTTCCCCCAAGTCTCCCGATAAAAATGATACCTCACTTGTGTGGGTAGGCCTAGCGCCCGCGACAGGAAACGCCCCAAAGCGCAACGTGGACACATCCAAATTTTTGGAAGAAAACAGAGGTGTTTTTTGCGAAGTGCCTACCTGTAGATTTTGGCCTCTAGCTCAGCTGGCACCTAGGGAAACCTACCAAACCTGTGCATTTCTGAAAACTAGAGACCTAGGGGAATCCAAGGAGGGGTGACTTGCGGGGCTCGGACCAGGTTCTGTTACCCAGAATCCTTTGCAAACCTCAAAATTTGGCTAAAAAAACACATGTTCCTCACATTTCTGTGGCAGAAAGTTCGGGAATCTGAGAGGAGCCACAAATTTCCTTCCACCCAGCGTTCCCCCAAGTCTCCCGATAAAAATGATACCTCACTTGTGTGGGTAGGCCTAGCGCCCGCGACAGGAAACGCCCCAAAGCGCAACGTGGACACATCCAAATTTTTGGAAGAAAACAGAGGTGTTTTTTGCGAAGTGCCTACCTGTAGATTTTGGCCTCTAGCTCAGCCGGAACGTAGGGAAACCTACCAAACCTGTGCATTTCTGAAAACTAGAGACCTAGGGAAATCCAAGGAGGGGTGACTTGCGGGGCTCGGACCAGGTTCTGTTACCCAGAATCCTTTGCAAACCTCAAAATTTAGCTAAAAAAACACATGTTCCTCACATTTCTGTGGCAGAAAGTTCGGGAATCTGAGAGGAGCCACAAATTTCCTTCCACCCAGCGTTCCCCCAAGTCTCCCGATAAAAATGATACCTCACTTGTGTGGGTAGGCCTAGCGCCCGCGACAGGAAACGCCCCAAAGCGCAACGTGGACACATCCAAATTTTTGGAAGAAAACAGAGGTGTTTTTTGCGAAGTGCCTACCTGTAGATTTTGTCCTCTAGCTCAGCCGGCACCTAGGGAAACCTACCAAACCTGTGCATTTCTGAAAACTAGAGACCTAGGGGAATCCAAGGAGGGGTGACTTGCGGGGCTCGGACCAGGTTCTGTTACCCAGAATCCTTTGCAAACCTCAAAATTTGGCTAAAATAACACATGTTCCTCACATTTCTGTGGCAGAAAGTTCGGGAATCTGAGAGGGGCCACAAATTTCCTTCCACACAGCGTTCCCCGAAGTCTCCCGATAAAAATGATACCTCACTTGTGTGGGTAGGCCTAGCGCCCGCGACAGGAAACACCCCAAAGCGCAACGTGGACACATCCAAATTTTTGGAAGAAAACAGAGGTGTTTTTTGCGAAGTGCCTACTTGTAGATTTTGGCCTCTATCTCAGCCGGCACCTAGGGAAACCTACCAAACCTGTGCATTTCTGAAAACTAGAGACCTAGGGGAATCCAAGGAGGGGTGACTTGCGGGGCTCGGACCAGGTTCTGTTACCCAGAATCCTTTGCAAACCTCAAAATTTGGCTAAAAAAACACATGTTCCTCACATTTCTGTGGCAGAAAGTTCGGGAATCTGAGAGGAGCCACAAATTTCCTTCCACCCAGCGTTCCCCCAAGTCTCCCGATAAAAATGATACCTCACTTGTGTGGGTAGGCCTAGCGCCCGCGACAGGAAACGCCCCAAAGCGCAACGTGGACACATCCAAATTTTTGGAAGAAAACAGAGGTGTTTTTTGCGAAGTGCCTACCTGTAGATTTTGTCCTCTAGCTCAGCCGGCACCTAGGGAAACCTACCAAACCTGTGCATTTCTGAAAACTAGAGACCTAGGGGAATCCAAGGAGGGGTGACTTGCGGAGCTCGGACCAGGTTCTTTTACCCAGAATCCTTTGCAAACCTCAAAATTTGGCTAAAAAAACACATGTTCCTCACATTTCTGTGGCAGAAAGTTCGGGAATCTGAGAGGAGCCACAAATGTCCTTCCACCCAACGTTCCCCCAAGTCTCCCGATAAAAATGATACCTCACTTGTGTGGGTAGGCCTAGCGCCCGCGACAGGAAATGCCCCAAAGCGCAACGTGGACACATCCAAATTTTTGGAAAAAAACAGAGGTGTTTTTTGCGAAGTACCTACCTGTAGATTTTGGCCTCTATCTCAGCCGGCACCTAGGGAAACCTACCAAACCTGTGCATTTCTGAAAACTAGAGACCTAGGGCAATCCAAGGAGGGGTGACTTGCGGGGCTCGGACCAGGTTCTGTTACCCAGAATCCTTTGCAAACCTCAAAATTTGGCTAAAAAAACACATGTTCTTCACATTTCTGTGGCAGAAAGTTCGGGAATCTGAGAGGAGCCACAAATTTCCTTCCACCCAGCGTTCCCCCAAGTCTCCCGATAAAAATGATACCTCACTTGTGTGGGTAGGCCTAGCGCCCGCGACAGGAAACGCCCCAAAGCGCAACGTGGACACATCCAAATTTTTGGAAGAAAACAGAGGTGTTTTTTGCGAAGTGCCTACCTGTAGATTTTGGCCTCTAGCTCAGCCGGCACCTAGGGAAACCTACCAAACCTGTGCATTTCTGAAAACTAGAGACCTAGGGGAATCCAAGGAGGGGTGACTTGCGGAGCTCGGACCAGGTTCTGTTACCCAGAATCCTTTGCAAACCTCAAAATTTGGCTAAAAAAACACATGTTCCTCACATTTCTGTGGCAGAAAGTTCGGGAATCTGAGAGGAGCCACAAATGTCCTTCCACCCAACGTTCCCCCAAGTCTCCCGATAAAAATGATACCTCACTTGTGTGGGTAGGCCTAGCGCCCGCGACAGGAAATGCCCCAAAGCGCAACGTGGACACATCCAAATTTTTGGAAAAAAACAGAGGTGTTTTTTGCGAAGTACCTACCTGTAGATTTTGGCCTCTATCTCAGCCGGCACCTAGGGAAACCTACCAAACCTGTGCATTTCTGAAAACTAGAGACCTAGGGCAATCCAAGGAGGGGTGACTTGCGGGGCTCGGACCAGGTTCTGTTACCCAGAATCCTTTGCAAACCTCAAAATTTGGCTAAAAAAACACATGTTCTTCACATTTCTGTGGCAGAAAGTTCGGGAATCTGAGAGGAGCCACAAATTTCCTTCCACCCAGCGTTCCCCCAAGTCTCCCGATAAAAATGATACCTCACTTGTGTGGGTAGGCCTAGCGCCCGCGACAGGAAACGCCCCAAAGCGCAACGTGGACACATCCAAATTTTTGGAAGAAAACAGAGGTGTTTTTTGCGAAGTGCCTACCTGTAGATTTTGGCCTCTAGCTCAGCTGGCACCTAGGGAAACCTACCAAACCTGTGCATTTCTGAAAACTAGAGACCTAGGGGAATCCAAGGAGGGGTGACTTGCGGGGCTCGGACCAGGTTCTGTTACCCAGAATCCTTTGCAAACCTCAAAATGTGGCTAAAAAAACACATGTTCCTCACATTTCTGTGGCAGAAAGTTCGGGAATCTGAGAGTAGCCACAAATTTCCTTCCACCCAGCGTTCCCCCAAGTCTCCCGATAAAAATGATACCTCACTTGTGTGGGTAGGCCTAGCGCCCGCGACAGGAAACGCCCCAAAGCGCAACGTGGACACATCCAAATTTTTGAAAGAAAACAGAGGTGTTTTTTGCGAAGTGCCTACCTGTAGATTTTGGCCTCTAGCTCAGCCGGCACCTAGGGAAACCTACCAAACCTGTGCATTTCTGAATACTAGTGACCTAGGGGAATCCAAGGAGGGGTGACTTGCGGGGCTCGGACCAGGTTCTGTTACCCAGAATCCTTTGCAAACCTCAAAATTTGGCTAAAAAAACACATGTTCCTCACATTTCTGTGGCAGAAAGTTCGGGAATCTGAGAGGAGCCACAAATTTCCTTCCACCCAGCGTTCCCCCAAGTCTCCCGATAAAAATGATACCTCACTTGTGTGGGTAGGCCTAGCGCCCGCGACAGAAAACGCCCCAAAGCGCAACGTGGACACATCCAAATTTTTGGAAGAAAACAGAGGTGTTTTTTGTGAAGTGCCTACCTGTAGATTTTGGCCTCTAGCTCAGCCGGCACCTAGGGAAACCTACCAAACCTGTGCATTTCTGAAAACTAGAGACCTAGGGAAATCCAAGGAGGGGTGACTTGCGGGGCTCGGACCAGGTTCTGTTACCCAGAATCCTTTGCAAACCTCAAAATTTAGCTAAAAAAACACATGTTCCTCACATTTCTGTGGCAGAAAGTTCGGGAATCTGAGAGGAGCCACAAATTTCCTTCCACCCAGCGTTCCCCCAAGTCTCCCGATAAAAATGATACCTCACTTGTGTGGGTAGGCCTAGCGCCCGCGACAGGAAACGCCCCAAAGCGCAACGTGGACACATCCAAATTTTTGGAAGAAAACAGAGGTGTTTTTTGCGAAGTGCCTACCTGTAGATTTTGTCCTCTAGCTCAGCCGGCACCTAGGGAAACCTACCAAACCTGTGCATTTCTGAATACTAGAGACCTAGGGGAATCCAAGGAGGGGTGACTTGCGGGGCTCGGACCAGGTTCTGTTACCCAGAATCCTTTGCAAACCTCAAAATTTGGCTAAAAAAACACATGTTCCTCACATTTCTGTGGCAGAAAGTTCGGGAATCTGAGAGGAGCCACAAATTTCCTTCCACCCAGCGTTCCCCCAAGTCTCCCGATAAAAATGATACCTCACTTGTGTGGGTAGGCCTAGCGCCCGCGACAGGAAACGCCCCAAAGCGCAACGTGGACACATCCAAATTTTTGGAAGAAAACAGAGGTGTTTTTTGCGAAGTGCCTACCTGTAGATTTTGTCCTCTAGCTCAGCCGGCACCTAGGGAAACCTACCAAACCTGTGCATTTCTGAAAACTAGAGACCTAGGGGAATCCAAGGAGGGGTGACTTGCGGGGCTCGGACCAGGTTCTGTTACCCAGAATCCTTTGCAAACCTCAAAATTTGGCTAAAATAACACATGTTCCTCACATTTCTGTGGCAGAAAGTTCGGGAATCTGAGAGGGGCCACAAATTTCCTTCCACACTGCGTTCCCCGAAGTCTCCCGATAAAAATGATACCTCACTTGTGTGGGTAGGCCTAGCGCCCGCGACAGGAAACACCCCAAAGCGCAACGTGGACACATCCAAATTTTTGGAAGAAAACAGAGGTGTTTTTTGCGAAGTGCCTACTTGTAGATTTTGGCCTCTATCTCAGCCGGCACCTAGGGAAACCTACCAAACCTGTGCATTTCTGAAAACTAGAGACCTAGGGGAATCCAAGGAGGGGTGACTTGCGGAGCTCGGACCAGGTTCTGTTACCCAGAATCCTTTGCAAACCTCAAAATTTGGCTAAAAAAACACATGTTCCTCACATTTCTGTGGCAGAAAGTTCGGGAATCTGAGAGGAGCCACAAATGTCCTTCCACCCAACGTTCCCCCAAGTCTCCCGATAAAAATGATACCTCACTTGTGTGGGTAGGCCTAGCGCCCGCGACAGGAAATGCCCCAAAGCGCAACGTGGACACATCCAAATTTTTGGAAAAAAACAGAGGTGTTTTTTGCGAAGTACCTACCTGTAGATTTTGGCCTCTATCTCAGCCGGCACCTAGGGAAACCTACCAAACCTGTGCATTTCTGAAAACTAGAGACCTAGGGCAATCCAAGGAGGGGTGACTTGCGGGGCTCGGACCAGGTTCTGTTACCCAGAATCCTTTGCAAACCTCAAAATTTGGCTAAAAAAACACATGTTCTTCACATTTCTGTGGCAGAAAGTTCGGGAATCTGAGAGGAGCCACAAATTTCCTTCCACCCAGCGTTCCCCCAAGTCTCCCGATAAAAATGATACCTCACTTGTGTGGGTAGGCCTAGCGCCCGCGACAGGAAACGCCCCAAAGCGCAACGTGGACACATCCAAATTTTTGGAAGAAAACAGAGGTGTTTTTTGCGAAGTGCCTACCTGTAGATTTTGGCCTCTAGCTCAGCTGGCACCTAGGGAAACCTACCAAACCTGTGCATTTCTGAAAACTAGAGACCTAGGGGAATCCAAGGAGGGGTGACTTGCGGGGCTCGGACCAGGTTCTGTTACCCAGAATCCTTTGCAAACCTCAAAATTTGGCTAAAAAAACACATGTTCCTCACATTTCTGTGGCAGAAAGTTCGGGAATCTGAGAGGAGCCACAAATTTCCTTCCACCCAGCGTTCCCCCAAGTCTCCCGATAAAAATGATACCTCACTTGTGTGGGTAGGCCTAGCGCCCGCGACAGGAAACGCCCCAAAGCGCAACGTGGACACATCCAAATTTTTGGAAGAAATCAGAGGTGTTTTTTGCGAAGTGCCTACCTGTAGATTTTGGCCTCTAGCTCAGCCGGAACGTAGGGAAACCTACCAAACCTGTGCATTTCTGAAAACTAGAGACCTAGGGAAATCCAAGGAGGGGTGACTTGCGGGGCTCGGACCAGGTTCTGTTACCCAGAATCCTTTGCAAACCTCAAAATTTAGCTAAAAAAACACATGTTCCTCACATTTCTGTGGCAGAAAGTTCGGGAATCTGAGAGGAGCCACAAATTTCCTTCCACCCAGCGTTCCCCCAAGTCTCCCGATAAAAATGATACCTCACTTGTGTGGGTAGGCCTAGCGCCCGCGACAGGAAACGCCCCAAAGCGCAACGTGGACACATCCAAATTTTTGGAAGAAAACAGAGGTGTTTTTTGCGAAGTGCCTACCTGTAGATTTTGTCCTCTAGCTCAGCCGGCACCTAGGGAAACCTACCAAACCTGTGCATTTCTGAAAACTAGAGACCTAGGGGAATCCAAGGAGGGGTGACTTGCGGGGCTCGGACCAGGTTCTGTTACCCAGAATCCTTTGCAAACCTCAAAATTTGGCTAAAATAACACATGTTCCTCACATTTCTGTGGCAGAAAGTTCGGGAATCTGAGAGGGGCCACAAATTTCCTTCCACACAGCGTTCCCCGAAGTCTCCCGATAAAAATGATACCTCACTTGTGTGGGTAGGCCTAGCGCCCGCGACAGGAAACACCCCAAAGCGCAACGTGGACACATCCAAATTTTTGGAAGAAAACAGAGGTGTTTTTTGCGAAGTGCCTACTTGTAGATTTTGGCCTCTATCTCAGCCGGCACCTAGGGAAACCTACCAAACCTGTGCATTTCTGAAAACTAGAGACCTAGGGGAATCCAAGGAGGGGTGACTTGCGGGGCTCGGACCAGGTTCTGTTACCCAGAATCCTTTGCAAACCTCAAAATTTGGCTAAAAAAACACATGTTCCTCACATTTCTGTGGCAGAAAGTTCGGGAATCTGAGAGGAGCCACAAATTTCCTTCCACCCAGCGTTCCCCCAAGTCTCCCGATAAAAATGATACCTCACTTGTGTGGGTAGGCCTAGCGCCCGCGACAGGAAACGCCCCAAAGCGCAACGTGGACACATCCAAATTTTTGGAAGAAAACAGAGGTGTTTTTTGCGAAGTGCCTACCTGTAGATTTTGTCCTCTAGCTCAGCCGGCACCTAGGGAAACCTACCAAACCTGTGCATTTCTGAAAACTAGAGACCTAGGGGAATCCAAGGAGGGGTGACTTGCGGAGCTCGGACCAGGTTCTTTTACCCAGAATCCTTTGCAAACCTCAAAATTTGGCTAAAAAAACACATGTTCCTCACATTTCTGTGGCAGAAAGTTCGGGAATCTGAGAGGAGCCACAAATGTCCTTCCACCCAACGTTCCCCCAAGTCTCCCGATAAAAATGATACCTCACTTGTGTGGGTAGGCCTAGCGCCCGCGACAGGAAATGCCCCAAAGCGCAACGTGGACACATCCAAATTTTTGGAAAAAAACAGAGGTGTTTTTTGCGAAGTACCTACCTGTAGATTTTGGCCTCTATCTCAGCCGGCACCTAGGGAAACCTACCAAACCTGTGCATTTCTGAAAACTAGAGACCTAGGGCAATCCAAGGAGGGGTGACTTGCGGGGCTCGGACCAGGTTCTGTTACCCAGAATCCTTTGCAAACCTCAAAATTTGGCTAAAAAAACACATGTTCTTCACATTTCTGTGGCAGAAAGTTCGGGAATCTGAGAGGAGCCACAAATTTCCTTCCACCCAGCGTTCCCCCAAGTCTCCCGATAAAAATGATACCTCACTTGTGTGGGTAGGCCTAGCGCCCGCGACAGGAAACGCCCCAAAGCGCAACGTGGACACATCCAAATTTTTGGAAGAAAACAGAGGTGTTTTTTGCGAAGTGCCTACCTGTAGATTTTGGCCTCTAGCTCAGCCGGCACCTAGGGAAACCTACCAAACCTGTGCATTTCTGAAAACTAGAGACCTAGGGGAATCCAAGGAGGGGTGACTTGCGGAGCTCGGACCAGGTTCTGTTACCCAGAATCCTTTGCAAACCTCAAAATTTGGCTAAAAAAACACATGTTCCTCACATTTCTGTGGCAGAAAGTTCGGGAATCTGAGAGGAGCCACAAATGTCCTTCCACCCAACGTTCCCCCAAGTCTCCCGATAAAAATGATACCTCACTTGTGTGGGTAGGCCTAGCGCCCGCGACAGGAAATGCCCCAAAGCGCAACGTGGACACATCCAAATTTTTGGAAAAAAACAGAGGTGTTTTTTGCGAAGTACCTACCTGTAGATTTTGGCCTCTATCTCAGCCGGCACCTAGGGAAACCTACCAAACCTGTGCATTTCTGAAAACTAGAGACCTAGGGCAATCCAAGGAGGGGTGACTTGCGGGGCTCGGACCAGGTTCTGTTACCCAGAATCCTTTGCAAACCTCAAAATTTGGCTAAAAAAACACATGTTCTTCACATTTCTGTGGCAGAAAGTTCGGGAATCTGAGAGGAGCCACAAATTTCCTTCCACCCAGCGTTCCCCCAAGTCTCCCGATAAAAATGATACCTCACTTGTGTGGGTAGGCCTAGCGCCCGCGACAGGAAACGCCCCAAAGCGCAACGTGGACACATCCAAATTTTTGGAAGAAAACAGAGGTGTTTTTTGCGAAGTGCCTACCTGTAGATTTTGGCCTCTAGCTCAGCTGGCACCTAGGGAAACCTACCAAACCTGTGCATTTCTGAAAACTAGAGACCTAGGGGAATCCAAGGAGGGGTGACTTGCGGGGCTCGGACCAGGTTCTGTTACCCAGAATCCTTTGCAAACCTCAAAATTTGGCTAAAAAAACACATGTTCCTCACATTTCTGTGGCAGAAAGTTCGGGAATCTGAGAGGAGCCACAAATTTCCTTCCACCCAGCGTTCCCCCAAGTCTCCCGATAAAAATGATACCTCACTTGTGTGGGTAGGCCTAGCGCCCGCGACAGGAAACGCCCCAAAGCGCAACGTGGACACATCCAAATTTTTGGAAGAAAACAGAGGTGTTTTTTGCGAAGTGCCTACCTGTAGATTTTGGCCTCTAGCTCAGCCGGAACGTAGGGAAACCTACCAAACCTGTGCATTTCTGAAAACTAGAGACCTAGGGAAATCCAAGGAGGGGTGACTTGCGGGGCTCGGACCAGGTTCTGTTACCCAGAATCCTTTGCAAACCTCAAAATTTAGCTAAAAAAACACATGTTCCTCACATTTCTGTGGCAGAAAGTTCGGGAATCTGAGAGGAGCCACAAATTTCCTTCCACCCAGCGTTCCCCCAAGTCTCCCGATAAAAATGATACCTCACTTGTGTGGGTAGGCCTAGCGCCCGCGACAGGAAACGCCCCAAAGCGCAACGTGGACACATCCAAATTTTTGGAAGAAAACAGAGGTGTTTTTTGCGAAGTGCCTACCTGTAGATTTTGTCCTCTAGCTCAGCCGGCACCTAGGGAAACCTACCAAACCTGTGCATTTCTGAAAACTAGAGACCTAGGGGAATCCAAGGAGGGGTGACTTGCGGGGCTCGGACCAGGTTCTGTTACCCAGAATCCTTTGCAAACCTCAAAATTTGGCTAAAATAACACATGTTCCTCACATTTCTGTGGCAGAAAGTTCGGGAATCTGAGAGGGGCCACAAATTTCCTTCCACACAGCGTTCCCCGAAGTCTCCCGATAAAAATGATACCTCACTTGTGTGGGTAGGCCTAGCGCCCGCGACAGGAAACACCCCAAAGCGCAACGTGGACACATCCAAATTTTTGGAAGAAAACAGAGGTGTTTTTTGCGAAGTGCCTACTTGTAGATTTTGGCCTCTATCTCAGCCGGCACCTAGGGAAACCTACCAAACCTGTGCATTTCTGAAAACTAGAGACCTAGGGGAATCCAAGGAGGGGTGACTTGCGGGGCTCGGACCAGGTTCTGTTACCCAGAATCCTTTGCAAACCTCAAAATTTGGCTAAAAAAACACATGTTCCTCACATTTCTGTGGCAGAAAGTTCGGGAATCTGAGAGGAGCCACAAATTTCCTTCCACCCAGCGTTCCCCCAAGTCTCCCGATAAAAATGATACCTCACTTGTGTGGGTAGGCCTAGCGCCCGCGACAGGAAACGCCCCAAAGCGCAACGTGGACACATCCAAATTTTTGGAAGAAAACAGAGGTGTTTTTTGCGAAGTGCCTACCTGTAGATTTTGTCCTCTAGCTCAGCCGGCACCTAGGGAAACCTACCAAACCTGTGCATTTCTGAAAACTAGAGACCTAGGGGAATCCAAGGAGGGGTGACTTGCGGAGCTCGGACCAGGTTCTTTTACCCAGAATCCTTTGCAAACCTCAAAATTTGGCTAAAAAAACACATGTTCCTCACATTTCTGTGGCAGAAAGTTCGGGAATCTGAGAGGAGCCACAAATGTCCTTCCACCCAACGTTCCCCCAAGTCTCCCGATAAAAATGATACCTCACTTGTGTGGGTAGGCCTAGCGCCCGCGACAGGAAATGCCCCAAAGCGCAACGTGGACACATCCAAATTTTTGGAAAAAAACAGAGGTGTTTTTTGCGAAGTACCTACCTGTAGATTTTGGCCTCTATCTCAGCCGGCACCTAGGGAAACCTACCAAACCTGTGCATTTCTGAAAACTAGAGACCTAGGGCAATCCAAGGAGGGGTGACTTGCGGGGCTCGGACCAGGTTCTGTTACCCAGAATCCTTTGCAAACCTCAAAATTTGGCTAAAAAAACACATGTTCTTCACATTTCTGTGGCAGAAAGTTCGGGAATCTGAGAGGAGCCACAAATTTCCTTCCACCCAGCGTTCCCCCAAGTCTCCCGATAAAAATGATACCTCACTTGTGTGGGTAGGCCTAGCGCCCGCGACAGGAAACGCCCCAAAGCGCAACGTGGACACATCCAAATTTTTGGAAGAAAACAGAGGTGTTTTTTGCGAAGTGCCTACCTGTAGATTTTGGCCTCTAGCTCAGCCGGCACCTAGGGAAACCTACCAAACCTGTGCATTTCTGAAAACTAGAGACCTAGGGAAATCCAAGGAGGGGTGACTTGCGGGGCTCGGACCAGGTTCTGTTACCCAGAATCCTTTGCAAACCTCAAAATTTGGCTAAAAAAACACATGTTCCTCAAATTTCTGTGGCAGAAAGTTCGGGAATCTGAGAGGAGCCACAAATTTCCTTCCACCCAGCGTTCCCCCAAGTCTCCCGATAAAAATGATACCTCACTTGTGTGGGTAGGCCTAGCGCCCGCGACAGGAAATGCCCCAAAGCGCAACGTGGACACATCCAAATTTTTGGAAAAAAACAGAGGTGTTTTTTGCGAAGTACCTACCTGTAGATTTTGGCCTCTATCTCAGCCGGCACCTAGGGAAACCTACCAAACCTGTGCATTTCTGAAAACTAGAGACCTAGGGCACTCCAAGGAGGGGTGACTTGCGGGGCTCGGAACAGGTTCTGTTACCCAGAATCCTTTGCAAACCTCAAAATTTGGCTAAAAAAACACATGTTCTTCACATTTCTGTGGCAGAAAGTTCGGGAATCTGAGAGGAGCCACAAATTTCCTTCCACCAAGCGTTCCCCCAAGTCTCCCGATAAAAATGATACCTCACTTGTGTGGGTAGGCCTAGCGCCCGCGACAGGAAACGCCCCAAAGCGCAACGTGGACACATCCAAATTTTTGGAAGAAAACAGAGGTGTTTTTTGCGAAGTGCCTACCTGTAGATTCTGGCCTCTAGCTCAGCCGGCACCTAGGGAAACCTACCAAACCTGTGCATTTCTGAAAACTAGAGACCTAGGGGAATCCAAGGAGGGGTGACTTGCGGGGCTCGGACCAGGTTCTGTTACCCAGAATCCTTTGCAAACCTCAAAATTTGGCTAAAAAAACACATGTTCCTCACATTTCTGTGGCTGAAAGTTCGGGAATCTGAGAGGAGCCACAAATTTCCTTCCACCCAGCGTTCCCCCAAGTCTCCCGATAAAAATGATACCTCACTTGTGTGGGTAGGCCTAGCGCCCGCGACAGGAAACGCCCCAAAGCGCAACGTGGACACATCCAAATTTTTGGAAGAAAACAGAGGTGTTTTTTGCGAAGTGCCTACCTGTAGATTTTGGCCTCTAGCTCAGCCGGCACCTAGGGAAACCTACCAAACCTGTGCATTTCTGAAAACTAGAGACCTAGGGGAATCCAAGGAGGGGTGACTTGCGGGGCTCGGACCAGGTTCTGTTACCCAGAATCCTTTGCAAACCTCAAAATTTGGCTAAAAAAAACACATGTTCCTCACATTTCTGTGGCAGAAAGTTCGGGAATCTGAGAGGAGCCACAAATTTCCTTCCACCCAGCGTTCCCCCAAGTCTCCCGATAAAAATGATACCTCACTTGTGTGGGTAGGCCTAGCGCCCGCGACAGGAAACGCCCCAAAGCGCAACGTGGACACATCCAAATTTTTGGAAGAAAACAGAGGTGTTTTTTGCGAAGTGCCTACCTGTAGATTTTGTCCTCTAGCTCAGCCGGCACCTAGGGAAACCTACCAAACCTGTGCATTTCTGAAAACTAGAGACCTAGGGGAATCCAAGGAGGGTTGACTTGCGGAGCTCGGACCAGGTTCTGTTACCCAGAATCCTTTGCAAACCTCAAAATTTGGCTAAAAAAACACATGTTCCTCACATTTCTGTGGCAGAAAGTTCGGGAATCTGAGAGGAGCCACAAATGTCCTTCCACCCAACGTTCCCCCAAGTCTCCCGATAAAAATGATACCTCACTTGTGTGGGTAGGCCTAGCGCCCGCGACAGGAAATGCCCCAAAGCGCAACGTGGACACATCCAAATTTTTGGAAAAAAACAGAGGTGTTTTTTGCGAAGTACCTACCTGTAGATTTTGGCCTCTATCTCAGCCGGCACCTAGGGAAACCTACCAAACCTGTGCATTTCTGAAAACTAGAGACCTAGGGCAATCCAAGGAGGGGTGACTTGCGGGGCTCGGACCAGGTTCTGTTACCCAGAATCCTTTGCAAACCTCAAAATTTGGCTAAAAAAACACATGTTCTTCACATTTCTGTGGCAGAAAGTTCGGGAATCTGAGAGGAGCCACAAATTTCCTTCCACCCAGCGTTCCCCCAAGTCTCCCGATAAAAATGATACCTCACTTGTGTGGGTAGGCCTAGCGCCCGCGACAGGAAACGCCCCAAAGCGCAACGTGGACACATCCAAATTTTTGGAAGAAAACAGAGGTGTTTTTTGCGAAGTGCCTACCTGTAGATTTTGGCCTCTAGCTCAGCCGGCACCTAGGGAAACCTACCAAACCTGTGCATTTCTGAAAACTAGAGACCTAGGGAAATCCAAGGAGGGGTGACTTGCGGGGCTCGGACCAGGTTCTGTTACCCAGAATCCTTTGCAAACCTCAAAATTTGGCTAAAAAAACACATGTTCCTCAAATTTCTGTGGCAGAAAGTTCGGGAATCTGAGAGGAGCCACAAATTTCCTTCCACCCAGCGTTCCCCCAAGTCTCCCGATAAAAATGATACCTCACTTGTGTGGGTAGGCCTAGCGCCCGCGACAGGAAATGCCCCAAAGCGCAACGTGGACACATCCAAATTTTTGGAAAAAAACAGAGGTGTTTTTTGCGAAGTACCTACCTGTAGATTTTGGCCTCTATCTCAGCCGGCACCTAGGGAAACCTACCAAACCTGTGCATTTCTGAAAACTAGAGACCTAGGGCACTCCAAGGAGGGGTGACTTGCGGGGCTCGGAACAGGTTCTGTTACCCAGAATCCTTTGCAAACCTCAAAATTTGGCTAAAAAAACACATGTTCTTCACATTTCTGTGGCAGAAAGTTCGGGAATCTGAGAGGAGCCACAAATTTCCTTCCACCAAGCGTTCCCCCAAGTCTCCCGATAAAAATGATACCTCACTTGTGTGGGTAGGCCTAGCGCCCGCGACAGGAAACGCCCCAAAGCGCAACGTGGACACATCCAAATTTTTGGAAGAAAACAGAGGTGTTTTTTGCGAAGTGCCTACCTGTAGATTCTGGCCTCTGGCTCAGCCGGCACCTAGGGAAACCTACCAAACCTGTGCATTTCTGAAAACTAGAGACCTAGGGGAATCCAAGGAGGGGTGACTTGCGGGGCTCGGACCAGGTTCTGTTACCCAGAATCCTTTGCAAACCTCAAAATTTGGCTAAAAAAACACATGTTCCTCACATTTCTGTGGCAGAAAGTTCGGGAATCTGAGAGGAGCCACAAATTTCCATCCACCCAGCGTTCCCCCAAGTCTCCCGATAAAAATGATACCTCACTTGTGTGGGTAGGCCTAGCGCCCGCGACAGGAAACGCCCCAAAGCGCAACGTGGACACATCCAAATTTTTGGAAGAAAACAGAGGTGTTTTTTGCGAAGTGCCTACCTGTAGATTTTGGCCTCTAGCTCAGCCGGCACCTAGGGAAACCTACCAAACCTGTGCATTTCTGAAAACTAGAGACCTAGGGGAATCCAAGGAGGGGTGACTTGCGGGGCTCGGACCAGGTTCTGTTACCCAGAATCCTTTGCAAACCTCAAAATTTGGCTAAAAAAACACATGTTCCTCACATTTCTGTGGCAGAAAGTTCGGGAATCTGAGAGGAGCCACAAATTTCCTTCCACCCAGCGTTCCCCCAAGTCTCCCGATAAAAATGATACCTCACTTGTGTGGGTAGGCCTAGCGCCCGCGACAGGAAACGCCCCAAAGCGCAACGTGGACACATCCAAATTTTTGGAAGAAAACAGAGGTGTTTTTTGCGAAGTGCCTACCTGTAGATTTTGGCCTCTAGCTCAGCCGGAACGTAGGGAAACCTACCAAACCTGTGCATTTCTGAAAACTAGAGACCTAGGGAAATCCAAGGAGGGGTGACTTGCGGGGCTCGGACCAGGTTCTGTTACCCAGAATCCTTTGCAAACCTCAAAATTTGGCTAAAAAAACACATGTTCCTCACATTTCTGTGGCAGAAAGTTCGGGAATCTGAGAGGAGGCACAAATTTCCTTCCACCCAGCGTTTCCCCAAGTCTCCCAATAAAAATGATAACTCACTTGTGTGGGTAGGCCTAGCTCCCGCGACAGGAAACGCCCCAAAGCGCAACATGGACACATCCACATTTTTGGAAGAAAACAGAGGTGTTTTTAGCGAAGTGCCTACCTGTAGATTTTGGCCTCTAGCTCAGCCGGCACCTAGGGAAACCTACCAAACCTGTGCATTTCTGAAAACTAGAGACCTAGGGGAATCCAAGGAGGGGTGACTTGCGGGGCTCGGACCAGGTTCTGTTACCCAGAATCCTTTGCAAACCTCAAAATTTGGCTAAAAAAACACATGTTCCTCACATTTCTGTGGCAGAAAGTTCGGGAATCTGAGAGGAGCCACAAATTTCCTTCCACCCAGCGTTCCCCCAAGTCTCCCGATAAAAATGATACCTCACTTGTGTGGGTAGGCCTAGTGCCCGCGACAGGAAACACCCCAAAGCGCAACATGGACACATCCAAATTTTTGGAAGAAAACAGAGGTGTTTTTTGCGAAGTGCCTACCTGTAGATTTTGGCCTCTGGCTCAGCCGGCACCTAGGGAAACCTACCAAACCTGTGCATTTCTGAAAACTAGAGACCTAGGGGAATCTAAGGAGGGGTGACTTGCGGGGCTCAGACCAGGTTCTGTTACCCAGAATCCTTTGCAAACCTCAAAATTTGGCTAAAAAAACACATGTTCCTCACATTTCTGTGGCAGAAAGTTTGGGAATCTGAGAGGAGCCACAAATTTCCTTCCACGCAGCGTTCCCCCGTCTCCCGATAAATATGATACCTCACTTGTGTGGGTAGGCCTAGCGCCCGCGACAGGAAACGCCCCAAAGCGCAACGTGGACACATCCAAATTGTTGGAAGAAAACAGAGGTGTTTTTTGCGAAGTGCCTACCTGTAGATTTTGGCCTCTAGCTCAGCCGGCACCTAGGGAAACCTACCAAACCTGTGCATTTCTGAAAACTAGAGACCTAGGGGAATCCAAGGAGGGGTGACTTGCGGGGCTCTGACCAGGTTCTGTTACCCAGAATCCTTTGCAAACCTCAAAATTTGGCTACAAAAAAAAATGTTCCTCACATTTCTGTGGCAGAAAGTTCGGTAATCTGAGAGGAGCCACAAATTTCCTTCCACCCAGCGTTCCTCCAAGTCTCCCGATAAAAATGATACCTCACTTGTTTGGGTAGGCCTAGCGCCCGCGACAGGAAACACCCCAAAGCGCAACGTGGACACATCCAAATTTTTGGAAGAAAACAGAGGTGTTTTTGGCGAAGTACCTACCTGTAGGTTTTGGCCTCTATCTCAGCCGGCACCTAGGGAAACCTACCAAACCTGTGCATTTCTGAAAACTAGAGACCTAGGGGAATCCAAGGAGGGGTGACTTGCGGGGCTCGGACCAGGTTCTGTTACCCAGAATCCTTTGCAAACCTCAAAATGTGGCTAAAAAAACACATGTTCCTCACATTTCTGTGGCAGAAAGTTCGGGAATCTGAGAGGAGCCACAAATTTCCTTCCACCCAGCGTTCCCCCAAGTCTCCCGATAAAAATGATAACTCACTTGTGTGGGTAGGCCTAGCGCCCGCGACATGAAACGCCCCAAAGCGCAACGTGGACACATCCAAATTTTTGGAAGAAAACAGAGGTGTTTTTTGCGAAGTGCCTACCTGTAGATTTTGGCCTCTAGCTCAGCCGGCACGTAGGGAAACCTACCAAACCTGTGCATTTCTGAAAACTAGAGACCTAGGGAAATCCAAGGAGGGGTGACTTGCGGGGCTCGGACCAGGTTCTGTTACCCAGAATCCTTTGCAAACCTCAAAATTTGGCTAAAAAAACACATGTTCCTCACATTTCTGTGGCAGAAAGTTCGGGAATCTGAGAGGAGGCACAAATTTCCTTCCACCCAGCGTTTCCCCAAGTCTCCCAATAAAAATGATAACTCACTTGTGTGGGTAGGCCTAGCTCCCGCGACAGGAAACGCCCCAAAGCGCAACATGGACACATCCAAATTTTTGGAAGAAAACAGAGGTGTTTTTAGCGAAGTGCCTACCTGTAGATTTTGGCCTCTAGCTCAGCCGGCACCTAGGGAAACCTACCAAACCTGTGCATTTCTGAAAACTAGAGACCTAGGGGAATCCAAGGAGGGGTGACTTGCGGGGCTCGTACCAGGTTCTGTTACCCAGAATCCTTTGCAAACCTCAAAATTTGGCTAAAAAAACACATGTTCCTCACATTTCTGTGGCAGAAAGTTCGGGAATCTGAGAGGAGCCACAAATTTCCTTCCACCCAGCGTTCCCCCAAGTCTCCCGATAAAAATGATACCTCACTTGTGTGGGTAGGCCTAGTGCCCGCGACAGGAAACGCCCCAAAGCGCAACGTGGACACATCCAAATTTTTGGAAGAAAACAGAGGTGTTTTTTGCGAAGTGCCTACCTGTAGATTTTGGCCTCTGGCTCAGCCGGCACCTAGGGAAACCTACCAAACCTGTGCATTTCTGAAAACTAGAGACCTAGGGGAATCCAAGGAGGGGTGACTTGCGGGGCTCAGACCAGGTTCTGTTACCCAGAATCCTTTGCAAACCTCAAAATTTGGCTAAAAAAACACATGTTCCTCACATTTCTGTGGCAGAAAGTTCGGGAATCTGAGAGGAGCCACAAATTTCCTTCCACGCAGCGTTCCCCCAAGTCTCCCGATAAAAATGATACCTCACTTGTGTGGGTAGGCCTAGCGCCCGCGACAGGAAACGCCCCAAAGCGCAACGTGGACACATCCAAATTGTTGGAAGAAAACAGAGGTGTTTTTTGCGAAGTGCCTACCTGTAGATTTTGGCCTCTAGCTCAGCCGGCACCTAGGGAAACCTACCAAACCTGTGCATTTCTGAAAACTAGAGACCTAGGGGAATCCAAGGAGGGGTGACTTGCGGGGCTCTGACCAGGTTCTGTTACCCAGAATCCTTTGCAAACCTCAAAATTTGGCTAAAAAAAAAAATGTTCCTCACATTTCTGTGGCAGAAAGTTCGGTAATCTGAGAGGAGCCACAAATTTCCTTCCACCCAGCGTTCCTCCAAGTCTCCCGATAAAAATGATACCTCACTTGTGTGGGTAGGCCTAGCGCCCGCGACAGGAAACACCCCAAAGCGCAACGTGGACACATCCAAATTTTTGGAAGAAAACAGAGGTGTTTTTTGCGAAGTACCTTCCTGTAGATTTTGGCCTCTATCTCAGCCGGCACCTAGGGAAACCTACCAAACCTGTGCATTTCTGAAAACTAGAGACCTAGGGGAATCCAAGGAGGTGTGACTTGCGGGGCTCGGACCAGGTTCTGTTACCCAGAATCCTTTGCAAACCTCAAAATTTGGCTAAAAAAACACATGTTCCTCACATTTGTGTGGCAGAAAGTTCGGGAATCTGAGAGGAGGCACAAATTTCCTTCCACCCAGCGTTCCTCTAAGTCTCTCAATAAAAATGGTACCTCACTTCTGTGGGTAGGCCTAGAGCCCACGAAAGGAAACACCCCAAAGCGCAACGTGGACACATCCAAATTTTTGGAAGAAAACAGAGGTGTTTTTAGCGAAGTGCCAACCTGTAGATTTTGGCCTCTAGCTCAGCCGGTACCTAGGGAAACCTACCAAACCTGTGCATTTCTGAAAACTAGAGACCTAGGGGAATCCAAGGAGGGGTGACTTGCGGGGTTCGGACCAGGTTCTGTTACCCAGAATCCTTTGCAAACCTCAAAATTTGAGTAAAAAAACACATGTTCCACACATTTCTGTGGCAGAAAGTTCGGGAATCTGAGAGCAGCCACAAATTTCCTTCCACCCAGCGTTCCCCCAAGTCTCCCGATAAAAATGATACCTCACTTGTGTGGGTAGGCCTAGTGCCCGCGACAGGAAACGCCCCAAAGCGCAACGTGGACACATCCAAATTTTTGGAAGAAAACAGAGGTGTTTTTTGCGAAGTGCCTACCTGTAGATTTTGGCCTCTAGCTCAGCCGGCACCTAGGGAAACCTACCAAACCTGTGCATTTCTGAAAACTAGAGACCTAGGGGAATCCAAGGAGGGGTGACTTGCGGGGCTCGTACCAGGTTCTGTTACCCAGAATCCTTTGCAAACCTCAAAATTTGGCTAAAAAAACACATGTTCCTCACATTTCTGTGGCTGAAAGTTCGGGAATCTGAGAGGAGCCACCAATTTCCTTCCACCCAGCGTTCCCCCAAGTCTCCCGATAAAAATGATACCTCACTTGTGTGGGTAGGCCTAGTGCCCGCGACAGGAAACGCCCCAAAGCGCAACGTGGACACATCCAAATTTTTGGAAGAAAACAGAGGCGTTTTTTGCGAAGTGCCTACCTGTAGATTTTGGCCTCTGGCTCAGCCGGCACCTAGGGAAACCTACCAAACCTGTGCATTTCTGAAAACTAGAGACCTAGGGGAATCCAAGGAGGGGTGACTTGCGGGGCTCAGACCAGGTTCTGTTACCCAGAATCCTTTGCAAACCTCAAAATTTGGCTAAAAAAACACATGTTCCTCACATTTCTGTGGCAGAAAGTTCGGGAATCTGAGAGGAGCCACAAATTTCCTTCCACCCAGCGTTCCCCCAAGTCTCCCGATAAAAATGATACCTCACTTGTGTGGGTAGGCCTAGCGCCCGCGACAGGAAACGCCCCAAAGCGCAACGTGGACACATCCAAATGTTTGGAAGAAAACAGAGGTGTTTTTTGCGAAGTGCCTACCTGTAGATTTTGGCCTCTAGCTCAGCCGGCACCTAGGGAAACCTACCAAACCTGTGCATTTCTGAAAACTAGAGACCTAGGGGAATCCAAGGAGGGGTGACTTGCGGGGCTCGTACCAGGTTCTGTTACCCAGAATCCTTTGCAAACCTCAAAATTTGGCTAAAAAAACACATGTTCCTCACATTTCTGTGGCAGAAAGTTCGGGAATCTGAGAGGAGCCACCAATTTCCTTCCACCCAGCGTTCCCCCAAGTCTCCCGATAAAAATGATACCTCACTTGTGTGGGTAGGCCTAGTGCCCGCGACAGGAAACGCCCCAAAGCGCAACGTGGACACATCCAAATTTTTGGAAGAAAACAGAGGTGTTTTTTGCGAAGTGCCTACCTGTAGATTTTGGCCTCTGGCTCAGCCGGCACCTAGGGAAACCTACCAAACCTGTGCATTTCTGAAAACTAGAGACCTAGGGGAATCCAAGGAGGGGTGACTTGCGGGGCTCAGACCAGGTTCTGTTACCCAGAATCCTTTGCAAACCTCAAAATTTGGCTAAAAAAACACATGTTCCTCACATTTCTGTGGCAGAAAGTTCGGGAATCTGAGAGGAGCCACAAATTTCCTTCCACGCAGCGTTCCCCCAAGTCTCCCGATAAAAATGATACCTCACTTGTGTGGGTAGGCCTAGCGCCCGCGACAGGAAACGCCCCAAAGCGCAACGTGGACACATCCAAATTGTTGGAAGAAAACAGAGGTGTTTTTTGCGAAGTGCCTACCTGTAGATTTTGGCCTCTAGCTCAGCCGGCACCTAGGGAAACCTACCAAACCTGTGCATTTCTGAAAACTAGAGACCTAGGGGAATCCAAGGAGGGGTGACTTGCGGGGCTCTGACCAGGTTCTGTTACCCAGAATCCTTTGCAAACCTCAAAATTTGGCTAAAAAAAAAAATGTTCCTCACATTTCTGTGGCAGAAAGGGCGGTAATCTGAGAGGAGCCACAAATTTCCTTCCACCCAGCGTTCCTCCAAGTCTCCCGATAAAAATGATACCTCACTTGTGTGGGTAGGCCTAGCGCCCGCGACAGGAAACACCCCAAAGCGCAACGTGGACACATCCAAATTTTTGGAAGAAAACAGAGGTGTTTTTTGCGAAGTACCTTCCTGTAGATTTTGGCCTCTATCTCAGCCGGCATCTAGGGAAACCTACCAAACCTGTGCATTTCTGAAAACTAGAGACCTAGGGGAATCCAAGGAGGGGTGACTTGCGGGGCTCGGACCAGGTTCTGTTACCCAGAATCCTTTGCAAACCTCA
Source organism: Pleurodeles waltl (assembly GCF_031143425.1). Taxonomy (NCBI): domain Eukaryota; kingdom Metazoa; phylum Chordata; class Amphibia; order Caudata; family Salamandridae; genus Pleurodeles; species Pleurodeles waltl. The sequence goes on along the minus strand of NC_090436.1, from coordinate 638,759,153 downwards.
AAATTTGGCTAAAAAAACACATGTTCCTCACATTTGTGTGGCAGAAAGTTCGGGAATCTGAGAGGAGGCACAAATTTCCTTCCACCCAGCGTTCCTCTAAGTCTCTCAATAAAAATGGTACCTCACTTCTGTGGGTAGGCCTAGCGCCCACGAAAGGAAACACCCCAAAGCGCAACGTGGACACATCTAAATTTTTGGAAGAAAACAGAGGTGTTTTTAGCGAAGTGCCAACCTGTAGATTTTGGCCTCTAGCTCAGCCGGTACCTAGGGAAACCTACCAAACCTGTGCATTTCTGAAAACTAGAGACCTAGGGGAATCCAAGGAGGGGTGACTTGCGGGGCTCAGACCAGGTTCTGTTACCCAGAATCCTTTGCAAACCTCAAAATTTGGCTAAAAAAACACATGTTCCTCACATTTCTGTGGCTGAAAGTTCAGGAATCTGAGAGGAGCCACCAATTTCCTTCCACCCAGCGTTCCCCCAAGTCTCCCGATAAAAATGATACCTCACTTGTGTGGGTAGGCCTAGTGCCCGCGACAGGAAACGCCCCAAAGCGCAACGTGGACACATCCAAATTTTTGGAAGAAAACAGAGGTGTTTTTTGCGAAGTGCCTACCTGTAGATTTTGGCCTCTGGCTCAGCCGGCACCTAGGGAAACCTACCAAACCTGTGCATTTCTGAAAACTAGAGACCTAGGGGAATCCAAGGAGGGGTGACTTGCGGGGCTCAGACCAGGTTCTGTTACCCAGAATCCTTTGCAAACCTCAAAATTTGGCTAAAAAAACACATGTTCCTCACATTTCTGTGGCAGAAAGTTCGGGAATCTGAGAGGAGCCACAAATTTCCTTCCACCCAGCGTTCCCCCAAGTCTCCCGATAAAAATGATACCTCACTTGTGTGGGTAGGCCTAGCGCCCGCGACAGGAAACGCCCCAAAGCGCAACGTGGACACATCCAAATTTTTGGAAGAAAACAGAGGTGTTTTTTGCGAAGTGCCTACCTGTAGATTTTGGCCTCTAGCTCAGCCGGCACCTAGGGAAACCTACCAAACCTGTGCATTTCTGAAAACTAGAGACCTAGGGGAATCCAAGGAGGGGTGACTTGCGGGGCTCGTACCAGGTTCTGTTACCCAGAATCCTTTGCAAACCTCAAAATTTGGCTAAAAAAACACATGTTCCTCACATTTCTGTGGCAGAAAGTTCGGGAATCTGAGAGGAGCCACCAATTTCCTTCCACCCAGCGTTCCCCCAAGTCTCCCGATAAAAATGATACCTCACTTGTGTGGGTAGGCCTAGTGCCCGCGACAGGAAACGCCCCAAAGCGCAACGTGGACACATCCAAATTTTTGGAAGAAAACAGAGGTGTTTTTTGCGAAGTGCCTACCTGTAGATTTTGGCCTCTGGCTCAGCCGGCACCTAGGGAAACCTACCAAACCTGTGCATTTCTGAAAACTAGAGACCTAGGGGAATCCAAGGAGGGGTGACTTGCGGGGCTCAGACCAGGTTCTGTTACCCAGAATCCTTTGCAAACCTCAAAATTTGGCTAAAAAAACACATGTTCCTCACATTTCTGTGGCAGAAAGTTCGGGAATCTGAGAGGAGCCACAAATTTCCTTCCACGCAGCGTTCCCCCAAGTCTCCCGATAAAAATGATACCTCACTTGTGTGGGTAGGCCTAGCGCCCGCGACAGGAAACGCCCCAAAGCGCAACGTGGACACATCCAAATTGTTGGAAGAAAACAGAGGTGTTTTTTGCGAAGTGCCTACCTGTAGATTTTGGCCTCTAGCTCAGCCGGCACCTAGGGAAACCTACCAAACCTGTGCATTTCTGAAAACTAGAGACCTAGGGGAATCCAAGGAGGGGTGACTTGCGGGGCTCTGACCAGGTTCTGTTACCCAGAATCCTTTGCAAACCTCAAAATTTGGCTAAAAAAAAAAATGTTCCTCACATTTCTGTGGCAGAAAGGGCGGTAATCTGAGAGGAGCCACAAATTTCCTTCCACCCAGCGTTCCTCCAAGTCTCCCGATAAAAATGATACCTCACTTGTGTGGGTAGGCCTAGCGCCCGCGACAGGAAACACCCCAAAGCGCAACGTGGACACATCCAAATTTTTGGAAGAAAACAGAGGTGTTTTTTGCGAAGTACCTTCCTGTAGATTTTGGCCTCTATCTCAGCCGGCACCTAGGGAAACCTACCAAACCTGTGCATTTCTGAAAACTAGAGACCTAGGGGAATCCAAGGAGGGGTGACTTGCGGGGCTCGGACCAGGTTCTGTTACCCAGAATCCTTTGCAAACCTCAAAATTTGGCTAAAAAAACACATGTTCCTCACATTTGTGTGGCAGAAAGTTCGGGAATCTGAGAGGAGGCACAAATTTCCTTCCACCCAGCGTTCCTCTAAGTCTCTCAATAAAAATGGTACCTCACTTCTGTGGGTAGGCCTAGCGCCCACGAAAGGAAACACCCCAAAGCGCAACGTGGACACATCTAAATTTTTGGAAGAAAACAGAGGTGTTTTTAGCGAAGTGCCAACCTGTAGATTTTGGCCTCTAGCTCAGCCGGTACCTAGGGAAACCTACCAAACCTGTGCATTTCTGAAAACTAGAGACCTAGGGGAATCCAAGGAGGGGTGACTTGCGGGGCTCAGACCAGGTTCTGTTACCCAGAATCCTTTGCAAACCTCAAAATTTGGCTAAAAAAACACATGTTCCTCACATTTCTGTGGCAGAAAGTTCGGGAATCTGAGAGGAGCCACAAATTTCCTTCCACGCAGCGTTCCCCCAAGTCTCCCGATAAAAATTATACCTCACTTGTGTGGGTAGGCCTAGCGCCCGCGACAGGAAACGCCCCAAAGCGCAACGTGGACACATCCAAATTTTTGGAAGAAAACAGAGGTGTTTTTTGCGAAGTGCCTACCTGTAGATTTTGGCCTCTAGCTCAGCCGGCACCTAGGGAAACCTACCAAACCTGTGCATTTCTGAAAACTAGAGACCTAGGGGAATCCAAGGAGGGGTGACTTGCGGAGCTCGGACCAGGTTCTGTTACCTAGAATCCTTTGCAAACCTCAAAATTTGGCTAAAAAAACACATGTTCGTCACATTTCTGTGGCAGAAAGTTCGGGAATCTGAGAGGAGCCACAAATTTCCTTCCACCCAGCGTTCCCCCAAGTCTCCCGTTAAAAATGATACCTCACTTGTGTGGGTAGGCCTAGCGCCCGCGACAGGAAATGCCCCAAAGCGCAACGTGGACACATCCAAATTTTTGGAAGAAAACAGAGGTGTTTTTTGCAAAGTACCTACCTGTAGATTTTGGCCTCTATCTCAGCCGGTACCTAGGGAAACCTACCAAACCTGTGCATTTCTGAAAACTAGAGACCTAGGGGAATCCAAGGAGGGGTGACTTGCGGGGCTCGGACCGGGTTCTGTTACCCAGAATCCTTTGCAAACCTCAAAATTTGGCTAAAAAAACACATGTTCCTCACATTTCTGTGGCAGAAAGTTCGGGAATCTGAGAGGAGCCACAAATTTCCTTCCACCCAGCGTTCCCCCAAGTCTCCCGATAAAAATGATACCTCACTTGTGTGGGTAGGCCTAGCGCCCGCGACAGGAAACGCCCCAAAGCGCAACTTGGACACATCCAAATTTTTGGAAGAAAACAGAGGTGTTTTTTGTGAAGTGCCTACCTGTAGATTTTGGCCTCTAGCTCAGCCGGCACCAAGGGAAACCTACCAAACCTGTGCATTTCTGAAAACTAGAGACCTAGGGAAATCCAAGGAGGGGTGACTTGCGGGGCTCGGACCAGGTTCTGTTACCCAGAATCCTTTGCAAACCTCAAAATTTGGCTAAAAAAACACATGTTCCTCACATTTCTGTGGCAGAAAGTTCAGGAATCTGAGAGGAGCCACAAATTTCCTTCCACCCAGCGTTCCCCCAAGTCTCCCGATAAAAATGATACCTCACATGTGTGGGTAGGCCTAGCGCCCGCGACAGGAAACGCCCCAAAGCGCAACGTGGACACATCCAAATTTTTGGAAGAAAACAGAGGTGTTTTTTCGAAGTACCTACCTGTAGATTTTGGCCTCTATCTCAGCCTGCACCAAGGGAAACCTACCAAACCTGTGCATTTCTGAAAACTAGAGACCTAGGGGAATCCAAGGAGGGGTGACTTGCGGGGCTCGGACCAGGTTCTGTTACCCAGAATCCTTTGCAAACCTCAAAATATGGCTAAAAAAACACATGTTCCTCACATTTCTGTGGCAGAAAGTTTGGTAACCTGAGAGGAGCCACAAATTTCCTTCCACCCAGCGTTCCCCCAAGTCTCCCGATAAAAATGATACCTCACTTGTGTGGGTAGGCCTAGCGCCCGCGACAGGAAACGCCCCAAAGCGCAACGTGGACACATCCAAATTTTTGGAAGAAAACAGAGGTGTTTTTGCGAAGTGCCTACCTGTAGATTTTGGCCTCTAGCTCAGCCGGCACCTAGGGAAACCTACCAAACCTGTGCATTTCTGAAAACTAGAGACCTAGGGAAATCCAAGGAGGGGTGACTTGCGGGGCTCGGACCAGGTTCTGTTACCCAGAATCCTTTGCAAACCTCAAAATTTGGCTAAAAAAACACATGTTCCTCACATTTCTGTGGCAGAAAGTTCGGGAATCTGAGAGGAGGCACAAATTTCCTTCCACCCAGCGTTCCCCCAAGTCTCCCAATAAAAATGATAACTCACTTGTGTGGGTAGGCCTAGCTCCCGCGACAGGAAACGCCCCAAAGCGCAACGTGGACACATCCAAATTTTTGGAAGAAAACAGAGGTGTTTTTAGCGAAGTGCCTACCTGTAGATTTTGGCCTCTAGCTCAGCCGGCACCTAGGGAAACCTACCAAACCTGTGCATTTCTGAAAACTAGAGACCTAGGGGAATCCAAGGAGGGGTGACTTGCGGGGCTCGGACCAGGTTCTGTTACCCAGAATCCTTTGCAAACCTCAAAATTTGGCTAAAAAAACACATGTTCCTCACATTTCTGTGGCAGAAAGTTCGGGAATCTGAGAGGAACCACAAATTTCCTTCCACCCAGCGTTCCCCCAAGTCTCCCGATAAAAATGATACCTCACTTGTGTGGGTAGGCCTAGCGCCCGCGACAGGAAACGCCCAAAAGCGCAACGTGGACACATCCAAATTTTTAGAAGAAAACAGAGGTGTTTTTTGCGAAGTGCCTATCTGTAGATTTTGGCCTCTAGCTCAGCCGGCACCTAGGGAAACCTACCAAATCTGTGCATTTCTGAAAACTAGAGACCTAGGGGAATCCAAGGAGGGGTGACTTGCGGGGCTCGGACCAGGTTCTGTTACCCAGAATCCTTTGCAAACCTCAAAATTTGACTAAAAAAACACATGTTCCTCACATTTCTGTGGCAGAAAGTTCGGGAATCTGAGAGGAGCCACAAATTTCCTTCCACCCAGCGTTCCCCCCAAGTCTCCCGATAAAAATGATACCTCACTTGTGTAGGTAGGCCTAGCGCCCGCGACAGGAAACACCCCCAAAGCGCAACGTGGACACATCCAAATTTTTGGAAGAAAACAGAGGTGTTTTTTGCGAAGTGCCTACCTGTAGATTTTGGCCTCTATCTCAGCCGGCACCTAGGGAAACCTACCAAACCTGTGCATTTCTGAAAACTAGAGACCTAGGGGAATCCAAGGAGGGGTGACTTGCGGGGCTCGGACCAGGTTCTGTTACCCAGAATCCTTTGCAAACCTCAAAATGTGGCTAAAAAACACATGTTCCTCACATTTCTGTGGCAGAAAGTTCGGGAATCTGAGAGTAGCCACAAATTTCCTTCCACCCAGCGTTCCCCCCAAGTCTCCCGATAAAAATGATACCTCACTTGTGTGGGTAGGCCTAGCGCCCGCGACAGGAAACGCCCCAAAGCGCAACGTGGACACATCCAAATTTTTGAAAGAAAACAGAGGTGTTTTTTGCGAAGTGCCTACCTGTAGATTTTGGCCTCTAGCTCAGCCGGCACCTAGGGAAACCTACCAAACCTGTGCATTTCTGAATACTAGAGACCTAGGGGAATCCAAGGAGGGGTGACTTGCGGGGCTCGGACCAGGTTCTGTTACCCAGAATCCTTTGCAAACCTCAAAATTTGGCTAAAAAAACACATGTTCCTCACATTTCTGTGGCAGAAAGTTCGGGAATCTGAGAGGAGCCACAAATTTCCTTCCACCCAGCGTTTCCCCCAAGTCTCCCGATAAAAATGATACCTCACTTGTGTGGGTAGGCCTAGCGCCCGCGACAGAAAACGCCCCAAAGCGCAACGTGGACACATCCAAATTTTTGGAAGAAAACAGAGGTGTTTTTGAGAAGTGCCTACCTGTAGATTTTGGCCTCTAGCTCAGCCGGCAGCTAGGGAAACCTACCAAACCTGTGCATTTCTGAAAACTAGAGACCTAGGGGAATCCAAGGAGGGGTGACTTGCGGGGCTCGGACCAGGTTCTGTTACCCAGAATCCTTTGCAAACCTCAAAATGTGGCTAAAAAAACACATGTTCCTCACATTTCTGTGGCAGAAAGTTCGGGAATCTGGGAGTAGCCACAAATTTCCTTCCACCCAGCGTTCCCCCAAGTCTCCCGATAAAAATGATACCTCACTTGTGTGGGTAGCCTAGCGCCGCGGACAGGAAACGCCCCAAAGCGCAACGTGGACACATCCAAATTTTTGAAAGAAAACAGAGGTGTTTTTTGCGAAGTGCCTACCTGTAGATTTTGGCCTCTAGCTCAGCCGGCACCTAGGGAAACCTACCAAACCTGTGCATTTCTGAATACTAGAGACCTAGGGGAATCCAAGGAGGGGTGACTTGCGGGGCTCGGACCAGGTTCTGTTACCCAGAATCCTTTGCAAACCTCAAAATTTGGCTAAAAAAACACATGTTCCTCACATTTTCTGTGGCAGAAAGTTCGGGAATCTGAGAGGAGCCACAAATTTCCTTCCACCCAGCGTTCCCCAAGTCTCCCGATAAAAATGATACCTCACTTGTGTGGGTAGGCCTAGCGCCCGCGACAGGAAAACGCCCCAAAGCGCAACGTGGACACATCCAAATTTTTGGAAGAAAAAAGAGGTGTTTTTTGTGAAGTGCCTACCTGTAGATTTTGGCCTCTAGCTCAGCCGGCAGCTAGGGAAACCTACCAAACCTGTGCATTTCTGAAAACTAGAGACCTAGGGAAATCCAAGGAGGGGTGACTTGCGGGGCTCGGACCAGGTTCTGTTACCCAGAATCTTTTGCAAACCTCAAAATTTAGCTAAAAAAAACACATGTTCCTCACATTTCTGTGGCAGAAAGTTCGGGAATCTGAGAGGAGCCACAAATTTCCTTCCACCCAGCGTTCCCCAAGTCTCCCGATAAATATGATACCTCACGTGTGTGGGTAGGCCTAGCGCCCGCGACAGGAAACGCCCCAAAGCGCAACGTGGACACATCCAAATTTTTGGAAGAAAACAGAGGTGTTTTTTGCGAAGTGCCTACCTGTAGATTTTGTCCTCTAGCTCAGCCGGCACCTAGGGAAACCTACCAAACCTGTGCATTTCTGAAAACTAGAGACCTAGGGGAATCAAGGAGGGGTGACTTGCGGGCTCGGACCAGGTTCTGTTACCCAGAATCCTTTGCAAACCTCAAAATTTGGCTAAAATAACACATGTTCCTCACATTTCTGTGGCAGAAAGTTCGGGAATCTGAGAGGAGCCACAGATTTCCTTCCACACAGCGTTCCCCGAAGTCTCCCGATAAAAATGATACCTCACTTGTGTGGGTAGGCCTAGCGCCCGCGACAGAGAACACCCCAAAGCGCAACGTGGGACACATCCAAATTTTTGGAAGAAAACAGAGGTGTTTTTTGCGAAGTGCCTACTTGTAGATTTTGGCCTCTATCTCAGCTGGCACCTAGGGAAACCTACCAAACCTGTGCATTTCTGAAAACTAGGAGACCTAGGGGAATCCAAAGAGGGGTGACTTGCGGGGGCTCGGACCAGGTTCTGTTTACCCAGAATCCTTTGCAAACCTCAAAATTTGGCTAAAAAAACACATGTTCCTCACATTTCTGTGGCAGAAAGTTCGGGAATCTGAGAGGAGCCACAAATTTCCTTCCACCCAGCGTTCCCCCAAGTCTCCCGATAAAAATGATACCTCACTTGTGTGGGTAGGCCTAGCGCCCGCGACAGGAAACGCCCCAAAGCGCAACGTGGACACATCCCAAATTTTTGGAAGAAAAACAGAGGTGTTTTTTGCGAAGTGCCTACCTGTAGATTTTGTCCTCTAGCTCAGCCGGCACCTAGGGAAACCTACCAAACCTGTGCCATTTCTGAAAACTAGAGACCTAGGGGAATCCAAGGAGGGGTGACTTGCGGAGCTCGACCAGGTTCTGTTACCCAGAATCCTTTGCAAACCTCAAAATTTTGGCTAAAAAAACACATGTTCCTCACATTTCTGTGGCAGAAAGTTCGGGAATCTGAGAGGAGCCACAATGTCCTTCCACCCAACGTTCCCCCAAGTCTCCCGATAAAAATGATACCTCACTTGTGTGGGTAGGCCTAGCGCCCGCGACAGGAAATGCCCCAAAGCGCAACGTGGACACATCCAAATTTTTGGAAAAAAACAGAGGTGTTTTTGCGAAGTACCTACCTGTAGATTTTGGCCTCTATCTCAGCCGGGCACCTAGGGAAACCTACAAACCTGTGCATTTCTGAAAACTAGAGACCTAGGGCAATCCAAGGAGGGGTGACTTGCGGGGCTCGGACCAGGTTCTGTTACCCAGAATCCTTTGCAAACCTCAAAATTTGGCTAAAAAAACACATGTTCCTCACATTTCTGTGGCAGAAAGTTCGGGAATCTGAGAGGAGCCACAAATTTCCTTCCACCCAGCGTTCCCCAAGTCTCCCGATAAAATGATACCTCACTTGTGTGGGTAGTCCTAGCGCCCGCGACAGAAAACGCCCCAAAGCGCAACGTGGACACATCCAAATTTTGGAAGAAAAACAGAGGTGTTTTTGTGAAGTGCCTACCTGTAGATTTTGGCCTCTAGCTCAGCCGGCACCTAGGGAAACCTACCAAACCTGTGCATTTCTGAAACTAGAGACCTAGGGAAATCCAAGGAGGGGTGACTTGCGGGGCTCGGACCAGGTTCTGTTACCCAGAATCCTTGCAAACCTCAAAATTTAGCTAAAAAAACACATGTTCCTCACATTTCTGTGGCAGAAAGTTCGGGAATCTGAGAGGAGCCACAAATTTCCCTTCCAACCAGCGTTCCCCCAAGTCTCCCGATAAAAATGATACCTCACTTGTGTGGGTAGGCCTAGCGCCCGCGACAGGAAACGCCCAAAGCGCAACGTGGACACATCCCAAATTTTTGAAAGAAAACAGAGGTGTTTTTTGCGAAGTGCCTACCTGTAGATTTTAGCCTCTAGCTCAGCCGGCACCTAGGGAAACCTACCAAACCTGTGCATTTCTGAATACTAGAGACCTAGGGGAATCCAAGGAGGGGTGACTTGCGGGGCTCGGACCAGGTTCTGTTACCCAGAATCCTTTGCAAACCTCAAAATTTGGCTAAAAAAAACACATGTTCCTCTCTTTGTGTGGCAGAAAAGTTCGGGAATCTGAGAGGAGGCACAAATTTCCTTCCACCCAGCGTTCCTCTAAGTCTCTCAATAAAAATGGTACCTCACTTCTGTGGGTAGGCCTAGCGCCCACGAAAGGAAACACCCCAAAGCGCAACGTGGACACATCCAAATTTTTGGAAGAAAACAGAGGTGTTTTTAGCGAAGTGCCAACCTGTAGATTTTGGCCTCTAGCTCAGCCGGTACCTAGGGAAACCTACAAACCTGTGCATTTCTGAAAACTAGAGACCTAGGGAATCCAAGGAGGGGTGACTTGCGGGGCTCAGACCCAGGTTCTGTTACCCAGAATCCTTTGCAAACCTCAAAATTTGGCTAAAAAAACACATGTTCCTCACATTTCTGTGGCAGAAAGTTCGGGAATCTGAGAGGAGCCACAAATTTCCTTCCACCCAGCGTCCCCCAAGTCTCCCAATAAAAATGATAACTCACTTGTGTGGGTAGGCCTAGCTCCCGCGACAGGAAACGCCCCAAAGCGCAACGTGGACACATCCAAATTTTGGAAGAAAACAGAGGTGTTTTTAGCGAAGTGCCTACCTGTAGATTTTGGCCTCTAGCTCAGCCGGCACCTAGGGAAACCTACCAAACCTGTGCATTTCTGAAAACTAGAGACCTAGGGGAATCCAAGGAGGGGTGACTTGCGGGGCTCGGGACCAGTTCTGTTACCCAGAATCCTTTGCAAACCTCAAAATTTGGCTAAAAAAACACATGTTCCTCACATTCTGTGGCAGAAAGTTCGGGAATCTGAGAGGAACCACAAATTTCCTTCCACCCAGCGTTCCCCCAAGTCTCCCGATAAAAATGATACCTCACTTGTGTGGGTAGGCCTAGCGCCCGCGACAGGAAACGCCCAAAAGCGCAACGTGGACACATCCAAAATTTTTAGAAGAAAACAGAGGTGTTTTTTGCGAAGTGCCTATCTGTAGATTTTGGCCTCTAGCTCAGCCGGCAACCTAGGGAAACCTACCAAATCTGTGCATTTCTGAAAACTAGAGACCTAGGGGAATCCAAGGAGGGGTGACTTGCGGGGCTCGGACCAGGTTCTGTTACCCAGAATCCTTTGCAAACCTCAAAATTTGGCTAAAAAAACACATGTTCCTCACATTTCTGTGGCAGAAAGTTCGGGAATCTGAGAGGAGCCACAATTTCCTTCCACCCAGCGTTCCCCCAAGTCTCCCGATAAAAATGATACCTCCACTTGTGTAGGTAGGCCTAGCGCCCGCGACAGGAAACACCCCAAAGCGCAACGTGGACACATCCAAATTTTTGGAAGAAAACAGAGGTGTTTTTTGCGAAGTGCCTACCTGTAGATTTTGGCCTCTATCTCAGCCGGCACCTAGGGAAACCTACCAAACCTGTGCATTTCTGAAACTAGAGACCTAGGGGAATCCAAGGAGGGGTGGACTTGCGGGGCTCGGACCAGGTTCTGTTACCCAGAATCCTTTGCAACCTCAAAATGTGGCTAAAAAAACACATGTTCCTCACATTTCTGTGGCAGAAAGTTCGGGAATCTGAGAGTAGCCACAAATTTCCTTCCACCCAGCGTTCCCCCAAGTCTCCCGATAAAAATGATACCTCACTTGTGTGGGTAGGCCTAGCGCCCGCGACAGGAAACGCCCCAAAGCGCAACGTGGACACATCCAAATTTTTGAAAGAAAACAGAGGTGTTTTTTGCGAAGTGCCTACCTGTAGATTTTGGCCTCTAGCTCAGCCGGCACCTGAGGGAAACCTACCAAACCTGTGCATTTCTGAATACTAGAGACTAGGGGAATCCAAGGAGGGGTGACTTGCGGGGCTCGGACCAGGTTCTGTTACCCAGAATCCTTTGCAAACCTCAAAATTTGGCTAAAAAACACATGTTCCTCACATTTCTGTGGCAGAAAGTTCGGGAATCTGAGAGGAGCCACAAATTTCCTTCCACCCAGCGTTCCCCCAAGTCTCCCGATTAAAAATGATACCTCACTTGTGTGGGTAGGCCTAGCGCCCGCGACAGAAAACGCCCCAAAGCGCAACGTGGACACATCCAAATTTTTGGAAGAAAACAGAGGTGTTTTTTGAGAAGTGCCTACCTGTAGATTTTGGCCTCTAGCTCAGCCGGCAGCTAGGGAAACTACAAACCTGTGCATTTCTGAAAACTAGAGACCTAGGGGAATCCAAGGAGGGGTGACTTGCGGGGCTCGGACCAGGTTCTGTTACCCAGAATCCTTTGCAAACCTCAAAATGTGGCTAAAAAAAACACATGTTCCTCACATTTCTGTGGCAGAAAGTTCGGGAATCTGGGAGTAGCCACAAATTTCCTTCCACCCAGCGTTCCCCCAAGGTCTCCCGATAAAAATGATACCTCACTTGTGTGGGTAGGCCTAGCGCCCGCGACAGGAAACGCCCCAAAGCGCAACGTGGACACATCCAAATTTTTGAAAGAAAACAGAGGTGTTTTTTGCGAAGTGCCTACCTGTAGATTTTGGCCTCTAGCTCAGCCGGCACCTAGGGAAACCTACCAAACCTGTGCATTTCTGAATACTAGAGACCTAGGGGAATCCAAGAGGGGTGACTTGCGGGGCTCGGACCAGGTTCTGTTACCCAGATCCTTTGCAAACCTCAAATTTGGCCTAAAAAAAACACATGTTTCCTCACATTTCTGTGGCAGAAAGTTCGGGAATCTGAGAGGAGCCACAAATTTCCTTCCACCCAGCGTTCCCCCAAGTCTCCCGATAAAAATGATACCTCACTTGTGTGGGTAGGCCTAGCGCCCGCGACAGAAAACGCCCCAAAGCGCAACGTGGACACATCCAAATTTTTGGAAGAAAAAGAGGTGTTTTTTGTGAAGTGCCTACCTGTAGATTTTGGCCTCTAGCTCAGCCGGCAGCTAGGGAAACCTACCAAACCTGTGCATTTCTGAAAACTAGAGACCTAGGGAAATCCAAGGAGGGGTGACTTGCGGGGCTCGGACCAGGTTCTGTTACCCAGAATCCTTTGCAAACCTCAAAATTTAGCTAAAAAAACACATGTTCCTCACATTTCTGTGGCAGAAAGTTCGGGAATCTGAGAGGAGCCACAAATTTCCTTCCACCCAGCGTTCCCCCAAGTCTCCCGATAAATATGATACCTCACTTGTGTGGGTAGGCCTAGCGCCCGCGACAGGAAACCGCCCCAAAGCGCAACGTGGACACATCCAAATTTTTGGAAGAAAACAGAGGTGTTTTTTGCGAAGTGCCTACCTGTAGATTTTGTCCTCTAGCTCAGCCGGCACCTAGGGAAACCTACCAAACCTGTGCATTTCTGAAAACTAGAGACCTAGGGGAATCCAAGGAGGGGTGACTTGCGGGGCTCGGACCAGGTTCTGTTACCCAGAATCCTTTGCAAACCTCAAAATTTGGCTAAAATAACACATGTTCCTCACATTTCTGTGGCAGAAAGTTCGGGAATCTGAGAGGAGCCACAGATTTCCTTCCACACAGCGTTCCCCGAAGTCTCCCGATAAAAATGATACCTCACTTGTGTGGGTAGGCCTAGCGCCCGCGACAGGAAACACCCCAAAGCGCAAACGTGGACACATCCAAATTTTTGGAAGAAAACAGAGGTGTTTTTTGCGAAGTGCCTACTTGTAGATTTTGGCCTCTATCTCCAGCTGGCACCTAGGGAAACCTACCAAACCTGTGCATTTCTGAAAACTAGAGACCTAGGGGAATCCAAAGAGGGGTGACTTGCGGGGCTCGGACCAGGTTCTGTTACCAGAATCCTTTGCAAACCTCAAAATTTGGCTAAAAAAACACATGTTCCTCACATTTCTGTGGCAGAAAGTTCGGGAATCTGAGAGGAGCCACAAATTTCCTTCCACCCAGCGTTCCCCCAAGTCTCCCGATAAAAATGATACCTCACTTGTGTGGGTAGGCCTAGCGCCCGCGACAGGAAACGCCCCAAAG